>NC_050097.1:207941533-209191533 GCF_902167145.1 Zea mays
CAGGGCAATGGGAACAAGTGTTTCACTTGTGGCAATGTGGGCCACTATGCCAAGAATTGTCCCAGGAACCAGCAGAGGCAGATGCCAGCACCAAATCAAGACAAGGGAAGAAAGCAGAAGGTGCAAGTCAGGCAAGGGAAGCTCAACTTCACTACTCTGGAGGAAGTACCTGAAGGAGCTCCTATCATGACCGGTACCTTTTCAGTTTATAATCAACCTGCTTTAATTCTGTTTGATTCTGGTGCATCTCATAGTTTCATTAGCCAAAAGTTCAGTGCTAAATGCAAACTGCCATTCTCTCACTCAAAAGGGTCATTCATCAAGTCACACCTGGGGGTAAATTTTTGACTAATCAATTAAACCAAAGTGTGCCTATTCAACTGGGAAGCCACATTGTCAAACCACTCTTCTTGTGTTGGGATTGGAAAATGTGGACATTATTCTAGGAGCAAATTGGATGACCTTGCACCAAGTTGTGCTTGATGTAGCCAGCCGTACCGTGGAAGTTAATTCTCCATTCTGCGGGAATTTCACTTTAATTCTGCCTAGTCAGGGTTCTTCTCAGTCATGTGCTTTCTCTATGACGGAGCTACCCCTGAAGAAGATCCCAGTGGTCTGTGAGTATGCAGATGTCTTTCCTGATGAATTGCCAGGAATGCCACCGGACCGAGATATTGAATTCTCCATCGAGTTGCAACCGGGAACGGCCCCAATTTCCAAGAGGCCCTACCAAATGCCACCCGCTGAGTTGGCAGAGTTGAAGAAGCAATTGCAAGAGTTGCTGGATAAGGGTTTTATTCGCCCCAGCACTTCACCTTGGGGATGTCCAGCACTGTTTGTGAAGAAGAAGGATGAAAGCTTGAGGCTGTGTATAGATTACCGCCCTCTCAATGCGGTAACTATCAAGAACAAGTATCCTTTGCCTCGTATTAATGTTCTTTTTGACCAGTTGGTCGGGGCCAAGGTGTTTTCCAAGATAGACCTTCGCTCTGGCTACCATCAAATCAAGATACGAGCAAGTGATATTCCGAAGACGGCATTCTCAACCAGATATGGGCTATATGAATTTTTGGTGATGTCATTCGGGCTGACAAATGCACCAGCATATTTCATGTATCTGATGAATTCTGTTTTTATGCCGGAATTGGACAAGTT
This sequence comes from Zea mays, assembly GCF_902167145.1. Taxonomy (NCBI): domain Eukaryota; kingdom Viridiplantae; phylum Streptophyta; class Magnoliopsida; order Poales; family Poaceae; genus Zea; species Zea mays. Next base: position 207,942,689 of record NC_050097.1, read on the forward strand.
CGTGGTGGTTTTCATCGATGATATTCTGGTGTACTCAAAGAACGAAGAAGAACATGCCGGGCATTTGCATGTAGTGCTTCAACGTCTGCGAGAGCACCACCTTTATGCCAAGTTATTCAAGTGTGATTTTTGGCTAAAGGAAATCAAATTCTTGGGTCACACTATCTCTCAGGCTGGAATAGCTGTTGATCCTGATAAAGTGCAAGAGGTGATGAACTGGAGGCCACCAACAACTGTTCGCCAGATTCGGAGTTTTCTGGGGTTAGCTGGTTATTACCGAAGATTTATTCCGAACTTCTCTCGAATTGCGAAGCCTATTACTGAGTTGCTAAAGAAAGAAGTCAAGTTTGTGTGGAGTCAGAAGTGCGAAGATGCCTTCCATGCATTAAGGCAGCATCTAACCACAGCACCAGTATTGGCGCAACCCGACAGCAACAAGCCTTTTGATGTGTATTGCGATGCCTCGGGCACCGGGCTAGGTTGTGTCTTGATGCAAGACAACCGAGTCATTGCTTATGCCTCAAGAGCACTCAGGCCTCATGAGCAAAACTATCCCACTCATGACCTCGAGCTAGCAGCAGTGGTTCATGCATTGAAGATGTGGAGGCACTATCTAATGGGAACCCACTGCAACATCTTCACTGATCATAAGAGCCTTAAGTACATTTTTACTCAAGCTGATCTCAACATGAGGCAGAGAAGATGGCTAGAGCTGATCAAGGATTATGACTTGGAGGTACATTATCACCCCGGAAAAGCTAATGTGGTAGCAGATGCCTTGAGTCGGAAGTTGCAATGCAATTGTATTCTGATGGATTCTCGCATTAACACCTTGTGTGATGAGTTGAGCAAGATGCAAATTGAAGTGATTCCTTCTGGTTCCTTGTCTCACATTTCTGTTGAGCCAACTTTGCAAGACCATATTGTCATGGCCCAGCTCAGTGACAAGGGAGTGCAGATTATCAAGAAGAATCTCCATCAGAAGGTTGAGAAGTATAATTGTTTCCGCCATGATGAAAAGGGTGTGTTATGGTTCAAAAGCAGATTGGTGATTCCTAAAGACCAGGACCTCAAGAGGAAAATTTTGGATGAGGCTCATCTCTCCAAATTCTCTATGCATCCGGGAAGCACCAAGATGTACCATGATTTGAAGCTTTTGTACTGGTGGACCAGAATGAAGAGGGAGATAGCCCAGTATGTATCGGAATGTGACACCTGTCAGAGGATAAAGGCAAGCCACTTGAAGTCAGCTGGAGCTTTGCAACCACTGTCCGTACCTTCGTGGAAGTGGGATGACATCAGCATGGATTTCATTGTGGGTCTGCCCAGCACCTCTCGTCATCATGATTCAATTTGGGTTATTGTGGACCGATTGACGAAAGTGGCACATTTTCTTCCTGTGCACACCACTGATAAGGCTCAGAAATATGCAGAATTGTATATTGACCGGATCGTGTGTTTGCACGGATTACCTCGGACCATTGTTTCTGACCGAGGAGCCCAATTTGTTGCCAGATTTTGGGAACAATTGCAAGAGTCTTTGGGAACCAAGCTAATCAAGAGTTCAGCTTACCACCCACAGACGGATGGTCAGACGGAAAGGGTAAACCAGATTCTGGAGGATATGCTGAGAGCTTGTGCGATCGATAGTGGCAAGAACTGGGATAAGCACCTCTCCTTGGCAGAGTTTGCTTATAACAATAGTTATCAATCCAGCCTAAAGATGGCACCTTTTGAAGCTCTCTATGGAAGAAGGTGCAGGACACCACTCAATTGGTCTCAACCTGGTGAAAGAGAAGTTTTTGGACCTGATTTAGTGACTGAAGCCGAAAGGAAGATCAAGTTAATCAGGAAGAATCTAGAAGCTGCTCAGGCCAGGCAGAAGAGCTATCATGATAAAAGAAGGAAACCTCTCCAGTTCGAGGTGGGAAGTTTTGTATACCTCAAGGTATCACCCACCAAGGGAGTGCAGAGGTTTGGGATCAAAGGCAAGCTAGCCCTCGTTACATTGGACCTTATGAGATCATAGAAGCATGTGGACCCGTGGCATACAAGCTGAAGTTACCTTCAAAGATGTCTGCCATTCACAGTGTTTTCCATGTATCTCAGCTGAAGAAGTGTGTTCGATTGCCGACCGAGATCATAGCAGAGCCAGAATTGGAGATAGAGCCAGATCTATCGTACCAAGAGTACCCCTCCAAGATTCTGGATTGCAAAGAAAGATCAACTTGGGCTAAATTGATCAAGATGTACAAGGTCCAGTGGAGTAATCACTCAGAGGAGGAAGCCACTTGGGAAACCGAGGAATTCTTAAGATCCAACTTCCCCGATTGCCTACCTAAGGAAGCTGGTACGTAATCACCCCCAACCCCTCCTCCTGCCCTTCGAATCTAATTTCCAAAAATATGATCTTAATTCAGAATGAAATAACTATGAAGTAAAACTTAAAAGGGCTTCCTTCTGAAGTTGCAAAGAGAATGACATTCGAAGAGCAGTTTTACCCTAATAATAGCAACACTCACCCATTTCCTATAAGTCTCACCCTTTGCTTCACCCTGGGAGGACTCCGGCCCGAATCTCGGGACGAGATTCCTTTAAGGGGGGAAGGCTGTGACACCCCAGTGTCACCTAGGGTTTCTCTCAAATGCCAAACCAAGAACCATTATTTCATGTGAATCAAAGTAAGCATGAGCATCAAATTAACTTAAGAAATAAAGAATTCACCAAGTACATGCTTAAAAGTATCATGAACAAAACAATTGAGTCTTTGAAAAGGTAAGAATGTGCAACCCTAATAAAAACCCTAAGTGGGCCCTATAAGCAAAATGCAAGAAAATAAGAAAAAGGGGATGAAAAGTTTAAAATTATGACTTGAGCCAATTATAAAAATTAAAGTATATTTAATGAGCAACAAGAAAGATTGAGAAAGCTTAGCCAAAATAACTCAAATAAATCCCGAAATCAGCCCTTGAACTATGAACCCTTAGAGAAATTCAGATTTCTGAATTTCTGACCTCTTCCCAAAGATCATCTGCGTTCTCTGTTTTTCGAAACTCAAAGCCAGGAGATCCAAATATCAAAGTTGTGCCAAATTCCCTTGAACACATCCTGGAAAAGTTTGAACTCAAACCAAATTCATTTGACACGGTTTTGGCGCAGTTTGACCTCGGGACCAGGCATTCTGACACTGACACCTTGGTGACGCTACAACTCCCTGTCCCTAGCCTAAAACCGCACGACATCCATACACAAAAGACAAAACTTGGTCAGGTGAACAAATCCTTCACAGCGATCTTGCCCAAATTCGCGAAGATTTGCTCCCAATCGGCGCTTGAACAGGGGCAGAGGCAACGGGAACACGTGTTCGACCGTGGCTGACACCCCCGGTTCACGCCCGTTCACGCACCGCGCCTCCCAGTGCACGCTCGCGCGCACTCGCCGGTCCACGACCGCCCGTGCACCGCGCCGTGCCTATAAAGCCTTCCCAGGCGCGCCCCACTTCGCCCCGCACTCACCCTCACCGGCCAGCCACTTTCCCTTAGCTCCGGCGAGCTCAATTCCGCCCGCCATTGCCGCCAGAGCTTCGGCCATCGTGGCCAGCCCACTCCAGCCATCCTCTGGGCAAGCCAGTGCTTCGGCTAGCTTCGCCAGTAGCCCGTGAAGCTTGCCAAGCCCTCGGACCCGGCCGGACTTCACCGAAGGCCCGAGATCGACCTCACCGGACTTCGGTCTTCCGCCGCGGCGCGTGGACCGAGCTATCCAGTGAGTCTCCGCCCAATTCCTTGCGCTCATGTCTTCTCTGGCACCCCGTGAACCTCTCTGACCCATCCAATTGCTCTACCTCGCCGTGACCAGGCCGGACTCCTCGCCGCCGACGAGCATCCCCGCCTGCGCGCGTGGACCGACCGACTCCGGCCATCTCCGACGGCGACCCACACACCGTTGTGATCCCCGAGACCTCCCCTACGTCCTCGACCACTTCACCGGAGCAACCTCGCCGCCGGTAAGCCCCTCCGCCCTTTCTTCCGCCGCGGTTACTGTTTAAGGTAGAAGAAGGACCTCAGGTTAGGATTTGTAGAACCCGAGGGGTTTTCTGTAACGTTAGTGACTCATGTGAATAGTAGCTTAAGGACTGATTCATGAGGAAAACTTAGAAAACCCGCCAGGGACCCCAGTGCAAAGTGGGTTTCCATTTAATCAATTCTGTTAATCTTTTTAAAATGACCAGAGAACTTAGAAAATCCATAACTTGATGAATTCTTAATCAAAAGTTGTCAAACTAATTTTGCTAGATCCTAAATATTATGAACTGTCATTTAAAAATAATAAACCCTATGCTTTCTGTTCTAATTTTTAGAGTTTTAAATTAAAAACAGAAACCCACCAAACCTTGTTTAATTAAGGAAAATAAGTTTTTCTTCTGTGCTGAACTTAAGAAAATTTGTAGATGTTCAAACCTCATTTAGACACTGTTTAAAAATAGTAGGAACCCGAGCATTAGAAATTATGATGTAGTTATTCATTTAAAGCTATTTTGTCCAAAACTTAGAGAAAATCAGAAAGGCATTAGAAATTAATAAACAATGATTAAGATTATTTTTCCTAGTTTACTTATGTAACAGAAAACCTAAGAAAAATACAGAGACCATTAATTTGGACCAGTTTTAAATTAAAATGATTTATTTAGCCTTATTTGGACTGAGAATCAATTATTAGAGTAGCAAAACTATAATCAAAATGATTAATAAAAATCCAGTGGACTTACAACCACCAGAGCCCCACTACAAAAATACAGAGCACCCTAGCCCAACTTTTTAAGTAAGGAAAATAAATACAAAGTAATAATATAGCATTTTCCAAATAAATCATGAACAACCCCTATTAATGTGATAATGGGCAACCAAAAATTTTCTAAGTCCATGATGGGATAAACTACCAGAGAAAAATGCCAACCCATGAAAAGGAAGCAAACTCATACCAATTGCTAATGATTTAAGAGAAAGGCCACTTAATTCAAATAATGAATACCACCCCTTCCCTTAAGCAAAAAGAGGCCAAACTTCAAAATGATTGCTCTTGCGCAAAACAATAACTAAGAAAAATAAGCACCCTGTTGTTTGATGTTTTTCAAATATAGTGGTAGTAGAAAGCACCCATTTGGCTAGAAACTTGAGAAAACCATAGAAAAATAATTAAAAGGTATTAATGATTAGAAATTTGTATCAAGTCATGTTATAACACCTAAAAGCCATCAAAAATAAGGTTTGGATAATTGCCCACTGTTAAATAATAGTTGTAGTTCAAAGCACCCCTTCTGCCCTAGAATTTAATAATTTTGTCCAGAGAAAACTATTCACTTTCTGATCCCCAAATTTTGAGACAGAGAAACATACACCAGTAACAAGCCACTGTAATTTTTGCAGAAGTTTTAGAATTTTATAAAAGCAACTTGTAGTTCAAACCTACTCGAAAACATTAAAGAGAATAAAAGAAAAGGAAAGAAGAAATAAACCTCACCCCAATAAGTCTAACTTGAGTACTTATCAATTCTCACTAAGACTTAAAAGGAATTTAGTGGAACCCCAAAATTTAATCTACTTACCTTAGCTAAGTTTAAACCAATTTACCAAGCATACCACTAAAGGGTCTTACATAAGTAAAGTTAACCTTGTTTAACTCAAAAAAAATCATGCACCTTTAAAGTTGTGATTTCTAAAAGCACAGGTCATATCATGCATATATCTTACGCATTGCATTCATTAGATTGTAATCTTGCCGACGGAGAGTACGTGCTCATCCCCGAGCAAGGACCTGTCCAAGAGGAGGACCAGGAGCAGGCTTCAGAGGCTGCTATTGAGGATCTCTCAGCAGCCCCAGCAATTGAAGTCAAGCCCCGGTTTTATGCATAATCGTATTATTATATGCTACTTTACTACACTTAATGCTTGTAGGATTGAAATGTGCACTTAAGTGTAGGAGTTGCTTGAAACCTCTAGTTGCATGAACATAGGATTCCTTTTTGAGATGAATACTAGTATGCTAGGTCGAGCAGCTGCTTGCTAATCAGGATCTCGGTAGAAGTCGAGTGATTTTTCTAGCACTTGCGCGAGGTCAGGAATTGATTGTATTCATCTTGATAATGGGATATGTGTTAGTCTATGGACTTGGATCCAGGGAGGATGCCTTTCCATGAGACGGGAAAAAGGAATTAAGGATTAATGTGTGGATACCTGAGTCAAGCTTTTGAACGTACTAAGCACATGCCGGGAAAAATGGTAACCGGTAAACCTAGTACCTGAGTGAAGCCGGGCGCGGACTTTATCCCTCATACGACCTGAGACTGGGTCTCCCATGCTAGCTATGGTGGGTACAAGTGCGGTCACTGCACGGCGGCAGCCGGGGTCAGTGGAGCATTGTATGCCAAGGCGGTGAGGCCTGGACGCGAACGGGGAATCGATGGGGACGGTTGTCATGTGTGGGGTCGGAGTACCCTCACATGTCGTGTGTTTAGGTTTACCTTGCAAGGTTAAAACTCGATTCGAATCGTCTGCTTCTCGCAGCTAATGAGACTGCTTGATTCCTTGTACTGCATCGAGTAAGAAGTGAAATGTGGTTACATGAGATAATTTGTTGATTGAACTAATTGATTGTTACCATGTATGCTTAGAAGGAGCAAATCTAGCTAAGTTAATGATGATAGAATTTGAAAAGCTAAAATTTGCTTTTAGAAACAGCTAGTGCTTTTGGCAAACCAAACCCCTCAGCCAAACAGCTGCATAGTCTAGAGGTAGAGGAGTAGACTCCTCACACCAGTTAAGTCTAGCTGAGTATTAGTATACTCAGCCTTGCTTGTGGCACAATTTTTGCAGGTACCATTCAGGAAATGGTTGATGGTGTGACTTGGCCTACCACCCTGCCACCGGGTTGGACGGTCGAGTGGGATGTTGCTCCGGCAGGAGAGGAGCACGAGGAGTAGTGGGCTAGGCCTTGCCCGATTCCTCGATACCGATGACATCAATTATCCGCTGCACTTTATTTTGTGAACTTTATTTGCTACGCAAAAACTCCGATTTATGTAATAACTCCGCACTTAATTTGAGGTTTCCTGTTTTATTGTATTTCTTCGGTGACTCACCTTCGAGTGAGATTGTGGAATTTGATCCTGGTTAAGTGGCTCTGTCAGACTAGATCTGAAGGACTGACGGGTTATTCCAATTTAAGTGTGTTACAGCCCCCTGAGGCGTGACTTAGGCACTTAAGCTGGAATAATTCGGGTGGTTCTGCCACAGCGGCTCCGGGGCCGCCACGTGGCCAGAGGAGACAATATACTCCAAGGTGGCGACAGTGGGTCCGGACCCCCACGGGAAAGTGTCTGACCCCTAGATGCACAGCCCGGACCTTCGGGCGAGGTTCAAGACCTCCACAGGTATAAACCAGACCCCTGGGATGGGTCCCGGACCCCTCAGGAGGGGTCCGGGCTACTCACAGTGGGGTCCCGGGATTCCAAGGCAAAGAATACCCAGGCCTTAATCAAGGCCAGGCGGGGGTCCGGTGCTGACATGTGTCCGGACCATACCGCGAGCGCTCGCACTCCCCGCTCAGGCGAAGACCCGATGCTGCCACGTGGCCTACTGCCCGTGACGTAAGCCAGCGGGCGGAGCCAGACGTAAGGCCTCTAGGCCGCGCATTTATTGCGGGGGAGGCGCACCGCCTGTCAAGCTGGCAGGTGATGTGCCGCCTCAGCATTAAATACGCCCTGTCTTCTCCACTAACAAGCGATGTGCCGCCTCAGCATTTAATAGGTCCTGTCCACTCTGCTGACGGGCGGCGGCCAGGCCATCCTACAGGCGGCGTGCCCGTCTGCTCCGGTGGCAGGCAGTACGCCCGTGTTGCGGCATACACTGTGCTCATCATCACTCATACGTTGCGAGTGAAGCTTCCGCTGCACGCCGATACTACGCAGGCTGCGGATATCAGGGCGCAAGGAGAATGCACTGGCAACCAGCATTAGTTGCTCCAAGTATTACATCTGTTATGTCCCTGGGCCCGCATGTCGGGGCTCAGCACCCTTGTACGTGCCCCCCTTCAGCTATAAAAGGGGAGGCACGCAACGTTACAACTCAGGCTCACTTAGACCTAGCTCAGGCTCACAAGTTCATACAAGCTCAATACATCACAGAGTGGAGTAGGGTATTACGCTCCGACGGCCCGAACCACTCTAAACCCTTGTGTGTTCTTGTGTTCGTCCATCACTTAGTAGACAAACAAAACGCTTAGGCCCCACCTCATCTTAGGATTTAGGGTGGGTGCATTCCGCCACCCGGCCGGAGATTTCCTCTCCGACAGACAGTAACACCTATATCCGTAAAAAGACAATTGTAGCCCATTTTGCATAATTGAGAAACAGAAAGCAAATTGTAATTTAAAGAATCTACAAGAAAAACATTAGAAATAGAATGGTCAGGAGATATAGCAATTTTACCAAGTCCTTTGACCAAACCTCGATTTCCATCCCCGAATGTGATAGCTCTTTGGGGATCATTGTTTTTCTCGTAGGAGGAGAACATTTTCTTCTCCCCAGTCATGTGGTTTGTGCACCCGCTGTCAATGATCCAACTTGAGCCCCCGGATGCATAAACCTACAAAACAAGTTTAGGCCTTGTTCTTAGGTACCCAAACGGTCTTGGGTCCTTTCACATTAGAAACAAACACCTTGGGTACCCAAACACAAGTCTTGGAGCCCTTGTATTTGCCCCCAACATATTTGGCAACTACTTTGCCTGATTTGTTAGTAAGCACATAAGATGCATCAAAAGTCTTAAATGAAACATTAGGTTCATTTGATGCAATAGGAGATTTCTTTTTAGGCAATTTAACATGGGTTGATTGCCTAGAGCTAGAAGTCATATTTTTATACATAAATGTATGATGGGAAATAGAATGAGACTTCCTAGCATGAATTCTCCTAATTTTGTGCTCGGAATAACCAGCAAGATATAAAATATAGCCCTCGTTATCCTGAGCCATGGGAGCCTTACCCTTAACAAAATTAGATAATTTCTTGGGGGCATTAAGCTTGACATTGTCTTCCTGTTGGAAGCCAATACCATCCTTAATACTAGGGCATCTCCCGTTATAGAGCATGCTTCTAGCAAATTTAAAATTTTCATTTTCTAACTCATGCTCATTGATTTTAGCAATTAGTTGAGCTATGTGATCATTTTGTTGTTTAATTAAAGCTAGGTGATCATGGATAGCATCAACATTAACATCTCTACATCTAGTGCAAATAGAGACATGACTAACAGTAGATGTAGAGGGTTTGCAAGCATTTAATTCATCAATCTTAGCATGTAACATGACATTCTCATTTGTAAGATTGGAAATAGAATCATTGCAAACATTTAAATTCTTAGCCTTAGCAATTAATTTTCCATTCTCAGTCTTAAGACTAGCACTTGGTTCATTCAACTTAACAATCTTAGCAATTAAACTAGAGTTTTCCTTCTTAAGATTGACAGTTGAATCATGACAAACATTTGATTTTTCAACCTTAACAATCAAACTAGCATTTTCAGTTCTAAGGTTGGATATTGTGTCATGGCAAATGCTAAGCTCACTAGTTAATTTTTCACATTTTTCTAACTCTTGAGCATAAGCATTTTTCACCTTAACATGCTTCTTATTTTCCTTAATAAGGAAGTCCTCTTGGCAATCCAAAAGTTCATCCTTCTCATGAATAGAACTAATTAATTCATTTAATTTTTCCTTTTGTTGCATGTTAAGGTTGGCAAAAAGTGTGAGCAATCATCTTCATCATCACTAGAGCTAGCCTCATCACTAGATGTTGCATATTTAGTGGAAGCTCTAGATTTTACCTTCTTCTTTTTGCCATCCTTCACCATGAGGCACTTGTGGCCGACGTTGGGGAAGAGGAGACCCTTGTTGACGGCGATGTTGGCGGCGTCCTCGTCGGAGGAGGAGTCGGTGGAGCTCTCATCGGAGTCCATTCCCGACACACATGGGCATCGCCGCCCTTCTTCTTGTAGTACTTCTTCTTTTCCTTCCTTCTTCCTTTCTTGTCGTCGCCCCTGTCACTATCACTTGACAATGGATATTTAGCAATAAAGTGACCGGGCTTACCACACTTGTAGCAAACCTTCTTGGAACGAGGTTTGTAGTCTCTCTCCTTCCTTTGCTTGAGGATTTGGTGAAAGCTTTTGATGATTAGCGCTATCTTCTCATTATCGAGCTTGGAGGCGTCGATGGGGAGCCTACTTGACGTAGACTCTTCTTTCTTCTCCTCCGTCGCTTTGAATGCGACGGGTTGCACCTCGGGTGTGGAGGTGGCGCCTCACTCGATGATTTGTTTGGAGCCTTTGATCATCAATTCAAAGCTCACAAACTTTCCTATAACCTCCTCAGGAGACATTAGCTTGTATCTAGGATCACCACGAATTAATTGAACTCGTGTAGGATTAAGAAAAATGAGTGATCTTAGAATAACCTTGACCATTTCATGGTCATCCCATTTTGTGCTCCCGAGGTTGCACACTTGGTTCACCAAGGTCTTGAGCCGGTTGTACATGGCTTGTGGCTCCTCTCCTTGGTTGAGGACGAACCGACCGAGCTCCCCCTTGATCGTTTCCCGCTTGGTGATCTTTGTCACCTCATCTCCTTCGTGCGCGGTTTTGAGCACGTCCCAAATCTCTTTGGCACTCTTCAACTCTTGCACCTTATTATACTCCTCTCGACTTAGAGAGGCGAGGAGTATAGTAGTGGCTTGGGAGTTGAAGTGCCGGATTTGGTCGACCTCATCCGAATCGTAGTCCTTGTCCCCTACCTTCGGTACTTGCGCTCCATACTCAACAATATCCCATATGCTTTTGTGGAGTGAGGTTAGGTGATGCCTCATTTTATCACTCCACATAGAATAATCTTCACCGTCAAAAACCAGTGGTTTGCCTAATGGGACGGAAAGTAATGGAGTACGTTTGGAAATGTGAGGATAGCGGAGGGGCATCTTACTATACTTCTTGCGCTCATGGCGCTTAGAAGTGACGGACACCGATTCGGAGCCGGAGGTGGAGGGTGACGAAGAGTCGGTCTCGTAGTAGACTACTTTCTTCATCTTCTTCTTCTTCTTGTCACCTCTCTGTTGTGACTTGATGGAGGAAGAGGATTCCTCCTTGTGCTTGTGGCCAGACTCCCTCGAGTGGGTTCTCCCCGAGCTTGCGGACTTGTCGCCACCGGTCCCAATCTCCCTCTTGGCGTGATCTCCCAACATCACTTCGAGTTGTTAGACTCTAATGATGCATCGAGCTTTGATACCAATTGAAAGCCGCCTAGAGGGGGGGTGAATAGGCAAATCTAAAATTTATAAACTTTAAGCACAACTACAAGCTAGGGTTAGCGTTAGAAACAAAGTCGAGTCCGAAAGAGAGGGCGAAAACAAATCAACCAAAGAAATAGAGCAGATGACACGGTGATTTATTTTATCGAGGTTCGGTTCTTGCAAACCTACTCCCCGTTGAGGTGGTCACAAAGACCGGGTCTCTTTCAACCCTTTCCCTCTCTCAAACGGTCACCTAGACCGAGTGAGCTTTTCTCCTCAATCAAATGGGTCACTTAGACCCCACAAGGACCACCACAACTTGGTGTCTCTTGCTTTGATTACAAAGGTGTTGAGAACAAGAATGGGGAAAGAATAAAAGCGATCCAAGCGACAAGAACTCAAATGAACACAAAAATATCTCTCTCACTAGCCACTAAGTGTTTGGAGTGATTTTGGACTTGGGAGAGGATTTGATCTTTTGTTTGTGTCTTGGAGTGAAGTATAGAGCTCTTGTATTGAATACAATGGCTGAAAACATAGATGCCTTTAAGTGGTGGTGGTTGGGGGTATTTATAGCCCCAACGACCAAACCAATCGTTGGGGTTGGGCTGCTGTCGATGGGCGCACCGGACAGTCCGGTGCGCCACCGAACAGTCCAGTGCGCCACCGGACACTGTCCGGTGCGCCAGCCACGTCACCCAACCGTTAGGGTTCGACCGTTGGAGCTCTGACAGCCTGGGCCACCGGACAGTCACTGTTCACTGTCCGGTGCGCCTTCTAGCGCTGCCTAACTCTGCGCGCACTGTTCGCTGTGTCAACCGGCCGTTGGAGTCGACCGTGGCGCTAGCGACCGTTGCTCCGCTTGGCACATCGGACAGTCCGGTGTCACACCGGACAGTCCGGTGAATTATAGCGGAGAGTCGCCTCAGAAACCCGAAGGTGAGGAGTTCAGCCTGTACGGCCCTGGTGCACCGGACACTGTCCGGTGGCACACCGGACAGTTCGATGCGCCAGACCAGGGTTCTCTTTGGTTTCTTTTGCTCCTTTCTTTTTGAACCCAAACTCAGACCTTTTTATTGGTTTGTGTTGAACCTTTGGTACCTGTAGAACTTATAATCTAGAGCAAACTAGTTAGTCCAATTATTTGTGTTGGGCAATTCAACCACCAAAATCATTTAGGAAAAGGTTTGACCCTATTTCCCTTTCACTTAGGAAACAAGGATGCAACACCTCAAAAGAAGACATTAAAAGATGCATAGAAGTCCATGACTCAAGAACAAAAGAAGCCTGAAAGGAATCAGCGAAGAAACCCTAGAAGAGGGCTGTCAGCCAGCGCCTGGTGGCGCACCGGACAGTGAACAGTACATATCCAGTGCGCACCGGACTGTCCGGTGGGACAACCAGACAGTTTGCGCAGAGGGGCCGCAGACAAGCGCCCTCAAGCTATAGCACCGGACTATCCGGTGTGCACTACACAGTCGGGTAACGGTCGGATCCAACGATCGACTGCTACAGGCCACAACGGTCAGCTGACATGGCGGGCACCGGACACTGCATAGTGCCTATCCGGTGGTGCACTGGACTGTCTGATGCGCCCAACGACAAAAAGTTGTTGCTTTCTGTCCAACGGCTAGAAATGCGGTTGGGGCCTATAAATACCACCCAACCGGCCATTCTCAAGAGTGAGAGCCCAAGAGACATACCAAGGCATATAATAGACATTTCCAAGTGCTCATACACCCAAGTGCTTAATAGAATCACTCGGTGATTAGCGTAGGTGCTTTTGCGAAGTGCTTAGGTTAGTTAGACCGCTTTAGCACTTTCTCTAGGTGAATCCTAGTTAGTTGATTGAGTTTAGATAAACCACCAACCCCTCGGCTCTTGCGTGAGCCATTATTGTATCGAGTGGGGCGAGAGTCTTTCGAGACCGTGACAACCGCATTTGTGTCACGGCCGCCACCGTGTACCAAAGGGAACGAGGCTCGTGATATTTTCAGCCGGAAACTCGATATTGGAGACGGCGGGGAGCGTCCGAGAGGAGCCGGAAGCGGAGCACCACTTGAGCGTGGAGAAGGCCTGTGGCTCTCTATGGAGTTACTCGACCGAGGTGCTTGGCCCTCGTGTGGGCTTCCCTATGCGTAGGGGCACCAACGAGGATTAGTCAGGACCTTGCGTGGTTCCGGATACCTCGGTAAAAATACCGGCGTCATCCACGAGAGTTTGCATCTCTACCTTGCTCTTTAAGTTTCCGCATTTATATTGAGCATTTAAGTTTCAATCTTGTATTCATACTTATATAGTGTAGATTGAAACTTAGCCATTGCGGTAGAGATAGCAACACTTAGACAAAACCTAGTTTGCACATTCTAGTTTGATTATTTGCAATAGGTTTTTGCTCTAGGGATTTATTAGTGGCCTAGTTTAGTGAAAGTTTTAGAAGTCCTAATTCACCCCCTCTTAGGCGTCACCCGTTTCCTACAAGTGGTATCAGAGCCTGGTTTGGCTCATTCGAAATGCTTTAGCTTCACCGCTAAAAGAGCCGACGCTTTTTAGAGGAAGGGATGGATACCCATAGGCCACCACACTTCAACGACACTAACTTTCCATATTATAGTGCTAGAATGGCTTGTTACCTAGAGGCCGTTGATCTAGGTGTTTGGAGAGTCTCTCGTGACGGGATGAAACCTCCCAAGAATCCCGAGAAACCCACCACGAGTGAAGAAAAATAAATTTATTTAAATGCTAGAGTCAAAAATTGCTTGTATGAATCTCTTAGCATGGATATTTTTAATCAAGTATTTACATTGAAAACTGCTAATGAGATTTGGCTAAAACTGCATGAGCTCCATGACGGCACATCAAATGTCTGTGAGTAAAAACATTGCCTAGTCTTAAATGAGTATAATACTTTTGCTATGAAAGATGATGAGTTTGTTAGAGACATGTATTCTCGTTTAAATCTAATTATCAATGAGCTTAATTCTATTGACATTAATAGGGATGGCAGCGGGTCGGGTAAAATGCGGGTAAGCCATTTACCCGCTCGCCAACATATCCGCGCCTCTAGTGCTTATTCGTGCCCGCGAGAGCTTGCGGGTAAAATTTTCGACCCGTGCCCGTATCCGCAGGATATCCGCGGATATCGGGCCACCCGTTACCCGCCAAAAAATATCATACGAGTATGTGGTCATGTTCATTTCACCAAGAACATCAACAACTTGAGAGACATAATATAATGGCAAGGAACATAGTTCAAACTTCAAAGTCCACAAACATGATCGATCATCCACAAACATAAGTCTCAAACTCTTAAGATATTAATTATTACAACACAATGTTTTAGGATAAAATGAACACATGGGCGATATTTTGATGGGCTAGTAAATTAAGAGGGTAACGGGTAATACCCGCGGGCGAAATTTTATACCCGTCAATTACCCGCGGGTGAGAAATGTTACCCGTATCCTTACCCATGGGTGAGATTTCTTACCCGTATCCATGCCCATCGGGTACAAAACCCGCGGATACCCGTGCCCGCGGGCAGAATTGCCATCCCTAGGCATTAATAAGCTAGGTGATGCGAACATTGTGAGGAAGATTAACTCCCTGCTACCATAACAAAGATATGGGAGCATCATCACCATCCTTCACAACATGGAGGACTTGAGTACCATGACCCCGACATTGTGATTGGGAAAATCGCGGCCTTTGAGATGTCACGAAAAATGTGTCAGGGAGAAGAGCCAACTTCCTCAAGGCCATATGCTTTTGCATGTGATGAAAGGAAGGGTAAAAAGAAGACACCCACTCCAAGTTCCTCAAGTTAAGAAGAGAAAGAAGAAGAAAGTGATGATGATGAAGATAATCAACCATGCACATCATCCTCCAAGGACGAAGAAATAATCCGACACGTCGAAAAGGTAATGAGGATGATCCGCAAGATTAATCTAATGGGTGTCCCCCTGCAGGTCGAAGATCTTCTCTTTAACGTTGACAGGAAAAAGCAAAGAAAGAGAGGATGCTTCGCATGTGGGGAGAAGGGCCACTTCAGGGACAACTGTCCAATTATGGCCGAACCCAAAAAGGAGAGTAGCAAAGGCAAGACGCTAACAAGTGTCAGAACTTGGGATGATTCTTCAAGTGAAGATGAACCTCCAAGGACACGCAGCCACCGGTCCTCATCATGCTCATCACGGTCATCACGCAAATGCCTTATGGGAAGAGGTAAAATGAGCATTCCATCCTCTAGTGATGATAGTAGTAGTGGTGATGAAGGTGAGGGAAAACCCTCCGTAGATGAGCTTTCGGAAGCCGTTAAATTTTTTCAGGATGTTTGCACTAAGCAAAAAGCTCAACTTAAAACTTTGAAAAAATAAGTTGATTAGCTCTCAAATAATTATAAAGGTTTGCTAGAAAATTTTGAAACCTTTGCAAACTTAGATAGTGAGCTGTCAACTAAAATTAAGCTATTAGAGTCTAGTGCTCCATCCACTGCTACCGATGATGGCCTTATTAAAAAGAATGAAAAACTTAAGGCTAAGCTAGCTAGCTCCCAAGAAGCTATTGAAAATTTGCTGAAGAAAATAGAAATTCTTAGCATACACAATAATGAGCTAACTACTAAGCTAGAAAACATTGGTAGCACCCCAGAAGTATCTTTGGACGAAATACTGAAATTATTAAGAAAGATGCTTCTACTTTCTGCTTTGATTTAATTGATGATTCTAACTCCTGTAATCAAGTTCTTGTTAAGAATGTTATTATAGAAACTTGTTCAGACGAGATTGCAATGGAAAACGAGCAATTAAAGCAAGAAGTGGCTCGCCTTGGAAAAGCCTTGTATGACAAGGCAAAGCCAAACAAATCCGGCCTCCACAGGATAACACCACTGCGGGAATGAACAAGCCTATGGAGGGTGAAACTGTGATTTGTAGGTTATGCCACAAGGAAGGCCATAAGTCTTTCCAATGCAAGGCGATGATCGAGGATAAGCAAAGACAAAAGCTCAAGCAAAAGCCAACAAGCAAAATCTCCAACACCTATATCAACAAGGTGGACAAAAAGGCTGCTACACCATATTTGATCAAGAAGAAAAAGAATGGAAAGGTGATAGCAATCAAGGCCAACAAGCAAGCCAACAAAGGAAAGGGGGCCAAAGGAAATAATTTCAACCATGAAAAGCACAAAAAAGGTTTGGATCCCGAAAGGGAAGTGAGTGGACCGAAGGACGTCGGGAAATTTGGAGACTTGGCAAAGTTGAGATGTATATCATGGGATACATCATATTGGATCAGGTTTATTGCCAAGTGGGTTAGTAAATATATTGGACCAAATTTCCCACCCATGACTAAGGTAACTAGATTTATTGTATTCCTTGCTTTTTAATTAGATATGTGTATCTATTTATCTTGCATCGAGTTTACCTTTCATACCTTGTAGTACGTTTGGTATTTACTTTTATTTAAATGCATGCATACTATGTAAATCATATGGTAGGATTGCTTGCTTTCAATTCTTACTCTTAAGCAAACCGACATGGTTTAAAAATGCTTAATTAAGCACGACCCATAGCTTATCTAACATTCCTAAGTAAATGACACTATGCTTCAAAAACTTAGATCATACAATTGGTATCATTTAATTTATATGTGCCAAAGTTCGGATTATAGATAATTTGCCCCTCTTGATATCAAATCAAAGTGCATGTCTCCTACAAGTATTCAAAACTTGTATGCACACTTTCAGGGGGAGGTTACTCTATAATCTAAGACTTTGAGACTAATATCTTTTTCAAGTCTATTTCATGTAATAGTCTCATTGTAAGGAAAATGAAGTCCCCAGAGAAAGACAACAATCTTCCACTGCAAAATCTCCAAGAACTCTCATGTCTCACAAGCCTGCCATTGGTCTTCAATCGGTCCACCGTTGACTTCCAATTAGTATCTTTTGAGACTACATTCAGTATCATTTACATGTATTCTCCAATACTTGATTAGACTATATTTTCATATCTTATACATGCATAAGTGGTTAAATCATATTTTGTTATCTATGCATAAGGAAGCTAGTCTAATCAAATTATGCCTTGCACCTCTAATTTTCACATGCTTTTTTCTAAGTAGAAGATCTCTGTCAGGGGGAGTATTTCTTCGTCTCTAGAAAGGGGAGAAATTTCTTTCTAAAAGAGAACACTCATTTAGGGGGAGTAATCATTTGATGGCAACCTCCAAGTGGTTTCAATTGGTATCCTACAATTGGTATCAATTGACAAAATCCTTTATGAGGGCAAGTTTTATTTACTTCCTACCTGCTTTTAATGTCTTCCTTTTCGGTAGTTGATGCCAAAGGGGGAGAAGTTTAGGGACCAAAGCAATGAAAAATGTATCAAACACCACCAATTTAAAATTTTATTTCTTCAAGTGGTCCAAAATAGGAAGTAAGTGAATTATGGAGTTAGGGGGAGGCTTAAGTCCATAATATCACATTGTGGGGACAAACATGCATCCTAGCAAGTAGATTGCATATTTTCATTCAAATATTTGGATCATTTGCTTGCTTTGGTTGTGTTGTCATCAATCACCAAAAAGGGGGAGATTGTAAGGAAAATGGACCCCGAGCCATCTGGATTAATGACGTTTGGTGTTTTATGATTAACACAATCTGTGGGCTAATATGTTTGCTAGTGTTTATAATTGTAGTTCACAAGATGCGAAGAGGATTGGACTTAGGAAATGAGGATGCAACACCTCAAAAGAAGACATTAAAAGATGCATAGAAGTCCATGACTCAAGAACAAAAGAAGCCCGAAAGGAATCAGCGAAGAAACCCTAGAAGAGGGCTGTCAGCCAGTGCCTGGTGGCACACTGGACAGTGAACAGTACATGTCCGGTGGGACAACCGGACAGTCTGCGCAGAGGGGCCGCAGACAGGCGCCCTCGGGTTGTAGCACCGGACTGTCCGGTGTGCACCGTACTGTCGGGTAACGGTTGGATCCAACGGTCGATTGCTACAGGCCACAACGATCGGCTGACGTGGCGGGCACCGGACACTGCATAGTGCCTGTCCGGTGGTGCACCGGACTGTCCGATGCGCCCGATGACATAAAGCTGCTGCTTTCTGTCCAACGGCTAGAAATGGGGTTGGGGCCTATAAATACCACCCAACCGGCCATTCTCAAGAGTGAGAGCCCAAGAGACATACCAAGGCATATAGTAGACATTTCCAAGTGCTATTACACCCAAGTGCTTAATAGAATCACTCTGTGATTAGCGTAGGTGCTTTGCGAAGTGCTTAGATTAGCCACTGCGGTAGAGATAACAACATTTAGACAAAACCTAGTTTGCACATTCTAGTTTGATTATTTGCAATAGGTTTTTGCTCTAGGGATTTATTAGTGGCATAGTTTAGTAAAAATTTTAGGCGTCCTAATTCACCCCCCTCTTAGGCGTCACCTGTTTCCTACAATAGGTATTAATCATGCTCTCTTCCGGGTTCACCATCGTTGCATAATGTTCCTCGTCAGTTGGTATGCTAGTACAAAGGTGTAGGATAACTGAAATTTAGTGAGGGAAACTAAGGCTGTCTGCAGCTGTCCCCCTATATACTACTATGCAGCCATGTCAGCAAGATTTCCTCCCCTATATTCACTCTACCCGCAACGATTTCCCCTATATATTCTCCTATATCTCTCTCTACACATAAAATATACATATCAATCCAAACACCAACAACTACCTTA
Organism: Zea mays; assembly: GCF_902167145.1. Taxonomy (NCBI): domain Eukaryota; kingdom Viridiplantae; phylum Streptophyta; class Magnoliopsida; order Poales; family Poaceae; genus Zea; species Zea mays. Next base: position 207,961,762 of record NC_050097.1, read on the forward strand.
TTTTTTTCAAATTTGGTTTTGTACACATACGGAAGGTTCAAATATTGAGTTTCATTTTTTTAATTACAAATATAATATCAATTAATTAGTGTGCTGCCCATAACGCACAAAATTATTTTTTAATTATTTTTGAAATTTCATAAATGCTTAATTGAGTATATTGCGGCGTCCAAATTTGTATTAAATATTACTTATCTTGATATCTTTCATACACCATTAAGAACCACAAAGTAATTAATTTAGGTATAGTCGCCCATTTGTTCATTGTACCTTTTTCTATACGAGCCCAAAGTCCCTCCTTCCTTTGTCTAGTGTGCACGACCGGATCACTACCGATTTGCAGCCAGGTTCTGCGGAGTAATATGTCTTCGCCAGTAGTAAAATTTTGTTCATTGGCTTTCTTGGGTTTGGGTACAGGGGTAGGAGTTTCCGAGAGGCTATTGATCTCGTGTACACTGTGTTTTGCATTAGATTCCAAGTTAACAGGAAGTGAAGCAATGGTATTGGAACCCTGTAAAGATGTACGAGTGTTCGAAGTAGGCAAAGATTCGACGAATGGATTTGCATGAACAAATGCAAATGGATTATTCACAAGGTTCATATAAGGGCTCCAGCAAAGAGCAGATTGTGTTGTTGGGATCACGGTGGATTGGGAACTTGTGTTCCCTGTTTTAATTGGAGCCCACATTGTGGTTGGACCATGGGAAGGATGTAAGTGCAATCAACCCTAACTGAGGGTTTTGGTGATTTAATGACAAAAAAAAATAAGAGTACTAACGAGTTTGCTCCTAGTATATGCTCAAAATGAATAGGAACTAAAGGAGTCACAATCACTGTTGAGAAATCAAATAGGAAGTTTTAAGGACAAAGAAAACACATAAACGGTACCCTTGAAAAGACTCCATGCGACAGACGTATAAAATTTTATGCATATATTGAGTCGTAGGATCTAATTCTTGCTTAGTACTTTTCGCACAGGTAATGATGTTTGCTATAGCTCAAGCCTCCAAATTCAAAAGTTATTTTTGAAAAACCAAAATCTCTTGAACGCTCTATGTCTGACCGTTGTTAGGTTTGAGAAACTAAGAGTGTTCTTATTGAAAAGCAGTTGAACTTCTTAGAGCTGCAGTTGAGCTTTTCCAGCTAAGTTGAACTTTAGCTGAGTTGAACTTCTTCAACTGCAGTTGAGCTTTTTCAGCTGCAATTGAGCTTTCTCAACTACATTCGAACTTCAACTTCAACTGTGAATCTCTTGACCATACACCAATTGAACCTGTCTCCAGGCCAGTTGAACTGGGGTTTTCTCTCCTGAACTTTCTGGTCAAGACTAGTTCAACTGGTCCCCAGGGGCGGTTCAACTGGTCCCTGACCCCTCTGACCAGACTGTCCAGTAGTCTGCCAGTCAGACTGCTAGACAGGCTGACAGATCTGTCAGGGGTGGTTCAATCGGTTTTGGCCAACTTGACTAGACTATGCAGCAGTCTGCCTGGCAGACAGTCTACCAGGTCTGCCAGGGGCGGGTCAACCGGTTTGGGTTCAAAAAATTTGGTCAAACGACTAGTTTTGAGACGTGACTATATATAGACCCCCACACCCCTCTCTTTAATGCCGCTGGTCACACCCACATTCATTGCTCACCTAACTTGAGACAAAGGCACACTTCTTCTTCCTCTCTCACCCAAACTTACTCTAGATTCAACTCGTCTGAAGGAGCCCTTTGGTGTGAGGTTTGTGCTTGTGCTCACGAATTTGGTTTTCTTCTCCCATCTCATTCTAATCTCTTGAGCTTGTTGGAAACACCTTTTGTGTGATTTTGGTGTTCTTGAAACCCTAGGTTTCAAAATGATTTGAGGTTGTTTGGAAGTCTCCAAATTTGTGGGCGGCCCCAAGAAGTTTGTAATCCCCGCTCTTGTGAGCAACGTTTAAGATAAGGAATCCCTTGACCTTGGTGGTTGGGTTGTGGAGTATTAGGGTTGAAAAAGACCCGGCCCTTTGTGGGCTCCTCAACAGGGAGTAGGACACCTTTGTGGTGTGGCCAAACCTCGGGATAAATCTTGTGTCTTGTGGTCTTGCTCGTTCTGTGATTGTGATTTTGTTTGGCAAGATAGACATATAGGTTTACTCGACGTGTGGATCTTGTGGTGAAATAACTCTCGTATCTTCACCATCCACACTTTGCTTATCGGTTGCATTTTCCTCTATAAGACATTCACACTATATTTTTCGCATAGTTCATAGTCTAAATTTACTTAAACAGTTGGACTAGTTCAGAGTAGTTCAACTTGCCCGTGTAACAGTTGAACTGTAGATTTGACAGTATTTTCGAAGTTTGTGGTGATAATTTTCAGTTTTAGCCTATTCCCCCCCCCTTTAGGCTACTTTCAAAGGATTTGGAAAAGGAATGTTACCCATATAGCTCGAATCCACATGTTGCTGCTGAATGAATCCCCATGGCCATAGTGATGGTTGGATGGGAAAATCCTAAGCACGTGAACTGTGTCCCGGAGGCTGAGCATTTGTGTCATTATTTGCTGGGTCCATTCTATTAAGTGTGGACATGGGAGAACATATAGTGAAAACGTTCATATACACATATACGGAAATAATAATGAATATTCCAAGTAAAGTTAAATTTGGAATGATTGAAAGAAAATAAGGACTTGAGCATAGAACCATAATTATGCGACAAATTCATGCACGGATCCATAATCAGGGAAACGACTAGCTCACAACGTAGTCTTAGTACTCGAAATAAGAACAACAGTCCTTACATAATACCAGCTAATGCCAAGTAATGGGCACTACGACATAAACTGCCACCATTACTTGTTGATTGTAGCATATCGCAAAAGCAAACATGACTTGGCGTCAGAAGACAACTATATATAATTGCATCACTTTATAACTCCTTAAACCAAATTCCAGTAGCTATTATGTGTGTACCTATCAGAGTCATTGAAGTACCACTCATCACTAACATTGGGGTAGTAGAATTCTTCTTCATCAGATCGATGGGAAATTGTCAGAGGGGTTGACGGAGTAGTTGGTTCAACACTTATGTCGTCACCCTCGTACTTAGCAAGTTCTAAAAATGCTTGAACTTTAGCCTCTAAGGCATTTTGTTGGAGCAACTCAAGCCTTTCTTTGATGACAAACAAGGTCCTAGCTAGGATCTCTTCATCAAGCATGTGGTCTAATGCATGATCTGCTAGACCCCCAATGATTTTGTGGCATCCTCAACACAGTCAATAAGGACTTTGAGCAAAGACTTCATGTTTTCTCCTATCGAGGATGTCATGAGGATAGGTGCTGCAAAGAATTAAGATTTGTTTTCAAGTTTATCTTGAAAGAGTGTGGACACCTTATGAGGTGTACGTGTGCTAACAGGTCATGCATATTAAGTATGTTTAATACTACGAAACAAAAAATTATAACAGAAGAAAACTGAGAGCACCTAGAGGGGGGTGAATAGGTGATCCTGTAAAATCAAACTCTAAATAGCCATAAAACTTAGATGTTATAGCGTTAGCGACTAAGTAGCTTTGAAGCGAGTTCTTGTGAACACAACAATCACAGAGACTCCAACACAAGAGACACACGATTTTTATCCCGTGGTTCGGCCAAGTAACACTTTCCTACTTCCACGTTGTGGCGTCCCAATGGACGAGGGTTGCACTCAACCCCTTTCAAGTGATCCAATAATCAACTTGAATACCACGATCTTTTTGTTTAGAGTATCTTCCCGTTTGCGAGGAATCTCCACAATTTAGAGTCTCTTGCCCTTACAATAAAGATCACAAAGAAAGCACAGAGTAAAGTTGGGAGAAGCAACACACACACAACACAATTCAGCAGCACAGACATGCACACAAGCTAAGATTTGAGCTCGAAACGTAGCACAGAGAGTTCACAACTCGAACGGAGCTCAAATTACTAACACAATCGATCAAATGCACGGAGGTGGAGTGTGAGAGTCTTAGAATGCTTAGTGAATGCTTGGGTGACTCCTCCATGCGCCTAGGGGTCCCTTTTATAGCCCCAAGGCAGCTAGGAGCCGTTGGAGGCAAACTTGGAAGGTCATCCTTGCCTTCTGTCAAGTGGCGCACCGGACAGTCCGGTGCGCCACCGGGCAGCTACTGTAGCATGTCCGGTGCGCGATTGCCTTCTAAATCGGGCACAGTCGACCGTTGCAGCTCCGGGCCCGTTGGCGCACCGGACACTGTCTGGTGCACACCGGACAGTCCGGTGCCCCCTGTCGACCGTTGGAGCTGCCACGCGTCGCCCGCAGATTTCGCGACCGACCGTTGGCGCTGGCGACCGTTTGCTCACCGGACAGTCCGGTGAATTTTAGCCGTACGCCACTGATCCTTTTCCCGAGAGCGACGAGTTCGCCGCAGATGACTCACTGGACAGTCCGGTGCACCACCGGACGATCCGGTGATTTTTAGCCATACGTCGCCGTCGAATCCCTAGAGCGGCGAGTTCACGCGGACCAGCCTGGCGCACCGGACAGTCCGGTGTGCCAGACCGAGCTAGTGTTGGCTGCACACAGCCAACTCTTTTCCCTTTTCTTCTCTTGTTCTTTAGTCATTGTTTCTAGCACTTGGATAACCATGTTAGTACATAAAACAATTTACCAAGTTTAGAAACATACCTTGTGCCTTGATTTGTACTTCTAACTTTATTTGGCACATACGAACTTAATCAAACGTGTTGGACATTTAATCACCAAAACATTATACAAATGGCCCAAGGGCACATTTCCCTTTCAATCTCCCCCTTTTTGGTGATTTATGCCAACACATCAAAAAGCAAAAAAAGAAGTGCAACATCAATGCAATTGAAGACCAAATTATTTTCGCTAATAATTTGGCATATTTGGATCATTCTTTACCACCACTCGGTTTGTTTTTGTAAATCAAATCTTTTTTTCTATCTCTAAGTCAAACACACTTGTTTGGGCAAATCAAGAGATATTCCAAGAGAAAAATTGATCAAGTACCAAAAACTCCCCCTTTTTCCCATAATAAAAAATTCTCCCCCACAAGAGACCAAATTTTGCAATAAGAGTATTTTGGACAAATCAAACGTTCTAACTCTATTGTTTTCAAAATTCACAAGTGGTGGCTGATCCCTTTGTTTTGGCCTTAATTTCTCCCCCTTTGGCATTAAGCACCAAAACAGGATCATTTTTGGCCCTTTAACCCCATCGCCTCACCAAAAATGTCAATTAAGAGCAAAGAGGCAATGAGTGCATAAGTATGAACTTGGAAGTGAGTACACAAATACCAGAGTGCAGTGGAAGTCTTTGCATCGTTAAAGTTCACCTTTCCCTTTCAATGCACTTTTGAGACTACATCAAGTATACTCAAACACAAAGGTTAGTCTCAAAGGGTCAAGTTGTAGCATATCTCCCCCTAAATATGTGCACCATTTGCATATGGACTTGTGAGGTCCGGGGAGGTCTTGTACAACTTGAGCACCACAAATATAAAATGAGTAATGTAAATGCTTCAAAGTAACATGATCAAAGGCATATAGCACATGTATGCTATAGATCAATCCAAGTTACGCGAATCTAAGACATTTAGCTCACTACACAACCTGCAAAAAGTTTTCTCATCCAACGGCTTGGTAAAGCTATCGGCTAGCTGGTTCTCGGTGCTAATATGGTACACCTCGATATCTCCCTTTTGCTGGTGGTCTCTCAGGAAGTGATGCCAGATGTCTATGTGCTTAGTGCGGCTGTGTTCAACAAGATTATCCGACATGCGGATAGTACTCTCATTGTCACATAGGAGTGGGACTTTGCTCAGATTATAGCCAAAGTCCTGGAGGGTTTGCCTCATCCAAAGTAGTTGTGCGCAACACTGTCCTGCGGCAACATACTCGGCCTCAGCGGTGGATAGGGAAACGAATGTTTATTTCTTTGAACTCCAGGACACCAGGGACCTTCCTAGAAATTGGCACGTCCCTGATGTGCTCTTCCTATCAACCTTGCTCCCGGCATAATCGGAGTCTGAGTATCCAATCAAGTCAAAGGTAGACCCCTTTGGATACCAGATCCCGAAGCAAGGCGTAGAAACTAAATATCTAAGAATTCGCTTAACGGCCACAAGGTGACATTCCTTGGGGTCGGATTGATACCTAGCACACATGCATACACTTAGCATAATGTCCGGTCTACTAGCACATAAATAAAGCAATGAACCTATCATGGACTGGTATGCCTTTTGATCAACAGACTTACCTCCTTTGTTGAGGTCAACATGCCCGTCGGTTCCCATCGGTGTCTTCGCGGGCTTGGCGTCCTTCATCCCAAACCGCTTGAGAAGATCTTGTGTGTAATTCGTTTGGGAGATGAAGGTGTTGTCCTTGAGTTGCTTCACTTGGAACCCAAGGAACTATGTCAACTCGCCCATCATCGACATCTCGAACTTTTGTGTCATCACCCTGCTAAACTCCTCACAAGACTTTTGATTAGTAGAACCAAATATTATGTCATCGACATACATTTGGCACACAAAAAGATCACCATCACAAGTCTTTGTAAAAAGAGTGGGATCGGCTTTCCCAACCTTGAAGGCATTAGCAATTAAGAAATCTCTAAGACATTCATACCATGCTCTTGGGGCTTGCTTAAGTCCATAGAGCGCCTTAGAGAGCTTGAACACATGGTCGGGGTACCTGTCATCCTCAAAGCCAGGGGGTTGTTCCACGTATACCTCCACCTTTATTGGCCCATTGAGGAAAGCGCTCTTCACATCCATTTGAAATAGCCTGAAAGAGTGGTGAGCGGCATAGGCTAATAAAATTCGAATAGACTCTAGCCTAGCCACAGGAGCAAAAGTCTCCTCAAAATCCAAACCTGCGACTTGGGCATAACCTTTTGCCACAAGTCGAGCCTTGTTTCTTGTCACCACCCCGTGCTCGTCTTGCTTGTTGCGGAACACCCACTTGGTTCCCACAATAATTTGCTTTGGACGTGGCACTAGGCTCCAAACTTCATTTCTCTTAAAGTTGTTGAGCTCTTCCTGCATGGCCAACACCCAATCCGGATCCTGCAAGGCCTCTTCTACCCTGAAAGGCTCAATAGAAGAGACAAACGAGTAATGCTCACAAAAGTTAGATAATCTTGAGCGAGTAGTTACTCCCTTGCTTATGTCACCCAGAATCTAGTCAATGGGGTGATGTCGTTGGATCGTTGCTCGGACTTGAGTTGGAGGGGCACGTGGTGCTTCTTCCTCCACCACTTGTTCTTCCTGTGCTCCCCCTTGATCTTGTCCCTCTTCTTGAGGTACATGTTCACCGTCTTGAGTTGGAGGATGCACCATTGTGGAGGAAGATGGCTGATCTTGCTCCTGTTGTTCCTGTGGTCGCACATCACCAATTGCCATCGTGTGCATTGCGGCCGTTGGAACATCATCTTCATCTATGTCATCAAGATCAACTTGCTCTCTTAGATATCCATTAGTCTCATCAAATACAACGTCGCTAGAGACCTCAACCAAACCCGATGATTTGTTGAAGACTCTATACGCCTTTGTATTTGAGTCATACCCTAGTAAAAAAACCCTTCTACTGCCTTGGGAGCAAATTTAGAATGTCTACCTTTCTTCACCAGAATGTAACATTTGCTCCCAAATACACGAAAGTAGGAGACATTGGGTTTGTTACCGGTAAGGAGTTTGTAGGAGGTCTTCTTGAGAAGGCAATGTAGAAAGAGCCGGTTTATGGTGTGGCAAGCTGTGTTCACAGCTTCCGACCAAAACCGCTCGGGCGTCTTGAACTCTCCAAGCATCGTTCTCGCCATGTCGATAAGCGTTCTGTTCTTGCTCTCTACCACACTGTTTTGTTGTGGTGTGTAGGGAGCGGAGAACTCGTGCTTGATGCCTTCCTCCTCAAGATACTCCTCAACTTATAGATTCTTGAACTCGGACCCGTTGTCGCTCCTTATCTTTTTCACCTTTAGCTCAAATTCATTTTGAGCCCTCCTTAGAAAGCGCTTTAGGGTCCCTTGGGTTTCTGATTTATCCTGCAAAAAGAACACCCAAGTGAAGTGGGAAAAATCATCAATAATTACAAGACCATACTTATTTCCCCTGATGCTAAGGTAGGCAACGGGTCCGAAGAGGTCCATGTGAAAAAGCTCCAATGGTCTTGATGTTGTCATCACATTCTTGCTATGATGAGTGCTTCCCACCTGTTTCCCTGCCTGACATGCTGCACAAGGCCTATCTTTTTCAAAACAAACATTGGTTAGTCCTAACAGATGTTCTCCCTTTAGAAGTTTATGAAGGTTCTTCATCCCAACATGTGCTAGACGGCGATGCCACAGCCAGCCCATACTAGTCTTAGCTATTAAGCATGCATCTAGATCGGCCTCCTCTTTCGAAAAATCAACTAAGTAGAGTTTGTCGTCTAATACACCCTTAAAAGCTAATGAACCATCACTCCTTCTAAAGACAGATACATCAACGTTTGTAAAAAGACAATTGTAACCCATGTGACATAATTGACTTACAGACATAAGTTTGTAACCAAGCGACTCTACTAGAAATACATTCGATATGGAGTGCTCGTTGGTGATGGCTATCTTGCCCAAGCCTTTGACCTTGACTTGGTTCCCATCTCCAAAGATGATCGTATCCTAGGAATCCTTGTTCTTGACGTAGGACGTGAACATCTTCTTCTCCCTCGTCATGTGGTTTGTGCATCCGCTGTCGATAATCCAGCTTGAGCCCCCGGATGCATAAACCTGTAAGGAATTTAAGCTTGGGTTTTAGGTACCCAACTCTTGTTGGGTCCTGCAAGGTTAGTCACAATAACTTTTGGAACCCAAATACAAGTCTTGTCTCCCTTGCATTTTGATCCCACTTTTCTAGCTACTACTTTTGTATTTTTGCATGTAAGTACAAAAGAAGTATTGAAAGCATGATAAATGGTAGAGGGTTTATCGCACATTTTTCTAGGAGCATGAGACATAGCATGATTTTTCCTAGGCCTACTTCTACCATAATCATGAGTGGAACTAGAGGCAAACATATCATTTGAATCATAATAAGAAGCATGAACATAACTCTTATTATAATTGAAACGACTAGCAATTTTCCTATCATAAATAAAAGCATGGTTCATTTGAGGACTACTAGCCATAGGGGCCTTCTGTCGGTGTTTTGGGTCTGACCGCGCACCTAGGGTTGCCCCTTGAGGTGCTTTTTGGAGTAGGACGGTGTTACCGACTGTAGCTCGATGGTTCATGCCAGATGCACGAGAGACAGTGGACAATCTTGTTCAGGTTTGGGCCGCTTTGAGATGTGTAACACCCTACGTCCTGGTGTGGATCTTTTGTGTGGTGGGTTACAAGGGAGTTCTCTAGTACGAGAGATGCTAGAGAGCTGAGTAAATGGCTAAGGAGTGAGATGTTTTTGAGGGGATGCCCCCTAGGCCTTATATACTCGACCGTGGGTGTTACATGCGGATATGATAACAACGTGAGCCTAAGTAATAGTGAACCGACTGAGCCTATCTTCCTATAATTCTGCCGACTTATCGCCATTTAGTTCTGACGCCTGAGGACGCACGCGGGAAAGTCGGGTCACTGCTGTGGATGTCGCTCAAATCCGCTGGGTCGTCTGGGCTTGAGTTGATCTGATCTTGCGCTGATCCACTTCACCGGATGTTCCTCCCTGGGCCCACGAAGGGATGGCCTTGCGAAATATCGGGCCCAAAGCCTTTCGTGAGGTCTTCTAGCCTTCTAGTGGACCCGAGGATATCTGTCCCCCACAAGCCCCCAATCTTTGAGTTGATTTTGAAATAATCGGCCCAAAGATTCTAGGTCTAGCTTGCAGTTTTTGATTTTGATAAGGAATACCTTAAAAATGGGCCTATCAAGTTGTTGCTTCTGAACTCTGAGTAACTTGGTAAAAACGATCTTCTGTTATCCTCTCCTATCATTATTCATCGATCTTCGCTTTATTCTTCAGAAATCGGTGTTCTGTCTCGGGCTTATGCCTTGGGGATCAGCATTTTGCTCTCTAGGGTTCAGGATTCATTGGGTGTAGCCCCCGAGCTTCGAGTCAATTACTGAAAATAATCCACTCGAAGGTCTTCATCTCAAGCTGTTTTAGAAATCATTTTCATCTTCATCTCATGCTTTAGAAATCAGCATTGTCTTGTCTTCATCTCATGCTTTAGAAATCAGCATTTTATCATTAGTTCATGCTTTAGAGATCAGCATTCTATCTTTTTGGAGCTAATGATTCATTGGATGCACCGAAGGTGCACCCAATGGGTGTAGCCCCCGAGCTTTGAGTGGATTACTGAAAATAATCCACTCAAAGGTCTTCATCTCATGCTTTTAGAAATCATCCTTTTATCTTCGTCGAATGCCTTAGAATTCAGCATTATATCATCAACTTTATGCTTTAGAGATCAGCATACGGTTTTGCCTTTGAGATCAACAACGCGGTCTCCCCATGTCCTGTTAGGTTTGAAATTTATTTGATCTGCGTCAGATTGGACATCCGGTAGATGGCTCTTGGCTGGTCTTCATTTCGCTCCATGCTTCAATGCTCCTATTGATTAGACTTGTACTTCATCAGCTATTTTTGGCTTTCCTCCGATCTCCATTGATATCTTCCTTCTGTCTTGATACATTCATTGCGTATATTGTATCGATGTGACTGCTTGGGAAAATCTATTGAAAATTCCTGGATGTCCCCCCTAATGGGTGTAGGCAAGGGACGGCTTGGTGCGCTGAGCGTTTAGCAAACTGCCCCTGAGTAGTAACTTGACGTGACCGCGGGTGTAATCATATCGTCCAAGAAGTTGACTTGAGTCCCAATGAGTGTCGTGTTACGTGAAATGGCGTTAGCCGCCTGACTTGTTTCCAGACGATTTGAATTGCTTATTGAATATTTGCAACTGTTCAGTGACCGTGGTAGGAGATGAGCGGTTGCCTTCTTCCTCTATAAATAGAGTGCTTGCTTCACTGGCGTCTTCACACATCTCTCTGTCGCTTGTTGCTTACTCTCCTCTTTTCTCTTCTCTTCTCTTCTACTCCACCATGGGCAAGAGCAAGAAGGGCGAAAGTTCGTCGCACCATTCCGGTGACAAGCGGAAGCGCGAGCCGACCCCTCCCTTGGAGGACTTCGGCGATTCTGAGTACTCGGAGGAGGAGTTTTCCTCCGAGTCCGAGGGGTCGCCAGTCTACACCTCTCCCCTGGCATCGTCCGATGACTCGGACGATTCCCAGGGGATCGCCGCCGAGGTGTGGACATACATCTGGGCCATCGAGCGCTCCGGGATCGAGGGCTCGGATGAGTCGGAGGTCTCCTCGGACGAAGAGAACTCGTCTAACTCATTCGAGGAGGGGAGCGGCGGTGACGACGACGACGGCGACGACGGAGGCGACGACGATGGTGACAGCGGCAAGGGCGACGGCAAAGGTGACGGCAAGGGCGACGGCAAGGGCGGCAGCAGCAGCAGCAAGGCCGGTGGCTAAGCGCCACTGGCTTAGATGTTAGTATAGATAAATAGTAGTAGAAGTAGTATTAGTGGAATAATGTAGTAGTAGTTAGTAGTATAGCGTAGTGAAATGTAATGTAGTAATGTAATGTATCGAAAAGTGGGAAGAAGACCGGCTCATAATGAGTCGGTCTTTAAGTTTGTGGAAGGACTTCCCCTTTTATATAATGAAGAAAACTTCGGCTTGTTCCGTGCACATCGCTTGCCTTTCCATCGTTCCTTTATATTCGATCGACAATTTGTATTTGTGCTCAACGCAGCCGTTGTTCTCTGAGATAACGCTCGAGTAACGACTTGTAATTGTTGTGTCGTATTTTAATTCCGCCTGCATTTACGTAGAGAAAGAACGGCTGTGTTGCTGCCGGTGTCTTCAGAGGTAATAGCCGAATGGTTCTTGGCGACGTCGGCGTTTTAGATTGCAACAACCGAGTCCTGCTGAGCCACGTCGACATTTTAGAAATAACGGCCGAGTGATGACTGGCGACGTCAGCGTTTTAGAAGTAACAACCGAGTCGTATTAGGCCACGTCGGCGTTTTAGAAATAACCATCGAGTGATGACTAAGCACTTTTTTAGAAATGGTGTCTGACCCGAGAAAACCCCATTTGTATCACATCGCCACACGCCTCTGCATTCTAAGCCCTAGCCTCACTTTTTGCCTCCGAACTTCCTCTGTTTTCCTTTGATTTCGCTTCCGCTCAGTCCGCCGACGAGATTGTGATGGCGCCCAAGCGGAAGAGTCAGAATTCTGCTGCTGCGGTTATTCCTCCTATCGATCCCAACAGCCAATTGCCTTTCGCAGGTAATCATATGTCTGTTGTTTCCGAGTCAGATCTTCTCCATCTTGTATCTGTCGGAGTTATTCCTCCAAAGGAGCTTTGCTCTTGGCGGATTTGTCGTGGGGTTACTGTCCCGAGGGAGGATACCCACGAGTTCGTTGTTTACATCCCTTTTCTTATCCGTGGCCTTGCTCTTCCCATTTCTCCCTTCTTTCGCGGTCTCCTTGACTTTTACAATCTGAATCTGACTCACCTGAATCCCAACTCTATTCTGCAAATTTCTATTTTTGTTCATTTGTGCGAAGCCTAACTTGGAATTCTTCCTCACTTCGGTTTGTGGAAGTACTTGTATCATTGTCGGCCTGGGATGGCTGGGGGCAGCACCAGCTCGTGGCTGGTGCGAGTCTGGAGATGCGCCATGGGAGGATAACAGAATACCTTGACATCCCACTTAAGGATAGCATTAAAGGATGGCGCTTAGAGTGGTTCATTGTGGAAAACCATGGCAAGTCCCTCCCCCTCGGTCAGGGAGACAGCCGGATGTTCGTGCTCCAAGTTGGATTGAGTCCCCTACAGACTTGGAGATAACAGAAGCCAAGGTTCTGCTTGCTGAAATTTGTTTATTGAAGGAGAGAGGTCTGACTACTGAAGCTGTGGTTGCAGACTTTGTTTTTAAGAATATTCAGCCACTGAAGGACAGAGCATACCCGGCTTATTTGTATAGTGGTGTCACCGACTCAACCCGGGTTACCAATAACAGGATTCCTGCTGTGGACTTGGTGAGCCGACTGGAAATGATCCTTAGAGGCAAAGTATCAAATATTGGTGCTCCTGTTGCATATTCTGCTTGGAATCTGCCACCTTCCAAGTCCTTTTTCGATTTTGTGTCCAACCCTCCTGCTAGTGACAGTGGTTTGGGTCTTAGAGTGTGACCCTCTCTCGAAGAAGTTGAGGTTCTGGTTGCTTCACTTGGTGATCTTCCCAATGATGAGAGGCAAGTTCACTTTGAGATGCCTATGAGTCAGGGTGATGCAGAGATAAGTGTTATGCTGGACATGTTGGCTGAGGATTCTTCTGACTCGGTCCCTGCTGAAACAATAGCTGTTGCAACTATCCCAGAGCATGAAAAAACCGTGAATACTCAAAAGCCTGATGGTACTCGCTCGAAACGCCTTCGCCAAGCCAGTCATCCAACTGCACCTGCCGAGGGGAAGAAAAAGAAAAAGAGACGGCTTCGGTGAGTGTCGTGTTTGGACCAGGATGCTGGCCCTTCTGCTCCTGCTGCTGAAGAAGTATTGGTGGAACTCTTTACTGGAGCTGATCCCAATGGGTGTGGCCCTGCTGATGCTGATCCCAATGGGTGTGACCCTGCCAGAGTTGATCCCAATGGGTGTGACCCTGCCAGAGCTGATCCCAATGGGTGTGACCCTGCTAGAGTTGAACCCAATGGGTGTGACCTTGTGCCGTTTATTGTCCGTATTGTTGACGAAGACGAAGAAGAAGAAGAAGTCCCACTAATTCGAAAGAACAGTCAACGTTACAGAGTAAGTGGGGGGAGTAGCGATATTCCTTCTCCAGCTCTGTCTGCTCTTGTTGGTCTACAAGAATTATCCATAGCAAATTTTGATCAGGCTCTCGAGGATGTTGTTCCTGAAGATCTGCTGTCCAAGCCAACTGATGGTGATATGATGGACGTCTGCTCTGACATTCTAGATGTGGGATTAGAGGTATCTCGGGCAGCGTCTCGTGCCTCGTCGACCTTGGAAGGTGGTCTTCGAAGCTAAGAGGTTGGTCAAGGTTGTTCGATTCCCATGGAGGTGACTGAGAGTCTTTCAGCCTTAAAGGTGGCTGTTGCGGAGAACCCAGTCCTCAAGGATGGTGCCAGCAGTTGCCCAGCCCCCGAGGGTGTTGCCGGTAATGATCCGGCTCGGGTGGGTAGCGCAAGCTGTAACCTAGCCCCCGAGGGTGTTGCCGGTGGTGATCCGGCTCCGATGGGCAATGCGGGCTCCCCTTCACATACCTCCATGGATGTCCACGTCGGGTCTTCTCCACCACATTCTGGTGGCATAGTAACAGCGCATGCTTCAAATGAAGAAGTCGCCTTAGAGATCGGCGCACCGGATGCTAGAGTTCTGATGCCTGCTGGTGATGTTGAGTTGATCCCTGGTGATGTTCTTCAGATTGCCCCGGTTGATATTCGTTCGTCGAGCCACCACCTGACTTCTCATGATTTGGGATTTCCTTCATTCTTCTCCAAGCTTCGGGTAATTTGGCTTTTCCTGTTCTGGCTATACTCCAGGCAAATTATTGTCTTTGTACTCATTTGTTTTCAATATCAGGCTTTGGTCGACGGGGTGGCTGGTCAATTGAGATCACAAGGTGCCTCCATCCCAGAAGGAGCTCTGTCTCTGATGCAATGGAATCCGGTGCTGCTTCAGAGGCAGATATCTAATTTGAAAATGACAAATGCTGGTTAGTGTCTTTGTTTCTTCCTTGGCTACTTGATTAGTCTGTTTTTAACTGAGTATCCTTCTTCAACTGTTTTTTGTTAGATATGACCCGGCGGTACTCTGAACTCGAGAAGTATTCTCAAGGTCAGATCGACCTGGCTCGGGTTTTTGCTTCCTTAGATGATGCCAATTCATTGAATTCCTCTCTCAGTGCTCAGCATGACTCTAAAAAGGTGGCTAATGAGGTAAGCTTACTTGACTTTCTCTGCTATGTTTTTACTGCTTACTCGGTGCTTGAGAGTTGATTCTTGTCTGTAGGAGGAAAAACGTGTACTTGTGGCTTCTCGTGATAATCTTGATAGGTTGTATCGTGACGCCAGCAATTCTCTGACTATCTTGGATAGGTTGTATCGTGACGCTAGCAGATTTGGATCATCACCGTCGCGAGCTGCAAGTATCCTAGGATGAGGTCCTTCGTCTTAGGCAGTTGGTGTCGAGCAAAGACTCCGTCATCAAGGATCTGCGCGCCTCCAAGAGGTCGGTCGTCCAGGAGCTAGAAGCTGCTCAACTGGCTACCAAGGCTGCCGAAGACAATTCCACCATTCTAAAGGCTCAGCGCGACAAGGCTATGGATAAAGCCATTCGCGCGGGGCGGATCTTGATGAGAAGGCCAGGTGTGGTTGTTCCTGATGATATAGTTGCCGATGTCAAAGCTGCTCCTGACTCCTCGAGTCACCCTTCTTCATTGGTTGCTCCTGAGAAAAACATTGCCAAGTAGAAATACTGAATACATTCATGAACTATATGTGTATGTGATCAATGTGCCCGAATACTATGTTAGAACGTGTGAATGCTATTTTTGTTTTTCTATTGTTTGAATTCAACAGTTGTTACGATTGCAGAAGTAAACATAGTGTGCTGGTTTCGAAACTTCTTCATATTTTGTGAGGCATAGAGACCTCCCTAAGATAAGTGACCGTAAGAATGTTTATACTAGATCGAGTAGACGTGAGCATGTTGCACCGCCTTAAGTCATTGCTGACTTAAGCCGATTGCTTCATTAGTAGGGTATAGTGGTCACCCTAAGTTAAGTAAGTGTGAGCATGTTGCACCGTCTTAAGTCACTACCGACTTAAGGCGATTGCTCCGTTAGTAGGGTATAGTGGTCACCCTAAGTTAAGTAAGCGTGAGCATGTTGCACCGTCTTAAGTCATTGCCGACCTAAGCTGATTGCTCCGTTAGTAGGGTATAGTGGTCACCCTAAGTTAAGTAAGCATGAGCATGTTGCATCGTCTTAAGTCATTGCCGACCTAAGCCGATTGCTCCGTTAGTAGGGTATAGTGGTCACCCTAAGTTAAGTAAGCGTGAGCATGTTGCACCTCTTAAGTCATTGCCGACCTAAGCCGATTGCTCCGTTAGTAGGGTATAGTGGTCACCCTAAGTTAAGTAAGCGTGAGTATGTTGCACCATCTTAAGTCATTGCCGACTGTTGAGGACTTGCTCTCAAATGCTATGAATTGAGAACAAGACAACACCAAAACAAGTTATTCGTCATTGCCCTTCGTCCTTCGAAGCATTATTTCCCCAAGGATATAATGATCTTCGGACGAAGGTCATGAAGGACATACCTTCATCATCTCAACATACATATATGTATAAATATTAACAACGAATGGAGCATGTAAAACATAAGAAACAATGTGAACAATAACATTATCATATATATTTCTCAGTATATAATTGTAAGTTAATATAAGGACAATATTAAATAACATTTGATATCGTCGTCTTGACAGAAAACACATATACGAGCGTGATGCAAAAGCAAATGCCAAGTCAGCGTGAACAGTACGGGGGCACTGTTCATCTATTTATAGGCACGGGACGCAGCCCATGTAAAATTACATCCATGCCCTTTACATTTGCTAATGATCCTAAGGTAATCCATCGAGGTCTAAATAGCCTTTTCCCCTTTAAGTCGGTTCCCTTTCCTGCTGTCATGTCGAAGCTCCCTTGCACGTAGCTTCGGCGCTGCGTCAACCTTCGTATTGTTCGTGCTTCTCATACTGTGGTTCTGATCCGAGTCCGAAGGTACCTGTTCATGTATTACAACTCCGGAAACATTGTTAAATCATGTTTTTGAGGACCTTCGGAAGACGAAGGCCCCCAACAGTAGCCCCTCGCAAGATTAATTTGTTAGAATAACGAATTCAGATTGCGATATGGACGAAGGCCCTAAGCCGAAGGTCCGAAAAAACACCTTTCCTTTGCTAGAATAGCAATAGTCAATGACAAACGGGACCCTCCAACTTGGAGCGCGTCGATCATATAAATAGGAACTCACCCTGAGCACATTTGGTACGCTACATGCCGCTTGTTTTGTTTACTCAGTTTTTAGCTCTTGCTTACCACCGCCTGCTTAGTTTCTCAGAGTCCCTAAGCTTCGGTTTTAAGGACGTGTCTTCGTCATTTCCGAAGATAAGATATCTGAAGACAAGAAGACAGTTGCTGAGACGAAGCTAACCGAAGAGGAGAAGCTCCTTGAGGAGAAGACTGCTGGATTTATTGAGTCAATTGCAAAAACAAACATAGAGAAGATAACTAAAGAGATACTAGAAGGCTTGTCTAAAGATACTGATGATAGCGACAGCTATGATGTGGAGAGTGGAGGCGAAGACTCTGAAGATTGTCCTTGGCGACCAAGTCATGCAGTATTCGGGAAATCAACTATCAAACAGAGTCATCTTGATAATATGAGAGGAAGGTATTTCGAGATATGTCTATTGTGAGGGCTGACGTAGACAGAGCTGTCCCTGCTCCCAAAGAAAACAAAGTTGTAATCCACCAAAGCTTCTTCAGAGCTGGACTTCGGTTCCCTTTAAGCATATTTGTGATTGAAGTTTTAAAGATATATCAGATTTTCCTTCACCAGATCACTCCCAAAGCAATTATCAGAATGGGGATCTTCGTCTGGGCTGTGAGGAGTCAAGGTCTAGAGCCAAGCGCAAGATGTTTTTGCAGTATGCACGAGCTTTCGTATGAGACGAAGCCCTGGGGTAAGGAACAATATCATAACAATTTTGGGTGCTACAGCTTTGTTACTCGCTCTGGCGCAAGCTACCCAGTGCCAACGTTTCGGAAGAGGTGGCCTGGGGCCTGGATGGAAGAATGGTTTTACGTGAAAATGATTTGAAGGCAAGAGAAGATATTAAAGAAATCATCATGTGACCCATCGGGTCCCGCTTCGGCCTCCGAAAGCCGAAGGTAGAAATTGATGAGGCAGCCGAAGCATGCTGAAGGGCCTTCAACATAGTTTGCTCTTTTATTGGCACAAGAGACTTAGTTCAAGAACATGTAGCCTACAGGATATGGCCACTGATAGACAACTGGGAAATGCCAAAAAAGACCATCACTAACCCTAGCGAAGGTGGTTTGGTTCGATTGAAATACACCTTCAGGTTTGGAGACCAGTTTATCGAATCAGATGATGACTGGCTGAAATGTGTTGAAAATACTAGTGATGAACTACTTGGAGCATACTCCAAGTCTGAAGATAATGCACTATCTGCGGCCTTCGGGAGCCAAAAAAAGAAAAGACTAAATAGGGTTTTTGATGCTATTGGATTTGTGTACCCTGACTATTGCTATCCGCCGCGGGGGCAGAAAAGAAAGGGTGCAACTTCAGGAAAGGCTGCTGCTTCGGCTGCTCCAAGCGAGCCTGCGCCGAAGAGGAAAAAGTTGAAGGTCCTTACCCACCGACCGTGCTACATTGAACCGGCCATAGTGTCTGAATTTGGCGGTGAAACTTCTTCAGCTATTGAAGCAAAAGGACATGCTCCTACGCAGAGGATTGAAGAGTCGGCTGCAATGCCGAAGACTGACAAAATTGAGGTACCAAGAATCGAAGGGACGAAAACATTAGAAGCTCTAAGCCCTTCGGCAGGATTAGAGGTGCCGAAGGCACAAAAAGGTCTAGCAGCGACCCCCAAGAGAAAAAGGATGGCCAGTGTACTGGATGTGCTGGAGACGATAAAAGCTTCAAGCTCTACTCCAGGGAAAATTGCCAAGGCTTCGAAAGTGCAAATTGAAACCGAAACAAAACTGACCGAAGCTGAAGCTACAATGAGCCAGGCTAGCGCCGAAGCTAGGCCTTCGGAGCCTGCCAAGGAGAAACCCTCGGAATTTGGAGAAAAGGCAGCGGAGGAAGAAGCTACTGAAAAAGCTGCCGCTCCTACTCCCGAAGCGCCTTGCGAAGACCTTGATTATATTATTCGACATGCTTCGGGAAAAAGATTATCTGAAGAAGAAATTTTTGAAGCTAAACACTATGCCCGAGAACTGAAGTACCCGAAAGGGGCCTTAGTGTTTAATGGTACAGATGAAGATGACTTCTTGTATTGCCTCCCAGACAACAAAGAATTATCCATCTGCCGGGAAATGGCCAGAAGTATGGGGTTCCCGAAGCTTGAAGCTGGCCTCTGCGCCATGACGAAGGACGATCTTGCGGATAGCCTTGCATACAACAATCTGAAGGTACGAAAATTGTGTATTTGGAAGTTTATGAATTTTGAATGTCTTTTGTTCTTATATTAACCCATTCATTCTTTTCGTATAGGGCTTGATACTTAGCAATGCCTTAAGGGCGCAAAAGAATGCTGAAGACGAGAGCTGCACTATTGCTCTCAACAACCTTCGAACAGAGGTTATCAGGCTGAGAAACAAAGCTTTGGAAAAAAGACAAAATCCTACTTACATTGGTGGACAAAGGGAGATGAAGCTAACTTCAAGGCTCAATCTGAAATCCAAAGGAATGAGATTGAAAACCTTCAAAAGCAACTGGCTGAAACCAAATTAAAATGCGTTGTTGCCGAAGCTGAACGAGATGCCAGTGATTACTGGAAAAATTATTGTGAAAAAACAGTTGCAGAACTTCGTGCCTCAAAAGAAAGATGCTTTGAAAATCTGTGGAATGCGTAAAAAAGATAAAGACTAGCTTCGCTAAAGTGGGCGCGTACTCGAGCGAAGACAACTTCGTAAGGGGCGATCCTGAGGGCGTAATTGAGTGGATCAGCGGTGAAGCCGAAGCTTTTGAAGAAATTTTGAGTGACTGCGGGGACGTCTGTGCGTTCTCTGGTGCGAGAGGAGTTGCAGCTATTTTGGAGAAGGCAGGGTGCGAACATGTTAAAACTTTGGCCCAGGCCGAAGCTGCCTTCTCTATTGACGATACGAAGGACCCCTCGGCCGAAGCAAGCTCAATAGGCGGAAAATTTTTCACTGATATCTGGGAAAATGGCGGCCGAGGGATGGCCCATGAAATAATGAAAAAGAGCGAAAAAGATATTCATGACACTCGAGAAGCAGCGAAAGCAGCTGAAAAAGCTGCGAAACTTGAAAGACGGATAGGTATTACTTAATGTCTTTTAACTTTATTGTTATTTCTTTTTATGACTTCGAACTAATTCATGTCTTCTACCGCAGCTGAACTATCTCCTCTCCCCGAGCCATTCGACCCACTGGCCGACCCAGAGACAAAGATAACAATAGAAATTATCAATATGGCCGAAGCTATTGTAGATGAAGTCGTTACCAAACTGCTGACCAAAGCTGCACATAAAGTTTTGAAGGAAGAAAAGTAGCTGTTGTAAAAACATTTCTAGAATATTATTATAACTTTTGCTGAACTATGCTTGTAATATTTGGTACTTGAATGTAATATATGAATTGTTTGTAATTCAGTTCTTTACGATGCATGAAACTTTTCGTACATACCGTTTTTGAGCCCTCGGCGAAAAAACACCTTCCCTTCTTTTCATGCTTCGTGAAGAAAAACTTTTATGTCCCTTGGGAATATTCATACTTCGTAAAGAACATCCAAGCGTCGTAAAGACATTAATGCTTCATAAACAATAAATTTCTTCCTCCAAATCAGAGCTGATGAAGCTGTACTTCTTCAAAACTTAGCACAATTTCACTTTTTCGAAGCATTCTCCAAAGATCAACATTTTATCCCCTTCTTGTGCCATTGATGCAATATGATGTTTGATGTTATGTTATGCGAAATGATGTTTATGCTGAAGACACACACTCACACCCCCATAGTGGAATACACAATCTCTATGCTGCTTATTTTTTGGCTTCAAACCTTATTTTTCGGTGTATCAGCGCTGACTTTTTGCTGTAAGTTCTGCATTCCCTAAGGAACGTCTTTTGAACTTCTTTGCCTTCTATTTCGGCGGTATTCGCGTTGACTTTTCGCGCTTCGCCTTATATTTCGGTGGTATTTGGCTCTACATTCCCTTCGGAACGACTTTTGAGCAGAAAACTTACACTACGCTCCCCTAGGAACGACTTTTAGTAGCTTCGACAAACTTACGCTGCGTTCCTCAGGAACGACTTTTTGTAGCTTCGTTGTTACTTGCAATGTGATTTTTAGCCCCACATTCCCTAAGGAACGACTTTTGAGCTTCAGCAATTTTTGGACTTCGTGAGCCTGTGGAGAAAATATATTTCACTGTGGCAAGAACGAAGCTATTACAA
The DNA here is from genome assembly GCF_902167145.1 of Zea mays. NCBI lineage: Eukaryota > Viridiplantae > Streptophyta > Magnoliopsida > Poales > Poaceae > Zea > Zea mays. The sequence goes on from NC_050097.1 coordinate 207,983,056, forward strand.
GAAATTGAAAATGGCAAGAAAACTAGGTTTACAATAATTATTCCTTATTAAAAAGAAAATGACAATGAATGTAAAAACTGTTTTAGGGGTAGGATATCTCTCAATAGATATGTTTCGATTCTGGCACAGTACTATTGACTGTGCGAGCTTCGGACTCCTCCCTGAAATCTCGCTGGTGGTGGGTCTGTTGGCTCCCTTCTGGCTGCTGGCCTCGTGAATATGCAGGTTGTAGTGGTGGCGGAGGTGGAGGCTGTGGCCAAGATGCCTGTGACTGACTAGCCGAAGCAACATAAGTTGCAGGATGATTACCCACATACTCTGGTATGTAGGGTGAGTGATACGAAGCAGTGTGCATGACCTGCTTTGGCTGGTTCTGCTGAGCTACAGCTTCTGCTATTTCCTTTTGTTTCTGAATGGTGACATGGCACATCCTTATAGTATGGCCCTTGTATTCACCACAGAATAAGCAATAAATTTTTCTAGGTTGATCCCCGAACCTTCCTCCGAAGCCCATGGCGCCTCTGCCTCTTGAAGCTGGCGGCCGGAAAGAGCTTTGTTGCTGCCCCGAAGCTTGCGAGGAATACTGTGGCCTTTATTGTTGACTTCCTCTGTCATCACTCTGAGTAGAGTTGTGAATTGACCTTATGTGCCTCAGGTGGATTCGTCCTCCGAAGCCTCTGGTCATTTTAGAGAACCTGTATGCTTCCACCCTTCTTTGGCGGAAGTCATTGTCAGCTCGGATGTACTCATCCATATTTTTGGAACAGCTTCTGCAAAGTCTATGGAGGCTTTCTAGCAAAATACTGGGCAGTAGGTCCTGGAAGAAGCCCCTTGATCATGGCCTTAATGACAATTTCATTGGGCACTGTGGGTGCTTGTGCTCTCAGACGCAAGAACCTTCGGACGTATGCCTGGAGATACTCCTCATGATCTTGCGTGCATTGAAACAGAGCTTGGGCTGTGACTGGCTTCATTGGAAACTTGTTACTAGCATATCCTTGAGCTTCTGCCATGAAGTAATAGTTCCTGGCCGAAGAGAAGAATACCACGTTTGAGCCACATTTCGAACTGCCATGACGAAGGACTTGGCCATGACAGCTGCATTGCCTCCGTATGAAGATATAGTTGCTTCATAACTCATCAAAAGCTGCTTCGGGTCTGAATGCCCATCATACATGGGGAGCTGAGGTGGCTTGTATGATGGGGGCCATGGGATAGCCTGCAGTTCTGCTACCAAAGAAGAAGCATCATCAAAAGTAAAGGTATCATGATTAAAATCATCATACCATCCATCGACGTTGAACAAGCCCTCTTGATGAAGCTCCCTGTGCTGGGGCCTTCGATCTTGCTCGTCTTGAGCAAGATGGCGTACTTCTTCAGTGGCTTCGTCAATTTGCCTTTGAAGATCAGCCAGTTGGGCCATCTTCTCTTCCTTTGTACTTGTTGATGGATTATCTCCATGTTTCTGATTTCTTGGTCCAACTCCTCCTCCTGGAGTGTTGGACTAGTGGCCTTCCTCTTCTGGCTTCGGGCCTCTCGAAGAGAAAGGGTCTCCTGATTTGGGTCCAGTGGCTGCAGCGCGGTAGCCCCTGTCGCCGAAGCTTTCTTCGGTGGCATGACGAAGGTCAGTGCTTGCCGGAGATGGTCGAAAAGGGTTCACCAGAGGTGGGCGTCAATGTTGAGGACTTGCTCTCAAATGCTATGAATTGAGAACAAGACAACACCAAAACAAGTTATTCGTCAATGCCCTTCGTCCTTCGAAGCATTATTTCCCCAAGGATATAATGATCTTCGGACGAAGGTCATGAAGGACATACCTTCATCATCTCAACATACATATATGTATAAATATTAACAACGAATGGAGCATGTAAAACATAAGAAACAATGTGAACAATAACATTATCATATATATTTTTCAGTATATAATTGTAAGTTAATATAAGGACAATATTGAATAACATTTGATACCTTCGTCTTGACAGAAAACACAGATACGAGCGTGATGCAAAAGCAAATGCCAAGTCAGCGTGAACAGTATGGGGCACTGTTCATCTATTTATAGGCATGGGACGCAGCCCATGTGAAATTACATCCATGCCCTTTACATTTGCTAATGATCCTAAGGTAATCCATCGAGGTCTAAATAGCCTTTTCCCCTTTAAGTCGGTTCCCTTTCCTGCTGTCATGCCGAAGCTCCCTTGCGCGTAGCTTCGGCGCTGCGTCAACCTTCATATTGTTCGTGCTTCTCACAATGTGATTCTGATCCGAGTCTGAAGGTACCTGTTCATGTATTACAACTCTGGAAACATTGTTAAATCATGTTTTTGAGGACCTTCGGAAGACGAAGGCCCCCAACGGAGACCTAAGTTGATTGCTCCGTTAGTAGGGTATAGTGGTCACCCTGAGTCGAGTAAGCATGCAGATTGATAATAAATAGTTCAAGTGCCTTTGAGAATGAAATCTTTTTATTGATGATTAATTTTCCGATTACAGAATATAATGCTGCCCCGATAGCTTTTGAAATCTAGCTAGGGGTAAAACTTCCCGAGATGCTCTATATTCCATGAATTCCCTATTTCTGTGCCATCCATTTGAGTAAGCCGATATGATCCTAACCGAGTGACTTCTGCTACCATGAATGGCCCTTCCCATAGTGGCGATAATTTGTGTCGTCCTTCCCCCGTTAGAATTCGGTGAAGGACCAAGTCTCCCACTGCGAAGTATCGATGTCGTATGGCCTTATCATGATAGCGCCTCAGGGTTTGCTGGTACCTAGCTGACTGAATTACTGTATTCAATCGTTCTTCCTCCAATATATCAATATCCTCCTGTCTAGTAGCTTCTATCTCAGCTATGTTTTCAAAGATCAGCTGTTGGGAACTTGTTCTCAACTGCTATGAATTAAGAACAAGGCAACATAAAGTGTTAAATGTCAATGTCCTTCGTCCATGAAACATTATTCCCTTAAGGATAATGGGCCTTGGACGAAGGCTGATAAGAGCATAATTACGAAGTTTAAATCTTCGTAATAAAATTTCAGTAAGAATTATAAGGTGACATAAAAAGGTATAAAAGGGATAAATACATCAAAGACAAATTACATTGTATTTATTTAATGTATGGAATCATTGAATACAATAATACCTTTGCCTTGGCAAAAGGTTGAATTCCAGAAGATGCGATTGCAATAATTCGAATGCGTGAACAGTAATGGAATACTGTTCACTATTTATAGGCACAGGACGCAGCCTGTGAGGAATTACAAGTAAGCCCCTTATAAAAGCTTACAACATTGACTCAGACCTTTATGGACTAAAAGGTCATTCTATCTTTAAGTCGGTTTGCAATACCGAAGCTTCACAAAGAGGAACCTTCGGCCATTTCATACGAACAGCTTCCGCCGAAGACTGCTTCTCCCTGTAAGACCTTCGGCGACGAAGCATAGGCCCAACAGTAGCCCCTTTCGCGGTGCTAGATCGTTTTTCGTAACGAGCTTGATCCGTGAAAAAAGTCTCTTAAGCTTCGGAGCGCCGAAGGTCTAAAAAACACCTTCCCTGAGCTCGTTGTCGAGAAACGATTCAATCTCCCAGCGCGTAGCGGCCCCACCTTGCAGAGTTACTGTTCGGTCTCTGCGGTCCACCACGCAGCGAGTGCGAGCGGGTGTCCGCCTGGTGTAAAAATTCTGGCGCTTCGCCTTCTTACCTGCAGCACTATATAAACAGACGAGTAGGTGTGAAGTTACCACAGCATTCATTGCTATTTGCACTGTTTTGCTGCCAAAATTTTTAACCGTCGCCGAAGCTTGTCTGTCGGAATCAAACGAAGCTCCAGTTTGAAGCCTGCTTCGTCAGAAAAAACTTCGGAAGAAGAAAGTGTTAAATTTCCACATATTCATAATTAAATGGCCAGAGTGCGTTCTACTGCCAGGGTTGAACGTGAGGGGGGCGAAACTGAAGCTTCGGAGACTGTTCCCATCTCCGAAGCCATGCAACGATCCGGGCTGGTAGTTTCTGAAGAGATCCCTAGTGAAGATGCAGAACAAGCGCAACAAGCACCTGCCGGAGTAGAAGAAGAAGTTATTGAGGAAACTGATCCCGAAGACGATTATCGTATTGCCATGCCAAGTAAGCCCAGCCACTTGGACTTTGGAAAATCCACCGTTTCGAAGGCTGATCTCTCCAAAATGGTAAAGTCAGGCTTTTTCAATGAAGATCAGAAGAAGCTATTACGCTTCGGGGGAGAAGAGACTACCCCGAAGCCGGAAAAGGATGAAATTGTTATTTTTAAGAGCTTTTTAAAGGCTGGATTAAGATTCCCCCTTCATGGGATTATTGCAGAGGTGCTGAAGAGGTTCGGTATCTATTTTCACCAGCTGACCCCTAACGCTATCGTTAGGCTCAGTGTTTATATCTGGGCACTCCGAAGCCAAGCAGTGGAGCCATTTGCGGACAGCTTTTGCCGGGTTCACGAGCTGCATTATCAGACGAAGGCTAGAAAGGATGGATTGCATGACAATTTTGGTTGCTACAATTTTGCTTATCGGAAAACTACGAAGTTTCCTGTAATCAGCTATCAGAGTAAATGGGCAGCAGGGTGGAAGTCTGAATGGTTCTATGTCAAGGTTAATGATGACAAGGAGAAGCTCGTGCAAAGTCCACTCGAACTAATCTTCGGAGAAACCCGACCTCTCTGCAACATGTCAGTAGACGGTCCCACACAACAAGCAATGAATGAATTCAGAATTGTTGCGGATCATATTAGTACAAGAGACCTGGTTCAGGAGTTCTTGGCTTTCCAAGTTTTTCCTAGCTTAAAAGAATGGGAAATGCCGAAGCTGAAGGGGAAAAAGAAAGAAGGTGAACTTGTGCGTTTGCCTTACTATTACAAATTTAAGAAATACTTTAAAACACCTTGCCAAGAGTGGCTGGAAACAATTGAAGCAATGTGCAACGAAATACTTGGGAATTATTCCAAAAAAGAAGATCAGTTGATGACCGCGGCCTTCAGCACCCGTCCGAAGCGAAGACTAAACCGAGTGTTGGACGCCCTGGGTTTCGAATACCCTGATTACGAAAATCTGAACAAAGGTGCCGGAGGCCAAAAAAGGAAAAGGATAACTGAAGCCTTAAATGAAGGTGAAAAAGAATCATCAAAGAAGAAAATTCCGAAGAAGAGGAAAACTTCTTCTCCGAAGCAACAAATATCTGAGGCAGAAGAAACCCCCGCATCACCTTCTGCTGCTGTCGTTGAAGAAATTCTGAAGGTAATGACTGAATCCTTACCTGCGAAGCTAAGTCCACTGGGCCCTCAACTGACAAAGTTTTTTCAGAAGGACAAGGAGCCCGAAAAATCGAAGAAAACAATCAAGGCAAAGAAACAAAGAATTATCACTGTAACAGAGGTAATTGACAAGACGCCGCCAAGAGCTTCGGCCCAGAAAACACAAGCGGCTACAGAGGGGACAGATATTGAAATTGCACCTTCGGAGGTCGCAGCTGCCGAAGCTGCCTCAGCTGAAGAGTTGAATCTGGAGAGCACAATTGAACATATTGACCAAATACTGCTAGACATGGCTACAGAAGAAGCTACCACTGCCGCCGAAGAGGCCGTGACCGCAGTGTCGGGGAAAGGAAAAGAAATTGCTGATGAAGCTTCAGAAAACGAAGCCTTCATGTTCCAAAATTTAGTTGGAGAACAACTATCAAAAGCTGAAATAGAAGAGCTTAGAGAGTATGCCAAATCCTGTGGATACAAACCTGGGGCACTCCTCTTCGGAGGCGTTGATGATGAAAAAATAGATTTCATTCGAGATCAAACAGGAGCCAAAGTTATCAGTACTCTGTCCAAGAGTATCGGATTCCCGAAGCTAGAAACAGACATCAGCCGCTACCGACGACAACATGTCGTTGGTAGTTTATTTTATTCCAACTTCAAGGTGGACTACTTGTCCCTTAACTTTTATTGTTTCCAATAATAAAAACATATCTGACGAAGGTTGTTTTCGTGCAGAGTATGCTGTTGAGCAAAGCCTTGCAAATGCAACAAGATTTTGAAGATAAAAAGCATGAAGTTATAATTGAAAATTTGGAAAGCAAAATAAAGGAACAATCAGATGCTTTCGAGAAAAAGAACTTTGAGCTCCAGGCAACCGAAGGTTTATTGGCAGAAGCTGAAGCAAAAATAACAGATCTGAACATGAAGCTTCTCCGCCAGTCTGAGCAGTTCGAACGAGAAAAACAAGATCTTAATGCAAAACTTGAAGCCGAGGCTCAACAAAATTCAGATTTGAGAAAACTACTTACAAGTCTTCAAGAAAAATGCTTGGAATTTAGCAACAAGTGCATTCAACGATTGAGAAAGATTTTTTACTCAGTTGGAGCCAGCAGTGAAAAATTCACCCCCTCAGCTGAAGATCTACCGAAGACCTTCGAACATATTGAGGGGGAGATTGACGAGCTCGACGAAGTCATAGCTGGGCATGGTGACTTCTGTGCCTGGGTGGCTTCTCGAGGGACTGCTGCAGCTTTCCTGAAGGCTGGCTGTGATCATGGAAAGATTGTCAATAGGCCAAATTTTACTTTAACACCATCAATCCTGGACGACATTCCTGACCTTGCCCGAAGTATCTCGAACAGATTTGTAAAAATGATATGGACAAAAGGTGGGCGAGAGAAGGCTGGAGACGAAGCTCGTAGTCACCTTGAACCAGTAAGAAACTATACCTTGTGCTTACCTTTTCTTGTAAGCTTGATTTTGACTTACACCGACCTTATTCATGTAGGATGACGAAGCCGAAGCCGAAGATCAAGAATGACGCCGAAGCCGAAGCTCCTTGGGGATTAGATAGTAGACTGTAGACAGTACTTGAGAAACTTTTGAGATAACTTTTGTAAATGTAAACAAAACTTGTTTTTAATGTATTCTGTTCATACCTTGTAATATATCCTTATCCTTTCATTGATGTATGAGAAATGCTTTGATGTGGACGAAATTTTCTTTTTTGAGCCGAAGGCGAAAAAACACCTTCCCTTCTTTTCGTACGCAACGAAGCATAGAAAACAACATTTTCCTTTTTCCCGAAGCTCTCCTTTTTGTACACGAAGCTCTTTCTTTCCGAAGCTCTCTCTTTTTTTTACTTGCCGAAGCAACCGCTTATGCTATGAAGATGATTATCCTACATATGCCTGGATGAATGTTTATGAATGCAAATGTTATGATGTAATGCGATGTGCAAATGAATGGCCAAACAATCACACTTCAAGCCATACTCATAGCCATTATTTCCTTAAAAACAATCACACCTCAGCTCTGCATCCCCTTAGGAACGACTTTGGAGCTTCTTCGCCTTTACTTTTGGCGGAATCAGCGTTGACTTTTCGCTGTAAGCTCTGCATTCCCTTAGGAACGACTTTGGAGCTTCTTCGCCTTTACTTTTGGCGGAATCAGCGTTGACTTTTCGCTGTAAGCTCTGCATTCCCTTAGGAACGACTTTGGAGCTTCTTCGCCTTTACTTTTTGGCACTCGATGGTGCGTTCTCAGCTTTTACATTTACATTCCTTGGGGGATTTTGCTCTTATAGAACTAAAAAAGGAAATTACATGTGCTGGCCCCATTAAAAACCTTTCTCCCCCTTCGGAAAGGAAAAGGGTGCCATGAAAGAAAAAATAAAAAATATGAAAAATTACATCGAGTTATACATAATATCGCCGAAGCTCATCCGCATTCCACGACCTAGGAATGTCGTTGCCGTCCATATCCTTCAATCTGTATGAACCGGGTCTTGACGAAGATGCTACTAAGAAGGGTCCGTCCCATTTCAACTGCAACTTGCCCACTGTTTCTGGGTTGGCCACTCTCCGAAACACCAAGTGCCCTGGCTCAATATTTTTTAGCCGAACCTTTCTATCCCGCCATTTTATTGTTTCGGCTTGATATTTATTGATATTCTCCACGGCTTGCAGTCTGATCCCTTCTAAAGCATCTTTTTCCACAGAATAAGTCGCTTCGGAATCTGATTCTGCCGAAGCTAATATCCTTATTGATCCGGTTTTAGCTTCCTCCGGAGTTATTGCTTCGTCACCAAATAACAACTTAAATGGAGTAAAGCCTGTAGACCTTGATGTTGTTGTGTTGTGACCCCACACCACTTTGGTTAACTGATCTGGCCATTTTCCCCTGGGTTGGTTGAAGATTAATTTCATTATTCCTGTCATTATGATGCCGTTGGCTCTTTCAACGAGTCCATTTGACTCCGGGTGCCTAACTGATGCAAAATGGACCTTCGTACCAATTTGGTCACAGAAACCCCTGAAAGCTTCGGAGTCAAACTGTGTCCCATTATCCATAGTGATAGCCTTTGGCACCCCGAAACGACAAACGATATTCTGCCAGAAAAACTTTTGGACGGTGGCCGAAGTTATTGTGGCTAAAGGCTTCGCCTCAATCCATTTAGAAAAATATTCCACAGCTACTATAACATATCTCAGATTCCCTTGGGCCGGTGGTAATGGACCTAATAAATCAAGGCCCCACCTTTGCAATGGCCAAGTGGGTTGTATGAGCTGTGTTAAGGACGAAGGTTGTTTTTGATCTCTTGCACATTTCTGACAACCTTCGCACTTTTGAACCAACTCTGCTGCATCCGAAGCTGCCTTCGGCCAATAAAATCCTTGGCGGAAAATTTTTCCAAGTAATGGCCTAGATCCGATGTGAGATCCACACAGGCCTGCATGTATTTCTTTCATTAACTCTATACCTTCGGCTCTGGATAAACATTTGAGTAGCGGAGCACAAACTCCATGCTTGTACAACTCCCCTTCTATTAAGACATATGGACGAGCTCTTGCCTCTATCCTCTTGTTATAAGCTTCGTCATCTGAAAGGAATTTACCCTGAAGGTAAGAGATGATCTCAGTTCTCCAATCTTCGCTGTAAACAGGAGATATACTGAGGACTGCTCTTTCAAGAAGTTCCACCGAAGGTGTTTTTATTGTTTCGAAGAACACATCCGAAGGTAAGGGCAGCCCCTGCGCTGCTGACTTAGCTAACAAATCAGCATGCTCATTTTGTCCTCGAGGGATATTTTTGACAGAAAATCCCTCGAAAGAAGCTTCAACTCTTCGAACCATATCCAAATACTTTTCAAGCTTCGGATCTTTAGCCTTGCAACTTTTGTCAATATGACCCGAAACAACCTGGGAATCAGTTTTAAGTATGGCCCTTCTGATTCCCATTGCTTTTAACTTCCGAAGACCTAGAAGCAATGCTTCGTACTCGGCAATGTTATTTGCGCAACTAAAATCAAGTTTTGCCGCATAACAAGTTTTGACTTTGGAAGGTGAAACCAACACAGCAGCCGCTCCTGCTCCGAAGGTTCCCCAAGATCCATCACAAAATACTGTCCATGCTTCGTTGTCTTTATTTGTTTCTTCCTCCTGAGCCCCTGGCGTCCAGTCAGCAATGAAGTCTGCCAACGCCTGGGACTGAATCGAAGATCTATGAACATATTCAATACAAAATTCATTGAGCTCTGCAGCCCATTTTCCAATCCTTCCAGTAGCTTCTCGGTTCCTCATAATATCCTTCAGAGGTTGTGAGGAAGGAACAATTATGTTGTAAGCTTGGAAATAGTGCCGAAGCTTCCTGGAAGCCATCAAGACAGCATACAGTACCTTCTCCAACTCTGTGTAATTTTTCTTTGATAAACTAAGAACCTCGGAAACAAAATATATTGGGGCCTGCCTCTTGACCTGACCATCAAGCTTCTCCTGGACAAGCGCTGCACTTACCGCTGAGTGCGAAGCTGCCACATATAATAATAAAGGAGCCCCTGGTATTGGTGGAGTCAATGTTGTTAGATCTATCAAATACTGTTTCAACTCTTCAAAAGCCTTCTGCTGGATTGGTCCCCATTGAAAGACTTCGGCTGATTTCAGCACTTCGAAGAATGGTAAGTTTCTCTCTGCTGATCTGGATATGAATCTATTGAGAGATGCCAATCTTCCTGTCAATCTTTGAGCCCCCTTCTTTGTAGTTGGTGGCTCCATCCGAAGTATAGCTTCAATTTTACTTGGATTAGCTTCAATTCCCTTTGTTGAAACCAAGCATCCCAGAAATTTCCCCTTCTTTACTCCGAAGACGCATTTTTCTGGATTTAACTTTAAGCCAGCCTGCCTGAAACTAGCGAAGGTCTCCTGCAGATCAGCAATATGATTCTCCTGCTTCGTGCTTTTTACAATGATGTCATCAACATAAGTTAGCACATTTCTGCCTATTTGAGATTGGAGAACCTTCGCAGTCATTCGGCTGAAACTCCCTCCAGCGTTTTTGAGCCCCTCAGGCATCCGAAGATAGCAATATGTGCCACTTGGAGTTATGAAGCTAGTCTTCGGCTCATCTTCCTTCTTCATCCAAATTTGATGATAGCCTGAATAACAGTCTAACAGACTCATGAGCTCTGAAGAAGCTGCTGCATCAACTAAAGAGTCTATCCTTGGTAATGGGAATTCATCCTTCGGACAAGCCTTGTTAAGATCTGTAAAATCGATGCACATTCGCCACTTGCCATTGGCCTTTTTTACCATAACAGTGTTAGCTAGCCATTCTGGGTACTTCACTTCTCTGATAACTCCTGCACTGAGGAGTCTTTTGACTTCGTTGCGAGCACCTTCGGCCTTATCATCTGACATTTTCCGAAGCCTTTGCTTTCTGGGTCTGAAGGATGGATCGACATTGAGCGAATGCTCAATAACATCTCTATTAACTCCGCAAAGATCATTGGCTGACCATGCAAAAACATCTTTGTTATTGAACAAAAACCTTATCAAGGTTTTCTCCTGCTCTTCGGATAATTGAGAGCCTAACAGCACCTTCTGCTCTGCTATGTCTTCACATAAGAGCATAGGCTTCGGCTGATCTGCTGAAGCTGCTTTCTCCCTTCTGAATTTGTACTGTTCACAAGCTTCAGCTCCATCTATGTTATGGATTGCTTTTGAGTCGGTCCAATTGCCTTCGGCCCTTCTTGCAGCTTCCTGACTTCCATGGATAGCAATGGGTCCCTGATCCGAAGGTATCTTCATGCAAAGATAGGCAGGATGAAGGATTGCTTCGAAGGCATTGAGGGTACCACGACCAATAATTGCATTGTAAGGGTATTCCATGTCAACAATGTCAAATACAACCTGCTCAGTTCTAGTGTTGTTGATGAACCCGAAGGTCACTGACATGGTGATCTTGCCCAGTGCTACAATCTGCCTTCCTCCGAAGCCACAGAGAGGATGTGTAGCATCATGAATCTTATCTTCTGGTTCTTGCATTTGTCTGAAGGCCTTAGCAAATATAATGTCAGCTGCACTGCCTGTGTCAACCAAGACATTGTGGACCAGAAATCCTTTGATAACACAAGAGATAACCATGGCATCGTTGTGTGGGTAATCTTTGAGCTGAAGGTCCTCTTGGGAGAAGGTAATAGGAATGTGAGACCATCTTGACTTGATGAAGGGTCCTTGCACCCCAACATGTTGTACCCTTCTCTGTGCTTCCTTCTTTTGTTTCTTGTTAGCTGGCTCTGAGGACGAGCCACCTGTGATCGGGAGCACCAGCTTCGGGTCCGAAGCAGCTCCAGTTTGGTCGTTGAACGAAGCCATTAGCTCAAAAAAGTGGAAGTGAGTTCACCGGAGGTGGGCGCCAATGTTGGGAACTTGTTCTCAACTGCTATGAATTAAGAACAAGGCAACATAAAGTGTTAAATGTCAATGTCCTTCGTCCATGAAACATTATTCCCTTAAGGATAATGGGCCTTGGACGAAGGCTGATAAGAGCATAATTACGAAGTTTAAATCTTCGTAATAAAATTTCAGTAAGAATTATAAGGTGACATAAAAAGGTATAAAAGGGATAAATACATCAAAGACAAATTACATTGTATTTATTTAATGTATGGAATCATTGAATACAATAATACCTTTGCCTTGGCAAAAGGTTGAATTCCAGAAGATGCGATTGCAATAATTCGAATGCGTGAACAGTAATGGAATACTGTTCACTATTTATAGGCACAGGACGCAGCCTGTGAGGAATTACAAGTAAGCCCCTTATAAAAGCTTACAACATTGACTCAGACCTTTATGGACTAAAAGGTCATTCTATCTTTAAGTCGGTTTGCAATACCGAAGCTTCACAAAGAGGAACCTTCGGCCATTTCATTTGAACAGCTTCCGCCGAAGACTGCTTCTCCCTGTAAGACCTTCGGCGACGAAGCATAGGCCCAACATCAGCATTGGTGCCCCAAACCTGAGATCAGTAGGTAGTACTACCTCCGAACCATAGACCATGAAGAAGGGAGTGTTTCCATGCAAAGCTCGGCTAGGTTGAGTTCTTAAGCTCCAAACCACATACGGCAACTCTCTAATCCACTTCCCTGTGAACTTTTCATTCTTGTCGAAGACCTTCTTCCTGAGTGCTTCCAATATCATTCCATTAGCCCTTTCTACCTGACCGTTGGCTCTTGGGTGTGCTACTGACGCATATTTGATCTGGATGCTTCTTTGTTCGCAGAAGTCAAAGAATTCAGAGCTAGTGAAATTGGATCCCAAGTCAGTTATAATGCTATTTGGTATTCCAAACCTGAATATTATATCTTGTATGAATTCCATTGCCTTAGCTGAGGTCAGAGAAGCAATAGGTTTGCACTCTATCCATTTAGTGAATTTGTCAATGGCAACCAGCACGTGAGTGTATCCTCCTTGAGCTTTCTTGAAGGGTCCAATCATGTCCAGTCCCCAGCACGCAAATGGCCATGTTACAGGTATGGTTTGCAGTTGCTGTGTAGGTAAATGCTACTGCTTTGATAAGTATTGGCAAGCTTCACACCTCTGGACTAACTCGGCTGCATCACTCTTTGCTGTTGGCCAGTAGAAACCAGACATGAAGACCTTCCCACCAGAGTCCTAGATGCTACGTGTATCCCGCATTGCCCGACATGGATCTCATCTAGTAGTTGCTTCCCAGTAGCCGAAAGAATGCACTTCATGAGGACTCCTGTTATGCCCTTCTATACAGTGCTTCTCCAATGAGAGTGTAGTGAGCAGACTGCCTTGCAATGCGTTCTGCTGCAGTTTTGTCATCCGTCTCCTCTTCATTCTTTATATATCTGACGATTGGCTCCCTCCGGTCATCAGAATCTGACTCTGGCTGGCTCAGAACATTGCACTCTTCTGCCTGATCTAAGAAAATACTCGGGTGTGGTACTTCTTGGACGAAAACCCCAGGTGGGACCTGGGTCCGACTCGATCCTAGTTTTGACAACGCGTCTACTGCTGCGTTGCAATCTCTCTCCACATGATGAAATTCCAGCCCTTCAAATTTGTCTTCCAGCTTTCGGACGGCTGTGCAGTACTTGCCCATAGAGTCATTCGAGCAATCCCATTCTTTATTTATCTGATTTATGACCACTTGTGAATCTCCGTATACCATCAGTCTCTTAATGCCCAGTGATATGACAATGTTCAGTCTGTGAATCAAAGCTTCATATTCTGCTGCATTATTGAATGCTGAAAATAACAACTAAAGGGCATATTTGAGTTGTTCACCTCTAGGTGCAATGAAGAGGATCCCTGCGCCTGCCCCCTGTAGCTTCAACGAGCCATCAAAATACATCTGCCATACTTCTGCATTCTCCGGGTTATCTGGCACTTGTTGCTCGGTCCACTCTGATACGAAGTCAACTAGTGCTTGAGTGTTTATTGCAGTGTGAGGTCGAAACTCGATGTCGTGAGCTCCCAGCTCGCAGCCCCACTTGGCTATTCTTTCGATGGCTTCTTTGTTGTGGAGAATATCCCCTATTAGAAATCCAGTGACTACTATGACTTTATGGTTGTCAAAGTAGTGACAGAGCTTGCGTGCAGTTAGAAGTATTGCATACAATAGCTTTTGAACTTGAGGATATTTCTTCTTTGAGGGTCCTAGAACTTCACTGATGAAATAGACGGGATGCTGCACTGGATATGCATGTCCTTCCTCTGCTCGCTCGACTACCAACGCGGTGCTCACCACGTGAGTCGTGCAAGAGATATATAACAGCAGATCTTCGGCTGACTGACTCGGCATTGCTCGGCGCAGCGGCTTTAGTACTGGTGGTGTTGTCAGGAATTTCTTCAGTTCATCAAGAGCTTCCTGAGCTTCTGAAGTCCACTGGAACTTGTCCACCTTCTTGAGCAACTTGTAGAATGGTAGGCCTTTTTCTCCCAACCTTGATATGAACCTGCTTAATGCTGCCATGCATCCAGTAAGTCTTTGTACTTTCTTCTGTGACCGTGGTGCTTCCATCCTCATGATAGCCTCGATCTTTTCTGGGTTAGCTTCAATTCCTCGGTGGCTGACAATGAATCCGAGCAATTTTCCTGCTGGTACTCCAAAGACACATTTTTTGGATTAAGCTTCCATCGATATCACCGCAGACTGTTGAAGACCAGCTGCAAATCCTCAATGAAATTTTCTGAGTTTTCTGTCTTGATCACCACGTCATCCACATAAGCTTCTACACGCTTGCCCCAGTGGTCGGCTAAGCATGTCTGAATGGCTCTATGGTAAGTCGCTCCAGCGTTTTTGAGGCCAAACGGCATGGAGGTATAGCAAAAAGCTCCAAACAGGGTGATGAATGTTGTTTTTTCCTCGTCGTCCTTTGACAGGCTGATCTGATGATACCCAGAGTAGCAATCCAAGAAGGACAACACAGAACACCCGGTGGTCGAGTCTACCACCTGGTCTATTCTAGGAAGTCCGAAGGGATCCTTCGGAAAGTGTTTGTTGAGATCCATATAGTCGACGCACATGCGCCAATCCACTTTATTCTTTTTAAGTACAAGAACAGGATTTGCTAACCACTCAGGATGCAGTACTTCTCTAATGAATCCTGCCGCGACTAGGCAAGCTAGCTCAGCACGGATGGCTTCTCTCTTGTCGGGCGTGAAACGACGCAACTTTTGTCGGATCGGCCTCGCCTAGGGATAGACCTTCAGTTTGTGCTCGGCCAGCTCTCTCGGGACTCCCAGCATATCCGCAGGTTGCCATGCGAATACGTCTCGGTTATCCTGTAGAAACTGGACGAGTGCGCTTTCCTATTTGTCATCCAGGCTGGAGCTGATGATGGCGGTCTTGCGTTCATCAGCGAACCCGAGGTTGATTCTCTTGGTTTCTTTAGTCGGCCGCATAGAGGTCACGGCTTGAGCTTCATTTGCAGGTACTGTTAGGTCCTCCTCAGGCTTTGAGTTTGCCCGCGTGAAAGAAGTCATTGATGGTTTGGTGGTGAGGGCCGCCTGAATGGCCACTCGGAAGCACTCTACGGTGCCTTGGAAGTCAGCACGCACAGTGATGATTCCTTGTGGTCCCGGCATCTTCAATATCATGTACGTATAATGCGGAATGGCCATGAACTTCGCTAATCCAGGCCTGCCGATGATGGCGTTGTATCCGCAGTCAAAGCTTGCCACCTCGAACCTCAGGAACTCGGTTTTGTAGTTTTCCGGAGTTCGGAAGGTGACCGACATGTAGATGTGTCCAAGTGGATATTCTCCTTCAGTCGGCACGATGCCGAAGAAAGGAGTGTCTGACTCGTGGAGCTCTTTGAGTGCGACTCCCAAGCCTTGAAGTGTCCGGAGGAAGGTGACGTTGATGCTGCTTCCCCGTCCAATAACACCTTCTTTACCCTGGTCTCTCGGATCACCAGATCAACGAGGAGCGGGTACTTGCCCGGATGGTCGAAGTTGAGCCACTGATCCACCCGAGTGAAGGTGATCGGGTGTTCAGACCATCGATACGGGGCGGGAGGACCTGTGGCCGCCACCAGTATCTGATGGTCGTTGAGCTTCTATTGCCTCTTGCTTTCTTGCGACCCATGTCCGCCGAAGATGACGTTGACTTCTCCGTCAATGCGCGGGAATGCTCCACCTCCTTCCCCTTCCTGTTGTTGAGGCTGTCGAGGTTCTCTGGGTCCTCCTCGAGGTGGGGGAGGTGGTAGAGGTTGGAAGGGTCGGCCGTCCCCAATGGTGTGCTTGAAGTATCTGCAGTTCCGGAGGGTGTGGCGCATGTCCTTATGGTACAGGCACTGGGCGTCGAGGATATCATCCAATGTTTGTTTGCCTCCGCGAGGTGCTCCTTGGGCGTGAGAGGCGGGTGGTCTAGCGGCGTGGACTTCTTCACGAGGCCTCTTCTCCCAACGCTTGTCGGGTAGTTGGTTCGTGTCGCGTCGTGGTGCCACCGGTGCAGGCTTCGCTCCTCTGATGAGGTCCTGAGCTCGTTCGTCGGTGGTGATGTAGAGGTCCGCTTCCCGGAATAGCTGCTCGGAGGTAGTCGGCGCCTTTTGCAGTATGGCTCGGACGAAGGCCGAGTCATTAGATCCCCGGTAGAAGTCCTCGATTACTACTGCTTCCGCAACCTCGGGGATAAGATTTCTCATGGTCTAAAATCTTTTGAGGTACAACCGGAGAGTCTCATCCCCTCGGCGCTTGATGGATTTGAGGACCCATGGCTGCGCCAGTTTGTTGGAGAGAGATTGGAAGTTGGCGATGAAGCGCCGACCGAAGTCGCTCCAGTCGTCGATGCAGTGTCGGGGTAGGTGTCGTAGCCATTGCAGCGCATCCTACCCGAGGACGATGGGCAAGTATGTGGTCATCACATCTTCAGTTGCCCCAGTGGCTCGGGCGGCAGTGGTGTAGACAGCCAACCACCCTCCCGGGTCCTGCTTAGGCTCGTACTTGTCGACATTGGAGACTTTGAAGTAAGGGGGCCACTGAATGGCCATGAGACGCGGAGTGAGCGCCGATACTCCACATGTGTCCTCCTATCGATGATGATGATGTTGGTCCCGGGGAGAGGAGTTGTTGACGTGGTGCCTCGACTGTAGCATCCCAAAATTCAAATCTTGGAACTTTCTCAAACTTGCTCTAAATTCAAAATGAATTTCAAATTTCATTTCAAAATGTTTGTTTGCAAGTTGATATCAGCAAATAAAATATAGTGGTCTATATTCTTTCCAAAATCCTCCTCAAAATATTCTACAAATATTTCTCCAGTGATCACCCTCAATTTTTTCAGAAATACTGCCCAGATATTTCCCCAGTGATCCCCCTCAAATTCTTTACAGAAATATTACCCAAATATTCCACCAATATATCTCCAAGTATTTTCTTCCTAAGAAATACCTTCATAATCATTTTTCAAGTCCCTACAAATATTTTCTTCATAACTTTTCTCATGCTCATACGTATATGTATGCCTCCAGTGTCATACGGTGAGCTCTACAAGCTAATCTCACTTATACAAGACAAATACATGCTAATCTCCCACTAATCCTCTCATCCTCCCACTAATCCTCTCATCCCTCCCCCTAATCCCCCCACCATGGCTATAAATAGAGGGGCAAGGGCCTCCTCTCATCCCACCCCAAGCCATTTCATGGCAACTCTCTTCCCCCCCCCCCCACACACACCCACTCCATGTTCCACACAAGCACACACTAGCACAAGGATCGTTCGATCGTTCTTCGATCGTTCGTCCCCTGTTCTTAGTTTGTTCGTTCGTTCGTCCGATCGTTCGATCGTTCGTCCGATCGTTCGATCGTTCGTCCGTTCGTTCGTCCAAATAATCTTTTTCCTGTTGTTATGCTGCCGAAATTCCGATCGTTCGTTCGTTCGATCATTCGATCGGTCATCGTTCATTCATAGTTCCTATCCATCGTTCATCGTTCGTTCATAGTCCCTATTCACCGTTCTTCCAGATAATCTTTGTCATGCCGTTATGCTGCCAAAATTCTGATCGTTCATTCGTCCGATCATTCGATCGTTCGTTCGTTCGTTCATAGTTCCTATTCATCGTTCGTTCATACGACTATTCACCATCACTATTCACAGTTACTATTCATCGTTACTATTCACTGACACTATTCATCATCGTTACTATTTAGTGTTACTATTCATCGTCGTTACTATTCATCATCATTACTACTCATCGATGATATCTAGTAACTTTTCCGTCGTCCCTATTCATCGTTACTATTCATCGATTAGCCGATCACCCCAAATTTCAACTGCTCATACATCATGTTGTCCAGTCCACCTAAGACCAGCCAGACCCATATTCCAGTCATACGAACTCCGGTGACTGTGATTTTCTTTCCAGTGGGAACTTCCCATCTGGTCACCCATCCCAGGTTTCTCCAAGTTGAGCACGCTTAACTTTGAGATTCCTTCGAACCAGGCTTCCAAACTCCGATTCCAATAATTCTTGTTTCTAAATTCTTATCAAACTATTCCCTATCCAACCATGTCATCCCTTAAGCATGGTCCATATTCCAGAAAACTCTCAAAATACTCTTGTCCCATATTCTGCCTATAACTCTCCTGTTCATACTAAGTCAGATGATTCATTCGTCACTATTCTCACCAACAGTGAACTTCACTATGCTACACCACATACACTCAGCTATAAATACACCCAGCTACCCTCTCCCTCTCCACACACACTCAACACCCTCAGCCAAGGCAAACACCCCACCCACTCAGTTACTCCGCTCTGCCGGCTACACGCATAGTGTCGCTTCGCCTCCAGTCCACCCTCCTGGTAAGCACCTCCGCTCCACCACCAGTAATATCACAACACCACATGACACAGATTCTACTCAAGACTCTACCCATCCATATATTGCTATTCTGACCACTATACTAAATATTTGTTGGTATACTTGCTGGTTTGTATGTTTGCTTGTTCATGTTGCATAGTTATCGGAGCGTTCGTGCCGTCTCGTGGAGGCCAGATCCGCAAGTCTACGCTAGGCGGTGGAGCCAGAAGCCAGTTCCGCGAGCTCCCCTTCCCCCTTCGCCGAATAAGCACGACAAGCTCACTGGATCCCTTTGATGCATAAATTACCTATGTTTTACAACCACAACCCTCAGCCTGTTATTTTATGCATAATATGATTTTGAGACAAGTTATTATGGCCACCCAGCCGCTTGCCGCAATCAATACCTGATATATATGTTCCAAATGATTTGAGAACAGGTGTGAGTTTTCAAAACAAAATGCTTTTCAAAATGTGTGTGATGAAGGGTTTTCACCCTTATCACCTTGTGAGTGGGATAATCAGGGACTCCCTGGTTTAGGGGAGGGCCTAAGGTGTTGGCTCAGCTGGTTTAGGCGTGAGCAGAAGGATTGTCCCCTCATATAAGGACCGGTTTGTCATCTTCACTACCTGTACTCTTTAATAGTACAACCACTCGAGACTGTGTGGGCAGTCACTCAATCTGAACTCGTACGGTCCAACCCCAGGGTTATGAAGGCTGGGGAGCACCGGGAGGATAAGGAGGGGGAAAGTTTTGTCCGGTTTGGACATGGTGGTGGCCTGACTCCTTCCGGATAACCGTTAAGGTTAGGACGTGCGGGGAAAGAAAGAGAGTCGGATTCGGGTCTCATTGGCCATGGGATCGCAGAGCCGAACTAGTGGGTAAAGTGTACACCTCTGCGCAGAGTTTGAAAACCTATTCGAATAGTCTGTGTCCACAGGAATGGACGAGTCTGGTATGGTATGGCAATTAATGTTTTGTTTTCAAAAAAAAGATGGTTTTGAGAAAAGTGGTTTTTAAAAGGTTCGGCGGTTGAGCCGTGAGCTATGGTGGACGGGAAGTCCAGTAGCTGTTTTTGGAAATGAAAACCAGTGGGAAACTGCTGAGATACCTGGATGGTTTAGTCCAGGGGATTTTGTTATAATACTGAAAAACTTCCTGCTCTTTTTGGAGAGGATGCGCTTTGCAAAAATACAAAATGTTTTTCAAAACAACTCTGCATAAAATATTGATGTTTCTGCAAAATATCCTGAGCTCCACATATTCCATGCATTATATCTGATTTCCCCATTCCGCGGGTGAAGGTGGGCTGCTGAGTACGTTTGTACTCACCCTTGCTTATTTGTTGTTTTTCAGAAAAAGGAGATCGGGTAAGAGTTACGACTGTTCCCAACCTTGCCTGTGGCTGTTGGACCGCTGAATTGCTTCACTGCGTATATTGGGCTGCTTCAGCCCCACTCTGATGATATGTCCCGAGTTGTGGACCAACTCTTAAAGTTGTTCGCCACCTTTATAGGTTTGTCTCGTTTAAGCAGATCTGGAATCATCTGATGTATAAATGTGTTTACTTGCCTCCTGGGACTAGTAATTGTATCACATTTGAGTCCCAGAGGATTGAGACGCTTCAGGTGGTATCAGAGCTGTTAGGTTGGCCGCAGGACGTAACCCTTAGCCTGATCAAAAGTTTTTGAGTCCAAACTATTTTCTTAAAAAAATCTTGCTCTCATCCCTTCATTTCAAAAATGCTTTCCCCCTTTCCTTCTCTCAGAAGTCAGATGGAGGTCCGCTGCCAAACCAGCTTGTGCCAAAATGAAGATGGTTTCCCCAAGTTGTTGAGAGCATGCACAGTTCGCCTCAGAATCAGAAGCCAGCCAGAGTATGATGGTCGTGAATTCATCGAGCATGGCACAGAGAAGTGTGTCGTGACTGTATACATTGGATCCAGTCCACACCATGTGGAATGGAGTGTCACTGCTGCTGGGCACAGATTCAAAGACACCTGCCAAGTCGTCGCTCGCAAGGCATTGAGGGCCCTGTGTCAGATCTATGAAGAAGAAGTGGCCGACACCCCACTCAGATTCTTTCCGCCCTTTCAGAGAGACCGTCCCGCTTAGATGGCCAGGATGCGTGCATTGGAGGAGCAGCAGCTGCTTGAGGACGACCCCACAGTCGTGAACCTCACTGCATACCTGCTCACCCTTGATGCACAATATGATTTCTTGGCTCGGCACCACCGTCAGATGATTGCCCGAGCAGAAGATGCAGAGAAGCTCAACCGTAAGCTCCATGTGGATCTCACCACAGCTCAAGCCCGTGCAACTGCATTGGAAAGTCGTGAGGTCATTGCTATTGAAGCCCTGAAGCAAGCCAAGGATGAGCACGTCCAGAAGTTGATGGAGGCCTACTTGGTAACCCACAACCAACGTAGAGCCCTGCGGATCCAAGAGCCCGCTTCATCCAACCCAGTTCAACCCATGAGAGCTGAAGATCCCCAGATTCTTGAAGGTCATCCGGTCTCTATCAGAGGAGAGAAGAAGGCTTGGGAACTCCCGGAAGGTGGCATAGTCTTGGAAGGAATTCCAGTCTCCCCTAAGGCTATGGATAAGCAAGAGCACCCTGAATCCTCCCAAGATCCCCCGCCAGAGTTGTTTGAGCCCCTCACCATGAAGAAGATTCCAGCACCGTCCCTTGAGGTCAAGGAAGAAGCTGCAAGCACCCCGCCAGCACCGCCGCCCTCTGAGGAGCTACAAGAGCCAGTCCCGCTTGAAGAAGAGTTCGACTCTGTGCTGCCATCTCAGTCGCTGCCAGAAGAAGTCATCAACATCAGCTCCCTCTTGACCCATCCAGGAGATGTCTCAGATTGAAGTTGTGTGCCAGCCCTGCCAGAAGAGAAGCTGCCTGGTCTGAAGTTAGTTATGCCCAGTCCTCTGCATGCATTGGGTAGTGAAGTTTTTCTTCACTTTGGCTAGAGCCCTGCATGTATGAAAGGTAATCGTGTAGACTCGTGTTTTGCAAAACTCTAATTGTGTGGCCCCCTAGGGCATTTCAAAATGAATTTCGCTTGATGTTTTCTCCTCTTTTGAGTGCATATGTGATGCTTTAACGTTAGTGCTCATAAGTCCTGGTTAGCATAGTCCTCAATTCAGGAGCTGAGCAGTAGTAGTTATGCTTAGCCCCCGAATCTGAGTAGTCCGTACTTTGGAAAAACTCTATTCTTCCCTTATTCAAAATATTTGATTTGTTTGTGCTTATCATTGCTGAGCTTGTGTGTTTTCTTTTCGTTTTTCTTAAAAAGGTTTTCTCTAAAAACATAGATCACAAATTAGAGCTAATCCTTACCTTATGCTTCCATTCTCATCTTAACCCATCTGAAGAGAAAAGTGCCTTACCCAAGAAGATACCGGGAAGCTTACCCTTGAAGCCTGGAACAAGCTACAGAAGAAACCAGTCCAGCCGCTCAGTCAAAAGGACCGACCGTGAGAATCAAAGCACTACCCCGAGTCAAAGTAAACAGGAAAAGAGGACAAAAGGAGTTATTACCATACAAAGAGGCAAAGATTCTTGGAACCAGAGACCACAAACATCAGGGTCATCGACCCCACCACTCACCCGTGCCCCTCGCACGCGTGCCCGTCTCCATGCGCATCACCACCGCCCCACGCCCCCTTTGCAGCGCACTACCGCCACCCACGCCCCGTTTTGCAGCGCACCCATCGCCACCATCATCGCCGGCAACACCATGCCCCCTCCCCTTATCGCACCCGCTGCCGCGTAGCACCTACTCCATCACCACTACTCCGCAACCGAACACCCCCACTCGCCTATAAACCCCCCCACCAGCTCCATCAACTCCCATCTCGCACAAAGCAAAAACAGCCCCGATAAAATCCCCTCTGCCAAATTGCAAGCAACTCCATTTCCCCACTCCCTCGCCCCTAAGATCACAATGCTTGGTGATTCTTGGGTTGAAGACTGTTGTACATGGTTCATAGTCTTTGGTTTCCTCCTCTGTATGATGGTAATACTCATCGATAGAATCCTCCAGTGGGAAGAGCAAAGAGAAAGAAAGAGGCAGTGAAAAGTGAAAAGTGAGAAGAGAAAAGAAGACAGTGAAGAGAAGATAAGAAGAAGGTTCTCCCAGAATCAACCCTGTGCCAGTCATCTCTCTGTAGCCTGGTCAAGCAGCAACAGCAGAAGGAGGCCCCATAACACCCTTGTTATGAGGTACTTCAAGGAGTTCAAATCCCCAAGATTCAAGAGTTCTACCCTCATTCTTTTTAAGTGGGGTAGTATTCCAGTAAGGTTCCTGCTGTGGAGAAAAAGGAGAAGACTTGTAGCAAGCTTGTGGAGGACCAGATCATCAAAGCATATAAGTTTCTGGATGAGAAGTGGTCACCCAAGTTTTGTTGATGAAGCACCAGAAGACCAATCAAGAAAGGAATCCATGTGGGAGTTCGCAAGAGAAAGGTTTGCGTGTTGGCATCGATGCTTCTTCAATAAGCTAGCTGCCAAGCGAAAGCCAGAAGCCTGAAGATGATCTTTGAGTAGCCAGAATCAACGCTTGCAATCAGCAACCGGATGCTCCTGAAAGGCCAGATTTTGTTGAAGTTCCATCTCCTCGAAGAGTCTGCAAAGTGAATACATGTAGCTGAAGTAAAGCTATACCCATAACCCTTCTAAGCCGAATCTCGAGGATGAGATTCATTTTAAGTGGGGTAGATTTGTTGCATCCCAAAAATTCAAATCTTGGAACTTTCTCAAACTTGCTCTAAATTCAAAATGAATTTCAAATTTCATTTCAAAATGTTTGTTTGCAAGTTGATATCAGCAAATAAAATATAGTGGTCTATATTCTTTCCAAAATCCTCCTCAAAATATTCTACAAATATTTCTCCAGTGATCACCCTCAATTTTTTTCAGAAATACTGCCCAGATATTTCCCCAGTGATCCCCCTCAAATTCTTTACAGAAATATTGCCCAAATATTCCACCAATATATCTCCAAGTATTTTCTTCCTAAGAAATACCTTCATAATCATTTTTCAAGTCCCTACAAATATTTTCTTCATAACTTTTCTCATGCTCATACGTATACGTATGCCTCCAGTGTCATACGGTGAGCTCTACAAGCTAATCTCACTTATACAAGACAAATACATGCTAATCTCCCACTAATCCTCCCACTAATCCTCTCATCCCTCCCCCTAATCCCCCCACCATGGCTATAAATAGAGGGGCAAGGGCCTCCTCTCATCCCACCCCAAGCCATTTCATGGCAACTCTCTTCCCCCCCCCCCACACACACACCCACTCCATGTTCCACACAAGCACACACTAGCACAAGGATCGTTCGATCGTTCTTCGATCGTTCGTCCCCTGTTCTTAGTTTGTTCGTTCGTTCGTCCGATCGTTCGATCGTTCGTCCGATCGTTCATGGTCCGTTCGTCCGTTCGTTCGTCCAAATAATCTTTTTCCTGTTGTTATGCTGCCGAAATTCCGATCGTTCGTTCGTTCGATCATTCGATCGGTCATCGTTCGTTCATAGTTCCTATCCATCGTTCATCGTTCGTTCATAGTCCCTATTCACCGTTCTTCCAGATAATCTTTGTCATGCCGTTATGCTGCCAAAATTCCGATCGTTCATTCGTCCGATCATTCGATCGTTCGTTCGTTCGTTCATAGTTCCTATTCATCGTTCGTTCATACGACTATTCACCATCACTATTCACCGTTACTATTCATCGTTACTATTCACTGACACTATTCACCATCGTTACTATTCAGTGTTACTATTCATTGTCGTTACTATTCATCATCGTTACTACTCATCGATGATATCTAGTAACTTTTCCGTCGTCACTATTCATCGTTACTATTCATCGATTAGCCGATCACCCCAAATTTCAACTGCTCATACATCATGTTGTCCAGTCCACCTAAGACCAGCCAGACCCATATTCCAGTCATACGAACTCCGGTGACTGTGATTTTCTTTCCAGTGGGAACTTCCCATCTGGTCACCCATCCCAGGTTTCTCCAAGTTGAGCACGCTTAACTTTGAGATTCCTTCAAACCAGGCTTCCAAACTCCGATTCCAATAATTCTTGTTTCTAAATTCTTATCAAACTATTCCCTATCCAACCATGTCATCCCTTAAGCATGGTCCATATTCCAGAAAACTCCCAAAATACTCTTGTCCCATATTCTGCCTATAACTCTCCTGTTCATACTAAGTCAGATGATTCATTCGTCACTATTCTCACCAACAGTGAACTTCACTGTGCTACACCACATACACTCAGCTATAAATACACCCAGCTACCCTCTCCCTCTCCACACACACTCAACACCCTCAGTCAAGGCAAACACCCCACCCACTCAGTTACTCTGCTCTGCCGGCTACACGCATAGTGTCGCTTCGCCTCCAGTCCACCCTCCTGGTAAGCACCTCCGCTCCACCACCAGTAATATCACAACACCACATGACACAGATTCTACTCAAGACTCTACCCATCCATATATTGCTATTCTGACCACTATACTAAATATTTGTTTGTATACTTGCTGGTTTGTATGTTTGCTTGTTCATGTTGCATAGTTATCGGAGCGTTCGTGCCGTCTCGTGGAGGCCAGATCCTCAAGTCTACGCTAGGCGGTGGAGCCAGAAGCCAGTTCCGCGAGCTCCCCTTCCCCCTTCGCCGAATAAGCACGGCAAGCTCGCTGGATCCCTTTGATGCATAAATTACCTATGTTTTACAACCACAACCCTCAGCCTGTTATTTTATGCATAATATGATTTTGAGACAAGTTATTATGGCCACCCAGCCGCTTGCCGCAATCAATACCTGATATATATGTTCCAAATGATTTGAGAACAGGTGTGAGTTTTCAAAAGAAAATGCTTTTCAAAATGTGTGTGATGAAGGGTTTTCACCCTTATCACCTTGTGAGTGGGATAATCAGGGACTCCCTGGTTTAGGGGAGGGCCTAAGGTGTTGGCTCAGCTGGTTTAGGCGTGAGCAGAAGGATTGTCCCCTCATATAAGGACCGGTTTGTCATCTTCACTACCTGTACTCTTTAATAGTACAACCACTCGAGACTGTGTGGGAAGTCACTCAATCTGAACTCGTACGGTCCAACCCCAGGGTTATGAAGGCTGGGGAGCACCGGGAGGATAAGGAGGGGGAAAGTTTTGTCCGGTTTGGACATGGTGGTGGCCTGACTCCTTCCGGATAACCGTTAAGGTTAGGACGTGCGGGGAAAGAAAGAGAGTCGGATTCGGGTCTCATTGGCCATGGGATCGCAGAGCCGAACTAGTGGGTAAAGTGTACACCTCTGCGCAGAGTTTGAAAACCTATTCGAATAGTCTGTGTCCACAGGAATGGACGAGTCTGGTATGGTATGGCAATTAATGTTTTGTTTTCAAAAAAAAGATGGTTTTGAGAAAAGTGGTTTTAAAAGGTTTGGCGGTTGAGCCGTGAGCTATGGTGGACGGGAAGTCCAGTAGCTGTTTTTGGAAATGAAAACCAGTGGGAAACTGCTGAGATACCTGGATGGTTTAGTCCAGGGGATTTTGTTATAATACTGAAAAACTTCCTGCTCCTTTTGGAGAGGATGCGCTTTGCAAAAATACAAAATGTTTTTCAAAACAACTCTGCATAAAATATTGCTGTTTCTGCAAAATATCCTGAGCTCCACATATTCCATGCATTATATCTGATTTCCCCATTCCGCGGGTGAAGGTGGGCTGCTGAGTACGTTTGTACTCACCCTTGCTTATTTGTTGTTTTTCAGAAAAAAGGAGAACGGGTAAGAGTTACGACTGTTCCCAACCTTGCATGTGGCTGTTGGACCGCTGAATTGCTTCACTGCGTATATTGGGCTGCTTCAGCCCCACTCTGATGATATGTCCCGAGTTGTGGACCAACTCTTAAAGTTGTTCGCCACCTTTATAGGTTTGTCTCGTTTAAGCAGATCTGGAATCATCTGATGTATAAATGTGTTTACTAGCCTCCTGGGACTAGTAATTGTATCACATTTGAGTCCCAGAGAATTGGGACGCTTCATCGACCGTCCCCGGGTCGTGTCGCCGGTCGAAGCCGTTGCCAACTCAACTCTGGTGGCCTAACTTCGCGCAGGGATGCCGTGATCCCGATCATATTCTTCTCGGCGCCGAATCTCGTTTTCGTGTCGTCGTTCACGTGAAGCGTTGATGGAGCTCCGTGCGTCCCGCTGACTGTTGATGGCATGTTGTAGATCACTTGGTGGATGGGCGAGAGGTAGAAGATGATTAGCTGCCCGAGTGAGCAGCCGCCGATAGCCCTTGGCGTCCGAAGTCCGGGGGAGGCCATCGGCTATCCGAGCCAACACTCCACCAACCTCACTCGGTGTGTTCATGGCTCGGGCGAAGTCGGGGTTCAGGTTCCATCCGAGAAGAGGGTTCTCTCGGCGTTGTCTTGCCTCCTATTCAGCCTGCTCTTGAGCTTGCCGACGATCACGTCGTCGGGAATTCCTTCTTTCCCTGAAGACCTGTTCTTCTGGAGTTTCTCCCATCTCCGAGATCTCATCTCGTGACACAGGTTGTGTTGGGTCCCGCTATCCGGCTTCATGATGTTGTCGAATATTTTGACGTTGGTTCCTTCGTCGGCGAGATTCCCGCTGAAGAGGTTCTTCTCCCGACGCGGTTGGTTCATCGTCGGAGACGGGGGTTGATTCCACTCTTCCCCCGATGAAGAGGACGTCGGGGTAGAATGGAACCGTTGTAGTGACAAGCTTCTTTCTGTTCTCTTTTGAGGGTGGAGGTACCAGAAGAGCAGTTTGATGAGCCTTTACCTCGTTTGCTTCCTTTTTCCTTGTGATCCGTGTCCATTTTTCCATAGAAGAGGTGGACAGCGGAGTTCTCCGGGTAGACGGATCCTCTGCTCCTCTCTCGCAGGAGGTAGTCTTCACTCGGAGCGCTGGAGGTTGTGCTTTTTCCTGCTTCGCTCCAGCTTTCCCGGAGATTGTCGAGGAGGGTTTTCTCTCCAGCGGATCCGCGATGCGATGTAGAGTTCCCTCTTCGTCTGCCATGGATGAAATGGTTCCGAAGCAGAACATGGATCCAGGGTGGAGGATGATCTTGTGCTGGAAAGTGATGGCCATTGAGCTAGCTTGGATCAGTGACACACCCCCTACCTGGCGCGCCAGCTGTCGGTGTTTTGGGTCCGACCGCGCACCCAGGGTTGCCCCTTGAGGTGCTTTTTGGAGTAGGACGGTGTTATCGACTGTAGCTCGATGGTTCGTGCTAGATGCACGAGAGACAGTGGACAATATTGTTCAGGTTCGGGCCGCTTTGAGATGCGTAATACCCTACGTCCTGGTGTGGATCTTTTGTGTGGCGGGTTACAAGGGAGTTCTCTAGTACGAGAGATGCTACAGAGCTGAGTAAATGGCTAAGGAGTGAGATGTTTTTGAGGGGATGCCCCCTAGGCCTTATATACTCGACCGTGGGGCGTTACATGCGGATATGATAACAACGTGAGCCTAAGTATTAGTGAACCGACTGAGCCTATCTTCCTATAATTCTGCCGACTTATCGCCATTCAGTTCTGACGCCTGAGGACGCAGCACGGGAAAGTCGGGTCACTGCTGTGGATGTCGCTCAAATCTCCTGGGCCGTCTGGGCTCGAGTTGATCCGATCTTGCGCTGATCCACTTCGACAGACGTTCCTCCCTGGGCCCACGAAGGGATGGCCTTGCGAAATATCGGGCCCAAAGCCTTTCGTGAGGTCTTCTAGCCTTCTAGTGGACCCGGGGGATATCTGTCCCCCACACCTTCCCTTTCTCCTTGTTGAGAACGAGAGCCTTTTGGCTTGTTATGTTCTTGGATTCCTTTCGAAAACCAAGTCCATCCTTAATTGAGGGGTGTCTACCAATAGTGTAGGCATCCCTAACAAATTTTAATTTATCAAAATCAATTTTGCAAGTCTTAAGTTGAGCATTAAGACTTGCCACCTCATTATTTAATTTAGTAATAGAAGCAATATGTTCATTACAGGCATCAACATCAAAATCCTTACATCTATTACAAATAACAACATGCTCTACACATGAACTAGATTTATTTACTTCCTCTAGCTTAATATTTAATTCATCATTTAAACTCCTTAAACTAGAAACAAATTCATGGCAAGCAGACAACTCAGAGGATAGAATTTCATTTCTTTTAATTTCTAGAGCAAGAGATTTTTGAACACTAATAAATTTGTCATGCTCTTCATACAATATATCTTCTTGCTTCTCTAGCAATCTATCTTTTTCATTTAGAGCATCAATTAATTCATTAATTTTCTCTACTTTGGCTCTATCTAAACCTTTAAATAAATTAGTGTAATCTACTTCATCATCCGAGGATTCTTCATCACTAGATGAAGTGTACTTGGGTGTGTCCCGAACACGTACCTTTTTCTCCTTGGCCATAAGACATGTATGGCGTTCGTAGGGGAAGAGTGAGGATTTGTTGAAAGCCGAGGCAGCAAGTCCTTCGTCGTCAGAGTTGGAAGAGGAGCAGTCCGAGTCCCATTCCTTTCCAAGGTGTGCCTCGCTCTTTGCCTTCCTGTAGTTCTTCTTTTTCTCCTTCTTCCCGCTCTTTTCTTGTCCCTGGTCACTATCATTATCGGGACAGTTTGCAATAAAGTGACCAGTCTTATCGCATTTGAAGCAGGAGCGTTTTCCCTTTGTTTTTATTTCTGTTGGGGTACTCCTTGCGTCCTTTGAGTGTGGTCTTGAAATGCTTGATGATAAGCAATAGCTCATCTTCATTGAGTCCGACAGCCTCCACTTGAGCTACCTTGCTTGGTACCGCCTCCTTGTTGCTTGTTGCTTTGAGAGCAACGGGTTGTGGCTCGTAGATGGGTAGTGGACCGTTCAAAGCGTCATCCATGTATCGTGCCTCCTTCACCATCATGCGCCCGCTCACAAATTTTCCAAGGATCTCCTCGGGCGTCATCTTGGTACCTGGGATTTTCACGAATAAGATTTACAAGATGGGGGTCAATTACAGTAAATGACCTTAACAAGAGTCGGACGACATCATGATCCGTCCATCTTGTGCTTCCGTAGCTTCGGATCTTGTTGACCAGGGTCTTGAGCCTGTTGTAGGTCTGAGTTGGCTCCTCTCCCCTGATCATTGCAAACCTCCCCAGCTCGCCTTCCACTAGTTCCATCTTTGTGATCATAGTGGCATCATTTTCCTCATGTGATATCTTGAGGGTATCCCAGATTTGTTTGGCATTGTCCAAGCCACTCACTTTGTTATACTGAAAGGGAAATGTGCCCTTTGGCCATTTCTATAATGTTTTGGTGATTAAGTGTCCAACACATAGTAAGTGAGTAGCTATGTGCCAAACAAGCAAGAAGTGCAAATCATGTAACAAGGTATGTTTCTAGACTTAGTACATTATTTTGAGTACTAACATAATTTGTCTAAGTACTAGAAACAGGAAGAAAAGAAACCAAAAAGACTTGGCTCGGTGCAGCCAAAACTCAGCTCAGTCTGGCACACTGGACTGTCCGGTGGTGCACCGGACAGTGTCCGGTGCGCCAGGCTAGTCTCCGGTGAAAAGGTCGCTCTCGGGAAAAGTTTGGCGGCGTACGACTATAATTCACCGGATAGTCCGGTGGTGCACCGGACTATCCGGTGAGCCAACGATCGCCAGCGCAACGGTCGGCCATGCAATCCGCGGGCGACGCGTGGCCCGCACCAACGGTCGGCAGGGGGCACCGGACTGTCCGGTGCGCCAACGGGCCTGAAGCTGCAACGGTCAAATGCGCCAGAAAAGGAAGGAGATCGCGCACCAGACAACTATAGTGACTGTCCGGTGGTGCACCGGACTGTCCGGTGCACCACACGACAGAAGGCAAGATTAGCCTTTCAAGATTGTCTTCAACGGCTCCTAGCTGCCTTGGGCTATAAAAGGGAAACCTAGGCGCATGGAGGAGTCACCCAAGCATTCACTAAGTATTCTAAGGCATCCAGACTCTGCTCCCGCACTTTTGCTTTGTTGTGTTAGAGATTTGAGCTCTATTCGAGTCGAGGACTCCCTGTGTTGTCATTTGAGCTTGAGTCTTCACTTGTGTGTGTGGGTGTGCTACGATTTGAGTCTTGTGTGTGTTGTTTCTCCCAACCTTACTTCGTGCTTTCATTGTGATCTTTGTTGTAAGGGCGAGAGACTCCAATCTATGAAGATTCCTCGCAAACGGGAACAATCATCTAAAGGAAAAGCCATGGTATTCAAGTTGATCATCGGATCACTTGAAAGGGGTTGAGTGCAACCCTCATCCATTGGGACGCCACAACGTGGAAGTAGGCAAGTGTTACTTGGCCGAATCATGGGATAAAAATCGCGTGTCTTGTGTTGCTCTATCTGTGATTATTTGTGTTCACAAGAACTCCTTCAAGCTACTTAGCCATACTAACACTTATAACTAAGTTTTGTGGCTATTAGTGTTTGATTTTTACAGGATCACCTATTCACCCCCCCCCCCTCTAGGTGCTCTCAATTGGTATCAGAGTCGTACTCTTCATCTAAGGGACTAATTGCCCGAAGAGATGGATCCTAAGGGAAAGGGGATGGTGGTCAACGACAAGGAAAAGGAGTCTTTCCTCAACAAGCCTAAAGACGACAAGCCAACCGACTCAGGCTCGAGTCACAAGAAAAGAGACGGGAAGAAGAAGAGGCGCATCAAGAAGATCATCTACTACAACAGTGATGCCTCGTCTTCTTCACCACACGACGACGATGATGACTCCTCATCAAAGAAGAAACCGGTTAATCAAAACTATTCATTTGATTATTCTCGTATTCCATTCAATTCTAATGCTCATTTGCTATCAATTCCACTTGGGAAACCTCCACACTTTGATGGAGAAGACTACTCTTTTTGGAGTCACAAAATGCGTAGTCACTTATTTTCTCTCCATCCTAGTATTTGGGAGATAGTTGAAAATGGAATGCATTTCGATAATACGGATAACTCTATGTTTATTAATGAGCAAATTCATAAGAATGCACAAGCTACCACTGTTTTGCTAGCATCTTTGTGCAGGGATGAATACAACAAGGTGAGCGACTTGGACAACATCAAGCAAATCTGGGACACCCTCAAGATATCTCATGAGGGAAACGACGCCACCATGATCACTAAAATGGAGTTGGTGGAAGGCGAGCTGGGGAAATTTGCGATGATCAGGGGAGAGGAGCCAACTCAGACCTACAACAGGCTCAAGACCCTCATCAACAAGGTTAGAAGCTATGGAAGCACAAGATGGACGGACCACGACGTCGCCCGACTCATGCTAAGGTTATTCACGGTAATTGACCCCCATCTTGTCAATCTTATTCGTGAAAACCCCAGGTACACCAAGATGACGCCCGAGGAGATACTCGGAAAATTTGTAAGCGGGGGCATGATGGTTAAGGAGGCAAGGTACGTGGATGATGCCTTGAACGGTCCACTATTCGTCTACGAGCCACAACCCGTTGCTCTCAAAGCAACGAGCAGCAGGGAGGCGCTACCAAGCAAGGTGGCACAAGTTGAGGCTGCCGGACTAAACAAAAATGAGATGGCCCTAATCATCAAGCGCTTCAAGACCGCACTAAAAGGACGCAAGGAGTACCCCAACAAGAACAAAGCAAAGGGAAAGCGCTCCTGTTTCAAATGCAGTAAGACTGGTCATTTCATAGCTCAATGCCCCGATAATGATGATGACTAGGAACAAGAAAAGTATGGGAAGAATGAGAAGAAGAAGAATTACAGGAAGGCGAAGGGTAAGGCGCATCTTGGAAAGGAATGGAATTCTGACTGCTCTTCATCCGACTCTGATGATGAAGGATTAGCTGCCTCAGCCTTCGACAAATCTTCGCTCTTTCCCAACGAACGCCATACGTGCCTTATGGCTAAGGAAAAGAAGGTATGTATTCAGAACACTCCCAAGTATACTTCTTCTAGTGATGAAGAGTCATCTGATGATGAAGTAGACTATACTGATTTGTTTAAAGGCTTAGAGAGAAACAAAGTAGACAAAATTAATGAATTAATTGATGCTCTTAATGAAAAGGATAGATTGCTAGAGAAGCAAGAGGATAATTTGTATGAAGAGCATGACAAATTTATTAGTGTTCAAAAATCTCTTGCTTTAGAAATTAAAAGAAATGAAGTACTATCCTCTGAATTGTCTACTTGCCATGAATCTGTCTCTAGTTTAAGGAATTTAAATGATGATTTAAATGCTAAACTAGAGGAGGCAAATGCAACTAGATCTTGTGTAGAACATGTAGTTATTTGCAATAGATGCAAGGACTTTGATGTTAATGCTTGTGATGAACATCTTATTGCTATTACTAAATTGAATGATGAAGTGGCAAGTCTTAATGCTCAACTTAAGACTTGCAAAAATGATTTTGATAAATTAAAGTTTGCTAGGGATGCCTACACTGTTGGTAGACATCCCTCAATTAAGGATGGACTTGGTTTTCGAAGGGAAACTAAGAACTTAACAAGGCAAAAGGCTCCCATTCTCACCAAGGAGAAAGGGAAGGCCCCTATGGCTAGTAGTACTCAAAGAAATCATGCTTTCATTTATAATAGGAAAATTGCTAGTCATTCCAATTATAATAGGAGTTATGATCATGATGCTTTTGATTCACATGCTATGTTTGCCTCTAGTTCTACTTTTGTTCACGGTAGAAGTAGGCCTAGGAGAGATCATGTTGTGCATCATGTGCCTAGGAAAGTGTGTAATGAATCTTCTACTATTTTTCATGCTTGCAATACTTCTTTTGTTCTCTCATGTAAGAATGCAAAAGTAGTGGCTAGGAAATTGGGATCCAAATGCAAGGGAGACAAGACTTGCATATGGGTTCCAAAGACTGTTTTGACTAACCTTGTAGGACCCAACAAGAGTTGGGTACCTAAAACCCAAGCTTAAATTGCCTTGCAGGTTTATGCATCCGGGGGATCTAGCTGGATAATCGACAGCGGATGCACAAACCACATGACGGGGGAGAAGAAGATGTTCACCTCCTACGTCAAGAACAAAGATTCCTAGGATACGATTACTTTTTGAGATGGGAACCAAGGCAAGGTCAAAGGTTTGGGAAAGATAGCCATCACAAGCGAGCACTCTATTTCAAATGTATTTTTAGTAGAGTCACTAGGATACAATCTCCTGTCTGTAAGTCAATTGTGCCACATGGGCTACAATTGTTTGTTTACAAATGTTGATGTTTCTGTCTTTAGAAGGAGTGATGGTTCATTAGCGTTTAAGGGTGTACTAGACGGCAAACTCTACTTAGTTGATTTTTCAAAAGAGGAGGCCGATCTAGATGCATGCTTAATAGCTAAGAGTAGTATGGGCTGGTGTAGCATCCCAAAAATTCAAATCTTGGAATTTTCTCAAACTCGCTCTAAATTCAAAATGAATTTCAAATTTCATTTCAAAATGTTTGTTTGCGAGTTGATATCAGCAAATAAAATATAGTGGTATATATTCTCTCCAAAATCCTCCTCAAATATCCTACAAATGTTTCTCCAGTGATCCCCCTCAAATTCTTTCCAGAAATACTGCCCAGATATTTCCCGAGTAATCCCCTTCAAGTTCTTTCAGAAATACTGCCCAAATATTCCAACGATATATCTCCAGATAGTTTCCTCCTGAGAAATACCTTCAGAATCATTTTTCAAGTCCCTATAAATATTTTCTTCATAACTTTCCTCATGCTCATACGTATACGTATGCCTCCAGTGTCATACGGTGAGCTCTACAAGCAAATCTCACTTATACAAGACAAATCCATGCTAATCTCCCACTAATCCTCTCGTCCTCCCACTAATCCTCTCATCCCTCCCCCTAATCCCCCACCATGGCTATAAATAGAGGGGCAAGGGCCTCCTCTCATCCCACCCCAAGCCATTTCATGGCAACTCTCTTCCCCCCACACACACCCACTCATGTTCCACACAAGCACACACTAGCACAAGGATCGTTCGATCGTTCTTCGATCGTTCGTCCCCTGTTCTTAGTTTGTTCGTTCGTTCGTTCGATCGTTCATGGTTCGTTCGTCCGTTCGTCCGATCGTTCGATCGTTCGTCCAAATAATCTTTTTCCTACCGTTATGCTGCCGAAATTCCGATCGTTCGTTCGTTCGATCATTCGATCGTTCATCGTTCGTTCATAGTTCCTATTCATCGTTCATCGTTCGTTCATAGTCCCTATTCATCGTTCTTCCAGATAATCTTTGTCCTGCCGTTATGCTGCCGAAATTCCGATCGTTCGTTCGTCCGATCACTCGATCGTTTGTCCGTCCGTTCGTCCAAATAATCTTTTTCCTACCGTTATGCTGCCGAAATTCCGATCGTTCGTTCGTTCGATCATTCGATCGTTCATCATTCGTTCATAGTTCCTATTCATCGTTCGTTCATGGTCCCTATTCATCGTTCTTCCAGATAATCTTTGTCCTGCCGTTATGCTGCCGAAATTCCGATCGTTCGATCGTCCGATCATTCGATCGTTCGTCCGTTCGTTCATAGTTCCTATTCATCGTTCATCGTTCGTTCATAGTTCCTATTCATCGTTCATCGTTCGTTCATACGACTATTCACCATCACTATTCACCATTACTATTCATCATTACTATTCACTGACACTATTCACCATCGTTACTATTCAGTGTTACTATTCATCATTGTTACTATTCATCGATGATATCTAGTACTTTTTCGTCGTCACTATTCATCGTTACTATTCATCGATTAGCCGATCACCCCAAATTTCAACTACTCATACATCATGCTGTCCAGTCCACCTAAGACCAGCCAGACCCATATTCCAGTCATACGAACTCCGGTGACTGTGATTTTCCTTCCAGTAGGGAACTTCCCATCTAGTCACCCATCCCAGGTTTCTCCAAGTTGAGCACGCTTATCTTTAAGATTCCTTCGAACCAGGCTTCCAAACTCAGATTCCAATAATCCTCATTTCTAAATTCTTATCAAACTATTCCCTATCCAACCATGTCATCCCTTAAGCATGATCCATATTCCAGAAAACTCCCAAAATACTCTTGTCCCATATTCTGCCTATAACTCTCCTGTTCATACTAAGTCAGACGATTCATTCGTCACTATTCTCACCAACAGTGAACTTCATTGTGCTACACCACATACACCCAGCTATAAATACACCCAGCTACCCTCTCCCTCTCCACACACACTCAACACCCTCAGCCAAGGCAAACACCCTACCCACTCAGTTACTCTGCTCTGCCGGCTACACGCATAGTGTCGCTTCGCCTCCAGTCTACCCTCCTGGTAAGCACCTCCGCTCCACCATCAGTAATATCACAACACCACATGACACAGATTCTACTCAAGACTCTACCCATCCATATATCGCTATTCTGACCAATATACTAAATATTTGTTGGTATACTTGCTGGTTTGTATGTTTGCTTGTTCATGTTGCATAGTTATCGGAGCATTCGTGCCGTCTCGTGGAGGCCAGATCCGCGAGTCTACGCTAGGCGGTGGAGCCAGAAGCCAGTTCCGCGAGCTCCCCTTCCCCCTTCGCCGAATAAGCACGGCAAGCTCACTGGATCCCTTTGATGCATAAATTACCTATGATTTTTCAACCACAACCCTTAGCCTGTTATTTTATGCATGATATGATTTTGAGACAAGTTATTATGGCCACCCAGCCGCTTGCCGCAATCAATCCCTGATATATATGTTCCAAATGATTTGAGAACAGGTGTGAGTTTTCAAAAGAAAATGCTTTTCAAAATGTGTGTGATGAAGGGTTTTCACCCTTATCACCTTGTGAGTGGGATAATCAGGGACTCCCTGGTTTAGGGGAGGGCCTAAGGTGTTGGCTCAGCTGGTTTAGGCGTGAGCAGAAGGATTGTCCCCTCATATAAGGACTGGTTTGTCATCTTCACTACCTGTACTCTTTAATAGTACAACCACTCGAGACTGTGTGGGCAGTCACTCAATCTGAACTCGTACGGTCCAACCCCAGGGTTATGAAGGCTGGGGAGCACCGGGAGGATAAGGAGGGGGAAAGTTTTGTCTGGTTTGGACATGGTGGTGGCCTGACTCCTTCCGGATAACCGTTAAGGTTAGGACGTGCGGGGAAAGAAAGAGAGTCGGATTCGGGTCTCATTGGCCATGGGATCGCAGAGCCGAACTAGTGGGTAAAGTGTACACCTCTGCGCAGAGTTTAAACCTATTCGAATAGTCTGTGTCCACAGGAATGGACGAGTCTAGTATGGTATGGCAATTAATGTTTTGTCTTCCGAAAAAAGGGTGCGTTTGAGAAAAGTGGTTTTTAAAAGGTTCAGCGGTTGAGCCGTGAGCTATGGTGGACGGGAAGTCCAGTAGCTGTTTTTGAAAATGAAAACCAGTGGGAAACTGCTGAGATACCTGGATGGTTTAGTCCAGGGGATTTTACTCTATATTGAAAAACTTCCTGCTCCTTTGGGAGAGGATGCGCTTTGAAAAATACAAAATGTTTTTCAAAACAACTCTGCATAAAATATTGCTGTTTCTGCAAAATATCCTGAGCTCCACATATTCCATGCATTATATCTGATTTCTCCATTCCGCGGGTGAAGGTGGGATGCTGAGTACGTTTGTACTCACCCTTGCTTATTTGTTGTTTTTCAGAAAAAGGAGATCGGGTAAGAGTTACAACTGTTCCCAACCTTGCCTGTGGCTGTTGGACCGCTGAATTACTTCACTGCGTATATTGGGCTGCTTCAGCCCCACTCTGATGATATGTCTCGAGTTGTGGACCAACTCTTAAAGTTGTTCGCCACCTTTGTAGGTTTGTCTCGTTTAAGCAGATTTGTATCATCTGATGTATAAATGTGTTTACTAGCCTCCTGGGACTAGTAATTGTATCACATTTGAGTCCCAGAGGATTGGGGACGCTTCAGGTGGTTGTGGCATCGTCGTCTAGCACATGTTGGGATGAAGAACCTTCATAAACTTCTAAAGGGAGAACATGTGTTAGGACTAACCAATGTATGTTTCGAGAAAGATAGACCTTGTGCAGCACTCATCACAACAAGAATGTGATGATAACATCAAGACCACTGGAGCTTCTTCACATGAACCTCTTCAGACCCGTTGCCTACCTTAGCATCGGGGGAAGTAAGTATGGTCTTGTAATTGTTGATGATTTTTCCTGCTTCACTTGGGTATTCTTTTGCAGGATAAATCAGAAACCCAAGGGACCCTAAAGCGCTTTCTAAGGAGGGCTCAAAACGAATTTGAGCTCAAGGTGAAAAAGATAAGAAGCGACAATGGGTCCGAGTTCAAGAATTTGCAAGTTGAGGAATATCTTGAGGAGGAAGGCGTCAAGCACGAGTTCTCCGCTCCCTACACACCACAGCAAAATGGTGTGGTAGAGAGGAAGAATAGGACGCTTATCGACATGGCGAGGATGATGCTTGGAGAGTTCAAGACGCCCGAGCGGTTTTGGTCGGAAGTTGTGAACACAGCCTGTCACGCCATAAACCGGCTATATCTGCATCGTCTCCTCAAGAAGACCTCCTACGAACTCATTACCGGTAACAAACCCAATGTCTCTTACTTTCGTGTATTTGGGAGCAAATGCTACATTTTGGTGAAGAAAGGTAGACATTCTAAATTTGCTCCCAAAGCATTAGAAGGGTTTTTACTAGGGTATGACTCAAATACAAAGGCGGTTTGGTTGAAGTCTCTAGCGACGTTGTATTTGATGAGACTAATGGCTCTCCAAGAGATCAAGTTGAACTTGATGACATAGATGAAGATGATGTTCCGACGGCCGCAATGCGCACGATGGCGATAGGTGATGTGCGACCACAGGAACAACAAGAGCAAGATCAGTCATCTTCCTCTACAATGGTGTATCCCCCAACTCAAGATGATGGACAGGTTCATCAAGAAGAGGCTCGTGATCAAGGGGGAGCACAAGAAGAACAAGTTATGGAGGAAGAAGCACCACTGGCCCCTCCAACTCAAGTCCGAGCGACGATCCAAAGAAATCACCCCGTCGATCATATTCTGGGTGACATAAGCAAGGGAGTAACAACTCGCTCACGTTTAGCTAATTTTTGTGAGCATTACTCGTTTGTCTCTTCTATTGAGCCTTTCAGGGTAGAAGAGGCCTTGCACGATCCGGACTAGGTGTTGGCCATGCAGGAAGAGCCCAACAACTTCAAGAGGAATGAAGTTTGGAGCCTGGTGCCACGTCCAAAGCAAAATGTCGTGGGAACCAAGTGGGTGTTCCGCAACAAGGAAGACAAGCACAGGGTGGTGACAAGAAACAAGGCTCGACTTGTGGCAAAAGGATATGCCCAAGTCGCAGGTTTGGATTTCGAGGAGACTTTTGTTCCTGTGGCTAGGCTAGAGTCTATTCGAATATTATTAGCCTATGCCGCTCACCACTCTTTCAGGTTGTTTCAAATGGATGTAAAGAGTGCTTTCCTCAACGGACCAATAAAGGAGGAGGTATACGTGGAACAACCCCCTGGCTTTGAGGATGACAGGTGCCCCGACCATGTGTTTAAGCTCTCTAAGGCGCTCTATGGACTTAAGCAAGCCCCAAGAGCATGGTATGAATGCCTTAGAGATTTCTTAATTGCTAATGCTTTCAAGGTTGGGAAAGCCGATCCCACTCTTTTCACTAAGACTTGTGATGGTGATCTTTTTGTGTGCCAAATTTATGTCGATGACATAATATTTGGTTCAACTAACCAAAAGTCTTGTGAGGAGTTTAGCAGGGTGATGACTCAAAAGTTTGGATGTCGATGATGGGCGAGTTGAACTACTTCCTTGGGTTCCAAGTGAAGCAACTCAAGGATGACACCTTCATCTCCCAAACGAAGTACACTCAAGATCTTCTCAAGCGGTTTGGGATGAAGGACGCCAAGCCCGCGAAGACACCAATGGGAACCGACGGGCATGTCGACCTCAACAAAGGAGGTAAGTCCGTTGATCAAAAGGCATACCCGTCTATGATAGGGTCATTGCTTTATTTATGTGCTAGTAGACCGGACATTATGCTAAGTGTATGTATGTGTGCTAGATATCAATCCAACCCCAAGGAATGTCACCTTGTGGCCGTTAAGCGAATTCTTAGATATTTAGATTCTACGCCTTGCTTCAGGATCTGGTATCCAAAGGGGTCTACCTTTGACTTGATTGGATATTCAGACTCTGATTATGCTAGATGCAAGGTTGATAGGAAGAGTACATCAGGGACGTGCCAATTCCTAGGAAGGTCCCTGGTGTCTTGGAGTTCAAAGAAACAAACCTCTGTTGCCCTATCCACCGTTGAGGCTGAGTATGTTGTCGCAGGACAGTGTTGCGCACAACTACTTTGGATGAGGCAAACCCTCCGAGACTTTGGCTACAATCTGAGCAAAGTTTCACTCCTATGTGACAATGAGTGTGCAATCCGCATGGCGGATAATCCTGTTGAACACAGCCGCACTAAGCACATAGACATCCGGCATCACTTTCTGAGAGACCACCAGCAAAAGGAAGATATCGAGGTGTACCATATTAGCACCGAGAACCAGCTAGCCGATATCTTTACCAAGCCGTTAGATGAGAAAACCTTTTGCAGGTTGCGTAGTGAGCTAAATGTCTTAGATTCATGTAACTTGGATTGATCTATAGCATACATGTGTTCTATGCCTTTGATCATGTTACTTCATGCATTTATGAGATTTGTTGCTTATTTATGGTGCTCAAGTTGTGCAAAGAATCCCCGGACCTCACAAGTCCATGTGTAAATGATGCACATATTTAGGGGGAGATGTGCTACAACTTGACCCTTTGAGACTAACATTTGTGTTTGAGTATACTTGATGTAGTCTCAAAGGTGCATTGAATGGGAAAGGTGAACTTGGACCATGCAAAGACTTCCACTACACTCCGGTATTAATGTACTCACCTCCAAGTTCATTCTTATGCTCTAGTTGCCCTTTTGCTCTTAATTGACATTTTTGGTAAGGCAATGGGGTTATAGGGCCAAGAATGATCCCGTTTTGGTGCTTAATGCCAAATGGGGAGAAGTTAAGGCCAAAGCAAATGGATCAGCTACCACTTGTGAATTTTGAAAACAATAGAGTTAGAACTTTTGATTTGTCCAAAATACTCTTATTGCAAAATTTTGTCTCTTGTGGGGAGAATTTTGATTATGGGAAAAAGGGGGAGTTTTTGGCTCTTGATCAATTTCACTCTTGGATTATCTCTCTTTATGCCCAAACAAGTGATTTTGAATTAGAGATAGAAAAATGAATTTGATTTGCAAAAACAAACCAAGTGGTGGCAAAGAGCGATCCAAATATGCCAAATAATAGTCAAAAACAATTTGGTCCTTAATTGCATTGATGTTGCACTTATTTTGGTTGCTTTTTGATGTGTTGGCATAAATCACCAAAAAGGGGGAGATTGAAAGAGAAATGTGCCCTTGGGCCATTTCTATAATGTTTTGGTGATTAAGTGTTCAACACATAGTAAGTGAGTAGCTATGTGCCAAACAAGCAAGAAGTGCAAATCATGTAACAAGGTACGTTTCTAGACTTAGTACATTGTTTTGAGTACTAACATATTTTGTCTAAGTACTAGAAACAGGAAGAAAAGAAACCAAAAAGACTTGGCTCGGTGCAGCCAAACTCAGCTCAGTCTGGCACACCAGACTGTCCGATGCGCCAGGCTGGTCTCCGATGAAAAGGCCGCTCTCAGGAAAAGTTTGGCGGCGTACGGCTATAATTCACCGGACTGTCCAGTGAGCCAACGGTTGCCAGCGCAACGGTCGGCAGGGGCACCGGACTGTCCGGTATGCACCAGATAGTGTCCGGTGCGCCAATGGGCTCGAAGCTGCAACGGTCGGATGCGCCAGAAAAAAAGGAGCTCGCGCACCGAACAACTATAGTGACTGTCCGGTGGTGCACCGGACTGTCCGGTGCACCACACGACAGAAGGCAAGATTAGCCTTCCAAGATTGTCTTCAACGGCTCCTAGCTGCCTTGGGGCTATAAAAGGGACCCCTAGGCACATGGAGGAGTCACCCAAGCATTCACTAAGTATTCTAAGGCATCTAGACTCTGCTCCCGCGATTTCGCTTTGTTGTGTTAGAGATTTGAGCTCTATTCGAGTCGAGGACTCCCTGTGTTGTCATTTGAGCTCGAGTCTTCACTTGTGTGCGTGGGTGTGCTGTGATTTGAGTCTTGTGTGTGTTGCTTCTCCCAACCTTACTCCGTGCTTTCATTGTGATCTTTGTTGTAAGGGCGAGAGACTCCAATCCATGGAGATTCCTCGCAAACGGGAACAATCATCTAAAGGAAAAGCCATGGTATTCAAGTTGATCATCGGATCACTTGAAAGGGGTTGAGTGCAACCCTCGTCCATTGGGATGCCACAATGTGGAAGTAGGCAAGTGTTACTTGGCCGAACCACGGGATAAAAATCGTGTGTCTTGTGTTGCTCTATCTGTGATTATTTGTGTTCACAAGAACTCCTTCAAGCTACTTAGCCATACTAACACTTATAACTAAGTTTTGTGGCTATTAGTGTTTGATTTTTATAGGATCACCTATTCACCCCCCTCTAGGTGCTCTCATATACTCGTCCCTGCAAAGAGATGCTAACAACACAGTAGTAGCTTGAGCATTTTTATGGATTTGCTCATTAATAATCACAGGATTACCAGTGCTATCAAAGTGCATCCCATTTTCTACAATTTCCCATATGCTAGGATGGAGAGAGAATAAATGACTACGCATTTTATGACTCCAAAACGAATAGTCCTCTCCATTAAAGTGTGGAGGTTTTCCAAGGGGAATTGAAAGTAGATGCGCATTTGAATTGTACGGCATGCGAGAATAATCAAAAGAATAGTTTTGATTAACCGTCTTTTTCTTTGACGAAGAATCATCGTCGTCTCTTGGTGAAGAAGAAGATGCATCGCTGTCGTAGTAGATGATCTTCTTGATGCGCCTCTTCTTCTTCCCGTCCTTCTTCTTGTGACTCGAGCCTAAGTCAGTGGGCTTGTCATCTCTTGGCTCGTTGAAGATGGACTCCTTCTCCTTGTCGTTGACCACCATCCCCTTTCCCTTATGATCCATCTGTTCGGACGATTAGTCCCTTACGTGAAGAGTACGGCTCTGATACCAATTGAAAGCACCTAGAGGGGGGTGAATAGGTCATCATGTAAAATCAAACTCTAAATAGCCACAAAACTTAGATGTAGCGTTAGCAACTAAGTAGCTTTGAAGCGAGTTCTTGTGAACACAACAATCACAGAGAATCCAACACAAGAGACACACAATTTTTATCCCGTGGTTCGGCCAAGTAACACTTGCCTACTTCCACGTTGTGGCGTCCCAATGGACGAGGGTTGCACTCAACCCCTTTCAAGTGATCCAATAATCAACTTGAATATCACAGTCTTTTTGTTTAGAGTATCTTCCCGTTTGCGAGGAATCTCCACAATTTGGAGTCTCTCGCCCTTACAATAAAGATCACAAAGAAAGCATGGAGTAAAGTTGGGAGAAGCAACGCACACACAACACAATTCCGCAGCACACACACGCACACAAGCTAAGACTTGAGCTCGAAACGTAGCACAGAGAGTTCACAACTCGAACGGAGCTCAAATTACTAACACAATCGATCAAATGCGCGAAGGCGGAGTGTGAGAGTCTTAGAATGCTTAGTGAATGCTTGGGTGACTCCTCCATGCGCCTAGGGGTCCCTTTTATAGCCCCAAGGCAGCTAGGAGTCGTTGGAGGCAAACTTAGAAGGCCATCCTTGCCTTCTGTCGAGTGGCGCACCGGACAGTCTGGTGCGCCACTGGACAACTACTGTAGCATGTCCGGTGCGCGATTGCCTTCCAAATCG
This sequence comes from Zea mays, assembly GCF_902167145.1. NCBI lineage: Eukaryota > Viridiplantae > Streptophyta > Magnoliopsida > Poales > Poaceae > Zea > Zea mays. The sequence continues at coordinate 208,026,609 of NC_050097.1, forward strand.
AGCATAGTCGACCGTTGCAGCTCCGGGCCCGTTGGCGCACCAGACACTGTCTGGTGCACACCGGACAGTCCGGTGCCTCCTGCCGACCGTTGGAGCTGCCACGCGTCGCCCGCATGTTTTGCGGCCGACCATTGGCGCTGGCGACCGTTGGCTCACCAGACAGTCCGGTGCACCACCGGATAGTCCGGTGAATTTTAGTCGTACGCCGCTGATCCTTTTCCCAAGAGCGACGAGTTTGCCGCGGATGACTCACCGAACAGTCCGGTGCACCACCAGACGGTCTGGTGATTTTTAGCCGTACGCCGTCGTCGAATCTCGAGAGCGGCGAGTTCACGCGGACCAGCCTGGCGCACCGGCAGTCCGGTGTGCCAGACTGAGCTGGTGTTGGCTGCACACAGCCAACTCTTTTCCCTTTTCTTCTCTTGTTCTTTAGTCACTGTTTCTAGCACATGGATAACCATGTTAGTACATAAAACAATTTACCAAGTCTAGAAACATACCTTGTGCCTTGATTTGTACTTCTCACTTTATTTGGCACGTACGAACTTAATCAAACGTGTTGGACATTTAATCACCAAAATATTATAGAAATGGTCCAAGGGCAGATTTCCCTTTCAAAAACAAGGTAAGTTTGCATAATTAAGCAGTATGCCCTAAATCTATAAGGACATAAACCCTGACGAATTCTAGGTAATCTGGTACTATATGTAAACATCATACGTCACATATAGAATTCACAACTGGTACGCTTGCACGAATAAAATCTAAATACATGCCAATATTGGTAGTAATATAAGCAACATACAATACAAACAGTCTTTGAAACTAAGAAGAAAAACAACATGTACCAGTTTGTTACTAAACCATTTAAATTGAAATAGAGTATATGTATGAGGATTGGTATATGTGTCCCATGAATGTTTCTCATATGATGTTTCGGGTTTCGGGTTTAAAACCAGTTCAATTCGGTAACCATGAACAAACAACATCCATTTAACAACAAACAATCAGTTCTGAGAAGCATTCACTTATTATAATATTAACAATCTATATTTCCTTAACAATTAACAAAAAGGCTAAAACCTCACTCTATTTTAGTTTAGCACAACATTTGAACAAGTCCAAGTCATGGAATCTGTCGGAGAGGGAATTCTCCGGTCGGGTGGCAGAGTGCACCCGCCCTAAATCCTAAGATGAGGAAGGGGCTTAAGTGTTTTGCCTGTCCTGCTGAGCAAACATCAAGCACATGAACACACGAGGATTTAGAGTGGTTCGGGCCGCCGGAGCGTAATACCCTACTCCACTGTGTGTTGGATTGTTGTGGAAGCTTGAGAATTGAGAGTCAGAGTTCGATCCAAGGGAGCTTGAGCCGTCCCTTGTAACGTTGTATGCCTCCCCTTTTATAGCTAAGGGGGGCATGTACAAGAGTGCTGAGCCCTGACATGTGGGCCCAGAAACATAACGGAGGTAGTACTTGGAGCTACTAATGTTTGTTGTTGGTGCAATCTTCTTGTGCCCTAACATCCGAGATCTGCGTAGTACCGGCGTGCAGGGGAAGCTTCTCGTACAAGGGATGATGAGCACAGTGCGCCGCGCAGCACGAGCGTACTGTTCGACAACGGACTGGACAGGTGCGCCGTCTGCAGGATGGCCCTGGCGCCGCCTGCTAGCGGAGTGGACAGGACACATTAAATGCTGTGAGGGCACATCGCCTGTCAGCAGGGTGGACAGGCGGCGCGTCCTTTCCGCAATAAGTGTAGAGACCGTGCGGCCTAGAGGCCTTACGTCAGGATCCGCCCGCTGGCTTATGTCACGGGCTACAAGCCACGTGGCTGCATCGGGTCTCTGCCTGAGCGGGGAGTGCATGCGCGCAGGGTAAGGCCCGGACGTGTGGCTGTACCGGACCCTTGCTCACGCTGAAGTTTCCCATGTTCCGGGACCTCGTTGCAGCCCAGACCTCACTCGGAGGGATCTAGGTCCCTTCCAAGGGACCCGACATGCTTACTCGGGAGTCCCGGGCCATAACCGGGGTCCGGGTTGTGCGTACAGGGGTCCGGTGCTCCCTCGCGGGGGTCCGGTTCGACTGATACATAATGGGATGTATCATCTTTCCTCGCCACACCATGCCCCTTGAGCGGCCCATGTGGTGGGGTCGAGCGCTGTTCACCGTATGGCTAGGGAACGCCATATGGGCACCGTGTCTTCATACAGTAGTAGGGGGTACCCCTGATTTAGGGTACCGACAGTGGCCCCCGGGCCCGCCTCAGGGGAGGATGCGAGCCTGCAGGTGGGGCCAAAGTTTGACTGGCGATTGGCTCGCTGCTCCTGCGCGCTCGTTGATGCAGTTACTGCCGGCCCGCCCATGGTCACACCGACTGCCGCCTGCCCCCGTGGCAGACTGGCCCGTGACCTCCGCACTTAATGTCTTTGTTGGGCCATGCGCGGAGTGCCTCGAGTCGCTGCATTGTTTTTGAAAATTTATCTTCTCGGTCTTCTACAACGGCCTCGAGGAGGTGCGGCATTGGCGCGAGTGGCGGTGCGACTTTTCTGCACCCAGAAACCGGTGGGCCGGGTGTATGACATGTGGGCCTGGGCCCCATGCCAGAGGTTGGACCACCGGTTGCAGCGAAGCCAAGGGGGCGCGCAACCGCGGGGCGGTTGCATGCTCCTTGTGCGGCGGTTCGCCTCCTTGACCGCTAGTTGCGGCGAAGATGGAAGGGCATATAACCGCAGGGCGGTTGCACGCTCCTTGTGCGACGATTCGCCTTCTTCGCGCTTCGAGCCAACTTGTTTGACATGTGGGGCCTGGCCCCCATGTCATAGGATCGGGACCCTGGTGCGCATCGGGAGAGACCTTGCCCGTGACGCTTCGGGGCGCGAGCGGGGAAATCTACCTTTAAAAAGGGGTTCACCCCTCGGATAGCAGCCATGTCTTGCTTCTCTCCCACTCGGAGCGCCCTTTCATCTTCGAGCTCTCTATGCCCCTTTGCCTTCAAGGTTTCTGCTTTGCGTTGCCGTAGTTTACCATGGCCTTGTGACTTCATCCCGAGCGCGCCCAGCCTGAGTGAGTGCTCGAAATGGTATACCGCCTGCTTGGATGGAATGCGCCGGTATTTGCCGGGAGGACTTGTGTTGGGGTCTCTCCTTTCGGTGACCTTTCTGTCGAAGAGTTTGTGTTCTTTGTTTCCAAACTCTCCAGCGGGTCGGTCCCGTTGATCCCACCTTTCTTCGTGCAGCTGTTGGAGGGACCTGGCCCCCGGGCTCTACCCGTGGTGTCCTGCTTCATCCTTCAGGCGGCCATTGTCGCCTACTTCTGCGGGATGTCCGTGGAGGCGACGTTCTTTCCCGCTTCTTCCTCCTGCATTCGGGGGGGAAGGATGATTACCAGCCTCGTGGAGGTGGGTAGTGGGCTGAGCCATGGCTCCATCCCACGCGCCCCCCAGTATCTTGGGGTGGGAAGCAAGTCGTGTTGCGGCTCCATCTCTTTGGCTTTGATGGCTTTGGTGCCGCCTTCGACGCTGCCTCCCGCCGCTGATCGGGGCGTGGCTGTCCGTCCACCGCACGGGCGACGGTCGCGCCGTGCGCAGGTCTGCCACATCCATGGCGTCCCCCACGCCGCCGGCCGCACTGTTCCGACGCCGCCCGGGGGGGTCATACAAGATGTCGTACGTCGTGGAGGTGGCAGCCGCGTTCTTGGATGGTCTTGTCCTCACCCCCGTAGGAGGACGGGAGTGAGGACCTCTTCGTGTGCACTATGATGGCCGCCGTTGCCGGCAAGCCACTAGGGCGAAGGTGGCCGCCGTCGCTGGCGAGCCGTTGGTGCAGAGGCGGCCGCTCGGAGTAGAGGTGGTCACCACCGCTGGTGAGGCTGCCCGGAGCTAGCTTCCAACGCGACCCTGCTGGTGCTGAGTAGTCCATTCCTGCAGAGTAGAGATGGAGCTAGGGCTCCGCTTGAAAGCGGATGTAATACTTTTGCTTTTTGTAAGGTACTTAGTACTATTTATCAAGCAGTATTAGCACTTATCTGTGTACCACTTGTCCCTGCTGCATGCGGTGTAACTGATTCTTCCTTGGTATCGGGCCCCCTGGGATGTAGGCTCGATTTGTCGAGGTTGCAGACCAGCATACCTAAGAAATAGTTGGCAATGGCCCCAGGAGGTAGCCTCGACTGGGACCTGAGCCTGCACACATCTTTGGCTAGGGAGCATTAGTAGTACACCCACAGGACTCGCCATCTGACACTAGCCATCCTTTGATACATGCTCAGGACCTGCAGGGTCTAGTCTGGGAGGCCAAGTTGTGCGTCCAGACCCCCTGGATGGTGGTTCTAGGTACTAGGACACTTGTCGCAGAGTGGTGGAGTGTGCAGGCCCACGGTACGGAACCAGGCTGAGCGGCTACACGGGCTCCGGACCACCCCAGGAGACAAATGTCCATTCTCTAGTTCTGGACCCCAGGTTGTCGGACCCACAGGACTTATAGCTCTAAATACTAGGTACCCGTCACGAAGTGGTGGAGTGTGCAGGCTTTCGGGTACGGAACCAGGCTAAGCGGCCACACAGGCTCCGGACCACCCCATGGAACGGGGTCCGTTCTCTAGAGCCGGCTCCCAGGCTGTCGGGCCCTCCTACTTTCGCAGAGAGGTCCTAAACTGCAATCCTGGATGTTCAATTCGGATGTCATTATGTCTGATGGAAAGGGAACTGTTCGGGTGGGTTAGATAAAATAATATCTGAAAAACTGCAAGGTAAGACCATGGTGCAGTAGGATAAACTATCGTAGAGGCACATCTGAGGGGGTAAATCTTTTCTTTATAACCTGTCATGCATGGGTGCAGACCAACAGGCTGGGCTTATGAGGGCGGACCTCACCGGGTTGGCGTACATGTATGCGTTATCTAGTTACAAAAAGGAAACAGATTCGACCCCCAGACTTGCTCCTATGGATAGAACTTACAGAGATGCTCCAGAGGTGAGGAAGAGGTACTCTTTCAATCATAGCAAGATAGTCACCCCTGGGTCGGCGTATTCCCGCCACCTTGAAGGGTCCTTCCCAGCTGGGGGAGAGTTGTGGAGCCCTTCTTGGTTTGGTACTTGCCGTAGGACTAGGTCCCGACCCTGGGTTCCCATCTGCGTTTGATGAGGGAGTCATCGTCCTCGTGTTGTAGCCATTTCCACATGGATCTGTCAGAAGTCTGGACCCGTGGGGAGTCTAGAGGGGTTTCTAGGGGAAGGCAGGCTTCGGCCCCGTAGACCGGGAAGCACGGGGTCCCCCTAGGGTCCATCTAGTTGTCTCCACCGGAGTAGGAGCCTCCGGCGAAGACATCCTTCAGGTCCCCCTCGGGTGACTGATACTCGAGGTCCTGTTCAGCCGCGACCACCTCGCCGTCGTTGACCTTTTCTTTGCCGGGTCGACGACGAGGTGGGGAGCCGTCCTTGGAAGACTGCTCACGCCGCTCGCTGACGCGTTTCGTGAGGTCAATGATCTCGCGACACTCTGCGGTCGGCGACGAGGTGGGGAGCCGTCCTTGGAAGACTGCTCACGCCGCTCGTTGGGGTGCACAGGGCATGAACCGCTGTTACCCCTCTGCGGTCGTGGGTGTTTGTTACGGTCGCCCTGGCCCCCGGTCGTGGCTGCAACAACTAGAGCGGTGGACCGCGGCTTCTGGTAGTCGTGGTCCTTCTTCTTTTTCTTCTTACCATCCCAGGGGACGGCACCAGAGCCACCCGACTGGGTAGCTCCAGCTTGTGGGGCCGAGTGCCATGCACGGCCCTCGGCGGCTCTGGCGCACTTGTCAGCCAGAGAGAAGAGTGTGGGGACAGTCTCCACATCGTGCGTGGCCAACTTCTCCAACATTTTCTCATCACGTACCCCCTGTCGGAAGGCCGTGATGATGGAAGCATCAGAAATGTGGGGTATAGTACCTCGCACCTTGGTCAAGCGGGAGATGAACATCTGGAGGGTCTGCCTGGGCTCCTGCCTTACCACGTGGAGGTGGGCCTCCACACCGTGCTGCTGGTAAGCGCTGGCGAAGTTTGCAACGAACCGCGCGCAGAGCTCTTCCCAGGAGTAGATTGACCTTGGGGCGAGGTTCATGAGCCAAGTCCGGGCAGGACCAGACAAGGCGATATGAAATATGTTGCCATCACAGCGGTGTTCCCACCAGCTGCTGTGATAGCGGTGACATACACCTGCAGGAACTCCGACGGATTTGACATTTCGTCGTACTTTTCTGGCAGGTGCGACCGTAACTTGGGTGGCCATGATGCCGCGCAGAGATGATCCATGAGAGCGGCGCAGCCCACGCCGGCCAAGGGGACACCCGCTTGGGACCGGGTGCCCATTAGAGCCTGCGGTGCTACCGCAACGAAGTCTTGATCGAGGTTGCGGCCTTGATGTTTTGGCGGCGCTCACGCACCCTTTTCAAGGAGACCCGGGCGTCCTCTCCTGCACGCCTGCGATTGAGTTCTGCCTGGAGGTCGTTGGTCTGTGCGCCCCTCACTGAGGGTGAGCGCACAGACGCTGACGCCTCATGTTGGCGTCGGGATGACCGTGGCCTCGACCTGGTTGAGGTAGAATGTGCCATGCCGAGCAGTCGGTCGACGTCGTCCCGCCACTGCTTCATGGCCCTTGGTGAGGCCGTGGAGCTTGGAGGGTGTCGCAGCAACTCCCTGGCTGCTGACAACGCTCCCGGAGCCACCCTCGACGGTTTTCGGGATGTCTGCGCAGCTGTATACTGTCGTGCAGCGTGCACAGCAGCAGTGCCTGGCACTGGGCAGTTTGGAACTTGTGGTGTGGAAGAAACAACTTCTTCCTCCACCAGGAAGTCCGTTGATGTCTCGGCGTGGTGCTCCACGATTTGCACCATCATGCTGAGCGAGGAAACAAGCAAAAACCTAATGCCCAGCCCCTACCTGGCGCGCCAAATGTCAGAGAGAGAATTCTCCGGCCGGGTGGCGGAGTGCACCCGCCCTAAATCCTAAGATGAGGAAGGGGCTTAAGCGTTTTGCCTGTCCTGCTGAGCGAACATCAAGCACATGAACACGTGAGGATTTAGAGTGGTTCGGACCGCCGGAGCGTAATACCCTACTCCACTGTGTGTTGGATTGCTGTGGAAGCTTGAGAATTGAGAGTTTGAGTTCGGTCCAAGGGAGCTTGAGCCGTCCCTTTGTAACGTTGCATGCCTCCCCTTTTATAGCTAAGGGGGCATGTACAAGAGTGTTGAGCCCCAACATGTGGGCCCAGAAACATAACAGAGGTAGTACTTGGAGCTACTAATGTTTGTTGCTGGTGCAATCTTCTTGTGCCCTGACATCCGAGATCTACGTAGTACCGGCGTGCAGTGGAAGCTTCTTGTCGGCGTTGCGACCCCGGGGGGTCCCTGGACCGACGAGTAAATTATCGCCGCGTGTCCCAGCCCAGATGGGTCGGCGCTAGACGGAGCACGAAGGGGGAAAAAGGGAGGAGACAGGCAAAAGGGGAAACCCGCGTCCTTCGTGTTGTCCTGCGCCCAGGTCGGGTGCGCTTGCAGTAGGGGGTTACAAGCGTCCGCGTGGGAGAGAGCGAGGGACTTTTACGCGTCGTCCCGTCCTCCCGTGCGGCTAACCTTCCCGTAAGAGAGCCCTGGACCTTCCTTTTATAGGCGTTAGGAGAGGGTACAGGTGTACAATGGGGGTGTAGCAGTGTGCTAACGTGTCTAGCAGAGAGGAGCTAGCGCCCTAAGTACATGTCGTCGTGGCAGCCGGAGAGGTCTTGGCACCCTGTTCATGTGATGTCGTGGTCGTCGGAGGAGCGCTGGAGCCTTGCGGAAGGACAGCTGTCGGGGCTGTCGAGTCCTTGCTGACGTCTCCTTGCTTCCGTAAGGGGCTGAGAGCCGCCGTCGTCATGGAGCACGCGGGGCACCATCATTATTTGTTTACCGGGGCGAGCCAGATGGGACGCCGGTCTTGTTCCCCATAGCCTGAGCTAGCTAGGGGTAGGGTAATGATGTCCCCCTGTGACGTGGTCGGTCCGAGCCCTAGGTCGGGCGAGGCGGAGGCTCCTCCGAGGTCGAGGTCGAGTCTGTCTTCCGAGGTCGAGGTCGAGTCCGAGCCCCGGGTCGGGCGAGGCGAAGACCATCGTCTGAGGCCGAGGTTGAGTCTGAGCCCTGGGGTCGGGCGAGGCAGAGTTCGTTGTCTTCCGGAGCCGAGGCCGAGTTCGAGCCCTGGGGTCGGGCGAGGCGGAATTCGTCGTCTTCTAGAGCCGAGGCTGAGTCCGAGCCCTGGGGTCGGGCGAAGCGGAGTTCGTCGTCTTCCGGAGCCGAGGCTGAGTCCGAGCCCTAGGGTTGGGCGAAGCGGAGTTCGTCGTCTTCCGGAGCCAAAGCGGGGGCCGAGCCCTAGGGTCGGGCGAGGCAGAGCTTCCTATGGCGCCCGAGGCCAGACTTGGCTGCTGTCAGCCTCACTCTGTCGTGTGGCACAGCAGTCGGAGCAACACAGGCGGCGCTGTCTTCTTGTCAGGTCGGTCAGTGGAGCGGCGAAGTGACTGCGGTCACTTCGGCTCTGTCGACTGAAGAGCGCACGCCAGGATAAGGTGTCAGGCCATCCTTGCATTAAATGCTCCTGCGATACGGTCGATCGGCATGGCGATCTGGCCAAGGTTGCTTCTCGGCGAAGACTGGGCCTCGGGCGAACCGAAGGTGTGTCCATTGTTTGAGGGGGCCCTCGGGCGAGGCGTGAATCCTCCGGGGTCGGCTGCCCTTGCCCGAGGCTGGGCTCGGGCGAGGCGAGATCGTGTCCCTTGAGTGGACCGAGCCTTGACCTTAATCGCACCCATCAGGCCTTTGCAGCTTTGTGCTGATGGGGGTTACCAGCTGAGATTAGGAGTCTTGGGGGTACCCCTAATTATGGTCCCCGACAGTAGCCCCCGAGCCTCGAAGGGAGTGTTGATACTCGCTTGGAGGCTTTTGTCGCACTTTTTTGCAAGGGGACCGGCCTTTCTTGGTTGCGTTTCGTTCCAGTGGGTGCGCGCGAGCGCACACGCCGGGTGTAGCCCCCGAGGCCTCGGAGGAGTGGTTTGACTCCTTCGAGGTCTTAGTGCGTTTCGTAATGCTTCGGCCGATCTGGTTGTTCCCTCATGCGAACTGGCCGTAGCCCGGGTGCACAGTCGAGTCCCAAGTTCTCGGGCTGGTATGTCGACGCTGTCAACGGTTTGGCCGGAGCCGGGTTTGCGAGAGCAGCCCCCGAGCCTCTGCACAGAGCGAGAGAACGGTCAGGGACAGACTCGGCTTTTTGCATACGCCCCTGCGTCGCCTTTCCGCAAGGAGGAGGGGGGAAAGCGCCATGTTGCCCTCGGAGGGCGCCGAACATGGTGTCTCCAGTGAGTTGCTAACGGGTAATTCGAGTGGACGCCCGTGTCCCATTCGTTAGGGGTCAGCTAGTGGCCCGGAGGCGCGCTCCAAAAGTACCTGCGGGTGATTTGCCGGACCCGGTCCCCTTTTGACGGGGTCCGAGGGCTCGATGCCTCCCTCTGGTGGGATTCCGTTACAAAATCGTTCCTACCGGTCTCGAAAATGTCCTAGGGTACCTCGGGAGCGTAGCCCGAGCCTTGGTTATGTATCGAACGTACCCAGGGTCATCCCTCGCTCTGCGTCTGAGGCGGCTGTCGAACCCTTCGGGGGCCAGCCTATGAACCCCTGATCAGTAGTGGGCGCGGAGCCCGAGTGGCCTGAGGCGGCCGTTGAAACCTTCCGAGGGGCCAGCCTTCGAACCTCTGAACAGTAGTGGGCGCGGAGCCCGAGTGCTCTGAGGCGGCTGTTGAACCCTTCCGAGGGCCAGCCTTTGAACCTCTAATCAGTAGGGGGGCTTGGGGCCCGCTTCCTTCGCGGAGAAGGATCCCTTTCAGAGTATCTCCTTTCCCGATCCCTGAGGCAAGAGAGAGAAAGAGGAAGTGGAAAAGGATACGAAATCGAATGACGTGGCGCACCTTTTTTGACGCGGTCGTTATGGCGGAGGTGAAGCATCGCCTACTTTGCCTGCCAAAGGTGCCGCCTGTCCTGCCGCAGAGTTAATGCGACGGGACGAGTGGTTCGCGGGGCGGCCGTTGTGCGTGCGCGAGCCGTTTGAGGAACGGGCGTCTCGCTTTGAGTTTTGAATCTCGCGGCGGGTTCGGGCGAAGTGTTGAACGGGTCTCGCCTGGGCCTTTATATATTCGGGAGAGGGACCGGTGACGGTTCTTTACTCTGCTGCTCGCCTCCCACTTAGGTTTTCGCAACCCAAGGGAATAGCCAGAGAAAGGAAACTGCGCACCCGGTCCTTTCCGCCGCCACCTCTTCTGCTTGGTGATGGCCGACCGGGTGACCATTGTTTCGCCGCGCGACCTGTGGCCTTTCTCCACCGTCACGGCGGATGACCTGGAGGCCCTTGTTGCTGAGGGTTTGCTTCGCCCTCTCTCCAGTGACTCGCAGCCGGAGTGGATGGCCCCTTCGAGCGGAGCCGCCCCGTCCCCACCGCCGAGGTATGTGGTGAGCTTCGTCTCCTTTCACGAGCGGGGGTTTGGAGTGCCGGCAAGTCGTTTTATGCGGGCGATTCTGCACGTCTACGGGGTGGAGCTGCACAACCTCAGTCCCAACTCCATCTCGCAAGCCGCCATCTTCGCGGCGGTTTGTGAAGGATACTTGGGGATTGACCCTCACTGGGACCTGTGGACCCATCTCTTCTCCGCGGAGCTTTTTGCCTCGCCGACGGGGGAAAGAAGGGTCCGCATGGCGGTGCGGGCCGGTGGCTGCATCCTCCAGCTGAGGCAGGCGCGGGCGCTGTAGTACATCCCCGCCATCCTCGCGTCTTCGAACAAAGGGTGGCAGCGCCGGTGGTTTTATCTCCGAAATGACGACGGGAGGCTCCCGTTGTTTTCTCAGCGAGTGGTGACCGCCGCCGCCGATAACTGGCGCTACGGGACCCCGCGCGATAGACAGAAAAATCTCCAGCCCCTTCTAAAGGCCCTGGAGGAGCTGCGGAAAGGAGGGCTCACCGCCGCGGGGGTGGTTGCCGCCATTCGTCGCCGGAGGGTGCTCCCCTTGACGGAGCGGCGGCTGCCGCTTTGGGAGATGACGCCGGGGGTTGACTTGGAGGGTTTGCGGATGTCCTCGGATCCCCTTCCCGTCGACGACCTCCACAGGCGGGTAGCCGACACGGTAGGGAAGTCAGACGCCGGCGCCCTTTCCCAGCTTTTGATGCGTCCCGATCGCGGGTGTGTGTCCCTGGTGAGTGTCCGCTTCTTCTCTCTTCTTGTGTCGAATTGCCCTTGATTCTCACAGCCGAGACTTTTTGTTCGTTTCCAGGAGGTAGGGGCTCACAAGCCTTCCCTGCCACCGGTCCCGGAGGACGCGGTGGACCGAGCTGCGTGGAGGGTTGCCGCGGAGAAGAGGAAGGAGAAGAAGGACGCGAAGAAGGCTCGAGCCCGCGAGCAGACGTGGGCTCGGGACGCCTTGGAAAGGCTCCGTCGTCGGCAGGAGAGGGATGGGCTCCCGAGGGAGCCATCGCCGGAGACGCCCGACGATGACGACGACGATGAAGACGATGATGAAGACGACGACATGGCTGCCCGCCTCGGCCTCAGCTCGGATCTGAGGCTAGGCCAGGGGTCGTCAAGCCAGCCCCCGAGCGGGCTGGTGCCGTTGGTATCCGGGGCCGGGACGTTGGGGTCCCGGTCCGAAGAGCGGGGGCAGACCGGGGGGTACTTGACCCCTCGGCCGAGGTAGTTGAGGTGACCCCGGGGAGTCAGGCCAAGCTGCTTGTTCCCCGAGAACCGTTGCCCGCGCCGACTGCGTAGGAGGGCGATCCTCGAGTCGTCGTGGCTGCGCCTGGGCAGTCCGTCCCCCGGGTGCCTCGGGCGCCCAAGGCGAGGAAGGTACCGAAGCCGGCAGCGGGGCAGACCTCGGTGGTACCTTCGGGGATCGAGGTGCGAGAGACCTCTCCACAGGCATGATTGATCATGGCCCGGAGCGGGTAAGTATCTTAGGATATCTTCGTCCTGGCTCCTCCTTCGTATGTCCTGATCCTGATTTTCCCTTTCTCCTTAGCAAGCGGAGGCACGGTTCGACCGGTCTGGCTCCCCGGAAGGTCCTCAAGACGGCGTCGGCTTCTATAGCTAGTGTCGCGCCGGGCATCGGAGGCCAACAGACCCCCTCGGAAGACGCCCCAAAGCGGGGGGCTCAGGCGGCACCAGTTGCAGTGGGGCTAGCTCCCGAGGCTGACTCCTCTGTTGAGGCGGTCGTCGTGCTGGGGGAGGCTGCTGGCGCGGTTGTGGCCTTAGGCCCACCAGACGTATTGTCGGCGCTGGCACCGGCTTCCGCCGAGGCCGTTGTCGTTCTGGCCGTGGAGCCACCCGTCGCCGCCGATGCTGAGATGGCCGAGGCGTCGCTGCCTGTTGCCTCGGAGGAGGGGGCGTGGAACCGCGACCCATTCTGGGGAGCGATAGCCTCGTCCCTGCGCACCGCAGTCCCGACGGGCGGCGGCAGTCGCTCCGGTTCTGGACCAGTGGGGCTTCGGATCCTCTCTTCGTCCTCGACGATGAGCGAGAGGAGCAGTCTTGGGACGAGCTTCATGAATGCGCCGAGGCGACGGTGGGGTCGCTTCGGTCGACCTTGGAGGTCCTTCGCAGGGGCATTCCCAAGATCCTCTAGGTAATGAGTTCAAGCATACCTTTCACATGATCAAGGCATTCTTTGTGATGCCCCGCTTCCTTTCCTCAGGATCTGACGGATCTGAGCGCCGCCAAGTCGTCGTTCATCCGCCGCGAGGCCGATGTCTGGGGCTCGCTGCGGTCCCTGAGGACCATGCTTGCCGGGGCTACCGAGCGCCTCTCCCAACGGAGCGCCGAGGTGGCGGACCTTTGGTTGCTCTGTGTCGATCTGGGAGCAGAGGCAGCGGCGACACGAATAGAGGCGCAGCGGTAGCGGTCGGAGCTTGGCCAGGTCATCGGCGAGCGGGACCAATCTCGGAGCCGAGCCGTCGAGGCTGAAAGCCGGGCTGAGGCTCTTGGAGTCCAGTTAGCCAAGGCGTCTGCTCGGGCCGGAGCCCTTGCGGCAGACCTAGCCGTGGCTCAAGCCGCATCCTCGGAGCAGCGTGCTCGAGCCGAAGGTATGTCTTGGCTGTTTTAAGATTTTGATTCTGCTTCGTTCCTCAACTCATGTTTGAAGTCTTCTGCTTTGGTTGTTTGCAGAGCTCGAGTCTGCCCTTGATGAGTCCACCAAGGCACTCGCCCAAGCGGCCGAGCAGAAGGAGGCCGACCACGCGGCTATGTCCGAGGCCATCTCGGCCTTCTGCCGGGTCTTTGGTTCCGACGACGTCCCCTCGGGAAGCTCCCCTCAGAGTCGCCTGCAGGCCTTGGGTGACCACGCGTGTGGCAGACTCCGCGAGGCGCTGCATCACGGTGTCAGGCGGGCCTTCGCTGTGCTCGCTTCCCACTACGACGTGGATCTGGAGCGGGGCAGCGAGGGGTATTGCCTTCCCGACGAAGATGAAGCTGCCCTGGCCGAAGTCTAGAGGCTCGACGCGGCCGCCGCGGGCCCAAGTGCGGTGCTGGCAACCACCTTCGAGGCAGAGATCCTCCCTCTTGCGCCGTCGTCCGAGGCCGGGGCGGATCATGCCGAGGGTGGGGACGAAGCCGAGGGCGCGGCTCCTTCTCCGGGCGACGCCTGATTCTGCCGGAGCAGTTTGTTTTGAATGCATATGTGTCTTTTGTGGCAGCCGAGGCCCGAACACTTTATTATCGTGATATAAGGTTGTGTTTCTTTTCCTTACGTTTTGTGTATTCGGACTCGTTCGTCAGTAGCAGGGTGGCTTGCCCAAGTAAGAGTTATTTTTCGTGGTAGGCGACGAGTGAGGTATCCGTATCCTAGAGGCGTAGGAATCCCTCGGCTCGGTCGGCCTTGCCACTTACATGCACCCTTATTCGTTTCTTGGGGTCCTGTTACTGATATAGCCGGGAGACGCGAAAGTCTTTTTTGATGGAAGACTTTTTTCGAGGAAAATTTGGACGCGGAGGGGGTTCCCCCCTTCTAGCCCCCGAGGGAGAGTCGGGCTTTGCCGAGGAAAGGCTGACCCTTCCTTGATGGTTAGACTTTGTATGTGAACGAGGTGTACGAACGACTTGAAAACATCTTAAGGGTAGAAGCGACGTAGCTGTCGGATGTTCCAAGCGTTGCTGTAGACCTCGCCTTGACTGTTGGCCAGCTTGTATGTCCCGGGCTTCAGAACCTTGGCGATGAAGAACGGCCCTTCCCAGGGAGGCGTGAGCTTGTGCCGCCCTCGGGCGTCTTGTCGCAGCCGAAGCACCAAGTCGCCCACCTGGAGGTCTCGGGACCGAACCCCTCGGGCGTGGTAGCGTCGTAGGGACTGCTGATACCGCACCGAGTGTAGTAAGGCCATGTCCCGAGCCTCTTCCAGCTGGTCCAGTGAGTCTTCTCAGTTTGTTCGATTACTTTGGTCGTCGTAGGCCCTCGCCCTCGGGGAACTGTATTCTAAGTCCGTGGGCAAGATGGCCTCGGCCCCATAGACTAGAAAGAACGGTGTGAAGCCCATGGCTCGGCTCGGCGTCATCCTCAGACTCCAGACCACCAAGGGGAGCTCCTTCATCCATCGCTTGCCGAACTTGTTGAGGTCGTTGTAGATCTGTGGCTTGAGTCCTTGCAGAATCATGCCGTTGGCACGCTCTACTTGCCCATTCGTCATGGGGTGAGCCACGGCGGCCTAGTCCACCCGGATGTGGTGATCCTCGCAGAAGTCCAGGAACTTTCTGCCGGTGAACTAGGTGCCGTTGTCGGTGATGATGGAGTTCGGGACCCCGAAGCGATGGATGATGTTGGTGAAGAACGCCACCGCCTGTTCGGACCTGATGTTGTTCAGGGGTCGGACCTCGATCCACTTGGAGAATTTGTCGATGGCGACCAGCAGGTGCGTGTAGCCCCCGGGTGCCTTCTGCTAGGGACCGACGTGGTCCAGACCCCACACAACAAACGGCCAGGTGATGGGTATCGTCTGTAGAGCCTGAGCGGGCCGGTGGGTCTGCCTTGCGTAGAATTGACACCCTTGGTAGGTGCGGACAATTCTAGTGGCATCGGCCACCGCGGTCGGCCAGTAGAAACCTTGTGGGAAAGCGTTTCCAACAAGGGCTCAAGGCGCTGCGTGATGACCGCAAGCCCCCGAGTGTATTTCTTGTAATAACTCCTGACCTTCGGCGATGGATATGCATCGCTGAAGGATGCCTGGGGGGCTGCGGTGGTAGAGCTCCTTTCCGTCCCCCAACAAGACGAACGACTTGGCGCGCCGCGCCAGTCGCCGAGCTTCGGCTCGGTCGAGGGGCAGTTCTCCTCGGTGGAGATATTGCAGGTACGGGGTCTGCCAGTCTCGATTAGGCGGGACCCCATTCCGCTCTCCCTCGACGCGCAGTGCCTCACCCTCGGGGACCGAGGGAGCCTCGGGCTGAGCCGAGGGTGCCTCGGGCTGAGCCGAGGGTACCTCGGGCTGGGCCGAGGCCTTCTCGGGCTCAGGCGTGTCGTCGGTCTTGACTGAGGGTTGATGTAGGTCTCGGGAGAAGACGTCCGGGGGAACCGTTGTCCGCCCCGAGGCTATCTTAGCTAGCTCGTCCGCAGTCTCGTTGTATCGTCGGGCGATGTGGTTGAGCTCGAGCCCGTAGAACTTGTCCTCCAGGCGCCGAACCTCATCGCAGTAGGCTTCCATCTTCGGGTCGCGGCAGTGGGAGTTCTTCATGACTTGGTCGATGACAAGCTGCGAGTCACCACGAGCGTCGAGGCGTCGGACCCCTAGCTCGACGGCGATGCGCAACCCATTGACCAGAGCCTTGTACTCAGCCACGTTGTTGGACGCCGGGAAATGGAGGCGCAGCACGTAGCGGAGGTGTTTCCCGAGGGGCGAGATGAAGAGCAGGCCCGCGCCTGCCCCTGTTTTCATCAGCGACCCGTCGAAAAACATGGTCCAGAGTTCCGGCTGGATCGGAGCCGCCGGGAGCTGGATGTCGACCCATTCAGCCACAAAGTCCGCCAAGACTTGGGACTTGATGGCCTTCCGAGGGGCGAACGAGATTGTCTCGCCCATGATTTCCACCGCCCACTTTGCAATCCTACCCGAGGCCTCTCGACACTGGATGATCTCCCCCAGGGGGAAGGATGACACCGCAGTCACCGGATGAGACTCGAAGTAGTGTCGCAACTTCCGCCGCGTCAGAATCACCGCGTACAGCAGCTTCTGAATTTGCGGGTAGCGGATCTTGGTCTCGGACAGTACCTCACTGATGAAGTAGACCGGCCTCTGGATGGGCAATGCATGCCCTTCTTCTCGTCTCTCAACCACGATCGCGGCGCTGACCACCTGAGTGGTAGCGGCGACGTAGATCAAGAGGGCTTCTCCGGCAGCGGGGGGCACCAAGATGGGCACGTTCGTGAGGAGCGCCTTCAAGTTCCCGAGGGCTTCCTCGGCCTCAGGGGTCCAAGTGAAGCACTCGGTCTTTCTTAAGAGACGGTACAGAGGTAGGCCTCTTTCGCCGAGGCGCGAGATGAAGCGGCTCAGAGCCGCGAGGCATCCCATGACCCTCTGTATGCCTTTCAAGTTTTTGATGGGCCCCATGTTGGTGATGGCCGCGATTTTCTCCGGGTTGGCCTCGATGCCCCGCTCGAAGACGATGAACCCCAAGAGCATGCCTCGGGGGACTCCGAAGACGCACTTCTCGGGATTGAGTTTTACGCCTTTTGCCTTGAGACACCGGAATGTCGTTTCAAGGTCGGAAAGGAGGTCAGAGGCTTTCCTCGTCTTGACTATGATGTCATCGACGTAAGCCCCGACCGTTCGACCAATGTGTTCGCCGAACATGTGGTTCATGCACCTTTGGTACGTCGCACCCGCATTTCTCAAACCAAATGGCATAGTAATGTAGCAGTACATGCCAAAAGGTGTGATGAAAGAAGTCGCGAGCTGGTTGGACTCTTTCATCTTGATTTGGTGATACCCTGAGTAGGCATCGAGGAAAGACAGGGTTTCGCACCCAGCAGTGGAATCCACGATTTGATCGATGCGAGGCAGAGGGTAGGGAACCTTCGGACATGCTTTGTTTAGACCAGTGTAGTCTACACACATCCGCCATTTCACTCCTTTCTTTCTCATAAGCACAGGGTTGGCAAGCCATTTGGGATGGAATACCTCTTGGATGAACCCTGCAGCCATCAGCTTGTGGATCTCCTCGCCTATGGCTCTGCGATGGGTCGGGCTCCAGCTCGGATGTCCAGCGAGTGCTCGGCGACATCCCTCGGTATGCCAGACATGTCCGAGGGACTCCACGTGAAAACTTCGGTGTTTGCGCGAAGAAAGTCGACGAGCACTGCTTCCTATTTGGGGTCGAGCTCGGAGTCGATCCGGATTTGCTTGAAGGCGTCGTTGCTGGGGTCGAGAGGGACGGACTTAACCATCTCTGCTGGCTCGAAGTTGCCGGCATGGCGCTTCACGTCTGGCGCCTCCTTGGAGAGGCTCTCCAGGTCAGCGATGAGGGCCTCGGCATACTCCACGCACTCCACGTCGCATTTGTACGCGTGTCGGTACGTGGGGCCGACGGTGATGACCCCGTTGGGGCCCGACATCTTGAGCTTGAGATAGGTGTAGTTGGGGACGGCCATGAACTTGGCGTAGCATGGCCTCCCCAGCATTGTGTGGTAGGTTCCTCGGAACCCGACCACCTCGAACATGAGGGTTTCCCTTCGGAAGTTGGAGGGAGTCCCGAAGCAGACGGGCAGATCGAGTTGTCCGAGGGGCTGGACGCGCTTCCCAGGGATGATCCCGTGAAAAGGCGCCGCGCCGGCCTGGATCGAGGACAGATCGATCTGCAGGAGCCCGAGGGTCTCGGCGTAGATGATGTTGAGGCTGCTGCCTCCGTCCATGAGGACCTTGGTGAGCCTGACGTTGCCGATGACGGGGTCGACAACGAGCGGATATTTCCCTGGGCTCGGCACGCGGTCGGGGTGGTCGCCCTGGTCGAAGGTGATGGGCTTGTCGAACCAGTCTAGGTAGACTGGCGCCGCCACCTTTACCGAGCAGACCTCCTGACGCTCTTGCTTGCGGTGCCGAGCCGAGGCGTTCGCCACTTGCCCACCGTAGATCATGAAGCAGTCGTGGACCTCGGGGAACTCCTCTGCCTTGTGATCCTCCTTCTTGTCGTTGTTGTGGGCCCTGCCACCTTCTGCAGGTGGCCCGACCTTGTGAAAGTGGCGCCGAAGCATGGCGCACTCCTCAAGGGTGTGCTTGACGGGCCCCTGATGATAGGGGCACGGCTCCTTGAGCATCTTGTCGAAGAGATTGGCACCTCCGGGAGGTTTCCGAGGGTTCTTGTACTCAGCGGCGGCGACAAGGTACGCGTCGGCGGTGTCGCGTTTCGCTTGCGACTTCTTCTTACCTTTCTTCTTGGTGCCACGCTGAGTGGACGCCTTGGGGACATCTTCCGGCTGGCGGCCCTGGGGCTGCTTGTCCTTCCGGAAGATGGCCTCAACCGCCTCCTGGCCAGAGGCGAACTTGGTGGCGATGTCCATCAGCTCGCTCGCCCTGGTGGGGGTCTTGCAACCCAGCTTGCTCACCAGGTCGTGGCAGGTGGTGCCGGCGAGGAACGCGCCGATGACATCCGAATCGGTGACGTTGGGCAGCTCGGTGCGCTGCTTCGAGAATCGCTGGATGTAGTCCCGGAGAGACTCTCCCGGCTGCTGGTGGCAGCTTCGGAGATCTCAGGAGTTCCTAGGGCGCACGTACGTGCCCTGGAAGTTGCCGGTGAAGGCTTGGACCAGGTCGTCCCAGTTGGAGATCTGCCCCGGAGGCAGGTGCTCCAGCCAGGCTCGAGCGGTGTCGGAGAGGAACAGGGGGAGGTTGCGGATGATGAGGTTGTCATCGTTCGTTCCACCCAGTTGGCAGGCCAGCCGGTAGTCCGCGAGCCACAGTTCCGGCCTCGTCTCCCCCGAGTACTTTGTGATAGTAGTCGGGGTTCGAAACCGGGTCGGGAACGACGCCCGTCGTATGGCTCGGCTGAAAGCCTGCGGACCGGGTGGTTCGGGCGAGGGACTCCGATCCTCCCCGCTGTCGTAGCGTCCCCCACGCCTGGGGTGGTAACCTCGGCGCACCTTCTCGTCGAGGTGGGCTCGACGGTTGCGGTGGTGGTGCTCGTTGCCGAGGCGACCCGGGGCCGCAGGCGCTGTGTTGCGCGTGCGCCCGGTGTGGACCGAGGCTTCCCGCATGAATCAGGAAGTCGCGGCGCGATGCTCCGAGGGGTACCCCTGCCTTCGGGAGGCAGAGCTTTCGGCCCGTTGGACCGCGACATCCTCCAGGAGATTCTTGAGCTCTCCCTGGATACGCCGCCCTTCGGTGGTCGATGGTTCCGGCATCACGCGGAGAAGTATTGCTGCTGCAGCCAGGTTCTGGCCGACTCCACTGGAAGCCGGTGGCGGCCTTGCCCTGACGTCGTCGACAATGCGGTGCTGGATGCCCTAGGGTAGATGACGCGCTTCTCCGGCCGGAGCTTGGTCTGCCCATTCCTGCCCGATGTTCCGGCGGAGCGGCTCAAGTGTTCCTGCTCTCTCGTCGAGCCTGGCCTGCATCTCGTGGATTTGCTCGAGCTGTGCGTCCTGACCCCCCGCAGGGACTGGGACCACAGCTAGCTCCCGAAGGATGTCAACGCGAGGCGCAGGCCTAGGGGGATCAGTGTTTTCTGGTATACTAAGATGGTTGCCTTCGTCGGGACCCCCTAGATCGACGTGGAAACATTCACGACTTGGGCCGCAGTCTTCGTCGCCGAAGCTGCGACTGCCGTCGGAACAATCGGAGAGGCAGTAGTCGCATGTGGTCATGAAGTCCCGCATGGCACTGGGGTTACCGAGCCCGGAGAAATCCTAACCAAAGTCGGGCTCGTCATCTTCCTCGGAACCCTAGGGTCCGTAGGTCGAGACGGCCGTCAGCCGGTCCTAGGGTGACCGCATATGATACCCCAGAGGGTTGGTACATGCCTCTATGAAGGCTTCCACCGAAGCGGGGTCACTTGGTAGGTCGAGGCTGAATCCAAACGGCACGAGATGGGAATCGGTCGGTACCTCTTGGTCGACAGGCGGTGATAAAGTCACGTCAGGGGCGGACTGCACCGTCGTCTCAGGTACGAGGGTGACGCCCAGCAAGTCCTTCGCGAGCGTGCTGGCGTCGTCCGTCTACTTGGAGTTGGCGTGTTGCGGGGAAACGACACTCGTCTTCGTCTCAGATGCGAGGTCGACGCCCGACGTGTCCCCTGTCGGGGCGCCGGCGCCGTCGACTCGCTCGACAGCCGACGAGGTGCCGCCTCCTGCTTGGCCACGGTTGCCCTGCCTCCTCCTCCGTCGGCGGGGGAGGTGACGGGACAAACTCGGATGTTGTTCTTCCGCCACATGGGGAAGACGTCGTTGATTCCGCCGCCGGCGGGCGGGCTGACTGCCGCCATTGTCGCTGTCGCGCGGCGGAGGAAGGAGTATCATGTCGTAGCTGCCGTCGAGGGACATGAACTCAAGACTCCCGAAGTGGAGCACCGTCCCGGGCTGGAAAGGTTGCTGGAGACTACCCATCTGGAGCTTGATGGGAAGCTGTTCGTCAACACGCAGCAGGCCCCTACCTGGCGCGCCAACTGTCGGCGTTTTGACCCCGGGGGGTCCCTGGACCGACGAGTAAATTGTCACTGCGTGTCCCAGCCCAGATGGGTCGGCGCGAGACGGAGCACGAAGGGGAAAAAAAGGGGGAGACAGGCAAAAGGGGAAACTCGCGGCCTTCGTGTTGCCCTGCGCCCAGGTTGGGTGCGCTTGCAGTAGGGGGTTACAAGCGTCTGCGTGGGAGAGAGCGAGGGACTTTTACGCGTCGTCCCGTCCTCCCGTGCGGCCAACCTTCCCGTAAGAGAGCCCTGGACCTTCCTTTTATAGGCGTAAGGAGAGGGTCCAGGTGTACAATGGGGGGTGTAGCAGTGTGCTAACGTGTCTAGCAGAGAGGAGCTAGCGCCCTAAGTACATGCCGTCGTGGCAGCCGGAGAGGTCTTGACACCCTGTTCATGTGATGTCGTGGCCGTCGGAGGAGCGCTGGAGCCTTGCGGAAGGACAGCTGTCGGGGCTGTCGAGTCCTTGCTGACGTCTCCTTGCTTCCGTAAGGGGCTGAGAGCCGCCGTCGTCATGGAGCACGTGGGGCGCCATCATTATTTGTTTACTGGGGCGAGCCAGATGGGACGCCGGTCTTGTTCCCCGTAGCCTGAGCTAGCTAGGGGTAGGGTAATGATGGCCCCCCTGTGACGTGGTCGGTCCGAGCCCTAGGTCGGGCGAGGCGGAGGCTCCTCCGAGGTCGAGGTCGAGTCTGTCTTCCGAGGTCGAGGTCGAGTCCGAGCCCTGGGTCGGGCGAGGTGGAGTTCGTTGTCTTCCGGAGCCGAGGCCGAGTCCGAGCCCTGGGGTCGGGCGAGGCGGAATTCGTCGTCTTCCGGAGCCGAGGCTGAGTCCGAGCCCTAGGGTCGGGCGAAGCAGAGTTCGTCGTCTTCCGGAGCCGAGGCTGAGTCCGAGCCCTGGGGTCGGGCGAAGCGGAGTTCGTCGTCTTCCGGAGCCGAGGCGGGGGCCGAGCCCTGGGGTCGGGCGAGGCGGAGCTTCCTATGGCGCCCGAGGCCGGACTTGGCTGCTGTCAGCCTCACTCTGTCGTGTGGCACAGCAGTTGGAGCGACGCAGGTGGCGCTGTCTTCTTGTCAGGTCGGTCAGTGGAGCGGCGAAGTGACTGCGGTCACTTCGGCTCTGTCGACTGAAGAGCGCGCGCCAGGATAAGGTGTCAGGCCATCCTTGCATTAAATGCTCATGCGATACGGTCGGTCGGCGTGGCGATCTGGCCAAGGTTGCTTCTCGGCGAAGACTGGGCCTCGGGCGAGCCGAAGGTGTGTCCGTTGTTTGAGGGGGCCCTCGGGCGAGGCGTGAATCCTCTGGGGTCGGCTGCCCTTGCCCGAGGCTGGGCTCGGGCGAGGTGAGATCGTGTCCCTTGAGTGGACCGAGCCTTGACCTTAATCGCACCCATCAGGCCTTTGCAGCTTTGTGCTGATGAGGGTTACCAGCTGAGATTAGGAGTCTTGGGGGTACCCCTAATTATGGTCCCCGACACTTCTCGTACAAGGGATGATGAGCACAGTGCGCCACGCAGCACGGGCGTACTGTTCGACAACGGACTGGACAGGTGCGCCGTCTGCAGGATGGCCCTGGCGCTGCCTGCCAGCGGAGTGGACAGGACATTAAATGCTGTGAGGGCACATCGCCTGTCAGCAGGGTGGACAGGCGACGCGTCCTTTCCGCAATAAGTGCAGAGACCGCGCGGCCTAGAGGCCTTACGTCAGGCTCCGCCCGCTGGCTTATGTCACGGGCTACAAGCCACGTGGCCGCATCGGATCTCCGCCTGAGCGGGGAGCACATGCGCGCAGGGTAAGGCCCGGACGCGTGGCAGTACCGGACCCTTGCTCACGCCGGAGTTTCCCCTGTCCCGGGACCTCGTTGCAGCCCGGACCTCACTCGGAGGGATCTGGGTCCCTTCCAAGGGACCCGACATGCTTACTCGGGAGTCCCGGGCCATAACCGGGGGTCCGGGTTGTGCGTACAGGGGTCCGGTGCTCCCTCGCGGGGGTCCGGTTCGACTGATACATCCTGGGATGTATCATCTTTCCTCGCCACACTGTGCCCCTTGAGCGGCCCACGTGGTGGGGTCGAGCGTTGTTCACCGTATGGCTAGGGAACGCCGTATGGGCACCGTGTCTTCATACCGTAGTAGGGGTACCCCTGATTCAGGGTACCGACAGAATCGATTACCGTTGTTTCGGTGAACATAAGACATCCATTACATACAAGTTTGAACCAATAAACCCTAAATTGATTTTATGAAGGTAAACCCTAACCATGTTCAACAAATCAATCTAAGCCTAACTAACTTTACCAAATCATTCAAACTGGATGGAACGAAATACGGTGCTACAATGCTCGTCTTGATCTGACGGATGGCTGATGCCTTCCCTAGCGCTGTAGCGCCTAAAGGGACATTTAGCGCAGGTTGCGGCTGCCGCTGCCGGCAGCCTAAGGCTGTCCGCAGCACTGGCCGCTCGGACACCCCTCCCCTTGCATGGAGGGACTCCACGCCCGCAACGGAGCCCTCTACCAGGCCCTCCTTCAGGCGGAATTGAACAGGAAGTTGCCACAGGTAGCGTGAGCCCGCTGGAGCCTCTATTACTATTCACATATACTGTATGTTTTTAATAGGTGAAGAAAAAATGGTAATAACTGATGAATAGAGTTGAATAATGATATTTTATAGTTGTAGTGAGGTATAGAGGGAGAATATAGAGGGAACCGCTGCGTGAGATGAAAAAATAGAGGATGAAATGTTGGTAATGTAACGCAAAAAGTGATATAGAGATAAAAATTTAGGGGTAACCATTGACACACGCGGAAGTCGTCGATTCTACTTGCTGGTAGTTTGCTACAGTGCACTGCCCCACAGCTGCGTGCCTGTTTGCCTGTGATGAGCCGTGCCCAGCCCGAGACACCGCATCCGCAGCCGTATCCTTCAGCGCGGCACCACGTTTTTTCATGCAAAACAAAAGCTTTCGTGCCATTTGCCGTCCGGTCCGACCGCCTTCTCCGCGAGCGCTAGGAGCAATAAACGGCAGGCACCATTCTCGGACTCGGAGGCAACGCCCAGACGCGCAAACGGAAGGAAGGGGGAGCGCAACACGCGCGGTCGCCGGGAGAGAGAGAGAGAAAGGGCGAGCTAGCGAGCGAGATCCCCCTCTCCCGCTGCCGGATCCGATCTGACCTGACCTCGTCGCCGCCTGCCGTGGGAGGGAGAAGAGGAAGAGGAGGCGGAGGCGGCGGAGATGGCACCGGTGTCAGCGCTCGCCAAGTACAAGCTCGTCTTCCTGGGGGACCAGTCCGTCGGCAAGACGAGCATCATCACCCGCTTCATGTACGACAAGTTCGATAACACCTACCAGGTACGACGGCCCGCACCGCCTCCTTCTCTGGCTCCGATCCCGATCGATCCCTCGCGTGCTGTTCGTGTCATCTCCCCCGCGTTGGGGGCGGGTTAGTGGGAAGGATTCAATCGGGCGGGCCAGATCCAGTGCAGGAGGATAGGTAGGTCGATCTGATGCAGGGTAGGATGATCTATCCCGCGTCCGATTGGATCGAGTTGGTTCGGTAGTTAGGTGTAGAAACCTTAACTCCGCATCTATGCTGCTTCACCAAACAATGAAATGCTCATGACGCATGATGGAGGAGGATACATCTACTGTCCTTGCAATTACATGTGAGGCCAGCGGTAGAGAACGTGCCAAAATCAAGGTGTTGCTAGCGCAACAACAAAAGAAAATTCACAAAACAACCTAAAGTAATTCATAGCTACAAAATAGTTGATGAATATAGGAAAATACCTTATTCAAGGGTCGTCGTGATTATAATCCATTTACAGCCAAATGTCATATAGCGAATAAATTATAGAAAAAGAGGAAACAAGTTAACAATGGCACATTGAAGTAAAAATTGTTAAACAAGTGAAATAATAATATACCTCTAGTGGAGTCTAGTTATAGAAGACCTAGACAACTGCATTATCTAGTTTTCTTATTTTGAAATGCCTTTTTAATTTTCTGAAGGTCAAGTCCTTTTTAACTGCATTTGGCTGGACTGTGGAGCCGGTCCTGTTCTTCCCATTCCACCATGTTACCAAAAGCTATCAAGTGTCAGGCACTAAAAGTGAGAGTTGGAGGAAAGAAAACTAATCGGCTATCAGATTCTGCAATGGCTTGATGCATAAACATGATTGCCGTTCCGTTTGTTTTCCTCTAATATCTCACCTTCACTAGACAGAAGATGTACGCTACCAACATTCATTTGTGCCATTTGAAGTGCAGATTTGAGGTAAGTAAACCAGCCTGAAAAGCAGGGACAACAAGTATTGTTTCATCAGAAGTGATGCACCACCTTCTACCATTATTTTGATAAAGCACTGCATGCAATGCATGCACTGTCTTTAACAGTTTATCCAATAGCAATAAGTAATTTCCGTCTGCATAACCACTGAGAAAATTTCTGTAGTTAATTATCTAACAAAACAATAAGTGTTTCCTATACAGCTTGAAACTAACAGTTAAGCTGCATAACAGTCTGCCTGTGACATGAACTGGACACAGCTTATATGTTCCTCAGTGCAAATGGTGACTATCACTTTTGGCTTGCAAACCATCAATGATAATGCTACCTGGAATGGTTCATAACCAGTGACATTTCTAGCTTCGAACTTTCACCACCAAGTCCACTGGTATTGCAACTTTATCAATGGAGGAACCATGGAAGTTGACAAGTATTTATTTTCAGTTTTTGAGAAAAACAACAAGGTATGATCTATAATGAACATGAAGAGCAGTTGTACCAGAACAGGTTTCTTCTCTTCAAGATGGCAATTGAAAATAAGTTTTGCTAGGCGCTAGGCGGAATCTAGGTGATGACCCTTAGCCTAGGAACTAGTCCAGCCTAGGCGACGCTAGGCGTTTTTCTAGGCGTTTTGCCAATTTATATAATATATACATTTATAGCACAAATAACGAATAATTTAGATAAAAAATAGGGAAGGAGCAGTAGACATACCTTACGTCCTTTGCCCTTGCCGATCTGTTGATCACTGAATCCTCAAGCACTGCTGCAATAGAAGTGGACAACACTTTTAGATGCAATTGGGCATCAATACAAGTGATAAAAAAAATAGGAAATAGCAAGTTAGGTACTTATCTGAGGTCTGACCCTTCTCCCATCCATTAAATACTGATCAGCAGCGTAGGATAGCCTTTTGCAATCACAAACATGAAGGGACAGCAGGCAGCAACACATATAAAATGCATAGCAGACTAGCAGTAGGCAGTAGCAGTACATTACATCACATGATTCAGTTCTCACAAGTCACAAGACAAAACACAAGCACACAACAAGAGTTCTAAGTTCACAAGTTAAAGATACATGGATGCATAATAAA
This sequence comes from Zea mays, assembly GCF_902167145.1. Taxonomy (NCBI): domain Eukaryota; kingdom Viridiplantae; phylum Streptophyta; class Magnoliopsida; order Poales; family Poaceae; genus Zea; species Zea mays. The sequence continues at coordinate 208,052,669 of NC_050097.1, forward strand.
AGCTAAAACATGACATGAAGCTGGCTCACTCTTAGGGTTCATCCATCTCATACACATCCTCATATTCATCAAACTCTTCTTCTTCGGACTCAAACTCTTCTTCATTGAGCTCTCTCGCCCTTGCACTTCTACGCAGCTCTAGTTGTTCTTCTGCTCCCACTGCATCTCCAAGCACAGACCAAGGTATCCTTGTACCTTCCATGACTTCTTCCTCATCTCTAAAGGAAACTAATGCACAATTATCTCCATTCTCTTGGAGGAAACCTTGAGCTTCAGTTGTATCACTAGACAATAGAACATCGGTAATTTTCTTGGACTTGATCTTTGTTCTCTTATTAATCAGCATGTTGTTGAATTGAATGTAGACCAACTTGTTGAGGCGGTCTGTAGTAAGCCTAGCCTATTTCTCTTCTTAGTGTGCACCTATAAATTAAAAATAAGAGCACTTTTAGTTCTGCATTTTTATTGTAATGCTGCTGTAATGTTGATAACAGATAGGTACTAACCCCATCAAACCCACTCCAATTTCTTTCACAACCAGAAGAATTTGATGTTAAAGATAAGATCTTGGTAGCCATCTTCTGTAGAGCTGGTGTTTTAGTTCCATAAAGCCGCCACCATGATGCTGAAATAAAAACCTCTCTATTAGTTAGGAGGTACGACAGATTGCTTGTTACAATGCTGAAATAAAAAACCTCTCTATCAGCAAACAACTGTTACCTGGATTACAATCAAAGTTTTCAAAAGTCCTTGCAAGCTTCTTGCTAAATGGGTCTTCTCTATTCTGAAACTTCTGGAGTTTGATGTTGGCGGCTTGTTCTTGCATTTCGTCATCATGATAATAAAAAGTCTCCACACAACTGATAAAACCTTCTGTTATTTTGGGAGCATCAAAGATTGATGGGTCAGCATAATTGTAGTGTGGATTCAGCAAATAAGCTGTCAAATGCAATGGAGAATCAAGTCTTCCAGCCATCTTCTTCTCAATAACAGCAACAACATCCTTGAAACGGTTCTCAACATTGCCAAGGGCCTCTTTGACCTGTCTCTTTGCCTTCAATAGTTTTCCATATACAAAGCCCATCAATGGCTTCACATCTCCATCAACCAAACGGAGAACTTTGAACAATGGCGCAAAAACAGCCAATGTCAACTTCACATCCTTCCAAAAGCTTGGATTCAATATAGTTGCTATGGCATTTTTTCCCTTCTTTGATTTCACATCCTTCAGTGAGTCCCACCTACTATGAACCACCATCTTTCTTAGTTGGTCCTTCTTCTCTTGTATGCTGTCCAAAGTTAGATAGTTTGACGCAAACCTAGTCACTCCTGGCCTTACTATCTCTTTCCCCTCAGTGAAGTGTCTCATGCACTCTAGTGTTCTTGTGTGCCCATAGACAAATATGGTGAATGTCTTTGCTTGGTCAATCACCTTCTTGAACTGAGGCATGTTGCCAATTCCTTGGAGCATCAAGTTAATTGTGTGAGTTGCACAAGATGTCCAAAAGATATATGGTCTCTTCACATGCAGTAGCTTCTTTGCTCCCATGTTGTTAGAAGCATTGACAGTCAACTTGCACCACATCATCCGGACCCATGTCTTCGATTGCTTTGTCCACTACTTCAAAGATCACTTCACTTGTGTGTGACACATCTGACATCTCTTTTGAGGAAATAAAACTGGTTCCTTCACCACAATTAGTGCACACATTCATTATGCTTCTCTTCTTATCTGACCAAGCATCGGTCATACTAGAGCATCCATTCTTCATCTTCTCGGCTTCACGTTCTTGCAGCAAACTCTTGGTTCTTGCATATTCTTCTTCCAACAATCTCCCTCGCAGGTCTAACATAGTTGGAGGTTCAATTCCAGGCCCAAATTGTCCAATTGCTTCACACATTTGCTTGAACTCATCGTTGTCACATGCATTGAATGATATTGCTCTCAATGTTACAAAAAAGGAAATTAGAGTTCAGTTCAGTACTACAGCAAGGAAATCTGATGAAATTAAAATCTGAAATTAAAAAACAGCAAGGAAATTACCATGGTTAAAGGCCCATCTTGCAATATATTTATGCACCTCATGTAATCTTTCTTTCCAAAGTTCCTTATTCAGCCTCTGTTGAGTCAAAGATTCAGATTTGGTTGCTGTAGGATCAATAGCTTTTGTCCATAGGGCCTAATTTGTGAGGCTCTGAACTTCCAACACAAGTCACTTCCTCTGACCCTCCAACCCTAGACACATGAACTTCCTCTCTAAGTTCTAGCTCACCTTGTCCTTGTTGTTTAGATCAACAAGAACTCCATACTCCCATCCCACATCATCTGAATTCCTTCTAAGGCCACTAACTCCCTCTGGTGCACTTGCAGTTTCAGATTGACCCTCTGTCATGTGAGTTCAAGCCATCAATCAACAAATTACAAACTGATATACAAAACAGAAAGGAAACAGAGGAGAGGAGAGGAGAGAAGCAGGGGAGGACATACAGACCTTGGGGCTTGGGCTGAGGGAGGAGAAAGTGTCGGGGAGGAGGACCAGCAGCCACGTCGCCGGCGAGGAGGACCAGCAGCCACGTCGCCGGCGAGGAAGACCAGCAGTCGCGTCACCGGTGAGGAAGACCAGCAGTCGCGTCGCCGGCGGGGAAGACCAGTAGCCGCGTCGCTGGCGGGATGGAGGACCAGCACAAGCAGTCGGGGGGGGGGGCAGTAAAACCAGGCAGCCAGGCACACGACTTCTCTCCCCCTTATCCTCTCCAGCGCACGGCTTATTCCCGCGCCAAAGCTCCGCGTGTGCTTTCCCTCGAAGGACGCCTAGCTCGCCTCCACGCCGCCTAGGGAACCTGGGCGCCGCTGAATCGCTGCAAGTCGCCACATAGGCGCCCAGAGCGACTTAGGGCCCGACTACCTCCCTAGTCCAGGCAGGAGGGGCATAGCCTAGCGACTAGGCGTGTCGTAGGCGTCGACTTTCAAAACCCTCCACGTGGCGTCCCGCGGCAGGTATTTATTTTCAGTTTTTGAGAAAAACAACGAGGTATGATCTATAATGAACATGAAGAGCAGTTGTACCAGAACAGGTTTCTTCTCTTCAAGATGGCAATTGAAAAGAGTATTAGAGGGATATGAACCATCTACATGGAAAAGGAAAGAGGGGGTCACGTTCCATAGATGGCTTTCACATGTGGCTGTCTGACTGATGTGCAGTCGCCCAACGTCAGCAAGCGGCAGGAGGGCAATGGCTAGTGCTGCTCAGTCACACATCAAATGAGGAATACAATCTCACATCAAATAAATTTGAAGATCTTTTATGGGAGGAAATCAAAGTCACAAAGCCTACTGGATATTTAGATAAAAGAGTTGTCTACCTTGATTTCCACCAATATCTTACATTTGAAATCAATTTCACAAAGTGGTGGGCTGTGGGAGTGCGGGCAAAAGCAGGGGGCGATCCTGGAAGGCTGGCCGGAGACGAACTTGTTTGTGAAGGCTGAAAGCATTACTACGTTAGGGATAGGATTTTTTTACTACTGGTACTTTCTTGGGCTATACTAAGGTATTGCTCGAGCAATACAGGGCCACACTGGGCCCTTCGCCCCTGGTGAGGCGATTTTCTTTCCACTGTTCGACTGTTCTTAAAAGATGGTTGTATGATTGCCTGTTTGGATCACTTACGTGTGACGCTTACCGTTATAATATGGGCTTGCCTGACCCAGTGGTGATGGTATATTGCTATGGTTGCTTGATCGGATCACAGGTCCTTGGCATTGTTCTTTGGGATGCCTGAGCCCAAATCTTTGTGTATCAGATCAGAGATCATGATGCGAATAGCCTGCCACTGAATTATTGTCCTTGCAATGTAAGGATAAGGAAGACAAAGTATTTTTTTTCTGTATTACTAGGACGCTATTTTGACAAGGGACTTCTGCCATATCCATGGGCTTGGTACTTTACAGTAAGCATTAGCAGAGCAACATAACTTTTTCCTATTAATGATTTGGAAATATTAAGGAATGTAAGTCATAATGGATTTGACTGCTTCTTTGCATGTCTTTTTATGGTATGCTTTATTGGTTGTTGGAGCGATTGTCTTGAGCATGCAGCAAACTATTACTACTACTATGCGAAAGGGCCTCTAGCTGAGTTGGTTAGGTGGTCTGAGTAACACTCCTCAAGTCTTGGGTTCGACTCCATGTGGGAGCGAATTTTAGGTTGTGGTTAAAAAAATTCCCTCATCTGTCCCACGCCAAAGCACAGGTCTAAGGCGCTCTCCAACGGCTCCCTCCCCCCTCCCCCTCGCGGCGTATTCGGTGAGTTCGTACACCGAGAGAGCTCCAATGGCTCCCTCTCCTTCTCCCTCTCGTGGGGGGGGGGGGGGGGGGGGTGAGAGAAAGAAAACACCCTGTAAACGGGGTGAGCTGGAATCCCCTCCTCTTCACTAATTAGTGTTTTTAGCTACAAAATTAATCCATTACAAGTTTGCTTAATTGATAACAATGTGTATTATGGTACTGCAAATATGATAGCATTTTTAAAACTCCAAAAATTAATATAGAAAAGTCAAATAGCTCAATTAAAGGGTAAAGGGGGAGCTAAATAAGGGGAATGATTGGAGAGGAGGTAAAATAGGGGGAATAATAGTTGAGGGGGGGAGGTATCTAAATATGGATAGAAAGTACGAATGGAGGAATTTAGGAGGGGGAATGGTTGGACAGAGCCTAAGACTGTCTCCAGTAGATAAGGTAAAATAGGGGACGTGGAACTGTAGATGATACTGTTTGACACTGTTTGCAGAGTGGAGTTTGAAATAGGGGATGAGATAAGGGATCTGCTGGGGATAGCCTAAGGCCCGATCGCGGTCGGGGCTACGATGCCGCTATGTATTGGTGCGGCAGATGTTCGGGGGTTTTCTTGACCTGTGAGAGAAGATCTTATTATTATTATTATAATACCATGGGGCAGTCTTACCCCCGTAGGTCAAGTTTTTTTATACCTGTATTTTTTGGCTTATCATACAGTCTGCTGGTTATTCTATTCAGGTTTGCTCAAAGTTGTTTTCTCTCGAATGCAGGCTACGATTGGTATTGATTTCCTGTCAAAGACAATGTACCTTGAAGATAGAACTGTGAGACTCCAACTCTGGTATGGTGACTACTACTGCATTCATAGCCTGTTTGCCCCTTGAGATCTATGGACTGTTGACCTTATGCATGTTTTATTTTCTTTGCAGGGATACTGCTGGTCAGGAAAGATTCAGGAGTTTAATTCCAAGCTATATTAGAGACTCTTCAGTTGCTGTCATTGTATTCGATGTTGCAAGTAATCTCCCTCTCTCATACACACACATTCTATAGAAATAGTTGTTGTCAGACGCACATCAGTAACAACAATGACTAGGAACTTATATCTTTTAAAGGTTTAAGCCTTTAAGGACATAAACTTTTACTATTTTGTTCTTACCTTTTTGTTTCATGTTGTAGGCAGGCAGTCCTTCTTAAATACATCTAAGTGGATAGAGGAAGTTCGCACTGAGAGGGGCAGTGATGTTATCATTGTGCTTGTTGGGAACAAAACTGACCTTGTTGACAAGAGGTTGGTGGTATTTACACTTATCTGATTTCTATATCTTAGGGCATGCTTGGTTTGCAGTCTGAAAATTTGCCTGGGCCAAGCAATACTTCCCAGGCTCGTAGGATTTTGATCGCCTGGGGCTCAGATTGTTGCCTGGATGAAAAGCTTCCTGGCAGGTGGCAGGCAGCAACCAAACATGCCCTTAGTTTGTTGCTCTATATATCTTTTGTTTGGCTTTAAATTCTGTGGTCTCTGTCATGTCAAATATATAATCCTCCATATGTTTTTTTGTGTCATATATTATTGTTCTAAAACATGCAGTTTAGTTCTCCCATTTATTTGCCTTGTTTGATACCGACAACAAAATTCGTACGAAGCAAAAAAAAAAACTTAAAAAAAATTGGATCACATTTTCTAGGAATTTTCAGGTGGATATGACCCTAAACTTTATGATTCAGAGGAATCCCATGTGCTGATTGCTGAGTATATCAAGTGGGACCTGGGTCCAGAGGCATTTAGAACGTTCCTCTGAAGCACAAGTCTCGGGTTGGCATTTAGCAAAAAACTTGAAGCTTTGCTTTCTTTAATCCTAGATTTACTTACCATATGCTATATATCTTTACCCAATGTGTATGAGTGTTCTTTTTTGTTGCTTGTTTTTTGTCACTAGAACTGGAATCTGACATCTATTGGTATACGATTGCTTTCATGACTTTCTAGGTCTTCTGTCTCTAAGTGGTTATTTCCAGCTTAGCTAAATTAACTATACCACTTGTCTTGTAGAATCAGTCATCGCTGAGGTATTTATGTAATTTGAAGTAGTTTGTCACTATTTTATTGTGCGAAAGGGCCTCTAGCGTAATGGTTAAGGCTTCCTAGTAGCACCTTCGGGTCCCGGGTTTGATCCCCTGGAGGGGCGAATTTCTGGCTTGGTTAAAAAATCCTCTCCTTGTGTCTCGCCCGCTCCTGGTTACGTCCTGCACGCCACCCTCTGGCTGGGCCGTTGAGTGGGCGGTGACGACCCGCTAGTGATAGTGGGCCAGGGTTTGGGGATTTTCTCGGCCGAGACCATGTTCCGGTCTCCTTAATATAATATCGGGAGGGTGGTCTTTCCCTCCCCTGATTTTTTTTTTATCGTTGCTGAATTTCTGTTGCATCTCATGGAACAGGCAAGTCTCAATAGAGGAAGGGGAGGGCAAGGCGAAGGACCTTGGAGTCATGTTTATTGAAACCAGTGCTAAGGCTGGGTTTAACATTAAGGTATGCTTCAGAAATATAAATTCATAAGTTTGGTTCATATTTACAATATACTTCTAGAGCATGTGATTTTTATCTGAAAAGTTCAGAGTAGTGTGTTTTTCTTTGTTAAGTCCTTTATTCTCTGCCTGTCTATGTGTTTATATATCAACGTACTAGTTTGTTTTGCGCTGACAACCACAAACTTGTGAGCAGGCGCTGTTCCGTAAAATTGCTGCTGCACTTCCTGGAATGGAGACGCTCTCATCAGCGAAACAGGAAGACATGGTTGATGTGAACTTGAGGTCCGGCAATGCAAACTCGTCCCAGTCTCAGGCTCAGGCTGGGGGATGCAGTTGTTAGTTGCAGTCTCTGACACTTGCTTGCTCATGATCTTTGGGACTCTGAGCATCAGAAGGCGTTATCACTGATGCTTCTCTCGGGAAGAAGAGTTGATTGCCTCTCGCCAGTGAACACACCATAGTCTTTACCCGGTGAATGGACCGTTTGCATTGGAACGATACGTTTTATGAGTTTTCTGTTATTTCCTCAGTGGCCTAAGCTAGCAACAGTGTATAGTTGGGTTGACACTTCAAACTTCTACCATTCGAGTTGGGTATTAGAACTAGTTATTATTGGTTCATGTTGAACTTATATATATTTCCATCCTTTTGCAGTTAGTTTGAGTCGTATTTGCTGTGTACCAAACATGTATTGCAAATTTGGAATTTTTGTAAGCTATAATAAGGCCAGCACGGCAATATCCCCACATGATAACCCCGAAATTTGTATCGTTCAAAGTTCAAACCATGGTATCCTAATTCAAAAATTTTGCCTTTTAATAACATGTCAATGGTTAATTGAGTTTGCAAGTGGAGTTACTATAGAAGATAGGACCTGTCGTTGTAACGTTGTCTTTTTGACGCAGTAACGTTTTGCTTCGTAAAAACACGTGAATTGTTAATTGAGTTGGGGAAGTGGAGTAAAAAAAGGCACGTGTGCTAGGGTATTCCCAACCTATTGTTTTTGTCATAATATTTAAAATTGTCATATTATATGTTACTATATAAGATATGGTTATTCTAATGTATAATGTTGAAAACTTGTTCTCAAATGCTATAAATTGAGAACAAAGCAACACAAAAACAGGTTATTTGTTAATGCCCTTCGTCCTTCGGAACATTATTTCCCTAAGAATATAATGATCTTCGGACGAAGGTCATGAAGGACATACCTTCATCATCTCAACATATATATATATATATATATAAGCATTTCAAGGGCGGATGGAGTATGTAAAATATAAAGGATAATGTGAACAAACATATAACATCATCATACACATTTTTATTATATAATCATAAATGAACAAACGAATAATGACAATATTGAATTACATTTGTACCTTCGGCTTGACAGAAAATGAAAGTACAAGCGTGACACAAAAATGAGTACAAGTCAGCGTGAACAGTACGGGGTACTGTTCATCTATTTATAGGCACGGGACACAGCCCGTGTAAAATTACATCCACGCCCTTCACATTTGCTAATGACTTTAAGGTAGTCCACCGAGGTCTAAATAGCCTTTTCCCTTTTAAGTCGGTTCTCTTTTTTGCCATTGTGCTGAAGCTCCCTTGCACGTTGCTTCGGCGCTGCGTCAACCTTCGTATTGTTCGTGCTTTTCATACTACGTGGTTCTGATCCGAGTCTGAAGACACCTATTCATACATTACACTCGAGAAACATTGTTAAATAATGTTTTTGAGGACCTTCGGAAGACGAAGGCCCCCAACAGTAGCTCCTCGCAATATTAATTTGTTAGAATGACGAATTCAGATTGCGACATGGATGAAGGCCCTAAGCCGAAGGTCCGAAAAAACACCTTCTCTTTGCTAGAATAGCAACAATCAATGACAGACGGGGCCCTCCAACTTGGAGCGCACTGGGCGTATAAATAGGAAGTCACACCGACTGCACTTGATACACTGCTTGTGCCATTGCCTTATTTTCTCAATTTTATAACTTGTGCTTACTAGCGCTTGATAGCTCTCAAGCTTTTGAGCTTCGGTTTGAAGGACACGTTTTCGTCATTTTCGAAGAGAAGATGTCTCAAGACAAGAAGACAGTTGTTGAGACGAAGCTAACTGAAGAGGAGAAGCTTCTTGAGGAGAAGACTGCTGGATTTGTTGAGTCAATAGCAAAAACAAATATAGAGAAGATTACTAAAGAGATACTGGAAGGCTTGTCTGAAGATACTGATGATAGCGACAGCTATGATATGGAGAGTGGAGGCGAAGACTCTGAAGATCGGCCCTGGCAACCAAGTCATGCAGTCTTTGGGAAATCAACTATCAAACAGAGTCATCTTGATAATATGAGAGAAATGTATTTTCGAGATATGTCTATTGTGAGGGCTGACGTAGACAGGGCCGTTCTTGCTCCCGAAGAAAACGAAGTTGTGATCTTCCGAAGCTTCTTCAAAGTTGGACTTCGGTTCCCGTTGAGCAGATTTGTGGTTGAAGTTTTAAAAACATACTAGATTTTCCTTCACCAGATCACTCCCGAAGCAGTTATTAGGATGGGGATCTTCGTCTGGGCTGTGAGAAGTCAAGGTCTAGAGCCAAGTGCAATATGTTTTTGCAGTATGCATGAACTTTCGTATGAGACGAAGCCCTAGGGTAAAGAACAATATCATAACAATTTTGGTTTCTATAGCTTCGTTGCTCGCTCTGGCGCAAGCTACCCAGTGCCAACGTTTCGGAAGAGATGGCCCGAGGCCTGGATGGAAGAGTGGTTTTATGTGAAAAATGATTTGAAGGCGAGAGAAGACATTAAAGAGATCATCATGCGCCCATCTGGTCCCGCTTCGGCCTCCGAAAGCCGAAGGTAGAAATTGATGAGGCAGCCGAAACGTGCTAAAGGGCCTTCAACACAGTTTGCTCTTTCATTGGGACAAGAGACCTACTTCAAGAACATATAGCCTACAAGATATGGCCGCTTATAGACAGCTGGGAAATGCCAAAAGAAACCATCACTAACCCTAGCGAAGGCGGCCTGGTTCGATTGAAATACACCTTCAGGTTTGGGGACAAGTTTGTTGAACCAGATGATGACTGGCTGAAGTGTATTGAAAATACTAACGATGAGTTATTTGGAGCATATTCCAAGTCCAAAGATAATGCACTATCTGCGGCCTTTGGGAGCCGAAAAAAGAAAAGACTAAATAAGATTTTTGATGCTATTGGATTTGTGTACCCTGAATATCGCTACCCGCCACGGGGGCAGAAAAGAAAGGGTGCAACTTCTGGAAAGGTTGCCGCTTCGGCTGCTCCAAGCGAGCCTGCGCCGAAGAGTAAAAAGTTGAAGGTCCTTACCCATCGACCATGCTATATTGAACCGGCCATAGTGCCTGAGTTTGGCGGGAAACTTCTTCAGCTACTGAAGCGAAAGAACCTGCTCCTCCCACGCAGAAGATTGAAGAGCCAACTATAATACCGAAGGTACCCTCAGCCGAGTTAGCTGAGCCGAAGACTGATAAAACTGAGGAGCCAAGAATCGAAGGAACAAAAATATTAGAAGTTGCAAGCCCTTCGGCAGAAGTGACAGTGCCGAAGACACAAAAAGGTCTTGCGGCAACTCCCAAAAGAAAAAGGATGGCAAGTGTACTAGATGTGCTAGAATCAGTAAAGGCTTCAAGCTCTATTCCTTCAGGGAAAATTGCCGAGGCTTCGAAAATGCAAATCGAAGCTGAAACAAAACCAGCCGAAGTTGAAGCTGTAGTGAGCCAGGCTAGTGCCGAAGTCGGACATTCAGAGCCTGCTGAGCAAACACCCTCGGAGATTGAAGAGAAGGCAACAGAGGAAGAGGCTATAGAACAGACTTTGCCTGAAAAAGTTGCCGCTCCTACTCCTGAAGCTTTAAAAGAAAGTATTGAATATATCATCCGTCATGCTTCGGGAAAAAGACTCTCTAAAGAAGAAGAACGAGAAGCTCAACACTATGCCCAGAAGCTGAAATATCCGAAGGGGGCATTAGTATTCAACGGCAGCGGAGAGGAAGATTTCTTGTACTGTCTCCCGGATAGCAAAGAGATATCTGTTTGCCGGGAGATGGGTAGAAGCTTCGGATTCCCAACGTTAGAAGATGGCCTCTCAGTACTGTTGAAAGATGAATTAGCCAACAGTTTGGCATATAATAGTATAAAGGTGCGAAAATCAATTTTTGTATTTAAGAATGAATTATTTTATTTGCTTATACTTAATAATATACTCCTCTTGTAGGGCTTGATCCTTAGCAATGCCCTCAGGGCACAGAAAAATATCGAAGATGAAGGATGCACAATGGCTCTGAACAACCTTCGCTCAGAGGTGATTGAACTAAGGAACGAAGGCCTTGAAAAGGATAAAATATTAATTTCATTGGTAAACAAGATAAAAGAAGACAAAGCTAGTTCCAAAGTTCAAGCTGAGGCTCAGAAAAGTCAAATTGAAGACCTTCGGAAACAGTTAGCCGAGGCCAAATTAAAGTGCGCTGTTGTCGAAGCTGGTCGAGATGCCAGCGAATACTGGAAAAATTATTTTGAAAAAAACAGTTGCAGAGCTTCGCGCATCCAAAGAAAGGTGTTTTGAAAAATCTGTGGAGTGTGTAAAAAAGATAAAGACTAGCTTTGCCAACGTGGGCGCCTAATCAAACGAAGACAACTTCATACGGGGCGACCCTGAGGGCGTAATCGAGTGGATCAGCGGTGAAGCTGAAGCTTTTGAAGATATTTTGAGTGACCGCGGGGACGTCTGTGCATTCTCTGGCGCGAGGGGGGTTGCATCCATTCTGGAGAAGGCAGGTTGCAAACATGTTAAAACCTTGGCCCAGGCCGAAGCTGCCTTCTCTGTCGACGATACGAAGGACCCCTCGGCCGAAGCGAGTTCAATAGGGGGAAAATTTTCACTGATATCTGGGAAAATGGCGGCCGAGGGATGGCTCACGAAATAATGAAGAGCGAAAAAGATATTCATGATGCTCGTGAGGCAATGAAAGAAGCTGAGAAAGCTGCGGAACTCGAAAGACGGATATGTATTACTTAATGGCTTTTAGCTTTATTGTTTACTAGGTGAGTGCCCGTGCGTTGCAACGGAAATATATAATTCAAAGATAACTTATATATAATACCAAGATAATTTATGTACAAATGTGATATACTGTAAAAAGAAAAGGTTTCGTAATCCGTTTGTGATTTTATCATACATAAATTTTATTATTTTAATCTAACTATTTCACCACTACATAGTGCAATGTCGCAATGATATACGAATTATTCGATAAAATGTTAGTGCAAAACGGATAAATGAAAACGAACAAGATAATCATCGACCTCAATATCTAAAATATTCTTTTCTAACATATAATCTCTACTACTATAAAGCATCATCTACCAAAACCTACAGAAATAATTCTACTCATGTGTTGCTAATCGAAGCAAGGAGGGGGTTGCATGAAAGCCGAAGCACGAGTTGTAAGGCCTACGACAAGGAGCGATGAGGTATACGCGTTGCTAATCGAGAATAATGTAAGTGCCTTACTCTCCCGAGAAACTAATCAGCACAGCGGAATTCCTGCCACCGCCTAATCTACTCATGTTAAGCATCTCACTCTGTCAAACTGGAGAGAGCCCATGAAACCTACGACTCACTCTTAAGCATCAGAGCACAATATCATCTGCTCCAAATGGAAGGCCATCCTATCAAGCCATCGTCCTTGGGGTGGACAACATGCGGAACTGCTTCTAGCACCGAGTTATGTCATTTATGCCTGAAATATTGAAGAACAGAAACGAAAGCAACCTGTAAACAACCCTGCTCGACATACGAAGTTAAAGAAAAAAGGGAAAAGATTATAGGTGATCCTGAAGATATATATGAACACACATTTGGACGGATTCAGAATTCAAGCACGTGCTCTCTAGCAGAATCAACAAGAGCTTTTACGCACCATGGTAGAGGAATCTGCCTCGATCTAGGACAACTTTGGAGATCCCTTTCTCCAGGCAATATTTGGCGATCACCTCATCAATCTTGTGTCGTTTCCTGGAAGCCATTAGCAAAAAATGTGTCAGAAACATATCATAGCCTACCTGCAAGAGCACATCTCATCGTGTTATTTTGAATCTAAGAATAACCAAACTTTAACCAACAATATCAATATGAGATGTGCTCACCAGATGAGATGTGCTTGCCGAAAGTAACAACACAGCAAAGGAGAGGAAACGGGGAAAACGAATAAAGATCATTTAAACCGGTGCAGTATATTAAGGCTGCAAAGGGGTAGCCTGCCTACCCTGGTTCTGCCGTTCTACAATCTTAACCGTTCGATTTGCCTTTATGCAATCTAAACCGTGCGATGGAGCCCCTACCCCATCGCGTCTCTCATCCCCGTCGATCCCTCCTCCCCTTCGTCCCATCTCTCCTCGCGCCCTCTCTGACCTAACCGCCATCCATCGCCACACGAGCGTCGCCAGCCTGAGCCCGCCTCTCGACGCGAGGACTTCCTGGAGTCGTGCCTGGTGCACGCCATCGCACTCACCTCGCCACGCGATGCTCGCCACTGCGCCGCACCAAAGAGGGACTATCGTGCCATCTTCCTCACCGGATGATATTATCATATTGATATCGTCATCAGCCCCCGCCGCACCGAGGAGTATAGGTAAGAGAAGGGTAAGAATAAAACAAGGTAAGAGACTCGTGTGCTTCGGGATTCCGCCGCTCGTCTGCGCCACTCCATCATCCTCACGAAACCTTAACCCGCGCCGCACACAGCTTGCAGGGTCGCACAGTCGTCGCCCTCCCCTTCCTTCCCCCGTCGCTGCCCCTCCTCCTGCCCCCAGTTCGCTCCTTTCCGCTGTGCTCCTTGCCGCTTGACCTAGCCATGACCGATCGTCCGCTCCCTATACTCGCGCTTGTGTTGCTCCTGGCCAGGTTCACCGGCTGCTCCTGAACAAAATGTTGCTCTTGGATTTTGTTGGATTGCAGTAGTAGTGAGGAATAGTTCGACCTGGTGAGGGTCGTGAAGATTGTTACACACGCTAGGTTGTTCTTGATCCTACGCATCGGGGCTTATGTGGCCACCGGGTGGAATCATGGGTCACCTTCCTTTCTTCACTGTTACATGATTAATTGTAATTTTTAAGAGTTTTTTTGGGTTTCCCTGGCCATCAATCTGGCCATTGTTTATGGAGTTGCAGAAGCGTGCTGGTGTGGTTGCACTACATGCTAGGAACATTTTCAGCGACCACGCTATCATTGACTTGGGCATCGCACCCAAATGATATTACCATATTGATATTTCCACGCACATTTATAATCATCCATTGCAACGAAGGTATTACAAACAAATCAACCGTGGGTAGTGCTTGTTAAGAAATACGAAGTTTTTCTCATCAAGACATGTAAAACTTTAGGATGACATGAGAAAAATACAAATCAACCGGTCAAATCAAAGGTTAGCAGGCAATTAAAAAACTACAGAAAAAGGGCTTGGTACAATACAGTACTGCTAAAAGAAGATTTGCGATGCAAAGCCTGCTCAATGCAGTCTAGACATCATGGCAGCCACCAGCGGCAGTACCAGGCAATGCCCTGGCAGTCACAAGCGATGTTCTGGGTGAACAGAAAAAAGAAGAGGGTATTGCTGAGTCCTGACCAGGATACTTTAGGCGATCAAGCAAGCACGCACATGGTAGGAAAGGCAGGATATCAGTACCTCGGCCATACCTTGACGAGACAGAGACACCACCAAATCCTGAAAAAGGTTGCAACGTTCTTCACATATTTTTTTATGTCTTTTAGATTCTCGTTCATGTATTTGAATATGAGGCTAACCGAACAAGTTCTTAGAGAGGGGATGAATTTTCGTTCATCAGTAGCACCAATGGAACATATCCAATGAACCAATTAAACTGGTGCAGTATGCAATGAATCGCTTGCCGAAAGTAACAACACAGCAAAGGAGAGGAAACAAAGAAAACGAATAAAGATCATTTAAAGATAATACTAACAAGACTAACATGCAGTGGAGAATAAGAATAACCTAGAAAAAAGATAAGTAAAAGTGCGGATGTTAAAGAAAAGGAGTGAATAATATAAGAGCAAATAATCGATGGTAGCTGTGATACAAAAGGAACAAATGACAATGGAATTTTTGTTGTTTCTAAACTTTTATGCCTGACTAAACTTAACTGGGCTGGAACTTCTCTATACGCTCAGATATATGATAGATCGCTGGACCTACAATCCTCCTCTGTCCCTCTCAATCTCTCCTTTATTCACAGCCAATTATCCACAAATCCCAAGCCTACACGCTCCAAAGCCCCACCACCCTTAATCCATTCCCTTTCAGCAGCAATGACCGACACCGACAAACCATAAGTCAGAAAATTCTGTGGAGCTTACCACGCTCTCTCGAGGACTATAGCCATCAGCCAATGCTATTCGCTAAACGTGACAATGAGTCAATGACCACGTACACCGGTGAATCTGGCAGCTGCTAGCCATTGTCACAGGGGGGGGGGGGGGGGGGGGGGGGGGGGGGGCTGGGCAAGAGCAGAACCAGCTTTCCTTCCTTGCGTCTGAGATTGGTTTCTACGGATGCAACAGAGGGGCAGTGGCGATCCATATTGAACTGGGTGTACTAATGGCCATGGATGGTGCTGCTGTGGAGGAGGAGGCGATGCATATCGGACAGGGTTTGTGGGTGGCAATGGGCCGGGGTAATATGGTGGTGGCGATGGCCATAGATGCGTTGGGGTGCAGGGCAGCGGTGGCGGCATGATGGGGCATGGCGGGTGATAGACTGGCGCGGGAGGAGGCGGGGATGGTGGAGGTGGGGAATGCGATAGTGGTGGTGACGGCAGAAGTTGAGGTGGCGGTGGTGAAGGCAGCGGCGGAGGTGGAGATGGCGGCGGCAGCGATGGTGGAGGTGGCGAAGGCGGGGGCGGTGAAGGAAGCCGTCGCGGCGGCGGCATGGGCGGGACGAACGGTTTGCACTGGAATGCGGCGCAGTTGACAAGTGGGCGGGCGTAGAAGGCGGCGCACTGCTGTGGCGTCCGCTGCGACGAGCGGTTGGGCAGGCAATTGCTCCGGTCGCCGTCCCGCGCCACGATGCGCGCACAAGACGGCGGCTCACACGTGAAGAAGTTGTAGGCCAACATGAAGTTCTTGAGGCGCGGCAGGTCGCATATCCCCGGCGGTACCGCACCGGTGAGCAGGTTGTGCGCGACGTCCAGCTGCTCCAGCTTCCTCATCAGGGCGAGCTCCGGCGGCAGCAGGCCGGCGAGCTGGTTGAAGCTGACATCGAGCACGGTGAGCTCCCGCAGCAGACCGATCTCCGGCGGGAAGCAGGAGGAGAGGCCATTGTTGATGAGAAGGATCTCCTTGAGCGTGCCGGACATGGTTGCGACGCTCGCCGGGAGGCAGCCGCCGAAGGCGTTGTGCGTGAGGACAACGACAGACGTCGGTGAGTTGCCGAAGTTGTCCGGGAGCTGGAAGCGGAGGCGGTTGTGGTTGAGGAAGATGGCGTCGAGCGGGCGGTCGAAGAGGCGAGGCAGGACGGTGCCCTCGTCCCCTCGAAGTCGTTGAAGCGGACGCCCAGGAAGCGCAGCGTCGGGAGGTCTAGGACGACGTCCGAGAATGGGCCGACGAAGCAGTTGTTGCTGAGGTCGAGCTCGTGGAGGAGGCGGAGGCGGCGAAGCGCGCGGGGGAGGACGTCGCAGAAGCGGTTGGAGTTGAGGTGGAGCAGGGCGAGGTCGGGGAGGAGGGCGAGCTCCGGCGGGAGGAAGCCCGCGATGTCGCCATGGTTGAGGTCGACCTCGGCGACCACGAGCGCGCTGCGGCGGTCGGGGCCGAAGGGGAGCGGCACGCAGTAGACATCCGTGTAGTTGCACACCCCCGGGCCTACCCAGTCGGCAGTGAGGTTGGGGTCGGGGAAGATGGCCTGCTGCTTTCGCGTCCCATAGGCGCCGGCTCGGGAACCGCCACGACGGGTCCACCTCCACTGCCACCGTCGGCCGCCCCTCTGAAGCCGCGGTCACCGCGCCGAAGAAGGAGGAGGCGGCGGCGGCAAGGAGCGCGAGTATAACGGATCCTCTCATCTCATCTCCGGCGCCGAAGGAAGGTGTAGCGGCAGAATCGTGGTAGGGGCGGCGGGGGCGGAGTTCCCTTTTGCCCGGAATCGATGAAGGGGAGGCTGGGACACGACGGTTTTGGGCCGAGATGGTTTCGCGGTGCGATAGGGGAGCGGGAGTGGTATGCGGGACCAGGGAGCGGGACTCGAACGCGAGATCGGACGACTGAAAATTGAAATTATATAGAACGGACGGTTGAGATCAGCTAACGGCAGAACGGCAGGCTACCCTTGCAGCCTTAATAAGTAGTAGATATTTTTGTGACTTTCAACTAATTTGTGTCTTCTACCGCAGCTGAACTATCTCCTCCACAAGAGCCATTCGACCCACTGGCCGACCCAGAGACAAAGAAAGCAATAGAAATTATTAATATGATTGAAGCTATTGTAGACGAAGTTGTTACCAAACTACTAACCGAAGCTGCAGAAAAAGTTCTGAAGGAAGAAGAGTGCTATTGTAAAAACATTTCTAGAATATTAATGTGACATTTGCTGAACTATGTTTGTAATATTTGGTACTTATAGATTTGAATGTAATATATGAATTGTTTGTAATTCAGTTCTTTGCGACGCATGAAACTTTATGTACATACCGTTTTTGAGCCTTCGGCGAAAAAACATCTTCCCTTCTTTTCATGCTTCGTAAAGAGTTTTTATGCCTCGTAAGAATCATCCACATTTTGTAAAATCATCAATGCTTTGTAAACAATAGATTCCTCTTTCCACATCAGAACTGATGAAGCTGTAATTCTCAGGTTACTTTGTGTCTTGGCATCCTACCATTTTTTGTAAAGCATTCTCCGAAGATCAGCCTCGTTTCCAATTGATGTCATTGATGTGATGCTATGCAATATGATGCGATGATATGATGCAAAGAATGATGCTAATGCCGAAGACACATACCCACGCTGAAACACAATATCTACGTTCCCTTAGGAACTGTTGGGACCATGCTTCGTCGCCGAAGGTCCTGCAGGAAGAAACAGCTTCGGCAAAAGCTGCTTATACGTGATGCCGAAGCTACCACTCATGAAGCTTCGGTGTTATAGCGTATCCGAAGATGAAGGAACTAACTGACTTAAAGATGGAATGACCTTTTAGTCCATAAGGGTCTGAGTCATTGTTGTAAACTTTTATAAGGGGTATGATTGTAATTCCTTACAGGTTGTGTCTTGTGCCTATAAATAGTGAACAATATTCCTTTACTGTTCACGCAATCCGGTAACTGCTAACGCATTACTCTGGAGTTATTGTTCTTTATCAAGGCAAAGGTACAAATGTAGTCAAACATCAGGTTTTAATATCTGAGTTAATATTGTAATATGAGTAAATAATGTTATTCATTCGTAATATTCTTTAATGTTTTATGCTTCATATTTTATTTTGCATTATTTTACTTTTGACTACAAAGGTAATACCTTTGTAGTCTATGACCTTCGTCCGAAGCTCATTAAATCCTCAGGGAAATAATGCTTCAGCGGACGAAGGGCTTTGATATTTAACATTTTATGTTGCCTTGTTCTTAATTCATAGCATTTGAGAACAAGTCCTCAACATTGGCGCCCACCTCCGGTGAACTCACTTCCACTTTTTGAGCTGATGGCTTCGATCAAGAATCAAGCTGGAACTGCTTCGGCTCCGAAGCTGATTCTCCCGATAACAGGCGGTTCATGCTCAGAGCCGGCCAACAAGAAACAGAAGGAGGCATAGAGAAGAGTACAACACGTAGGGGTACAAGGACCCTTCATCAAATCAAGATGGTCTCATATCCCAATTACCTTTTCTCAAGAGGATCTTCAGCTCAAGGATTACCCACACAATGATGCTATGGTTATCTCTTGTGTGATCAAAGGATTTCTGGTCCATAATGTTTTGGTTGATACAGGCAGTGCAGCTGATATCATATTTGCTAAGGCCTTCAGACAGATGCAAGAGCCCGAAGACAAGATCCATGATGCCACACATCCCCTTTGTGGCTTTGGAGGAAGGCAGATTGTAGCACTTAGAAAAATCACAATGCCAGTAACCTTCGGATTTATCAACAACACAAGGACTGAACAAGTTGTGTTCGATATTGTTGACATGGAATACCCTTATAATGCAATCATTGGTCGTGGTACTCTCAATGCCTTCGAAGCAATTCTTCATCCAGCATATCTTTGCATGAAGATACCTTCGGACCAAGGACCCATTGCTATTCATGGAAGTCAGGAAGCTGCCAGAAGGGCCAAAGGAAACTAGATAGACTCAAAAGCAATCCATAACATAGATGGAGCTGAAGCTTGTGAGCAATACAAGTTCAGAAGGGAGAAAGCTGCTTCGGCCGATCAGCCGAAGCCCATGCTCTTATGCGAGGACATAGCAGAGCAGAAGGTGCTATTGGGATCCCAACTGTCCGAAGAACAGGAGAAAACCTTGATAAGGTTTCTGTTCAACAACAAAGATGTTTTTGCATGGTCAGCTAATGATCTTTGCGGAGTCAACAGGGATGTTATTGAACACTCGCTCAATGTTGATCCATCCTTTAGACCCAGAAAGCAGAGGCTTCAGAAGATGTCTGATGACAAGGCCGAAGGTGCTCGAAATGAAGTGAAAAGACTCCTCAGTGCCAGAGTTATCAGAGAGGTAAATTACCCAGAATGGCTGGCTAACACTGTTATGGTAAAAAAGGCCAATGGTAAATGGAGAATGTGTATTGATTTTACTGATCTCAACAAGGCCTGTCCGAAGGACGAGTTTCCATTGCCAAGGATAGATTCCCTAGTTGATGCAGCAGCTTCATCAGAGCTTATGAGTCTGCTGGACTGTTATTCAGGCTATCATCAAATTTGGATGAAGAAGGAGGATGAGCCAAAAACCAGCTTCATAACCCCTAGTGGAACATATTGTTACCTTCGGATGCCTGAGGGGCTCAAGAATGCTGGAGGAAGCTTCAGCAGAATGACAGTGAAGGTTCTTCATTCTCAGATAGGCAGAAATGTGCTAACTTATGTTGATGATATCATTGTAAAAAGTACGAAGCAAGAAAATCACATTGCTGATCTGCAGGAGACCTTCGCTAATTTTAGGCAGGCTGGTCTAAAGTTGAATCCAGAAAAATGTGTCTTCGGAGTAAAGAAAGAGAAATTTCTTGGCTGCCTAGTTTCAACAAAAGGGATTGAGGCTAATCCAAATAAATTCGAAGCTATCCTTCGAATGGAACCACCAAGTACAAAGAAGAGGGCTCAAAGATTGACAGGAAGACTGGCATCTCTCAACAGATTCATATCTAGATCAGCAGAGAGAAATTTACCATTTTTCGAAGTGCTGAAGTCAGCCGAAGTTTTTCAATGGGGACCAGTCCAGCAGAGAGCCTTCGAAGAGCTAAAGCAATATTTGATAGACTTAACAACACTAACTCCACCAACGTCAGGGGCTCCTCTGTTGTTATATGTGGCAGCTTCGCACTCAGCGGTAAGTGCAGCACTTGTCCAGGAGAAGCTTGAAGGCCAAGTCAAAAAGCAAGCCCCAATATACTTTGTATCCGAAGTTCTTAGTTTATCAAAGAAAAATTATACAGAATTGGAGAAGGTGTTGTATGCTGTTTTGATGGCCTCCAGGAAGCTTCGGCACTATTTTCAAGCATACAATATAGTTGTTCCTTCTTCACAACCGTTGAAGGATATCATGAGAAATAGAGAAGCTACTGGAAGGGTTGGAAAATGGGCTGCGGAACTCAATGAATTTTGCATTGATTATGTGCATAGATCTTCGATCCAGTCCCAATTGGCAGACTTCATTGCTGACTGGATGCCAGGGGCTCAGGAAGAAGAAACGAGTAAAGATGCCGAAGTTTGGACAGTATTTTGCGATGGATCTTGGGGAACCTTCGGAGCAGGAGCAGCTGCTGTGTTGGTCGCACCTTCCAAAGTTAAAACTTGTTATGCAACAAGACTTGATTTCAGTTGCACAAATAACATTGCTGAGTACGAAGCTTTGCTCTTGGGTCTTTGGAAGTTAAAGGCGATGGGAATTAGAAGGGCGGTTCTTAAAACTGATTCCCAGGTTATTTCTGGTCATATTGACAAAAGTTATAAAGCAAGAGATCCGAAGCTTGAAAAATATTTAGACACGGTCCGAAGGATTGAGGATTCCTTTGAAGGGTTTTCTGTTAAAAATATTCCTCGTGGAGAAAATGAATATGCTGATTTATTAGCCAAGTCAGCAGCACAGGGGCTGCCCTTACCTTCGGAAGTATTTTTCGAGACAATAAAAGCACCTTCGGTCGAACTTCTTGAAAGAGCAGTCCTCAACATATCCCCTGTCTATAGTGAAGACTGGAGAACTGAGATCATCTCTTTCCTTCAGGGTAACTTTCTTTCAGATGACGAAGCTTATAACAGGAGGATAGAGGCAAGAGCTCGACTATATGTTATAATAGAAGGGGAGCTGTACAAGCATGGAGTCTGTGCTCCATTACTCAAGTGTTTATCCAGAGCCGAAGGTATAGAATTGATGAAGGAAATACACGCAGGCATGTGTGGATCTCACATTGGATCTAGGCCTTTGCTTGGAAAAGTTTTTCGTCAAGGATTTTATTGGCCAAAGGCAGCTTCGGATGCAGTGGAATTAGTCCAAAAGTGCGAAGGTTGTCAGAAATGTGCAAGAGATCAAAAACAATCTTCGTCTTTAACCCAGTTAATACAACCCACTTGGCCGTTGCAAAGGTGGGGCCTTGATTTGTTAGGTCCGTTACCACCAGCACAAGGGAACTTAAGATATGTTGTAGTCGCAGTGGAATATTTTTCTAAATGGATTGAGGCAAAAACCTTTAGCCACAATAACTTCGGTCACTATTCAAAAGTTTTTCTGGCAAAATATTGTTTGTCGCTTCGGAGTGCCGAAGGCTATTACTGTGGATAATGGGACGCAGTTTGATTCCGAAGCTTTCAGAGAATTTTGTGATCAAATTGGCACGAAGATTCATTTTGCATCAGTTCGGCATCCGGTGTCAAATGGACTTGTTGAAAGGGCTAATGGCATCATAATGACAGGAATAATGAAGTTAATCTTCAATCAGCCTAGGGGAAAGTGGTCAGACGAATTAATCAAAGTGGTGTGGAGCCACAACACAACAATATCAAGATCGACAGGTTTTACACCATTCAAATTATTGTTTGGTGACGAAGCAATAACGCCAGAAGAAGCAAAAGCAGGATCAATAAGAATAGTAGCTTCGGCAGAAGACGAAGCTAAAGCTGATTACTCTGTGGAAAAAGATGCTATAGAGGGGATCAGGCTTCAAGCTGTGGAAAACATCAACAAATACCAAGCTGAAACAATAAAATGGCGTGATAGAAAGGTTCGGCTAAAAAACATTGAACCAGGACATTTGGTGCTTCGAAGAGTAGCCAACCCAGACACAGTAGGCAAGTTACAGCTGAAGTGGGAAGGACCTTTTCTGGTAGTATCTTCGTCAAGACCCGGTTCCTACAGATTGAAGGATATGAACGACAACGGCATTCCTAGATCATGGAATGCGGACGAGCTTCGGCGATATTATGTTTAGCTTGATGTAATTTTTTCTATTCTTTCTTGTGGCACCATTTTCCTTTCCAAAGGGGGAGAAAGGTTTTTAATGGGGCCACAACATGTAATTTTTCTTTTTCTTATTATAAGAGCAATATCCCCTAAAGATGTAAATGTAAAAGCTGAGAACGCACCATCGAGTGCAAAGGAAAGGGAAAAGAAAACAGGAAGAAGCTCAAAAGTCGTTCCTAAGGGAATGCAGAGCTTGCAGCGAAAAATAAACGCTGATTCCGCCGAAAGTAAAAGGCGAAGAAGCTCCTAAGGGAGGCTTGCAGCGAAAAATAAACGCTGATTTCGCCGAAAGTAAAAGGCGAAGAAGCTCCTAAGGGAGGCTTACAGCGAAAAGTCAGCGCTGATACACCGAAAAGTAAACGGTGAAGCCGAAAAATAAACGACAAAAAGATTTGAGTCATTCCCAAGGGAATGAAGGCTATGATTATGGTTTCGAATATACATTTGGATATTCATTTGCATGATACATTACATCATGACATTTGCATTTGCATTCATAAACATTCATTTAGACATATATAGGATCATCATCATCATATCATACAGAAAAGGCAGATGCTTCGGTTATGAGGAAAAAACTTTGGAAAAAGAGGAAATTTTCATGCTTCGCTGTGTACGAAAAGAAGGGAAGGTGTTTTTCGCCTTCGGCTCAAAAATAAAATTTCGTCCACAGCAAAGTAGATCGTACACGGATAAAGGGAAAAAGATATATTACAAGGTATGCACAAATTTACATAAGTTTCTTTACAATTACATTACAAAAATTTCTCTAGAATTTTTTGCAGAAAAGTCCTTCGGAGCATCTGTTAAGCTTCAGCTTCATCATCCTGCACATATTAAAACGGAATGAGAAAGGTGCAGAATTCAAGGAGAAGGTAAAAGTAACAAGTATAAGTTTCTCACTGGCTTAAGGTGGCTCCGAGCTTCGTCACCAGCCATTTTTCGCCCGCCGTTTATCCAAATTTGGGTCATAAACCTGTTTCCTATGCTTCGGGCTAGGCTTGGGATGTCAACCAAATCTGCCGGTGACAAGCTGAAGTTTGGCCTATTTACAATTTTTCCGTGCGTGCAGCCAGCCTTCAGGAAAGCGGTAGCTGTGCCTCGAGAAGCTAGCAGGGCGCAGAAATCAGCATGCCCAGCAATAACTTCGTCAAGTGCATCAACTTCGCCCTCAATATATTCCAAGGTGCTTGGCAAGTTTTCAGCTGAAGGTGTAAATTTATCAGAGCTGGCTCCAATTGAGTGAAACACATCCTTCAGCCGCTGCACGCATCGGCTCCCGAAATCTAAGCATTTCTCCCGAAGCTCCTTCAATGATGTTTGCAAATTTGAATTCTTCTCGATTTCGGTCTTGAGATTTGTTTCGAGATTCTTCTTTTCCTGCTCAGACTTTTCTGATTTTATAAGTAATTCATTGTTTAATTTGTTATTTTCGGCTTGGGCTTCAGCCAGTGAACCTTCCATAGAATGAATGACGAAGTCTTTCTTTTCCAAGGCAGCTTCGTGATCTTTAACTTTGATTTCAAGATCTTGAATGACAGAGTCTTTTTCCTTCAGAGCAGCTTCGTAATTTCTGACTTTGTTTTCTAGATCTTTGATGGTAGCTTTGTTTTTCTCATCTTCAAGATCTTGTTGCATTCTTAGCACTTTACTTAGAAGTATACTCTGCCAAAACAACCTTCGTCAGAAAACATCTTAATTTTACCTTGAAATAAAAAGTCGAGATTGTACCTTGAAATTAGCATAGAGCAAGCTACCGACAATATGCTGTCGCTGATACCTGCAGAGGTCCGCTTCTATCTTCGGCAGGCCAACGCTTTTGGAGAAGGTCCTAACAACCTTGGCCTCGGTTCGATTCCGAAGGCATCTTAGCTTCCCTTCATTGACTCCACCAAATAGCAGAGACCCTGGTTTGTATCCGTAGGATATAGCATATTTCTTTAGCTCTTCTTTTTCAGCATCTGTTAACTCTTGTCCAAGTATATCTTGAAAATTAAAATTTTCTTCTTCCAAAGTGTCTTCAATCTGCCTTTTCCCTTTTTCAATTGTCGTGTTCACCGCAACCACAGCAGCTTCTTCTTCAGCCATTCTCAAAAGTATATTGTCAATATCATCAAGCGTCGTTTCCAGGTTAGGATCTTCGGTAGTCCCGGTTTCGGCACCGGTGGCTTCGGCTTCAGTGGTTGCTTCGGTAGCCTCGGCTCCGGTGGCTTCGGCTCCGGCGGTTTCGGCTCCGGTGGTTTCGGCTCCGATGGCTGTGGTTTCGGCAGTGACAAATTTTGACGCCGATATCGGTGGCAGTGTCTGATGAATGACATCAGCCACTTGGATAATTCTTCGTTTTTTCGGTTTTGCGGGACTTTCTGCTGCCGAAGCTTCTTTGTCCTTCTGAAAAAACTTCGTCAGTTCTGGTGCCAGCGGACTTAGCTTGACAGGCAAAGGTTCAGTCATTACCTTCAGAATCTCTTCCACTTCGGCAGCAGAAGGTGTTGCAGGAGCTTCCTCTTCTCGGGTCGATGTCTTTGGTTTTGGAGATGCAGGTTTTGGAGATGCAGCTTTTCTTTTCCTTGGAGCAGCCATCTTCGGCTCAGGGCTCAGTTTTTCAGAAATTTATTTTTCCTTTTTAGCCAGTTTGGTGCCCTCTTTGTCCAGGGCGCTGGCAATCCTCTTTCTCTTTGGGCCTTCGGCATCTCCGCCCAGTTGCTCATAATCAGGGTAATCAAAATTCAAGGCATCTAGCACACGATTCAATCTTCGCTTCGGACGAGTGCCGAAGGCTGCAGTCATCAACTGATCTTCTTTCTTAGAATAATTTCCGAGGATATCGTTGCACATAATCTCGATTGTGTCCAACCACTCCTGGCAGGGTTTTTTAAAGTGTTTCTTAAACTTGTAGTAATAAGGCAATCAAACAAGTTCTCCCTTTTTCTTTTCTTCCTCCAGCTTCGGCATCTCCCACACCCTCATTGTTGGGAACACTTTAAAAGCCAGAAATTCCTGCAGCAAGTCTCTAGTGCCAATATGATCTGAAATCACTCGAAATTCAGCCAAAGCTATCTGGCTCGGGCTCCCCCTTATCATGTTGCATCGGGGCCTCGTCTCTCCGAAGGTTAGCTCTAGCGGACTCTGGACCAATTTATCTTCATCTTTATCAACTTTAACATAAAACCATTCAGACTTCCATCCGGCTGGCCATTTGCTTCGGTAGCTTATCACTGGAAACTTCGTAGTCTCGCGATAAGCAAAGTTGTAGCAGCCAAAATTCTCATGTAGACCATCTCCTCTGGCTTTAGTCTGGTAGTGTAATTCATGAACTCGGCAGAAACCCTCACCGAACGGTTCCACTCCTTGGCTACGAAGGGCCCAAATGTAAACGCTTAATCTAACGATAGCATTAGGGGTCAGCTGATGAAGGTAAACCCCAAACTTCTTCAAAACATCAGCAATCATCCCATTCAAAGGAAATCTTAATCCTGCTTTAAAGAAGCTTTTGAACACAACCACCTCATTCTTTTCCGGCTTCGGAGTAATCTCCTCTCCGCCAAAACGAACCAGCTCCTTTTTTGCTTCACTGAAATAGCCCAGCTTCACCATTTTGGAAAGATCAGCTTTAGAGATGGTCGACTTTCCAAAGTCCAGATGACTAGGTTTACTTGGCGCCCCACAGCTGTACTCATCTTCGAAACCAGCTTCTTCAGCATTAGCTTGTGTTGCTTCGGCAGCAGGCGTGTCCTCTGATGAAACCAGCCCAGAACGCCTCATTGCTTCGGAAATCAGCACAGTTTCAGTGGCTTCGGTCTCATCTCCATCACGCTCAACCCTAGCAGTGGAACGAACTCTGGCCATTTGATTTTAAATTTCTTGAAAATTCCTTGGAAATTAATAACCTTTTCTTTTCCGAAGCTCTTCTCATGACGAAGCAGAATCCAAACTGGAGCTTCGTTTGAATGCAAAAGTCAAGCTTCGGCTATGGTTAAATTTTTGGCAGCGAAACAGTGCAATAGCAATGAATGATGTGGTAACTTCACACCTACCTGTCTGTTTATATAGTGCTGCAGGTAAGAAGGTGAATCGTCAAGATTTTTACACCGGGCAAACAGTCGCTCGCACCCACTGAACGGTGGGCCGCAAAAGCCAAGAAAGTGAACCTGCATGGTGGGACCGCTCCGCGCTCGGAAACTGTATCGTTTCTCGGCAACGAGCTCAGGGAAGGTGTTTTTCGGACCTTCGGCTTCCCGAAGCCTAAGAGACTTTTTTCACGGATCAAGCTCGTTACGAAAAACGATCTAGCACCGCGAAGGGGCTACTGTTGGGACCATGCTTCGTCGCCGAAGGTCCTGCAGGAAGAAACAGCTTCGGCAAAAGCTGCTTATACGTGATGCCGAAGCTACCACTCATGAAGCTTCGGTGTTATAGCGTATCCGAAGATGAAGGAACTAACCGACTTAAAGATGGAATGACCTTTTAGTCCATAAGGGTCTGAGTCATTGTTGTAAACTTTTATAAGGGGTATGATTGTAATTCCTTACAGGCTGTGTCTTGTGCCTATAAATAGTGAACAGTATTCCTTTACTGTTCACGCAATCCGGTAACTGCTAACGCATTACTCTGGAGTTATTGTTCTTTGTCAAGGCAAAGGTACAAATGTAGTCAAACATCAGGTTTTAATATCTGAGTTAATATTGTAATATGAGTAAATAATGTTATTCATTCGTAATATTCTTTAATGTTTTATGCTTCATATTTTATTTTGCATTATTTTACTTTTGACTACGAAGGTAATACCTTCGTAGTCTATGACCTTCGTCCGAAGCTCATTAAATCCTCAGGGAAATAATGCTTCAGCGGACGAAGGGCTTTGATATTTAACATTTTATGTTGCCTTGTTCTTAATTCATAGCATTTGAGAACAAGTCCCCAACAGGAACCATCAAAAATCTCTTTGTCGTTTACTTTTTGGCTTCACCGCTTATTTTCCGGTGTAAGTTCTACATCCCCTTAGGAACGTCTTTTGAACTTCTTCGCCTTCTATTTCGGTGGTATTCGCATTGACTTTTCGCGCTTCGCCTTATATTTCGGCGGTATTTGGCTCTACATTCCCTTTGGAACGACTTTTGAGCAGAAACTTACACTGCGCTCCCTTGGGAACGACTTTTTGTAGCTTCGGCAAACTTACACTGCGCTCCTTAGGAACGACTTTTGTAGCTTCGGTAAAACTTGCAATGCAATTTTTAGGTCTGTATTCCCTTAGGAACAACTTTTGAGCTTCAGCAGTTTTTGAGCTTCGTAAGTCTGTAGGAAAGATATATTTCGCTATACGAAGCTATTACAAGAAATTAAAAGTGACAAGAAGACTAGATTTACATCAATTGTTCCTTATTAAAAAGAAAATGACAATGAATGTAAAAATGCTTCAGAGGTAGGATATCTTCTCAATAGATGTGTTTTGACTCTGGCACGGTACTGTTGACTGTGCGAGCTTCGGATTCCTCCCTGAGATCTCTCTATTGATGAGTCTGATGGCTCCCTTCTGGCTGCTGACCTCGTGAATAGGCAGGTTGTAGCGGCGGCGAAGGTGGAAGTTGTGGCCAAGAAGCCTGTGGCTGACTAGCCGAAGCAACAGAAGTTGTAGGATGATTACCCACATACTCTGGTATGTAGGGTGAGTGACATGAAGCAGTGTGTAGGACTTGCTTCGGTTGACTTTGCCGGGCTTTGGCTTCTGCGATCTCCTTATGCTTTTGGATGGTGATTTGGCACATTCTTGTAGTATGGCCCTTGTCTTCACCACAAAATAGACAGTAAATCTTCCTAGGTTGGTCCCCATATCTTCCTCCGAAGCCCCTGGCGCCTCTGCCTCTTGGAGCTGGCGGCCGAAAAGAGCTTTGTTGCTGTCCCGAAGATTGTGAAGAATACTGCGACCTCTGTAGCTGACTTCCTCTGTCATCATTCTGAGTGGAGTTGTGAATTGACCTAACATGTCTCGGGTGGATTCTTCCTCTGAAGCCCATGGTCATCTCAGAGAACCTGTAATCTTCCTCCCTTCTTTGGCGGAAGTCATTGTCAGCCCTGATGTACTCATCCATCTTTTGAAGCAGCTTCTCCAGAGTCTGTGGATGCTTCCTGGCGAAATACTGGGCAGTAGGTCCTAGACGAAGCCCCTTGATCATGGCCTCAATGACAATTTCATTGGGCACTGTAGGCGCCTGTGCTCTGAGACGCAAGAACCTTCGAACGTACGCCTGAAGATACTCCTCATGGTCTTGCGTGCATTGAAACAGGGCCTGAGCTGTGACCGGCTTCATCTGAAAGCCTTGAAAGCTTGTCAGTAGCATATCCTTGAGCTTCTGCCACGAAGTAATAGTCCCTGGCCGAAGAGAAGAATACCATGTTTGGGCCACATTCCGAACTGCCATGACGAAAGATTTGGCCATGACAGCCGCATTGCCTCCATATGAAGATATGGTTGCTTCATAACTCATCAAAAACTGCTTCGGATCCGAATGCCCATCATACATAGGGAGCTGAGGTGGCTTGTATGATGGAGGCCATGGGATAGCCTGCAGTTCTACTGCCAAAGGAGAAGCATCATCAAAGGTAAAGGTATCATGATTAAAATCATCATACCATCCATCCTCATTGAATAGGCCTTCTTGATGAAGCTCCCTGTGTTGAGGCCTTCGATCTTGTTCGTCTTGAGCAAGATGGCATACTTCTTCAGTGGCTTCGTCAATCTGTCTTTGAAGATCAGCCAGTCGGGCCATCTTCTCCTTCTTCCGTTGTACCTGCTGGTGGATTATCTCCATATTTCTGATCTCCTGGTCCAACTCCTCCTCCTAGAGTGTTGGACTGGTGGCCTTTGTTTTCTGGCTTCGGGCCTCTCGAAGAGAGAGGGTCTCCTGATTTGGGTCCAGTGGCTGAAGTGCGGCAGCCCCTGGCGCTGAAGCTTTCTTCGGCGGCATGACGAAGGTCGGTGCTTGCCGAAGGTGGTCGAAAAAGGGTTCACCGGAGGTGGGTGCCAATGTTGGGGACATGGTCTCAAATGCTATAAATTGAGAACAAGGCAACACAAAAACAAGTTATTTGTTAATGCCCTTCGTCCTTCTGAACATTATTTCCCTAAGGATATAATGATCTTCGGACGAAGGTCATGAAGGACATACCTTCATCATCTCAACATATATATATAAGCATTTCAAGGGTGGACGAAGTATGTAAAACATAAGGGATAATGTGAACAAACATATAACATCATCATACACATTTTTTATTATATAATCATAAATGAACAAACGAATAATGACAATATTGAATTACATTTGTACCTTCGGCTTGACAGAAAATGAAAGTACAAGTGTGACGCAAAAATGAGTACAAGTCAGCGTGAACAGTACGGGAGTATTGTTCATCTATTTATAGGCACGGGACACAGCCCGTGTAAAATTACATCCATGCCCTTCACATTTGCTAATGACTTTAAGGTAGTCCACTGAGGTCTAAATAGTCTTTTTCCCTTTTAAGTTGGTTCCCTTTTTGCCATTGTGCCGAAGCTCCCTTGCACGTTGCTTCGGCGCTGCGTCAACCTTCATATTGTTCGTGCTTTTCATACAGCGTGGTTCTGATCCGAGTCCGAAGGCACCTGTTCATACATTACACTCGGGAAACATTGTTAAATCATGTTTTTGAGGACCTTCGAAAGACGAAGGCCCCCAACATATAATATCATGTGTTATTTTATAGTCCCTATAAAACAATTGAATGCTAGATGCATATGAGAGCATGGATTGTGAGTCACTTAGACGGTTCAAATTTCTATGCATACGGTTTTGTATCTAAGTGGTATCTCTTTCAAGATATTTGCTTTATTCTCTTCCCACTTAAGTTCTTTATGTTTTTATCAAACCACATCTGTTTTTATCCTACATGGCATTAATTAAATGAGTATGATGTCATACACAGGGAATGTTCTAAGTTCTTTATGTCGTCATTGTGAAACTCGTAGGTTTTGATTGCTTTCCCTTCATGTTTTTTTTGTCTAGGGCACTTTGGGATAAAAGGCAAATAGCCCACCTTCATGGTGTTCGTTGATTAGGGTTGGAACATACGCTTAAAATCATGTCCTGATCTGCTCCATTTTCCATATTTAAATCGTCTGATTTTGATTTTTCTAGAAAAAATCCATGTTGGGGACGGGTTGAGGATTTGCGGGAGTGAAACGGAAACAGTGGATGCTCTATCTCATTTGGATTCACAGGATCTCGCATGTGGTCGAGATGGTTTCATATTTGATCTGGGTACAGCTCATTTAAACACACAAGATCTATCTGGGTAGCACACTCAGAGATCGAGTAGAGTAAATACCCACTCGTGACAATGCTCGCGAGGATCACTCATGCCCACTCACGACTATACTAAAAGAGAAATGGCCTTAAACCATTTTCTATATTGATTTTGGTGCTTTATGACCATCACAGTCATATGGACTAACTAGTTTGCGAAGTTTTTGATTCACAGGTTCATAAGATCAACAAACTAGTTTCTAAGTCAGAAATAGCTCAAATCGAGCCAAAAAGGGGGTAAAACTTAAAATAGAAGAACTAGCAATTGTTCTATACTTTGGATAAGTTCTAAATACCCATAGAAACCTATTTGATACATCTAAAGTGGTTGGATAACTCATTCCAACAAATCACACTTTTGGAGCCAGTTTGAGCCAAAACAGGATTATGAGTTAAAAATTTTAGAATATCCAAGATGCATGACTTATACTAGTTGGATTGGCACCACATATGTTTGTCTGAGTCATAAGAATATCCTCAAAACCAGTCAAATTTATTTGGAGAAAAATTGGACAAGTTTGCAAAATCTGGTTTGTTGTCTGGCACACCAGACCGGTCCGGGGCATGCAGAGAAGGTCGAGACTCAAGTTTTCCTAGCTAGAGTCTCAGACCGGTCCAGTGTGCACCGAACCACTTACGTAGAGACGATGTTTTCTGAGCAATCGTGTAGCGAAAGACTAGAGCAGTTAGAGAGCAACGTCTAATTCACAACTCAACAGTCATCTACTGATGTGGCGCTGACATGTCAAGGTCCGGTGTGCACCAAGTCGGTTACTATTCCATCTACCCAACAGAACGGTCAGCTGCAAAGTCATTGTCAGACTGTCCAATGGCACACTGGACCGGCACTATAGGGGGTCCAGTGCATCGCCTGCAGTGTAGAATTTGCCCCACTTCTATAACGTCTATTTGGGATGGTTGGGGCTATGAAGACCAATGAGCATATTGAAGACAAAAGAGCTACACCAAACCTCCATACATTCATTACAATATATTTCACACATTCAAAGCCTCACAAACATCGCATTTGATCCATTTGAGTTAGAGAGACTTAGTGGCTTGTGTTTTTTGAGTGTTGCAAGTTATTGTGCTCTTGTTTTGAGTTTTCAATCTCTCTCTCACCTCCATTCTCACACTTGTAAAGCTAGTAAGAGACATCTAAGTGTGTGGTGATCCTTGCGGAGTCTAAGTGACCCTCGAGATTGAGAAGAACACTCAACCGGTCTAAGCGACCATTTGAGAGAGGGAAAGGGTTGAAAGAGACACGTCCTTACTTTACTCCTCAATGGGGAATAGGTTCTTCAGAACCGAACCTCAGGAAACAAATCGTCTATGTTCGTTGTGTTTGATCCTCAATTATGATTTATTTCTTCCTCTCCCCTTTCTCTAGTTCTCTTGCTTGCGAATGATTTTATATCATCTAAAGTTGCTCCTAAAGTAATCCACAATCATTTGAGCAACTTGTGCAAGAAAAACTCTACCTCACTCTGATTGTTCTAATTCTCGTTCTAATGCCTAATTGTGGTTGAAATTTGTGTTTAAAGTTGTAAATTTCAAGTTTCGCCTATTCAACCCCTATAGGAAACTTTCAATTGGTATCGGAGCCTGTCACTTCAATTAGAGTTTAACCACTTGAAGTGTTGATGCTGGGAGAACCCTCCAACAAGGACGAGAAGATGTCTTCAGGGGTTAAGTATAAAGAGATGGTGACATCGGGAGCAAGGGTGTCATCGAGAGAGAAGTATAAGGAAAAGAAGGAATAATCCCAAGGCTCGTCCAAGTCGCATAAGAAAGACGACAAGAAGAAGAAGCAAATGAAGAAGGTGGTGTACTACGAGGCTGATTCTTCATCTCCTTTGACACCCGGTGCCGAATCAACATCATCCAAGCGCCAAGAGCGCAAACCGGTTAACCAAAGCCCTTTCGTCATCCTCGCATTCCAAAACGCACTCAATTTTTTTAGTTCCATTAGGCAAACCACCACAATTTGATGGTGAAGATTATTCTTGGTGAAGTGTGAAAATGAGAAGTCATTTATCTTCACATTACCCTAGCATTTGGGACGTTGTTGAGTTTGTAATGCAGATTTTCAAGATCAGGGATGAGGACAACGATTCAGACGAGGCCACCCAAATCATGTACTTCAACTCGCAAGAAACCACAATATTACTTGTTTCCTTGTGTAGGGATGAGTACAACAAGGTTCACGAGTTGCAAACCATGAAAGAAAGTTGAGACACCATCAAGACGGCTCATGATGGCGCCAAGATAATCTGAATCACAAGAATGGAGTTCATTAAGGGTGAGCTCAGAAGATTCGCCATCAACCAAGGAGAAGGACCACAAGACATGTACAATCGGCTCAAAGCCTTGGTGACTCAAATCCGAGACTACGGGAGCACCAAGTGGACCCACCACAAAGTCGTAAAGCTTATGCTAAGGTCACTTGTCTCCTATAATACTACTCTTGTCACTTGACCCGTGAACATCCTAGGTACAAGGAGTTCAATCTAGAGGAGATTCCTAGAAAATTCCTTAGCCATGACATGATGGTTAAGGATTCCAAATATATTGAGAACAAGGCTCATGGGAAGACGACCACATCCAAGTTGTCGGAGAGTAAATCTCCGGCCGGGTGGCGGAGTGCACCCGCCCTAAATCCTGAGATGAGGAGGGGCTTAGGCGTTTTGCTTGATCGTTGGAATGAACAGGAAGAACTCAAGAACACACAAGGATTTAGAGTGGTTCGGGCCGACGGAGCGTAATACCCTACTCCACTGTGAGATGTATTGCTTGTGAACTTGTATGAGCTTGCGAGTCTAAGGTGTGATCTAAGATTGTGTGTGTGTGTAATGTCGCATGCCTCCCCTTTTACAGCTGAAGGGGCCATGCACAAAGGTACTGGGCCCCGACATGTGGGCCCAGGGACATAAAGGATATAACACTTGGAGCCACTAATGTCTGTTGCCGAGACAATCTTCTTGTGCCCTGACGCGCGAGATCTTCGTATCCTCGGCGTGTAGGGGAAGCTTCTTGTAGAAGGGAAGATGAGTACAGCGCACCGCTCGGCACAGGCGCACTGTTTGCCAGTAGACTAATCAAACGTGCCGTCTACTGGACGGGTCTGACACCGTCTGCCAGCGGATGGGACAGGGTGCATTAAATGCCGAGAGGGCACGTCGCCCGTTAGCGTGGTGGCAGGCGGTGCGTCCTCTCCGCAATAAATGCAAAGGCTGCATGGCTGTATGGACCTTGCATGGCTGTATGGACCTTGCATCAGGCAGCAGCGGGCCTTCGCCTAAGCGGGAAGCGTAGGGCAAGGCCTAGACACGTGCCGGCACCGGACCCCTACCCATGCCGGGGTCCTCCTCGTCTCGGGACCTTGCCAAGACCCGGACCTTACTGGGGAGCCTGGAGCTTATTCGAGGGACCCGGCATGTCCTTCTAGGAGCTCCGGACCCGTTCGTACAGGGGTTCGGTGTCCCTTGGAGGTCCGGACCCATCGATGCACCTCGGGATGTATTATCTTTCCTTGCCACGTGGTGCCCCTAGTCCTGCCCATGTGGTGGGGTCGGGAGCCACTATCCTTATGACCTGGGGGTACGGGTGCAGCGCCTTCATACCATAGAAGAGGGTACCCCTGATTCAGGGTACCGACAGTGGCCCCCGGGCCCGCCTGAGGGAGGATGCGAGCCTGCAGGTGGGACCAGAGTCTGATTGGCGGTTGGACCGCTGCTCCTGCGTGCCTGTTGCTGCAATTACTGTCGGCCCGCCTATGGCCATGCCAACTGCTACGCCTATTCCCACGGCTGACTGGCCCGTGACCATCATACTTAATGTCGCTGTTGGGCCATGCGTGGGGGTGCCTCGAGTCGCTGCACTGGTTCTGAAAAAAATACCTTTTTAGACTCTCATGACGGTCCCGAAAAGACGTGGCATTGGCGCAAGAGGCGGTGCGGTTTTTCACACTCGGTAACTGGCGCGCCGGTTGCATGACATGTGGGCCTCGGCCCCCGAGTTGGACCGCCAGTTGCAGCGAAGCTGAGGGGGCGCACAACCGTGCGACGGTTGTACGCTTCTTGCACGGCGGTTCGCCTCTTTGACCGCTGGTTATGGTGAGGAAGAAGGGGCTCTTAACCGTGGGGCAGTTGCATGCCCCTTGCACGGCGGTTCGCCTTCCTGACCGCTGGTTGCCCCGAAAATGAAGGGGCACGTAACAGCAGGGCAGTTGCACGCTCCTTCATTGGGTTAGTCTGTATGACATGTGGGGCCTGGCCCCCGTGTCATAAGGTGGGATCCTTGGTGCACGCCGGGGGAGACTTCACCCGTGGCGCTTTAGGGGCGCGAGTGGGGGGATCTGGCTTTAAAAAGGGGTCGATCTCCCGGGCAGTAGACATGCCTCGCTCCTCTTGCGACCATCGCGCCTTTTCGCCTTCCGGGCCTCCAGATGGGGTGCGCCGGTGTTCTCTGGAGGGATCCGCGTCAAGGTCGTCCCTGCCGGTGACTTCACCGTCGGAGAGCGCGCGCTCGTGGTGGTGTCGCCGATCTTGTCTTCTTCTTGCTGTTGTTGGAGGGGTTCAACCCCATGGGAGTTGGCATCCTTCCACCATCATTCGGCTTCAAGGATTTTCATCACGCAGCCCGGTCGCAACCTCTGGCCGGTGGTCATCCACAAGGATGACTACCAGCCTTGTGGTGGAGAGAAGTGAGCCGGGCTGCGGCCTCCCCCCTGCCCTCAGCTTCAAGGATGTTCATCATCCGCGCTAGGGAGGAGGGCGAGCCGAGTGGGAGCTTCGCCTTTCGTGTGGGCTGGCGGTCAGCTTCTTCCTCCAGCATTCGAGGGAGAAGGGCGTTCGCCAGCCTTGCGGAGGAGGCGAATTCTGGGTACGCGGGGCCAGCCGTCTGTGGCGCTGTCAGCTACCGCGTGTCTGGCTCCCCGGCCTGGGTGGCTCTGGTGCCGCCTGCGGCGCTGCCTCCTGCCGCTGGGGCGGAGCGTGGCTGCCCATCCACCGCACGGGCGACGGTCGCGCTGTGCGCGGGTCGGCCACATTCACGGCTTCTCCCGCGCCACCGGCCGCACCGGGAGGTCGTACAAGACGTCGTACGCCGCGGGGGCGGCGGTGGCGTTCTTGGATGGTCTTGTCCTCACTCCCGCAGTGAGGACGGGAGCAAGGACCTTTTCGTGGGTGCTGGGGCAGCCGCTGCCCATCGGTGCAGAGGTGGTCGCTGCCACTAGTGGGGCTGATGTGGTCGCCTCCGCTGGTGAGGCTACCCACTACAGAGGTGGTTGCCACCGCTGGCGAGACCGTCAGTGCCACCTGCCGCTGGACCTCTGGCTCTTTGGCTGTAATGGCCTCGCTGTCGTCCCCCGTAGGAGGACGGGGGCGAGGACCTATTCGCAGTAGCGCTCACCCTAAGGTGATCGCTGCTGCTGGCGAGCCGCTCGGAGCGGAGGTCGTTGTCGCTGCTGGTGCAGAGGTGGTCGCCGTCGTCGGCAATCCGTCGATGCAGAGGTGGTCGCCGCCGTTGGTGGGGCTATCCGGAGCCAGCTTCCAGCGCGACTCTTGCTGGCGCAGCGTAGTTCATTCCTGCAGAAATGGAGCTAGGGTCCCGTTTGTAAGGGAATGTAATGACATTTGCTTGAGAGCAGAATGTAATAACATATGTACGCAGGATTTTAGCCTGGGAAGCCAAGTTGTGTGCTCGGACCCCCTGGATGGTGGCTTCAAGTACTAAGACACCTGTCGCAGGGCGGTGGAGTATGCAAGCTCACGGTACGGGACCAGGCTGAGCGGCTACATGGTTTCCGGACCCTCCAGGAGACAAGTGCCCGTTCTTCAGAGCCGGACCTCCAGGTTGTTGGACGCACATGACTATAGTTTTAAATACTAGGACACCTGCCACGGAGTGGTGGAGTGTGCAGGATTTTGGGTACGGAACCAGGCTAACTGGCCACACAGGCTCTAGACCACCCTATGGAACGGGCGTCCGTTCTTTAGAACCGGCCCCCAGGCCTTCCCCTGTTTTTGTAAAGTAATAAATATTGTATTCTAAGCAGCATTTAACACTTATCTGTGTATCGCCTGTTCCTGTTGTGTGCGATATTGTTGACTCCTCCTTAGTACCTGGCCCCCCGCCTGGGATGCAGGCTTGATGTGTTGAGGTTGGATACCAGCGTTTCTGAAAAGGTTGTCAACAATCCTCAGGAGGCAAACTCGTCGGGATCTGGATCTGTACACAACTTTTAGCTAGGAAGCATTAGTAGTACACCTCATAGGGTTCTCCGTCTGACATTAGTCGTCCTTTGATACATGCTCGGGACCCGCAGATTTTAGTCCGGGTGGCCAAGTTGCATGTCCAGACCCCCTTGGGTCGCGGTTCTAGATACTAGGACACTTGTCGCAGGGCGGTGGAGCGTGCAGGCCCACGGTACGGGACCAGGCTGAGCGGCTGCACGGGCTCCGGACCACCCCAGGAGACTAATGTCCATTCTCTAGCTCCGGTTCCGAGGTTGTCGGACCCGCAGGACTTATAACTCCAGATACTAAGTTCTCGTCACAGGGTGGCGGAGCATTGCAGGCCCACAGTACAGGACCTGGCTGAGCGGCTACATGGGCTCCGGACCACCCTATGGAACGGGGTCCTGTTCTCTAGAGCCGGCCCCCAGGCTATCGGACCTCCTTACTTTTGTATCAGGGGCCCTAAACTGCAAGCCTGGCTGCTCAATTTGGATGTCGCCATGTCAGACAGATGGAAACCGTACGGTTGGGTTAGCTAAAAAGTACTATCTGAAAGACTGCAAGGTAGGACCATGGAGCAGCAAGATGGAACTATCACAAGAGCACAGCTGAGGGGGTAGTTTCTCTTTATAACTTGTCATGCATGTGTGCAAACCAATAGGCCGGGTTCATGGGAGCAGACCCCACCGTGTTGTCGTACACGTATGTGTTATCTAGTTACAAAAAAGGGAAACAGATTCGACCCCTTAGTCTTGCTCTATGGATAGAACTTACAGAGATGTTCGGCATTGGGGTAAGGTACTCCTCCAGTCGTAGCTAGATGGTTGCCCCTGGGTCGATGCATTCCCGTTACCTCGAAGGGTCCTTCCCAGCTGGGGGAGAGTTGTGGAGCCCTTCTTGGCATGGTACTTGCCGTGGGCCTAGGTCCTGACCCAGGGTTCCCACCTGCATTTGACACGGGATCCCTCGTCTCTGGTTGTGTCCACTTCTGTATGTACCTGTTCGCAGCCCGGACCCATGGGGAATCCAGAAAGGCCTCCGGAGGAAGGCGTGCTTCAGCTCCGTAGACCGGGGAGCGCGGGGTCCCTCTAGGGTCCGTCTAGTTGTCTTCACCGGAGTAGGAACCTCCGATGAAGATATCCTTCAGGTCCCCCTCGGGCGACTGATACCCGAGGTCCCACTCAGCCGCGGCCACCTCGCCGTCGTTCACCTTTTCCTTGTCGGGCCAGCGGCGAGGCGAGGAGCCGTCTTTGGAAGACTGCTCGCGCCGCTCGTTGACGTGTTTTGCGAGGTCAATGATCTCGCGACACTCCGCGGCACTGTGGCGACCATTCGGGTGCATAGGGCATGAACCGCTGCTACCCTTCTGCGGCCGCGGGCGTTTGTTGCGGTCGCCCTGGCCTCCGGTCACGGCTGCGACCACCAGAGCGGTGGACCGCGGCTTCTGGTAGTCACGGTCCTTCTTCTTCTCTTCTTTCTGTCCCGGAGGATGGCCCCCAAGCCACCCGACTGGGCAGCTCCAGTTTGTGGGGCCGAGTGCCACGCACGACCCTCGGCAGCTCTGGTGCACTTGTCGGCCAGAGCGAAGAGCGTGGGGACAGTTTCCACATCATGTGTGGCCAACTTCTCCAACATTTTTTCATCACGTACTCCCTGTCGGAAGGCCGTGATGATAGAAGCATCAGAAATATGAGGTATCGTACCTCGCACCTTGGTGAAGCGGGAGATGAACTTTAGGATGGTCTCCCCGGGCTCCTGCCTCAACGCATGGAGGTGGGCCTCCACACCGTGCTGCTGGTAAGCACTGGCGAAGTTCGCCATGAACCGCGCGCAGAGTTCCTCCCAGGAGTAGACTGATCCCGGGGTGAGATTCATGAGCTAGGTCCGGGCAGGTCCAGACAAGGCCACATGAAAATATGTTGCCATCACAGCGGTGTTTCCACCTGCTGTCGTGATGGCGGTAACGTACACCTGCAGGAACTCCGACGGGTTCGTCGTTGCATCGTATTTTTCTGGCAGGTGCGGCCGTGTTGGGGACCTTCGGCGTCCGAAGGTCCTCAAAAACAGGATTTAACAGTATTTCTGTAGTACAATGTGTGAACAGGTACCCTCAGACTAAAGTCGGCATTGCAGCAGAACGGAATAATACGAAGCTTGATACAGAGCCGAAGGTGTTGAACAGGAAAGCTTCGGCGTAACAGCAAAGAGTGGAACCGACTTAAAGATGAAAAGGCTATTCAGACCTCGATAGACTACTATAGAGTTACTATCAAATGTAAAGGGCATGAATGTAATTTTATAAGGGCTGTGTCCCGTGTCTATAAATAGGTGAACAGTATCCCCGTACTGTTCACGCTGACTTGGCATTCGCTTTTTGCGTCACGCTTGTACTATCGTTTCCTTCCGATTGAAGGTACACTTATAGTTCAATAATATTTTTGTTTATGTTCAATAATAATAAATGATTGTTCATGTGTTCTTTTACATCCTTTATATTTTATCCTTCGTCATTGTTTGATGAATTTATGAAGGTATGTCCTTCATAGCCTTCGTCCGTGAGCCATTATATCCTAAGGGAAATAGTGCTTCGGGGGACGAAGGGTGTTAACGATTAACATTTTCTATGTTGCCTTGTTCTTAACTCCTAGCACTTGAGAACAAGTCCCCAACATTGGCGCCCACCTCCGGTGAACTCACTTCCATTTCTTGAGCTTTTTCAACACCTTCGGCAAGCATCACCTTCGTCATGCCGCTGAAGAAGACTTCAGCACCAGGGGCTGGCACGCTGCAGCCGTTGGACCCCAATCAAGACGTCCTTTCTCTTAGAGAGGCACGAAGCCAGAAGAGGAAGGCTACCAGTCCAACACCTCCGGAGGATGATCTAGATCAGGAGATTCAAAATCTGGAAATCCTTCAACAACAGGTTCAACGCAAGAAGGAAAAGATGGCCAGGCTAGTTGAACTGCAGAGGCAGATAGACGAAGCCTCTGAAGAAGTTCGCCATCTTGCTCAGGATGAGCAACACCGAAGGCCTCAGCATCAAGATCTTCATCAGGAGGGTTTTCCCAACGAAGATGACTGGTATGACAATTTCCATCATGGGAATTTTGTTTTTGATGATGCTTCTCCCCTGTCCGCTGAGCTGCAGGCTACACCTTGGCCCCCGTCCTACAAGCCGCCTCAGCTCCCCGTGTTTGATGGCCACTCTGACCCGAAGCAGTTTTTGATGAGCTACGAAGCAACAGTGTCTTCGTATGGTGGCAATGCTTCAGTCATGGCCAAATCTTTCGTTATGGCTGTCAGAAGCGTTGCTCAAACCTGGTATTCCTCCCTTCGACCAGGAACGATCACGTCATGGCAGAAGCTGAAGGATTTGCTGTTAACTAGCTTTCAAGGGTTTCAGACGAAGCCGGTCACTGCTCAGGCTCTCTTCCAATGCACTCAGGACCATGAAGAGTACCTTCAGGCATATGTCCGAAGGTTTCTACGATTGAGGGCACAGGCGCCAACAGTGCCCAATGAAATTGTCATTGAAGCTATGATCAAGGGGCTTCGACCAGGGCCGTCAGCACAGTATTTTGCCAGGAAGCCACCACAAACGCTGGAAAAGCTGCTCTAGAAGATGGACGAATACATTCGAGCTGACAATGATTTTCGTCAAAGAAGGGAGGAGGCTTTCAGGTTTTCTGAAATGACCAGGGGCTTCGGAGGAAGGTTTTACCCGAGGCATGTCAGGTCAATTCACAATTCCACTCAGAATGATGATAAAGGGGGTCAGCAACAAAGGCCACAATACTCCTCACAGGCTTCAGGGCAGCAACAAAGTTCCTTCCGACCTCCAGCTCCAAGAGGCAGAGGCGCCAGGGGCTTCGGAGGAAGATTTGGCGATCAACCGAGAAGAATCTTTTGCTTATTCTGCGGTGAAAACAAAGGCCATACTACCAGGATGTGCCATGTCACTATTCAGAAGCAAAAGGAAATAGCTGAAGCAACAGCACAACAAGCTCAGCCGAAGCAGGTCATGCATACAGCTCCGTATCATTCGCCCTACATCCCAGAATATGTGGGCAACCATCCTGCAGTCTCTGTTGCTTCGGCGAGTCAGCCTCAAGCTTCCTGGCAACAGCCTCCGCCTCCACCTCCGTTGCAGCAAGGCCAGCAGCCAGAAGGGAGCCAGTATGCTCCGCATCAAAGGGACTTCAGAGAACAGTCCGAAGCTCGCACGGTCAACAGCACTGTGCCAGAATCAAAGCACATCTATTGACAAATATCCTACCTTCATAGCAATCTTTTTCATTCAGTTTTATTTTCTCTAATAAAGGACATTGATTAGGTTTCATGTAATTAGTTTCGTTAATTCCTACAAGAAAAATATGTTTTCACAGGCTTGTGATAATAAAAAGGACCTTCGGACTATCGAAAATTCTTCGAAGCGACAAAAAGTCGTTCTAAGGAACGCAGAGTAAGTTTGATGAAGTCACAAAAAGTCGTTCCGAAGGGAGCGCAGTGTAAGTTTTCTGCTCCAAAGTCGTTCCAAAAGGAATGCAGAGCATACAGCGAAAAGTCAACGCTGATACCGCCTAAGTAAAAGGCGAAGAAGCTCCAAAGACGTTCCTAAGGGAATGCAGAGCTTACAGCGAAAAGTCAACGCTGATTCCGCTGAAGTAAAAGGCGAAGAAGCTCCTAAGGGAGGCTTATAGCAAAAAATTAACGCTGGTTCGCAAAAAGAGCATGTGTTTTATCGCGCAGATATGCGTGTACCTTCGGAATATCACCTTACATAGCATAACATCATCACATCATCTTTGCATAACATAAGCATCATACATCATACTGCATGTGGCATAAGGAAGAAATATGATATCAATCTTCGGGAAAACGCTTTGAAAAGGGGGCAAATCATGCCAAATCACAAGGAGCAACAATATTGATTTCTGAAGTATAGCCTTGAAGCATGTTTCTACGAAGCCTCAACACTCTTTCAGGATACTTCGGATATTGTTGTGATAAATGGTAATTCTTCTTCACGAAGCATGAAAAGAAGGGAAGGTGTTTTTTCGCCAAAGACTCAAAAACGGTACGTGTGTAAAGTTTCATGCATCGTAAAGAATTAACAAAAATAGATATATTACATTCGGGGTTACAAAATGTTACACCATATTACATTTCAGAAGTTTTTCACAAAAATGTTTACTCCTCTCTCAAAACGACTTCTGCAGCCTCATTCAGGAGTCGATTGACGACTTCGTCCATAATATCTTCGGCCATCTTTTTAATTTCGTCGTCCCCCTTCGGCTGAGGGTCCGAAGGCGCTTTAGTCGGATCTGAAGCAGGACACGGCTACATTGCTATTACAAATCGCAAACAGATCTTAAAAGCCTAAAGATTACAACACGATAAAAACTATTATTTAGTACCTAATTGACCTTCGGCTTCTGCGCTCTTGACAGCAGCCTCAGCTACTTCTCTAGCATCGTGAATGCCCTTTTCACTTCTTCGAATAATTTCTCCGGCCATTTCTCGGCCACCATTATCCCAGATATCGGTAAAAAACTTTCCACCAATTATGCTAGCTTCGGCCGAAGGATCTTTTGTATCTTCAAAGGACAAAGCAGCTTCGGACTGTGCTAAAATTTTTACGTGTTCGCAGCCCTTCTTCTCTAAAATGGTGGCAATCCCTCTGGCGCCAGAGAAGGCACATATATCTCCTCGGCTATTTAAAATTTCTTCGAAGGCTTCAGCTTCGTGGTCAATCCATTCAATGACACCTTCGGGATTGCCTCTCGAAAAGTTTTCTTCACTTGAGAATGCGCCGACCTTGGCGAAGCTAGCCTTTAATTTTTTAACACAATCTATAGATTTATTGTAGCATCTCTTTTTGGATGAACGAAGCTCTTCAACAGTCACTTCTAGGTGATCTGCCCATTGATCGCTGAGTTCACGCTTTGTTTCTTCAAGAATACGTTCTTCTTTGGCTCTGGCCAGTTGTTTCCGAAGGTCTTCAATTTCGCGTTTCTGAGCTTCAGCTTGACTTTTAAAAGCAGCTTCGTCCTCCTTTATTTTATCTATTAATGAGTATAATATTTTGTCTTTTTCGAGACCTTCGTTCCTCAGTTCAATTACTTCGGAACGAAGGTTGCTCAGGGCTATAGTACAACTTTCGTCTTCAGCATCTTTCTGTGCCCTGAGGGCATTGCTGAGTATCAGGCCCTGCAGACAGGAACATGTCTGTGTCAATAGTTTTAAACAAACGAAAAATTTTGAACTCAACAAAAAATACAAGAATTCCATTTGTCGCACCTTTAAACTGTTGTAAGCTAGGCTGTCAGCCAGATCGTTCTTTGACAGCACCGAAAGTCCGTCTTCTAAAGTTGGGAATCCGAAGCTTCTGCTCATCTCCCGACAGACAGAAATTTCCTTGCTGTCGGGGAGACAATACAAGAAATCTTCTTCTCCACTGCCATTAAATATCAACGCCCCCTTTGGATATTTCAACTTTTGGGCATAGTGTTGGGCCTCTTGTTCTTCTTTTTCTGATAATTTTTTCCCCGAAGCATGACGAAAAATATAATCACGAATTTTGGGGGATGCTTCGGGGGTAATAACACCAGTTTCTTCAGCAAAGGTTGGCTTTGTTATTTTTCTGCCTCACTTTCCAAGGCTTTTGCCTTTGCGGGCTCTGAGGGCCCAGCTTCGGCTTCAATTTCTTGCTCTGGAGCTGTAGAACCAGAAATTTCAGCTGTTGTTTCAGAAGCAACAGCAGCCTTCTTCGGAGGTGTGCTTGAAGATTTGATTGTTTCCAGTACATCTAGCACATTGGCCATCCTCTTTCTTTTCGGAGTCATGGCTGGCACTTTTTGATTCTTCACTGACTCAATGTCTGCTGCAGGACTCAAAACTCCGGATGTTTTGGAGCCCTCACTTGCTTCTTTTACCTCTTCAATTTTTTCTGTGGACGGCGCTTCGGCTTTCTCTTTTGTTTCTGACAACAAAATGTTTGATTGTTCCGATTCTATCTTTGGTGGCACTTCGGCCGTTTCCGCGATCTCTGGCAACAAGGCTGGCTCGGTTGGTTTTTCAGCTTCGGTGGCCGAAGAAGTTTTTCCGGTAAACTCGGGCACCGAAGCTGGTTCAATATAACGCGGCCGATGCGTAAGAACCTTTATCTTTTTCCTTTTCGGTTCTGGCTCGCTAGGAGCAGCGGCAGCTTCTTCTTTTGCAGACGTTGTGTTTTTTCTCTTCTGCCTTCGAATGGGATAGCAATAGTCAGGGTAGACAAACCCGATGGCATCAAATACCCGATTCAGTCTCTTCTTCTTTCGGCCTCCGAAGGCTGCTGACATTGC
The DNA here is from genome assembly GCF_902167145.1 of Zea mays. Classification (NCBI taxonomy): domain Eukaryota; kingdom Viridiplantae; phylum Streptophyta; class Magnoliopsida; order Poales; family Poaceae; genus Zea; species Zea mays. The sequence continues at coordinate 208,097,145 of NC_050097.1, forward strand.
ATTATCCTCGGCCTTCGAGTAGGTCCCAAGCAGCTCATCACTTAAATTGTCAATGCTTTTCAACCACTCATCATCTGGCTCAATAAATTTATCTCCAAATTTAAAAGTGTACTTAAACTTGATAAGTCCACCTTCGTCGGCCTCTTTAATGGTTTCTTGTGGCATTTCCCATTTCTCCGCAAGCGGCCACACCCTGAAGGCGATATGCTCTTGTACTAAGTCCCTTGTTCCTATAAAGGAGCAGACAACGCCGAAGGCTCTTTGACACTCTTCGGCGGCTTCATTCATTTCAACCTTCGGCCTCTGAAGGCCGAAGCTTTGCCAAATAGGACGCATGATTATACCTTTGATGTCTTCCCGTGCTTTCAGATCATTTTTTACATAAAACCATTCTGTCATCCAGCCGCTAGGCCACCTCTTCCGAAAAGTTGGCACGGGGCAGCTTGACCCAGACCGAGAAACAAAACTGTAGCAGCCAAAGTTATTGTGATACTGTTCTTTACCCCAAGGTATTGTTTCGTATGATAATTCGTGCATGTTGCAAAAACTTTTTGCATCAGGCTTCAGACCTTGGCTTCGCACGGCCCACACGAAGATGTTCAGCCTTATGATTGCCTCGGGGGTAAGTTGGTGAAGATAGACTTCAAAAATCTTCAGCACCTCCACGACGAAGCTGCTCAAGGGCAATCGCAGCCCAGCCTTCAGAAAGCTTCGGAACACTACGACTTCATTCTCTTCAGGGTGTGGGCAAGTCTTCTCCCCTTCGTCGGCTCTCACAACGGACAAATCCCGGAAATACCTTCCTCTCATGTTAACAAGATGATTCTCTTTGATAGTTGATTTACCATAAACTGAATGGCTTGGTCGCCAGGGGCGATCTTCGGAGTCTTCGCCACCGCTGTCCACATCATAACTTTCACTTTCACCAGTATCTTCAGACAGCCCTTCCAGAATCTCCTTGGTGATTTTTTCCGTGTTGGTCTTCGACATCGCTATAAGAAATCCTAAGTTCTTCTCTTCATCAAGACTCAGCTTCATCTCAGCAGCAGCCTTCTTAGCAGCTTCAGACATCTTCGGAAACACTAAAAAACTGTTTTCAAAGCCGAAGCTTTAAAGCTAAAAGCTTAGCAAATCACAGTGCACAAGAGCTAAAAATTGAGTGAGCGGGAGTGGTTGGCCAGAAAACGTGCAAAATGAGTTTGCGGTATGGCCATATTTATACGCTCGGTACGTTGAAAGTTGAAAGACCCCACTTGTCATTGAATGTTGCTATTCTAGCAAAGGGAAGGTGTTTTTTCGGACCTTCGGCGTGAAGCCTTCGTCCATATCGCAATCTAAATTTATTATTTCAAACAAATTAATATTGCGAGGGGCTACTGTTGGGGACCTTCGGCGTCCGAAGGTCCTCAAAAACAGGATTTAACAGTATTTCTGTAGTACAATGTGTGAACAGGTACCCTCAGACTAAAGTCGGCATTGCAGCAGAACGGAATAATACGAAGCTTGATACAGAGCCGAAGGTGTTGAACAGGAAAGCTTCGGCGTAACAGCAAAGAGTGGAACCGACTTAAAGATGAAAAGGCTATTCAGACCTCGATAGACTACTATAGAGTTACTATCAAATGTAAAGGGCATGAATGTAATTTTATAAGGGCTGTGTCCCGTGTCTATAAATAGGTGAACAGTATCCCCGTACTGTTCACGCTGACTTGGCATTCGCTTTTTGCGTCACGCTTGTACTATCGTTTCCTTCCGATTGAAGGTACACTTATAGTTCAATAATATTTTTGTTTATGTTCAATAATAATAAATGATTGTTCATGTGTTCTTTTACATCCTTTATATTTTATCCTTCGTCATTGTTTGATGAATTTATGAAGGTATGTCCTTCATAGCCTTCGTCCGTGAGCCATTATATCCTAAGGGAAATAGTGCTTCGGGGGACGAAGGGTGTTAACGATTAACATTTTCTATGTTGCCTTGTTCTTAACTCCTAGCACTTGAGAACAAGTCCCCAACAGGCCGGAACTTGGGTGGCCAGGACGCCGCGCGGAGATGATCCGCAAGAGCGGCGTAGCCCACACCGGCCAAAGGGACACCCGTTTGGGACCGGGTGCCCATTGGTGTATGCGGTGCAACCGCAGCGAAGTCTTGATTGAGGTCGCGGCCATCGATGTTCTGGCGGCGCTCGCGGGCCCTTTCCAAGGAGACCCGGGCATCCTCTCCCGCATGCCTGCGGTTGAGCTCTGCCCAGAGGTCGTTGGTCTGTGCGCCCCTTATTGAGGGCGAGCGCACAGATGTTGACGCCTCGTGTTGGCGCTGGGATGACCGCGTCTTCGACCTGGTCGAGGTAGAATGTGCCATACTGAGCAGTCAGTCGATGTCGTCCCGCCATTGCTTCAGGGCTCCTAGTGAAGCTGTGGAGCTTGGAGGGCGTCGCAACAACTCCCTGGCTGCCGACAACGCCCCCGGAGACGCCCTTGATGGAGTCTAGGACGTTTGCGCTGCTGTGTGCTGCCGCGCGGCGTGCACAGCAGGAGTACTTGGTAATGGGCGACCAAGAACCTACGGTGTGGAGGAAGCAGCTTCTCCCTCCACCGCAAAGTCTACCGAAGTCTCAGCACGGTGCTCAATGATCTGCACCATCGTGCCTGGGCTAGGGATCAAGCAAAAACCTAATGCCTAGGCCCCTACCTGGTGCGCCAAATGTCGGAGAGTAAATCTCTGGCCGGGTGGCGGAGTGCACCCGCCCTAAATCCTGAGATGAGGAGGGGCTTAGGCATTTTGCTTGATCGTTGGAATGAATGGGAAGAACTCAAGATCACACAAGGATTTAGAGTGGTTCGGGCCGCCGGAGCGTAATACCCTACTCCACTGTGAGATGTATTGCTTGTGAGCTTGTATGAGCTTGCGAGTCTAAGGTGTGATCTAAGATTGCGTGTGTGTGTAACGTCGCATGCCTCCCCTTTTATAGCTGAAGGGGGCATGCACAAAGGTACTGGGCCCCGACATGTGGGCCCAGGGACATAAAGAATATAGCGCTTGGAGCCACTAATGTCTGTTGCCGAGACAATCTTCTTGTGCCCTGATGCGCGAGATCTTCGTATCCTCGGCATGCAGGGGAAGCTTCTTGTAGAAGGGAAGATGAGTACAGCGCGCCGCTCGGCACGGGTGCACTGTTTGCCAGTAGACTGATCAGACGTGTCGTCTGCTGGATGGGTCTGACACCGTCTGCCAGCGGATGGGACAGGGTGCATTAAATGTCAAGAGGGCATGTCGCCCGTCAGCGTGGTGGCAGGCGGTGCGTCCTCTCCGCAATAAATGCAAAGGCTGCATGGCTGTATGGACCTTGCGTCAGGCTCAGCCTGCTGGCTTATATCATGGGCCACATGCCACGTGGCAGCAGCGGGCCTTTTCCTGAGCGGGAAGCGTAGGGCAAGGCCTAGACACGTGCCGGCATCGGACCCCTACCCATGTCGGGGTACTCCTCGTCTCGGGACCTTACCAAGACCAGGACCTTACTGGGGGGAGCCTGGAGCTTATTCGAGGAACCCGGCATGTCCTTCTGGGAGCTCCGGACCCATTCGTATAGGGGTCCGGTGTCCCTTGGAGGTCCAGACCCATCGATGCACCTCGGGATGTATTATCTTTCCTTGCCACATGGTGCCCCTAGTCCTGCCCATGTGGTGGGGTCGAGAGCCGCTCTCCGTATGACCTGGGGGTATGGGTGCAGCGCCTTCATACTTTAGAACAGGGTACCCCTGATTCAGGGTACTGACACAAGCCTTAAGTGGTTGCATTCAAGTCAACGAAAGAAAAGAAGGGGAGGGATCTGCAAGCAAAGGAGTCTCAATCGACCCCTCCAAGCTAAATGATGAGGAGATGACCCTTGTCAACAAAAGCTTTCGGCAAATTCTCAAGACACGGAAGGGAAAGGAAACTACAAGCCACATTCAAAGAGGGTTTGCTATTTTTGTGGTAAGCCTGACCATTATATCACAAAATGTCCATATGCTAGCGATAGTGATAGAGACGAAGATAAGAAAGGGAAGAAGATGGAAAATAATAAGTTCTTCCATAAGAAGAAGGGTGACGATGTGCACATCGACAACGAATGAGACTCCAATGAGAGCTCCTCCCACTCCTTTGATGAGGACATCGCCACCATCACAATCAACAAAGGAATTCTCTTCCCCAACGTCCAGCACAAGTGCCTCATGGTCAATGATGGCAAAAAGAAGGTACATCAATGAGACACTCCCAAGGATACTACTTCTGATGATGAGAGTGACTCTAGTGATGATGATGATGATAAGCACTTGCCTTTGCTTTTCAAAGGCCTTATCTTTAGCCAAATTGAGTAATTTAATGAATTAGTACAATCCATCAACAAGAATGATCAACTCTTGGAAATCCAAGAGGATCTACTTGTTAGGGAACATGAGAAATTTGTTAAGCTAGAGAAGGCCTTATCTCATGAAGTAGAAAAGAATAAAATCTTGTCAAATGAGCTAACAGTTTTCATTGACTCAATTTCTTGTCTTGAGATTGAAAATGTTGATTTAAATGCTAAGATCAAGGAATTGAATGATGCTCATGCTTCTACATCTACTCTTGAACATATTTCCATTTGTACTAGATGCAAAGATGTAGATGTTGATGCTTTGATTGAAAATGTTGCTTTGATTAAAAGCCAAAATGAGCATGTTGCAAAACGAAATGCTAAATTTTCGAGCATAAGATAGAAAATGAGAAATTTTAATTTCCTAGAAGCATGCTATATAATGGGAGACATCCGGATATTAAGGATGGTGTAGGCTTCCAACTTGGGGGCAAAGAGAACACCAAAACTAATGCCCAAGGAAAGAAATTTCTACAATTTGTGAAGGGCAAAGCTCCAACGGTTCAAGATAATTAAGGTTATATTATTTATCCTAAGAACCATCGTGCAAAAAATGCTAAAATTACTAAACATTCTCATTTATTTCTCATCATGCTCACATGTATAGAAATGAAGCATCTCATTCTAGGCATATTGACTCCCATGCTAAATTTGCTCAAATGCCTAGAAAGAAGATCAATAATGCATCAACTGGATCACATTTGTCTTTCCAAACATTTGATGTTTCTTATGTTTTGAATAATAAATCTGGCAAGGTAGTGGCCAAATACGTTGAGGTTTCTTGTGATGTTGTGTTTGATGAGACTAATGTCTCTCAAGTAGAGCAAGTTGATCTTGATGAGCTAGATGAGGAGGAGACGATGTGCATCGTTGCTTTAAGGAACATGTCCATTGGATATGTGTTCCCACAAGTACCCGAGGAGCCTACACAAGCACAAGATCAACCATCATTTCTCCACAAGAGCATCTCTGTCAACTCAAGATGAAGAGAAAGCTTAGGAAGTTGAGGAACAAGTTCAAAACAATGAACAATCTCAATATGATGGTATAGATCAAGGGGGAGATGAAGAAAAGCAAGAAAATGAGGATGGGCAAGAAATTCAAGCAACAAAGGCACCACACCCAAGAGTCCATCAAGAAATTAAAGAGACCACCCTATCTACATGATTCTCGGTGATATCCAGAAGGGGTAACTACTCGCTCTAGAATTGCAAATTTGTGTGAAAACTACTCTTTTCTGTCTTCTTTTGAGCCTTTCAGGGTTGAGGACACATTAAAGGATTTGGACTGGGTTATGGCAATACAAGAGGAGCTCAACGATTTCAAGAGAAATAAAGTTTGGCACTTAGTTTCACGTCCTAACCAAAATGTTATAGGTACCAAGTGGGTATTATGCAACAAATAAAATGAATATGGTGTGGTGACAAGGAACAAAGGTCGACTTGTTGCCAAGGGGTACTCACAAGTCAGAGGTTTGGATTTTGATGGAGCATTCGCATTTGTAGCTAGGCTTGAGTAAATTTGAATGTTATTAGCCTATGCTACTTACCATAATTTCAAGTTGTATCAAATGGATGTAAAAAGTGTCTTCCTTAATGGCCCTATCAAGGAAGAGGTGTATGTTGAGCAACCTCCTGGCTTTGAACACGATAAGTATCCCTCTCGTATTTATAAGCTCTTAAAGGCACTCTACGGGCTTAAACGAGTGGCGAGGGCATGGTATGAATGTCTAAGAGGTTTTCTTTTTTCTAATGCCTTCAAAGGTGGGAAAGCATATCCTACTCTCTTCACAAAAACTATTGACAATAATTTGTTTGTATGTGTGGGGGACAGATATCCCCCGGGTCCACTAGAAGGCTAGAAGACCTCACGAAAGGCTTTGGGCCTGATATTTCGCAAGGCCATCCCTTCATGGGCCCAGGGAGGAACGTCCGACGAAGTGGATCAAGGCAAGATCGGATCAACTCGAGCCCAGACGGCCCAGCGGATTTGAGCGACATCCACAGCAGTGACCCGACTTTCCCGCGCTGCGTCCTCAGGCGTCGGAACTGAATGGCGATAAGTCGGCAGAATTATAGGAAGATAGGCTCAGTCGGTTCACTATTACTTAGGCTCACGTTGTTATCATATCCGCATATAACGCCCCACGGTCGAGTATATAAGGCCTAGGGGGCATCCCCTCAAAAACATCTCACTCCTTAGCCATTTACTCAGCTCTCTAGCATCTCTTATACTAGAGAGCTCCCTTGTAACCCGCCACACAAAAGATCCACACCAGGACGTAGGGTGTTACGCATCTAAAAGTGGCCCGAACATGAACAAGATTGTCCACTGTCTCTCGTGCATCTGGCACGAACCATCGAGCTACAGTCGGTAACATCGTCCTACTCCAAAAAGCACCTCAAGGGGCAACCCTGGGTGCGTGGTTAGACCCAAAACACCGACAGTTGGCGTGCTAGGTAGGGGGTGTGTCACTGATCCAAGCTAGTTCAATGACCATCACTTTCCAGCACAAGATCATCCTCTGCCCTGGATCCGTGTTTTGCTTCGGAACCATTTCATCTGTGGCAGACGAAGAGGGAACTCTACATCGTATCGCGGATCCGCCGGAGAGAAAGCCCTCCTCAACAATCTCCAAGAAAGCTGGATCAAAGCAGGAAAAAGCGCAACCTCTAGCGCTCCGAGTGAAGACTACCTCCTGCGAGGCGGGAGCAGAGGATCCGTCTACCCGGATAACTCCGCTGTCCACCTCTTCTACGGAAAAATGGACACGGATCACAAGGAAAAAGGAAGCAAACGAGGTAAAGGCTCGTCAAACTGCTCTTCTGGTACCTCCGCCCTCAAAGGAGAACAGAAAGAAGCTTGTCACTACAACGGTTCCATTATACCCCGACGTCCTCTTCATCGGGGGAAGAGTGGAATCAACCCCCGTCTCTGACGATGAACCAACCGCGCTAGGAGAAGAACCTCTTCAGTGGGAATCTCGCCGACGAAGGAACCGACGTCGAAATATTCGGCGACATCATGAAGCCGGAGAGCGGGACCCGGCGTAGCCTGTGTCACGAGATGAGATCTCGAAGATGGGAGAAACTCCAGAAGAGTGGGTCTTCAGGGAAAGAAGGAATTCCTGACGACGTGATCGTCGGCAAGCTCAAGAGCAGGCCGAACAAGAGGCGAGACAACGCCAAGAGAACCCTCTTCTCGGATGGAACCTGAACCCCGACTTCGCTCGAGCCATGAACACACCGAGTGAGGTCGGTGGAGTGTTGGCTCGGATAGTCGATGGCCTCCCCCGGACTCCGGACACCGAGGGCTATCGGCGGCTGCTCACTCGGGCAGCTAATCATCTTCTACCTCTCGCCCATCCACCGAGTGATCTACGACATGTCATCAACAGTCGGCGGGACGCACGGAGCTCCATCAATGCTTCACGTGAACAACAACACGAAAACGAGATTCAGCGCTGAGAAGAATATGATCGGAATCACGACATCCCTGTGTGAAGTCAGGCCACCAGAGTTGAGTCGGCAACGGCTTCGACCGGCGGCACGACCCGGGGACGGTCGAGGCACCATGTCAACAACTCCCCTCCCAGGACCGACATCATCATCATCGACAGGAGGACACATGTGGAGTATCGGCGCTCACTCTGTGTCTCAGGGCCATTCAGTGGCCCCCTAACTTCAAAGTCCCCAACGTCGACAAGTACGAGCCTAAGCAGGACCCGGGAGGCTGGTTGGCTGTCTACACCACCGCCGCTCGAGCCGCTGGGGTAACTGAAGATGTGATGACCGCATACTTGCCCATCGTCCTTGGGCAGGATGCGCTGCAATGGCTACGACACCTACCCCGACACTGCATCGACGACTGGAGCGACTTCGGTCGGTGCTTCATCGTCAACTTCCAATCTCTCTCCGACAAACTGGCGCAGCCATGGGACCTCAAATCCATCAAGCGCCGAGGGGATGAGACTCTCCGGTCGTACCTCAAAAGATTTCAGACCATGAGAAATCGTACCCCGAGGTTGCGGAAGCAGCAGTAATCGAGGACTTCTACCGAGTATCTAATGACTCGGCCTTCGTCCGAGCCATACTGCAAAAGGCGCCGACTACCTCCGAGTAGCTATTCCGGGAAGCAGACCTCTACATCACTGCCGACGAACGAGCTCAGGACCTCATCGGAGGAGCGAAGCCTACACCAGCGGCACCACAACGCGGTACGAACCAACAACCCGACAAGCGTTGTGAGACGACGCGACACGAGTCAGACACTCCTTTCTTCGGCATCGTGTCGACTGAAGGAGAATATCCACTCGGACACATCTACATGTCGATCACCTTCGGAACTCCGGAAAACTACAGAACCAAGTTCCTGAGGTTCGAGGTGGCAAGCTTCGACTGCGGATACAACGACATCATCGGCAGGCCTAGATTGGCGAAGTTCATGGCAATTCCGCATTATACGTACATAATATTGAAGATGCCGGGACCACAAGGAATCATCACTGTGCGCACTGATTTCCAAGGCGCCAAAGAGTGCTTCCGAGTGGCCATTCAGGCGGCCCTCACCACCAAACCATCAACGACTTCTTCTGCGCAGGCGAACTCAAAGCCTGCGGAGGACCTAACAATACCTGCAAATGAAGCTCAAGCCGTGACCTCTATGCGGCCGACTGAAGAAACCAAGAGAATCAACCTCGGGTTCGCTGATGAACGTAAGACTGCCATCATCAGCTCCAGCCTGGATGACAAATAGGAAAGCGCGCTCGTCCAATTTCTGCAAGATAACCGAGACGTATTTGCATGGCAACCTGCGGATATGCCGGGAGTCCCGAGAGAGCTGACCGAGCACAAACTGAAGGTCTATCCCCAGGCGAGGCCGATCCGACAAAAGTTGCGTTGTTTCACGCCCGACAAGAGAGAAGCCATCCGTGTTGAGCTAGCTCGCCTAGTCGCGACAGGATTCATTAGAGAAGTAATGCATCCTGAGTGGTTAGTGAAAGGGAAATGTGCCCTTGGCCATTTCTATAATGTTTTGGTGATTAAGTGTCCAACACATAGTGAGTGAGATATTATGTGCCAAATAAGCAAAAGGTGCAAATCATGTAACAAGGTACGTTTCTAGACTTAGTACATTGTTTTGAGTACTAACATATTTTGTCTAAGTGCTAGAAATAGAGAAAAGAAAAGAAGAAAAAGATTGCAAGTGACTTGGCTGTGTACAGCCGAAGTCCAGCTCAGTCTGGCACACCGGACTATCCGGTGGTGCACTGGACAATGTCCGGTGCGCCAGGCTGGCCTCCGGTGAACAGGTCGCTCTCGGGAAAGTTTGGGGCGTATGGCTATAATTCACTGAACTGTTCGGTGGTGCACCGGACTGTCCGATGAGCCAATAGCCGCCAACGCAACGGTCGGTCGTGCAATCCGCGGGCGACGTGTGGCCCGCGCCAACGGTCGGCAGGGGGCACAGGACTGTCCGGTGAGCACCGGACAGTGTCCGGTGCGCCAACTGCCATGAATCTGCAACGGTCATCTGCGCCAGAATAGGAAGGAGATCGCGCACCGGACATGAATAGTGGTTGTCCGTGAGAGCACCTAGAGGGGGGGTGAATAGGTGATCCTGTAAAAACTTGAAACTTAATGCCACAAAACTTGATTAGGAGTTAGCACAATAAAGCCAAGTGGCTAGAGAGGAGTTCTTGCAAAACACAATAACCACAAAGAGATTAACACAAAGATGGCACAGTGGTTTATCCCGTGGTTCGGCCAAGTCCAACACTTGCCTACTCCACGTCGTGGCGTCCCAACGGACGAGGGTTGCACTCAACCCCTTTCAAGCGGTCCAAAGACCCACTTGAATACCACGGTGTTTTGCTTTCACTTTACTATATCCCGCTTGCGAGGAATCTCCACAACTTGGAGCCTCTCGCCCTTACACTTTGATTATCACAAAGAAGCACAGAAGTAAGGATGGGATGAGCAACGCACACAAGACAAAAAACAGAGCAACAACACGCACACAAGTCACAACACGAGCTCTCAACACAACTCAAAGAGTTCTCTACTCAAATGGAGCTCTAGTTGCTATCACAAAGAATCGAATGCGCGGAATTGGAGTCTTGGTGCTTAGGAATGCTTAGAGAATGCTTGGTGTACTCCTCCATGCGCCTAGGGGTCCCTTTTATAGCCCCAAGGCAGCTAGGAGCCGTTGAGAGCATTCCAGGAAGGCAATTCTTGCCTTCTGTCGCCTGGCGCACCGGACAGTCTGGTGCACCACCGGACACTGCCCGGTGCGGATTTCTTTCCTTCTTTGGCAAAGCCGACCGTTGGAGATTCAGAGCCGTTGGCGCACCGCACACTGTCCGGTGCACACCGGACAGTCTGGTGCCCCCTTCTGACCGTTGGCTCTGCCACGCGTCGCGCGCGGATTACGCGGCCGACCGTTGGCCCGGCCGACTGTTGGCTCACCGGACAGTCCGGTGATTTATAGCCGTACGCCATTGATCGCTTCCCGAGAGCAGTCAGTTGACAGTCGCCAGCCTGGCGCACCGGACACTGTCCGGTGCACCACCGGACAGTCCGATGCACCACCGGACAGTCCGATGCACCCAGACTGTGCAGAGTTTTGGCTGCTTAGCCAAGTCTTTTCCAAATTGGTCTTTTCCTGTTTCTAGTACTTTGTCTCCAAAACAATGTACTAAGTCTTAGAAACATACCTTTACTCTTGTCTTGCACTTTGTCCATCAATTGGCATAGATTAACACTTAAGCACTTGTGTTGGCACTCAATCACCAAAATACTTAGAAATGGCCCAAGGGCACATTTCCCTTTCAATCTCCCCCTTTTTGGTGATTTATGCCAACACAACAAAAAGCAACTAAAGAAGTGCAACATCAATGCAAATGAGAACATAAATTTGTTTTGATTCAAATTTGGCATATTTGGATCATTCTTTGCCACCACTTGGTTTTGTTTTTGCAAATCAACCTCAAATTCCTATCTCTAAGTCAAACACACTTGTTGAGACACAAAGAGAGTTGTTCCAAGAGAAATTGATCAACGATTTCAAAAACTCCCCCTTTTCCCATACTCAACCATTCTCCCCACAAGAGGCCAACTTTTGACAAAAGAGACAATAAGAGATTTTTGACAAACCCAAAAGCTCTATTCTACTATTTTCAAAATTCTCAAGTGGTAGCTGATCCATTTGTTGCTTTGGCCTTATTTTCTCCCCCTTTGGCATCAAGCACCAAAACGGGATCAATCTTGGCCCTTGAACCCCATTGCCTCACCAAAATTTTCAATTAAGAGTAAAAAGGCAATAAGAGCACGGAGATGAACTTGGAATAAGTTGCCCTTTCATCGGAGTGCAGTGGAAGTCTTGCATGGTCCAAGTCCACCTTTTCCCTTTCAATCCTCCTTTGAGACTAAATTTAGAACACTCAAGCACACGGTTAGTCTCAAAGGGTCAAGTTGTAACACAACTCCCCTAAAAATGTGCATCACTTGCAAATGGACTTATGAGGTCCGGGGAGTGCTTGTACAACTTGAGCACCATACATAAACAACAAAATGCATAAGGAACATGATCAAAGGCATAAAACACATGTATGCTATAAATCAATCCAAGTTCCGCGGATCTAAGACATTTAGCTCACTACGCAGCCTGCAAAAGGTCGACTCATCTAGAGGCTTCGTAAAGATATCGGCTAGCTGGTTCTCGGTGCTAACATAAAACACTTCGATATCTCCCTTTGCTGGTGGTCTCTCAAAAAGTGATGCCGAATGTCTATGTGCTTTGTGCGGCTGTGTTCAACAGGATTATCCGCCATGCGAATAGCACTCTCATTATCACATAGCAGTGGGACTTTGCTCAGATTGTAGCCAAAGTCCCTGAGGGTTTGCCTCATCCAAAGTAGTTGTGCGCAACACTGTCCTGCGGCAACATACTCGGCCTCAGCGGTGGATAGGGCAACGGAAGTTTGTTTCTTAGAATTCCACGACACCAGGGACCTTCCTAAGAATTGGCACGTCCCCGATGTACTCTTCCTATCGACCTTACATCCAGCATAATCGGAGTCTGAATATCCAATTAAGTCAAAGGTAGACCCCTCTGGATACTAGATCCCGAAGCAAGGCGTAGCGACTAAATATCTAAGAATTTGCTTCACGGCCACTAAGTGACACTCCCTTGGATCGGATTGAAATCTAGCACACATGCATACACTAAGCATAATATCTGGTCTACTAGCACATAAATAAAGCAAAGAACCTATCATGGACCGGTATGCTTTTTGATCAACGGACTTACCTCCTTTGTTGAGGTCGACGTGTCCGTCAGTTCCCATCGGAGTCTTTGCGGGCTTGGCGTCCTTCATCCCAAACCGCTTTAGCAAGTCTTGCGTGTACTTCGTTTGGGAGATGAAGGTGCCGTCCTTGAGTTGCTTCACTTGGAACCCAAGGAAGTAGTTCAACTCGCCCATCATCGACATCTCGAATTTTTGAGTCATCACCCTGCTAAACTCTTCACACGACTTTTGGTTAGTAGAACCAAATATTATGTCATTGACATAAATTTGGCACACAAATAGATCACCATCACAAGTCTTAGTGAATAAAGTCGGATGGGCCTTCCCAACCTTGAAAGCATTAGCAATTAAAAAGTCTCTAAGGCATTCATACCATGCTCTTGGGGCTTGATTAAGTGCATAGAGCGCCTTAGAGAGCTTACATACGTGGTCAGGGTACCGTTCATCCTCGAAGCCAGGGGGTTGCTCCACGTACACCTCCTCCTTGATTGGCCCGTTGAGAAGGCGCTCTTCACATCCATTTGGAACAACCTAGAAGAATGGTGAGCGGCATATGCTAGCAAAATACGAATGGACTCTAGCCTAGCCACAGGAGCAAAAGTCTCCTCAAAGTCCAAACCTGCGACTTGGGCATAACCTTTTGCCACAAGTCGAGCCTTGTTCCTCGTCACCACCCTGTGCTCGTCCTGTTTGTTGCGGAACACCCACTTGGTTCCCACAACATTTTGCTTGGGACGAGGCACCAGCGTCCAAACTTCATTTCTTTTGAAGTTATTGAGCTCTTCCTGCATGGCCAACACCCAGTCCGGATCTAGCAAGGCCTCTTCTACCCTGAAAGGCTCAATAGAAGAGACAAAGGAGTAATGCTCACAAAAATTAACTAATCTAGAACGAGTAGTTACTCCCTTGGTAATGTCACCCAAAATTTGGTCGACGGGATGATTCCTTTGAATCATCGCTCGAACTTGAGTTGGAGGGACCTGGGGTGCTTCTTCCTCTCTTCCACTTGGACATCCTGTGCTCCCCCTTGATCACATGCCTCCTCTTGATGAACCTGTTCATCGTCTTGAGTTGGGGGATGCACCATTGTTGAGGAAGAAGGTTGATCTTGCTCCTTTTGTTCCTGTGGCCGCACTTCTCCAATCGCCATGGTGCGTATTGCAGCCGTTGGAATATCTTCTTCATCTACATCATCAAGATCAACAACTTGCTCTCTTGGAGAGCCATTAGTCTCATCAAATACAACGTCGCTAGAGACTTCAACCAAACCCGATGATTTGTTGAAGACCCTATACGCCTTTGTATTTGAGTCATACCCTAACAAAAACCCTTCTACAGCTTTGGGAGCAAACTTAGAATTCCTACCTTTCTTCACTAGAATGTAACATTTGCTCCCAAATACACGAAAGTAAGACACATTGGGTTTGTTACCGGTTAGAAGCTCATATGAAGTCTTCTTGGGGAGGCGATGAAGGTAGACCTGGTTTATGGCGTGGCAAGCCGTGCTCACGGCTTCCGTCCAAAACCGTTCGGGCGTCTTGAATTCACCAAGCATCGTCCTCGCCATGTCTAGTAGTGTCGGCGTTTCAAGACCGGGGGGTCCCTGGGCCGACGAGTAAGCTGTCGCCGCGTGCCCCAGCCCAGATGGATCGGCGCGAGACGGAGCGCGAAGGGGGGAAGAAGGCAGCCGAAGCGGGAGAGGGGTGGAAATCCCGTGGCCTTCATGTTTGTCCCGTGCCCAGGTCGGGTGCGCTTGCAGTAGGGGGTTACAAGCGTCCACGCGGGAGGGGAGCGAGCGGCCTCACGCGAGCGCCTGTCCCGTCCTCTTTCCTGCGCGGCTAACCCTCTGTAAGAGGGCCCTGGTCCTTCCTTTTATAGGCGTAAGGAGAGGATCCATGTGTACAATGGGGGGTGTAGCAGAGTGCTAACGTGTCTAGCGGAGGAGAGCTAGTGCCCTATGTACATGCCATCGTGGCAGCCGGAGAGGTTTTGACACCCGGTTCGTGTGGTGTCGTGGCCGTCGGAGGAGCGCTGGAGCCTGGCGGAAGGGCAGCTGTTGGGGCTGTCGAGTCCTTGCTGACGTCCTCTTGCTTCCGTAAGGGGGCTGAGAGCCGCCGTCGTCACAGAGCGTGCGGGGCGCCATCATTACTTGTCTGGCGGAGCGAGCCAGACGGGACGCCGGTCTTGTTTCTCGTAGCCTGAGTCAGCTTGGGGTAGGGTAATGATGGCGCCTCCTGTTGACGAGGTCGGTCCGTGCCCTAGGTTGGGCGATGTGGAGGCTCCTCCGAGGTCGAGGTCGAGTCTGTCTTCCGAGGCCGAGGTCGAGTCCGAGCCCCTGGGTCGGGCGAGGCGGAGACCGTCGGCTGAGGCCAGGGCTGAGTCCGAGCCCTGGGGTCGGGCGAAACAGAGTTCGTCGTCTTCAGGGGCTGAGCCCGAGTCCGAGCCCTGGGTCGGGCGGAGCGGAGTTCGCCGTCTTCCGGGGCTGAGCCCGAGTCCGAGCCCTGGGTCAGGCGGAGCAGAGTTCGCCGTCTTTCGGGGCTGAGCCCAAGTCCGAGCCCTGGGTCGGGCGGAGCGGAGTTTGCCGTCTTCCGGGGCTGAGCCCGAGTCCGAGCCCTGGGTCGGGCGGAGCGGAATTCGCCGTCTTCCGGGGCTGAGCCCGAGTCCGAGCCCTGGGTCGGGCGAAGCGGAGTTTCCTATGGTGCCTGAGGCCGGGCCTAGCTGCCTGTCGGCCTCACTCTGTCGAGTGGCACAGCAGTCGGAGTGGCGCAGGCGGCGCTGTCCTTCTGTCAGGCCGGTCAGTGGAGCGGCGAAGTGACAGTGGTCACTTCGGCTCTGTTCGACTGGAGGACGTGCGTCAGGATAAAGGTGTCAGGCCACCTTTGCATTAAATGCCCCTGCGATTTGGTCGGTTGGCATGGCGATTTGGCCAGGGTTGCTTCTTGGCGAAGACTGGGCCTCGGGCGAGCCGGAAGTATGTTCGTCGCTGGAGGGGGGCCTCGGGCGAGACGTAGATCCTCCGGGGTCGGCTACCCTTGCCCGAGGCTGGGCTCGGGCGAGGCGTGATCGAGTCCCTCGAATGGACCGATCCCTGACTTAGTCGCACCCATCAGGCCTTTGCAGCTTTGTGCTGATGGGGGTTACCAGCTGAGAATTAGGAGTCTTGAGGGTACCCCTAATTATGGTCCCCGACAGTAGCCCCCGAGCCTCGAAGGGAGTGTTAACACTCGCTTGGAGGCTTTTGTCGCACTTTTTTGCAAGGGGACCAACCTTTCTCGGGTGCGTTTTGTTCCGGTGGGTGCGCGCGAGCGCACCCGCCGGGTGTAGCCCCCGAGGCCTCGGAGGAGTGGTTTGACTCCTCCGAGGTCTTAATGCCTCGCGCAATGCTTCGGCTGGTCTGGTCGTTCCCTCATGCGAGCTGGCCGTAGCCTGGGTGCACGGTCGGGTCCCAAGTTCTCGGGCTGGTATGTTAACGCTGTCAACGGTTTGGCCGGAGCCGGGTTTGCGAGAGCAGCCCCCGAGCCTCCGCACAGGGCGAGAGGACGGTCAAGGACAGACTCGACTTTTTTACATACGCCCCTGCGTCGCCTTTTCGCAAGGAGGAGGGGGGAAAGCGCCATGTTGCCCTCGGAGGGCGCCGAACATGGTGTCTCTGGTGAGCTGCTGGCGGGTAATCCGAGTGGACGCCCGTGCCCCATTTGTTAGGGGTCGTCTAGAGGCCCGGAGGCACGCTCAAAAGTAGCTGCGGGTGATCTGCCGGACCCTGTCCCCTGTCGACGGGGTCTGAGGGCTCGATGCCTCCCTCTGATGGGATTCCGTTACAAGATCGTTCCCACTGGTCTCGGAAATGTCCTAGGGTACCTCGGGAGCGCAGCCCGAGCCTTGGTTATGTATCGAACGTACCCAGGGTCATCCCTCGCTCTATGTCTGAGGCGGCTGTGAACCCTTCGAGGGCCAGCCTATGAACCCCTGATCAGTAGTGGGCGCGGAGCCCGAGTAGCCTGAGGCGGCCATTGAACTCTTCCGAGGGGCCGGCCTTCGAACCTCTGACCAGTAGTGGGTGTGGAGCCCACGCGCTCTGAGGCGGCTGTTAAACCCCTCCGAGGGGCCAGCCTTTGAACCTCTGATCAGTAGGGAGGCTCGGAGCCTATTTCCTTCACGGGGAAGGATCCTTTTCGGGGTATCCCCTTTCCCGGTCCCTGTTGTAAGAGAGAGAAAGAGGAAAAGGAAAAGGATACGAAATCGAATGACGTGGCGTACCTTTTTTGATGCGGTCATTATGGCGAAGGAGAAGCGTCGCTCGCTTCCCCTGCCAGAGGTGTCGCCTGTCCCGCCGCGGAGTTAATGCGATGGGGCGAGTGGTTCACGGGGCAGCCGTTGCGCATGAGCCGTTCGAGGAACGAAACACGGGCGCGCCGTCTTCACGCCGTGAGAGGGTTCTCTCGCTGCCCCTGGACGGGACGTGAGCTTGGCTGACGACGTGACCGCTGCTCCTGCCCGCCTGCCACCGCCATTGCTGCCGGCCCATTTTTGGCCGTATTGACCGTCGCACCTGGCTGGCACTACTGGGTCGTACGCAGGGTTGCCTCGAGTCACGGTACTGGTTCCGCAGTCGAGGAGGCGTGGCAGTGGTGCGAGTGGCGGTGCAGTTGCTTGCACGTAGCGACCGACGCGCCGGTTGCATGACGCGTGGGCGTGGGCCCCCATGCTGGGTGCGTTGGAAGTCGGAGGGGCGCGCCCACTTGGCGCAGTTGCATGCCGCCTGCATGGCTACCCGCCCTTTCGCCCGCTGGTCTGGGCGAAAGTGGAGGAATGCTCGTAACCGCTGGGCGGTTGCATGCACCGCGCGCGGCGGTTTGGCTTCTTCTGCTCTGGGCCAGCTTGCATGACGCGTGGGACCTAGCCCCCGCGCCGTAGGGGGAGGACCTTGGGGCGTGTTGGAGAAGACTCAACCCACGACGGCTGGGGACGCAAGTAGGGAGAGTCGCCTTTAAAAGGAGGGTGACCCCCTTGAAAGGCGACCATGTCTTTACGCTCCCTTATGCATCGTGTCTTTCCACCTTCCGAGCCCCCGGATGGGGGACACCCGCAATCCTTCCGCCTTGTCGTTGGAGGAACGCAACTCCGTGGGAGTTGGTACCTTTCAGCCACCGTTCGGCTTCAAGGATTTTCATCATGCAGCCCGGCTGCACCCCTCCGCCGGCGGTCACCCAAGACGGTGACCTCCAGTTCGATGGCGGGGGAAAGCAAGCCGGGCTGCAGCCTCTACCCCTCCCTCAGCCTCAAGGATTTTCATCATCAGTGCTGGGGAGGGGAGTGTGCCGAGTTGGGGTCGGTCCCTGCACGGGCGGCGGCCCGCTCCTTCCCTCAGTGATCGGGGGGAAGGGCGTTCGCCGTTCGTGGCGCTGGCAGCTGCCGCGTGCCTGGCTCTCTGACCCGAGTGGCTTCGGAGCCGCTCCCGGCGCTGCCTTCGGCCACGGCAGCTGGAAGAGGTTCTTCCACCGACAAGATAGCCGGGGCCGCCCACGGACCGACCTCCAACTCTACGGCCTTCTGCCCGTCCTTGCCTCACGAGTAAGGGCACGGGCGAGGGCCTCATGGCAGCAGCATCCGCCCTGAGGTCATCGTTGCTGCTGTTCGGCCCCCCGGAGCAGAAGTCGTCGTCGTCGCCGCTGCTGGAGCGGGCGACGGTGAGCCGTTCGTCGGTCTTCTGTTGCTCCGCAGGCCCCCCCAATCGTGTGGGGTTGTTCGTACCTGCGGAGGTGGAACCGGAGTTCCGTTTGTAATGGCACCTTGGATGCCGGTCTTTTGTTCATTGTGGCTGTCGAGGCCTGAACGTGTATGTATTTTTGGCGCGGAGCCGTTTTTTTCCTCATTTTCGAGCACTAAGACTCGCCTGTTGGTTGTTTGAACCGCTTCACCAAGCGTGAGTCGCCCCGTGCAAAGGTGACGAGTGAGGTATCCGTATCCCGGAGGCGTAGGAGTCCCACGGCTCGGTCGACCTTATTGTCCGAGGCTTCTCTTGCTTAGTTAAAGGAACCCCTCGGCCGCTCTTTGATGACCCGAAGCCAGGGGTAGCGGTGTCAGCACGGATAGAGGCAGAGTTGGCTCGAAAAGAAGACTTGGTCAGCCGGAGCCTGGCCGGGTCGTCCGTTAGCGGGACTGACGCCGGAGTTGATCTGTCGAGGCCTCGGGCCGGGCTGATGTCTTCGGGGGACAGCTGGCCGAGACTTCGGGGTGACCGGCCGAGCCGCCTGCTCGAGCCGGATTCTTGGAGAAGACCCTGGCGGTGATGGCCCAGGCGTGATGATGACGTCGTCTTTCAGAGTGGAGATCCTCGGACCGCGTCGCCGTCCGAGGCTAGGTCGTACCTCGCCGAAGGTGTAGTCGACGCCGAGGGTGCTGCTGCTCCCTTCAACTGTCAAGATCCGAGCCTGCAGGATCGGATTATCTTGTAGTGTGTGTTTTCTGCGGCCGCCGAGGCCCAAACACACGCTCGCCGTGTTGTAAAGCTGCGCTTCTTTTCCTCTTGTTTCGAGTATCTGGACTTTTTCGTCGATAACAGAATTGTCTGTGCGAGCGAGAGTTGCTTTTCACGGAAGGTGATGAGTGAGGTATCTATATCCCGGAGGCGTAGGAATCCCTCGGCTCGGTCGGCCTTACCGCTTACGCGCACTCTTGCCCGTCCATAGGGTTCTGTCACCGACGCAGTCGAGAAGGCCCGAAGAATCACTTCGGCAGAGGGGCTTTCGAGCGTGAAGACTTGTTTGGTCCGCGGAATCACTTATCCGAACGTGAGTTACTTATCGCAGAAGGTGATGAGCGAGGTATCCGTATCCCGGAGGCGTAGGAGTCCCTCGGCTCGGTCAGCCTTGGCTGCTTACGTGTACTCCGTCGTTTTCAGGATCCACTTTCGAAGTAGTCGAAAAGCGCGAAAGACATTCTGGCAGAAAGGATCTTTTTTCGAGGAAAATTTCGACGGAGAGGGGGTTCCCCCCTTTTAGCCCCTGAGGGAGGGTCGGGCTTTGCCGAGGCAAGGCTGACCCTTCCTTGATGACTAAACTTTGCGTGAGAGCGAGGTATATGAACAACTTGAAAGCATCTTAAGGGTAGAAGCGACGTAGCTGTTGGATGTTCCAAGCGTTGTTGTAGACCTCGCCTTGACTGTTGGCCAGCTTGTACGTTTCGTGTGGCGGAACCGCCCGAATTATTCCAGCTTAAGTGCCCAAGTCGCACCCATAAGGGCAGCAACACACTTAAACAGGAATAACCCGTCAGTCCCTCGGATCTAGTCCGATAAAGCCACTTACCAGGATCGAATACCACTAGCTCACACGAAGGTGAGGCCCATAGAAATACAATAAACATAATACCACAAATTTAATAAGTATCATTAGTGATTACATTATCGGAGTTTCAAAAATAATAACCATAAATTTTAATGCAGCGGAAATAACTAACGAAGAAGAACCGAGTAACATGGCGAAGCCTGGCCACGCTACTCCTCCTGGTCCTCTCCTGCGAAAGCAGTAACCCACTCGACCATCTATCCCGGCGGCAGGGATGGAGGTCAAGTCACACCAGCAACAAATCAACCTAAGAAGTACCTGCAAAAATTATGCCACAAGCAAGGCTGAGTATACTAATACTCAGCTAGACTTACCCGGTGTGAGGAGTCTACTCCTCTACCTCTAGACATGCAGCTGTTTGGCTGAGGGGTTTGGTTTGCCAAAAGCACTAGCTGAGTCTAAAAATCAAGTTTTTAGCTTTTCAAGTTTTAGTATGATCCTTTTAAACTAGATGTGTACCTAGCTAGTCATACATGGTATCAAACATTTTATCAATCAACATCTTTTGCCAGTCAACTCATTTCCACTTATTACTCAATGTAGCAGCATGGATCAAGCAGTCTCATTAGCTGCGAGAAGCAGACGATTCGAATCGAGTTTTTAAACCTTGCAAGGTAAACCTAAACACACGACATGCAGGGGCACTCCGTCCCCACACATATCAACCGTCCCCATCGATTCCCCGTCAGCAGATCAGGGCTCACCGCCTTGGCGTACAATGCCTCACTGACCCCGACTGGCCGTCGTGCAGTGACCGCACTTGTACCCACCATAACCGGAATGGGAGACCTCGTCTCAGGTCGCGTGAGGGGTAAAGTCCACTGCCAGGTTCAATCAGGTACTAGGCTTACCGATTTACCATATTTCTCGGCATGTGCTTAGTACGTTCAAACGCTTGACTCACGGTACCACACCTTAATCCTTATTCCATTTTCCATCTCGTAAACAATCAATCCCCATGGATTGTTGTCCACCAACTAGTATCATGACAGTGTGAAAGTGGGTACAATCAATTTCCTGATCTCGCGCGAGTGCTAGAAAAATCACTCGTCTTCTACCGAGATCCTAATTAAATAAAGCAACTACTCGACCTGGCATACTAGTATTCATTTCAAAAGGATTCCTGAGATCATGCAACTAGGGTTTCAAACAATTCCTACACTTAAGTGCACAATCAATCCTACAATCATTAAGTGAAGTAAAATAGCATAAATAACAGGTTATGCATAAAACCGGGGCTTACCTTTAATTTAACACTTAGACAGTGTTTGCTGGGTGGCACTCGCTTGGCGAGCATCCACTGGTCAAGTCCATCCTTCTCTGGGTCGTCCACCAACTGCATCTTGTGGTTGACACCACATCACTTGCACGATCATCATCTCTCGGTCCTAAATGAGATGCAGGATGCATATGTATGAATATGATGAAATATATCACAAGACAATCCCAAAATAGATGGTAGCAAACTAAACATTAAATCGTAAGACACCATAAACAATCACACACTAGCACTAGTTATCCACACGTCATCGTGCCTACGTAATCAATACCATTAAAAAGACGACAATTACTTTCTAGAATTAACTAGCGCAACACGGCATCACACGTGCAAGCATTTATCACATTCGCTCAAATTTTTCATTAGTTCCTTCATTATTATACTAGTTAAGTACACATAAATTTGCCATGGCTTCTATATAGATAAACTTAGTTAAAAAGGAATAGTCACTTAATCGGGTTTTACAATTGTTCGCAATACTCTAATGCAAGCATACATCCAAGGACACACAAGAAAGTGATAGCCTAATCACACTGCTTATTATACTAATCTACTGAGGTTGGTTATTTAGTAGTACTCAGATTAGCAGCACAATTATTAGAAATGGTAACATCTCATTAATTTTGTTTCTCGTCCATAGAGTGACACTTGCTAAACTGACGTTGATCGAAGCTAATTTCTTACTAGACGTCAACCATTTAATTTACTACTGCACTAGTTACTTGTATATCTTCAATTATATAGTCTTCTAATATAGGGATCATGAGATAACACTATCAATCATACTCAAGTAAGACAAGAGAGTAGAGCAATCAACCATAATCAACAAGGTTAGGACAGCAGCACAACATTTACTTGTTTCAGTCGTAACTCACAAGATATTCATCTAAAAATAGTGATCAAATACTTTTGGAAAGTCTAAGAAGTTCTCTACAACTTTGGTATTATCATCTCAAGATGATTAGACACTTAATAAGGTTAAATAGTGATAAACGATAGCTTTATTCAGATTTGGGCAGATTCAGACTTATGCCTTCAAAAATTCATAACTAGAGACTCAGACATCCAAATCATTTGATCTTAAACTTTCTGGAAAGATAATTAAATTGTCTACAAATCAATTATAAACAACTCAGGTTGATTTAAAATGTATCGTGGTTAAAAGACACTAGGAAGGCTTTGCTGTCCAGATTTGGACAGATTCAGACTTCACACTTCAAACGCCTATAACTTAATCTTTAGACCACCAAAAAGGGTGATTCAAGACTTTTTGGAAAGATTGGAAAACTTACTACATAACTTTTATAAACACCAAGAAGTGATTCTATATTTAACTAAATCAAACAATACAGTTTTCTAAATCTGTTCTGACAGTGGATAGAATACGGCAATCCTCTTATAAAATTCATAACTCTCAAACTATCAGGTTTATTGTCATGACAATTTAACACAAGTAAGATAAGAACATTATCTACAACTTTCTTATAATTGATAAGGACTGATTCTAAACTGAACTTAAGCAAACAATGCGACCTCCGAAATCTGTACAGGAATTGGACAGATTCAGTTACTAAACTTGCGAAAAGCATAACTTCTAAACGATCAGACTTATGGCTGTCAAATTTTAACACAAGAAAGTTAATAAAGTTATCTACAACTTTATTGTGACCACCAATAACTGATTTCAACATTAAATTAAGCAACCATTGCAATCTCTGAAATCTGTTCAGAAATTGGACAGATTCAGTTACTGAACTTGTGAAAAGTATAGCTTCTAAACAATCAATTCTTAGCTCATGCATTTTTAGGACAAGCTAGATACACAAGTGAACTATAACTTTTATATAGCACATATCCACAGAAAACATACTTTACTTAACTAGATTAATCGCACAACTAAAACTGTACGTGCAGGAATTACAGTTTGCTATCACAATAGCACTCAACTCAATCATCAATTAAAATCATGGAGAGACACTACCACCAATTTATCAAGTTTAAATCATTATGACTTAGTTATCAAGTTTCAATTTATATTGAGATACTTTAGCATTTCAAAAAAAACATGCACGTTTTTATTTACTTCTAATTTTTCTCTAATTGTTCTTATAATTATAAAATGGGTGTTATTTTAGCACCATATGAAACTACCTAATTTGGGGCTGGCATTTTTATGAAGCATAGGTAATGATAAATCATGACTAATGTATAAATTTCACATGCTCAGATTTTATATTTTATTTACTATAAAAATAACAATTTGTTAATGCAATAAAGCATGTGAGAGCAAGTTAAATCTAAAACTAATTATGTTCTGTGGATGCATGACCATGTTAAGTTTTCTTAGGCTACTATAATATTATGAGAGGACAATGGAACACCATTTTCTATTTTTACATCCATATATTATTTATAAACCATTTGAAACTACTTAAGGTGCATTAAACAAGTTAAATCACTAACTTAATCATACATGCATCACAATTCATGAAATATTTACCAGTCACCAAGCATCAGAACAAGAGTCTACTGTAAAAATTTGAATCTATTTGGAGCACTAGAGCTACAGATCTAAAAATAACAAGAAAACCAATCATCTTTTTCCTATTTAACATGTTTAAATTAACACACCAAGAAAACAGTGAACAACCTACAAGTTTTATATTTTTCTTAGATAGAGTATGACAACATCTAACTAACAAAACAAGTTTCATCATTTTTGGATTTTTATAAATAAAACTATGGAGAGAAGCAAGTTCATTTATTCTCTAAACTAGTTTTTAAATACGAATTTCTACAGAAAAACTTTTCCACTAAAACATACCAACATATAAATCCAATAGTTAGAGCATTTCATAAGGAAGCCAACAAAAAAAGTTTCACGATTTTATGAGCTCCAAAACTCGAGATATGAATTTTTGAACACAACACAAAAATCTGCAACTTGTGTACTCAAATCTCGCCTTGGGCCTACCTGTCATAGGCACTAGGCGTCTTCTTCAACCTTGACGTGAACAACAGGGAGGCTGCCATGGCTGGAATGGAGATGCAGCTCATAGGAGCTCTCTGGGCGCCATGGGAGCCGATCCCTGCTGCCAGAGGTGGAAGAAAGGGGCGCCATGGGGAGGGAGCTCCCTGCTCAGTCGAACAGAGAAGGGAAGGGAGTGGTGTGTGGGAGAAGGAAGAGAGTGGGCTTCCATTTATAGAGCCAAGCTCTAGACATGTCAGACTGCACCAGCAGGTGGCAGGTGCTGCAGTGACGACTTTGGACGACGTGTTTTGGCATTTTCCGCTTGGAATCGGATCTTGGTTGCTGCACAAAATATCTTCCTTGATCTATACTCTACATTTGTTGTAAAGGACTTGAGGTGATTCGGGCACTGGTTAGAGAGTTATAGACCCACGAAAATTGGTTTGTCAGTGGGTTAGAAAACAGTGGAAACTCGTGAAAACTGAATGTTAAAGCATGTCAAACGAAATCGGATGAATGCCATCTTTTACTATGTTGTGCCCCTATTAGTTATTAACAACTTTTGTATTTGGGGAAACTTGAGTTGTTCAATAAAAATTTGGGAACACGAGACGTCGACCCGAACGATGCTGATTTCAGACTTAGAAGAATTCGAATTCAGAAATCAGATTTTTATTCTGTCTTGATGTCACTGTTTGAGATACTTAGAAATTGAATCAAGGCTTGGTTTAAATATAAAATTTGTTGTATTACACAGGTTCTACAATGTTTATTAAAGGTCAAACCTCATATCTTGAATATAAATTAAAGTTTTACTTTGGTCAAGGTAGCATCATTATAGAGCTTCAAATTATATTTTTAAGGCATTCGGGGTATTTTCTTGGCATTTTCTCTACATGAACCCTTAATAACTTTTGTTGTAGAGTTGATATAGAGTTGTTTGAGTAAGATGGCAAGACTTGGTCGAATTTCAAAATTTACATTTGTTCAAACGAGAAGTTTCAAGCAAGTATAGGATTTATCTTTTCATGTGAGTATTTCGTTCAACCTTCTAGAAATCTTTAGAATACACTTGATGGATAGAGATGAATGATGATATTTAGAAAACAAGTCGAGTTGCATAAGAATCAATTAGAGGTTCACACAAAGAGATCCTGCGGGAGAATGCGGATTCAGATTAAGTATTTGGACGTAGACCGACTATCGAGACAGCGGATTCGGACATAGATCAGATAATATCACAACTGTCAAGAGTCCGAATAAATGAGTCTGGACAGGAGTTACGGGACGATATTGACTTTCGAATTTGCATTTGCTCCGAGAAATAAAAGTTTTAACAGGCTCCAAATTTGGCTGTTCTCGAGATAGAATAATTCCAAATTTGGTGAAACATTCATGAGTAACTTGATAAATGGAGATAAATGTGATAAAGAGATAGAAATTTTCACTGAGCATCCGAGATTAGGATAAATATCCCGACAAAACGCGAAATAGACACCTGGGGTGTCACAGCCTTCCCCCCTTAAAAAGAATCTCGTCCCGAGATTCGAATGAGGATATTCAAGGGTGGAGAAGCATGTAACTTCCAGGCTGGAGATGGATGCAAATTCAGGAGATGGGATCTGACAAGATACGGAAGATAGATTTGGATAGAATATCGCGGCATGTTGAGACAAAATGCAGCGATCACTTTGAGAGAATATCCACGAAAGATAGCACATCGGTGTAGTCTTATAATGGATCACAACTATTAACCGCGATACCAGCGCGTACCGAGCAGCTAACCATGTGTGCACCATAGTAGGCTCTCGGTCTCATCGCGGCACCATCAGTCGTTAGTCATGACACCATTACCAAACGTAATTGTCGGCGTTTCGAGACCGGGGGGTCCCCGAGCCGACGAGTGAGTGTGCTGCGTGCCCCAGCCCAGATGGGTCGAGCGCGTGGGCGAGCGCGAAGGGGGGAATAGGCGAGGTGGCCGGAGACGGGCGTGAGAGAGGTGGAGATCCCGCGGCCTTCGTGTTTGTCCCGCGCCTAGGTCGGGTGCGCTTGCAGTAGGGGGGTTACAAGCGTCCACGCGGGTAAGGGAAGCGAGCGGCCCCAAGAGAGCGCCTGTCTCGTCCTCGTCCCCGCGCGGCCAACCCTCTCTAAGAAGGCCCTGGTCCTTCCTTTTATAGTCGTAAGGAGAGGATCCAGGTGTACAATGGGGGGTGTAGCAGAGTGCTACGTGTCTAGCGGTGGAAGAGCTAGCGCCCTAGGTACATGCCAATGTGGCAGCCGGAGAGGTCTTGGCACCTTGCTGGCGTGATGTCGTGGCTGTCGGAGGAGCGACGGAGCCTGTCGGAGGGACAGCTGTTGGAGCGGTCGAGTCCTTGCTGACGTCGCCCTGCTTCCGTAAGAGAGCTGAGAGCCGCCGTCGTCATAGAGCTTGTGGGGCGCCATCATTGTCCATCTGGCGGAGCTGGCCAGATGGGACGCCGGTCTTGTTCTCCGTGACCCGAGTCGGCTCAGGGTAGGATGATGATGGCGCTTCTTGTTGACGTGGCGGGCCTGTGCCCTAGGTCGGGCGACGTGGGGGCTCCTCCGAAGCCGAGGTTGAGTCTGTCTTCTGTTGCCGAGGCCGAGTCCGAGCCCTGGGGTCGGGCGAGGCGGAGATCGTTCGGCCGAGGCCTGGGCGGAGTCCGAGCCCTGGGTCGGGCGAGGCGGAGTTCGTCGTCTTCCGGGGCTGAGCCCGAGTCCGAGCCCTGGGGTCGGGCGGAGCGGAGTTCGCCGTCTTCCGGGTCTTAGCCCGAGTCCGAGCCCTGGGGTCGGGCGGAGCGGAGTTCGCCGTCTTCCGGGTCTTAGCCCGAGTCCGAGCCCTGGGGTCGGACGGAGCGGAGTTCGCCGTCTTCCGGGTCTTAGCCCGAGTCCGAGCCCTGGGGTCGGGCGGAGCGGAGTTCGCCGTCTTCCGGGTCTTAGCCCGAGTCCGAGCCCTGGGGTCGGGCGGAGCGGAGTTCGCCGTCTTCCGGGTCTTAGCCCGAGTCCGAGCCCTGGGGTCGGGCGGAGCGGAGTTCGCTATGGCGCCTTTGGCAAGGCCTGACTGCCTGTCAGACTCACTCTGTCGAGTGGCACTGCAGTCAGAGTGGCGCAGGCGGCGCTGTCCTTCTGTCAGACTGGTCAGTAGAGCGGTGAGTGACGGCGGTCACTTCGGCTCTGCCGGGGGGCGCGTGTCAGGATAAAGGTGTCAGGCCACCTTTGCGTTAAATGCTCCTGCAACCTAGTCAGTCGGCACAGCGATTTTAGTCAGGGTTGCTTCTAAGCGAAGCCAGGGCCTCGGGCGAGCCGGATGTGTGTCCGCCGTTAAAAGGGGGGTCTCGGGCGAGACGGAAGTCTCTCGAGGTCGGCTGCCCTTGGCCGAGGTTAGGCTCAGGCGAAGCGTGATCGAGTCACTCGTGTGGACTGATCCCTGACTTAATCGTACCCATCAGGCCTTTGCAGCTTTATGCTGATGGGGGTTACCAGCTGAGAATTAGGCGTCTTGAGGGTACCCCTAATTATGGTCCCCGACAGTAGCCCCCGAGCCTCGAAGGGAGTGTTAGCACTCGCTTGGAGGCTTTCGTCGCACTTTTTTGCAAGGGGACCAGCCTTTCTCGGTTGCATTTTGTTCCGGTGGGTGCGCGCGAGCGCACCCGCCGGGTGTAGCCCCCGAGGCCTCGGAGGAGTGGTTACACTCCTTCGAGGTCTTAATGCCTTGCGTAATGCTTCGGCTGGTCTGGTCGTTCCCTCATGCGAACTGGCCGTAGCCCGGGTGCACGGTCGGGGCCCAAGTTCTCGGGCTGGTATGTTGACGCTGTCAACGGTTTGGCCGGAGCCGGGTTTGCGAGAGCAGCCCCCGAGCCTCTGCACAGGGCGAGAGGACGATCAGGGATAGACTCAGCTTTTTTACATACGCCCCTATGTCGCCTTTCCGCAAGGAGGAGGGGGGGAGAGCGCCATGTTACCCTCGATGGGCACCGAACATGGTGTCTCCGGTGAGCTGCAAGCGGGTAATCCGAGTGGACGTCCGTGCCCCGTTCGTTGGGGTCGGCTAGGGGCCCAGAGGCACGCCCAAAAGTACCTGCGGGTGATTTGCCGGACCCGGACCCCTGGCGACGGGGTCCGAGGGCTCGATGCCTCCCTCCGATGGGATTCCGTTACAAGATCGTTCCCGCTGGTCTCGGAAATGTCCTAGGGTACCTCGGGAGCGCAGTCCGAGCCTCGGTTATGTATCGAACGTACCCCTGGTCATCCCTCGCTCGGCGTCTGAGGCGACTGTGAACCCTTCGGGGGCCAGCCTTCGAACCCCTGATCAGTAATGGGCACGGAGCCCGAGCGGCCTGAGGCGGCCATGGAGCCCTTCGGGGGGCTGGCCTTCGAACCCCTGACCAGTAGTGGGTGTCGGGCCCACGCGATCTGAGGCGACTGTCGAAACCCCTCGGGGGGCCAGCCTTCGAACCTCTGATCAGTAGGGGGGCTCGGAGCCCAGTTCCTTCACAGAGAAGGATCCTTTTCGGGGTATCCCCCTTTCCCGGTCCCTGTTGCAAGAGATAGAGAAAGAGGACGAAGGAAAAGGATACGAAATCGAACGACGTGGCGTACCTCTTTTGACGCGGTTATTACGGCGAAGGCGAAGCGTCGTCCGCTTCTCCTGCCAGAGGCGCCGCCTGTCCCGCCGCGGAGTTAATGCGACGGGGCGAGTGGTTGGCGGGGCGGCCGTTACGCGTGCGCGAGCCGTTCGAGGAACGGATCACGGGTGCACCGTCTTCACGCCGTGGGAGGAGGCTCTCTTGCTGTCCCAGGATGGGACGTGAGCCTGGCTGACGACGTGACTGCTGCGCCCGCCCGCCTGCCACCGCCATTACTGCCGGCCCACTTTCGGCCGCTTTGACCAACGCGCCAGGCTGGCGCTGCTGGGTCGTGCGCTGGGTCGCCTCGAGTCGCGGCATAGGCTCCGCAACCGAAGAGGTGCGACGGTGGCACAAGTGGCGGTGCGGTTGCTTGCATGCAGCAACTGGCGCGCTGGTTGTGCGACGCGTGGGCCTGGGCCTCCAAGCCGGCGCGTCAGAAGTCGGAGAAGCGCGTCCACCTGGCGCGGTTGCATGCCGCCTGCATGGCTGCCCGCCCCTCCTGCCCGTTGGTCTGGGCAAAAGTGGGGGGTTGCTTGTAACCGCTGGGCGGTTGTGCGCACCACGCGCGGCGGTTTGGCTTCTTCTGCTCTGAGCTGGTTTGCATGACATGCGGGACCCAGCCCCCGAGTCGCAGGGGAGGGCCTTGGAGCGTGTTGGAAGATGCTTGGCCGAGGCCCCAGGGGTAACTGGCCGAGCCGCCTGCTCGGGCCGGATTCCCGGAGGAGTCCCTGGACCGCGTCGCCGTCCGAGGCTGGGTCGGACCTTGCTGAAGGCATCGTTGATGCCGAGGGTGCTACAGCCCCCTTCAGCGTGAAGACCCGAGCCTGCAGGATCAGATTGTCTTGTAGCGTGTGCCTTCTGCGGCCGCCGAGGCCAGAAAACACACCCTCGCTTCGTTGTAAAGCCGCGGCTCCTTTTCCTCTTATTTCGAGCATCTGGACTTTCCGTCGGTAACAGGGATGTTTGTGTGGGCGAGAGTTGCTTCTCGCGGAAGGTGATGAGTGAGGTATCCGTATCCCAGAGGCGTGGGAGTCCCTCGGCTCGGTCGGCCTTGCCGCTTACGCGTACTTTCGCCCGTCCATGAGGCCCTGTCACCGATTCAGTCGAGAAGGCTTGAAGGACTGTCTTGGCAGAAGAGCTTCCGAACGTGAAGACTTGTTCGGTCCGCGGAATCACTTTATCCGAACGCGAGTTACTTATCGCAGAAGGTGATGAGTGAGGTATCCGTATCCCGGAGGCGTAGGAGTCCCTCGGCTCGGTCGGCCTTGGCTGCTTACGTGTACTCCGTCGTTTCCAGGATCCGTTTTTCGAAGTAGTCAAAAAGCACGAAAGAAATTCTGCTAAAAAGAGATCCTTTTTCGAGGAAAAATTCGACGCAGAGGGGGTCTCCCCCCTTTTAGCCCCCGAGGGAGGGTCGGGCTTTGCCGAGGCTAGGCCGACCCTTCCTTGATGACTAAACTTTGCGTGGGTGCGAGGTATATGAACAACTTGAAAACATCTTAAGGGTAGAAGCGACGTAGCTGTTTGATGTTCCAAGCGTTGCCGTAGATCTCGCCTTGGTTGTTGGCCAGCTTGTATGTTCCGGGCTTCAGAACTTTGGCAATGACGAATGGCCCCTCCCAGGGGGGCGTGAGCTTGTGCCTCCCTCGGGCGTCTTGCCGCAGCCGAAGCACCAGATCGCCCACCCGGAGGTCTCGGGACCGGACCCCTCGGGCGTGGTAGCGTCGCAGGGACTGCTGGTACCGCGCCGAGTGTAGTAAGGCCCTGTCTCGAGCCTCTTCCAGCTGGTCCAGCGATTCTTCTCGGCTAGCTTGGTTGCTTTGATCGTTGTAGGCCCTCGTCCTCGGGGAGCCGTATTCCAGGTCGGTGGGCAAGATGGCCTCGGCCCCGTAGACCAGGAAGAACGGCGTGAAACCCGTGGCACGACTCGGCGTCGTCCTTAGGCTCCAGACCACCGAGGGGAGCTCCTTCATCCATCGCTTGCCGAACTTGTTGAGGCCGTTGTAGATCCGAGGCTTGAGCCCTTGTAGAATCATGCCGTTGGCACGCTCTACTTGCCCATTCGACATGGGATGAGCCACGGCGGCCCAGTCCACCCGGATGTGGTGATCCTCGCAAAAATCCAAGAATTTTTTGCCAGTGAACTAGGTACCGTTGTCGGTGATGATGGAGTTTGGGACCCCGAAGCGATGGATGATGTTGGTGAAGAACGCCACCGCCTGCTCGGACCTGATGCTGTTCAGGGGTCGGACCTCGATCCATTTGGAGAATTTGTCGATGGCGACCAGTAGGTGCGTGTAGCCCCCGGGTGCCTTCTGCAATGGACCGACGAGGTCCAGACCCCATACAGCGAAGGGCCAGGTGATGGGAATGGTCTGCAGAGCCTGAGCGGGCAGGTGGGTCTGCTTCGCATAGAATTGGCACCCTTCGCAGGTGCGGACAATTCTAGTGGCGTCAGCCACCGCCGTTGGCCAGTAGAAGCCTTGCCGGAAAGCATTCCCGACAAGGGCTCGGGGCGCCGCGTGATGGCCGCAAGCCCCCGAGTGTATTTCTTGCAGTAGTTCCTGTCCTTCGGCGATGGAGATGCATCGCTGGAGGATGCCCGAGGGGCTGCGATGGTAGAGCTCCTCTTCATCGCCCAGCAAGACGAACGACTTCGCGCGTCGCGCTACCCGCCGAGCCTCGGCTTGGTCGGGGGGTAGCTCTCCTCGGCTGAGATATTGCAGGTACGGGGCCTGCCAATCTCGATCAGGCGTGGCCCCGCTCTGCTCCTCCTCGACGTCCAGTACCTCGGCCTCGGGGGCCGAGGGTACCTCGGGCTGAGCCGAGGGTACCTCGGGCCGAGCCGAGGGTGCCTCGGGCCGAGCCGAGGGTGCCTCGGGCTCGGGCGCGTCGTCGATCTTGACAGAGGGTCGATGCAGATCCCGGGAGAAGACGTCCGGGGGGACCGTCGTTCGCCCCGAGGCTATTTTAGCCAGCTCATCTGCGGTTTCGTTGTAGCGCCGAGCGATGTGGTTGAGCTCGAGCCCGAAGAACTTGTCTTCCAGGCGCCGAACCTCATCGCAGTAGGCCTCCATCTTCGGGTCGCGGCAGTGGGAGTTCTTCATGACTTGGTCGATGACGAGCTGCGAATCACCGCGAGCGTCGAGGCGTCTGACCCCCAGCTCGATGGCGATCCGCAACCCGTTGACCAGAGCCTCGTACTCAGCCACATTGTTGGATGCCGGAAAATGGAGGCGTAGCACGTAGCGCAGGTGCTTCCCGAGGGGCGAGATGAAGAGCAGGCCCGCGCCGGCTCCCGTCTTCATCAGCGACCCGTCGAAAAACATGGTCCAGAGCTCCGGTTGGATCGGAGCCGTCGGCAGCTGGGTGTCGACCCATTCGGCCACAAAGTCCGCCAACACCTGGGACTTGATGGCCTTCCGAGGGGCGAACGAGATTGTTTCGCCCATGATTTCCACCGCCCAGTTTGCGATCCTGCCGGAGGCCTCCCGGCACTGGATGATCTCCCCCAGGGGGAAGGATGACACCACAGTTACCGGATGAGACTCGAAGTAGTGTCGTAACTTCCGCCTTGTCAGGATCACAGCATACAGCAGCTTCTGAACTTGTGGGTAGCGGATCTTGGTCTCGGATAGTACCTCGCTGATGAAGTAGACTGGCCTCTGAACGGGCAGTGCATGCCCTTCCTCTTGCCTCTCGACCACAATCGCGGCGCTAACCACCTGAGTGGTGGCGGCGACGTAGACCAAGAGGGCTTCTCCATCAGCTGGGGGCACCAAGACAGGCGCCTTCGTAAGGAGCGCCTTCAGGTTCTCGAGGGCTTCCTCGGCTTCAGGGGTCCAAGCGAAACACTCAGTCTTCCTTAAGAGGCGGTACAGAGGCAGACCTCTTTCGCCGAGGCGTGAGATGAAGCGGCTCAGGGCCGCGAGGCATCCCATGACCCTCTGTACGCCTTTTAAGTCCTTGATGGGTCCCATGCTGGTGATGGCCGCGATCTTCTCCGGGTTGGCTTCGATGCCTCGCTCGGAGACGATGAACCCCAGGAGCATGCTCCGGGGCACCCCGAAGACACACTTCTCAGGATTGAGCTTGACTCCTTTCGCCTTGAGACATCGGAGTGTCGCTTCAAGGTCGGAGAGGAGGTCAGAGGCCTTCCTTGTCTTGACTACGATGTCATCGACGTAGGCCTCGACCGTGCGTCCGATGTGTTCGCCGAACACATGGTTCATGCACCGCTGGTACGTCGCGCCCGCATTCCTCAAACCGAACGGCATGGTGACATAGCAGTACATGCCGAACGGCGTGATGAAAGAAGTCGCGAGCTGGTCAGACTCTTTCATCCGGATTTGGTGATACCCTGAGTAGGCATCGAGGAAGGACAGGGTTTCGCACCCAGCAGTGGAATCCACGATTTGATCGGTGCGAGGCAGAGGGTAGGGAACCTTCGGACATGCTTTGTTGAGACCAGTGTAGTCTACGCACATCCGCCATTTCCCCCCTTTCTTCCTCACAAGCATAGGGTTGGCAAGCCATTCGGGATGGAATACCTCTTTGATGAACCCTGCCGCCATTAGCTTGTGGATCTCTTCGCCAATCACTCTGCGCTTCTCCTCGTCGAATCGGCGCAGAGGCTGCCTGACGGGTCGGGCTCCGGCCCGGATATCCAGCGAGTGCTCGGCGACATCCCTCGGTATGCCGGGCATGTCCGAGGGACTCCACGCAAAGACGTCGGCGTTTGCGCGGAGAAAGTCGACGAGCACTGCTTCCTATTTGGGGTCGAGCCCGGAACCGATCCGGATCTGCTTGGAGGTGTCGCGCACTGGGGTCGAGTGGGACGGCCTTAACCGTCTCCTCTGGCTCGAAGTTGCCGGCATGGCGCTTCACATCTGGCACCTCCTTGGAGAGGTTTTCCAGGTCGGCGATGAGGGCCTCGGACTCAGCGAGGGCCTCGGCGTACTCCACGCACTCCACGTCGCATTCGAACGCGTGTTTGTACGTGGGGCCGACGGTGATGACCCCGTTGGGGCCCGGCATCTTGAGCTTCAGGTAGGTGTAGTTGGGGACGGCCATGAACTTCGCGTAGCATGGCCTCCCCAGTACAGCGTGGTAAGTTCCTCGGAACCCGACCACCTCGAACGTCAAGGTCTCCCTTCGGAAGTTGGAGGGCGTCCCGAAGCAGACGGGGAGGTCGAGTCGTCCGAGGGGCTGGACGCGCTTCCCAAGGATGATCCCGTGGAAGGGCGCAGCGCCTGCTCGGACGGAGGACAGATCGACGCGCAGGAGCTTGAGGGTCTCGGCGTAGATGATGTTGAGGCAGCTGCCCCCATCCATCAGGACCTTGGTGAGCCTGACGTTGCCGACGACGGGGTCGACGACGAGCGGGTATTTTCCCGGGCTCGGCACATGGTCGGGGTGGTCGGCCTGGTCGAAGGTGATGGGCTTGTCGGACCAGTCTAGGTAGACTGGCGCCGCCACCTTCACCGAGCAGACCTCCCGGCGCTCTTGCTTGCGGTGCCGAGCCGAGGCATTCGCCGCATGCCCTCCATAGATCATGAAGCAGTCGCGGACCTCGGGGAACTCTCCTGCTTGGCGATCCTCGTTCTTGTCGTCGTCGCGGGCCCTGCCACCCTCGGCGGGTGGCCCGGCCCTGTGGAAGTGGCGCCGAAGCATGACGCACTCCTCGAGAGTGTGCTTGACGGGCCCCTGATGGTAGGGGCACGACTCCTTGAGCATCTTGTCGAAGAGGTTAGCACCTCCGGGGGGCTTCCGAGGGTTCTTGTACTCGGCGGCGGTGACAAGGTCCGCGTCAGCGGCGTCGCGTTTCGATTGCGACTTCTTCTTGCCTTTCTTCTTGGCGCCGCGCGGAGTAGACGCCTCGGGAGCCTCTTCCGACGGGCGGCCCTGGGGCCGCCTGTCCTTTCGGAAGATAGCCTCGACCGCCTCCTGGCCAGAGGCGAACTTGGTGGCGATGTCCATCAGCTCGCTCGCCCTGGTGGGGGTCTTGCGACCCAGCTTGCTCACCAGGTCGCGGCAAGTGGTGCCGGCGAGGAACGCGCCGATGACATCCGAGTCGGTGATGTTGGGCAGCTCGGTGCGCTGCTTCGAGAATCGCCGGATGTAGTCCCGGAGAGACTCTCCCGGCTGTTGCCGGCAGCTTCGAAGGTCCCAGGAATTCCCGGGGCGCACGTATGTGCCCTGGAAATTGCCAGCGAAGGCTTGGACCAAGTCGTCCCAGTTGGAGATCTGCCCCGGAGGCAGGTGCTCCAACCAGGCGCGAGCAGTGTCGGAGAGGAACAAGGGGAGGTTACGGATGATGAGGTTGTCGTCGTCCGTCCCACCCAGTTGGCAGGCAAGGCGGTAGTCCGCGAGCCATAGTTCCGGTCTCGTTTCCCCCGAGTACTTCGTGATAGTAGTCGGGGGTCGGAACCGGGTCGGGAATGGCGCCCGTCGGATGGCCCGACTGAAGGCCTGCGGACCGGGTGGTTCGGGCGAGGGACTCCGATCCTCCCCGCTGTCGTAGCGCCCCCCACGCCTGGGGTGGTAGCCTCAGCGCACCCTTTCGTCGAGGTGGGCCCGACGGTCACGTCGATGGTGCTCGTTGCCGAGGTGGCCCGGGGCCGCAGGCGCGGTGTTGCGCGTGCGCCCGGTGTAGACCGAGGCTTCCCGCATGAATCGGGAAGTCGCGGCATGAGGTTCCGAGGGATATCCCTGCCTTTGGGAGGCAGTGCTCTCGGCCCGTCGGGCCGCAGCGCCTTCCAGAAGATTCTTGAGCTCTCCCTGGATTCGCCGACCCTCGGTGGTTGATGGCTCCGGCATCGCGCGGAGGAGCATCGCTGCGGCTGCCAGGTTCTGACCAACCCCGCTGGATGCGGGCGGCGGCCTGACCCTGACATCGTCGGCGACGTGGCGCTGGAGACCTTGGGGGAGGTGACGTATTTCTCCGGCCGGGGGTTGGCCCGCCCATGCCTGCCCGGCGTCCCGATGGATCGGCTCAAGCGCTCCTGTTCCCTCGTTGAGCCTGGCCTGCGCCTCGCGGACTTGCTCGAGTTGTGGGTCGTAACCCCCCGCCGGAACGGGGACCACAGCTAGCTCCCGCGGGATGTCGGCGCGAGGCACCGGCCTAGGAAGATCACCGTCCTCCGGCATGCCGAGATGGTTGCCTTCGGAGGGATCCCCTAGCTCGATGTGGAAACATTCGCGGCTTGGGCCGCAGCCCTCGTCGTCAAGGCTGCGGCTTCCGTCGGAACAGTCGGAGAGGCAATAGTCACATGCGGTCATGAAGTCCCGCATGGCACCGGGGTTGCCAAGTCCAGAGAAATCCCAACAGGTGCTGGGATCGTCATCTTCCTCGGACCCAGAGGGCCCGTAGGTTGAGACGTCCGTCAACCGGTCCCAAGGCGACCGCATACGAAACCCCAGTGGGGTTGCACTCGCCTCAATGAGAGCGCCCGCCAAAGCGAGGTCGCTTGGCGGGTCGAGGCCGAGTCGAAATGACATAAGATGGGAGTTAGTCGGTACCTTTTGGTCGACGAGGAGCGACGTAATCACATCGGGGACTGGTTGCACCGTCATCTCAGGTACGAGGGCGACGTCCTGCAGGCTTTCCGCGAGCGCGCTGGCGTTGTCTTCTTGCTCGGGATCAGCGTGTCGCGGGGGGACGGCGCCTGCCTCCGTCTCGAACGCGAGGTCGACGCCCGGCGTGCCTTCCGTCGGGGCGCTGGGGACGTCGATTCGCTCGACAGCCGACGAAGCGCGGCCTCCCGCTTGGCCTTGGTTGCCTCGCCTCCTCCTCCGTTGGCGGGGGAGAGGACAGAGCGAGCTCGAATGTTGTTCTTCCGCCACGCGGGGAAGATGTCGCCGATTCCGCCGCCGGCGGGCGGGTTGTCGGCCGCCATTGTCGTTGTCGCGCGGCGGTGGAAGAAGTATCATGTCGTAGCTGCCGTCGAAGGACATGAACTCAAGACTCCCAAAACGAAGCACCGTCCCGGGCTGGAGAGGTTGCTGGAGACTGCCCATCTGGAGCTTGACGGGGAGCTGTTCGTCAGCACGCAGCAGGCCCCTACCTGGCGCGCCAACTGTCGGCGTTTCGAGACCGGGGGGTCCCCGAGCCGATGAGTGAGTGTGCTGCGTGCCCCAGCCCAGATGGGTCGAGCGCGTGGGCGAGCGCGAAGGGGGGAAGAGGCGAGGTGGCCGGAGACGGGCGTGAGAGAGGTGGAGATCCCGCGGCCTTCGTGTTCGTCCCGCGCCCAGGTCGGGTGCGCTTGCAGTAGGGGGGTTACAAGCGTCCACGCGGGTGAGGGAAGCGAGCGGCCCCAAGAGAGCGCCTGTCTCGTCCTCGTCCCCGCGCGGCCAACCCTCTCTAAGAAGGCCCTGGTCCTTCCTTTTATAGTCGTAAGGAGAGGATCCAGGTGTACAATGGGGGGTGTAGCAGAGTGCTACGTGTCTAGCGGTGGAAGAGCTAGCGCCCTAGGTACATGCCAATGTGGCAGCCGGAGAGGTCTTGGCACCTTGCTGGCGTGATGTCGTGGCTGTCGGAGGAGCGACGGAGCCTGTCGGAGGGACAGCTGTTGGAGCGGTCGAGTCCTTGCTGACGTCGCCCTGCTTCCGTAAGAGAGCTGAGAGCCGCCGTCGTCACAGAGCTTGTGGGGCGCCATCATTGTCCATCTGGCGGAGCTGGCCAGATGGGACGCCGGTCTTGTTCTCCGTGACCCGAGTCGGCTCGGGGTAGGATGATGATGGCGCTTCTTGTTGACGTGGCGGGCCTGTGCCCTAGGTCGGGCGACGTGGGGGCTCCTCCGAAGCCGAGGTTGAGTCTGTCTTCTGTTGCCGAGGCCGAGTCCGAGCCCTGGGGTCGGGCGAGGCGGAGATCGTTCGGCCGAGGCCTGGGCGGAGTCCGAGCCCTGGGTCGGGCGAGGTGGAGTTCG
The DNA here is from genome assembly GCF_902167145.1 of Zea mays. NCBI lineage: Eukaryota > Viridiplantae > Streptophyta > Magnoliopsida > Poales > Poaceae > Zea > Zea mays. The sequence goes on from NC_050097.1 coordinate 208,135,024, forward strand.
TCGTCTTCCGGGGCTGAGCCCGAGTCCGAGCCCTGGGGTCGGGCGGAGCGGAGTTCGCCGTCTTCCGGGTCTTAGCCCGAGTCCGAGCCCTGGGGTCGGGCGGAGCGGAGTTCGCCGTCTTCCGGGTCTTAGCCCGAGTCCGAGCCCTGGGGTCGGGCGGAGCAGAGTTCGCCGTCTTCCGGGTCTTAGCCCGAGTCCGAGCCCTGGGGTCGGGCGGAGCGGAGTTCGCCGTCTTCCGGGTCTTAGCCCGAGTCCGAGCCCTGGGGTCGGGCGGAGCGGAGTTCGCCGTCTTCCGGGTCTTAGCCCGAGTCCGAGCCCTGGGGTCGGGCGGAGCGGAGTTCGCCGTCTTCCGGGTCTTAGCCCGAGTCCGAGCCCTGGGGTCGGGCGGAGCGGAGTTCGCTATGGCGCCTTTGGCAAGGCCTGACTGCCTGTTAGACTCACTCTGTCAAGTGGCACTGCAGTCGGAGTGGCGCAGGCGGCGCTGTCCTTCTGTCAGACTGGTCAGTAGAGCGGTGAGTGACGGCGGTCACTTCGGCTCTGCCGGGGGGCGCGTGTCAGGATAAAGGTGTCAGGCCACCTTTGCGTTAAATGCTCCTGCAACCTAGTCAGTCGGCACGGCGATTTTAGTCAGGGTTGCTTCTAAGCGAAGCCAGGGCCTCGGGCGAGCCGGATGTGTGTCCGCCGTTAAAAGGGGGGCCTCGGGCGAGACGGAAGTCTCTCGAGGTCGGCTGCCCTTGGCCGAGGCTAGGCTCGGGCGAAGCGTGATCGAGTCACTCGTGTGGACTGATCCCTGACTTAATCGTACCCATCAGGCCTTTGCAGCTTTATGCTGATGGGGGTTACCAGCTGAGAATTAGGCGTCTTGAGGGTACCCCTAATTATGGTCCCCGACAGTAACCAACGAGAATTTCACATAGCATAAATAGATGGAGCCCATGAGAGTATGGCTCAGAAAATAAGAATGTGACCGGAGTTGAAGCAGAGATTGCTGGCAAAAGAGCATCACATGATAATTTCTTTAACTCAGAGAACTATTTTATGATCATCACGGGGATTATCAGCCAAAGATTGATACGATATTTAATATGAGGATGAACCAACCATGAGATCGAGATTGATAATATTTTAGAGACATGAGAGATCCAAAGATATCAGCAACATCCATTGAACTAAATGGATACGCCGTTTAAAGGTAAAATTGATAAAACAACGTCATGATCCTCGGAGAAGGGGGTATGAGATTGTCCAGAAATGAGAGATTTATGCAGATCAACATCCGATGCTTGAGAACGGGATACAACAAATAACCAGATAATAGGGCAGAATCATTAAAGGATCCAGAGATTCGGATGATTGAGCCACCACATGATTCACAAGGAAAAGATCACCAGATACATGTGAAAGGAGAGGTAGGCAACAAGATCAGTTGGATGATCAACATGAATGCTATGAAGTTTTAGGGGCAATGATTTTATGGAAAGAAACATAGCTTCCATATGGTTTGCGCAACTAGACACAAAAAAAAAATTTGACACGACAAGTGCACAAGGAGACTTGGGTTGATCTAGCGGTCAAGCTATGGGTGTCTATAAGTTGTGCAGGTGCAATTTCAAGTGTAAAACACACAAGGGCTAGAAACACCAAAACAAGCATGTGATTTGATTTTTTTTAGAGTTTCACTCGGGAACCACTAGATTATTTGGGGAAAGGGGGGGTCTTCTTTTATGAACAGAACAAGCAACAAATGTTTTTTTTGCAAAAAGGGTTGAACATTTACAATACCACCTAGATAGCAAGGCAAGAGAAACACATAACACGACCTAACAAGACTTACCAATCTGACACGAGGTAAGGCATTTCTAACATAGCAGTACATCACATTACTCACAAGTTCTTTTCATTGGAATAAAGGTGAGAGAAGCATGTTGATGCACAAAAGACAATTATAATGCGACAATCATGATGCATGCTCATTCTAGTCGTCTCCTCAGACCTAACTAATTTTTCGGGTGCTTATGCAGCATCCTTATTAATAGTAATAGTAGCCTTTATGGCCTAAATAACTAGCCACCTAGCTACCCATCTATTTCCTAAGGCTTCACGTACTAGGTCTATCCTTATCGTCCTGACGATCTATCCAACATTGGTTTCTAGCAAGTTTTACTTTTAGAAAAGGTTGGTAATCATGACTTATTGACTTCTCTGTGATGGTATTCGCTCCGATACCAGCTGTGGCGGAACCGCCCGAATTATTCCAGCTTAAGTGCCCAAGTCGCACCCATAAGGGCAGCAACACACTTAAACAGGAATAACCCATCAGTCCCTCGGATCTAGTCCGATAAAGCCACTTACCAGGATCGAATACCACTAGCTCACACGAAGGTGAGGCCCAGAGAAATACAATAAACATAATACCACAAATTTAATAAGTATCATTAGTGATTACATTATCGGAGTTTCAAAAATAATAACCATAAATTTTAATGCAGCGGAAATAACTAACGAAGAAGAACCGAGTAACATGGCGAAGCCTGGCCACGCTACTCCTCCTGGTCCTCTCCTGCGAAAGCAGTAACCCACTCGACCATCTATCCCGGCGGCAGGGATGGAGGTCAAGTCACACCAGCAACAAATCAACCTAAGAAGTACCTGCAAAAATTATGCCACAAGCAAGGCTGAGTATACTAATACTCAGCTAGACTTACCCGGTGTGAGGAGTCTACTCCTCTACCTCTAGACATGCAGCTGTTTGGCTGAGGGGTTTGGTTTGCCAAAAGCACTAGCTGAGTCTAAAAATCAAGTTTTTAGCTTTTCAAGTTTTAGTATGATCCTTTTAAACTAGATGTGTACCTAGCTAGTCATACATGGTATCAAACATTTTATCAATCAACATCTTTTGCCAGTCAACTCATTTCCACTTATTACTCAAAGTAGCAGCATGGATCAAGCAGTCTCATTAGCTGCGAGAAGCAGACGATTCGAATCGAGTTTTTAAACCTTGCAAGGTAAACCTAAACACACGACATGCAGGGGCACTTAATCCTTATTTCTCGGCATGTGCTTAGTACGTTCAAACGCTTGACTCACGGTACCACACCTTAATCCTTATTCCATTTTCCATCTCGTAAACAATCAATCCCCATGGATTGTTGTCCACCAACTAGTATCATGACAGTGTGAAAGTGGGTACAATCAATTTCCTGATCTCGCGCGAGTGCTAGAAAAATCACTCGTCTTCTACCGAGATCCTAATTAAATAAAGCAACTACTCGACCTGGCATACTAGTATTCATTTCAAAAGGATTCCTGAGATCATGCAACTAGGGTTTCAAACAATTCCTACACTTAAGTGCACAATCAATCCTACAATCATTAAGTGAAGTAAAATAGCATAAATAACAGGTTATGCATAAAACCGGGGCTTGCCTTTAATTTAACACTTAGACAGTGTTTGCTGGGTGGCACTCGCTTGGCGAGCATCCACTGGTCAAGTCCATCCTTCTCTGGGTCGTCCACCAACTGCATCTTGTGGTTGACACCACATCACTTGCACGATCATCATCTCTCGGTCCTAAATGAGATGCAGGATGCATATGTATGAATATGATGAAATATATCACAAGACAATCCCAAAATAGATGGTAGCAAACTAAACATTAAATCGTAAGACACCGTAAACAATCACACACTAGCACTAGTTATCCACACGTCATCGTGCCTACGTAATCAATACCATTAAAAAGACGACAATTACTTTCTAGAATTAACTAGCGCAACACGGCATCACACGTGCAAGCATTTATCACATTCGCTCAAATTTTTCATTAGTTCCTTCATTATTATACTAGTTAAGTACACATAAATTTGCCATGGCTTCTATATAGATAAACTTAGTTAAAAAGGAATAGTCACTTAATCGGGTTTTACAATTGTTCGCAATACTCTAATGCAAGCATACATCCAAGGACACACAAGAAAGTGATAGCCTAATCACACTACTTATTATACTAATCTACTGAGGTTGGTTATTTAGTAGTACTCAGATTAGCAGCACAATTATTAGAAATGGTAACATCTCATTAATTTTGTTTCTCGTCCATAGAGTGACACTTGCTAAACTGACGTTGATCGAAGCTAATTTCTTACTAGACGTCAACCATTTAATTTACTACTGCACTAGTTACTTGTATATCTTCAATTATATAGTCTTCTAATATAGGGATCATGAGATAACACTATCAATCATACTCAAGTAAGACAAGAGAGTAGAGCAATCAACCATAATCAACAAGGTTAGGATAGCAGCACAACATTTACTTGTTTCAGTCGTAACTCACAAGATATTCATCTAAAAATAGTGATCAAATACTTTTGGAAAGTCTAAGAAGTTCTCTACAACTTTGGTATTATCATCTCAAGGTGATTAGACACTTAATAAGGTTAAATAGTGATAAACGATAGCTTTATTCAGATTTGGACAGATTCAGACTTATGCCTTCAAAAATTCATAACTAGAGACTCAGACATCCAAATCATTTGATCTTAAACTTTCTGGAAATATAATTAAATTGTCTACAAATCAATTATAAACAACTCAGGTTGATTTAAAATGTATCGTGGTTAAAAGACACTAGGAAGGCTTTGCTGTCCAGATTTGGACAGATTCAGACTTCACACTTCAAACGCCTATAACTTAATCTTTAGACCACCAAAAAGGGTGATTCAAGACTTTTTGGAAAGATTGGAAAACTTACTACATAACTTTTATAAACACCAAGAAGTGATTCTATATTTAACTAAATCAAACAATACAGTTTTCTAAATCTGTTCTGACAGTGGATAGAATACGGCAATCCTCTTATAAAATTCATAACTCTCAAACTATCAGGTTTATTGTCATGACAATTTAACACAAGTAAGATAAGAATATTATCTACAACTTTCTTATAATTGATAAGGACTGATTCTAAACTGAACTTAAGCAAACAATGCGACCTCCGAAATCTGTACAGGAATTGGACAGATTCAGTTACTAAACTTGCGAAAAGCATAACTTCTAAACGATCAGACTTATGGCTGTCAAATTTTAACACAAGAAAGTTAATAAAGTTATCTACAACTTTCTTGTGACCACCAATAACTGATTTCAACATTAAATTAAGCAACCATTGCAATCTCTGAAATCTGTTCAGAAATTGGACAGATTCAGTTACTGAACTTGTGAAAAGTATAGCTTCTAAACAATCAATTCTTAGCTCATGCATTTTTAGGACAAGCTAGATACACAAGTGAACTATAACTTTTATATAGCACATATCCACAGAAAACATACTTTACTTAACTAGATTAATTGCACAACTAAAACTGTACGTGCAGGAATTACAGTTTGCTATCACAATAGCACTCAACTCAATCATCAATTAAAATCATGGAGAGACACTACCACCAATTTATCAAGTTTAAATCATTATGACTTAGTTATCAAGTTTCAATTTATATTGAGATACTTTAGCATTTCAAAAAAAACATGCACGTTTTTATTTACTTCTAATTTTTCTCTAATTGTTCTTATAATTATAAAATGGGTGTTATTTTAGCACCATATGAAACTACCTAATTTGGGGCTGGCATTTTTATGAAGCATAGGTAATGACAAATCATGACTAATGTATAAATTTCACATGCTCAGATTTTATATTTTATTTACTATAAAAATAACAATTTGTTAATGCAATAAAGCATGTGAGAGCAAGTCAAATCTAAAACTAATTATGTTCTGTGGATGCATGACCATGTTAAGTTTTCTTAGGCTACTATAATATTATGAGAGGACAATGGAACACCATTTTCTATTTTTACATCCATATATTATTTATAAACCATTTGAAACTACTTAAGGTGCATTAAACAAGTTAAATCACTAACTTAATCATACATGCATCACAATTCATGAAATATTTACCAGTCACCAAGCATCAGAACAAGAGTCTACTGTAAAAATTTGAATCTATTTGGAGCACTAGAGCTACAGATCTAAAAATAACAAGAAAACCAATCATCTTTTTCCTATTTAACATGTTTAAATTAACACACCAAGAAAACAGTGAACAACCTACAAGTTTTATATTTTTCTTAGATAGAGTATGACAACATCTAACTAACAAAACAAGTTTCATCATTTTTGGATTTTTATAAATAAAACTATGGAGAGAAGCAAGTTCATTTATTCTCTAAACCAGTTTTTAAATACGAATTTCTACAGAAAAACTTTTCCACTAAAACATACCAACATATAGATCCAATAGTTAGAGCATTTCATAAGGAAGCCAACAAAAAAAGTTTCACGATTTTAGGAGCTCCAAAACTCGAGATATGAATTTTTGAACACAACACCAAAATCTGCAACTTGTATACTCAAATCTCGCCTTGGGCCCACCTGTCATAGGCACTAGGCGTCTTCTTCAACCTTGACGTGAACAACAGGGAGGCTGCCATGGCTGGAATGGAGATGCAGCTCATAGGAGCTCTCTGGGCGCCATGGGAGCCGATCCCTGCTGCCAGAGGTGGAAGAAAGGGGCGCCATGGGGAGGGAGCTCCCTGCTCAGTCGAACAGAGAAGGGAAGGGAGTGGTGTGTGGGAGAAGGGAGAGGGTGGGCTGCCATTTATAGAGCCAAGCTCTAGACATGTCAGACTGCACCAGCAGGTGGCAGGTGCTGCAGTGACGACTTTGGACGACGTGTTTTGGCATTTTCTGCTTGGAATCGGATCTTGGTTGCTGCACAAAATATCTTCCTTGATCTATACTCTACATTTGTTGTAAAGGACTTGAGGTGATTCGGGCACTGGTTAGAGAGTTATAGACCCACGAAAATTGGTTTGTCAGTGGGTTAGAAAACAGTGGAAACTCGTGAAAACTGAATGTCAAAGCATGTCAAACGAAATCGGATGAATGCCATCTTTTACTATGTTGTGCCCCTATTAGTTATTAACAACTTTTGTATTTGGGGAAACTTGAGTTGTTCAATAAAAATTTGGGAACACGAGACGTCGACCCGAACGATGCTGATTTCAGACTTAGAAGAATTCGAATTCAGAAATCAGATTTTTATTCTGTCTTGATGTCACTGTTTGAGATACTTAGAAATTGAATCAAGGCTTGGTTTAAATATAAAATTTGTTGTATTACACAGGTTCTACAATGTTTATTAAAGGTCAAACCTCATATCTTGAATATAAATTAAAGTTTTACTTTGGTCAAGGTAGCATCATTATAGAGCTTCAAATTATATTTTTAAGGCATTCGGGGTATTTTCTTGGCATTTTCTCTACATGAACCCTTAATAACTTTTGTTGTAGAGTTGATATAGAGTTGTTTGAGTAAGATGGCAAGACTTGGTCGAATTTCAAAATTTACATTTGTTCAAACGAGAAGTTTCAAGCAAGTATAGGATTTATCTTTTCACGTGAGTATTTCGTTCAACCTTCTAGAAATCTTTAGAATACACTTGATGGATAGAGATGAATGATGATATATAGAAAACAAGTCGAGTTGCATAAGAATCAATTAGAGGTTCACACAAAGAGATCCTGCGGGAGAATGCGGATTCAGATTAAGTATTTGGACGTAGACCGACTATCGAGACAGCGGATTCGGACATAGATCAGATAATATCACAACTGTCAAGAGTCCGAATAAATGAGTCTGGACAGGAGTTACGGGACGATATTGACTTTCGAATTTGCATTAGCTCCGAGAAATAAAAGTTTTAACAGGCTCCAAATTTGGCTGTTCTCGAGATAGAATAATTCCAAATTTGGTGAAACATTCATGAGTAACTTGATAAATGGAGATAAATGTGATAAAGAGATAGAAATTTTCACTGAGCATCCGAGATTAGGATAAATATCCCGACAAAACGCGAAATAGACACCTGGGGTGTCACATTTCGGGCTTCAGAACTTTGGCGATGACGAACGGCCCTTCCCAGGGAGGTGTGAGCTTGTGCCGCCCTCGGGCGTCCTGTCGCAGCCGAAGCACCAGGTCGCCCACCTGGAGGTCTCGGGACCGGACCCCTCGGGCGTGGTAGTGTCGCAGGGACTGCTGGTACCGCGCCAAGTGTAGTAAGGCCATGTCCCGAGCCTCTTCCAGCTGGTCCAGCGAGTCTTCTCGACTAGCTTGGTTGCTTTGGTCGGCGTAGGCCCTCGTCCTTGGGGAACCGTATTCTAAGTCTGTGGGCAAGATGGCCTCGGTCCCATAGACTAGAAAGAACGGCGTGAAGCCCGTGGCTCGGCTCGGCGTTGTCCTCAGACTCCAGACCACCGAGGGGAGTTCCTTCATCCATCACTTGCCGAACTTGTTGAGGTCATTGTAGATCCGAGGCTTGAGTCCTTGTAGAATCATGTCGTTGGCACGCTCTACTTGCTCATTCGTCATGGGGTGAGCCACGGCGGCCCAGTCCACCCGGATGTGGTGATCCTCGCAGAAGTCCAGGAACTTTCTGCCGGTGAACTAGGTGCCGTTGTCGATGATGATGGAGTTTGGGACCCCAAAACGATGGATGATGTTGGTGAAGAACGCCACCGCATGTTCGGACCTGATGCTGTTTAGGGGTCGGACCTCGATCCACTTGGAGAATTTGTCGATGGTGACCAACAGGTGCGTGTAGCCCCCGGGTGCCTTCTGCAAGGGGCCGACGAGGTCCAGACCCCACACAGCAAAAGGCCAGGTGATGGGTATCGTCTGCAGAGCCTGAGCGGGCAGGTGGGTCTGCCTGACACCCTTCGCAGGTGCGGACAATTCTAGTGGCGTCGGCCACCACCGTCGGCCAGTAGAAACCTTGTCGGAAGGCGTTTCCAACAAGGGCTCGAGGTGCTGCGTGATGGCCGCAAGCCCCCGAGTGTATCTCTCGTAGGAGCTCCTGACCTTCGGCGATGGGGATGCATCGCTGGAGGATGCCTGAGGGGCTGCGGTGGTAGAGCTCCTTCCCATCTCCCAGCAAGACGAATGACTTGGCGCGTCGCGCCAACCGCCGAGCTTCAGCTCGGTCGAGGGGTAGCTCTCCTCGGTGGAGATATTGCAGGTACGGGGTCTGCCAGTTTCGATTAGGCGCGACCCCGCTTCGCTCCTCCTTGACGCGCAGTGCCTCACCCTCGGGGGCCGAGGGTACCTCGGGCTGAACCGAGGGTGCCTCGGGCCGAGCCGAGGGTGCCTCGGGCCGAGCCGAGGGTGCCTCGGACTGAGCCGAGGGTACCTCGGGCTGGGCCGAGGGTGCCTCGGGCTCGGGCGTGTCGTCGATCTTGACGGAGGGTTGATGCGGGTCTCGGGAGAAGACGTCCGGGGGAACCGTTGTTCGCCCCGAGGCTATTTTAGCCAGCTCGTCCGTAGTCTCGTTGTAGCGCCGGGCGATATGGTTGAGCTCGAGCCCGTAGAACTTGTCTTCCAGGCGCCGTACCTCATCGCAGTAGGCTTCCATCTTCGGGTCGCGGCAGTGGGAGTTCTTCATGACTTGGTCGATGACGAGCTGCGAGTCACCGCGAGCGTCGAGGCGTCGAACCCCTAGCTCGATGGCGATCCGCAACCCGTTGACCAGAGCCTCGTACTCAGCCACATTGTTGGACGCTGGGAAATGGAGGCGTAGCACGTAGCGTAGGTGCTTCCCGAGGGGCGAGATGAAGAGTAGGCCTGCGTCGGCTGCTGTCTTCATCAGCGACCCGTCGAAGAACATGGTCCAGAGTTCCGGTTGGATCGGAACTGTTGGGAGCTGGGTGTCGACCCATTCAGCCACGAAATCCGCCAAGACCTGGGACTTGATGGCCTTCCGAGGGGCGAAAGAGATTGTTTCGCCCATGATTTCCACCGCCCACTTTGCGATTCTACCCGAGGCCTCTCGGCACTGGATGATCTCCCCCAGGGGGAAGGATGACACCACAGTTACCGGATGAGACTCGAAGTAGTGTCGCAACTTCCGCCGCGTCAGGATCACCGCGTATAGCAGCTTCTGAACTTGTGGGTAGCGGATCTTGGTCTCGAACAGTACCTCGCTGATGAAGTAGACTAGCCTCTGGATGGGCAATGCATCCCCTCTTCTCGTCTCTCAACCACAATCGTGGCGCTAACCACCTGAGTGGTCACGGCGACGTAGATCAAGAGGGCTTCTCCGGCAGTGGGGGCACCAAAATGGGTGCGTTCGTGAGGAGCGCCTTCAGGTTCCCGAGGGCTTCCTCGGCCTCAGGGGTCCAAGTGAAACACTCGGCCTTCCTTAAGAGGCGGTACAGAGGCAGACCTCTTTCGCCGAGGCGCGAGATGAAGCGGCTCAGAGCCGCAAGACATCCCGTGACTCTCTATGTGCCCTTCAAGTCCTTGATGGGCCCCATGTTGGTGATGGTCACGATCTTCTCCGGGTTGGCTTCGATGCCCGCTCGGAGACGACGAACACCAAGAGCATGCCTCAGGGTACCCCAAGACACACTTTTCGGGATTGAGCTTCAAGCCTTTCGCCTTGAGACATCGGAATGTCACTTCAAGGTCGGAAAGGAGGTCGGAGGCTTTCCTCGTCTTGACTAAGATGTCATCGACGTAGGCCTCGACCGTCCGGCCAATGTGTTCGCCGAACACATGGTTCATGCACCGCTGGTACGTCACACCCGCATTCCTCAAGCCGAACGGCATGGTGACATAGCAGTACATGCCGAAGGGTGTGATGAAAGAAGTCGCGAGCTGGTCGGACTCTTTCATCCTGATTTGGTGATACCCTGAGTAGGCATCGAGGAAAGACAGGGTTTCGCACCCAGCGGTGGAATCCACGATTTGGTCGATGCGAGGCAGAGGGTAGGGAAGCTTCGGACATGCTTTGTTTAGACCAGTGTAGTCTACACACATCCGCCATTTCCCTCCTTTCTTTCTCACAAGCACAGGGTTGGCAAGACATTCGGGATGGAATACCTCTTTGATGAACCCTGTCGCCATTAGCTTGTGGATCTCCTCTCCTATGGCTCTGTGCTTTTCTTCGTCGAATCGGTGCAGAGGCTGCTTGACGGGTCGGGCTCCAGCTCGGATATCCAGCGAGTGCTCGGCGACATCCCTCGGTATGTCGGGCATGTCCGAGGGACTCCACGCGAAAACATCGGTGTTTGCGCGGAGAAAGTCGACGAGCACTGCTTCCTATTTGGGATCGAGCTCGGAGCCGATCAGGATCTGCTTGGAAGCGTCGCTGCTGGGGTCGAGGGGGACGGACTTAACCGTCTCCGCTGGCTCGAAGTTGTCGGCGTGGCGCTTCACGTCTGGCACCTCCTTCGAGAGGCTCTCCAGGTCGGCGATGAGGGCCTCGGATTCGGCGAGGGCCTCGGCGTACTCCACGCACTCGACGTCACATTCGAACGCGTGTCGGTACGTGGGGCCGACGGTGATGACCCCGTTGGGGCCCGACATCTTGAGCTTGAGGTAGGTGTAGTTGGGGACGTGAAAGGGAATTAGGCTTACACCTAGTTCCTATATAATTTTGGTGGTTGAATTGCCCAACATAAATCTTTAGACTAACTAGTTTGCCCAAGTGTATAGATTATACAGGTGTTAAAGGTTCACATTCAGTCAATAAAAAGACCAAGTGTTGGATTCAACAAAGGAGCAATGAGGCAACCGAGGGCACCTCTGGCTGGAGGCACCGGACTGTCCGGTGTGCACCGAACAGTGTCCGGTGCGCCCAGAGGACACCAACTCAAACTCTTCGCCCTCGGGAATTCTTGGAAGCCGGCGCGCTATAATTCACCGGACTGTCCGGTGTGCACCGGACATGTCCGGTGCTCCAAGGAAGCGCGGTCTCCAGAACTCGCCTGCCTCGGGTTCGCGCGGCAGCCGCTCCGCTAAAATTCACCGGACTGTCCGGTGTGCACCGGACTGTCCGGTGTGCCAGCGGAGCAACGGCTCCCTGCAGCGCCAACGGCTCCCTGCGGTGCATTTATTGCGCGCGCAGCGCGCGCAGACGTCAGGCACGCCCATACCGGTGCACCGGACATCAAACAGTACATGTCCGGTGTGCACCGGACACCCAGGCGGGCCCACAAGTCAGAAGCTCCAACGGCTAGAATCCAACGGCAGTGATGACGTGGCAGGGGGCACCGGACTGTCCGGTGTGCACCGGACTGTCCGGTGCGCCATCGAACAGACAGGATTCCCAACGGCCACATTTGGTGGTTGGGGCTATAAATACCCCAACCACCCCACCATTCATTGCATCCAAGTTTTCCCACTTCTCAACCACTTACAAGAGCTAGGCATTCAATTCTAGACACACACAAAGAGATCAAATCCTCTCCAATTCCACACAAGGCTTTAGTGATTAGCGAGAGAGATTTGCCGTGTTCTTTTGAGCTCTTGCGCTTGGATTGCTTCTTTTCTTTCTCACTTGTTCTTGAGATCACAACTCCATTGTAATCAAGGCAAGAGGCACCAATTGTGTGGTGGCCCTTGCGGGGAAGTTTTGTTCCCGGCTTTGATTTGAGAAGAGAAGCTCACTCGGTCCAAGGGACCGTTTGAGAGAGGGAAGGGTTGAAAGAGACCCGGCCTTTGTGGCCTCCTCAACGGGGAGTAGGTTTGCAAGAACCGAACCTCGGTAAAACAAATCTCCGTGTCTCATTTGCTTATTCGCTTGGGATTTGTTTTGCGCCCTCTCTCGCAGACTCGTTTCCTTATTACTAACGCTAACCCGGCTTGTAGTTGTGTTTATATTTGTAAATTTCAGTTTCGCCCTATTCACCCCCCCCCTCTAGGCGACTATCAATTGGTATCGGAGCCCGGTGCTTCATTAGAGCCTAACCGCTCGAAGTGATGTCGGGAGATCACGCCAAGAAGGAGATGGAGACCGGCGAAAAGCCCACTACAAGCCAAGGGAGCACTTCATCGGAAGAGTCCCGCACCAAAAGGAGGGAGAAGAAGAAGAGCTCCTCCAACAAAGGGAAGGAGAAGAAATCTTCTTCTCACCACAAAGAGAAGAAGGAAAAATCTTCTTCCCACAAGCCGCATCGGAAAGGCGACAAGCACAAAAGGATGAGGAAGGTGGTCTATTACGAGACCGACACTTCATCAACATCGACCTCCGACTCCGATGCGCCCTCCGTCACTTCTAAGCGCCAAGAGCGCAAGAAGTATAGTAAGATCCCCCTACGCTACCCTCGCATTTCCAAACATACACCTTTACTTTCCGTCCCATTAGGCAAACCACCAACTTTTGATGGTGAAGATTACGCTAGGTGGAGCGATTTAATGCGATTTCATCTAACCTCGCTCCACAAAAGCATATGGGATGTTGTTGAGTTTGGCGCGCAGGTACCATCCGTAGGGGATGAGGACTACGATGAGGATGAGGTGGCCCAAATCGAGCACTTCAACTCTCAAGCAACAACAATACTCCTCGCCTCTCTAAGTAGAGAGGAGTATAACAAAGTACAAGGGTTGAAGAGCGCCAAGGAGATTTGGGATGTACTCAAAACCGCGCACGAGGGAGACGAGCTCACCAAGATCACCAAGCGGGAAACGATAGAGGGGGAGCTCGGTCGGTTCCGGCTTCACAAAGGAGAGGAGCCACAACACATGTACAACCGGCTCAAGACTTTGGTGAACCAAGTGCGCAACCTCGGGAGCAAGAAGTGGGACGACCACGAAGTGGTAAATGTTATTTTAAGATCTCTCATTTTTCTAAATCCCACTCAAGTTCAATTGATTCGTGGAAATCCTAGATATACTAAAATGACCCCCGAGGAAGTTATCGGGCATTTTGTAAGTTTTGAGTGCATGATAGAAGGCTCGAGGAAAATCAACGAGCTTGGCGACCCATCCGAAGCTCAACCCGTTGCATTCAAAGCGACGGAAGAAAAGAAGGAGGAGTCTACACCAAATCGACAACCAATAGACGCCTCCAAGCTTGACAATGAGGAGATGGCGCTAGTCATCAAGAGCTTCCGCCAAATCCTCAAACAAAGGAGGGGGAAAGACTACAAGTCCCGCTCCAAGAAGGTTTGCTACAAATGTGGTAAGCCCGGTCATTTTATTGCTAAATGTCCTATGTCTAGTGACAGTGACCGAGGCGACGACAAGAAGGGGAAAAGAAAGGAGAAGAAGAGGTACTACAGGAAGAAGGGCGGCGATGCCCATGTTTGTCGCGAGTGGGACTCCGACGAGAGCTCAAGCGACTCCTCCGACGACGAGGACGCCGCCAACATCGCCGTCACCAAGGGACTTCTCTTCCCCAACGTCGGCCACAAGTGCCTCATGGCAAAGGACGGCAAAAAGAAGAAGGTTAAATCCAACTCCTCCACTAAATATGAATCGTCTAGTGATGATAATGCTAGTGATGAGGAGGATAATTTACGTATTCTCTTTGCCAATCTTAACATGGAACAAAAAGAAAAACTAAATGAATTGATTAGTGCTATTCATGAAAAGGATGACCTTTTGGACTCCCAAGAGGATTGTCTAATTAAAGAAAACAAGAAACATGTTAAGGTTAAAAAGGCTTATGCTCTAGAAATAGAAAAATGTGAAAAATTGTCTAGTGAGCTAAGCACATGCCGTGAGATGATTGACAACCTTAGAAATGAAAAAGCTATTTTAAATGCTAAGGTTGATTCACATGTTTGTAATGTTTCAATTCCCAATCTTAGAGATGATAATGTTGACTTGCTTGCTAAGATTGATGAATTGAATGCATCTCTTGCTAGCCTTAGATTAGAAAATGAAAATTTAATTGCTAAGGCTAAAGATTTTGATGTTTGCAAAATTACAATTTCCAATCTTAAAGATAAAAATGATATTCTTCATGCTAAGATTGTGGAACTTGATTCTTGCAAACCCTCTACATCTACCATTGAGCATGTCACTATTTGTGCTAGATGTAGAGATATTGATGTTAATGCTATTCATGATCACATGACCTTAATTGAGCAACAAAATGATCATATAGCTAAACTTGATGCTAAAATTGCCGAGCACAACTTAGAAAATGAGAAATTTGAATTTGCTCGTAGCATGCTCTATAATGGGAGACGCCCGGGCATTAAGGATGGCATTGGCTTCCAAAGGGGAGACAATGTCAAAATTAGTGCCCCTCCTAAGAGATTGTCCAACTTTGTTAAGGGCAAGGCTCCCATGCCTCAGGATAACGAGGGTTACATTTTATACCCTGTCGGTTATCCCGAGAGCAAGATTAGGAGAATTCACTCTAGGAAGTCTCACTCTGGCCCTAATCATGCTTTTATATATAAGGGTGAGACATCTAGTTCTAGGCAACCAACCCGTGCTAAGTTGCCTAAGAAAACTCATACTGCATCAAATGAACATAATCTTTCATTTAAAACTTTTGATGCATCTTATGTGTTAACTAACAAATCCGGCAAGATAGTTGCCAAATATGTTGGGGGCAAGCACAAGGGTTCAAAGACTTGTGTTTGGGTACCCAAAGTTCTTGTGTCTAATGCCAAAGGACCCAAAACCATTTGGGTACCTAAAGTCAAGAACTAAACTTGTTTTGTAGGTTTATGCATCCGGGGGCTCAAGTTGGATACTCGACAGCGGGTGCACAAACCACATGACAGGGGAGAAAAGGATGTTCTCCTCATATGAGAAAAACCAAGATCCCCAAAGAGCAATCACATTCGGGGATGGAAATCAAGGTTTGGTCAAAGGTTTGGGTAAAATTGCTATATCTCCTGACCATTCCATTTCCAATGTTTTTTTCGTTGATTCTTTAGATTACAACTTGCTTTCTGTATCTCAATTATGTCAAATGGGCTACAACTGTCTATTCACTGATGTAGGTGTAACTGTCTTTAGAAGAAGTGATGATTCAATAGCATTTAAGGGAGTGTTAGAGGGTCAGCTATACTTAGTAGATTTTGATAGAGCTGAGCTCGACACATGTTTAATTGCTAAGACTAACATGGGTTGGCTCTGGCACCGCCGACTAGCCCATGTTGGGATGAAGAATCTTCATAAGCTTCTAAAGGGAGAGCACATTTTAGGACTAACCAATGTTCATTTTGAGAAAGACAGGATTTGTAGCGCATGCCAAGCAGGAAAGCAAGTTGGCTCTCATCATCCGCATAAGAACATAATGACGACCGACAGGCCACTGGAGCTCCTACACATGGATCTATTCGGCCCGATCGCTTACATAAGCATCGGCGGGAGTAAGTACTGTCTAGTTATTGTGGATGATTATTCTCGCTTCACTTGGGTATTCTTTTTACAGGAAAAATCTCAAACCCAAGAGACCTTAAAAGGATTCTTGAGACGGGCTCAAAATGAGTTCGCCTTAAGGATCAAGAAAATTAGAAGCGATAACGGGACGGAGTTCAAGAATTCTCAAATTGAAGGCTTCCTTGAGGATGAGGGCATCAAGCATGAGTTCTCTTCTCCCTACACGCCACAACAAAATGGTGTAGTGGAGAGGAAGAATAGAACTCTATTGGACATGGCAAGGACCATGCTTGATGAGTACAAGACTTCGGATCGGTTTTGGGCCGAGGCGGTCAACACCGCTTGCTACGCCATCAACCGGTTATATCTTCACCGAATCCTCAAGAAGACATCGTATGAACTCCTAACCGGTAAAAAGCCCAACATTTCATATTTTAGAGTCTTTGGTAGCAAATGCTTTATTCTTGTTAAAAGAGGTAGAAAATCAAAATTTGCTCCTAAGACTGTAGAAGGCTTTTTACTAGGATATGACTCAAACACAAGGGCATATAGAGTCTTTAACAAGTCCTCAGGACTTGTTGAAGTTTCTTGTGACGTTGTGTTTGATGAGACTAACGGCTCTCAAGTAGAGCAAGTTGACCTTGATGAGATAGGTGAAGAAGAGGCTCCATGCATCGCGCTAAGGAACATGTCTATTGGGGATGTGTGTCCTAAGGAATCTGAAGAGCCTCCAAATGCACAAGATCAACCATCCTCCTCCATGCAAGCATCTCCACCAACTCAAGATGAGGAAGAGGCTCAAGTTGATGAAGAAGAAGATCAATCAAATGAGCCACCTCAAGATGATGGCAATGATCAAGGGGGAGATGCAAATGATCAAGACAAGGAGGATGAAGAGCAAAGACCGCCACACCCAAGAGTCCACCAAGCAATCCAACGAGATCACCCCGTCGACACCATCCTCGGCGACATTCATAAGGGGGTAACAACTAGATCTCGTGTTGCACATTTTTGTGAACATTACTCGTTTGTTTCCTCTATTGAGCCACACAGGGTAGAGGAAGCACTACAAGATTCGGATTGGGTGGTGGCAATGCAAGAGGAGCTCAACAATTTCACGAGGAATGAGGTATGGCATTTAGTTCCACGTCCTAATCAAAATGTTGTAGGAACCAAATGGGTCTTCCGCAACAAGCAAGATGAGCATGGTGTGGTGACAAGGAACAAAGCTCGACTTGTGGCCAAGGGATACTCCCAAGTCGAAGGTTTGGATTTTGGTGAAACCTATGCACCCGTAGCTAGGCTTGAGTCAATTCGCATATTATTAGCCTATGCTACTTACCATGGCTTTAAGCTTTATCAAATGGACGTGAAAAGTGCCTTCCTCAACGGACCAATCAAGGAAGAGGTCTATGTTGAGCAACCTCCCGGCTTTGAAGACAGTGAGTACCCTAACCATGTCTATAGGCTCTCTAAGGCGCTTTATGGGCTCAAGCAAGCCCCAAGAGCATGGTATGAATGCCTTAGAGATTTCCTTATAGCTAATGGTTTCAAAGTCGGTAAAGCCGATCCTACACTCTTTACTAAAACTCTTGAAAATGACTTGTTTGTATGCCAAATTTATGTTGATGATATTATATTTGGGTCTACTAACGAGTCTACTTGTGAAGAGTTTAGTAGGATTATGACACAGAAATTCGAGATGTCTATGATGGGGGAGTTGAAGTATTTTCTAGGATTCCAAGTCAAGCAACTCCAAGAGGGCACCTTCATTAGCCAAACGAAGTACACTCAAGACATTCTAACCAAGTTTGGAATGAAGGATGCCAAGCCCATCAAGACACCCATGGGAACTAATGGGCATCTCGACCTCGACACGGGAGGTAAGTCCGTGGATCAAAAGGTATACCGGTCGATGATAGGTTCTTTACTCTACTTATGTGCATCTCGACCAGATATTATGCTTTCCGTATGCATGTGTGCAAGATTCCAAGCCGACCCTAAGGAAGCTCACCTTACGGCCGTGAAACGAATCTTGAGATATTTGGCTTATACTCCTAAGTTTGGGCTTTGGTATCCTAGGGGATCCACATTTGATTTGATTGGTTATTCGGATGCCGATTGGGCGGGGTGCAAAATCAATAGGAAGAGCACATCGGGGACTTGCCAGTTCTTGGGAAGATCCTTGGTGTCTTGGGCTTCAAAGAAGCAAAATTCGGTCGCTCTTTCCACCGCCGAAGCCGAGTACATTGCCGCAGGCCATTGTTGCGCGCAATTGCTTTGGATGAGGCAAACCCTGCGGGACTATGGTTACAAATTAACCAAAGTCCCTTTGCTATGTGATAATGAGAGTGCAATCAAAATGGCCGACAATCCCGTCGAGCATAGCCGCACTAAGCACATAGCCATTCGGTATCACTTTTTGAGGGATCACCAACAAAAGGGAGATATCGAGATTTCATACATTAATACTAAAGATCAATTAGCCGATATCTTTACCAAGCCTCTTGATGAACAATCTTTTAACAAACTTAGGCATGAGCTCAATATTCTTGATTCTAGGAACTTCTTCTGTTAAAATTGCACACATTGCTCTTTTATATATCTTTGATCATGTCTCTTTCATATGCTATGACTAATGTGTTGTCAAGTCTATTTCAAACCAAGTCATAGGTATATTGAAAGGAAATTGGAGTCTTCGGCGAAGACAAAGGCTTCCACTCCGTAACTCACACTTCGCCATCACTCCAAGCAACTCTCTATTCCTTGGGGAGAAATGAGCATCAAGGAAAAGGACTTCGTCTTTGGTATACTCTTAACTCATTCATTTATGACCAAAGGTGAAGAAAGCACTTCGAGGGCTCTATTGATTCCGTTTTTGGCGATTCATGCCAAAAAGGGGGAGAAATGAGCCCAAAGCAAAACGACCGCACCACCACCCATTTCAAAAACTTAGTGCTTTCCAAAAGTATTTTTCAATTGGTATCCTATTGTGTTCAAAAGGAAAAGAAAGTTAGTTTTTCAAAAATGTATATCAAAACCCTCTTGAACACTAAGAGGTGGATCTCCTTTAGGGGGAGTTTTGTTTAGTCAAAAGAAAAGCATTTGAAACAGGGGGAGAAAATTTCAAATCTTGAAAATGCTTTACAAAAATCTTATTCATTTACCTTTGACTATTTGCAAAAGATCTTCGAAATGGATTTACAAAAAGAATTTGCAAAAACAAAACATGTGGTGCAAACGTGGTCCAAAATGCTAAATAAGAAAGAAACATTCCATGCATATCTTGTAAGTAGTTTTATTGACTCAATTCCAAGCAACCTTTACACTTACATTATGCAAACTAGTTCAATTATGCACTTCTATATTTGCTTTGGTTTGTGTTGGCATCAATCACCAAAAAGGGGGAGATTGAAAGGGAATTAGGCTTACACCTAGTTCCTATATAATTTTGGTGGTTGAATTGCCCAACATAAATCTTTAGACTAACTAGTTTGCCCAAGTGTATAGATTATACAGGTGTTAAAGGTTCACATTCAGTCAATAAAAAGACCAAGTGTTGGATTCAACAAAGGAGCAATGAGGCAACCGAGGGCACCTCTGGCTGGAGGCACCGGACTGTCCGGTGTGCACCGGACAGTGTCCGGTGCGCCCAGAGGACACCAACTCAAACTCTTCGCCCTCGGGAATTCTTGGAAGCCGGCGCGCTATAATTCACCGGACTGTCCGGTGTGCACCGGACATGTCCGGTGCTCCAAGGAAGCGCGGTCTCCAGAACTCGCCTGCCTCGGGTTCGCGCGGCAGCCGCTCCGCTAAAATTCACCGGACTGTCCGGTGTGCACCGGACTGTCCGGTGTGCCAGCGGAGCAACGGCTCCCTGCAGCGCCAACGGCTCCCTGCGGTGCATTTATTGCGCGCGCAGCGCGCGCAGACATCAGGCACGCCCATACCGGTGCACCGGACATCAAACAGTACATGTCCGGTGTGCACCGGACACCCAGGCGGGCCCACAAGTCAGAAGCTCCAACGGCTAGAATCCAACGGCAGTGATGACGTGGCAGGGGGCACCGGACTGTCCGGTGTGCACCGGACTGTCCGGTGCGCCATCGAACAGACAGGATTCCCAACGGCCACATTTGGTGGTTGGGGCTATAAATACCCCAACCACCCCACCATTCATTGCATCCAAGTTTTCCCACTTCTCAACCACTTACAAGAGCTAGGCATTCAATTCTAGACACACACAAAGAGATCAAATCCTCTCCAATTCCACACAAGGCTTTAGTGATTAGCGAGAGAGATTTGCCGTGTTCTTTTGAGCTCTTGCGCTTGGATTGCTTCTTTTCTTTCTCACTTGTTCTTGAGATCACAACTCCATTGTAATCAAGGCAAGAGGCACCAATTGTGTGGTGGCCCTTGCGGGGAAGTTTTGTTCCCGGCTTTGATTTGAGAAGAGAAGCTCACTCGGTCCAAGGGACCGTTTGAGAGAGGGAAGGGTTGAAAGAGACCCGGCCTTTGTGGCCTCCTCAACGGGGAGTAGGTTTGCAAGAACCGAACCTCGGTAAAACAAATCTCCGTGTCTCACTTGCTTATTCGCTTGGGATTTGTTTTGCGCCCTCTCTCGCGGACTCGTTTCCTTATTACTAACGCTAACCCGGCTTGTAGTTGTGTTTATATTTGTAAATTTCAGTTTCCCCCTATTCACCCCCCCTCTAGGCGACTATCAGGACGACCATGAACTTCGCGTAGCATGGCCTCCCCAGTACTGCGTGGTAGGTTCCTCGGAAACCGACCACCTCGAAAGTGAGGGTCTCCCTTCAGAAGTTGGAGGGCGCCCCGAAGCAGACGGGAAGGTCGAGTTGTCCGAGGGGCTGGACGCGCTTCCCAGGGATGATCCCGTGGAAAGGCGCAGCGCCTGCCCGGACCGAGGACATATCAACACGCAGGAGCCCGAGGGTCTCGGCGTAGATGATGTTGAGGCTGCTGCCTCCGTCCATGAGGACCTTTGTGAGCCTGACGTCGCCGATGATGGGGTCGACAACGAGCGGGTATTTCCCCGGGCTCGGCACGTGGTCGGGGTGGTCGGCTTGGTCAAAGGTGATGGGCTTGTCAGACCAGTCTAGGTAGACTGGCGCCGCCACCTTTACCGAACAGACCTCCCGACGCTCTTGCTTGCGGTGCTGAGCCGAGGTGTTCGCCGCTTGCCCGCCGTAGATCATGAAGCAGTCGCGGACCTCGGGGAACTCTCCTGCCTGGTGATCTTCCTTCTTGTCATCATCGCGAGCCCTGCCACCCTCCGCGGGTGGCCCGGCCCTGTGGAAGTGGCGCCGAAGCATGGCGCACTCCTCAAGGGTGTGCTTGACGGGCCCCTGATGATAGGGGCACGGCTCCTTGAGCATCTTGTCGAAGAGGTTGGCACCTCCAGGGGGTTTCTGAGGGTTCTTGTACTCGGCGGCGACGACAAGGTCCACGTCGGCGGCGTCGCGTTTCGCTTGCGACTTCTTCTTGCCCTTCTTCTTGGCGCCGCGCTGAGTTGACGCCTCGGGGGCATCTTCCGGTGGGCGGCCCTGGGGCTGCTTGTCCTTCCGGAAGATAGCCCCAACCGCCTCCTGGCCAGAGGCAAACTTGGTGGCGATGTCCATCATCTCGCTCGCCCTGGTGGGGGTCTTGCGACCCAGCTTGCTCACCAGGTCGCGGCAGGTGGTGCCGGCGAGGAACGCGCCGATGACATCCGAATCGGTGATGTTGGGCAGCTCGGTGCGCTGCTTCGAGAATCGCCGGATGTAGTCCCGGAGAGACTATCTCGGCTGATGTCGGCAGCTTCAAAGGTCCCAAGAGTTTCCAGGGCGCACGTACGTGCCCTGGAAATTGTCGGCGAAGGCTTGGACCAGGTCGTCCCATTTGGAGATCTGCCCCGGAGGCAGGTGCTCCAACCAGGCGCGAGTGGTGTCGGAGAGGAACAGGGGGAGGTTGCGGATGATGAGGTTGTCATCGTCCGTTCCACCCAGTTGGCAGGCCAGCCGGTAGTCCGCGAGCCACAGTTCCGGTCTCGTCTCCCCCGAGTACTTTGTGATAGTAGTCGGGGTTCGGAGCCGGGTCGGGAACGGCGCCCGTCGTATGGCGCGGCTGAAAGCCTGCGGACCGGGTGGTTCGGGTGAGGGACTCCGATCCTCCCCGTTGTCGTAGCGTCCCCCACGCCTGGGGTGGTAGCCTCGGCGCACCCTTTCGTCGAGGTGGGCCCGACGGTCGCGGTGATGGTGCTCGTTGCCGAGGCGACCCAGGGCCGCAGGCGCTGTGTTGCGCGTGCGCCCGGTGTGGACCGAGGCTTCCCGCATGAATCGGGAAGTCGCGGCGCGATGTTCCGTGGGGTACCCCTACCTTCGGGAGGCGGAGCTTTCGGCCCGTCGGACCGTGGCGCCCTCCAGGGAATTCTTGAGCTCTCCCTGGATTCGCCGACCCTCGGTGGTTGATGGCTCCGGCATCGCGCGGAGAAGCATTGCCGCTACAGCCAGGTTCTGGCCGACTCCACTGGAAGCGGGTGGCGGCCTCACCCTGACATCGTTGGCGATGCGGTGCTGGAAGCCCTGGGGTAGATGACGCACTTCCCCGGCCGGAGGTTGGCCCGCCCATTCCTGCCCGACGTCCCGGCGGATCGGGTCAAGTGTTCCTGCTCCCTCGTTGAGCCTGGCCTGCACCCCGTGGATTTGCTCGAGCTGTGGGTCATGACCCCCCGCCTGAACGGGGACCACTGCTAGCTCCCGTAGGATGTCAACGCGAGGCACAGGCCTAGGGAGATCACCGTTCTCCGGCATACCAAGATGGTTGCCTTCGGAGGGACCCCCTAGATCGACGTGGAAACATTCACGACTTGGGCCGCAGTCCTCGTCGCCGAGGCTGCGGCTACCGTTGGAACAGTCGGAAAGGCAGTAGTCGCATGCGGTCATGAAGTCCCGCATGGCACTGGGGTTACCAAGTCCGGAGAAATCCCAACAGAAGTCGGGCTCGTCATCTTCCTCGGACCCCGAGGGCCCGTAGGTCGAGACGTCCGTCAGCCGGTCCCAGGGTGACCACATACGAAACCCCAGAGGGTTTGGACTCGCCTCTATGAGAGCGTCCGCTAAAGCGAAGTCGCTTGGCAGGTCGAGGCTGAATCCAAAGGGCGTGAGATGGGAATCGGTGGGTACCTCTTGGTCGACGGGCGGTGACGAAGTCACGTCAGGGACGGACTGCACCGTCGTCTCAGGTACGAGGGTGACGCCCAGCAAGTCCTTCGCGAGCGTGCTGGAGTCATCCGTCTGCTTGGGATTGGCGCGTTGCGGGGAGACAGTGCTCGTCTTCGTCTCAAACGCGAGGTCGATGCCCGACGTGCCCCCCGTTGGGGCGCCGGCGCTGTCGACTCGCTCGACAGCCGACAAGGTGCCGCCTCCTGCTTGGCCTTGGTTGCCCCGCCTCCTCCTCCGTCGGCGGGGGATAGGGCGGGGTGAGCTCGAATGTTGTTCTTCCACCACGCGGGGAAGACGTCGTCAATTCCGCCGCCGGCGGGCGGGCTGTCGGCCGCCATTGTCGCTGTCGCACGGCGGGGGAAGGAGTATCATGTCGTAGCTGCCGTCGAGGGACATGAACTCAAGACTCCCGAAACGGAGCACCGTCCCGGGCTGGAAAGGTTGCTGAAGACTGCCCATCTGGAGCTTGACGGGAAGCTGTTCGTCAACACGCAGCAGGCCCCTACCTGGCGCGCCAACTGTCGGCGTTTCGAGACCGGGGAGTCCCTGGGCCGACGAGTAAACTGTCGCTGCGTGCCCCAGCCCAGATGGGTCGGCGCGAGACGGAGCGCGAAGGGGGGAAGAAGGCAGCCGGAGCGAGAGAGGGGTGGAAATCCCGCGGCCTTCGTGTTTGTCCCGCGCCCAGGTCGGGTGCGCTTGCAGTAGGGGGTTACAAGCGTCCACGCGGGAGGGGAGCGAGCGGCCTCACGCGAGCGCCTGTCCCGTCCTCTTCCCTGCGCGGCCAACCCTCTGTAAGAGGGCCCTGGTCCTTCCTTTTATAGGCGTAAGGAGAGGATCCAAGTGTACAATGGGAGGTGTAGCAGAGTGCTAACGTGTCTAGCGGAGGAGAGCTAGCGCCCTATGTACATGCCATCGTGGCAGCCGGAGAGGTTTTGGCACCCGGTTCGTGTGGTGTCGTGGCCGTCGGAGGAGCGCTGGAGCCTGGCGGAAGGGCAGCTGTCGGGGCTGTCGAGTCCTTGCTGACGTCCTCTTGCTTCCGTAAGGGGGCTGAGAGCCGCCGTCGTCACAGAGCGTGCGGGGCGCCATCATTACTTGTCTGGCGGAGCGAGCCAGACGGGACGCCGGTCTTGTTTCTCGTAGCCTGAGTCAGCTTGGGGTAGGGTAATGATGGCGCCTCCTGTTGACGAGGTCAGTCCGTGCCCTAGGTTGGGCGATGTGGAGGCTCCTCTGAGGTCGAGGTCGAGTCTGTCTTCCTAGGCCGAGGTCGAGTCCGAGCCCCTGGGTCGGGCGAGGCGGAGACCGTCGGCTGAGGCCAGGGCTGAGTCCGAGCCCTGGGGTCGGGCGAAACGGAGTTCGTCGTCTTCAGGGGCTGAGCCCGAGTCCGAGCCCTGGGTCGGGCGGAGCGGAGTTCGCCGTCTTCTGGGGCTGAGCCCGAGTCCGAGCCCTGGGTCGGGCGGAGCGGAGTTCGCCGTCTTCCGGGGCTGAGCCCGAGTCCGAGCCCTAAGTCGGGCGGAGCGGAGTTCACCGTCTTCCGGGGCTGAGCCCGAGTCCGAGCCCTGGGTCGGGCGGAGCGGAGTTCGCCGTCTTCCGGGGCTGAGCCCGAGTCCGAGCCCTGGGTCGGGCGGAGCGGAGTTTCCTATGGTGCCTGAGGCCGGGCCTGGCTGCCTGTCGGCCTCACTCTGTCGAGTGGCACAGCAGTCGGAGTGGCGCAGGCGGCGTTGTCCTTCTGTCAGGCCGGTCAGTGGAGCGGTGAAGTGACAGCGGTCACTTCGGCTCTGTTCGACTGGAGGACGTGCGTCAGGATAAAGGTGCCAGGCCACCTTTGCATTAAATGCCCCTGTGATTTGGTCGGTTGGCGTGGCGATTTGGCCAGGGTTGCTTCTTGGCGAAGACTGGGCCTCGGGCGAGCCGGAAGTATGTTCGTCGCTGGAGGGGGGCCTCGGGCGAGACGTAGATCCTCCGGGGTCGGCTGCCCTTGCCCGAGGCTGGGCTCGGGCGAGGCGTGATCGAGTCCCTCGAATGGACCGATCCCTGACTTAGTCGCACCCATCAGGCCTTTGCAGCTTTGTGCTGATGGGGGTTACCAGCTAATAATTAGGAGTCTTGAGGGTACCCCTAATTATGGTCCCCGACAAGTAGCGTCCTGTTCCTCCTCTCTACCACACCATTTTGCTGTGGTGTATAGGGAGCGGAGAACTCGTGCTTGATTCCTTCCTCCTCAAGATACTCCTCCACTTGAAGGTTCTTGAACTCGGACCCATTGTCGCTTCTTATCTTCTTCACTTTGAGCTCAAACTCGTTTTGGGCTCACCTGAGGAAGCGCTTGAGGGTCCCTTGGGTTTCAGATTTATCCTGCAAAAAGAATACCCAAGTGAAGCGGGGAAAATCATCAACTATAACAAGACCATACTTACTTCCTCCTATGCTTAGATAGGCGACGGGTCCGAAGAGGTCCATATGAAGTAACTCTAGGGGTCTTGATGTTGTCATCACATTTTTGGCATGATGAGAGCTTCCCACCTGTTTACCTGCTTGACAAGCTGCACAAGGTCTATCTTTTTCAAAAGTTACATTAGTTAGACCTATCACATGTTCTCCCTTTAGAAGCTTGTGAAGGTTCTTCATCCCCACATGTGCTAAACGACGATGCCACAGCCAGCCCATGCTAGTCTTAGCAATTAAGCATGCATCTAGACCGGCCTCCTCTTTTGCAAAATCAACTAAATAAAGTTTGTCGTCTAGTACAACCTTAAAAGCTAATGAACCATCACTTCTTCTAAAGACAGACACATCTACATTTGTGAATAAACAGTTATATCCCATATTACAAAGTTGACTCACAGACAACAAGTTATATCCAAGCGACTCAACTAAGAACACATTAGAAATAGAGTGCTTGGATGAAATAGCAATTTTTCCTAACCCTTCCACCTTGCCTTGGTTCCCATCACCGAATATGATTGAATCTTGGGGATCCTTGTTCTTGACGTAGGAAGAGAACATCCTCTTTTCCCCCGTCATGTGGTTTGTGCATCCGCTGTCGATAATCCAGCTTGAGCCCCCGAATGCATAAACCTGCAAAGCAAATTTAGGCTTGGGTCTTAGGTACCCAACTCATGTTGGGTCCTACAAGGTTAGTTACAATAGTCTTAGGGACCCAAATGCAAGTCTTGTCTCCCTTACATTTGGCCCCTAATTTCCTAGCAATTACCTTCTTATCCTTTCTACAAATAGCAAAGGAAACATTGCAAGCATAATAAATTGTAGAAGGTTCATTCATTACTTTCCTAGGAACATGAACAATATTTCTTCTAGGCATATGATGAACAACATTTTTCCTAGCCAAATTTCTATCATGCATAATAGAAGAACTAGAAGCAATCATGGCATGAGAATCAAAAGCATCATAACTTTTATAAACATTCCTAGAATGTCTTCTATCATGATACATGAAAGCATGGTTCTTTTGAGCACTACTAGCCATAGGGGCCTTCCCTTTCTCCTTGGCGGAGATGGAAGCCTTATGGCTTGTTAAGTTCTTGACTTCCCTCTTGAAGCCAAGACCATCCTTAATTGAGGGGTGTCTACCAATCGTATAGGCATCCCTTGCAAATTTTAATTTGTCAAATTCACTCTTGCTAGTCTTAAGTTGGGCATTAAGACTAGCCACTTCATCATTCAAATTAGAAATTGAAACTAGATGTTCACTACAAGCATCAACATTAAAATCCTTACACCTATTGCAAATTGCAACATGTTTTACACAAGATGTTGATTTATTAGCTATTTATAACTTAGCAGTCAAATCATCATTTATGCTCTTTAAGCTAGAAATAGAGTCATGGCATGTAGACAATTCATAAGAAAGCATTTCATTCCTTTTAATTTCTAAAGCAAGGGATTTTTGTGCCTCTACAAACTTATCATGTTCTTCATACAAAAGATCCTCTTGCTTTTCTAATAACCTATTCTTATCATTCAATGCATCAATTAATTCATTAATATTATCAATCTTAGTTCTATCTAGGCCCTTGAATAAACATGAATAGTCTATTTCATCATCGCTAGATTCTTCATCACTTGAGGAAGCGTAAGTACTAGTATTATGAGTGCTTACCTTCTTTTCCCTTGCCATGAGGCAGGTGTGATGCTCGTTGGGGAAGAGGGCCGACTTGTTGAAGGCGGTGGTGGCGAGTCCTTCGTAGTCGGAGTCGGACGACAAACAATCTGAGTCCCACTCCTTTCCAAGGTGTGCCTCGCCCTTAGCCTTCTTGTAAGCCTTCTTCTTTTCCCTCTTGTTCCCTTGTTCCTGGTCACTATCATTATCGGGACAATTAGCGATAAAATGACCAATCTTACCACATTTGAAGCATGAGCGCTTCCCATTCATCTTGGTCTTGTTGGGATGCTCCTTGCGACCCCTGTGGGAGATAGATATCCCCCGGGTCCACTAAAAGAGTAAAGGACCTCACGAAAGGCCCAAGGGCCCAATAAATCGTAAGGTCATTCTTTCGTGGGCCTGGGGAGAAACAACCGGCAAAGCAGAACGACATGAGGCTGGATTGGTGCAAACCCGGACGGCCCACAGCGTCGAGCGAATGGCTGCAACAGAGATCCGACTTTCCCGCGCTGGAGTCTCCATGCAACGAAGCCATGCGAGGATAAGTCGGCAAGGGTTACGTAGGGATAATCTCAAGAGGTTCACTATCTTTTAGCTACTTGTTGTTATCTTACCCACGTGTACTGCCCCACTAGAGATGGCAATGGGGACCCGATCCCCGATTCCCCGCGGGGAATTCCTCTATGAGGGGACGGGGATGGGGAAATTTCTTCCCCCACGGGGATGTAAACGGGGAAAATTTCTCCCCCGACGGGTAAACGGGGACGGGGATGGGGAAGCATTCCCCATCCCCGTTCCCCGTGGGGACCCGTTAAACTTACATGTAATGATGTTTTCATATAATAGTTAATGATAAAAAATAAATAATTATCTTGCCAAGAGATCATTAGTTGTACAAATACGTTTATTTTTAATGTACACATAATGATTTTTACATCTAACAATGTGTATAAGTGAAAATGTTTTACATTAATAACAAATGAAGTACGATCTAATTATAATTTAAGCGGGGACGGGGATCCCCGAAGGGGATTTATCCCCGCGGGTAACAGGGATGGGGAAGAAATGTCCCCCACAAGCGTTCGTGGGGATCCCCGCGGGGAAGTTTTTTCGTCGCGGGGACGGGGATGGGGAGCCAAAACCCGACGGGGAATTCCCCGTTGCCATCCCTATGCCCCACGGTCGAGTATATAAGGCCTAGGGGCACCCCTTCAGATCGATCGACCCTATCCTACTTAGCCACCCACGTAAACTCTCTGTGCCTTCAACCCAGAGAGCCCTCTTGTAACCACAGCCGAATTCTCATCAGGACGTAGGGTGTTACGCATCTCTAAGCGGCCCGAACCTGTAAATCTTGTTCACTGTCTCTCGTGCGATCGGCACGAACCATTTTGCTACAGTCGTGGACACCGTCCTACTCCTAGAAAACACCTTGAGGGGCAACCCCGGGTGTGCGGTCGGACCCAAAACACCGACAGCTGGCGCGCCAGGTAGGGGGTGTGTCGACGATCCAAGCTAGCTCAATGGCCATCACCTTCCATAGCAAAATCGCCGTGCGTCCCGGATCTGTATTCTGCTTCGGGACAATCTCGTCCGTAGCAGATGAAGAAGGAATTCTACATCGCCTCGCAGATCTGCCGGAACAGAAGTCTCCTCCAACAAACTCCGAAAATGCTGGAAAGACGCTACTTCCGGCTCTTCGGAAAAAGATCGTCTCCGGGGAAGCTGGAGCTAGAAGCTCGCTGACCCGGAAGAGTCCGCTGTCTACTTCCCCAACGAAAGAATGGACACGGGTCGTGAGAAAGAAGGAGACCAGGGAGAGGCAAATCGTTCTTCCCGTTCCTCCGATCTCAAAGGAGAACGGAAAGAAAGTCGTCGCGGCAGCAATGCCGTTCTACCCCGACGTCCTCTTCATCGGGAGAGCAGAGTCGCTCGTCGTCTCCGACGATGAACCGACCGCGCCTGGAGAAGAACCGCCTCAGCGAGAATCCCGCCGACGAAGGAACCAACGCAGGAACGTTCGACGACATCACGCGGCCGGAGAGCGGGATCCGGAGCAGCCTGTCTCGCGAAACGAGGTCTCGGAGGTAGGAGAAACTCCGGAAGAACGCGTCTTCAGGGAACGAAGGAACTCCCGACGACGTGATCGCCGACGGATTCAGGAGCAAGCCGAGCAAGATGCAAGGCAACGCCGGGAGAATCCGCTCTTCGGGCACAACTTGAACCCCGACTTTGCTCGAGCTATGAACACGCCGAGCGAAGTCGGAGGCGTTCTAGCTCGGATAGCTGACGGACTTCCTCGGACTCCCGACGCCGAAGGATACCGACGCCTGTTTACTCAGGCGGCCAACCATCTTCTACCGCTCGCTCACCCGCCGAACGATTTGCGACACACCATCAACAGTCACCGAGACGCGCGAAGCTCCATCAATGCTTCGCGCGAACGGCGGCATGAGAACGAAATTCGCCGTCGGGAGGAGTATGACCGAGATCATGGCTTCCCGACTCAAAGCCAGGCCACCAGGACTGAGTCGGCAACAGCTTCAACTGGCGGTACCACCCGGGGACGATCGAGGGACCGCCACCACCACTCCCCTCCCCGGGACAGACGTCATCCCCGACGACAGGAGGACACGTGCGGAGTATCTGCACTTACTCCACGCCTTAGGGCCATCCAATGGCCTCCCAACTTCAAGGTATCCAATGTTGACAAATATGAACCTAAGCAGGATCCAGGGGGTTGGTTAGCCGTCTACACCACTGCCGCTCGAGCTGCCGAAGCATCCGAAGACGTCATGACCGCATATTTGCCCATCGTCCTTGGGCAAGATGCGCTGCAGTGGCTGCGACATCTACCCCGACACTGCATCGACGACTGGGGAGACTTCAGTCGACGTTTCATCGCCAACTTCCAGTCCCTCTCTGACAAGCCGGCGCAACCATGGGACCTCAAATCCATCAAGCGCCGGGGGGACGAGACTCTCCGATCATACCTTAAAAGGTTCCAGACCATGAGAAACCGCATCCCCGAGGTCACGGAGGCAGCCGTGATCGAGGACTTCTACAGAGGATCCAATGACTCGGTTTTCGTCCGAGCCATACTACAAAAGGCGCCGACTACCTCCGAGGAGCTGTTCCGGGAAGCCGACCTCTACATCACCGCCGACGAGCGGGCCCAAGATCTCATCGGAGGAGCAAAGCCTGCACCAGCAGCGCCACGACGTGACGCGAACCAGCCGTCTGACAAACGCTGGGAGAAGAGGCCTCGAGAAGAAGTACACGCCGCCGGACCACCCGCCTCTCGCGCCCGAGGAGGACCTCGTGGAGGCGAGCGCACGCTGGACGACATCCTCGACGCCCAGTGCCCGTACCACAAGGACATGCGCCACACCCTTCGAAACTGCCGGGATTTCAAGCACTCCGTCGGGCACGGCCGACCCTTCCAACCTCTACCGCCTCCTCCGCCGAGGGGAGGACCTGATGAACCACAACAGCCCCGTCGGCAGGAGGAGGGGGGAGGAGGAGCTTTCCCGCGCGTTGACAGGGAGGTCAACGTCATCTTCGGCGGACATGGGTCGCAGGAGAACAAAAGACAACAAAAGCTCAACGACCGCCAGATACTGGTGGCAACCACCGGACCTCCCGCCCCGTACCGGTGGTCGGAGCACCCGATCACTTTCACTCGGGAGGATCAGTGGCTCAACTTCGACCATCCAGGCAAATACCCGCTCCTCGTCGATCCGGTGATCCGAGAGAGCCGGGTAAAGAAGGTGCTAGTGGACGGGGGGAGCAGCATCAACGTCACCTTCCTCCGTACACTCCAAGGCTTGGGAGTTGACCTCAAAGAGCTCCACGAGTCGGACACTCCTTTCTTCGGCATCGTGCCGACGGAAGGGGAATACCCGCTGGGTCACATCTACATGCCGGTCACCTTCGGAACTCCGGAGAACTACAGAACCGAGTTCCTGAGGTTCGAGGTGGCGAACTTTGACTGCGGGTACAACGCCATCATCGGGAGGCCGGGACTGGCCAAATTTATGGCCATTCCGCACTATACATACATGATACTGAAGATGCCAGGACCACGAGGAATCATAACTGTGCGTGCCGACTTCCAAGGCACTGCAGAGTGTTTCAGAGTGGCCATTCAGGCAGCCCTCACCACCAAGCCGTCGGCGGTTCCTTCTACATCGGCGAACTCTAAGCCTGAGGAAGGCCTCACGGTACCAGCGAATGAAACTCAGGCCGCGACCTCTATGCGGCCGACTGAAGAAACCAAAAGAATCAACCTGGGGTTCGCTGACGAGCGCAAGACGGCTGTCATCAGCTCCAGTTTGAATGACAAATAGGAAAGCGCGCTCGTCCAGTTTCTGCAAGATAATCAGGATGTATTCGCGTGGCAACCTGCGGATATGCCGGGAGTCCCAAGAGAACTGGCCGAGCACAAACTGAAAGTCTACCCCCAGGCGAGGCCGATTCGACAAAAGCTACGTCGTTTTACGCCCGACAATAGAGAAGCCATTCGTGCCGAATTAGCTCGCCTGGTCGCGGCTGGATTTATTAGAGAAGTATTACACCCTGAGTGGTTAGCCAATCCTGTTCTTGTACTCAAAAAGAATAAAGTGGATTGGCGCATGTGCGTCGACTATACCGATCTCAACAAACACTGTCCGAAGGATCCCTTCGAGCTCCCGAGGATAGATCAGGTGGTGGATTCCACCGCTGGATGTTCTGTGTTGTCTTTCTTAGATTGCTATTCCGGGTATCATCAGATTAGTTTGGCAAAAGAAGACGAGGAAAAAACGGCGTTCATCACTCCGTTTGGTGCCTTCTGTTATACCTCCATGCCGTTCGGCCTCAAAAACGCTGGAGCGACTTATCAGAGGGCCATTCAAACATGCCTAGCCGATCACTGGGGCAAGCGTGTGGAGGCTTACGTTGATGACGTGGTGATCAAAACTGAGAATCCAAAAAACTTCATCGAAGATTTACAGCTGGTTTTCAACAGCCTGAGAAGATATAGATGGAAGCTCAATCCTGAAAAATGCGTTTTCGGGGTACCAGCAGGAAAGTTGCTCGGATTTATCGTCAGCCACCGGGGAATTGAGGCTAATCCAGATAAGATTGAAGCTATCATGAAGATGGAAGCTCCTCGGTCACAAAAGAAGGTTCAGCGGCTCACAGGATGTATGGCAGCTCTAAGCAGATTTATATCCAGACTGGGGGAGAAAGGCTTGCCGTTTACAAGCTGCTTAAGAAGGTGGATAAGTTTCAATGGACTTCAGAAGCACAAGAAGCTCTAGATGCACTTAAGAAATTCCTGACAACACCACCAGTACTAAAGCCGCCACGGCGAGCTACGCCAACTCAACCAGCTGAAGATTTGCTGCTATATATCTCTTGCACGACTCACGTGGTAAGCACTGCGTTGGTAGTCGAACGAGTGGAAGAAGGGCATGCTTATCCGGTACAACATCCTGTCTACTTCATCAGTGAGGTTCTGGGTCCATCAAAGAAAAAGTATCCTCAAGTTCAGAAGCTATTATATGCAGTACTTCTAACTGCCCGCAAGCTGCGTCACTACTTTGACGACCACAAAGTCATAGTAGTTACTGGTTTTCCAATAGGAGACATTCTTCACAACAAGGAAGCCATTGGCCGAATAGCCAAGTGGGCATGCGAGTTGGGATCCCATGATATCGAGTTCCGACCTCGCACAGCCGTCAAAACTCAAGCACTGGTTGATTTCGTATCAGAATGGACAGAACAGCAAGTACCGGATAATCCAGAAACCGCAAAAGTATGGCGAATGTATTTTGATGGCTCGCTGAAACTGCAAGGAGCAGGAGCAGGAATTCTCTTCACTGCACCTGGAGGCGAGCACCTCAAGTATGCTCTCCAGCTGCTATTCCCGGCCTCTAACAACGCAGCCGAGTATGAAGCTTTGATACACGGATTAAACATCGCCATATCACTGGGCGTCAAGAGATTGATGGTGTATGGAGACTCTCTGGTAGTCATTAGCCAGATAAACAAAGAATGGGATTGTTCAAGTGATTCAATGGGAAAATATTGCGCTGCCGTTCGAAAGCTGGAAGATAAGTTCGAGGGTCTGGAATTTCATCATGTGGAAAGGGATCGTAACACAGCAGCTGATACACTATCCAAGCTCGGATCCGGTCGAACTCAGGTCCCACCCGGAGTTTTCGTGCAAGAAATTACACGGCCGAGTATCTCAATAGACCAAACAGAAGAGTGCAACATCGTAGATCAACCCGAGTCAGACTCTGATGACTGGAGGAGACCGATCATTAAGTACATAAAGAACGAAGAAGAGCCAGACGACAAGAACTCAGCAGAGCGCATTGCCAGACAGTCGGCTCACTACACACTCATTGGGGAGATATTATACAGAAGGGGTGCATCAGGGGTTCTCATGAAGTGTATTCTCCCGTCCACTGGGAAGCAACTTCTGGAGGAAGTCCATGCAGGGCAATGTGGAATACATGCAGCCTCCAGAACACTAGTCGGGAAGGTCTTCAGGTCAGGATTCTATTGGCCGACGGCGAAGAACGACGCAACCGAGTTAGTTCAGAGATGCGAAGCTTGTCAATACCTGTCAAAGCAACAGCACATGCCAGCACAGCAGCTACAGACCATACCAATAACTTGGCCTTTCACATGCTGGGGATTGGATATGATTGGACCTTTCAAGAAAGCTCAAGGAGGTTATACCCACGTATTGGTGGCAATTGACAAATTCACTAAATGGATAGAGTTCAAGCCCATTGCTTCTTTAACCTCTGCTAAGGCCGTGGAATTCATACAGGATATAATATTCAGATTCGGGATACCAAACAGCATCATCACTGACTTAGGATCCAACTTCACCAGCTCAGAATTCTTTGACTTCTGCGAGCAAAAGAGCATTCAGATCAAATACGCATCTGTGGCGCATCCAAGAGCCAACGGGCAGGTTGAGCGAGCCAACGGAATGATATTGGAGGCACTCAGGAAAAGGGTCTTCGATAAAAATGAAAAATTCGCAAGAAAATGGATAAGAGAACTACCTTATGTCGTTTGGAGCCTGAGAACCCAACCTAGCCGAGCCCTGCATGGAAACACTCCTTTCTTCATGGTCTATGGGTCGGAGGCAGTGATACCTGCTGACCTCAAGTTTGGGGCACCAAGATTGATCTTCGAAAGCATAGCGGAAGCTGAGGCCACCAGGCTGGAGGATATTGATATACTTGAGGAAGAACGACTGAATGCAGTAATCCAATCAGCACGGTACCAGCAGACTCTAAGGCGCTATCACGATAAGGCTGTGCGGCAAAGGTTCTTTTCAGTAGGAGACCTCGTCCTCCGCCGAATTCTAACGGGGGAGGGACGGCACAAGCTATCACCCTTATGGGAAGGACCCTTCATAGTAGCAGAGGTCACTCGGCCCGGATCGTATCGCCTCACCCAGACGGATGGTACAGAAGTCGGGAACTCTTGGAACATAGAGCACCTCAGAAAGTTTTACCCCTAGCTGTATTTCAAAACAGCCGGGGCGACCATGTACTCTGTAAAGTGGAAATATGTCATCAATAAAGATAGATTTCAAAGATACTCGGTTCGTTTATGATTGACTTGCATTCTTACTTAACTCGGGGTGACCACTATGCCCTACAAACGGAGCAATCGACTTAAGTCGGCAACGACTTAAGGCGGTGCAACATGCTCACGCTTACTTAACTCGGGGTGACCACTATGCCCTACAAACGGAGCAATCGACTTAAGTCGGCAACGACTTAAGGCGGTGCAACATGCTCACGCTTACTTAACTCGGGGTGACCACTATGCCCTACAAACGGAGCAATCGACTTAAGTCGGCAACGACTTAAGGCGGTGCAACATGCTCACGCTTACTTAACTCGGGGTGACCACTATGCCCTACAAACGGAGCAATCGACTTAAGTCGGCAACGACTTAAGGCGGTGCAACATGCTCACGCTTACTTAACTCGGGGTGACCACTATGCCCTACAAACGGAGCAATCGACTTAAGTCGGCAACGACTTAAGGCGGTGCAACATGCTCACGCTTACTTAACTCGAGCTGACCACTATGCCCTACAAACGGAGCAATCGACTTAAGTCGGCAACGACTTAAGGCGGTGCAACATGCTCACGCTTACTTAACTCAGGGTGACCACTATGCCCTACAAACGAAGCAATTGACTTAAGTCGGCAACGACTTAAGACGGCGCAACATGCTCACGCTTACTTTACCTAGGGGGACCACTATACCCTACTAACGGGGTTATCGGCTAAAAGTCATTTACGGCTTAAACCGGTATAGCATACTCGCGCTTATGCAGTTCAGGGGATGATTTCCATATCCCACAAACAAACTTCATAATCATCATGTAGCGTTACCACAAATTCGAAATTCGGATACAATAAGAAAATGATGATGTCATTTGAATGATAAGCCGATAACCTCTAGCGAGTACTTGATCATGCTAACTGCGCGCTCAGAGCACGCGAACTGTTTCTCTATTTTCCAATGTCTTTCTCAGGAACGACTGATGAAGAAGGGTGATTCGAAGAATCGGGGGCGGCATGCACATCAGCTTTTATATCTTCAGGAACTACCACTCCGGGTCTTCTCATCAAGATTCGCCCCGCTCGAATAGCCTTGTCCATGGCTTTATCGCGCTGGGCTTTGAGAGTAGCAGCAGTCTCGTCAGCGGTTTTAGCGGCCAGCTGAGCAGTTTCTAACTCCTGGGCAATGGTTTTCTTGGAAGCTCGGAGTTCCTTGATGGTGGCATCCTTCGCTGATATCAATTGCTTAAGGCGGGTCACTTCGTCCACAGATTCTTGTAGCCTACAACGCTGATTGTCCAGTTCCTCCATTGTAAAGCGGTGGCTCCTCTCCAAGATGGTTAGCGAGTTGCTAGAATCTCGATACAATCTGTCCAGATTGTCGCGAGAAGCGGCAAGGACGCGTTTTTCTTCCTACAAGCAAAAAATCAACTCATTCAGAATCCAAGAGCATGATAAGGCGAAGCATGGTTTCGTAAGTTACCTTTTTGGAGTCAAGCCGAGCATGAAGAGAAGAACTCAGAGCGTTGGCGTCATCCAAAGCAGCAGAAACCTGATTCAGTGCAGTCTGGCTCTGAAGATACTTATCCTCGAAGTCAGCACACCGTTGAGCCATTTCAGCTTGATCTCGAGAATGTTTTTCCTCAAGAACTGCGATCTGCCGAGTCATTCCTATCAAGAGATAATCAAATGAAGTGAGGTCAGAAGGTAAAACAATCCACGAGCAAGGGTAAGGAAGAAGAAGAAAGGGCACTAACCAGCATTAGTTGCCTCCAACTCGGATACACGACGATGAAGCAACACTGGATTCCAACGCTCGAGAGATGAAGCCACTTCTAGGGTGGAAGCACCCTGTGTTTTCAGTTGACTAGCCAATCCATTCACCAAAGCCTGACGAGAAGAACAGATGAGCATAATGACAGCAATTCATGCAACATAAAGATCAAACTAAAGCACAGCACAGCACCTGGAGGTTGGAAAAGAACGAAGGGATCCCCAAGTCAGGAGAAATCAGCTGATAGTCAGGTGTCAGACCACCACCCGAAGCAGTTTGCAGTAGACCAGCAGGAACGAGCTCAGTACATTCAGCAGAGCCTAACGCCAGACTAGTGGGGATGCTGCCCTCTAAAGCGACCCCCTGATCTGGAGTTTGAGCCACCACCATGCCGCCAGAGTGTGGAGGTGAACCCACGTGAACGTCCATAGAAGTGCAGGAAGGAGACCCTGCTCGGGCACCCTCGGGGGCTGGGTCACAGTCGGCGCTGCCCACCTGAGCCGGATCATCCCCGGCAACACCCTCGGGGGCTGGGCAGTGGTCTACACTCTTAACCCGAGCTAAGTCACTCCTGACGACATCCTCGGGGGCTGGGCATATATCAGCGCCATTCTTGGGACCCAGGCTCTCTGCCGTGACCACCTCTAAGGTTGACGGGCCTTCAGCTACTTCCATGGGATCAGAACGATCCAGGTCAGCATCCCGACCCTCGAGACCATGCTCTAAGGTCGACGAGGCACGGGATGACCTCAACCCAGCATCTGGCACGGCTGCACAAGTTTATGTCGCATCAGCATCTGCAGGCTCCGATAGCAAGTCTTCTGGGACCATATCCTCTAGAGTTTTATCAAAGTCGGCCATGGACAGCTCTTGCAAGCCAATAAGGGCAGACAAAGCAGGAGAAGGAACTCCACTACTTCCACCGCTAGCAATGAATTGCTGACTGTTTTTCCGAGTTAAAGGAATTTCATCTTCTTCCTCTTCATCCTCTACAGTGGCAACACAAGCAGCACACCCATTGGGATCAACGACAGTTTGGGCACACCCATTGGGATCAACGATAGTTTGGGCACACCCATTGGGTTCAGTATCAGTAAGACCGATAACAGGCACTTCTTCAGCAGCAGGAACTAAAATGCCGGCGTCCTCATCGAAACTGGATACTCGCCGGAGGCGTCTTCTCTTTTTCTTTTGCTCATCAGCAGAAGGCTCGGGACGATTAGCTCGGCTAGGGCGCCTCGGACGAGTGCTGACAGTTTTTGAGACATCCAAAGTTGTATCAACCTCTGGAAGGGGCACCACTGCCAAGGTACCAACAGGAGCAGCATCGGACGAATCCTCAGCTAATAAATCAAGCATATCATTTATGTCAGCATCACTGGGATTCAGAGGCACTTCAAAATAAACCTGCCGTTCATCATCAGAAATCGCCCCGAGCGAAGCAACTAAAGAATTGACTTCCTCAGCAGAGGGTCGCACTCTAAGGCCCAAATTGCTGTCAGTCACAGGCGGATTTGACACAAAAAGGGTGAAATCTTTGGGAGGAGGCAGGTTCCAAGCCGAGTATGCCACTGGAGCACCAACATTCGAAACTTTACCTCTGAGGATCATTTCAAGTCGGCTTACCAAATCAACAGAAGGAATTCTTTTATTGGTAACTCGGGTTGAGTCGGCCAGCCCTCGGTAAAGATATGCCGGATAGGCCCTGTCTTTCAGCGGCTGAATGTTTTTGAAAACGAAATCTGTGACCACAGCTTCGGCAGTCAGACCTCTCTCTTTCAGTAATCCGATTTCAGTAAGCACACACCCGCCTCGGCCACTTCTTGATCCGTGGGAGACTCAGTCCAACTCAGAGTACGAACATCTGGCTGTCTTCCTGAGCGGGGAGGGAGAGAATTTCCATAATTATCAATTATAAACCACTCCAGACGCCAACCTTTAATGCTGTCCTTGAGGGGTATCTCGAGATACTCGGTCTTCCGTCCACGGCGCATTTCCAAACTAGCACCTCCAACCAGCTGATGTTGCCCCCCGGCCATCCCAGGGCGACAATGGTACAGATACTTCCACAAACCAAAATGCGGCAGCACACCGAGGTAGGCTTCGCATAGGTGGACGAAGATGGAGATTTGGAGAATAGAATTAGGGTTCAAATGGGTCAAGTTGATATGATAAAAGTCAAGAAGGCCACGGAAAAAAGGAGAGATTGGAAGGCCGAGGCCGCGGAGAAGGAAAGGAGCGTAAACTACTGATTCGTGGGTATCTTCGGTTGGGACAGTAGTCCCGTGGCAAACTCGCCAAGAGCAGAGTTCCCGCGGAGGGAGAACCCCGATGGAGACAAGACGGAGAAGCTCATCTTCGGAAATTACGGACATGTGGTTACCTGCGAAAGGTAACTGACTGTTGGGGTCGATTGGGGGGATCACCGCAGCAGACGAGCTCGCAGTTTTCCTCTTGGGCGCCATCTTGCTTCTCACTGGCGAAACAGAGTAGGAGGCGAGTAGCAAAGAAGATTCAGATGCGGAAATGCAAGAACTAGGGCACGGAAAGCAAAGGCGGCTAAAAGAGCGACTCTTAAGGGATATTCTTGAGCCAGATACCCTTTTAAAAGTACCCAGTCATCACCCGGCGGTCATCTCCGAAATTCCAGCATGCCACGTAGATATCTGACAGTTATTTCCAAGAGAGCCGACGTGCCACCTCATCACTCGGTTATTTTCCTCAAAATAACTTGTAAAGCTGGCTATCATTCGGCGTTACCTCTAAAACGCCGACAACGTGTTCAATCGCTCGGCATTACTTCTAAAATGCCGATGCCGACCTTCAATCACTCGGCATTACCTTTAAAATGCCGACCATGTGTTCAATCGCTCGGCATTACTTCTAAAATGCCGATGCCGACCTTCAATCACTCGGCGTTACCTCTAAAACGCCGACCACGTGTTCAATCGCTCGGCATTACTTCTAAAATGCCGATGCCGACCTTCAATCACTCGGCGTTACCTCTAAAACGCCGACCACGTGTTCAATCGCTCGGCATTACTTCTACAATGCCGATGCCGACCTTCACTCACTCGGCATTGTTTCTAAAGCGCCGACCCTGTATTCTGTCGCTCGGCATTACTTCTAAAATGCCGATGCCGACTTTCTATCATTCGGCATTGCCTCTAAAGCGCGGATCTTGTGTTCGATTGCTTGGTGTTACTTCTAAAACGCCGATGACAACCTACACATCGCTCGGCGTTGTTTCTACTACATTAAAAGAATCGGTTCAACATTCAGGGAAAGCAACGACAAGTCATCGAAAAGGGGGGATCAACGATAGTTCTTCATTAAAGGGAAGTTAACGAGTTTACAAACCAACTCTTCATGAGTTGGTACCTCCCTACTTCTACTCTACATTATTACTACTACTAAACTACACTAATTACTACTACATTATTCTAACTATACTAAACTATACTAACATCTAAGAAGACCAGTGGCGTCTAGCCACTGGCCCTGCCCCTGCCGCCGCCGCCGCCCTTGGTGCTGCCCTTGCTGCTGCCACCCTTGGTGCTGTCCCTGCTGCCGTCGCCGCCGCCCCTGCCACTGCCGCTGCCGTCACCGTCGCCGTCGTCGTCGTCGTCGTCATCGTCGTTGTCGCCTTCACCCTCGTCGCCGCCGTCCGAGTCCTCCTCATCCGAGGAGTACTCCGACTCATCCGAGCCTTCGAGCCCGGAGCGCTCGACGGCCCGGATGTACGTCCAGACCTCCGCGGCTATCCCCTGGGAGTCGTTCGAGTCATCGGACGACGCCGGGGGAGAGACGGGGGCTGGGGATCCCTCGGACTCAGAGGAGAACTCCTCCTCTGAGTATTCCGAGTCACCGAACTCGTCCGACGGAGGAGTCGGCTCGCGCTTGCGCTTGGTGCCCTTGCCCATGGTGGAAGCAGACAGAAGGGAGGAGAAGAAGGCAGTAAGTAACAGCGAAGAGATGTGAAAAAACCAGAGAAGCAAAGGCGTTATTTATAGAGGGGAAAGCAACCGCTCACTTCCAACCGCGGTCACTGAACAGTCACAAAGCATTCAATAAGCACTCCCACCCATCTGAAGACACGTCAGACAGCGGACGCCGTTTCATGCATCACTACACCCATTGGGACTCCAGTCAACAGCGCAAAGGATATGATTACACTAGTCGTCCCATCGCATTACTACTCAGAGGCAACCGGCTAAAACACTCAGCGTACCAAGCCGTCCCTTGCCCACACCCATTGGGGGGGGACGCCCAAGAATTATCAGTATATTTTTCAAAACGGTCACATCCGTGCAGGGCACACAGTGAATACCTCGAGACAAAAATGAGATATCAACAAGAGTTAGAGGGAAGCCAAATATAGCCAGTAGAGTGCAAAATATGGTCGACAGAAATGACTTGAAGACTAGACAGAGAACGACCATCAAATGTCCAATCAGTCACAGAGCAAATAAATTACACTACCTAGCGAGATATGGATGGATTGTGAACTCGGCTGTAAAAGACAAAATACATGCTGACCTCTGAAGCATAATATTGATGACATAGCGCGGATGACATCATGCCAATTTTTTACAAGCAGAAAGGATAATTTTCAGCAAAAGGACACAGAAGGAAGACCTTCGAGTGGATTATCCTCAAAAATCCACTTGAAGGTCGGGGGCTACACCCATTGGGTGCACCTTCGGTGCACCCCATGGATTATCATTCTAAATCAATATAGTGCCGACCTCTAAGGCGTGGAACAAGATTGGAAAGATCAATCCTCAACTGAGATGCAGGAATGCGAATGGAGATAATCTTTGGAGAAGACCTTTAAGTAGATTATCTTCTAAAATCTACTCAAAGGTCGGGGGCTACACCCATTGGGTGCACCTCCGGTGCACCCAATGAAGTCCAGAATCTTACAATCCAAAATGCTGATTTCTAAGGCACAGGCACAAAACTAAACTTTGGTCGAACAAGTGATCAGAGCAAGAGAAAACAGCAGGGAGTCATTTTTGGACCTTGGATCTTTGAGTTGATTACCTCCAAATCAACCCAAAGATCGGGGGCTTGTGGGAGATAGATATCCCCCGGGTCCACTAAAAGAGTAAAGGACCTCACGAAAGGCCCAAGGGCCCAATAAATCGTAAGGTCATTCTTTCGTGGGCCTGGGGAGAAACAACCGGCAAAGCAGAACGACATGAGGCTGGATTGGTGCAAACCCGGACGGCCCACAGCGTCGAGCGAATGGCTGCAACAGAGATCCGACTTTCCCGCGCTGGAGTCTCCATGCAACGAAGCCATGCGAGGATAAGTCGGCAAGGGTTACGTAGGGATAATCTCAAGAGGTTCACTATCTTTTAGCTACTTGTTGTTATCTTACCCACGTGTACTGCCCCACGGTCGAGTATATAAGGCCTAGGGGGCACCCCTTCAGATCGATCGACCCTATCCTACTTAGCCACCCACGTAAACTCTCTGTGCCTTCAACCCAGAGAGCCCTCTTGTAACCACAGCCGAATTCTCATCAGGACGTAGGGTGTTACGCATCTCTAAGCGGCCCGAACCTGTAAATCTTGTTCACTGTCTCTCGTGCGATCGGCACGAACCATTTTGCTACAGTCGTGGACACCGTCCTACTCCTAGAAAACACCTTGAGGGGCAACCCCGGGTGTGCGGTCGGACCCAAAACACCGACAACCCCTTAGCGCCGTCTTGAAACGCTTAATGATGAGGGCCATCCCTTCCTCATTGAGTCCCGCCGCCTTAACTTGTGCCACCTTGCTAGGTAGCACTTCCTTGCTCCTCATTGCTGTCGGTGTTTTGGGTCCGACCGCACACCCGGGGTTGCCCCTCAAGGTGTTTTCTAGGAGTAGGACGGTGTCCACGACTGTAGCAAAATGGTTCGTGCCGATCGCACGAGAGACAGTGAACAAGATTTACAGGTTCGGGCCGCTTAGAGATGCGTAACACCATACGTCCTGAT
Organism: Zea mays; assembly: GCF_902167145.1. NCBI lineage: Eukaryota > Viridiplantae > Streptophyta > Magnoliopsida > Poales > Poaceae > Zea > Zea mays. The sequence goes on from NC_050097.1 coordinate 208,177,910, forward strand.
GAGAATTCGGCTGTGGTTACAAGAGGGCTCTCTGGGTTGAAGGCACAGAGAGTTTACATGGGTGGCTAAGTAGGATAGGGTCGATCGATCTGAAGGGGTGCCCCCTAGGCCTTATATACTCGACCGTGGGGCAGTACACGTGGGTAAGATAACAACAAGTAGCTAAAAGATAGTGAACCTCTTGAGATTATCCCTACGTAACCCTTGCCGACTTATCCTCGCATGGCTTCGTTGCATGGAGACTCCAGCGCGGGAAAGTCGGATCTCTGTTGCAGCCATTCGCTCGACGCTGTGGGCCGTCCGGGTTTGCACCAATCCAGCCTCATGTCGTTCTGCTTTGCCGGTTGTTTCTCCCCAGGCCCACGAAAGAATGACCTTACGATTTATTGGGCCCTTGGGCCTTTCGTGAGGTCCTTTACTCTTTTAGTGGACCCGGGGGATATCTATCTCCCACAAGCCCCCGATCTTTGGGTTGATTTGGAGGTAATCAACTCAAAGATCCAAGGTCCAAAAATGACTCCCTGCTGTTTTCTCTTGCTCTGATCACTTGTTCGACCAAAGTTTAGTTTTGTGCCTGTGCCTTAGAAATCAGCATTTTGGATTGTAAGATTCTGGACTTCATTGGGTGCACCGGAGGTGCACCCAATGGGTGTAGCCCCCGACCTTTGAGTAGATTTTAGAAGATAATCTACTTAAAGGTCTTCTCCAAAGATTATCTCCATTCGCATTCCTGCATCTCAGTTGAGGATTGATCTTTCCAATCTTGTTCCACGCCTTAGAGGTCGGCACTATATTGATTTAGAATGATAATCCATGGGGTGCACCGAAGGTGCACCCAATGGGTGTAGCCCCCGACCTTCAAGTGGATTTTTGAGGATAATCCACTCGAAGGTCTTCCTTCTGTGTCCTTTTGCTGAAAATTATCCTTTCTGCTTGTAAAAAATTGGCATGATGTCATCCGCGCTATGTCATCAATATTATGCTTCAGAGGTCAGCATGTATTTTGTCTTTTACAGCCGAGTTCGCAATCCATCCATATCTCGCTAGGTAGTGTAATTTATTTGCTCTGTGACTGATTGGACATTTGATGGTCGTTCTCTGTCTAGTCTTCAAGTCATTTCTGTCGACCATATTTTGCACTCTACTGGCTATATTTGGCTTCCCTCTAACTCTTGTTGATATCTCATTTTTGTCTCGAGGTATTCACTGTGTGCCCTGCACGGATGTGACCGTTTTGAAAAATATACTGATAATTCCTGGGCGTCCCCCCCCAATGGGTGTGGGCAAGGGACGGCTTGGTACGCTGAGTGTTTTAGCCGGTTGCCTCTGAGTAGTAATGCGATGGGACGGCTAGTGTAATCATATCCTTTGCGCTGTTGACTGGAGTCCCAATGGGTGTAGTGATGCATGAAACGGCGTCCGCTGTCTGACGTGTCTTCAGATGGGTGGGAGTGCTTATTGAATGCTTTGTGACTGTTCAGTGACCGCGGTTGGAAGTGAGCGGTTGCTTTCCCCTCTATAAATAACGCCTTTGCTTCTCTGGTTTTTTCACATCTCTTCGCTGTTACTTACTGCCTTCTTCTCCTCCCTTTTGTCTGCTTCCACCATGGGCAAGGGCACCAAGCGCAAGCGCGAGCCGACTCCTCCGTCGGACGAGTTCGGTGACTCGGAATACTCAGAGGAGGAGTTCTCCTCTGAGTCCGAGGGATCCCCAGCCCCCGTCTCTCCCCCGGCATCGTCCGATGACTCGGACGACTCCCAGGGGATAGCCGCGGAGGTCTGGACGTACATCCGGGCCGTCGAGCGCTCCGGACTCGAAGGCTCGGATGAGTCGGAGTACTCCTCGGATGAGGAGGACTCGGACGGCGGCGACGAGGGTGAAGGCGACGACGACGATGACGACGACGACGACGACGGCGACGGTGACGGCAGCGGCAGTGGCAGGGGCGGCGGCGACGGCAGCAGGGACAGCACCAAGGGTGGCAGCAGCAAGGGCAGCACCAAGGGCGGCGGCGGCGGCAGGGGCAGGGCCAGTGGCTAGACGCCACTGGTCTTCTTAGATGTTAGTATAGTTTAGTATAGTTAGAATAATGTAGTAGTAATTAGTGTAGTTTAGTAGTAGTAATAATGTAGAGTAGAAGTAGGGAGGTACCAACTCATGAAGAGTTGGTTTGTAAACTCGTTAACTTCCCTTTAATGAAGAACTATCGTTGATCCCCCCTTTTCGATGACTTGTCGTTGCTTTCCCTGAATGTTGAACCGATTCTTTTAATGTAGTAGAAACAACGCCGAGCGATGTGTAGGTTGTCATCGGCGTTTTAGAAGTAACACCAAGCAATCGAACACAAGATCCGCGCTTTAGAGGCAATGCCGAATGATAGAAAGTCGGCATCGGCATTTTAGAAGTAATGCCGAGCGACAGAATACAGGGTCGGCGCTTTAGAAACAATGCCGAGTGAGTGAAGGTCGGCATCGGCATTGTAGAAGTAATGCCGAGCGATTGAACACGTGGTCGGCGTTTTAGAGGTAACGCCGAGTGATTGAAGGTCGGCATCGGCATTTTAGAAGTAATGCCGAGCGATTGAACACGTGGTCGGCGTTTTAGAGGTAACGCCGAGTGATTGAAGGTCGGCATCGGCATTTTAGAAGTAATGCCGAGCGATTGAACACGTGGTCGGCATTTTAAAGGTAATGCCGAGTGATTGAAGGTCGGCATCGGCATTTTAGAAGTAATGCCGAGCGATTGAACACGTTGTCGGCGTTTTAGAGGTAACGCCGAATGATAGCCAGCTTTACAAGTTATTTTGAGGAAAATAACCGAGTGATGAGGTGGCACGTCGGCTCTCTTGGAAATAACTGTCAGATATCTACGTGGCATGCTGGAATTTCGGAGATGACCGCCGGGTGATGACTGGGTACTTTTAAAAGGGTATCTGGCTCAAGAATATCCCTTAAGAGTCGCGCTTTTAGCCGCCTTTGCTTTCCGTGCCCTAGTTCTTGCATTTCCGCATCTGAATCTTCTTTGCTACTCGCCTCCTACTCTGTTTCGCCAGTGAGAAGCAAGATGGCGCCCAAGAGGAAAACTGCAAGCTCGTCTGCTGCGGTGATCCCCCCAATCGACCCCAACAGTCAGTTACCTTTCGCAGGTAACCACATGTCCGTAATTTCCGAAGATGAGCTTCTCCGTCTTGTCTCCATCGGGGTTCTCCCTCCGCGGGAACTCTGCTCTTGGCGAGTTTGCCACGGGACTACTGTCCCAACCGAAGATACCCACGAATCAGTAGTTTATGCTCCTTTCCTTCTCCGCGGCCTCGGCCTTCCAATCTCTCCTTTTTTCCGTGGCCTTCTTGACTTTTATCATATCAACTTGACCCATTTGAACCCTAATTCTATTCTCCAAATCTCCATCTTCGTCCACCTATGCGAAGCCTACCTCGGTGTGCTGCCGCATTTTGGTTTGTGGAAGTATCTGTACCATTGTCGCCCTGGGATGGCCGGGGGGCAACATCAGCTGGTTGGAGGTGCTAGTTTGGAAATGCGCCGTGGACGGAAGACCGAGTATCTCGAGATACCCCTCAAGGACAGCATTAAAGGTTGGCGTCTGGAGTGGTTTATAATTGATAATTATGGAAATTCTCTCCCTCCCCGCTCAGGAAGACAGCCAGATGTTCGTACTCTGAGTTGGACTGAGTCTCCCACGGATCAAGAAGTGGCCGAGGCGGGTGTGTTGCTTACTGAAATCGGATTACTGAAAGAGAGAGGTCTGACTGCCGAAGCTGTGGTCACAGATTTCGTTTTCAAAAACATTCAGCCGCTGAAAGACAGGGCCTATCCGGCATATCTTTACCGAGGGCTGGCCGACTCAACCCGAGTTACCAATAAAAGAATTCCTTCTGTTGATTTGGTAAGCCGACTTGAAATGATCCTCAGAGGTAAAGTTTCGAATGTTGGTGCTCCAGTGGCATACTCGGCTTGGAACCTGCCTCCTCCCAAAGATTTCACCCTTTTTGTGTCAAATCCGCCTGTGACTGACAGCAATTTGGGCCTTAGAGTGCGACCCTCTGCTGAGGAAGTCAATTCTTTAGTTGCTTCGCTCGGGGCGATTTCTGATGATGAACGGCAGGTTTATTTTGAAGTGCCTCTGAATCCCAGTGATGCTGACATAAATGATATGCTTGATTTATTAGCTGAGGATTCGTCCGATGCTGCTCCTGTTGGTACCCTGGCAGTGGTGCCCCTTCCAGAGGTTGATACAACTTTGGATGTCTCAAAAACTGTCAGCACTCGTCCGAGGCGCCCTAGCCGAGCTAATCGTCCCGAGCCTTCTGCTGATGAGCAAAAGAAAAAGAGAAGACGCCTCCAGCGAGTATCCAGTTTCGATGAGGACGCCGGCATTTTAGTTCCTGCTGCTGAAGAAGTGCCTGTTATCGGTCTTACTGATACTGAACCCAATGGGTGTGCCCAAACTGTCGTTGATCCCAATGGGTGTGCTGCTTGTGTTGCCACTGTAGAGGATGAAGAGGAAGAAGATGAAATTCCTTTAACTCGGAAAAACAGTCAGCAATTCATTGCTAGCGGTGGAAGTAGTGGAGTTCCTTCTCCTGCTTTGTCTGCCCTTATTGGCTTGCAAGAGCTGTCCATGGCCGACTTTGATAAAACTCTAGAGGATATGGTCCCAGAAGACTTGCTATCGGAGCCTGCAGATGCTGATGCGACATAAACTTGTGCAGCCGTGCCAGATGCTGGGTTGAGGTCATCCCGTGCCTCGTCGACCTTAGAGCATGGTCTCGAGGGTCGGGATGCTGACCTGGATCGTTCTGATCCCATGGAAGTAGCTGAAGGCCCGTCAACCTTAGAGGTGGTCACGGCAGAGAGCCTGGGTCCCAAGAATGGCGCTGATATATGCCCAGCCCCCGAGGATGTCGTCGGGAGTGACTTAGCTCGGGTTAAGAGTGTAGACCACTGCCCAGCCCCCGAGGGTGTTGCCGGGGATGATCCGGCTCAGGTGGGCAGCGCCGACTGTGACCCAGCCCCCGAGGGTGCCCGAGCAGGGTCTCCTTCCTGCACTTCTATGGACGTTCACGTGGGTTCACCTCCACACTCTGGCGGCATGGTGGTGGCTCAAACTCCAGATCAGGGGGTCGCTTTAGAGGGCAGCATCCCCACTAGTCTGGCGTTAGGCTCTGCTGAATGTACTGAGCTCGTTCCTGCTGGTCTACTGCAAACTGCTTCGGGTGGTGGTCTGACACCTGACTATCAGCTGATTTCTCCTGACTTGGGGATCCCTTCGTTCTTTTCCAACCTCCAGGTGTTGTGCTGTGCTTTAGTTTGATCTTTATGTTGCATGAATTGCTGTCATTATGCTCATCTGTTCTTCTCGTCAGGCTTTGGTGAATGGATTGGCCAGTCAACTGAAAACACAGGGTGCTTCCACCCCAGAAGTGGCTTCATCTCTCGAGCGTTGGAATCCAGTGTTGCTTCATCGTCGTGTATCCGAGTTGGAGGCAACTAATGCTGGTTAGTGCCCTTTCTTCTTCTTCCTTACCCTTGCTCGTGGATTGTTTTACCTTCTGACCTCACTTCATTTGATTATCTCTTGATAGGAATGACTCGGCAGATCGCAGTTCTTGAGGAAAAACATTCTCGAGATCAAGCTGAAATGGCTCAACGGTGTGCTGATTTCGAGGATAAGTATCTTCAGAGCCAGACTGCACTGAATCAGGTTTCTGCTGCTTTGGATGACGCCAACGCTCTGAGTTCTTCTCTTCATGCTCGGCTTGACTCCGAAAAGGTAACTTACGAAACCATGCTTCGCCTTATCATGCTCTTGGATTCTGAATGAGTTGATTTTTTGCTTGTAGGAAGAAAAACGCGTCCTTGCCGCTTCTCGCGACAATCTGGACAGATTGTATCGAGATTCTAGCAACTCGCTAACCATCTTGGAGAGGAGCCACCGCTTTACAATGGAGGAACTGGACAATCAGCGTTGTAGGCTACAAGAATCTGTGGACGAAGTGACCCGCCTTAAGCAATTGATATCAGCGAAGGATGCCACCATCAAGGAACTCCGAGCTTCCAAGAAAACCATTGCCCAGGAGTTAGAAACTGCTCAGCTGGCCGCTAAAACCGCTGACGAGACTGCTGCTACTCTCAAAGCCCAGCGCGATAAAGCCATGGACAAGGCTATTCGAGCGGGGCGAATCTTGATGAGAAGACCCGGAGTGGTAGTTCCTGAAGATATAAAAGCTGATGTGCATGCCGCCCCCGATTCTTCGAATCACCCTTCTTCATCAGTCGTTCCTGAGAAAGACATTGGAAAATAGAGAAACAGTTCGCGTGCTCTGAGCGCGCAGTTAGCATGATCAAGTACTCGCTAGAGGTTATCGGCTTATCATTCAAATGACATCATCATTTTCTTATTGTATCCGAATTTCGAATTTGTGGTAACGCTACATGATGATTATGAAGTTTGTTTGTGGGGTATGGAAATCATCCCCTGAACTGCATAAGCGCGAGTATGCTATACCGGTTTAAGCCGTAAATGACTTTTAGCCGATAACCCCGTTAGTAGGGTATAGTGGTCCCCCTAGGTAAAGTAAGCGTGAGCATGTTGCGCCGTCTTAAGTCGTTGCCGACTTAAGTCAATTGCTTCGTTTGTAGGGCATAGTGGTCACCCTGAGTTAAGTAAGCGTGAGCATGTTGCACCGCCTTAAGTCGTTGCCGACTTAAGTCGATTGCTCCGTTTGTAGGGCATAGTGGTCACCCTGAGTTAAGTAAGCGTGAGCATGTTGCACCGCCTTAAGTCGTTGCCGACTTAAGTCGATTGCTCCGTTTGTAGGGCATAGTGGTCACCCCGAGTTAAGTAAGCGTGAGCATGTTGCACCGCCTTAAGTCGTTGCCGACTTAAGTCGATTGCTCCGTTTGTAGGGCATAGTGGTCACCCCGAGTTAAGTAAGCGTGAGCATGTTGCACCGCCTTAAGTCGTTGCCGACTTAAGTCGATTGCTCCGTTTGTAGGGCATAGTGGTCACCCCGAGTTAAGTAAGCGTGAGCATGTTGCACCGCCTTAAGTCGTTGCCGACTTAAGTCGATTGCTCCGTTTGTAGGGCATAGTGGTCACCCCGAGTTAAGTAAGAATGCAAGTCAATCATAAACGAACCGAGTATCTTTGAAATCTATCTTTATTGATGACATATTTCCACTTTACAGAGTACATGGTCGCCCCGGCTGTTTTGAAATACAGCTAGGGGTAAAACTTTCTGAGGTGCTCTATGTTCCAAGAGTTCCCGACTTCTGTACCATCCGTCTGGGTGAGGCGATACGATCCGGGCCGAGTGACCTCTGCTACTATGAAGGGTCCTTCCCATAAGGGTGATAGCTTGTGCCGTCCCTCCCCCGTTAGAATTCGGCGGAGGACGAGGTCTCCTACTGAAAAGAACCTTTGCCGCACAGCCTTATCGTGATAGCGCCTTAGAGTCTGCTGGTACCGTGCTGATTGGATTACTGCATTCAGTCGTTCTTCCTCAAGTATATCAATATCCTCCAGCCTGGTGGCCTCAGCTTCCGCTATGCTTTCGAAGATCAATCTTGGTGCCCCAAACTTGAGGTCAGCAGGTATCACTGCCTCCGACCCATAGACCATGAAGAAAGGAGTGTTTCCATGCAGGGCTCGGCTAGGTTGGGTTCTCAGGCTCCAAACGACATAAGGTAGTTCTCTTATCCATTTTCCTGCGAATTTTTCATTTTTATCGAAGACCCTTTTCCTGAGTGCCTCCAATATCATTCCGTTGGCTCGCTCAACCTGCCCGTTGGCTCTTGGATGCGCCACAGATGCGTATTTGATCTGAATGCTCTTTTGCTCGCAGAAGTCAAAGAATTCTGAGCTGGTGAAGTTGGATCCTAAGTCAGTGATGATGCTGTTTGGTATCCCGAATCTGAATATTATATCCTGTATGAATTCCACGGCCTTAGCAGAGGTTAAAGAAGCAATGGGCTTGAACTCTATCCATTTAGTGAATTTGTCAATTGCCACCAATACGTGGGTATAACCTCCTTGAGCTTTCTTGAAAGGTCCAATCATATCCAATCCCCAGCATGCGAAAGGCCAAGTTATTGGTATGGTCTGTAGCTGCTGTGCTGGCATGTGCTGTTGCTTTGACAGGTATTGACAAGCTTCGCATCTCTGAACTAACTCGGTTGCGTCGTTCTTCGCCGTCGGCCAATAGAATCCTGACCTGAAGACCTTCCCGACTAGTGTTCTGGAGGCTGCATGTATTCCACATTGCCCTGCATGGACTTCCTCCAGAAGTTGCTTCCCAGTGGACGGGAGAATACACTTCATGAGAACCCCTGATGCACCCCTTCTGTATAATATCTCCCCAATGAGTGTGTAGTGAGCCGACTGTCTGGCAATGCGCTCTGCTGAGTTCTTGTCGTCTGGCTCTTCTTCGTTCTTTATGTACTTAATGATCGGCCTCCTCCAGTCATCAGAGTCTGACTCGGGTTGATCTACGATGTTGCACTCTTCTGTTTGGTCTATTGAGATACTCGGCCGTGTAATTTCTTGCACGAAAACTCCGGGTGGGACCTGAGTTCGACCGGATCCGAGCTTGGATAGTGTATCAGCTGCTGTGTTACGATCCCTTTCCACATGATGAAATTCCAGACCCTCGAACTTATCTTCCAGCTTTCGAACGGCAGCGCAATATTTTCCCATTGAATCACTTGAACAATCCCATTCTTTGTTTATCTGGCTAATGACTACCAGAGAGTCTCCATACACCATCAATCTCTTGACGCCCAGTGATATGGCGATGTTTAATCCGTGTATCAAAGCTTCATACTCGGCTGCGTTGTTAGAGGCCGGGAATAGCAGCTGGAGAGCATACTTGAGGTGCTCGCCTCCAGGTGCAGTGAAGAGAATTCCTGCTCCTGCTCCTTGCAGTTTCAGCGAGCCATCAAAATACATTCGCCATACTTCTGCGGTTTCTGGATTATCCGGTACTTGATGTTCTGTCCATTCTGATACGAAATCAACCAGTGCTTGAGTTTTGACGGCTGTGCGAGGTCGGAACTCGATATCATGGGATCCCAACTCGCATGCCCACTTGGCTATTCGGCCAATGGCTTCCTTGTTGTGAAGAATGTCTCCTATTGGAAAACCAGTAACTACTATGACTTTGTGGTCGTCAAAGTAGTGACGCAGCTTGCGGGCAGTTAGAAGTACTGCATATAATAGCTTCTGAACTTGAGGATACTTTTTCTTTGATGGACCCAGAACCTCACTGATGAAGTAGACAGGATGTTGTACCGGATAAGCATGCCCTTCTTCCACTCGTTCGACTACCAACGCAGTGCTTACCACGTGAGTCGTGCAAGAGATATATAGCAGCAAATCTTCAGCTGGTTGAGTTGGCGTAGCTCGCCGTGGCGGCTTTAGTACTGGTGGTGTTGTCAGGAATTTCTTAAGTGCATCTAGAGCTTCTTGTGCTTCTGAAGTCCATTGAAACTTATCCACCTTCTTAAGCAGCTTGTAAAACGGCAAGCCTTTCTCCCCCAGTCTGGATATAAATCTGCTTAGAGCTGCCATACATCCTGTGAGCCGCTGAACCTTCTTTTGTGACCGAGGAGCTTCCATCTTCATGATAGCTTCAATCTTATCTGGATTAGCCTCAATTCCCCGGTGGCTGACGATAAATCCGAGCAACTTTCCTGCTGGTACCCCGAAAACGCATTTTTCAGGATTGAGCTTCCATCTATATCTTCTCAGGCTGTTGAAAACCAGCTGTAAATCTTCGATGAAGTTTTCTGGATTCTCAGTTTTGATCACCACGTCATCAACGTAAGCCTCCACACGCTTGCCCCAGTGATCGGCTAGGCATGTTTGAATGGCCCTCTGATAAGTCGCTCCAGCGTTTTTGAGGCCGAACGGCATGGAGGTATAACAGAAGGCACCAAACGGAGTGATGAACGTCGTTTTTCCTCGTCTTCTTTTGCCAAACTAATCTGATGATACCCGGAATAGCAATCTAAGAAAGACAACACAGAACATCCAGCGGTGGAATCCACCACCTGATCTATCCTCGGGAGCCCGAAGGGATCCTTCGGACAGTGTTTGTTGAGATCGGTATAGTCGACGCACATGCGCCAATCCACTTTATTCTTTTTGAGTACAAGAACAGGATTGGCTAACCACTCAGGGTGTAATACTTCTCTAATAAATCCAGCCGCGACCAGGCGAGCTAATTCGGCACGAATGGCTTCTCTCTTGTCGGGCGTAAAACGACGTAGCTTTTGTCGAATCGGCCTCGCCTGGGGGTAGACTTTCAGTTTGTGCTCGGCCAGTTCTCTTGGGACTCCCGGCATATCCGCAGGTTGCCACGCGAATACATCCCGATTATCTTGCAGAAACTGGACGAGCGCGCTTTCCTATTTGTCATTCAAACTGGAGCTGATGACAGCCGTCTTGCGCTCGTCAGCGAACCCCAGGTTGATTCTTTTGGTTTCTTCAGTCGGCCGCATAGAGGTCGCGGCCTGAGTTTCATTCGCTGGTACCGTGAGGCCTTCCTCAGGCTTAGAGTTCGCCGATGTAGAAGGAACCGCCGACGGCTTGGTGGTGAGGGCTGCCTGAATGGCCACTCTGAAACACTCTGCAGCGCCTTGGAATTCGGCACGCACAGTTATGATTCCTCGTGGTCCTGGCATCTTCAGTATCATGTATGTATAGTGCGGAATGGCCATAAATTTGGCCAGTCCCGGCCTCCCGATGATGGCGTTGTACCCGCAGTCGAAGTTCGCCACCTCGAACCTCAGGAACTCGGTTCTGTAGTTCTCCGGAGTTCCGAAGGTGACCGGCATGTAGATGTGACCCAGCGGGTATTCCCCTTCCGTCGGCACGATGCCGAAGAAAGGAGTGTCCGACTCGTGGAGCTCTTTGAGGTGAACTCCCAAGCCTTGGAGTGTACGGGGGAAGGTGACGTTGATGCTGCTCCCCCCGTCCACTAGCACCTTCTTTACCCGGCTCTCTCGGATCACCGGATCGACGAGGAGCGGGTATTTGCCTGGATGGTCGAAGTTGAGCCACTGATCCTCCCGAGTGAAAGTGATCGGGTGCTCCGACCACCGGTACGGGGCGGGAGGTCCGGTGGTTGCCACCAGTATCTGGCGGTCGTTGAGCTTTTGTTGTCTTTTGTTCTCCTGCGACCCATGTCCGCCGAAGATGACGTTGACCTCCCTGTCAACGCGCGGGAAAGCTCCTCCTCCCCCCTCCTCCTGCCGACGGGGCTGTTGTGGTTCATCAGGTCCTCCCCTCGGCGGAGGAGGCGGTAGAGGTTGGAAGGGTCGGCCGTGCCCGACGGAGTGCTTGAAATCCCGGCAGTTTCGAAGGGTGTGGCGCATGTCCTTGTGGTACGGGCACTGGGCGTCGAGGATGTCGTCCAGCGTGCGCTCGCCTCCACGAGGTCCTCCTCGGGCGCGAGAGGCGGGTGGTCCGGCGGCGTGTACTTCTTCTCGAGGCCTCTTCTCCCAGCGTTTGTCAGACGGCTGGTTCGCGTCACGTCGTGGCGCTGCTGGTGCAGGCTTTGCTCCTCCGATGAGATCTTGGGCCCGCTCGTCGGCGGTGATGTAGAGGTCGGCTTCCCGGAACAGCTCCTCGAAGGTAGTCGGCGCCTTTTGTAGTATGGCTCGGACGAAAACCGAGTCATTGGATCCTCTGTAGAAGTCCTCGATCACGGCTGCCTCCGTGACCTCGGGGATGTGGTTTCTCATGGTCTGGAACCTTTTAAGGTATGATCGGAGAGTCTCGTCCCCCCGGCGCTTGATGGATTTGAGGTCCCATGGTTGCGCCGGCTTGTCAGAGAGGGACTGGAAGTTGGCGATGAAACGTCGACTGAAGTCTCCCCAGTCGTCGATGCAGTGTCGGGGTAGATGTCGCAGCCACTGCAGCGCATCTTGCCCAAGGACGATGGGCAGATACGCGGTCATGACGTCTTCGGATGCTTCGGCAGCTCGAGCGGCAGTGGTGTAGACGGCTAACCAACCCCCTGGATCCTGCTTAGGTTCATATTTGTCAACATTGGATACCTTGAAGTTGGGAGGCCATTGGATGGCCCTAAGGCGTGGAGTAAGTGCAGATACTCCGCACGTGTCCTCCTGTCGTCGGGGATGACGTCTGTCCCGGGGAGGGGAGTGGTGGTGGCGGTCCCTCGACCGTCCCCGGGTGGTACCGCCAGTTGAAGCTATTGCCGACTCAGTCCTGGTGGCCTGGCTTTGAGTCGGGAAGCCATGATCTCGGTCATACTCCTCCCGACGGCGAATTTCGTTCTCATGCCGCCGTTCGCGCGAAGCATTGATGGAGCTTCGCGCGTCTCGGCGACTGTTGATGGTGTGTCGCAAATCGTTCGGCGGGTGAGCGAGCGGTAGAAGATGGTTGGCCGCCTGAGTAAACAGGCGTCGGTATCCTTCGGCGTCGGGAGTCCGAGGAAGTCCGTCAGCTATCCGAGCTAGAACGCCTCCGACTTCGCTCGGCGTGTTCATAGCTCGAGCAAAGTCGGGGTTCAAGTTGCGCCCGAAGAGCGGATTCTCCCGGCGTTGCCTTGCATCTTGCTCGGCTTGCTCCTGAATCCGTCGGCGATCACGTCGTCGGGAGTTCCTTCGTTCCCTGAAGACGCGTTCTTCCGGAGTTTCTCCTACCTCCGAGACCTCGTTTCGCGAGACAGGCTGCTCCGGATCCCGCTCTCCGGCCGCGTGATGTCGTCGAACGTTCCTGCGTTGGTTCCTTCGTCGGCGGGATTCTCGCTGAGGTGGTTCTTCTCCAGGCGCGGTCGGTTCATCGTCGGAGACGACGAGCGACTCTGCTCTCCCGATGAAGAGGACGTCGGGGTAGAACGGCATTGCTGTCGCGGCGACTTTCTTTCCGTTCTCCTTTGAGATCGGAGGAACGGGAAGAACGATTTGCCTCTCCCTGGTCTCCTTCTTTCTCACGACCCGTGTCCATTCTTTCGTCGGGGAAGTAGACACCGGACTCTTCCGGGTCAGCGAGCTTCTAGCTCCAGCTTCCCCGGAGACGATCTTTTTCCGAAGAGCCGGAAGTAGCGTCTTTCCAGCATTTTCGGAGTTTGTTGGAGGAGACTTCTGTTCCGGCAGATCTGCGAGGCGGTGTAGAATTCCTTCTTCATCTGCTACGGACGAGATTGTCCCGAAGCAGAATACAGATCCGGGACGCACGGCGATTTTGCTATGGAAGGTGACGGCCATTGAGCTAGCTTGGATCATCGACACACCCCCTACCTGGCGCGCCAGCTGTCGGTGTTTTGGGTCCGACCGCACACCCGGGGTTGCCCCTCAAGGTGTTTTCTAGGAGTAGGACGGTGTCCACGACTGTAGCAAAATGGTTCGTGCCGATCGCACGAGAGACAGTGAACAAGATTTACAGGTTCGGGCCGCTTAGAGATGCGTAACACCCTACGTCCTGATGAGAATTCGGCTGTGGTTACAAGAGGGCTCTCTGGGTTGAAGGCACAGAGAGTTTACGTGGGTGGCTAAGTAGGATAGGGTCGATCGATCTGAAGGGGTGCCCCCTAGGCCTTATATACTCGACCGTGGGGCAGTACACGTGGGTAAGATAACAACAAGTAGCTAAAAGATAGTGAACCTCTTGAGATTATCCCTACGTAACCCTTGCCGACTTATCCTCGCATGGCTTCGTTGCATGGAGACTCCAGCGCGGGAAAGTCGGATCTCTGTTGCAGCCATTCGCTCGACGCTGTGGGCCGTCCGGGTTTGCACCAATCTAGCCTCATGTCGTTCTGCTTTGCCGGTTGTTTCTCCCCAGGCCCACGAAAGAATGACCTTACGATTTATTGGGCCCTTGGGCCTTTCGTGAGGTCCTTTACTCTTTTAGTGGACCCGGGGGATATCTATCTCCCACAATTGCTTTGAGAGCAACGGTTTGAGGCTCGTGGATTGGGTCATTCAACGCATCGTCAACGTATCTTGCCTCCTTGATCATCATCCGCCCGCTTACAAACTTTCCAAATATCTCCTCGGGCGTCATCTTGGTGTACCTAGGATTCTCACGAATATTGTTCACAAGATGTGGATCAAGGACAGTAAAAGACCTTAGCATTAGGCGGACGACGTCGTGGTCTGTCCATCGCGTGCTTCCATAGCTCCTTATTTTGTTGACGAGGGTCTTGAGCCGATTGTACGTTTGGGTTGGCTCCTCGCCCCTGATCATTGCGAATCTCCCAAGTTCGCCCTCCACCAACTCCATCTTGGTGAGCATGGTGACGTCGTTCCCCTCATGAGAGATCTTGAGGGTGTCCCAAATCTGCTTGGCGTTATCCAAGCCGCTCACTTTATGGTATTCATCCCTGCACAATGAAGCTAGAAGAACAGTAGTAGCTTGTGCATTTTTGTGAATTTGCTCATTAATGAACATGGGACTATCCGTACTATCAAAGTGCATTCCATTTTCTACTATCTCCCATATACTTGGATGGAGAGAGAATAAGTGGTTACGCATTTTGTGACTCCAAAATCCGTAGTCCTCTCCATCAAAGTGGGGGGTTTACCGAGGGGAATGGAAAGCAAATGAGCATTGGAACTTTGCGGAATACGAGAATAATCAAAGGAAAAGTTTGAATTAACCATCTTCTTTTTCTCGTAGTCGTTGTCGTCGTCCTTTTGGGAAGAGGAAGATTCGTCGCTGTCATAGTAGACTATCTCCTTGATGCGCCTTGTTTTCTTCTTCCTCCCGTCTTTTCTTTTGTGGCCCGAGCCTGAGTCAGTAGGCTTGTCATCCTTTGGATCATTGACGAAAGACTCCTTCTCCTTATCATTGACCACCATCCCCTTGCCCTTAGGATCCATCTATTTGGGCGATTAGTCCCTTTCTTGAAGAGAACGGCTCTGATACCAATTGAGAGCACCTAGAGGGGGGGTGAATAGGTGATCCTGTAAAAACGTGAAACTTAATGCCACAAAACTTGATTAGGAGTTAGCACAATAAAGCCAAGTGGCTAGAGAGGAGTTCTTGCAAAACACAATAACCACAAAGAGATTAACACAGAGATGGCACAGTGGTATATCCCGTGGTTTGGCCAAGTCCAACACTTGCCTACTCCACGTTGTGGCATCCCAACGGACGAGGGTTGCACTCAACCCCTTTCAAGCGATCCAAAGACCCACTTGAATACCACGGTGTTTTGCTTTCACTTTACTATATCCCGCTTGCGAGGAATCTCCACAACTTGGAGCCTCTCGCCCTTACACTTTGATTATCACAAAGAACCACAGAAGTAAGGATGGGATGAGCAACGCACACAAGACAAAAATCAGAGCAACAACACGCACACAAGTCACAACACGAGCTCTCAACACAACTCAAAGAGTTCTCTACTCAAATGGAGCTCTAGTTGCTATCACAAAGAATCGAATGCGCGGAATTGGAGTCTTGGTGCTTAGGAATGCTTAGAGAATGCTTGGTGTACTCCTCCATGCGCCTAGGGGTCCCTTTTATAGCCCCAAGGCAGCTAGGAGCCGTTGAGAGCATTCCAGGAAGGCGATTCTTGCCTTCTGTCGCCTGGCGCACCGGACAGTCCGGTGCACCACCGGACACTGTCCGGTGCGGATTTCTTTCCTTCTTTGGTGAAGCCGACCGTTGGAGATTCAGAGTCGTTGGCGCACCGGACACTGTCTGGTGCACACCGGACAGTCCGGTGCCACCTTCTGACCGTTGGCTCTGCCACGCGTCGCGCGTGGATTACGCGGCCGACCGTTGGCCCGGCCGACTGTTGGCTCACCGGACAGTCCGGTGCACCACCGGACAGTCCGGTGATTTATAGTCGTACGCCGTTGATCGCTTTCCGAGAGCAGCTAGTTGACAGTCGCCAGCCTGGCGCACCGGACACTGTCTGGTGCACCCAGACTGCGCAGAGTCTTGGCTGCTTAGCCAAGTCTTTTCCAAATTGGTCTTTTCCTGTTTCTAGTACTTAGACACAATACATTAGTCTCCAAAACAATGTACTAAGTCTTAGAAACATACCTTTACTCTTGTCTTGCACTTTGTCCATCAATTGGCATAGATTAACACTTAAGCACTTATGTTGGCACTCAATCACCAAAATACTTAGAAATGGCCCAAGGGCACATTTCCCTTTCAGTCTGGTGGTGCACCACCCGACAGAAGGCAACTTTGGCCTTCCTT
Source organism: Zea mays (assembly GCF_902167145.1). Classification (NCBI taxonomy): domain Eukaryota; kingdom Viridiplantae; phylum Streptophyta; class Magnoliopsida; order Poales; family Poaceae; genus Zea; species Zea mays. Next base: position 208,194,116 of record NC_050097.1, read on the forward strand.
GTTGGCCTCCAACGGCTCCTAGCTGCCTTGGGGCTATAAAAGGGACCCCTAGGCGCATGGAGGAGACACCCAAGCATTCACTAAGCATTCTAAGTCTCCCACACTCCGTCTCCGCGCACTTGATCGATTGTGTTAGTGATTTGAGCTCCGTTCTAGTTGTGAACTCTTTGTGCTTCATTTTGAGCTCAAGTCTTGGCTTGTGTGCGTGTGTGTGTTGCGGATTTGTGTGTGTTGCTTCCCAACCTTACTCTTGTGCTTTCATTGTGATCTTTGTTGTAAGGGTGAGAGATTCCAACTTGTGGAGATTCCTCGCAAACGGGAAAAAGAGATAGGGAAGAAAAGCTGTGGTATTCAAGTTGATCATTGGATCACTTGAAAGGGGTTGAGTGCAACCCTCGTCGATTGGGACGCCACAACGTGGAAGTAGGCAAGTGTTACTTGGCCGAACCATGGGATAAAATCGCGTGTCTCTTGTGATTGTTCCTTCTTTGATTGTTTGTGTTCGCAAGAGCTCGTCACATTGTCTTGATTAACCCGCACTAATATTTTTATAATCAAGCATGTTGGAATTTAATGTTGAATTCTACAGGATCACCTATTCACCCCCCCCCCCCTCTAGGTGCTCTCAATTGGTATCGAAGCCGTTCTCTTCATGTAAGGGACTAATCGTCCGAAGAGATGGATCCTAAGGGAAAGGGGATGGTGGTCAACGACAAGGAAAAGGAGTCCTTCCTCAACGAGCCTAGAGACGACAAGCCCACTGACTCTGGCTCGAATCACAAGAAGAAGGACGGGAAGAAGAAGAGGCGCATCAAGAAGATCGTCTACTACGACAGCGATGAATCTTCTTCTTCGCCAAGAGACGACGACAATGACGATTCTTCTTCAAAGAAAAAGACGGTTAATCAAAATTACTCTTTTGACTATTCTCGCATGTCGTACAATACAAATGCACATTTACTCTCTATTCCACTAGGAAAACCTCTACACTTTGATGGAGAGGACTACTCATTTTGGAGTCATAAAATGCGTAGTCATCTATTTTCTCTCCATCCTAGCATTTGGGAAATAGTGGAAAATGGGATGCATTTTGATAGCACTGATAACCCTGTATTCATTAATGAACAAATTCATAAGAATGTCCAAGCTACTACTGTCTTGTTAGCTTCGCTTTGCAGGGATGAATACAATAAAGTTAGTGGCTTGGACAACGCCAAGCAAATTTGGGACACCCTCAAGATCTCACATGAGGGCAATGATGCTACAATGATCACCAAAATGGAGTTGGTGGAAGGCGAATTGGGAAGATTTGCCATGATCAGGGGAGAAGAGCCAACACAAACCTACAATAGGCTCAAGACCCTGGTCAACAAAATTAGAAGCTATGGAAGCACAAGATGGACGGACCACGACGTCGTCCGACTCATGCTCAGGTCCTTTACCGTCATTGACCCTCATCTTGTAAACCTTATTCGTGAGAATCCCAGGTACACCAAGATGATGCTCGAGGAGATTCTTGGGAAGTTTGTGAGTGGGCGCATGATGGTGAAGGAGGCTCGATATGTGGACGATGCACTAAATGGTCCACTACCTGTCTACGAGTCTCAACATGTGGCTCTTAAGGCTACTAGCAGTAGGGAGGCGCTTCCAAGCAAGGTGGCACAAGTGGAGGCTACTGGCCTCAACGAGGATGAGATGGCGCTTATCATCAAGCGCTTCAAGACCGCACTTAAAGGACGCAAGGAGTACCCCAACAAGAACAAAGCAAGGGGAAAGCGCTCTTGCTTCAAATGCGGTAAGACTGATCACTCTATTGCTCAATGTCCCGATAATGAGAATGACCAGACATAAGAAAGACACAGCAAGAGTGAAAAGAAAAAGAACTACAAGAAGGTGAAGGGCGAGGCGCACCTTGGAAAGGAGTGGGACTCTGACTGCTCTTCATCAGACTCCGACGATGGGGGACTAGCCGCCTCAGCCTTCGACAAATCTTCACTCTTCCCCAACGAACGCCATACGTGTCTCATGGCCAAGGAGAAAAAGGTAAGAGTTCGAAATACCTCTAAGTATACTACTAGCAATGATGATTCTAGTGATGATGAAGTAGATTATACTGATTTATTTAAGGGCTTAGATAGAGCTAAAGTAGATAAAATCAATGAGTTGATTGATGCTCTAAATGAAAAAGATAGATTGTTAGAAAAGCAAGAGGATATTTCATATGAGGAACATGATAAGTTTGTTAGTGTGCAAAAATCTCTTGCTTTAGAGATTAAAAGGAATGAAATGCTATCTTCTGAATTATCTGCATGCCATGAAACTGTGTCTAGTTTAAAGATTGTAAATGATGATTTAAATGCTCAGCTAGAGGAAGCAAATAAATCTAGTTCATGTGTAGAGCATGTTAGTATTTGTAATAGATGTAAGGATTTTGATGTTGATGCTTGTGATGAACACCTTATGTCTATTACCAAATTAAATGATGAGGTGGCAAGTATTAATGCTCAACTTAAGACTTGCAAAATTAATTTTGATCAATTAAAATTTGCTAGGGATGCCTACACCGTGGGTAGACACCCCTCTATTAAGGACAGGCTTGGTTTTCAAAAGGAAACCAAGAACTTAATAAGCCAAAAGGCTCCTGTTCTCAACAAGGAGAAAAGGAAGGCTCCTATGGCTAGTAGTTCTAAAAAATATCATGCTTACATTTATGATAGAAAATTTTCTAGGAATGCTCATTATAATAGGAGTTATGATGTGTTTAATTCACATGCTATGTTTGCTTCTAGCTCTACTTTTGTGCATGGTAGAAGTAAGCCTAGGAGAAATCATGTTGTGCATCATGTGCCTAGGAGAGTATGTAATGAACCTTCTACTATTTACCATGCTTGCAACACTTCTTTTTCAATTTTTTGTAAGAATGAAAAAGTAATTGCTAGGAAGTTGGGATCCAAATGCAAGGGAGATAAAACTTGTATTTGGGTTCCAAAGGCTATTGTGACTAACCTTGTAGGACCCAACAAGAGTTGGGTACCTAAAACCCAAGTGTAAATTACCTTGCAGGTTTATGCATCCGGGGGCTCAAGCTAGATTATCGACAGCGGATGCACAAACCACATGATGGGGGAGAAGAAGATGTTCACCTCCAACGTCAAGAACAAGGATTCCCAAGATTTGATCATCTTTGGAGATGGGAACCAAGGCAAGGTTAAACAATTGGGAAAGATAGCCATTACATCCGAGCATTCTATCTTCAATGTGTTCTTAGTTGAATCGCTCGGGTACAACTTATTGTCTGTGAGTCAATTATGTAACATGGGTTATAATTGTCTATTTACAAATATAGATGTGTCTGTCTTTAGAAGGAGTGATGGTTCATTAGCGTTTAAGGGTGTATTAGACGGCAAACTCTACTTAGTTGATTTTTCGAAAGAGGAGGCCGATCTAGATGCATGCTTAATAGCTAAGACTAGCATGGGCTGGTTGTGGCATCATCGTCTAGCACATGTTGGGATGAAGAACCTTCATAAACTTCTAAAGGGAGAACATGTGTTAGGACTAACCAATGTTTGCTTCGAGAAAGACAGACTTTGTGCAGCTTGTCAGGCAGGGAAACAGGTGGGAAGCATTCATCACAGCAAGAATGTGATGACAACATCAAGACCACTGGAGCTTCTTCACATGGACCTCTTCGGACCTGTCGCCTACCTTAGCATCGGGGGAAGTAAGTATGGTCTTGTAATTGTAGATGACTTTTCCCGCTTCACTTGGATGTTCTTTTTGCAGGATAAATCAGAAACCCAAGGGACCCTAAAGCGCTTTCTAAGGAGGGCTCAAAACGAATTTGAGCTCAAGGTGAAAAAGATAAGGAGCGACAACGGGTCCGAGTTCAAGAACTTACAAGTTGAGGAGTATCTTGAGGAGGAAGGTGTCAAGCATGAGTTCTCCGCTCCCTACACACCACAGCAAAATGGTGTGGTAGAGAGGAAGAACAGGACGCTTATCGACATGGCGAGGACGATGCTTGGAGAGTTCAAGATGCCCGAGCGGTTTTGGTCGGAAGCTGTGAACACAGCTTGCCATGCCATAAACCGGCTCTATCTGCATCGTCTCCTCAAGAAGACCTCCTACGAACTCCTTACCGGTAACAAACCCAATGTCTCTTACTTTCGTGTATTTGGGAGCAAATGCTACATTTTGGTGATGAAAGGTAGACATTCCAAATTTGCTCCCAAAGCTGTAGAAGGGTTTTTACTAGGGTATGACTCAAATACAAAGGTGTATAGAGTCTTCAACAAATCATCGGGTTTGGTTGAAGTCTATAGCGACGTTGTATTTGATGAGACTAATGGCTCTTCAAGAGAGCAAGTTGATCGTGATGATATAAATGAAGATGATGTTCCGACGGCCGCAATACACACCATGGCGATTGGAGAGATGAGACCACAGGAACAACAAGTTCCTCAACGATGGTGCATCCCCCAACTCAAGATGATGGATAGGTTCATCAAGAAGAGGCGTGTGATCAAGGGGGAGCACAAGAAGAACAAGCTATGGAGGAAGAAGCACCACCGGCCCCTCCAACTCAAGTCCAAGCGACGATTCAAAGAAATCACCCCGTCGATCAGATTCTGGGTGACATAAGCAAGGGAGTAACTACTCGCTCAAGATTAGCTAATTTTTGTGAGCATTACTCGTTTGTCTCTTCTATTGAGCCTTTCAGGGTAGAAGAGGCCTTGCAAGATCCGGACTGGGTGTTGGCAATGCAGGAAGAGCTCAACAACTTCAAGAGAAATGAAGTTTGGAGCCTGGTGCCGCGTCCTAAGCAAAATGTTGTGGGAACCAAGTGGGTGTTCCGCAACAAGCAAGATGAGCACGGGGTGGTGACATGAAACAAGGCTCAACTTGTGGCAAAAGGTTATGCCCAAGTCGCAGGTTTGGATTTCGAGGAGACTTTTGCTCCTGTGGCTAGGCTAGAGTCTATTAGAATATTATTAGCCTATGTCGCTCACCACTCTTTCAGGTTGTTTCAAATGGATGTGAAGAGCGCTTTCCTCAACGGGCCAATAAAGGAGGAGGTGTACGTGGAACAACCCCCTGGCTTTGAGGATGACAAGTACCCCGACCATGTGTGTAAGCTCTCTAAGGCGCTCTATGGACTTAAGCAAGCCCCAAGAGCATGGTATGAATGCCTTAGAGATTTCTTAATTGGTAATTCTTTCAAGGTTGGGAAAGTCGATCCCACTCTTTTCACTAAGACTTGTGACGGTGACCTTTTTGTGTGCCAAATTTATGTCGATGACATAATATTTGGTTCTACTAACCAAAAGTCTTGTGAGGAGTTTAGCAGGGTGATGACTCAAAAATTTGAGATGTCAATGATGGGTGAGTTGAACTACTTCCTTGGGTTCCAAGTGAAGCAACTCAAGGATGGTACCTTCATCTCCCAAACGAAGTACACTCAAGATCTTCTCAAGAGGTTTGGGATGAAGGACGCCAAGCCCGCGAAGACACCTATGGGAATCGACGGACATGTCGACCTCAACAAAGGAGGTAAGTCTGTTGATCAAAAAGCATACCAGTCTATGATAGGGTCATTACTTTATTTATGTGCTAGTAGACCGGATATTATGCTTAGCGTATGCGTGTGTGCTAGATTTCAATCCGACCCAAGGGAATGTCACCTTGTGGCTGTTAAGCGGATTCTTAGATATTTAGTTTCTACGCCTTGCTTCGGGATCTGGTATCCAAAGGGGTCTACCTTTGACTTAATTGGATATTCAGACTCCAATTATGCTGGATGCAAGGTTGATAGGAAGAGTACATCAGGGACGTGCCAATTCCTAGGAAGGTCCCTGGTGTCTTGGAGTTCAAAGAAAAAAAACCTCTGTTGCCTAATCCACCGCTGAGGCCGAGTATGTTGCCGCAGGACAGTGTTGCGCGCAACTACTTTGGATGAGGCAAACCCTCCGGGACTTTGGCTATAATCTGAGCAAAGTCCCACTCCTATGTGACAATGAGAGTGCAATTCGCATGGCGGATAATCCTGTTGAACACAGTCGCACTAAGCACATAGACATCTGGCATCACTTTCTAAGAGACCACCAGCAAAAGGGAGATATCGAGGTTTTCCATATTAGCACCGAGAACCAGCTAGATGATATCTTTACCAAGCCATTAGATGAGAAAACCTTTTGCAAGCTACGTAGTGAGCTAAATGTCTTAGATTCGCGTAACTTGGATTGATCTATAGCATACATGTGTTTTATGCCTTTGATCATGTTACTTATGCATTTATGTAATTTGTTTATGATGCTCAAGTTGCGCAAGGGATTCCCGGACCTCACAAGTCCATGTGTAAATGATGCACATATTTACGGGGAGAAGTGCTACAACTTGATCCTTTGAGACTAACATTTGCGTTTGAGTGTATCTGATGTAGTCTCAAAGGTGAATTGAAAGGGAAAGGTGAACTTGGACCATGCAAAGACTTCCACTGCACTCCGGTATTAGTGTACTCACCTCCAAGTTCATTCTTATGCTCTTATTGCCTTTTGCTCTTAATTGACAATTTTTGGTGAGGCAATGGGGTTAAAGGGCCAAAAATGATCCTGTTTTGGTGCTTATTGCCAAAGGGGGAGAAATTAAGGCCAAAGCAAACGGATCAGCTACCACTTGTGAATTTTGAAAACAATAGAGTTAGAACCTTTAATTTGTCAAAATACTCTTATTGCAAAATATTGTCTCTTGTGGGAAGAATTTATGATTATGGGAAAAGGGGGGAGTTTTTGGATCTTAATCAATTTCACTCTTGGAATATCTCTTTTATGCTCAAACAAGTGAGTTTGACTTAGAGTTAGGAAAATAAATTGATTTCCAAAAACAAACCAAGTGGTGGCAAAGAATGATCCAAATATGCCAAATTAGAATCAAAAATAATTTGGTCTTCAATTTGAATCAATGTTGCATGTTTTGCATTGCTTTTTGATGTGTTGGCATAAATCACCAAAAAGGGGGAGATTGAAAGGGAAATGTGCCCTTGGACCATTTCTATAATGTTTTGGTGATTAAGTGTCCAACACATAGTGAGTGAGATATTATGTGCCAAACAAGCAAAAGGTGCAAATCATGTAACAAGGTACGTTTCTAGACTTAGTACATTGTTTTGAGTACTAACATATTTTGTCTAAGTGCTAGAAACAGAGAAAAGAAAAGAAGAAAAAGATTGCAAGTGACTTGGTTGTGTACAACCGAAGTCCAGCTCAGTCTGGCACATCGGACTGTCCGGTGGTGCACCGGACAGTGTCCGGTGCGCCAGGCTGGCCTCCGATGAACAGGCTGCTCTCGGGAAAGTTTGGCGGCGTATGGCTATAATTCACCGGACTGTCCAGTGAGCCAACGGCCGCCAGCGCAACGGTCGGCCGTGCAATCCCCGGGCGACGCGTGGCCCGCGCCAACAATCGGCAGGGGGCACCGGACTGTCCGGTGCACCAACTGCCACGAATCTGCAATGGTCGTCTGCGCCAGAATAGGAAGGAGATCGCGCACCGGACATGAACAGTGGTTGTCCAGTGGTGCACCACCCGACAGAAGGCAACTTTGGCCTTCCTTGTTGGCCTCCAACGGCTCCTAGCTGTCTTGGGGCTATAAAAGGGACCCCTAGGCGCATGGAGGAGACACCCAAGCATTCACTAAGCATTCTAAGTCTCCCACACTCCGTCTCCGCGCACTTGATCGATTGTGTTAGTGATTTGAGCTCCGTTCTAGTTGTGAACTTTTTGTGCTTCATTTTGAGCTCAAGTCTTGGCTTGTGTGCGTGTGTGTGTTGCTTCCTAACCTTACTCTTGTGCTTTCATTGTGATCTTTGTTGTAAGGGCGAGAGACTCCAACTTGTGGAGATTCCTCACAAACGGGAAAAAGAGATAAGGAAGAAAAGTCGTGGTATTTAAGTTGATCATTGGATCACTTGAAAAGGGTTGAGTGCAACCCTCGTCCATTGGGACACCACAACGTGGAAGTAGGCAAGTGTTACTTGGCCGAACCACAGGATAAAATCACGTGTCTCTTGTGATTGTTCCTTCTTTGATTGTCTGTGTTCGCAAGAGCTCGTCTCATTGTCTTGATTAACCCGCACTAATATTTTTACAATCAAGCTTGTTGGAATTTAGTGTTGAATTCTACAGGATCACCTATTCCCCCCTCTAGGTGCTCTCAGTTAGAAATCCTGTTCTTGTACTCAAAAAGAATAAAGTGGATTGGCGCATGTGCATCGACTATACGGATCTCAACAAACACTGTCCGAAGGATCCCTTCGGACTTCCTAGGATAGACCAGGTGGTAGACTCGACCGCCGGGTGTTCTGTGTTGTCCTTCTTGGATTGCTACTCTCATCAGATCAGCCTGGCAAAGGAAGACGAGGAAAAAACAACATTCATCACCCCGTTTGGAGCTTTCTGCTATACCTCCATGCCGTTTGGCCTCAAAAACGCTAGAGCGACTTACCAAAGAGCCATTCAGACATGCTTAGCCGACCACTGGGGAAAGCGTGTAGAAGCTTATGTGGATGACGTGGTGATCAAGATAGAAAACTCAGAAAATTTAATTGAAGATTTGCAACTGGTCTTCAACAGTCTACGACGATATTGATGGAAGCTTAATCCAGAAAAATGTGTCTTTGGAGTACCAGCAGGAAAATTGCTCGGATTCATTGTCAGCCACCAAGGAATTGAAGCTAACCCATAAAAGATCGAGGCTATCATGAGGATGGAAGCACCACGGTCACAGAAGAAAGTATAAAGACTTACTGGATGCATGGCAGCTTTAAGCAGGTTCATATCAAGGTTGGGAGAAAAAGGCCTAGCTACCGTTCTACAAGTTGCTCAAGAAGGTGGACAAGTTCTAGTGGACTTCAGAAGCTCAGGAAGCTCTTGATGCACTGAAGAAATTCCTGACAACACCGCCAGTACTAAAGCCACTGCGCCGAGCCACGCCGAGTCAGCCAGCCGAAGATCTGTTGTTATATATCTCTTGCACGACTCACATGGTGAGCACCGCGTTGGTAGTCGAGCGAGCGGAGGAAGTACATGCATATCCAGTGTAGCATCCCGTCTATTTCATTAGTGAAGTTCTGGGACCCTCAAAGAAGAAATATTCTCAAGTTCAAAAGCTATTGTATGCAGTACTTCTAACTGCACGCAAGCTCTGTCACTACTTTGACGACCACAAAGTCATAGTAGTCACTGGATTTCCAATAGGGGATATTCTCCACAACAAAGAAGCCATCGCAAGATTAGACAAGTGGGCCTGCGAGCTGGGAGCTCACGACATCGAGTTTCGACCTTGCACTGCAATAAAGACTCAAGCACTAGTTGACTTCGTATCAGAGTGGACCAAGCAACAAGTGCCAGATAACCCAGAGACTGCAGAAGTATGGCAGATGTATTTCGATGGCTCGTTGAAGCTACAGGGGGCAGGCGCAGGGATCCTCTTCATTGCACCTGGAGGTGAACAACTCAAATATGCCCTTCAGTTGTTATTTTCAGCATCCAATAATGCAGCAGAATATGAAACTTTGATTCACAGACTGAACATTGCCATATCACTGGGCATTAAGAGACCGATGGTATACGGAGATTCACTAGTGGTCATAAGTCAGATAAATAAAGAATGGGATTGCTCGAATGACTCTATGGGCAAGTACTGCACAGCCGTTCGAAAGCTGGAAGACAAATTTGAAGGGCTGGAATTCATCATGTGGAGAGAGATCGCAACGCGGCAGCAGACGCGTTGTCAAAACTAGGATCCAGTCGGACCTAGGTACCACCTGGGGTTTTCGTCCAAGAAGTACCACACCCGAGTATTTCCTTAGATCGGGCAGAAGAGTGCAATGTTCTGAGCCAGCCAGAGTCAGATTCTGATGACTGGAGGGAGCCAATCATCAGATATATAAAGAATGAAGAGGAGCCAGATGACAAAACTGCAGCAGAACGCATCGTAAGGCAGTGTACTCACTACACTCTTATTGGGGAAGCACTGTACAGAAGGGGCACAACAGGAGTCCTCATAAAGTGCATTCTTTCGGCTACTGGGAAGCAACTACTAGATGAGATCCACACCGGGCAATGCGGGATACACGCAGCATCCAGGACTCTGGTTGGGAAGGTCTTCAGGTCTGGTTTCTACTGGCCAACAGCAAAGAGTGATGCAGTCGAGTTAGTCCAGAGGTGTGAAGCTTGCCAATACTTATCAAAGCAGCAGCATTTACCAGCACAGCAACTGCAAACCATACCCGTAACATGGCCATTTGCGTGCTGGAGACTGGACATGATTGGACCCTTCAAGAAAGCTCAAGGAGGATACACTCACGTGCTGGTTGTCATTGACAAATTCACTAAATGGATAGAGTGCAAACCTATTGCTTCTCTGACCTCAGCTAAGGCAGTGGAATTCATACAAGATATAATATTCAGGTTTGGAATACCAAATAGCATTATAACTGACTTGGGATCCAATTTCACTAGCTTTGAATTCTTTGACTTCTGCGAACAAAGAAGCATCCAGATCAATTATGCGTCAGTAGCACACCCAAGAGCCAACGGTCAGGTAGAAAGGGCTAATGGAATGATATTGGAAGCACTCAGGAAGAAGGTCTTCGATAAGAATGAAAAGTTCGCAGGGAAGTGGATCAGAGAGTTGTCGTATGTGGTTTGGAGCTTAAGAACTCAACCTAGCCGAGCTTTGCATGGAAACACTACCTTCTTCATGGTCTATGGTCCGGAGGCAGTACTACTTGCTGATCTCATGTTTGGGGGCACCAAGGCTGATCTTTGAAAACATAGCTGAGGCAGAAGCTACTAGACTGGAGGATATTGATATATTGGAGGAAGAACGATTGAATACAGTAATTCAGTCAGCTAGGTACCAGCAAACCCTAAGGCGCTATCATGATAAGGCCATACGGCATTGATCCTTCGCAGTGGGAGACTTGGTCCTTCGCCAAATTCTAACGGGGGAAGGACGACACAAATTATCGCCACTATGGGAAGGGCCATTCATGGTAGCAGAAGTCACTCGGCCAGGATCATATCGGCTTACTCGAATGGATAGCACAGAAATAGGGAATTCATGGAATATAGAGCATCTCAGGAAGTTTTACCCCTAGCTAGATTTCAAAAGCTATCGGGGCAGCATTGTATTCTGTAATCGGAAAATACATCATCAATAAAAAGATTTCATTCTCAAAGGCACTCGAAGTATTTATTATCAATCTGCATGCTTACTCGACTCAGGGTGACCACTATACCCTACTAACGGAGCAATCGGCTTAGGTCGGCAATGACTTAAGACGGTGCAACATGCTCACACTTACTTAACTTAGGGTGACCACTATACCCTACTAACGGAGCAATCGGCTTAGGTCGGCAATGACTTAAGACGGTGCAACATGCTCACGCTTACTTAACTTAGGGTGACCACTATACCCTACTAACGGAGCAATCAACTTAGGTCGGCAATGACTTAAGACGGTGCAACATGCTCATGCTTACTTAACTTAGGGTGACCACTATACCCTACTAACAGAGCAATCGGCTTAAGTCGACAGTGACTTAAGACGGTGCAACATGCTCACGCTTACTTAACTTGGTGACCATTGTACCCTACTAACGGAGCAATCGGCTTAAGTCGGCAATGACTTAAGACAGTGCAACATGCTCACGTCTACTCGATCTAGTATAAACATGCTTACGATCACTCATCTTAGGGCAGTCTCTATGCCTCACAAAATAGGAAGAAGTTTCGAAACCAGCACACTATGTTTACTTCTGCAATCGTAACAACTGTTGAATTCAAACAACAGAAAAACAAAAATAGCATTCACACGTTCTAACATAGTATTCGGGCACATTGATCACATACACATATAGTTCATGAATGTATTCAGTATTTCTACTTGGCAATGTTTTTCTCAGGAGCAACCGATGAAGAAGGGCGACTCGAGGAGTCAGGAGCAACTTTGACAACGGCAACTATATCATCAGGAACAACCACGTCTGGCCTTCTCATCAAGATCCACCCCCACGCGAATGGCTTTATCCATAGCCTTGTCGCGTTGAGCCTTCAGAATGGTGGAATTGTCTTCGGCAGCCTTGGTAGCCAGTTGAGCAGCTTCTAGCTCCTGGACGACCGACCTCTTGGAGGCGCGCAGATCCTTGATGACGGAGTCTTTGCTCGACACCAACTGCCTAATATGAAGGACCTCATCCTGGGATACTTACAGCTCATGACGGTGATGATCCAAATCTGTCATGGTAAAACGATGACTCCTCTCCAAGATAGTCAGAGAATTGCTAGCGTCACGATATAACCTATCAAGATTATCGCGAGAAGCCGCAAGTACACGTTTTCCCTCCTACAGACAAGAATCGGCTCTCAAGCACCCAATAAGCAGTAAAAACACAACATAGAAAGTCAAGTAAGCTTACCTCATTAGCCGCCTTTTCATAGTCAAGCTGAGCACTAAGAGAGGAATTCAATGAATTGGCATCATCTAAGGAAGCAGAAACCCGAGCCAGGTCAATCTGACCTTGAGAATACTTCTCCTCGAGTTCAGAGTACCGCCGGGTCATATCTAACAAAAAACAGTTGAAGAAGGATACTCAGTTAAAAACAGACTAATCAAGTAGCCAAGGAAGAAACAAAGACACTAACCAGCATTTGTCATTTTCAAATCAGATATCTGCCTCTGAAGCAGCACCAGATTCCATTGCGTTAGAGACAGAGCTCTTTCTAGGACGGAGGCACCTTGTGATCTCAATTGACCAGCCATCTCGTCGACCAAAGCCTGATATTGAAAACAAATGAGTACAAAGACAATAATTTGCCTGGAGTATAGCCAGAACAGGAAAAGCCAAATTACCTGAAGATTGGAGAAGAATGAAGGAAATCCCAAATCACGAGAAGCCAGGTGGTGGCTCGACAAAGAATATCAACCGGGGCAATCTGAAGAACATCACCAGAGATCAACTCAACATCACCAGCATGCATCAGAACTCTAGCATCCGGTGCGTCGATCTCTAAGGCGACTTCCTCATTTGAAGCATGCGCTGTTACTATGCCACCATAATGTGGTGGAGAAGACCCGACGTGGACATCCATGGAGGTATGAGAAGGGGAGCCCGCATTGCCCATCGGAGCCAGATCGCCACCGGCAACACCCTCGGGGGTTGGGTTGCAGCTTGCGCTACCCACCCGAGCTGGATCATTACCGGCAACACCCTCGGGGGCTGGGCAACCGCTGGCACCATCCTTGAGGACTGAGTTCTCCGCAACAGCCACCTCTAAGGCTGAAGGACTCTCAGTCACCTCCATGGGAATCGAACAACCTTGACCAACCTCTTGGCTTCGAAGACCGCCTTCCAAGGTCGACGAGGCACGAGACGCTGCCCGGGATACCTCTAATCCCACATCTGGAATGTCAGAGCAGACGTCCATCATATCACCATCAGTTGGCTCGGACAGCTGATCTTCAGGAACAACATCCTCGAGAGCCTGATCAAAATTTGCTATGGATAATTCTTGCAGACCAACAAGGGCAGATAGAGCTGGAGAAGGAATATCGCTACTCCCCTCACTTACTCTGTAACGTCGACTGTTCTTTTGAATTAGTGGGACTTCTTCTTCTTCGTCGTCCTCGTCAACAATATGGACAATAAACGGCACAGAGTCACACCCATTGGGTTCAACTCTGGCAGGGTCACACCCATTGGGATCAGCTCTGGCAGGGTCACACCCATTGGGATCAACTCTGGCAGGGTCACACCCATTGGGATCAGCATCAGCAGGGCCACACCCATTGGGATCAGCTCCAGTAAAGAGTTCCACCAGTACTTCTTTAGCAGCAGGAGCAGAAGGGCCAGCATCCTGGTCCAAACACGACACTCGCCGAAGCCGTCTCTTTTTCTTTTTCTTCCCCTCGGCAGGTGCAGTTGGATGACTGGCCTGGCGGAGGCGTTTCGGGCGAGTACCATCAGGCTTTTGAGTATTCACGGTTTTTTCAGGCTCTGGATAGTTGCAATAGCTATTGTTTCAGCAGGGACCGAGTCAGAAGAATCCTCAGCCAACATGTCTAGCATAGCACTTATCTCTGCATCACCCGGACTCATAGGCATCTCAAAGTGAACTTGCCTCTCATCATTGGGAAGATCACCAAGTGAAGCAACCAAAACCTCAACTTATTTGAGAGAGGGTCGCACTCTAAGACCCAAACCACTATCACTAGCAGGAGGGTTGGACACAAAATCAAAAAAGGACTTGGAAGGTGGCAGATTCCAAGCAGAATATGCAACAAGAGCACCAATATTTGATACTTTGCCTCTAAGGATCATTTCCAGTCGGCTCACCAAGTCCACAACAGGAATCCTCTTGTTGGTAACTCGGGTTGAGTCTAGGGATGGCAACGGGGATTTCCCCGTTGGGGAATGACTCCCCATCCCCGTCCCCGTGGGGAGGAAAATTCCCCGTCCCCGTCCCCGCGAACGCTCACGAGGGAGCTTTTTCTCCCTTCCCCGTCCCCGTCGGGGAATTTATCCCCGCGGGGAACCCCACGGGGAATCTGTCCCCACTAGAAGTACAATATTTAAAGATAAATTTAAATTAATTGTATCAAATTAATACAAATTTAACAAACAAGATTGAAAATTAAAAGAGACATCTACTTTAGAGTTTAGTTTACTATTTTATAACATGTCATACATTGAGTTTTTACTATAATTCTAACAAATAAATTGACTAACTTGAATAAAAAAGTTTTGTGGGGCGGGTACACGGGGAACAGGGATGGGGGATGGTTCCCCGTCCCCGTCCCCGCGAACCCGACGGGGATTAAATTTCCCCCATTTAGATCCCCGCGGGGACTAAATTAGTCCCATACCCGTCCCCTAATAGGGGAATTCCCCGCGGGGAATCGGGGATCGGGTCCCCATTGCCATCTCTAGTTGAGTCGGTGACACCACTATACAAATAAGCCGGGTATGCTCTGTCCTTCAGTGGCTGAATATTCTTAAAAACAAAGTCTGCAACCACAGCTTCAGCAGTCAGACCTCTCTCATTCGACAAACAAATTTCAGCAAGCAGAACCTTGGCTTCTGTTATCTCCAAGTCTATGGGGGACTCAATCCAACTTGGAACACGAACATCCGGTTGTCTCCCTGACCGAGGGGGAGGGACTTGCCATGGTTTTCCACAATGAACCACTCTAAGCGCCATCCTTTATTGCTATCCTTAAGCGGGATGTCAAGGTATTCCGTTTTCCTCCCACGGTGCATCTCCAGACTCGCACCACCCACGAGCTGGTGCTGCCCCCCAGCCATCCCAGCCCGACAATGATACAAGTAATTCCATAAACCGAAGTGAGGAAGAATTCCAAGGTAGGCTTCGCACAATGAACAAAAACAGAAATTTGCAAAATAGAGTTGGGATTTAGGTGAGTCAGATTCAGATTGTAAAAGTTAAGGAGACCGCGAAAGAAGGGAGAAATGGGAAGAGCAAGGCCACGAATAAGAAAAGGGATGTAAACAACAGACTCGTGGGTATCCTCCGTCGGGGCAGTAACCCCACGACAAATCCACCAAGAGCAAAGCTCCTTCGGAGGAAGAACTCCGACAGAGACAAGATGGAGAAGATCCAACTCGGAAACAACAGACATATGATTACCTGCGAAAGGCAATTGACTGTTGGGATCGATAGGAAGAATAACCGCAGTAGCATAATTCTGACTCTTCCGCTTGGGCACCATCACAATCTCGTCGGCGGACTGAGCGGAAGCAAAATCAAAGGAGAACAGAGGAAGTTCGAAGGCAAAAAGTGAGGCTAGGGCTTAGAATGCAGAGGCGTGCGACGACGTGATACAAATGGGGTTTTCCCGGGTCAGACGCCATTTCTTAAAAAGTGCTTAGTCATCACTCGGTGGTTATTTCTAAAACGCCGACGTGGCCTAATACGACTCGGCTGTTACTTCTAAAACGCTGACGTCGCCAGTCATCACTCGGTCGTTATTTCTAAAACGTCGACGTGGCTCAGCAGGACTTGGTTGTTGCAATCTAAAACGCCGACGTCGGCAAGAACCATTCGGCTATTACCTCTGAAGGCACCGACAGCAACACAGTCGTTCTTTCTCTATGTAAATGCAGGCAGAATTAAAATACGACACAACAATTACAAGTCGTTACTCGAGCGTTATCTCGGAGAACAACGGCTGCGTTGAGCACAAATACAAACTGTCGATCGAATATAAAGGAACGATAGAAAGGCAAGAGATGTGCACGGAATAAGCCGAAGTTTTCTTCATTATATAAAAGGGGAAGTCCTTCCACAAACTTAAAGACCGACTCATTATGAGCTGGTCTTCTTCCCACTTTTCGATACATTATATTACTACATTACATTTCACTACGCTATACTACTAACTACTACTACATTATTCCACTAATACTACTTGTACTACTATTTATCTATACTAACATCTAAACCAGTAGCGCTTAGCCACTGGCCTTGCTGCTGCCGCTGCCGCCCTTGCCGTCGCCCTTGTCGTCGCCCTTATCGCCGCCACCATCGCCATCGCCTCCATCGTCGTTGTCGCCCTCGTCGTCGTCGTCACCACTGCTCCCCTCCTCGAACGAGTCAGAGGAGTTCTCCTCGTCCGAGGAGACCTCTGACTCATCCGAGCCCTCGAGCCCAGAGCGCTCGACGACCCGGATGTATGTCCACACCTCGGCGACGATCCCTTGGGAATTGTCCGAGTCATCGGACGATGCCGGGGGAGAGGTGTAGACTGGCGACCCCTCAGACTTGGAGGAAAACTCCTCCTCTGAGTACTCGGAATCGCCGAAGTCCTCCGAGGGAGGGGTCGACTCGCGCTTCCGCTTGTCACCGGAATGGCGCGACGAACTTCCATCCTTCTTGCTCTTGCCCATGGTGGAGTAGAAGAGAAGAGAAAAAAGGAGAGTAAGCAACAAGCGACAGAGAGATGTGTGAAGACGCTAGTGAAGCAAGCGCTCTATTTATAGAGGAAGAAGGCAACTGCTCATCTCCTACCACGGTCACTGAATAGTCGTAAATATTCAATAAGCAATTCAAATCATCTGGAAACAAGTCAGGCGGCTGACGCTGTTTCACGTAACACGACACCCATTGGGACTCAAGTCAACTGCTTGGACGATATGATTACACCCGCGGTCACGTCAAGTTACTACTCAGGGGCAGCTTGCTAAACGCTCAGCGCACCAAGCCGTCCCTTGCCTACACCCATTGGGGGGGACGTCGAGGAATTTTCAATAGATTTTCCCAAGCAGTCACATCCATACAGTATACGCAATGAATGTATCAAGACAGAAGGAAGATATCGATGGAGATCGGAGGAAAACCAAAAATAGTTGATGAAGTACAAGTCTAATCAACAGGAGCATTGAAGCATGAAGCGAAATGAAGACCAGCCAAGAGCCATCTACCGGATGTCCAATCTGTCGCAGATCAAATAAATTTCAAACCTAACAGGACATGGGGAGACCGCGTTGTTGATCTCAAAGGCAAAACCATATGCTGATCTCTAAAGCATAAAGCTGATGATATAATGCTGAATTCTAAGGCATTCGACGAAGATAAAAGGATGATTTCTAAAAGCATGAGATGAAGACCTTTGAGTGGATTATTTTAAGTAATCCACTCAAAGCTCGGGGGCTACACCCGGTGCACCCAATGAATCATTAGCTCCAAAAAGACATAATGCTGATCTCTAAAGCATGAACTAATGATAAAATGCTGATTTCTAAAGCATGAGATGAAGACAAGACAATGCTAATTTCTAAAGCATGAGATGAAGATGAAAATGATTTCTAAAAAAGCTTGAGATGAAGACCTTCGAGCGGATTATTTTCAGTAATCCACTCGAAGCTCGGGGGCTACACCCAAGTCGGTGCACCCAATGAATCCTGAACCCCAGAGAGCAGAATGTTGATCCCCAAGGCATAAGCCCGAGACAGAATACCGATTTCTGAAAAATAAAGCGAAGACCGATGAATAATGACAGGAGAGGATAACAGAAGATCGTTTTTACCATGTTACTCAGAGTTCAGAAGCAACAACTTGATAGGCCCATTTTTAAGGTATTCCTTATCAAAATCAAAAACTGCAAGCTAGACCTAGAATCTTAGGGCCGATTATTTCAAAATCAACTCAAAGATTGGGGGCTTGTGGGGGACAGATATCCCCCGGGTCCACTAGAAGGCTAGAAGACCTCACGAAAGGCTTTGGGCCCGATATTTCGCAAGGCCATCCCTTCGTGGGCCCAGAGATGTAACACCCCTGGTGTTACTGTAAATAAACTTGAGCATGGCATCATAAGCATTGGCATTGCATATGTTTGACACACCTAGAGTGCATTCACTAGGCAAAAATTTCAAACAAGTTGTATTGTTTTAATGTTTTGCAAATAGGACCCTGGATAGGAAGCTTTAACCCTAAATAGGCATTAAAGGGGTAAAACCTAACCCAAGTTGAGAAAACCTAAAAGCTTTAGGGTAAAAGTCATAAAATGACCCCAAAAATAAAGTTGAATCACAATTATACCCCTGGGATACCAGAAACCCTAATTGGAACCCTGGAAAACCCTAAAACCAAACCCTAGGGGCTTATGTGCAAAAGTGATGAACCTTTGGACTAAAGTGTAAAAACTACTATGTTTAAACATATAAAGTCATTTGGTTCACAAATATGTGGACTTGAAAGCCAAACCCTAAGTTTTGGACTTAAATGCAAAATGGACCTCATTTGAGTTCTATACTAAGTCTGAAATTCAGTGTTGAAGGCTCCACTTTGGGGCTTTGTAACTTTCAAAGCATAGGGTTTTTGCCCTAGGTCACCACATCAAAGTTGAAGACCAATCATAGGAGAACAACTTTGTTTAAGGATTCAAGCCATGATCCTATGAGAAATTTGGAGAAAAACCCAATCAAAGATGGACTGTCAGGCTGGTTCTGTCTGAACATCAAACTAACAGATTCATGCCCTGAACTTCAAGCCCAATTTCAAACCAGATGCAGTGGCTTTTTGGGGCAACATCATATGGCAATATTGTAGATGGCATATTGCTCTACAACTTTGCTGCAGAGCTTGGTATGAGTTATCATCAGAAATCAAGAGAAAACTTGGCTTCAAGTTTGGCTGTCAGGTTCATCTGACTGAAACTCGCGATGGTACAGTAGCCCGGATTGGATCAGGCTGCCAGCGCGGAACTCTCACCGCCGACGATACCTCCGCCGTGATTCGTGTCACTGGTGTTTGGGTTCGTGCGGGTGGCAAGTAGATAACGTCGCTGGGTGAAAGTGCATCACCGTCGGTGAGCTGGACTCCACTCCGGCTAGCCGCCGTGCCCCTCCCCTGCATACTGATCTTTCGGATAGAATTCTCACTGCCGTCGTGCTGTCACCGTCATGCACCACGTGCCTTAGCGCTGGCTCTCGTCACGGTGAATCATGCGGTGCATGTCCGGTGATCACCGGAGTTACTGCCACGCCATAGGACACGTAACCGCGCGCGCCAGGCTTCTTCCTCACCTCCGGCCGCCAGCTCGCCGTGGGCAAATTGAGAGCCACCGCTCCCGGAGTCTTTAAATTGAGCCCACCGTTAGCTCCGCAACCTCATCACGTACCCCATCGTCCAGTATCACCCCCAGTCCTGCAACCGTGAGCTCTAATTCCAAGTTTTCCCCAAACCTGTTCGAATACACCGCGAAGAACACCTCGTCGCGGCCAGCGCAAATCAGGTCCGATACTGCCATCCTCAGTCTTGTTCTAACATTCTCATATGCCCTTGATGCTCTCCAAACCATCCAATTGAACTAGACTGCCATGAATCGACGGGAACACATTCATCTGCCCGCAAGGTCCACGATCACTGCGGCCAGAGCAAACCTAGTAGCCATCCTTGCAATTGATTTGGGGGAAATGCTCGGGGTAGTACTGATTTAGTGTACGCTGCTCGGAGAACCCTGTCGTTGCCCCGTTCGGCCGGTATAGGTGCTCGCCGGAGCACGACCGTGCGTGAACGGCGTCGGGGACCTAGCCGTGCGAAGAAATAGAAGTTGGAGGGGTCTTCTGTAAACCGTCAGTGGCCCAGAGAAACAGTAAACAAACCTGATTCGAGTTAGCCATTAAACCAGGGGCCTCTGTGCAAAACTACCGCGGGCGCGCGCGCGTAGGCGTGCTTCTGCTGGTAGTGGGCCGACCTGGGCTGGTTTCGGCCCAGTGCTATTCATAAGCTTTTCTTTTTCTTTTATCCCCAGAGCCAAAACAATTATAGAAAATGGTAGGAAAATGATAAAATTGTGAAACCAATTTTCCTAGGCTCCTTATTTTCCCTAGAATTTAATAAAAATAAGTTTGTGATTTTTAGTGGAAGTAAGAAATTTTAGGGTATTTAAAGTGGTTAAAAATATTGGTTATGGATTTTTAGAAAACAAATGGTAATTCCAAAAATGCTCAAAATTTTTATATGAGTTCCTCATAATATTTAGAAGCCTTGGGTAGAGTTTGAATTGTTTTGGACCTTGTTTGATCACCAAACCCAAAACCACCCCCCTGCCCTATGAACTCCTTTACCGACTCCGGAAACCCTAAGTTCTCGGAGTTCCGTGAAGGAAAGTTGTATTCAAGACATAGATAATAAGTTTATATTATCTTTGCATCCTCATGAGCATCCCATGGCATCCATTCTTATACCTATGTATGGTTATGATTAGAACGTGAAGAAGAGATAGAAGTCACCGAAGACAGGACACCACCACCTTCGGATTCGCAAGCAGGCAACTGCTTCTACTTCGATATCTGTGGATCCGAACCCGAATCACCTGTAAACGAAGGCAAGCCCCAGTGCATTTGCCACCTTCCTTGATGTTTTTATAAATCTTTCTCACTTGATTGCTGCATTAGGTGATAGGAGTTGATTGATAAAACAATTCCTGCATTACCTTCCTTGAATTTGATTACCTTCCTTGATCACCTGTTTTACAAAAGATTTTGATGCTTAGCCTTGCTTTAGAAAAACAAAAGGTTTTGTTTTTACAAAAGATGTTGTGGCAAAAGTGGGTGGGATGTTTTTGAAAATAAAACTTGATGGTGGATCCATCATGGCCGTGATGGATTCAACATCGGAAAAGATGTACCTCTGCCAGGTACCAAACTTTGGGTTTGAAATGATTAAGCTGAGACCGGGCGGGTGACTTGCACGAGAGAGAGTCTCGGTGTAGTGTCTCCGTCTGAGTCGATTAAGGACCTTGTCGATGTAGGCTTGATGATCGAGGACCCTTTAACTGGTCACATGCCTCGTCATGGGTAAGCCTTGCCTCGGGCAGACTAAGGCCAGAATAAGATAACACGAAATGGGCGTGGAGCGGTGGCGAGAGTAGCGTGTACCCTCCGTGGCAAGAGGCTGGACGGTGGTGTATCTGTGCTCTCGGTTTGCGTGAACCTGATCTGGTCTTAAGAACCCCGGTGGCGGGTTGACATATGCAAGGGTTAAGTGCTACATATGTCGTGTGATTGGAGATCCTCAGCTGAGTATAATCGATTCGGATCGCCGTACCTTCGCGGTTATGAAGACTTGGTCACTGCCCTACACGTAGCATTCCACTAAAGATGATGGGCTTTTGTTAAGAAATTGGCTAGTGCAGGACCAGTGATTGAACTAGGGTAGAAAGAACTCTAGTTGCAGGTAATTGTACTTAACTTGACAAATAAAATTGGATTTTTAAGGATCCACTTTAGTAAGCATTTATGCAAAACAGAGTCTTTGATTACTGAAAAGCCTTATTTGACTCCCATATAACCAGCATACCCTTGAGAGTCTTTTCTTTAGTCGGGTAAGACTTGCTGAGTAATCCCATACTCAGGGTTTATCCCTTCGTTGTTTTTAGGTGAGGAAGTAGCCGATTTTTGCTGCTTCTGTGCCAAGGTGGTTCCCAAAGAAGAAAAACAAGACTGAAGTGCGGGAGGACTCGGTCCTCCACATAGGATATTTTGCTTATAACTTATCGGGAGGAGTTTGTGCCTCCCTTGGTTTGTATAATATTACTACTCTGCACTCGCTTTTTAGTTCTGGTCTGTAATAAAATAACTCAAGCTTGCTTTTGAAATAAATGTAATTTATGTCATCGCTTCCGCATCTCTTTATCTCCGATGTTCTGTAATGTATGCAAGACGGGTGAAACGTTCCTGGTAAGGTAAGGAAAGATACCGAACTTATCAAGTGACTTAGGAACATCTACAGGGTGTCTGATGTCTGTTAGACAAGGACAACTGTAGGTGGGCCTAATTACTTGGGAGGTTCCGTCACAGCTGGTATCGGAGCGTAGCCCTTCTTTGCAGATATTATGAGGCATCTTCAAAAGGATTTTCAAAAGTCTTACCTAAAAACTCTTTTCTCTTCTTACCTAAGTATTCTGAAGAGTCTATCTTAAAGACCAGATAGGAAGAGTGCAATGTATAGAAGGATGAATCGACTAAGGTTGATTCTGTACTTACACATGCATCATGCTAAGAATCATACTAATAACATTTTCCCCCTTAGAAAAGATGCCGCCACGCACAAGGCTAACGGCACGTAAGTCAACGGGACCGATTGGTGTGCCTCGGCATCAACTGGCTCCCCAACATGAAAGCAGCAGCAGTGGAAGTAATGACCCCATCGGAGATCTTGAAGCCCGTGTGAGTCGACTTCAAGCAGCGCTTCAACACAGGACCGATGCTTGGGTCGCCGACGGAGATAGAATCAATGAACTGAGAAGGGACATCCGACATCTGCAGGATCAGCTTGCTGATCGAGACTTAGCACTTGACTGGGCCGTACAGTCTCGTTTGCTAATGTGTGCTAAAGAAGCAAGGCCTCAGGCCCGAATTAAAGAACTTAGCTCAACTGTCGATAACCTGCAGGTTTACTGCAATACGTTGCATGAGGAAGTCCATATATTATACTCACAATTACACCCTAGTGTGCCTGCACACCCTGCTGAGGCGGAAGCCGGACCATCTCACGTTGCGGGACGCGCGCTGGGTGGGGAGTTAGACCTTTTTGAGCCCCCTCCTTCTTTGAGGTTGGTTGATGTCTGGACTCCCACACCTGACGATGAGGCCGCCAAGAGTAATGGAAAGCAGGAATAATGGTGTAATAGAAGTAAAAGTAGAGTAGTGTATTGTAGGGTGTACTGTTGTATAATAGGTTGAACTTTTGTATAATGGGTAATGTATCCTGTTATGTAATATCGAGTCTGTATCATTACTTTTTATAGTAATGTAAAATGGAAGGTTCTCTGGCATATTATGTTTACTTCAAATGTTCTTTGCCACAGATGCCGACCAGGACTCGAGGATAGGACGCAGCCGGAACTTCTGGGGGAAGGGATGTTACCCCAAACCCGCCTCCGGTTCCTCCCACGTTAGCCGAGGCGATTGCCGCCTTGGTGAATGCCACCGCAGACAATACCCGCTTCCTTAGGGAAATGGCGGGTCAGCAGCAATTCCAGCAGCAGGCAGGAAGGGGTTATCCGCAAGGCCCCCGTGAAACTACTTATTTGGATTTCTCGGAAACCCGTCCACCCCTATTCATCAAAGCTGAAGATCCACTAGAAGCTGATGAGTGGATTCGGGTTATTGAACAAAAGTTTGGTCTTCTCCGTTGTTCAGAGACGCAGAAGCCGTTGTTCGCAGCACAACAACTACGTGGTCCTGCCAGTACCTGGTGGGGAAATTTTGTGGCTATTCAACCTGTCAACCATCAAGTCACCTGGGAAGAGTTTAAAGCAGCCTTCCGTGAGCACTACATACCCGAAGGAGTGCTGCATATGAAACAAGAGGAATTTATGAAGTTAAAACAAGGGGGAGATACCGTCACTCAGTATCTCAACAAATTTAATCACCTGTCGCAGTATGCCATCGACCAGGTGAATACTGATTTAAAGAAGAAGAACTGTTTTATGCGGGGTTTAAATGATCGGCTACAGAGAAAGATGGCCACATGCATAGATCTCACGTATGGAAAGGCTGTCACCACAGCCTTATCTGTTGAAGCCAAATACGCAAATTCTGGGAAGAATAAGGGATTTGGTGGTGAGAGGCCTAATCAGGGCCAGGCGAAGAAGCAACGGTTTGTGATCCGACCTTCAAGCCAAAATCGCACTTTTTCTCGTCCACCCTCATTTCCCTTCAAACAACCAATCATTATTCGCCCCAACAATACCCCCACTACCCCAAATCAGTCGGGTGCCCTAGGCACTCGATTCCCTGCCTTGCCTAGTTCTTCAACTGGGTGTTTTAATTGCGGCAAGTCGGGACACTTCATCAAAGACTGCCCATATCCTAAGCAAAGTCAATCAAATGCTCCGCAAGGATCTGGGAGATCAACTCAGCCAAAAGGAAATGCTGTGGGGAAAAATACAAAGAAGACGGGGCGTGTATATTACACCCAAGTGGCCACTACACCGGAAGGAGAGCCGGTGATGATGGGTACGTTTCCCGTGGCCAGTCACCCTGCAATTATTCTTTTTGATTCCGGTGCTTCGCATACATTCATTAGCAAGAAATTTGTGGAGCAACATCACATTATATACCATGAATCAAAAGAGGGATTTAAAATTCATTCACCTGGGGGACACATTTTTACTAGAGAAGTGGCCTATGGAGTGCCAGTAACAATGGCCGGACGGAACTTTCCTGCTAACATGATTGTTCTGAAAGGCCAGGACATAGATGTAATCTTGGGTATGAATTGGTTAACCCAACACAAGGCAATTCTCAACACTGAACTCAGAACCGTCAGGTTGAGCTATAATCAAGAAGAGATTCTTTTGTCTCTCCCCGTAACCAATCCAGCCAAAGCTGCTGGTAGAGTATATGAAGCCATTGTACCGGAGATCAAGAACATTCCGGTAGTATGTGAGTTTCCAGATGTATTTCCGGAAGATTTGCCTGGACTGCCCCCTGAAAGAGATGTAGAATTCGTAATTGAGCTAAAGCCCGGTACGGCTCCCATCTCCCGAAGATCGTACCGTATGCCCCCTAATGAGTTGGCGGAATTGAAGATTCAATTACAAGATCTACTGAATAAGGGATTCATCCGGCCAAGCTCGTCCCCATGGGGTTGTCCCGCCATTTTTGTTAAGAAGAAGGATCAAACCTTGCGAATGTGTGTGGATTATCGACCCCTGAATGAGGTCACCATTAAGAATAAGTACCCTCTTCCAAGGATCGACATCTTATTTGATCAACTGACTGGGGCGAGGGTATTTTCCAAAATTGATCTCAGGTCGGGCTATCATCAAATCCGTATTCGGCCCGAGGATATACCGAAAACCGCGTTTACTATGCGGTATGGATTGTTTGAATACCTGGTAATGTCTTTCGGGCTCACAAATGCTCCTGCCCACTTCACCTATTTGATGAACTCGGTGTTCATGCCCGAGTTGGACAAGTTCGTGGTGGTCTTCATCGACGATATTTTGATATATTCTAAAAATGAAGAGGACCATGCTCAGCATCTACGGATTGTATTGACGCGCCTCTGGGAACATCAGCTATATGCCAAGTTCAGCAAGTGCGCGTTCTGGCTGGAGGAAATTCAATTTTTGGGGCACGTGTTATTGGCTAAAGGAATTGCGGTAGATCCTAGCAAGATCAAAGATATTCTGGAGTGGAAACCCCCAACCACTGTTCACCAAGTCCAGAGTTTTCTTGGACTAGCTGGGTATTATCGCATATTCATACCAGATTTTTCTAAGCTTGTGAAGCCAATCACAAGTTTATTGAAGAATGACATTAAGTTCAATTGGTCTTCTAAATGTAATGAAGCCTTTGAGCAATTGAAGACATTATTGACCACTGCTCCGGTATTGGCTCAACCGGACATCACTAAGCCTTTTGATGTATATTGTGATGCATCTGGCAGTGGGCTCGGCTGTGTACTGATGCAAGAGGGCCGAGTAATTGCGTATGCTTCAAGGCAGTTGCGCCGACATGAGGAGCATTATCCAACTCATGATCTGGAGCTAGCTGCTGTGGTTCATGCCCTGAAGATTTGGCGTCACTATCTGCTGGGAAACATCTGTCACATATATACAGATCATAAAAGTTTGAAGTACATCTTCACCCAGTCGGAGTTAAATATGAGGCAAAGACGATGGCTTGAGCTTATTAAAGACTATGAACTGGAGATCCATTATCACCCAGGCAAAGCCAATGTGGTGGCAGATGCACTGAGTCGTAAGGTTTCCTGCCACTGTCTTACAATGAAGACCTCTGACAACACTTTGTGTCAAGAGATGGAAAAGCTAAACCTGGGGATAATCCAACAAGGGACTCTAAATCAGCTAAAGCTTGAGTCAATCATTTTGCAAAGGATAATTGATGCTCAAAAGGATAATTTGGGTATGAAGCACATACGAGAGAAGATAAAGGCTGGAGTAGCCAAGTGTTTCAAGGAAGACGATCAAGGTGTGATATGGTTTAAAAACTGCATAGTAGTGCCAAAGAACGAAGAACTCCGCCAGCAAATTCTTGATGAAGCACATCTTAGTCGCTATTCAATTCATCCCGGAAGCACTAAGATGTATCAAGACTTAAAGCAACATTACTGGTGGACAAAGATGAAGATCGAAATTGCAGGCTATGTGGCCAAGTGTGACACTTGCAGACGTGTCAAGGCCATACACATGAAAACTGCTGGTCCATTACAATCTTTGCCAATCCCAACATGGAAATGGGAAGACATCAGTATGGACTTTATTGTGGGACTGCCCAGGACGACAAAAGGGTATGACTCGATTTGGGTTATCATTGATCGACTTACCAAGATCGCCCACTTCCTCCCTGTTAAAGTAAAATATCCCGTCATTACCTATGCGGAGTTGTACATTGCCCGTATTCTCAGTTTGCATGGTGTTCCAAAGACTATAGTGTCAGATCGTGGACCGCAATTTGTATCCAAATTCTGGGAAGAACTTCATAAATCCCTGGGTACTAAGTTACTCCACAGTTTGGCCTATCATCCTCAAACCAGTGGACAGACTGAGAGAGTGAACCAAATACTTGAAGATATGCTGCGGGCATGTGTTCTGGACTTCTCACCGAAATGGGATGAATGTTTGCCTTTGGCGGAGTTTTCATATAATAACAGCTATCAAGAAAGTATCAAGATGGCACCTTTTGAAGCTTTATATGGACGTCGGTGTCGAACTCCGCTAAATTGGTCTGAACCTGGAGAAAGATACTTCTTTAGGCCTGATATGGTGAAAGAGGCCGAGGATAAGGTTCAGAAAATTATTTATAATATGAAGAAGGCACAGACTCGACAAAAGAGTTATGCAGACACACGACGAATGCCCTTATATTTCCTGGAAGGAGACTATGTTTACCTGAAAGTCTCACCAATGAATAGGCCTGGGCAAAAAGAACCGGAACCGAGGAACCGAACCGAACTAACCGAGAACCGGAACCGAACTAACCGAACCGAAGGAACCGTTATGAAATTCGGTTCTGGTTTTTTGAGAACCGAAATAAATGAGACATTTTCGGTTCTGCACTCCAAAGAACCGAAAGAACCGAAAGAACCGAAAAACCCGTAAGTACTAGATTCAATTTGTTACATGTGTTTGTAAATTCGAATGTTGTGTTTATCGACTTATGTTGAACCTCTAATCATCCATGTATTACCTATGAAATTTTAAGCATTGTGCACTGGTGGTTGTTTGTGGGGAGATGTTGCTAAAATTTCTCGCAAAAGTTGCTGTTATTTAGAATTTTAGAGTGGCTCTTACAATTCGGTTAGAACCGAAGAACCGAACCGAAGAACCGAGAACCGAACTAGTCGGTTCTAGTTTCTTTGTTTTGCTATTTCGGTTCTAGTTTTTGAAGAACCGAATTTCTACAAGAACCGAGGAACCGAACCGAACCGAACCGAAGAACCGAATGCCCACTCCTACCAATGAAAGGTGTATCACGTTTTGGGGTTAAAGGGAAACTTGCACCCAGGTACATTGGTCCATTCCTGGTGCTTGAGCAATGTGGACCAGTGGCATACCGACTTCAGCTCCCCGAAACATTGTCTGCTGTGCATAATGTGTTCCACGTGTCACAATTGAAGAAGTGTCTTCGGGTTCCCGATCGAACCATTGAAGTGACTGATGTTGTCCTGGAACCAGATTTAACATACTCGGAACATCCTATTCGAGTTCTGGATCAAAAGGACAGGGTTACCCGGAGAAAAACTATCAAGTTTTATAAGATACAGTGGAACCAGCATTCTGAATATGAGGCTACATGGGAAACTCAAGACTTCTTGAATAAGAATTTCCCAGGCTTTCTAGCCTCATGTAATTTGTAAAGTGTATATAGTTATAAAGGAATGAACCCCCACATCACCCCTGCCTTGTACCAGAACTAAGGAAATAAAAATATAATGTGTTTCCTTTACCATTACCTACCCTAGGATTTTTAATCTCGGGACGAGATTCTTTTATGGGGGGAAGGATGTAACACCCCTGGTGTTACTGTAACTAAAACTTGAGCATGGCATCATAAGCATTGGCATTGCATATGTTTGACACACCTAGAGTGCATTCACTAGGCAAAAATTTCAAACAAGTTGTATTGTTTTAATGTTTTGCAAATAGGACCCTGGATAGGAAGCTTTAACCCTAAATAGGCATTAAAGGGGTAAAACCTAACCCAAGTTGAGAAAACCTAAAAGCTTTAGGGTAAAAGTCATAAAATGACCCCAAAAATAAAGTTGAATCACAATTATACCCCTGGGATACCAGAAACCCTAATTGGAACCCTGGAAAACCCTAAAACCAAACCCTAGGGGCTTATGTGCAAAAGTGATGAACCTTTGGACTAAAGTGTAAAAACTACTATGTTTAAACATATAAAGTCATTTGGTTCACAAATATGTGGACTTGAAAGCCAAACCCTAAGTTTTGGACTTAAATGCAAAATGGACCTCATTTGAGTTCTATACTAAGTCTGAAATTCAGTGTTGAAGGCTCCACTTTGGGGCTTTGTAACTTTCAAAGCATAGGGTTTTTGCCCTAGGTCACCACATCAAAGTTGAAGACCAATCATAGGAGAACAACTTTGTTTAAGGATTCAAGCCATGATCCTATGAGAAATTTGGAGAAAAACCCAATCAAAGATGGACTGTCAGGCTGGTTCTGTCTGAACATCAAACTAACAGATTCATGCCCTGAACTTCAAGCCCAATTTCAAACCAGATGCAGTGGCTTTTTGGGGCAACATCATATGGCAATATTGTAGATGGCATATTGCTCTACAACTTTGCTGCAGAGCTTGGTATGAGTTATCATCAGAAATCAAGAGAAAACTTGGCTTCAAGTTTGGCTGTCAGGTTCATCTGACTGAAACTCGCGATGGTACAGTAGCCCGGATTGGATCAGGCTGCCAGCGCGGAACTCTCACCGCCGACGATACCTCCGCCGTGATTCGTGTCACTGGTGTTTGGGTTCGTGCGGGTGGCAAGTAGATAACGTCGCTGGGTGAAAGTGCATCACCGTCGGTGAGCTGGACTCCACTCCGGCTAGCCGCCGTGCCCCTCCCCTGCATACTGATCTTTCGGATAGAATTCTCACCGCCGTCGTGCTGTCACCGTCGCGCACCACGTGCCTTAGCGCTGGCTCTCGTCACGGTGAATCATGCGGTGCATGTCCGGTGATCACCGGAGTTACTGCCACGCCATAGGACACGTAACCGCACGCGCCAGGCTTCTTCCTCACCTCCGGCCGCCAGCTCGCCGTGGGCAAATTGAGAGCCACCGCTCCCGGAGTCTTTAAATTGAGCCCACCGTTAGCTCCGCAACCTCATCATGTACCCCATCGTCCAGTATCACCCCCAGTCCTGCAACCGTGAGCTCTAATTCCAAGTTTTCCCCAAACCTGTTCGAATACACCGCGAAGAACACCTCGTCGCGGCCAGCGCAAATCAGGTCCGATACTGCCATCCTCAGTCTTGTTCTAACATTCTCATATGCCCTTGATGCTCTCCAAACCATCCAATTGAACTAGACTGCCATGAATCGACGGGAACACATTCATCTGCCCGCAAGGTCCACGATCACTGCGGCCAGAGCAAACCTAGTAGCCATCCTTGCAATTGATTTGGGGGAAATGCTCGGGGTAGTACTGATTTAGTGTACGCTGCTCGGAGAACCCTGCCGTTGCCCCGTTCGGCCGGTATAGGTGCTCGTCGGAGCACGGCCGTGCGTGAACGGCGTCGGGGACCTAGCCGTGCGAAGAAATAGAAGTCGGAGGGGTCTTCTGTAAACCGTCAGTGGCCCAGAGAAACAGTAAACAAACCTGATTCGAGTTAGCCATTAAACCAGGGGCCTCTGTGCAAAACTACCGTGGGCGCGCGCGCGTAGGCGTGCTTCTGCTGGTAGTGGGCCGACCTGGGCTGGTTTCGGCCCAGTGCTATTCATAAGCTTTTCTTTTTCTTTTATCCCCAGAGCCAAAACAATTATAGAAAATGGTAGGAAAATGATAAAATTGTGAAACCAATTTTCCTAGGCTCCTTATTTTCCCTAGAATTTAATAAAAATAAGTTTGTGATTTTTAGTGGAAGTAAGAAATTTTAGGGTATTTAAAGTGGTTAAAAATATTGGTTATGGATTTTTAGAAAACAAATGGTAATTCCAAAAATGCTCAAAATTTTTATATGAGTTCCTCATAATATTTAGAAGCCTTGGGTAGAGTTTTAATTGTTTTGGACCTTGTTTGATCACCAAACCCAAACCCTCCCCTGCCCTATGAACTCCTTTACCGACTCCGGAAACCCTAAGTTCTCGGAATTCCGTGAAGGAAAGTTGTATTCAAGACATAGATAATAAGTTTATATTATCTTTGCATCCTCATGAGCATCCCATGGCATCCATTCTTATACCTATGTATGGTTATGATTAGAACGTGAAGAAGAGATAGAAGTCACCGAAGACAGGACACCACCACCTTCGGATTCGCAAGCAGGCAACTGCTTCTACTTCGATATCTGTGGATCCGAACCCGAATCACCTGTAAACGAAGGCAAGCCCCGGTGCATTTGCCACCTTCCTTGATGTTTTTATAAATCTTTCTCACTTGATTGCTGCATTAGGTGATAGGAGTTGATTGATAAAACAATTCCTGCATTACCTTCCTTGAATTTGATTACCTTCCTTGATCACCTGTTTTACAAAAGATTTTGATGCTTAGCCTTGGTTTAGAAAAACAAAAGGTTTTGTTTTTACAAAAGATGTTGTGGCAAAAGTGGGTGGGATGTTTTTGAAAATAAAACTTGATGGTGGATCCATCATGGCCGTGATGGATTCAACATCGGAAAAGATGTACCTCTGCCAGGTACCAAACTTTGGGTTTGAAATGATTAAGCTGAGACCGGGCGGGTGACTTGCACGAGAGAGAGTCTCGGTGTAGTGTCTCCGTCTGAGTCGATTAAGGACCTTGTTGATGTAGGCTTGATGATCGAGGACCCTTTAACTGGTCACATGCCTCGTCATGGGTAAGCCTTGCCTCGGGCAGACTAAGGCCAGAATAAGATAACACGAAATGGGCGTGGAGCGGTGGCGAGAGTAGCGTGTACCCTCCGTGGCAAGAGGCTGGACGGTGGTGTATCTGTGCTCTCGGTTTGCGTGAACCTGATCTGGTCTTAAGAACCCCGGTGGCGGGTTGACATATGCAAGGGTTAAGTGCTACATATGTCGTGTGATTGGAGATCCTCAGCTGAGTATAATCGATTCGGATCGCCGTACC
Organism: Zea mays; assembly: GCF_902167145.1. NCBI lineage: Eukaryota > Viridiplantae > Streptophyta > Magnoliopsida > Poales > Poaceae > Zea > Zea mays. Next base: position 208,225,968 of record NC_050097.1, read on the forward strand.
TTCGCGGTTATGAAGACTTGGTCACTGCCCTACACGTAGCATTCCACTAAAGATGATGGGCTTTTGTTAAGAAATTGGCTAGTGCAGGACCAGTGATTGAACTAGGGTAGAAAGAACTCTAGTTGCAGGTAATTGTACTTAACTTGACAAATAAAATTGGATTTTTAAGGATCCACTTTAGTAAGCATTTCTGCAAAACAGAGTCTTTGATTACTGAAAAGCCTTACCTTGACTCCCATATAACCAGCATACCCTTGAGAGTCTTTTCTTTAGTCGGGTAAGACTTGCTGAGTAATCCCATACTCAGGGTTTATCCCTTCGTTGTTTTTAGGTGAGGAAGTAGCCGATTTTTGCTGCTTCTGTGCCAAGGTGGTTCCCAAAGAAGAAAAACAAGACTGAAGTGTGGGAGGACTCGGTCCTCCACATAGGATATTTTGCTTATAACTTATCGGGAGGAGTTTGTGCCTCCCTTGGTTTGTATAATATTACTACTCTGCACTCGCTTTTTAGTTCTAGTCTGTAATAAAATAACTCAAGCTTGCTTTTGAAATAAATGTAATTTATGTAATCGCTTCCGCATCTCTTTATCTCCGATGTTCTGTAATGTCTGCAAGACGGGTGAAACGTTCCTGGTAAGGTAAGGAAAGATACCGAACTTATCAAGTGACTTAGGAACATCTACAGGGTGTCTGATGTCTGTTAGACAAGGACAACTGTAGGTGGGCCTAATTACTTGGGAGGTTCCGTCACAAGAGAGGAACGTCCGACGAAGTGGATCAATGCAAGATCGGATCAACTCGAGCCCAGATGGCCCAGCGGATTTGAGCAACATCCACAACAGTGACCCGACTTTCCCGCACTGCGTCCTCAGGCGTCGGAACTGAATGGCGATAAGTCGGCAGAATTATAGGAAGATAGGCTCAGTAGGTTCACTATTACTTAGGCTCACGTTGTTATCATATCCGCATGTAACGCCCCACGGTCGAGTATATAAGGCCTAGGGGGCATCCCCTCAAAAACATCTCACTCCTTAGCCATTTACTCAGCTCTCTAGCATCTCTCGTACTAGAGAACTCCCTTGTAACCCGCCACACAAAAGATCCACACCAGGACGTAGGGTGTTCCGTATCTCAAAGCGACCCAAACCTGAACAAGATTGTCCACTGTCTCTCGTGCATCTGGCACGAACCATCGAGCTACAGTCGGTAACACCGTCCTACTCCAAAAAGTACCTGAAGGGGCAACCCTGGGTGCGTGGTTGGACCCAGAACACCGACATTATGTCAAAATTATGTTGGTGATATCATTTTTGGGTCTACTAATAAGTTGTCTTGTGAAGAGTTTAGTAAAAGTATGGTACATAAATTTAAAATGGCCATGAAAGGGGAGTTGGAGTTCTTTCTGGGATTTCAAATCAAGCAACTCTAGAATGGCACTTTCATCTCTCAAACAAAGTACACTCAAGAAATACTCAAGAAGTTTGGATGAAGGACGTCAAGCCCATCAAGACTCCAATGGAGACAAATGAGCATCTCAACCTCGACACAAGAGGTATTTCTATAGATCAAAAGGTATATTGGTCTATGGTAGGATTTCTAATTTACTTCTATGCATCTAGACCGGACATTATGCATTTAGTATACATGTGTGCAAGATTCCAACCCGGCCCCAAGGAATCTCACCTAAGGGACGTGAAAAGAATGTTGAGATATCTAATTCATACTCCTACATTTGGGATTTGGTATCCTAAGGGTTCAAACTTTGATCTTCTTAGATATTTAGATGTCAATTATGTCAGATGTAAGAATGTGCCAGCTGGACTATTGACAAGGAAATTGATCAAGTGTCGACCCCTCCTATCTGTCCAACCATCAGACATAAGTGTGCAACCAAATTCAGTCCAAGCCAACTCATGAGTCTTTTTTTATCTCATCTACACTCTTCTTTGCCTTCTCAAGCAATGGCACCTTAACATCATGATATGAGGGTTTCACGTACCCAGGACCATATTGCCCAACCGCCTCAAGCATGATCTCAAAGGCCCTTGAGTTGATGACATTAAGTGGTAAGCCGCTCTCATAAATAAAATCAGCAACATACATATATGTTATTTCCTTCTCCTCCTTGCTCTTTCGCTGCAATGTAGTTTGAGTGTTGCCCTTACAATGCCTCTCGCGAACCACATCTTCAGGTGCTTTGCGAAACATGGATGCAATTGACTTAGAAGACTTCGACGCGTGTTGATTGTTTTGGCTTGCTTCAGCTAAGAGCCTTCTCTTTTGGGTTGTTCCGGAACTGAGCTGAACAACTAAATGGGATGCTCTACTTTCCCCTTGTCCAAGTACTTCAACTTCATCATCTTTATCACCATCTTTATCATCATCCAAGTCAATAGGCTTCTGTCTAGCATTCTTCTTCAAATAATCACTCATCTCTTTGCTAATTGTCGATGTTGTCTTTGGGCACTTAGCAACATCACCATGACCACCAACAAGGTGCTGCCTCAACCTTCTAACACCTGCATGAACGATTTTGCCACAAAGTATGCACTTCACCACATCTTTTTTGTTCAAATCAGGCCAGTAACAATAGTTCCATGTCGAATCCTTCGATTTTGCCTTTCTTTTAGGATCTTTAGCTGGATCGTATAGCTGCTGGCTTCATGGCTCCCCTTGTGGTCGATATGCATATATATTGTCACACCCGGGTTTCGGGGCACCCAGACCCGGGCGCGAACATAATCACCAGGTGTGCTGGGACCAAGTCTCACACATATGATGAATCATGGCACAAGATCGAATGTCACATCTTTACTATATAATAGGAGTTCTATACAAAATAAATAAATAATTACATTATAAGGAGACAACGGTCCAGCAACCCAAAGTTGACTGGGAGACGACAGCCTAGACCTCTCACGAACACATCGCAGCATCCTCCATGCGCCTCATCCTGCGGTACCTATTCTTGACCTGTGGGGGGTGTGAGACAGCAAGAGTGAGCTCACATACGTTCATCGTTCAACAAGTTGTGGGGAATAATGTGCATGAACTCGCCAAAGGTGGGAGCTCACGTGAAGTGTAAGGCTTACGAAAGAGGATGGTTAGAGCTGAGCATTGCTGTGGTCAAAATTTTATTAGCAGTTACTAAGTATAAGTAAATACCAACCCAATTAAGTAGTAGAACAAAAGTAACAACATCACCTGCGATGCAATGCATATGACAAATTGAATTTAGTTTCATAAATTAATCATGTGAGGGTCCGAGCTGCTCATGACCGTGAGCACGACTAGTATACCAGTTTTACACTCTGCAGAGGTTGCGCATATTTACCCACAAGTCATGTTACCCATCTGCCAAGGGATCGCGACTTCTCATACACCACTACCGAGGAGGCGAGGCAGGGTAACACTACGAGGCCTTTACAAAGTTCCACTAGCTTCAGAAAACCCGCTACAGTTTTTAGGAAGCTCCAATGCAGGGTTCTTGCTTGACCGCCATCGCAGCAAAATCAACCAAGGACTTCCCTACACTGACCACTCCCCTACTGCCCTTGCCCCTTTCGGGTAAGGTAGTCCTCCACTAGCTTTCCTAATTAATCAGCCAAGGGCGTCCATAAACCCTTGTGGTAGCACTGTTTTCCCGGGTGGTCGCTCCATGTTCCAATTAACATAATGATCTTATCATGAACAGTAATAATAAATAGATAATAAAAGTGTGATCATGAATAATGTATCTTCATACCCAAAACCACATAAAGCACTAGCAAGTACTAGCCAAAAAGTTCAGTGGTAAACAAGGTATAAAGATAATCAAACTAAGGTAACCTATTGGGTCCCATCAAAATTAACCTACGCTCATCATTATGATTAATTAGAACATGAGTGGGTAAAAAGAAGTGATCAAGGGCACAACTTGCCTGGGACTTGAGATTCCAGGTACCAACATGCTCTTCAGATGACACATGACCTCGCTCTAGTCGTGGCAATACAAACAAACATTGTATAGGCAAAAATTGACATTACACCAAACATAAGAATAAACTGCATAATAATGATCTACACGTGCTACGAGATCGCGGGATTGAGAACTACTAAGATCGAAGTTACGATTAAGAAGTTATGGTTTATAAAAGATCTATGTGATTTAACTGTCACATTATATTATAATTTGGTTATTATAATTCATATGAGAGGTTATTCTATAAATAATTATCTCAACTTTAATCTAAGTTATGAATTGACCATAGATCATCTTCTAGTAGATTATAATGATAAGTAGATTAACAAGACTAACCCACATAAATTAAATAAAGATCTAATTAGAAAAGGATGAGATATGGTGTAACAAATATTGTTACTGCATAGTAAATACTTATACAAAACTAACGCAACTGGAACGAGTCAAATCGAAATTAAAACGAGGAAGTTATAAATTTCCAAAGTTTTTATGTATTTGATATAAGATTAATTAGGAGATAAATTTTATTATTGTTTTCATGTCAAAATAGTGACACTAGATGATAAACAATAATATTATAAAATTATAGGAACTAGAATGAATTAATTTGGAGCTAGAATGAATTTTCTATGAATTAAATAAGTTTCTGAAATTATTTTAACACTAAAATCATTTTCTAATTGAATTTCTGCATTTTTTATGATTCTGGACTGCGCGCATGAATAACTAGAAGCACAGGGGCCCTGGCGTATAATTCCCTAAGACACAGAGCGCAATAAGTAGGACGGCGGGTTTATTCTATAAAAATCGAAGGGCTCATAAGCGAAATTGCCACGCCGAAGAGGTATCGGGTGGCATCAACCGTCCGATCTACATCAGACGGCTCGGATTAGACTCATCTAAAACAGAAACGGTACACAATCTATTCCACTGGATCTAAAACCAACGGTCTAGATTTTATTATAGCCCAATCTATTATCACTCCTCCGATCTCATCTCGATGGCTCGGATTCATCACGGTCTTGATCTAATCTCCACCGTAGGCGCCAGGATCAATGGCAAGCGCTGTTTCTTCCTACCTCGGCCATACCCAGCGACGGCGTAGGGCCCCGCGGCGGTGCACACACCAACGGAACCCCGCACGGCGATTCTGGGCACTAAAACCACTGCTATCCAGTGTTACGCGTACGAGAGGGTAAGGCGATCCAGATGGGTGTATTATTACCGTGAGTTGTGTCGCGATGGCTGCTGACCCCGAGCGACGGCGGAAAGTGGTAGCACAGCGAGAATTTACAAGGTTCCGGCCACCCAACGGCGTTCGAGGAGGCCACGAATTCCCTTTGTGCGACGCGCAGGAGATGCACAGAGGCGGCGCGCTTGTTCTTATACTCCGCGACCAAGTCCGATTAAGGGCAATCGTTAGCGAGATTTTCGGGCGGATCCCGCGACATTGGCGGCCGCCACGTGGAAGTCGCCCACCGGTCCGAGCGTATGACAGCAGGGGGGAGGAACACAGGGTTGCGACGACCCGGATTCATCCTGTGATCCGCGGCACAGGCCCTCCCGTCAATCCACGCGACGCGATTTCTGTTGCGCACCAAATCCAGGAGGAAGAAGCAGCTGTGGATGACTGACAGTGCCGGCCCACAAGTCAGTCACTGGATGCTACATGCGCGGCAAGGAAGAAACTGACCGGGTGGGCCCGCACGTGTCATCCACAAGCGCGCAGACCGCGCAGTGGAAACCTGTCCAGTGGGGACCACCAGGCAGCCGCAGAGAGGGAAAGAAGCGCGGGAGCTATGTGGGCCACGCATGTGAAATGAAGTTGGGCCGGCCAGGTGGATTCGGCCCACAAGCAGGTTTGTTTCTTCTCTTTTTTTTCTATTTTCTTTTCTTATTTCAAATCCAATTCAAACCAAGTTTAATTTTTAAATTTCAAAATTATGCATAAGAAAAACTCCACATGATGCACAATTTCTACATAATATTTATTATTCAATTACTTTATTTATTTATTTATTTTATTTAGGCTAGGTTTTCAACATGAAGTACACACACCACATTATTATTTTGAGTGTGTAGTTGGATTAAAGGTATATTAAAACAAATTCTCCCTTTGTTTTGATAGGAACATTTTCCAATGTCTACTCTTTATTAGGATTTATTTTAACTATCGTTATTTTATCATGATCATTTACCTTAAAATGGTGAATTATAAAGTCTAATTATTTATCAAGGGTACTTTGCTCACATTTCTTCTACCAATCCCAATTTCTGAATTTGGGCGTTACAAATCCTACCCCCCTTAATAGAAATCTCGTCCTCGAGATTTGTAAGAAAAAGGGATGTATACTCATATTGTTCTCGGAACATATGCACAAACAAAGAAATCTCAGCATGATGCATAATTCTTTAACAAAACATAGGGTCAATAGACCTTATTATTATCACTAAAATAGTAAAATACTAACTAATAGCTAAACTAGTCTTACAAATAGTAAAATATATATATGTATCTATATTTATGTTTATCTCTATTCTTGTTGTTTGTTGACTTCTTCACCGACTACTTCATCTTCAACCAGCTCTTCTTCTTGAATTTCCAGTTCACCTGGTTTAGCTTCTACTTCTGCATGATGAGCTTGTCCCCGGTTGACAGATAGGGGTTGACTCTTTCCTGCCGAGGCTTGACCTTGCTTCATCGGAGCCGGTGTGGTGTAGGCAGCCCTGTTGGGACAGTAGTTGGCGTAGTGTCCCGGTTGTCCACACTTGAAGCATGCCCTGTTGGTGGTTGTGTTAGGAGCAACGGGTCCTGCTGGGGTGCTTGCTTTCGGAGGAGCAGTTGGTGCCTGTTGAGTTTGTTGTCCGGTACTTCCACTAGCTGGTGTACTTGGAGTGGTAGTATAGCGAGGACGGGAACTACTTCCAGCTTGCCCTTGGTTAGCAGCCCTTCTTTTCTCTCCAAATATACTCCTCTTGTTTTCTACAACAATAGCTTTGTCAAGTAGCCTTTGGAAGGATGGGAATGTGTGCGATACCAGTTGATATTGCAAGGGTCCAATCAAACCGTCCAGAAAAAGCTCCTGCTTTTGCTCATCATCCTCAACATCCCTAGGAGCATATCGAGATAACTGGATGAATTTGTCCCTATATTCACTCACGGACATACTTCCTTGCTTAAGGGATAAAAACTCCTTTCTCTTAATCTTCATGAGCCCAGCAGGAATATGGTAATTCCTGAATTGAGTGGAGAATTCTGCCCAGGTAATTGTATCGACAGCAGCATGAGCAGCGCAGTACGCATCCCACCAATCCGCAGCGGGACCAGCAAGACGACATGATGCGTAGAGTACTTTCTCTCTGTCTGAGCACTGAGCTATGTTGAGCATCTTTTCTACAGACTTTAGCCAGTCATCTGCATGCAGCGGATCCGTGGAGTTGGAGAAGGTTGGTGGTTTGTGGCTCATGAATTCCCGATGCTTGTCCCAGTGTGGAACTGGTGGTGGTGGGGGAGGCAATGGTACTTGTTGATGTTGCTGTTGCGCTCTTCTCTCTTGACGTATCTCCTCCCGCTCTTAGCGCATCTCCCGACGTACATCCTCTCTTTCCTGGCGCATTTCCTGGCGTTCTTGCTGCATCTGAGTGCGCATATCTGCCATAGTGTCCGCCATTTGCTGCATCATCCTCATCTGAGCTGCAATCAGTGGGTCAACTCCGCCTGGTGGAGGATTAGGAGGATTCATCTCTGCTGGTTGTGGCTGGGGTTGTCTATATATCCACCGAGTGTGTCGATTAGGAGGTAAATCAATTCCACCACCCCGCCTGGTATTGACCATCTGGGTTAGATACATAGGGTAAGAGAATAGTAGATAAGGCAGGTATTTACAATTCAGGTTACTTTGGGGAATTTATTAGCTGAGCAGATTAATGTTTTACCTACCATAGCTAATTCAATACCTTATGGTGGTACATGCTAAGATGTCCATATATAATATCTTACTCAACCAAAGAAGCAAATCAGGCATTAATCATCAGAACAATCATTCAAGTGCATAGGTACACATAAAAAAATAATTTTGTTTTTTTTGTTCCTAAGAGTAGGTCTCCTACTCCAAAAAGTCACTTTAGGCATAGGATTTCAAAGTGTGAATTCCACATTTGTCTTTTAGAAAGAAAAGGTAAGAATAATCAGAGTAAAGCGGAAATAGATGAGAGTAGATTAAGATAAGTTTAGAAAAGAATCAGAGTAAGGTAAGTAGATAATGGTTGGCCAGTTCTATCTAGGTTTCGTCCTATAGTCAACATTCCTCTGATACCACTTCTGTCACACCCGGGTTTCGGGGCACCCAGACCCGGGCGCGAACATAATCACTAGGTGTGCTGGGACCAAGTCTCACACATATGATGAATCATGGCACAGGATCGAATGTCACATCTTTACTATATAGTAGGAGTTCTATACAAAATAAATAAATAATTACATTATAAGGAGACAACGGTCCAGCAACCCAAAGTTGACTGGGAGACGATAGCCTAGACCTCTCACGAACACATCGCAGCATCCTCCATGCGCCTCATCCTGCGGTACCTGTTCTTGACCTGTGGGGGGGTGTGAGACAGCAAGAGTGAGCTCACATACGTTCATCGCTCAACAAGTTGTGGGGAATAATGTGCATGAACTCGCCAAAGGTGGGAGCTCACGTGAAGTGTAAGGCTTACCAAAGAGGATGGTTAGAGCTGAGCATTGCTTTTAAAGTTGGTCAAAATTTTATTAGCAGTTACTAAGTATAAGTAAATACCAACCCAATTAAATAGTAGAACAAAAGTAACAACATCACCTGCGATGCACTGCATATGACAGTTTGAATTTAGTTCCATAAATTAATCATGTGAGGTTCCGAGCTGCTCATGACCGTGAGCACGGCTAGTATACCAGTTTTACACTCTGCAGAGGTTACGCATCTTTACCCACAAGTCATGTTACTCATCTGCCAAGGGATCGCGACTTCTCATACACCTTTACCGAGGAGGCGAGGCAGGGTAACACTACGAGGCCTTTACAAAGTTCCACTAGCTTCAGAAAACCCGCTACAGTTTATAGGAAGCTCCAATGCAGGGTTCTTGCTTGACCGCCATCGCAGCAAAATCAACCAAGGACCTCCCTACACTGACCACTCCCCTACTACCCTTGCCCCTTTCGGGTAAGGTAGTCCTCCACTAGCTTTCCTAATTAATTAGCCAAGGGCGTCCATAAACTCTTGTGGTAGCACTGTTTTTCCGGGTGGCCGCTCCATGTTCCAATTAACATAATGATCTTATCATGAACAGTAATAATAAATAGATAATAAAAGTGTGATCATGAATAATGTATCTTCGTACCCAAAACCACATAAAGCACTAGCAAGTACTAGCCAAAAAGTTCAGTGGTAAACAAGGTATAAAGATAATCAAACTAGGGTAACCTATTGGGTCCCATCAAAATTAACCTATGCAGACCATTATGATTGATTAGAACATGAGTGGGTAAAAAGAAGTGATCAAGGGCACAATTTGCCTGGGACTTGAGATTCCAGGTACCAACTTGCTCTTTAGATGACACGTGACCTCGCTCTAGTCGTAGCAATACAAACAAACATTGTATAGGCAAAAATTGACATTACACCAAACATAAGAATAAACTGCATAATAATGATCTACACGTGCTACGAGATCGCGGGATTGAGAACTACTAAGATCGAAGTTACGATTAAGAAGTTATGGTTTATAAAAGATCTATGTGATTTAACTGTCACATTATATTATAATTTGGTTATTATAATTCATATGAGAGGTTATTCTATAAATAATTATCTCAACTTTAATCTAAGTTATGAATTGACCATAGATCATCTTCTAGTAGATTATAATGATAAGTAGATTAACAAGACTAACCCACATAAATTAAATAAAGATCTAATTAGAAAAGGATGAGATATGGTATAACAAATATTGTTACTGCATAGTAAATACTTATACAAAACTAACACAACTGGAACGAGTCAAATCGGAATTAAAACGAGGAATTTATAAATTTCCAAAGTTTTTATGTATTTGATATGAGATTAATTAGGAGATAAATTTTATTATTGTTTTCATGTCAAAATAGTGACACTAGATGATAAACAATAATATTATAAAATTATAGGAACTAGAATGAATTAATTTGGAGCTAGAATGAATTTTCTATGAATTAAATAAGTTTCTGAAATTATTTTAACACTAAAATCATTTTCTAATTGAATTTCTGCATTTTTCTATGATTCTGGGCTGCGCGCATGAATAACTAGAAGCACAGGGGCCCTGGCGTATAATCCCCTAAGACACAGAGCGCAATAAGTAGGACGGCGGGTTTATTCTATAAAAATCGAAGGGCTCATAAGCGAAATTGCTACGTCGAAGAGGTATCGGGTGGCATCAACCGTCCGATCTACATTAGACGGCTCGGATTAGACTCATCTAAAATAGAAACGGTACACAATCTATTCCACTGGATCTAAAACCAACGGTCTAGATTTTATTATAGCCCGATCTATTATCACTCCTCCGATCTCATCTCGATGGCTCGGATTCATCACGATCTTGATCTAATCTCCACCGTAGGCGCCAGGATCAACGACAAGCGTTGTTTCTTCCTACCCCGACCATACCCAGCGACGGCGTAGGGCCTCGCGGCGGCGCACACACCAACGGAACCCCGCACGGCGATTCTGGGCACTAAAACTACCGCTATCCAGTGCTACGCGTACGAGAGGGTAAGGCGATCCAGATGGGTGTATTATTACCGTGAGTTGTGTCGCGATGGCTGCTGACCCCGAGCGACAGCGGAAAGTGGTAGCACGGCGAGAATTTACAAGGTTCCGGCCACCCAACGGCATTCGAGGAGGCCACGAATTCCCTTTGTGCGGCGCGCAGGAGATGCACAGAGGCGGCACGCTTGTTCTTATACTCCGCGACCAAGTCCGATTAAGGGCAATCGTTAGCGAGATTTTCGGGCGGATCCCGTGACATCGGCGGCCGCCACGCGGAAGTCGCCCACCGGTCCGAGCGTATGACAGCAGGGGGGAAGGAACACAGGGTTGCGACGACCCGGATTCATCCTGTGATCCGCGGCGCAGGCCCTCCCGTCAATCCACGCGACGCGATTTCTGTTGCGCACCAAATCCAGGAGGAAGAAGCAGCTGTGGATGACTGACAGTGCCGGCCCACAAGTCAGTCACTGGATGCTACATGCGCGGCAAGGAAGAAACTGACCGGGTGGGCCCGCACGTGTCATCCACAAGCGCGCAGACCGCGCAGTGGAAACCTGTCCAGTGGGGACCACCAGGCAGCCGCAGAGAGGGAAAGAAGCGCGGGAGCTATGTGGGCCACGCATGTGAAATGAAGTTGGGCCGGCCAGGTGGATTCGGCCCACAAGCAGGTTTGTTTCTTCTCTTTTTTTTCTATTTTCTTTTCTTATTTCAAATCCAATTCAAACCAAGTTTAATTTTTAAATTTCAAATTTATGCATAAGAAAAACTCCACATGATGCACAATTTCTACATAATATTTATTATTCAGTTACTTTATTTATTTATTTATTTTATTTAGGCTAGGTTTTCAACATGAAGTACACACCACATTATTATTTTGAGTGTGTAGTTGGATTAAAGGTATATTAAAACAAATTCTCCCTTTGTTTTGATAGGAACATTTTCCAATGTCTACTCTTTATCAGGATTTATTTTAACTATCGTTATTTTATCATGATCATTTACCTTAAAATGGTGAATTATAAAGTCTAATTATTTATCAAGGGTACTTTGCTCACATTTCTTCTACCAATCCCAATTTCTGAATTTGGGCGTTACATATATCTTCCATCTCTTCAAGAGGCTGGGCGACCTTGATGCGAGGGCGGGAGACGGCGACGTTGCTGCGAGGAGGGGCGGCCACCGGCGTGCTGCAGAGGAGGGGCGGCCGACTTGCTGCATAGGAGGGGCGGCGACTGTAGAGGAGCGGCGACTCTATGCTGTAGAGGAGGGGCGGCGGCTCTATGCTGCATAGGAGGGCGACCGACGGGTGTTGTAGAGGAGGGCCGACTTCAGGTAAGTTAGGGTTTAGATTTTGTAATGGGCCTCTGGTTGGGCCGAACTCGGACAAATCAGCCGACTTTTAAGTCCAAGCCGACGACTAGTCGACTTATATTTTTCAGTCGTTGGCAAGTCGAGTGACTTGCCAGGCAAGTCGAGTCAGTCCCCGAAGTCGGCCTCTCAAGACCGCCTGTTCGACTAATCGTCGACTAGTCGACGACTTGAAAACAGGGGTAGCGCCGAATTGCATGTGCCAGATACAACAATAATTTCACCACATATACACATATATGAACTTAATTTTCTCTGAAAGGTATAAAATAAAAAATATTCACAAACTGTTCGTTCATTTGACTTTAATCTAAAAAGACTTGCACTGTTTATATGTTTATATAGTATTATTGGTCTATTTGGTTTGTGGCTAACTGTGCCATACTTTACTTAAGGTTAGTCGTTTGAATTCAAGAACTAACTTTAGGCAGAAAAGTTAGACAAAATATGGTAAGTTAGTCAGCGAACAAACAAGCCTATATGTCTTTTTTCTCTACTACTCTATAAGGACGCAAGGAGGGCGTCCACCACGGCTCCACCCGACACCGCAGCAATCCCCCCGCCCCGCTCTTCTCTCCCTGCACCGAGGCCGCAATCCCCGCCGCGCCCCCGCTCTCCTCGCCCCCAGATCTTGCCCGCGTCTGTCCCCGCCGCCCCGCTCTCCTCGCCCCAAGATCGCCGCCTCCACTATCGCTGATATACCAGACCAAGCAGCTGGAGCAGACCAAGATGTCGCTCGAGGAGGCCAAGCTGGAGATGGCCACGCTGCTGCAGCAGGCGAGCAAGAGCCTCGCGTCCGCCCGGCGCGACGGCGTGCTGGAGCAGAGGAGCGTTAGGGACCTCATGTTCGGCGGCACAGGCGAGGAGATCATGGTCCTGCGCGCGGAGCTCCTGGCGGCGGTGCAGCGCGAGGAGAGGAGCCGCAAGACGCTGGACGACCTCTCCGCTTGAAACCCTAGACAAGTGCGCACCAAAGCCATCGCTCCCTCCATCCCCTCCCTTCCCTGCCACCATCGCAACATCGACCATGGCCGCACCCTCACCGTCTCCACATGCGCCACCATGGTCATCGTCGTCCTGGTCAGGGCAGATCCGTGCCCTAGGCCTCCTATCATCAGACCCCTCGTTGCCGCAGCAGCGTCTGGCTCCAACGTGAAGGTCGTCATATGCCTTGGGGCCCCCTGGTCAGTGCCCATCCGCCCCTGGCCTCCTATCGTTGGACCCCTCGTCTCAGCAGCAGCGTCTGGCTCTAACGTAAAGGGCGTCGCAGGGGTCTTCTCGACCGATGCATCCTTGGGATGGTCAGCGGGAGTAGTGTTCCTCAGTGAGTTTTCTTGTTCGTTTTTCTTAGCTGTGGAGTGTTCTTTTTTTCTTCCTTCTATGATGTGGCTGGCTGTGCTTGGTTGATGTGTCTGTCTTGGTCAGGTGTGTATTAAACTCTAACGCCTCTGTAATTGTTGCATTAGTAGCTTAGGTATCAAAGTGCAAGACCATTCTTGGATGAGCATGAATTAGTATTATCGAAATTGCAAAATAGGGATTCCATAACACTGTAGAATGTAGTTGCCTCCCTGGACAGCTTGGCCATGTTATGCACACATACGCTTGACAAAAAATAAGGATCCTTTGGCATCATCCCTACAAGACAGGATTCAGTTAAGAAAAAAACAAGAGGAAATGACAAACTTAAGTTCAAAAAATGTTATTACATAAATAGTTGAATTCCTCCATATTCACTAACTATGCTGTCCCAATAAGGTATCATAGAAAAAATATAAATGCTGATGGAGAGGCATGACCGTCGGTTATAAGGACCTCTTCCACCAACTGACAGCCTAGATGGTGGCCCTATTGTCACTTTGCACCTTTGAGGCTCATAGATTTCCAATACTACTTGGACAACCTGACAATTGTAGTGAAAAAAGTTTAAGAGCATGATATAATAACACAAAAACATCTTCTCATGGCAAAAAGGGGTCACATTTTGAAGCAAGAAGGGGTCAAATTTGGGAGCTTTGACATCCTTACAGATAATGATGTTCGTGAAGGTATGAAGAAGTTCTCCAACTGGCCCACTGTTCCTCAACTCTACTGCAAAGGCGAGCTTCTTGGTGGATGTGGTATTGTTATTGCTATGCATGACAGTGGTGAGTTGAAGGATGTTTTTGAGGAGCACAATATTCCCCTCAAACCACAGGGTAGCAAAAATGAAGAAGCAGGTCAGCCCGAGTCTGCAACTGAGAAGGGTGGTGCAGTTGTTGAACCAATCGGGCTTACTGATGCTCAGAAAGCTCGTTTGGAAAGCCTTATTAATTCCAGCCCAGTGATGGTATTCATCAAAGGTACACCAGAGGAACCAAGGTGTGGGTTCAGTGGGAAGTTGGTCCACATACTTAAGCAAGAGAATATTCCTGTCTCAAGTTTTGACATCCTTTCAGATGATGAGGTTAGACAGGGGCTGAAAGTGCTCTCAAACTGGCCCAGTTACCCTCAACTGTACATAAAAGGTGAGCTGGTTGGCGGCTCAGACATAGTGATGGAGATGCACAAGAGTGGTGAGCTGAAGAAGGTTCTGTCTGAGAAAGGGGTTATTCCAAAGGAAAGCCTGGAGGACAGATTGAAGTCCCTGGTTTCCTCTGCACCGGTGATGCTTTTCATGAAGGGCACTCCAGATGCTCCTCGTTGCGGCTTCAGTTCGAAGGTTGTGAACGCCTTGAAGAAGGAAGGGGTCAGCTTTGGGTCCTTCGACATCTTATCTGACGAGGAAGTTAGGCAAGGTTTGAAGACGTACTCCAACTGGCCTACCTTCCCCCAGCTCTACTACAAATCGGAGCTGATTGGGGGATGTGATATCGTTCTTGAGATGGAGAAGAGCGGAGAGCTGAAGTCGACCCTGTCAGAGTAGACACCTAGCTAGCATTCTTGCTTCGCTGGCGTTTTTACCATATTGCCTGCATTGGATCACTCTACTCTGGTATTCATGTCATTGTATTCATAGATCCACGTTGGTACTTGTCTGCAGTACCACATTGCTAGAATTGTGACACATCTGCAGAAGGAATAACTCACGCTTGTTCGGTACTGATTGCATTGTTCTTATATCACCAGTTCTATTGAACGGATGGAAGCTTTTTTGTTTAGGTATTGTCACGATCTATAGACGGATGAAGTAAAATATTTCTAGAGTATGTGTGTTCGTGTAATTGTGTATTTAAGTCATGCCATTGTTCTTGGGAAGGCACATGTGAAAAAATTGACTTTCACAACGAACAAGCTTATATAAATCTAATTTCAAAATGGTTCGTACAACATTTATTCACGGGAACGGAGATAAGGAGCTGTAAGTATTCTCAGACTCATTATTCTAATTCCACGTGAATGGGAGTGGATTAGGATGGACTTTGACTTCTATAGATTTAAATCGACTCAATACCATCCAGTATAGAACTAATTTACACTATAAATCATCTTAATCTATGTGGATTGAGGTGAATAAGAGCCTTAATCTATGTGGATCGAGTGAACGTATAGAATTAATTTACACCATAAATTATCTTAATCTATGTGGATTGAGATGAATAAGAGCCTTAATCTATGTGGATCGAGTGAACAAGAGAGTATCCAAACAAGCTTTAATTATGTATTAACTAATTAACATCACTATAAATATGGTATATGTCTCTTTATTCACTAGAAAATATCGACAAGATACCTAGGAACGAATCTATCTCCTCTCTTTTCTTTTAAATTTTAGTGAATTGCATGGTTATCCCTAATCAGAGATGCAACTCAGTTTTTACTCTATTTTTTTAAAGTTTACACGTGTCTCTCATTTTTCGAGACTACCAGACATTTTATCCCTACTAGGTGAGTGCCCGTGCGTTGCGACGGGAGTAAAAAAATTTGTATGAAATATATAAACGGAACGACAAATATCACAATGATATGTAAAATCCGTGTGGTAAACATTATCAATATTACACAAATTATTTCTAAAGAGTCAATTTAGAATTTGTAATGACAGACACATATGTCGACAACCATACACTAATCTAATCCTTTTTACCACGACGTAGGTGCCCGTGCGTTGGGACGACATACAAAATATTGAATAAAATGATAATGCACAACTAAATTAGTTCAAAAAGATATGTAATGCTCAAATGATAGTGTTTGCGGATGTTAGAGAGCGAGCAGACGCTACTGGATAGCGAAGCGTGGAGAACGAGCGAGCGGGTGGGGACGCGACGCACAAAAACCACGACTGGAACTATTAAAAGTAGTGCATTATAGTAGTAAAGATAGTAGATAAAATACCCCCACCCAGTTGTTAGCATGTCGATCTAATACTATATGGTTCTACACTTCTACATAAAATAAAAGAAAATTCTCGTTGAAAGAGAAGTGATAATGATAATGGGAAATGAGAAGAGAAAAAAATACTCTACAATAGGGTCTATCATAGTGATGTTTATCGTTCCGTATCAATGTTTTATACAAATCTTTTACTTCCGTCACAACACACGGACACATATCTATAACAATATAACACACATATGTACATAAGTTATCGTGTCATTATACTGTTCCGTTGCAACGCACGGGCACTCATCTAAACCGTTGAAGGGAACAATGCACCGGTTCCTGCCTCTCCACGCGCACGCCGCACGGTTAAAGCAAAAGGAAATCCTAACAAATCAAACACCCCACCATCCTTCCCGAGTCGTCCTCTCCATTTTCCCCTCCCGATTCGCCCCGTCTTCCCAAGCCCTACGCCAGCGACAAAACCCTAACCGGTGGGATGGCGACGCAGCCGCCCTCTACCGCCACTGCCGCGGTTGACCTCTATGAGACGGCCTCGCAGCCGGACGCCCCCGCCGCCGGCGACGCCTACACTTTTCTCGAGTTCAACACGCAGGGGGACGACTTCGACTACCCCGACTTCCCGGAGCTCTCTCAACCACCTCCCCGATCCACGCCGCTGACGTCCTCCATCCCCGGCGCCGGCACGTCGTCCTCGTCGTGGCCTGCCCCACCGCCTCCGCCGTCCGACGCGGCCTCCCCGGAACCCGATCTCACGTCTCAAGACGTCCACACCCCGCCGGCCTCCTCCTCCTCGCCGTCGCCGCGTTCCGCCTCCAAGGCGCGTCCGTCGGCTGCGGCGGATGGGCTCGCCTCCGGGGTTGTCGCACTTAACTTCGAGGATCCTGTAGGAACCGGCGCCGTGGAGGACGGGTACGACTACAGCAAGGGAGACTTCGTGGAACACGCATGCCGGTACTGCGGGATCCACAACCCTGCGTGCGTGGCGAGGTGCAACGTACCCTCCTGCCGCAAGTGGTTCTGTAACTCGCGGGGGAACACTTCAGGCTCCCACATTGTCAACCACCTGGTTTGTCTACTTACCTTTTGTCACGAGACTTTGTTATTTCGAGACTAGTGAGCTACTAATATGTTAACAATTGCTTAAGAACTGAACGAGTGAGAGTCCTGTCTCACAATTTTGGTGATAATTGCTTAGAAACCGAACTGAGTGAGAGCTCTGTCTAAGAAAATTCTATCGCTTTGCATCAATTTTAGCCTTTTTGGGTTGTTGAAATAAGACATCATGCTTTACTGGGACTTAATGGCTCTGTTAGTAAACTAATGTTCAGACTCTGGTAGCATGTTTTTTATTATATGTGGCAGTAGCTAAGGAGGCGATAGTTACCATCTCATAGATTTTGTATTTTTTATGGTATATGATAGTGGCGATGTATCTAGTTACTGTATGTAGTTATAACCCTGGTGGTCACGTCACATAGATGTGGCTTTAGAGTTTAGACTTTGAAAGTTTTCTGGTGGAAACAATTGTAGATGAAATAACTTTGAAGCGAATAACATGTTAACCATCTCTTGAATTAGGTTTACATAATCCAGTGTGCAGTATACTTGTTGCATGTCTGGGAGATGTTACACTGGGATGCTATGCTTGCTAGATGTGTGCATTTGGTTTTTGGTTTTGTTGTGCAGTATTGAATTTTGATTTTTTGCTATTGGAATGGTTGCTACATTTTGTAAATGTGGTTCCTATTTTGGTAGCTAGTATCTTAATTGTTCAGCCCCCATTTGCAAAGGTTCCTTGGCAATATTGTTTAAATATAGTTAGGAAGCTAACTGCATTTGCAGTGAAGACCATCTCTTTTCTCCTATTTGGTAGCTAGAGTCAGGGTCTTAATTGTGAAGTCCCATTTGCAAGGTGTCAATGATACCATCGTCTAAATAGTTTGCTAGTAATTCAATTATATCTTCAGTGAAGACCATTTCAAATGGTATAAGAATAATGGTTGCAACAGGACTATATATTTTGTTAAAAAAATGCCCCATAACCATTGAAAGCCTGTTATGTGACACCTCTGTTTGTACAACTTATTATATTGCCACCCTGATTCCTTATTAAGAGGCTCTGTGGTGTTCCATAAGCAGCTTTGTATCCTTAAGGCCACCCACAACTGCAAGCAAACCATTGTCCTTTGACACACTTTTGGTGTTCTGGCATTGATGCCCACCACTTTGTGCTATGGCGCTTGTCCAAGCAAACCAAGTACTGGTACAAATGCATGAAGAAAATGGTTAATACACAAGCTGAAGCATGGGTCCGTTTGCTTATTGTGCGAGAATCCACCTATTTTTACATATTTTAAATGAAACTAATGCTCTGTAGTGTGTCCATGGTCATAACTATGCATGTATCATTTGCAGGTTAGGGCAAAGCATAAGGAAGTATGCCTTCACAAGGATAGCCCTTTAGGAGAAACAATTCTCGAATGCTACAACTGTGGTTGTCGGAATGTATTTCTTCTTGGGTTTATCTCAGCAAAGGCGGAGAATGTTGTCGTTCTTTTATGCAGAGAACCATGTTTAAGTGTTAATGCACTGAAGGATATGAATTGGGATCTCAGTCAGTGGTGCCCTCTTATCGACGACAGGTGTTTTTTGTCGTGGCTTGTAAAGGCAAGTGTTTCCTCATGATGATTTGTTAGGTTGTTCTGTCATGCATTTGTGCTTAGCTAGTAACTTTCTGATGGTTGAACAATTTACTTTATACCAGGTACCTTCAGAGCAGGAGCAGCTAAGAGCTCGCCAAATTAGTGCTCAACAAATCAACAAAGTGGAAGAGCTCTGGAAGACAAATCCTGATGCATCTCTTGAAGATCTTGAAAAGCCCGGTGTAGATGATGAACCTCAGCCAGTTGTTTTGAAGTATGAAGATGCTTACCAGGTTAAAACTCTGTTTTGTATTCTATCACTTGGGCTTACTTTTTGCGGGTGCTTTACTTCTACTCTCAATCTGTCAAAGCTCATATTTTGACCTTGCATTCTGATTAGCATATCCTGCCCTTCTTTTTGCCAGTACCAAAATGTTTTTGCACCACTGATAAAGCTTGAGGCTGATTATGACAAGGTACTGTGTTCTGATTACGAGACCATGTTTCTTATCTTTTCCATAACATAATTGAATTGTGTTGCTGTTTTATATGTTGCTGTAGATGATGAAAGAGTCACAGAGCAAGGATAATGTAACTGTCCGGTGGGATATTGGGTTGAACAAGAAGCGTGTAGCTTACTTTGTCTTTCCAAAGGTTTGTTTAAGATCTGAAATATATGGGATTAGTGAATTAATATCATCATTATATAGTGATTTGTTGTAGACTATGTTGGTATTGCTTTGTGATACTCTTTTGCATAACATGGGAAACAATTGTGTATTTTAGGAAGACAATGAGTTGAGGCTTGTGCCTGGAGATGAACTACGCCTGAGATATCCTGGTGATAGCTCACATCCCACATGGCAATCTGTCGGACATGTGGTAATTAGAAACATGTTGATAATCTATAAATTGGGCCAGCTTGATCTTTGTGCCTGTGCTAAGTATATTGTTCTTTCAGATTAAGCTCACTGCACAAGAGGAGGTGGCACTTGAGCTTCGCGCTAGTCAGGTATAAGGTGTTTTTTTGTCATGTTTTTTTAGCATCTGCTCAGCCTACTGTAACGTTTCCTTGGATTTCAGGGGGTGCCTACTGAGCTAAATGTTGGATTCAGTGTGGATTTTGTTTGGAAGAGTACCAGTTTTGATAGGATGCAAGGAGCGATGAAAACTTTTGCTGTGGACGAGACAAGTGTCAGTGGGTGAGTTCAATCTGTGATCCTGCGCACATGATTACAATATGTCAATGTCATTGACATTATAAAGTTGATAGAGGAACAAGGCTGTTCGATAGAAAATAAAAAAACTTGACCTGTGGGGGGTAAGACAGCCCCCGGGTATTGTATTAAGAAGAAGACCTTCTCACACAGGTCAAGAAAACCCCCGAACCCCTGCCCCACCCATACACAGCGGCATCGAAGCCCATGTGAGAACGACCACGACCGGGGCTGAGCCTTAGACCTGTGCTTTGGTGTGGGACAGACGAGGGGATTTTTTTAACCACAGCCTGAAATTCGCTCCCACGGGGAGTCGAACCCAGGACCTGAGGAGTGCTACTCAGACCACCTAACCAACTCAGCTAGAGACCCTTTCGCTCGATAGAAAATAACATAATCAAATCCAAAAGCACTTCAGATACTATTAGCTGGTGAACTATTTGATTGATTCTGATACATACACTGTTTCATTGGTTAACTACTGCAGAATATTTTTAGTAGCAATGAAAAGATCTATTTTAGTTTGCTTTTGTATAGTTCTATTCTTCTGAAGTGTTTGTTCTAGTTGTATAACTATTATCAAAGTTTTACTGTGTCCGTTCTCACGCAGATACATATACCATCACCTTTTGGGACATGAAGTTGAGCATCAAATAATACGTAATACCCTACCAAGACGCTTTGGTGCACCTGGACTTCCAGAACTAAATGCTTCCCAGGTACATTACATATATGTTAATTTTGCTATGTTTCCTTCCTCTTTTGCTTGTCATGTCTTCCTTTAACATGGTACTTCCATGCCTTCGACTAACATGCTTGTCTTTTGTTCTGGGACAATCTGTGTAGCGTGTATATTATATTTTTTCATTTTGACTGCAGCTTCGCGAAGTTTGCTGCTGTTATGATCTGTGTATATTGTTATTGACTGATCTGATGCTGTCTTGTGTATTATTTGGTGTGTGTTCAGGTTTTAGCAGTTAAAAGTGTCCTGCAGAAGCCAGTTAGTTTGATTCAAGGTCCACCTGGCACTGGAAAAACTGTCACATCTGCTGCAATTGTGTATCACATGGCAAAACAAGGTCAAGGACAGGTATAGGAATAGGATTACTAAAAATTTGTTGTTTGATATAGTGATATATATAGCGAGAATTGTCTGGCCTCTAATTTTTTCAAATTTGTAGGTTCTTGTATGTGCCCCAAGTAATGTTGCTGTTGATCAGCTGGCAGAGAAGATAAGCTCAACTGGTCTGAAGGTATGCTTGGAAACTTATTTTAATTTCTGCAGTTCTCCAACTTGCTTTATATTTGAAGTTTACGCCTAAGCTGTTTGAATGATTAACTGAGCATTGTCTGTATGGTTGACTACAGTACTCAACTGTGAACCTCTCACGAGTACTCCAGTAGTATATAATGATGATATTCAACTTAGAATTTTTGAATGATCATAGGATGATAATAAATAACAGAGTTCCCACATCCCACCCACCGCCCCACCTTTTTGGTATCCAACTTCTGTTGGTGCTGTTATGTGTTATCCTTATATTGACTCAGTATTTAGTGATTTCTATTATTAATTTTGATTACATGCTACAGGTTGTTAGACTGTGTGCAAAATCTAGAGAAGCTGTTTCGTCTCCTGTTGAGCATCTCACACTTCATTATCAGGTACATCCTTTTGTTGCTTTTATGTAAATTAATCTTGCTGTGATTGTCACTGGTAAAAAAGGACAGACTCAGTTCCCGGAGGCTCCCACTTTGTGTGGGGTCATGGGGAAGGGATTATACGAGGCAAGACTTACCCCCGCACTGCGGAGAGGCTCCGTCGAACCCCAGACCTGGTGACTCGGTGGAGTAGCTCTCACCACTGCGACCAGGCCCACCCTTCACTGTGATTGTCACTGATGCTTATGTAAAATCTTGCAGGTTAGGCACCTTGATACTTCTGAGAAGAGTGAATTGCACAAGCTACAACAACTGAAAGATGAACAAGGTAATCCTTGTTTAACTATTGTGATACCATTATGCCACAATCAAGCATTGTTGAGAGATGTGATGTGCAAAAGATTATTGAGTGAGTATTCTTACAAACATATTCTACTATTTCAGGTGAATTGTCCAGCAGTGATGAGAAGAAATACAAGGCACTAAAGCGTGCCACTGAAAGAGAGATACTGCAGAGTGCCGATGTCATTTGTTGCACCTGTGTTGGTGCTGGAGATCCTCGTCTTTCAAACTTCCGTTTCCGACAAGTAATTATTCTCACCTGCTTAGATTAACTATGATTCCTGTTGTGTAATATATCCTTAGGCAGTGGTAAACTTTATTGTCAGGTTCTTATTGATGAGTCCACACAGGCTACAGAGCCGGAATGTCTTATTCCTTTAGTGCTTGGTGTCAAGCAGGTAAAAATGTAAATTTGTTGTTTTATTTATTATCCTTTATTTATACTCTTACAATTACAGGTTGTCCTTGTCGGTGATCATTGTCAACTGGGTCCAGTCATCATGTGCAAAAAAGCAGCCCGTGCAGGGTTAGCACAATCTCTCTTTGAACGCCTTGTTATCCTTGGAGTGAAGCCATTCAGGCTACAGGTAATACCTGCATCTGATGTATTGCCTCAGCAGTGCTACCTTGGTGTTATACTGTTATTATCTTTTCTCCGCTTCATCCTGCAACTATACTACATGTGTAAAGGCTTGATTTTTCTTGCCTTACTGTTTTGAGTTCTAGCAGTTACATTTTTCTGTAGAGATATTTACTCCCATCGTTAGACATTAAACTATTTCCCTCTGTCCTAATTTTGATCAATTTTATAAAAAGAAAAAAGTAATATTTATGATATCAATTGAACATTGTTAGATCCATTATGCAACTATTTTCATAGTTCACTTCTTTGATATGGTAGGTGACTAGGTGTTAATACTCTTCTCTATGAATTTGGTCAAAGTTAAGGTAGGTTTCACTTAGGACAAAATAAAAAATACTTATATTTTGCGTTGGGAGTGTTAGATTTTTTTTTTTCTCGAAAGCGCAGGGGAACTGCGCCTTAAAATATATTGAGAAGAGGAAAAAAAGGTCTAAAATAGACCAGGTTACAAACAATAAGCTCCTTACGGAGGCCAGAACCTCCTATAAGTGAAAGAGTCCAATAAAGCCAGACTCAAAAAACTACTACTAAAATAGAAACAGCAGGAATCAGCCATTTGGTAAGGAAGCTGCCAAGAAAGAAAGGCCCTTGGCCCCAGCTAATGCCCACAGTCTTCTCTCATCATCAGCCTGCCGAAGGATAGAGGGGAGACAGGGAGTTTGTCCATCAAAAACGCATTTGTTACGGTGGTTCCAGATCATCCAGGCCCCCAAAGAGATCAGTGAATTCAGACCTTTCTTGACCATTCCCTGAACAGTTTCAGAAATCATCTCCCACCAATCCAGGAAGGAAGTCAGGCCCGGCTGGGGGGCCAAGATATCCAACCCGAACTTTCTGAGCAGATTATACCAGAAAAGCCTTGCAAACACACATGAGACCAGCAGGTGATTAATAGTTTCAGGTTCCTGATCACACAATGGACAACTGCTAGGATGATTGAGCCCCCTTTTTGCTAATCTGTCAGCAGTCCAGCACCTGTTTTGGGCCACCAGCCAGAGGAAGAAATGGCATTTAGATGGAGCCCAAGATTTCCAAACCCTCTTGTAGTGTCCAAATGCACATGATCCCAGGAAGAGACCCTTGTAAGCTGCCTTTGCTGAATATTTTCCATCTGGGGCTATGCTAAAGATGTGTCTGTCTTCAATGAGGGGGTGCAGCTCCAAACCAGAGAGACAGTCCCAGAGCTTGAAATAATCTGCCAGAACTCCCACAGTTAGACCACCTCGAATATCATAAATCCATCTGTTGTTTGACAAGGCCTCATAGACCGTTCTACTCTTAGCTATCTTCTTTGGGATTACAGAAAACAGGCTCGGGGCAATGGTCGAGATGCTTTTGCCTTGCAACCAGTTATCAGACCAGAAGAGGGTATTATGTCCATTACCTACCACCGAGATAAGGACTTTACTGAAGAACGCTCTGGCTTTACTTGGGACCTGAATAGGAAGCCCTGTCCAAGGTCTTCTAGAGTCAGTTTTATGTAGCCACAGCCATCGCATCCTGAGGGCCCATCCAAGTTCCGGTAGACTCGAGATACCCAGTCCACCAAGCTGAAGTGGGCGACACACCTTGCCCCAAGCCACCAAACAATGGCCCCCTTTAGCTTCTTTTCTTCCTCTCCAAAGAAAACCCTTTCTTATTTTATCTATAGCATCAACTGCCCAGTGGGGTATATCAATTGCCATAGCCAGGTACACAGTCATACCTGTGAGCACATGTTGCACTAGTATTCTCCTGCCTGCTCTGGTCATCAAATCAGCTTTCCAATTAGGTAGTTGGTCAGCAAATTTATCAACATACGGCTGGAACTGTTGCTTGGACAGCTTGTGCAAGGAAAGAGGAAGTCCCAAGTACTTGCAAGGAAAAACTGCGACCTCACACGGTAGCATACTTTGGACTTCCAAGATAGTTTCTTCTGAACACTGTATGGGGTAGACATTGGATTTCTGCACATTAGTTTTGAGACCAGAGGCACTGCCAAAAAGCTGCAAGATATCAAGAGTGATGGAGATTTCATCCACCGTAGGGTGTAAGAAGAGGGCTACATCATCTGCATAAATGGATACTCTATGAAGTTGTCTTCTTGCTGCAAGCTGCTGCAATAAACCTGCCTCTTCTGCCTTTATAAATAAGTGTCCAAGAACATCCATGACCAATATGAACAGCATTGGTGACAGCGGATCCCCTTGTCTAAGCCCCCTTCTATGCTGAATTTGTTGACCAGGAAACCCGTTGAGCATGACTTGTGTGGTGGATGAAGCAAGGAGACCACAAACCATGTCCCTCCAGATCTGTCCAAACCCAATCTGCTGCATGACATCAATTAAAAAGGGCCAAGAGACCGAGTCAAAGGCCTTGGTGATGTCAAGCTTGAGGAGCAACCGAGATAATCTTTGTTGATGAAACAGTCTAGTTGTCTGTTGCACTAACATGAAGTTGTCCTGGATGAATCGCCCCTTAATGAATGCACTTTGGTTTGGGGATACCAATTCATTCAGTCTTGGTGCAAGTCGGTTTGCGAGAATTTTCGTAATGAGTTTTGCAATACTGTGGACCAGGCTAATTGGCCTGAAATCCTTAACTTGCTCAGCCCCATCTCTTTTTGGCACCATGGTGATGTAGGCAGTGTTAAGTTTCCAAAAATTGCTGAAATTTCTGCTCCAAACCGAAGATACCACTGCCATAATATCACTTTTCACAATGTTCCAGCACACTTTGTAAAAAAGACCAGTGAATCCATCCGGTCCCGGGGCCTTGTCAGAGGGTAACCCTTTGATGGTTTCCAGGACCTCCTTTTCTGTAAAAGGGGAGTCCAAGGCAGCCAGGTTGTATCTAGGTAGGCCAAGAGCTGCCAGGTCAATTGTTATATCCCTCTGTCCATCCTGCCCAATAAGATTTTTGTAGAAAAGGTCCACTGCTGCAGCTTTCTCACTGTGCTCAGATAGAATGTGACCACCATCCACTAACTTGGCAACAAAATTCCTCCTCTTGCGATGCCTAGCATGAATGTGAAAAAACTTCGTATTCGCATCACCTTCTCCTAACCATGTGATCCTAGATCTCAGCCTTGCCATAGTGCGTTTGAAAGAAGACAGCAGCAGTGAGTGTTTTTTGAGACAGTTCTTAAACCAATTTTCAGCTGGGGAGAGGTCTCTTTCGTCCTGTGCCATCTCAAACCTGTGAAGCAGTTCTTTTGCCAAGGCTAACTGCAGCCTCACATGGCCCACCTGTTTGTCACTCCAGCTTTGAAGAGATCTTGCTGTTACCCTTAGCTTCAAATCCAGGGTTTGGAATGGACACCTGATATTGTGTACCGAATTCCAAGCAGCCTGTACCACTTCCAGGAAACCTTCCATTTTTGGCCAGAAAGCCTCAAAATGAAAGCGTTTCTTCCCAGGTTTGTTCCCTTGAAGACCCAGCAGGAGCGGACAATGGTCAGAATCATGTGATGCCATGCTCTGGAGGAGAACATTTGGGAAACATTGCTCCCAAGACACAGAGCAGAACACTCTATCAAGTTTAACTAAAACAGGGTTTGCTTGCTGGTTGGACCATGTGTACTTTCGCCCATGTAATGGAATTTCCTTAAGAGCAATGTCATTGATTGTCTGTCGAAAACGACCCATCATTGCCCTATTAATATTGGAATTGTTCTTATCCGCAGAGCAGTAGATGAGATTAAAGTCCCCAGCCACCATCCAAGGACCATCACAAGCATTTCTGATGTCTCTAAGTTCCTGGAGGAACTGAATTTTTTCCCCCTCACCCTGAGGACCATACACACAAGTAAGCCACCAAGCCTGCCCCTCTGCCCCACAAAACTGGACCGAAATACTGTGATTTTGAAATTTTGTCTGTCCTGTGTGACCAATGTGTCTCCTCCAAGCAATCAAAATACCACCACTTGCCCCCACAGATGGGAGGTACACATACTCAGAAAAATCAGCTCCCAACATAGACAGAATGTTTCTCCTAGAGATGTTCTGCATTTTTGTTTCTTGCAAGCACACCACATCAACCTGGGAGGAGTCCACCAATTCTTTTATTGAGTCCTGCCTAACAGAGGAATTCATCCCCCTCACATTCCAAATTAAAAGTTTTCCAGGATCCATAGAAAACAGATAAAAGCCACTACAGAGAACACCAGGGGGCCGGGGACCTAACAAACAAGTCCAGGAGGAGGGGTCCAACCAAAGAGGGCCGCCAAAGCTTCTACCTGGTTATGGGACAAAGGTTGCTTGAAAATCTTTGCATACGCGTCTAGTGCTTCCTGGGTAGTACCATTGTCATCAGATAAGATATGCAAAGCTCTCATAGCCTTTTTAGTAGACCTATTACCCCAATCTCGCATATTAAACTCAACCCCAGCCCCCGCAATGCGTCGGCTGCGCCTAGGAGCAGCCACCTGAGAAGATTGTGGGGCTGATGAGGTATTCATGGTTTGCTTTGGAGCCGGCAGTATTTCATCAGCTGCTTTACTGATTTTTCTGAGGAATTCTTCCTTCCCTGATAAAGATTGGTTCAGAAGTCTTGAGTCCGAGTGAGAAGTGTTGTTTGTCTGAATTATACTGGCCTCTGTCTCTTCATTCTGACTGATTTGGAGGGGTTGTGCCTTAGTTCTTCTGCGAAAGTAGACCTTGAGAGCTTTTGTTGCTTCGTTGTGTCGGACTGTTACTGCCATCCTCCCAGCCATTCCCAGCATCTGTAGAGGCAGGCCAGCACTTGGAAACGTTGACTCAGGGAAACCAGAAACTAGTTGGGGCGAGACTATCATGAGGGTGTTCGTCTTCAGCGGCCCAGAACACAGTTGGGGCGAGACAGGCAAGGAAATGCATGTCTCTAGCGGCCCAGCCGGCTCATGAGGCGAGACAGGAACAGGCCCAGATGTCTCTAGCGACCCAACCAGGCAACGGGCCGGATCTGGCCTGAGGAACCTTACAGGTCCATTAATCACAAGGCGGGAAGTCACCCCGCCAGATTCGTGCACCGCAGAGTAGCAACCTTGGGGACTGTTTCTCTTCTCCATCGTTACTTGTCCCGCCACTTCAAAATCCTGTGAAGGTGCGCCATCAATGTGAGGAGACGCCTCTGGAAGCGCTTCAGCGTGAAGGGGCTCCTCGGTCGTCAGCGGCATTAATTGCGTAACACGCAGAGTATCTCCAGAATTCTCCCGCGAGGCGTATGGCGGCGCGGGCGCTTCGAAATCGCGGCCCAAAGACGGCTGCGGGGCCTGGCGAAGGTGCAGCGTCCTCACCTCGGACGTTGGAGACATATCAGTGCCCAGTGTTAAATGCAGATCTCGCCCAGCATCTCCCGCTACTTCCTCCAAGGCGCATGACTGCGCAGGCGCCTCGTTGCCGCGGCCTGAAGACGACTGTGGGCCCAATCGAAGATGTAACGGCCTCCTCTGGACCTGAGAGCCACCTGGACGTCGAGGGTGGGGATCTTGAGTTCCATTTCCGTCTTCATCCCCTGGGGATTTTCCGCCAGCCACAGATGGAGTGGGGTCCGCTGGTGTGATGCTTGAACCCGCCCTCAGCACGCTAACTTGAATCTTGTATGTGAGGCATCTTTTCTCAAACATCTGCAACCCAGGCTCAATAATGTGAAGAACTGAGTCACGTTGGAGTTTCTCCGGGTTAAAACACCAAACTTTGACGACAAACGAAGATAGATCTTGCTTGAGCAAAGTGTCAGGGTGCACTTCAGCTATCAAGCAGGAGTCAATCAGAATACTTTTTGCCGTAGAAAGTGCCCAAGCATGCTCCGGGATCCCTCTGATTTCCAAGTCTACCAGCCCTGACATTATCGAAGATGAGGCGTGAGAGCATCTCGTCCACCGCTTGAATATCAGGCTGAATCGAGGTCCTCTTAGAATCTTGCCGCCATTAAGCACCCTTGAAGCAGTATCTTCGTCAGGTAAAATCAGAAGAAAATCCTCTGGCTTGGTGTGATGAATCTTCATATCCTCCAACTTGACGTTGAAACTGTGAGCAACTTCCTCAAGGATCTCAGGCCCCATCACTAATGGTCTGGTTCCCACTATTGTAACGAAGAGGGCTCTTCTCATATTTGCTTCTTCACGAGCCATGTCATCACTGAATTCAAGGGTACAGGAAGAAAGAGCCCCCCAGTTCCTTTCGCCTTGATCGCCAGCCCACTGAACAGGGGTCTGTCTAGTCGACGGAGGTACCTCATCCTCTGACGAGGCCGATAACGCCTGGCCAGGGGCGACCACAGACCTTGATGATCCTTTTCCATGTTTGGATCGTCTTCTCTTTCGTTTGTAACGGAGGCTTCTATGTGACTCCCCATCATCAGCCATCCTAGGGGGATCTTCCTTCATCGCAGCAGCCTCAGGTCTGCTGATCTGGACCCACACCGAGCGACGCCTACAGGGATCAGCCCGCTGCGAGGCCACTGGCGAGTCTTCACGCTGCTCTGAAAGGCGCTGCCACACAGAGACCTTCGATTGTTGTTTTTCCAAACGTTGCCACACAGTCTTCTTCCTTTGCACTTCAAGGCGACCTGGACACTTGGCAGCCTGATGCCCAAGCCTGAGGCACCGGAAACAGCGCGTGGGTCGACGGCAGACAGCAGCCAGGTGGCCGGAGGAGAAGCAGTTGAAACACCGTCCTCGGAGAACCACCGGGGGCTCTCGACGAGGGAGTTGAACACCGCGAAACTGCCTCCTCTTACTCCTCACCACTTGCCATCCGTCGTCGTCATGCCGGGGACCAGCCCGCCGGCCTTGCACCACAGGAAGGGAATCAGCCACCGCCTTCGCCGAGTAGACAGGCTTCACACTTGGTGCCGGGGGAGGAGCCGCGGGAGCCAAGGGATATGCTAACAGGGCCTCCTTATAGGACTGGGGTGCCAGCCAGGAGTCACCAGATGATGAGACTGGACTAGTATCACTCCAACGTTGAGCCTTTAGGCGGCCCACATGTGGAGCGAGAGGGACACCAAGGGAGTTTTCTGGGTTGGTCGCCGGTTCCGGGGTGGAGGCCGGCGAGGGGCAGGGGTGGTGGGTGGAGGTGGGAGGGTTGGGGGCGTGGGAGGGAGGTGGGGGTGGAGGTGGAGGTGGAAGTGGAGAGGCCATTCTGTGTATAGAACGGTACCATCTCACCCTGCTAACACCATAGTTACTTGAGCATCAAATATATATGTTCCACACAAAAAATAGGTGCTTGTGTACCAAACACAGCACTGTGATAGCATGCATGGATATGTTCCATTTTAGTGTTAGATTTTTAAATGGAACATATCCATGCATGCTATCACAGTGCTGTGTTTGGTACACAAGCACCTATTTTTTGTGTGGAACATATATATTTGATGCTCAAGTAAATAATATACATTTTCAAAGAACCTTCTAGTTACTTGGTTCTTAAGGTGTGTCAACAATCTATGGGCCTAAGCTTTTGCACTTAACATAAATGAACTCTTGGTGATGCTCATATCTGATTTTTCCTGCTATTGCCAATCTATTAAGTTATGTAAACTTTAAACAATGGCATCAATGTTTTCAAGTCGGACGACTTGCCGGTCGTTCTACCTGACCGACTAGGGTGATTAATCGCGATTAATCACAATTAGTCGGACGATTAATCGTGATTGGTCCAAATCGACTTGGACGATTCATCACGGCTAATCGCGATTAATCGGACGACTTGAAAACATTGAATGGCATTGCCATGAGGGCTGATAACTCTATACCATCAGTGATAATTTTAACTCAAATTATCTCTGATTTATAGGTCCAGTATAGAATGCATCCTTGCCTCTCGGAGTTCCCATCCAACTGCTTCTATGAAGGCACACTGCAAAATGGAGTGACTGTTAATGAGAGGCAATCGTCTGGAATTGATTTTCCTTGGCCTGTTCCAAATCGGCCTATGTTCTTCTATGTGCAGGTAGCTGCTTTGACAATTATCACACTATTATTATGCTACCGTACATTAATTTTCCTTACTTGGTTGTACTACATATTCATACTGATTTCTGCAGATGGGACAAGAAGAGATCAGTGCTAGTGGGACATCCTATCTCAATAGAACTGAAGCTGCAAATGTTGAAAAAATTGTAACAACATTTTTAAGAAGTGGTGTTGTACCAAGCCAGGTATTTTTACTCATTATGTTTGATCATCTTTTGACCAGATATTTTTTAGTTTATATGAAGTCAATCCCTGAGACGGCGTGTACTCATACATTTTTAACACACAGATTGGAGTTATCACACCTTATGAAGGACAGAGGGCTTACATCGTAAATTACATGGCAAGGAATGGCTCTCTTCGCCAACAACTTTACAAAGAAATCGAGGTCAACCATAAAACATGAAAAATCGTGTCTGGTTTTAATCCGGCTTATAGAATGTTGCTTTCTTTAAGTTCTGTGCCTATTGCAGGTTGCTAGTGTAGACTCATTTCAGGGTAGAGAGAAAGACTACATTATTCTATCTTGTGTTAGAAGCAATGAGCACCAGGTATGCACCTTTTTGGTTTCCTTCATTTGATGTTTAGCTTATGATGTAGAGTTACTATGTGGTGGTTTGCACAATTTAATCATGTTGAATGGTCGTGGTCAATCTATAGTTGAGTTGTGTTTAGTATAGAGTTGAGTTCCTTGTGTGTATTATAAGCAGTTGATACATGAAACCATCACGGCTCTATTGATGTTGAGTATCCTGGATGGGGTATCTATTGTTCATTTATTTTTATATCCATGGCATGCATCATTTTGCATTTGTAATCGTTGTACTGTCATGTTTGTAGCTTAGAGTGTGATTAGTTGCTTGCATGAGCCTTAGCCTGCATTAGAACCACAGTTTTTGAGGCGTTGCGGCGTCCTGTGGCACTGGAGGGTATGTCTAGATGCCTAGGCGCCTACTATGCGATGCCTAGGCAATATGGCGTAACTAAAACCCTGTGGCATCCTGCTACGCCTGGGGTAAGCCTCAACACCTAGGTGACACCTCAAAAACCATGATTAGAACTTATGCAGCATAACTTAAATCAAATAAACATATGCAATGTCTCGTGGCCTGCATTAGATGGAGCCTCACCAAACATTCAAGTGCTGTTACAGTTTGTAGGGGATGAACATAGTAGTCTTTGTCCATGACAGGAGCTTCAAAGCTTAGCACTCTCTTGGTGGGGTCACTGACCTTGGGTAGTTAGGGTGAGTTAGGTTCTTAGCCACACTTCATCTTAGGCAAGTTTGATCAAGTTGGCAAGTGTTCTGTTGACAACTAAATTTTGGCATGTTTTTTGGGGCTCCACATGTCAGAGCAAAAAAAGTACGACAATATTCTCTTAGGCATGGCTAAGTGTTTCTCAAGGTTATTAAAACGATAAAACATTGAAACACTAATGGGTGAAGTTTTGACTTTTAAACGTAGTTTTAAACAACATTGGAAAAATACCAATATATCATAATTTCAGACAATAACATGAAGTTAAATACCAAAACAGAGAGGTTAGTGGCTTACCAAAACTTCACCCATGATCCGGATTGGACCCAAAAAGTAACTAACAGACTGGGTCCAAAAGTAGCTAATGATCTAAAATGCATGAAATACTGCGTTTTACAATTTAGAACGCCAAAACGCTAAAACACGGTTTCAACCTCTAATTAGAGTTTTGAT
This sequence comes from Zea mays, assembly GCF_902167145.1. Lineage (NCBI taxonomy): Eukaryota > Viridiplantae > Streptophyta > Magnoliopsida > Poales > Poaceae > Zea > Zea mays. Next base: position 208,258,570 of record NC_050097.1, read on the forward strand.
GTTTTTTTTTTCTCGAACACGCAGGAGAGCTGCGTATCATTGAATTAAGAAAGGAAGGAGGGTCTAAAATTAGACCAAATACAAACACAAAAAAGAAAATAAAGAAAGAAGAAAACTAATCATGACCATCCGGCCACAACAACACAAGATGACCACCAAAAAGGTCACCACAACCACAGACCCAACGCCCCAGTCCAGCCCCGGACACAAAAGACTTCCTCTATGGAGCTAGCGGCTGATCCCTCGACCAGACCCCTGAAGGACACCTGGAATGGGAGCAGTAATAAGAGCAAGGTGTTTGGCCCCCGCGAACTTGCATAAATCAATTTCTTCTTCAGCTCTTCTAATAGCTCCCTCTAGACTGGGTTTAAATCTGTCAAAAACGCACCCATTTCTATGGTTCCAGAGAGTCCATAGCCCAAGGGTAATCAAGGAATTAAACCCTTTTTTAGCAATCCCCTGCAGCTGCTCACTGATTCTGCTCCACCACTCCATAGTTTTAACTTATCCCAGCTGAGGAGCAAAGCCAGACAGGTTGACCTGTCCAAGCAGCTGGAACCAAAAGCTCCTAGCAAAGACACAACCCACCAAAATGTGGTCTATGGTTTCTTGATCTTGGTCACACAAAACACATTTGTGAGGATGGCTTAAACCTCTTTTCTGCAGACGGTCTGCTGTCCAACATCTTCCAAGATCAGCAAGCCATAGGAAGAATTTACATTTGGGAGGAGACCAAGTTTTCCAAATTAATTCCCAATACTTAGCCTGGGTCGACCCGATGAAGAGGCCCACATAAGCTGCTTTAGCTGAATAAATTCCATCAGTAGCAAACCTGAAAATATGCTTGTTCTCCATGTCTGGGTGAAGCTAGATAGTTTGAAGTACATCCCAGAGATCAAGGAGGTCGGCAAAGGCACCTACTGTCAAGGCCCCTTTAATATCAGTTAACCATTTTCTGTCTGTTAAGGCCTCAAGAACAGTTCTGCTGTTCCTAATCTTTTTTGGCACAGCTGCAAGCAGTCGAGGAGCAAGGTCTTCAATATTCTTTCCGTGGACCCAACGGTCTTGCCAGAATAAGGTTGAAGACCCATTGCCAATGTCAGTGAGCATGTCAGTGTAAAAGAAGGTCTTCATTTTGTTGGAAAACTGCATAGGCAGTGAGGACCAAGGCTTATCCGGATCCGTTTTGCTCAGCCACAACCAACTCATTCTTAAGGCCCATCCCAATTCTGAGACTAGAAATCCCAAGTCCGCCGATTTCAAGAGGTTTACAAACTCTGCCCCAAGCCACTAAACAATGTCCTCCTTTGACATCTTTCCTTCCACGCCGGAGAAATCCTTTTCTGATCTTGTCAATAGCTTTGAGCGAGCCTGTGGGTATGTCGACTGCCATGGCTAAATAGATGAGCATGCCGGTCATCACATACTGAACCTGCACTCTTCTGCCAGCTCTTGTCATTAGATCCGCTTTCCACCCAGACAGTTGATCTGCCACTCTGTCAATAATGGGCTGCACCTGATTTTTGGACAGTTTTTTTAGAGACAGGCAAACCAAGGTTTTTGCAGGGGAAAGAAGCGAGCTCACATGGAAGCCAATCATGAAGGTATTAGAGTTTTGATGTTTAAACATCGTTTAAACGTAGTTTTAATAACACTGGTGTGGCTTCAATTTTTCTAGCTACACTTTTTGTAGGTTGCCACACTTGTCTAGCCTTAGTTGTGGCAATCTATGGCTAAGAACCATACAACCCCTTAGTCTCCAGTGTGGCCAGTTGGTTGTGTTATTTTTCCTTCTGATAAAGGCATTATCTGTTTTCTGTGTGTTAGGGACCTCATGTCTGGGTTCTTTTTTAAACTCGGCTCTAATAGGAAAGTAATCCTTGATTGCTGCTAGTTTACTTACTCTGTTTTAGGAAATAGCTAATATGGTAGTAGCCTTATATGGATAGGTCTGGTCGTGTGTATCAGGACTGATTGCAATCCAGTTTGTTTCCTTGTAATGATCTATAAATATATGACCTTGGAGGCTAAGAAAAGGCAGTCAATAGGGCGCCACCAAAACTCCTGCGTTTGTCTCTGTGTTTCTAGAGTTCGTGTGTGAGAGCGAGAGGGACTCATACCTGTGAAACTTACCTGCGAGGTAGGAGCTCGCCGACAACCTATCAAAGGTTGTATCTTCGGTGTGGTTTCTAACAAGAGGTATCGGAGCTGGGGGGTGCCAGGATATCGTCAGGGAAGACTGCTGACAACAACGCGACATCCAAGAAGTCCGGCGACGACACCTCCAAAGAAGGAGCAGTGGTCCAACGAGTAATCCGTGAGGTGAGTGCTGGGAGTGGATATCCCGTACTCACCAAGACCAATTACTCGGACTGGGCGCTCCTGATGAAGGTGAAGCTGAGGGCGAGGATGATGTGGGATGCCATCGAGCACAGAGGAGCAAATATGTAGCACAATGCCACCTGGGATGGCGTCTTCGATCGCCGACAAGCTTACAGCAAAGGAGGCGTGGAAGACCATTGCAGACCTGTGGGTCGACGATGATCTTTTGAAGAAGACTGCTGCCGTGCTGCTTCAGAGGAAGTTTGATTTGGCGACGTTCAACAATGGTGAATCCGTCAAAGGTTTCGTGCTGCTTCTAAATGGCATGGCAGCGGAACTCTCCACCCTCGAACTCGGCGTTGAAGAGAAGATCGTGGAGAAGATTGCATGCAGCGATCCGCCGCGGTTCAAGCAAATTGTCCTCCATCACCACTTTCCTCGACTTGTCAACCCTCTTTGTCTCTGACATGATTGGGAGACTGAGGGCCTCAGAGGACACCTTCGGGGAGGCCCCATGATCACTGCAACATAGTGGGCGGCTCTATCTCACGGAGGAGGGGAAGTGGAACGCTCGACACAAGGAGGTCGAGAACTACCCTGGCAATAGTTTCAGTGGAGGATCAGGGCGCCATGGTGGAGGATATCGTGTCCGTGGCCGAGGAGGACGCTCGCCAGGTGGGCCACCATCTGGAAAGACTACTGTGATGAGTGCAGAAGATGTGGCAAGATGGGACACTGGGCGCGAGAGTGTCCATCAAAGCCCAAGAAGGAGCAAGCACATGCTGTCCAAGAAGAGGAGGCTACACTTCTCGCAAGAACGTTCCCAGTAAAACCCTCTTCAAAACATGCTGCAAGATGTCTGGTACTCATATAGAGATCAAGGAAGAGAAGGTGTTTCTGCGGCGACAAGAAGAGGAGAAACTTGAGGAGGGAACCTGGATTCTAGACACAAGGGCCACAAACCATGTCTGGATCCAGGGTTGTGTTCATTGATCTGGACACAGAAGTGCTGGGCACTGTCCGGTTCGGTGATAACTCAATGACTCAAATCGAGGGATGAGGAACCATCAAGTTTGTGTGCAAGAATGTTGAGACCCGGTCGTTTGTTGGGGCTTATTTCATTCCCCGGCTGACGACGAACATTATTAGTGTTGGACAACTTGATGGAGCGAAGTACAAGATTCACATTGATAAGGGGTGATGCGTATCCGGGAACCTGATGGAAGACTGTTGGCAAGAGTAGTGCGGGCTAAAAATAGGTTGTACCTTCTCCATCTGAAGATGACACAACCTATTTGCCTAGCAGTACATGGGCGAGAAGACGATGGCATGAGTGAGAGGTTCAGCCATGTCAACATGGCTGCACTGCGGATGCTGGAGAAGGAAGATAGAAAGGGTATGTGAAGCCTGTTAGGCAGGCAAGCAAAAGCGCACCTCCTTCCTGGTGCAGGCGGAGTACCGGGCAAAGCGACGTATGGAGCTGGTACACGGTGACCTGTGTGGTCCCATTACACTGGTGACCCCAAGAGGTAACAAGTACTTTTTGGTGTTGGTAGATGATCTGAGAAGATACATGTCGATGGCTGCCATTCCATCGAATGATCAAGCTGCTGATGCTATTAAAAGAATTCAGACACAAGCTGAATGGGAGTCTGGGCTCAAGCTGAAGACACTCTGAACTGATCGGGGTGGAGAATTCACCTCGGTCGAGTTCGCGGTGCAGAAGGAGGTATTCATTGACAGCACACTGCGCCATATAGTCTTCAACAGAATCGCATGGTGGAGCGCCGGAATGGGACTGTTGTAGCAGCAGCAAGAAGTATGCTCAAGGCTAAGAAGCTTCCGGGCTGGTTCTGGGGAGAGGCGTTAAGAACAAATGTGTATATTTTGAACAGGTGCCCAACTAAGAGCGTGGATGGGATGACACTATTTGAGGCGTGGCACGACAAGAAGCCGGCTGTACACCACCTCAAGACGTTCGGCTGCATTGTCTACGTCCACAACACATTACCTCATTTAAAGAAGCTGGCGGATCGGGGAAGAAAGATGATCTTCATCGGCTATGAAGAAGGCATGAAGGCGTACCACGCCTACGACACCGTCACCGAGTGCGTCCACATATCAAGGGACGCAGTCTTCGACGAGCAAGCCCAGTGGGACTGGGAAGCCCACGATGACACCAACTCAACAAATGAAGACCAGGATGTGTTTATGATGGAGTATGCCATCAGGAAACAAACACATTCTGAGGAAGAAGAGGCTGTTGAGGAATCTGAAGAAGAGCAAGCTGCTGGGGATCTGTCCCCTCTAACACCACATGTTGCTGCAGAGTACATTCCAGAAGAGGAGGATGTGATGCAGGAAGTGGAGTTCGCTTCACCACCAGGGGGAAACATTGATGAATATCTTGATGCCTACCGTGCGGAAGATGACCCACTCTGGTTCTGCAAGATCGACGGTCTACTCGAGTCCACAACTCCACCCGGTTATGCAACAAGGAGACTTCTAGATGAAGAGTTACATGCAGTAAGTCCTGATGAATCTGTCTCATTCAGTGAAGCAGAACGGAGCTTGAGCTTGAGGAAAGCAATGATGGAGGAGATGAAGTCGATTGAAGATAATCAAACCTGGACGCTTGCAGACCTTCCTCCAGGTCGCAAGGCAACATGTCTGAAGTGGGTATTCAAGGTGAAAAGAGTTGAACATGGGGCAATATCTAAGCACAAGGCACGTCTGGTGGTGAAAGGTTATGCACATAACCATGGCATTGACTATGATGAGGTATTTGCTCCAGTAGCGAGGCTTGATTCAGTGAGGTTGCTTGTTGCACTTGCAGCAGATGAGGGGTGGGAAGTGCATCATATGGACGTGAAATCAGCATTCTTAAATGGTGACCTGCGTGAGGAAGTATATGTACAGCAGCCAGCAGGTTTTGTGGTCACTGGCAAAGAGCACAAGGTGCTCAAACTGAGGAAGGCTTTATATGGGCTACACCAAGCACCTCGAGCCTGGAATGAAAAGTTGGACAGGGCAATGAAGTCTCTTGGCTTCAAGAAAAGCAGTTCAGAGCCTGCTATTTATCTCAGGAGAAACAACAAATCACAGTTGGTGGTTGGAGTATATGTGGATGATTTGATAAATCACTGGAACCAATTGTGATGACATCAAACTATTCAAGCAGGAGCTGGTGGCTGTTTTCAAGATGACAGACCTAGGTTTACTGCGGTACCATCTGGGTATTGAAGTAAGGCAAAGTAAGGCAAAGCAAGGAGGGAATATCTCTCAGCCAAGGAGCTTATGCAGCACAGATTCTGGAGAGGAATAGTATGAAAGAATGCAACCCATGTCAGACTCCCATGGAGATACGGTTGAAACTGAGCAAGATGAGCACTGAACCCCTGGTGGATGCCACTGCATACAGGAGCATGGTAGGAAGTTTGAGGTACTTGGTCAACACTCGACCTGACCTTGCTTTTGCTGTGGGTTATGTCAGCTGGTTTCTGGAAGAACCGCACAAAGATCACATGATGGCCATAAAGCACATCCTGAGGTACGTGAAGGGGACAAAAAATTGGGGTCTGTGGTTTGGTAGGAAGAAAGAAAAGGAGTTTGGGCTGATTGGGTACAGTGATAGTGATTATGCCGGGGATATTGATGTCAGTGTGATATCCTGACCCCTGGTATGGTGATATCCTGGCCTAAGGCTTAATAGAATTAATAGAGTATCCATACCATCAAGGTGCATCTTCTTTTTCGGAAGCCTACCTCGAAAGAACCTCCAAGTTAAGCGTGATTGACTTGGAGCAATTTAGGATGGGTGACCGTCCGAGAAGTTTTCTCGGGTGCGCATGAGTGAGGACAAAGTGCGCACAAAAGACTCGTGTTGGTCTGTGGGGACAATATATGATCCTAGCGAGCTGCCAGGAGTAAGTACCGCCGTTTCAGGGATTGGACGGGGTGTTACAGTCAGGAGGAGCACTACTGGAGTAGTCTTCTTCCGTAACAGTAGTCCAGTTACCTGGACTTCGATGAAGAAAAAGGTGGTGGCTCAGTCAACCTGTGAACCAGAGTACATAGCTGCTGCCAATGCAGCTTGTCAGGCATTATGGCTAGCATGGGTACTGGCCGAAGTGCAAGGAACAGCAAGGAAAGCTCCAATGCTCAAGGTGGACAATAAATCAGCCATTGCTCTCATCAAGGATTCAGTGCTACATGGTCAGAGCAAGCATATATAGAGGTGAACTATCATTTTGTCCGGGAGTGTGCTGATAATGGGCAGGTCAAGGTGGACTTCATCAGGAGCGAGGAACAGTTAGGGGATTTTGTGACAAAGCCACTTGGCAAGACCAAGTTTCAGGAGATGCGCTCTAAGGCTGGATTGGTGGATGTAGACAGATTGCACCACAAGGATTAGGAGGAGATTGGTAGGAAAGTAATCCTTGATTGGTGCTAGTTTACTTATTCTGTTTTAGGTAATAGCTAATATGGTAGTAGTCCTATATCGACAGGTCTGGTCGTGTGTATCAAGACTGATTGCAGTCCAGTTTGTTTCCTTGTAATGATCTATAAATATATGGCCTTAGAGGCTAAGAAAAGGCAGTCAATAGGCCAGGGCGACACCAAAACTCCTGTGTTTGTCTCTGTTTCCAGAATTCGTGTGTGTGACTCTCATACCTGTGAAACTTACCTGGGAGGTAGGATCTCGCCGGCAACCTGTCAAAGGTTGTCTCTGGCGTGGTTTCTAACAGGCTCATTGTATCTTTTTTTATCGTAATGTAATGACACACAGCTCTCTTGCATAGTTCCAGGAAAAGATGTCTTGCTGTTTGGTTGTCCTGCACCGACACACTTTTGTTAAATTATGTTTGGTTGCTTACATCTTGTTGCATGTAGTCAGCTAAATATTTTAGTAGAGGTAGGGGAGGTGCGAGTTTCTTTTTTATGTGCCTGTTGTCTTGTGCACATCTGTATTTGGTCTATTAGGTGCTTTGGGCCTGCTTTAAGCACTGTGCAATCCTGAATAAGACCTCTCTGTGGGCAACCAAACACGGGCGCACTGCATTGCACAATCCTAGATACAGTGTTGGCAACCAAACATGCCCTTACCTCTTTGTGCTTAAGTAGCAAACTGTTGTGTAAATTTATGCCTTCTATGCTCTTTCAGGGAATCGGGTTTCTCAATGATCCGCGCAGGTTAAATGTTGCGCTAACTCGTGCACGTTATGGCATAGTTATTCTTGGTAATCCAAAAGTACTAAGCAAGCAGCCACTTTGGAATAGCTTGTTGACACATTACAAGGTAAGCTATTTCATTCATTTGGATGCTTATTTGGTATTTCTGTTTTTGTTATTCCTTTGTTAACAGTATGATCAGTAAAGAACAATACTGCCTTCTGTTGTTTTGAGTTTTACACACATAACTTGTGTATTTAGGAGCATGAGTGCTTGGTAGAAGGACCTCTGAACAACTTAAAGCAGAGTATGGTGCAATTTCAGAAGCCAAAAAAGGTGAATGCTTTGCCCGCAGATGACTGCTGCAAGTTGTCATGTCATGTTTATTTTTCCATCTCAATCAGCGGTATTCTGGTAAGCAGATATATAATGACCGGAGATTGTTCCTGGGCGGTGGTCAAGGTGTTATGCATGGAACTAACTTTGGGGCTGGGGCCTCAAGCCAAGCAGCAGATAAGAGAAGTGGCAGAGGGAAAGGTACGTACACTTTACATGTTCATGTTGTACTTGTTTTACATATATAGTTACTGTTCATTCCTGACTCCCTGCTCAAAAGAAGGACAATCGTTTGCTCCTTATGGCCCTCCAAATGGGGTGCATAAGCCTGGTGTGCACCCGGTTGGCTATGCTGTACCACGTATGCCTTTTCCTCCATTTCCTGGGGCTCCACATTCTCAACCATACGCAATTCCAACCCGGGGTTTGCATGGGCCCCTTGGAGCTGTTCCACCGGTGCATCAACCTGGAAGTAGAAACTTTGGGTCAGCTCGTTCAAATACTGGTGGGCCTATTGGTGGCCACCTTGCTCATCAACAGAACTCCCAGCAAGCTATGGGGAGCATTGGGTCAAATTTTAACTACACTGGAATGGAGAATCCAAGTAGTCAGCCTTCTGGTGGAGCACAAATGTCCCAAACTGGATTAATGACCCAGGTTTGCTTTTCTATCTTATAATACACATGAAATAACAATGGTCACATAGTGACATTTTTCTTTTTAAATTAGGTGCCTGTCCAAGGACTAAGTCAAACATTCCGTGATGGTTTTTCTATTGGTGGGATGTCACAGGTATTGGCAATAAGTGATGCCTGACATTATTGTCTTGTACTCGTTATTGATGCAACTTTTTTGCTTGTTTGCTAGGACTTCTTTGTAGACGATTTTAAGAGCCAAGGGTCACATGTGCCATACAATATTGCTGAATTTTCTACCCAGGTTTCTATACATTTCGCAACATGCTATTTTTACTCTTTCTTGATCCATATACACTTGTCTTTGTGGAATTTACCAACGAAATTATATGGTTGTTGTGAAGTTTAGTTCTTTGTTTGGCTCATAGAAAATAGCTTCCATCGACAGGCTTCTCAAGGTGGTTATGGTGTTGAGTTTACTCAAGCGCCCCAATCTGGATACTCTGGGAATTATATGAACCAAAATTCACATCCTGGATACTCCCATATTGGTACAACAAATGACATTGTATCTCAGGTCTGTCGACTGTTCGTTGATATTAGTACATGATCGTTGTATCAAGTAACCCAACTGTTTTTGCATGTCCCTTGGATATGTATGTTCCTAAACCTGTCGATTGATCCAGGATCACATGGCCCATGGATCTCATGGGATGTTTACACAAGCGGGATATAATGATCCCTCACAAGATGAGTCGTCTCAGATTCATTATGGAATGGCTGCCGCTGGCCCTCTACAGTCGCAGGTGGTTTGTCTTCCCAGTTCTTAATCCTTTGTTTCCATCTCTGGTTTGAGAAGCTGTTGCGTGTATATAACTAGTAATACTTTTACAGGGCATGATGAACCCCTTGTACTCTCAATCCTATGCTCACTACAACACCCAACCACAGTCTCTTCAACCTCCGCCCCAGTGATAATGAAAGCTTGTGATAGGATGAAGCCAAATTTTGGAAGTTTGGTGGGTTGCATCTTTTGGCCCACATGTGCACTTCTCCGCTGTTTCAGACTCGATGGTGCATAGACATCAGATGCAAGCAATGAAGGCACACTATGTATTGGCTATTTATCGGGGCAGGCTTGACTGAGGGGCACAAGGATTGCAACGTATCATTGATCGTTGTAGTTCACTGCCCACTTTGGCCACAGGAGAGGTCATATCATCGAGAGGTTGACGGCACTACCCTCATCCCTCACCTGTATAGAAAGGCAATCGGGGCCAATAGTGGTACGATGTGAATATTCCAGGATTTGCTGCCATTCAGAAAGTCAAGTTGCAGCAACTGCATGCCTCCATGGTACCATGAAGACACGCCCGTAGAGTGGCTTTGTATAGAGGTGCTATAGGCGAGGTGGACAACCCTTTCGGATATCGCACATGGCAAGATATTTACATTGACATTTTGTATGCACCTGATATGGTTTTGATATTTATGCCACAAATCATTTAGGTGGTGATGCAAGTAGTTTGTTGTGATTGGAAATTTGGGAGTGTTCGTGAAAGCAAGTTTGATCCTGAAATCTTATGGGGGAATGGTTGAGTGGGGGTTATTTTGTTGTGAAACAGGTGTCTTTGAAAAGAAACCTTTCCAGGAGTGATTTCATCAAGATTGATTGTTAGAATAGACATTAGTAACTGTTATAAATGGTTAACATGGTCACCAAAGCGGTACGTCTAGTTAACATGGCCACAAAGACATTAATCAACTTTGAGACGAATGACAGGACCTAAAGGGGCATGTTCTTTGGCAAAGTAGAAGTGGTCGTCTCGCAGTTTTATAGCAAGACGGCCATTGACTTATGGTTCCACCACTCCCACCCCTTCCCATCTTTGGTAGATTTTCTATCATATCTCATATTTTAAATTTAACTCTGTAAATAGTGTCAAATGGTATCATCTATAATTTCATATATTCTATTTTACACGATCTATTAAAAACAGATTTATGCACACACGTATCTTAAGTGCTCGTAAGTGTGTTCTGTTGGATAGGTGGGTGAATGTGGGTTTAAAGTTACAACCATGATTTCTATAATTTCATATCTTCTATTTTACACGATCTATTGAAAACAGATTTATGCACACACGTATCTTAAGTGCCCGTAAGTGTGTTCTGTTGGATAGGTGGGTGAATGTGGGTTTAAAGTTAACAACCATGATTTGAATCTTTTTTATGTTTTTTTACTATTTAAATTTGGGAGCAGAGAGGTGAACAAATGAAAAGGGTTACACAATTACCGTGGAACGATGCAAACGAGTGCTTATAGTAGTAGAGATTAAATATATAAATTAGAGAAGAGATGGGGACGTGATAGTTGTTGAAATGGAAATAGTGTTTAACCTTTTTCTGTAAATAATTTTAGTGGTTGAATGCCCAACATAAATGATTGGACTAACTAATTTGCTCTAGATTGTATATTCTATAGGTGCATAAAGGTTTAACACAAACCAATAAAAGATCAAATTTAGGGTTCAAAAGCAAAGGAGCAAAGAAACCCAAAGTGTTATGGTCTGGCGCACCGGACAGCACCAGGACCGTACAACTTCGAACTCTTCACCTTCGGGTTTCTGAGGCCGCGCTCCGCTATAATTCACCGGACTATCCGGTGCACCAAGCGGAGCAACGGCTACCAGCGCAACGTTCGACTGCAACGGACACCTGTGAACGCTACAGTGCGCGCAGAAGTCAGAGCAGCCGTTAGAGGCGCACCGGACAGTGAACAGTGTCTGTCCGGTGCGGCACCGGACTGTCCGGTGCCACTAGAAGACAAAGCTCCAACGGTCAAAAGCGCCAGAACCCTAACGGTAGGGTGACGTGGCTGGCGCACCGGACACTGTGTTTCTTGTTGCTCTTGTTTGCTTGGCCTGGTTTTCTTTTCTTTCTCACTTCTTACTCTCAAGTGCTTTGTAAGCAAGGCAAGAGGTACCAATTGTGTGGTGATCCTTGCGGGGTCTAAGTGACCCGTGAGATTAAGGAAGAAGCCTCACTCGGTCTAAGTGACCGTTTGAGAGAGGGAAAGGGTTGAAAGAGACCCGATCTTTGTGACCACCTCAACGGGGACTAAGTTCTTTAGAACCGAACCTCGGTAAAATAAATCACCGTGTTCATCCGCTTTACTTCTTGGTTGATTTGTTTTTCCCCTCTTCCGGACTTAATATTCATTCTAACGCTAACCCCGGATTGTAGTGTGTACTTAACGTTGTAATTTTTAGATTCCGCCTATCCACCCCCTCTAGGCGACTTTCAATTGGTATCAGAGCCCGATACTTCATTTAGAGTCTAACCACTCGAAGTGATGTGGGGAGGATCCGCCAAGAGGGAGATGAAAACCGGCGATAAGGCCACAAGCCACGGGAAGGCTCCATCAAGGGAGTCCAGCGCCAAAGGAAGGGAGGAATCACCTCTCCGCGTCAAGTCGCATCGGAGTGGCGACAAGAAGAAGAAGATGAAGAAAGTTGTCTACTACGAGACCGATTCTTCGTCGCCCTTCACATCCGGCTCCGACGCGACGTCCATCACTTCTAAGCGTCATGAGCGCAAGAAGTATAGTAAGATGCCACTTCGGTATCCCCGTATTTCAAAGTGCGCTCCTTTACTTTCCGTCCTATTAGGAAAACCACCGTTTTTATGGTGAGTACTATTGTATGTGGACTGATAAAATGAGGCATCACCAACCTCACTCCACGCAAGCATATGGACATTGTTGAATTTGGAGCGCAGGTACCTACCGTAGGGGACGAAGGCTACGACTCGGACGAGGTCACCCAAATCCGGCACTTCAACTCCCAAGCCACTACTATACTCATCGCCTCTCTATATCGAGAGGAGTATAATAAAGTACAAAGGTTGAAGAGCGCCAAGGAGATTTGGGACGTGCTCACGACCGCGCACGAGGGAGATGAGGTGATCAAGATCACCAAACGGGAGACGATCAAGGGGGAGCTCGGTCGTTTCGTCCTCAACCAAGGAGAGGAGCCACAAGCTATGTACAATCGGCTCAATACCTTGGTGAATCAAGTGCACAACCTCGGGAGCACCAAATGGGGTGACCATAAAATGGTCAAGGTTATTCTAAGATCCCTCATTTTTCGTAATCCTACGCAAGTTCAATTAATACGTGGTGATCCTAGATATAAGCTAATGTCTCCCGAGTAGGTTATAGGAAAGTTTGTGAGCTTTGAATTTGATGATCAAAGGCTCCAAACAAATCGTCAACTTGGAGCAAGGCGGCACCTCCACATCCGAGGTGCAACCCGTCGCATTCAAAGCGACGGAGGAGAAGAAGGAAGAGTCTACATCAAGTAGGCTCCCCATCGACGTCTCCAAGCTCGACAACGAGGAGATGGCGCTCATCATCAAAAGCTTTCGCCAAATCCTCAAGCAAAGGAAGGGGAAAGACTACAAGCCCCGTTCCAAAAGGGTGTGCTACAAATGTGGTAAGTTCGGTCACTTTATAGCTAAATGTCCTATGTCAAGTCATAATGACAGGGGCGACAACAAGAGGGGAAAGAGGAAGGAAAAGAAGAAGTACTACAAGAAGAAGGGCGACGATGCCCACGTGTGTCGGGAATGGGACTCCGACGAGTGCTCCACCGACTCCTCCTCCGACGAGGATGCCGCCAACATCGTCGTCAACAAGGGTCTCCTCTTCCCCAACGTCGGCCACAAGTGCCTCATGGCAAAGGACGGGAAAAGAAAGAAGGTAAAATCTAGAGCCTCCACCAAATATATAACATCTAGTGATGAGGGTAGCTCTAGTGAAGATGAGGATAATTTGCTTACCCTTTTTGCCAACCTTAACATGCAACAGAAAGAAAAATTGAATGAATTGATAGGTGTTATTCATGAGAAGGATGAACTCTTGGATAGCCAAGAGGAATTCCTTATTAAGGAAAACAAAAATCATGTTAAATTTAAAAATGCTTATGCTTAGGAGATAGAAAAATGTGAAAACTTGACTAAAGAGCTTAGCATTTGCCATGACACTATTTCCATCCTTAGAGCTGAGAACGCTAGTTTAATTACTAAGGTTGAAAAGTTAAATGCTTGTGATGATTCTATTGTCAGTCTTAGAAATGAAAATGCTAGTTTAATTGCTAAGATTGATAAGTTGAATGAATCAATTTCTAGCCTTAAAACTGAAAATGCTAGCTTAATTCCGAAGGCTAAAGATTTGAATGTTTGCAATGAATCTATTTCCTATCTTAGAGATGAAAATGCCATGCTAAAATCTAAGAAAGATGAATTAAATGTTTGCAAACCCTCTACATCTACTGTTGATCATGTTACTATTTATACTAGATGTAGAGATGTTAATGTTGATGCTATTTATGATCACCTTGCTTTAATTAAACAACAAAATGATCATATAGCTCAAGTAACTGCTAAAATAAATGAGCATGAGATAGAAAATAAAAAATTTAAATTTGCTAGAAGCATGCTCTATTATGGGAGACACCCTGGCATCAAGGATGACATTGGTTTCCAACAGGGAAGCAATGTCAAACTTAATGCCCCTAAAAGATTGTCTAATTTTGTTAAGGGCAAGGCTCCCATGGTTCAAAATAACGAGGGCTATATTTTATATCCTGCTGGTTATCCCCAACACAAAATTAGGAGAATCATGGTAAGAAAACTCATTATGTTTCTCACCATGCATTTATGTATAAGAACGAGGCTTCTAGCTCTAGGCAATCAACCCATGTTAAATTGCCTAAAAAGAAAACTCCTATTGCATCAAATGAACCTAACATTTCATTTAAGACTTTTGATGCATCTTATGTTTTAACTAACAAATCAGGCAAAGTAGTTGCCAAATATGTTGAGGGCAAACACAAGGGCTCTAAGACTTGTGTTTGGGTACCCAAGGTGCTTGTTTCTAACATCAAAATACCCAAGACCGTTTGGGTACCTAACAACAAGGCCTAAATTGTTTTGCAGGTTTATGCATCCGAGGGCTCAAGTTGGATTATTGATAGCGGATGCACAAACCACATGATAGGGGAGAAAAAGATGTTCTCCTCCTACGAGAAAAATGAAGACCCCCAAAGAGCTATCACATTCGGGGATGGAAATTAAGGTTTGGTCAAAGGACTTGGTAAAATTGCTATATCACCTGAACATTCCATTTCCAATGGTTTTCTTGTAGATTCTTTAGATTACAATTTGCTTTCAGTTTCTCAATTATGCAAAATGGGCTACAAATGTCTTTTTACGGATATAGGTGTTACTGTCTTTAGAAGAAGTGATGATTCAGTAGCATTTAAGGGAGTATTAGAGGGTCCGCTATACTTAGTTGATTTTAACAAAGCTGAACTCGATACTTGCTTAATTGCTAAGACTAATATGGGTTGGCTCTGGCATCGCTGACTAGCCCATGTTGGAATGAAGAATCTTCACAAACTTCTAAAGGGAGAACATATTTTGGGACTAACCAATGTTCATTTTGAGAAAGACAGGGTTTGTAGCGCATGCCAAGCAGAAAAGCAAGTTGGTGTTCACCATCCACACAAAAACATTATGACAACTGACATGCCACTGGAGTTACTCCACATGGATCTATTCGGCCCGATAGCTTACATAAGCATCGACGGGAGTAAGTACTGTCTTGTAATTGTGGATGATTATTTTCGCTTCACTTAGGTATTCTTTTTGCAGGAAAAATCACAAACCCAAGAAACTCTAAAGGGATTCTTGAGACGGGCTCAAAATGAGTTCGGATTAAGGATCAAGAAAATAAGAAGCGATAATGGGACGAAGTTAAAGAACTCTCAAATTGAAGGCTTTCTTGAGGAAGAGGGCATCAAGCATGAGTTCTCTTCTCCCTACACACCTTAACAAAATAGTGTAGTGGAGAGGAAGAATAGAACTCTACTGGACATGGCAAGGACCATGCTTGATGAATACAAGACTCCGGACCGGTTTTGGGCTGAGGCGATTAACACCGCCTGCTACTCCATCAACCGACTCTACCTTCACCGAATCCTCAAGAAGACATCTTATGAACTCCTCACCGGTAAAAAGCCCAATGTTTCATATTTTAGAGTCTTTGGTAGCAAATGTTTTATTCTTGTTAAAAGAGGTAGAAAATCTAAATTTGCTCCTAAGGCTGTAGAAGGCTTTTTACTTGGTTATGACTCAAACACAAGGGCATATAGAGTCTTCCACAAATCCACTAGATTAGTTGAGGTTTCTTGTGACATTATGTTTGATGAGACTAATGGCTCCTATTGGGGACTTATTCTCAAATACTATGAGTTAAGAACAAGGCAACACAAAGAATGTTAAACGTTAAAGCCCTTCGTCGAGGCATTATTTCCCTTAGGACATAATGATCTTTTGGACGAAGGTTATGAAGGACATACCTTCATCAGTGCAACATATAATAATGAAAAGAGAATCATATGAAATATAAAAGATAACATGAACAATTATGTATTATTATCAACTCATTTCTTTTTTATTATTATGGAAAAATAGAAATGATATCAAGTTACAAATGTACCTTCGGCTTGAAAGAAGGTAAGGGTACAAGCGTGACGCAAAAGCAAATGCCAAGTCAGCGTGAACAGTACGGGAGCACTGTTCATCTATTTATAGGCACGGAACGCAGCCCATGTAAAATTACACTCATGCCCTTTACATTTGCTAATGACTCTATAGTAATCCATCGAGGTCTAAATAGCCTTTTCCCTTTTAAGTCGGTTCCCCTTTCTGCTATCATGCCGAAGGTCCCCTACGCATAGCTTTGGCTCTGCGCCAACCTTCGCATCCTTTGTACTTCTTCATATTGTGGTTCTGATCCGAGTCCGAAGGTACCTGTTCATGTATTATATTCCAGAAATATTGTTAAATCATGTTTTGAGGACCTTCGGAAGACGAAGGCCCCCAACAGTAGCCCCTCGCAAGGTTAATTTGTTAGAATAACGAATTCAGATTGCGATATGGACGAATGCCCTAAGCCGAAGGTCCGAAAAAACACCTTCCCTTTGCTAGAATAGCAACAGTCAATGACAGACGGGTCCCTCCAACTTGGAGCGCGCTGGGCATATAAATAAGAACTCACCCCGAGCACATTTGCTACGCTACTTGCCGCCTGTTTTGTTTGCTCAATTTCTTAGCTCTTGCCTACCAACGCTTGCTTGGTTTTTTTAGATTTTCTAAGCTTCGGCTTTAAGAACACATTTTCACCGTTTCCGAAGAGAAGATGTCTCAAGACAAGAAGACAGTTGCTGAAACGAAGCTAACCGAAGAGGAGAAGCTTCTTGAGGAAAAGACTGCTGGATTCATTGAGTCAATTGCAAAGACAAATACATAAAAGATTATAAAAGAAATTCTAGAGGGCTTATCTGAAGATACCGATGACAACGACAGTTATGATGCGGAAAGTCGGGGCGAAGACTCCGAAGATCGACCCTAGCGACCAAGTCACGCAGTCTTCGGGAAATCGACTATCAGACAGAGTCATCTTGATAACATGAGAGGAAGGTATTTTCAAGACATATCTATTGTGAGGGCTGATAATGGAGACAGGACTGTTCCTATTCCTGAAGAGAATGAAGTCATAATCTACCGAAGCTTCTTCAAGGCTGGGCTTCGGTTCCCCTTAAGCAGATTTGTGGTTGAAGTTTTAAAGATATATGAGATTTTCCTTCACCAGATTACCCCCGAAGCAATTATCAGAATGGGGATCTTCGTTTGGGCCGTGAGGAGTCAAGGTTTGGAGCCAAGTGCAAAATGTTTCTGCAGCATGCACGAACTTTCATATGAGACGAAGCCCTGGGGTAAGGAACAGTATCATAACAATTTTGGTTGCTATAGCTTCATTGCTCGTTCAGGCTCAAGCTGCCCAGTGCCAACCTTTCGGAAGAGATGGCCCGGAGACTGGATGAAAGAATGGTTCTATGTGAAAAATAATTTAAAGGCGAGGGAAGACATTACAGAGATCATCATGCGCCCCATTTGGTCCCGCTTCGGCCTTTGGAAACTGAAGGTACAAATTGATGAAGCAGCTAAAGGATGCCGAAGGGCCTTCGGCATAGTTTGCTCTTTCATCGGGACAAGGGATTTAGTCCAAGAACATGTGGCCTACAGGATATGGCCATTGGTAGACAACTGGGAGATGCCAAAAGAGACCATCAGCAACCCTAACGAAGGTGGTTTGGTTCGATTGAAATATACCTTCAGGTTTAGAGACCAATTTATCGAACCAGACGATGACTGGCTGAAATGTGTTGAAAATACCAGTGATGAACTACTTGGAGGCTACTCCAAGTCTGAAGATAACGCACTATCTGCGGCCTTCGGGAGCCGAAAAAAGAAGAGGCTAAATAGAGTTTTTGATGCTATTGGATTTATGTACTCTGACTACCGCTACCCGCCACGGGGGCAGAAGAGAAAGAGTGGAACTTCTGGGAAGGATGTTGCTTCAGCCGCCTCAAGCGAGCCCACGCCGAAGAAGAAAAATGTGAAGGTTCTTACTCACCGACCGCGCTACATTGAACCGGCCACAGTGCCTGACTTTGGCGGTGAGACCTCTTCGGCTACTGAAGCCAAAGGACTTGCCCTTATGCAGAGGATTGAAGAGCCGACTGCATTGCCGAAGGCTGACAAAATTGAAGAACCAAGACCCGAAGAGACAAAAACATCAAAAATTTTAAGCCCTTCAGTAGGAATAGAGGCGCCGAAGATACAAAAAGATCTAGCAGCAACCCCAAAGAGAAAAAGGATGGCTAGTGTATTAGATGTGCTAGAGACGATAAAAACTTCAAGCTCTACTCCAGGAAAAATTGCCAAGGCTTCGAAAGCACAAGTTGAAACCGAGACAAAGCTGACCGAAGTTGAAGCTACAATGAGCCGGACCGATGCTAAAACTGGGCCTTCAGAGCCCATTAAAGAGAAATCCTCAGAAATTGGAGAAAAGGCAACGAAGGAAGAAGCTATAGAATAAATTTTGCCTGAAAAATCTGCCGCTCCTACTCCCGAAGCTTTGAAAGAGAATACTGAATATATTATCCGTCATGCTTCGGGAAAAAATCTCTCTAAAGAAGAAAAGCGAGAAGCTGAACACTATGCCCAGAAACTGAAATATCCAAAGGGGGTATTGATATTCAACGGCAGCGGAAAAGAAGATTTCTTGTATTGTCTCCTAGACAGCAAGGAGATTTCTGTCTGCCGGGAGATGAGCAGAAGCTTCGGATTCCCGACACTAGAAGACGGGCTTTCAGTGCTATCGAAAGATGAATTGGCTGACAGTTTAGCATATAATAGTTTAAAGGTGTGAGAATGATTTTTTTGTACTTAAAAACGATTTTTTTATTTGCTTATACTTAATACTGCACTTCTTTTTGCAGGGCCTGATTCTTAGCAATGCCCTCAGGGCGTAGAAAAATGCCGAAGACGAAGGATGCACTATAGCTCTGAATAACCTTCGTTCCGAAGTAATTGAACTAAGGAACGAAGGTCTTGAAAAAGATAAAATATTAAATTCATTGGTGAGCAAAATAAAAGAAGACGAAGCTACTTCCAAAGCCCAAACCGAAGCCCAGAAATGTGAAATTGAAGACCTTCGGAAACAGCTGGCTGAAGCAAAATTAAAATGCGCTGTTGCCGAAGCTGAACGAGATGCCAGTGATTACTGAAAAAATTGCTGGGAAAAACAGTTGCAGAACTTCGCGCATCAAAAGAAAAATGTTTTGAAAAATCTATAGAATGTGTGAAAAAGATAAAAACTAGCTTCACCAATGTTGGCGCATATTCAAGTGAAGATAACTTCGTACGAGGCGACCCCGAAGGCCCAATTGAGTGGATCAGCAACGAAGCCGAAGCTTTTGAAGAAATTTTGAGCGACCGTGGGGACGTCTGTGCCTTCTCTGGTGCAAGAGGAGTTGCAGCTATTTTGGAGAAAGCAGGGTGCAATCATGTGAAAATTCTGGCCCAAGCCGAAGCTGCTTTCTCTGTTGATGATACGAAAGACCACTCGGCCGAAGCAAGCTTAACTGGTGGAAAATTCTTCACTGACATCTGGGAAAACGGCGGCCGAGGGATGGCCCACGAAATAATAAAGAAGAGCGAAAAAGATACTCATGATGCTAGGGAAGCAACGAAAGCAACTGAAAAAGTCGTGGAACTCGAAAGACGGATATGTATTGCTTAATAGCTTTTAACTCTATTGTTTATTTTTATGACTTCGAACTGATTTATGTTTTCTACCGCAGCTGAACTATCTCCTCCCCCAGAGCCCTTCGAGTTACTGGCCGACCCAGAGGCAAAGGAATCAACAGAAATTATTAGCATGGCCGAAGCCATTATGGACGAAGTTGTTACCCAACTTCTGACCGAAGCTGCAGATAGTGTTTTGAAAGAAGAAGAATAGCTATTTGTAAAAACATTACCAAAATATGAATGTAACATTTGCTGGACTATGCTTGTAATATTTGGTGCTCATGGGTTTTGAATGTAATATATAAATGGTTTTGTAATTCATTTCTTTGCGATGCATGAAATTTTTATGTACATACCATTTTTGAGCCTTCGGCGAAAAAACACCTTCCCTTCTTTTCATGCTTCGTAAAGAAGAGCTTTTATGCTTCGTGAAAAATCCTCCAATCGTCGAAAAAACATTAATACTTCGTCAACAATGGTTTTTTTCCTCCATATCAGAGTGCTTCGTAAAAAATCCTCCAAACGTCGCCAAAACATTAATGCTTCGTCAACAATATATTTTTTCCTCCACATCAGAACTGATGAAGCTGTATTTCTTTAAAACTTATTTTGTGCCTTAGCACAATTTCACTTTTTCGAAGCATTCTCCGAAGATCAACATTGTATCCCCTTCTTGTGCCATTGATGCAACATGATGTATGATGTTATGTTATGCGAAATGATGTGATGATGTTATGCTTTGCAAAATGATATTTGTGTCGAAGACACACACACATCCCCATAGTGGAATACACAATCTCTTTGCCGTTTATTTTTCGGCTTCACCGCTTATTTTTCGGTGTATCAGCGCTGACTTTTCGCTGTAAGTTCTGTATCCCCTTAGGAACGTCTTTTGAACTTCTTCGCCTTCTATTTCGGTGGTATTCGCGTTGACTTTTCGTGCTTTGCCTTATATTTCAGCGGTATTTGGCTCTGCATTCCCTTTGGAACGACTTTTGAGCAGAAAACTTACACTGCGCTCCCTTAGGAACGACTTTTTGTAGCTTCGGCAACTTACGTTGCGTTCCTTAGAACGACTTTTTGTAGCCTCGGTGATACTTATGCCGCGTTCCTTAGAACGACTTTTTGTAGCTTCGGTGGATCTGTGGAGAAGATATATTTCACTATGGCAAGAACGAAGCTATTACAAGAAATGGAAAATGACGAGAGAACTAAGTTTTCAATAATTGTTCCTTATTAAAAAAGAAAATGGCAATGAATGTAAAAACTGTTTCAGGGGTAGGACATCTCTCAGTAGATATGCTTCGATTCTGGCACAGTACTGTTGATTGTACGAGCTTCGGACTCCTCCCTGAAGTCTCGCTGCTGATGGGTCTGTTGGCTCCCTTCTGGCTGCTGGCTTCGTGAATACACAGGTTGTAGTGGTGGCGGAGGTGGAGGCTGTTGCCATGATGCCTGTGGCTAGCTAGCCGAAGCAACAGAAGCTGCAGGATGGTTACCCACATACTCTGGTATGTAGGGTGAGTGATACGAAGCAGTGTGCATGACCTGCTTCGGCTGGTTCTGTTGGGCTGCAGCTTCTGCTATTTCCTTCTGTTTCTGAATGGTGACATGGCACATCCTTGTAGTATGGCCCTTGTCCTCACCACAGAATAGGCAATAAATTTTTCTAGGCTGATCCCCAAACCTTCCTCCGAAGCCCCTGGCGCCTCTGCCTCTTGGAGCTAGCGGCCGAAGATAGCTTTGTTGCTGCCCCGAAGCTTGCGAGGAATATTGTGGCCTCTATTGCTGACTTCCTCTGTCGTCATTCTGGGTGGAGTGGATTGATCTGACGTGCCTTGGGTGGATTCTCCCTCCGAAGCCCCTGGTCATCTCAGAGAACCTGTAGGCTTCCTCCCTTCTTTGACGAAAGTCATTGTCAGCGTGGATGTATTCATCCATCTTTTGAAGCAGCTTCTCCAAAGTCTGTGGAGGCTTTCTAGCAAAATACTGGGCAGTAGGTCCTGGACGAAGCCCCTTGATCATGGACTCAATGACAATTTCATTGGGCACTGTAGGCGCTTGTGCTCTCAGACGCAAGAACCTTCGAACGTATGCCTGGAGATACTCCTCATGATCTTGCGTGCATTGAAACAGAGTCTGAGCTGTGACTGGCTTCGTCTGGAAGCCCTGGAAGCTTGTCACCAGCATGTCCTTGAGCTTCTGCCATGAAGTAATAGTTCCTGGCCGAATAGAAGAATACCATGTCTGGGCCACATTCTTAACTGCCATGACAAAGGATTTGGCCATGATAGCTGCATTGCCTCCATATGAAGATATGGTTGCTTCATAACTCATCAAAAACTGTTTCGGGTCTGAATGCCCATCATACATTGGAAGCTGAGGTGGCTTGTATGATGGGGCCACGGGATAGCCTACAGTTCTGCTGCCAAGGGAGAAGCATCATCAAAAGTAAAGGTATCATGATTAAAATCATCATACCATCCATTGTCGTTGAACAAACCCTCTTGATGAAGCTCCCTGTGCTGGGGCCTTCGGTCTTGCTCGTCTTGAGCAAGGTGACGTACTTCTTCAGTAGCTTCGTCAATCTGCCTTTGAAGGTCAGCTAGTCGAGCCATCTTCTCCTTCTTTTGCACTTGCTGATGAAGCATCTCCATATTTCTGATTTCTTGGTCCAACTCGTCCTCCTGGGGTGTTGGACTGGTGGCCTTCCTCTTCTGGCTTCGGGTCTCTCGAAGAGAAAGGGTCTCTTGATTTGGGTCCAGTGGCTGCAGAGCGGCATCCCCTAGTACTGAAACTTTCTTCGGTGGCATGACGAAGGTTATTGCTTGCCGAAAGTGGTCGAAAAGAGTTTACCAGAGGTGGGCGCCAATGTTGGGGACTTGTTCTCAAATACTATGAGTTAAGAACAAGGCAACACAAAGAATGTTAAACGTTAAAGCCCTTCGTCCTTCAAGGCATTATTTCCCTTAGGACATAATGATCTTTTGGACGAAGGTTATGAAGGACATACCTTCATCCGTGCAACATATAATAATGAAAAGAGAATCATATGAAATATAAAAGATAACATGAACAATTATGTATTATTATCAACTCATTTATATTTTATTATTATGGAAAAATAGAAATGATATCAAGTTACAAATGTACCTTCGGCTCGAAAGAAGGTAAGGGTACAAGCGTGACGCAAAAGCAAATGCCAAGTCAGCGTGAACAGTACGGGAGCACTGTTCATCTATTTATAGGCACGGGACGCAGCCCATGTAAAATTACACTCATGCCCTTTACATTTGCTAATGATTCTATAGTAATCCATCGAGGTCTAAATAGCCTTTTCCCTTTTAAGTCGGTTCCCCTTTCTGCTATCATGCCGAAGGTCCCCTGCGCATAGCTTCGGCTCTGCGCCAACCTTCGCATCCTTTGTACTTCTTCATATTGTGGTTCTGATCCGAGTTCGAAGGTACCTGTTCATGTATTATACTCCAGAAACATTGTTAAATCATGTTTTTGAGGACCTTCGGAAGACGAAGGCCCCCAACAGCTCCCAAGTGGAGCAAGTTGATCTTGATGAACTAGATGATGAAGAGGCTCCATGTGTCGCGCTAAGGAACATGTCCATTGGGGACGTGTGTCCTAAGGAATCCGAAGAGCCCACTCATGCACAAGATCAGCCATCATCTTCCAATCAAGCATCCCCTCCAACTCAAGATGAGGATCAAGCTCAAAATGATGAAGATGAAGATCAAGAAGATGAGTCACCTCAAGAGGAGGATAATGATCAAGGGGGAGATGAAGTTGATCAAGACAAGAAAGATGATCAAGAAATACAGAGTCAAAGACCGCCACACCCAAGAGTCCACCAAGCGATTCAAAGAGATCACCCCGTGAACTCAATTCTCGGTGACATTCATAAGGGGGTAACCACTCGATCTCGAGTCCCTCATTTTTGTGAACATTACTCTTTTGTCACCTCTATTGAGCAATACAGGGTTGAGGATGCACTAAGTGATTCGGATTGGGTACTGGCAATGCAAGAGGAGCTCAACAACTTCACAAGTAATGAGGTATGACATTTAGTTCCACGTCCTAATCAAAATGTTGTAGGTACCAAGTGGGTATTCCACAACAAGCAAGATGAGCATAGTGTGGTGACAAGAAACAAAGCCCGACTTGTGGCCAAAGGATATTCATAAGTCGAAGGTTTGGACTTTGGTGAAACTTATGGACCCGTAGCTAGACTTGAGTCAATTCGTATATTACTTGCCTATGCTACTCACCATGGCTTTAAGCTTTATCAAATGGACGTGAAAAGTGTCTTCCTCAATGGACCAATCAAGGAAGAGGCCTATGTTGAGCAACCTCCCGGCTTTGAAGATAGTGAGTACCCTAACCATGTTTATAAACTCTCAAAGGCACTTTATGGGCTCAAGCAAGTCCCAAGAGCATGGTATGAATGCTTGCGAGACTTTCTTATCACTAATGGCTTCAAAGTCGGTAAAGTCGATCCTACTCTCTTTACTAAAACTATTGCAAAATATTTGTTTGTATGCCAAGTTCATGTTGATGATATCATATTTTGGTCTACTAACAAATCCACTTGTGAAGAGTTCAGTATGATCATGATTCAAAAATTCGAGATGTCTATGATGGGGGAGTTGAAGTATTTTCTAGGATTTCAAGTCAAGCAACTCCAAGATGGCACCTTCATCAGCCAAACAAAGTACATTCAAGACATTCTTAACAAGTTTGGAATGAAGGATGCTAAGCTAATCAAGACACCCATGGGAACTAATGGGCATCTCGACCTCGACACGGGAGGTAAATCCGTAGATCAAAAGGTATACCGGTCGATGATAGGATCTTTACTCTATTTATGTGCATCTCAACTGGATATTATGCTTTCCGTATGCATGTGTGCAAGGTTCCAAGCCGATCCTAAGGAAGTTCACCTTAGGGCCGTGAAAAGAATCACGAGATATTTAGTTTACACTCCTAAGTTTGGACTTTGGTACCCCAAGGGATCCACTTTTGATTTAATAGGATATTCATATGCTGATTGGGCAGAGTGTAAAATTGATAGAAAGAGCACATCAAGGACTTGTCAGTTTCTGGGAAGATCCCTGGTGTCTTGGGCTTCATAGAAACAAAACTCAGTAGCTCTTTCTACCGTCGAAGCCGAGTATATTGCCGCAGGCCATTGCTGTGCGCAATTACTTTGGATGGGGCAAACCCTCAGGGACTATGACTACAAATTGAGCAAAGTCCCACTCCTATGTGATAATGAGAGTGCAATCCGCATGCCGGATAATCCCGTTGAACACAGCCGCACTAAGCACATAGACATTCGGTCGAAATTTTTTAATTGATATATTTCAAAATTGGCATGTTGATTTTTAATTGGTATATTTTCAAAATTAGCATTTAAATATATTTCCAATTGATATCTATTAAAACCCTCTTGAAAACTAAGAGGAGAATTTCATTCAGGGGGAGTTTTGTTTAAGTCAAAGGAAAAAGGATTTGAAACAGGGGAGAAAATTTCAAAACTTAAATGCTTCTTGCAATCTATTCATATACCTTTGACTATTTGCAAAAGGCTTTGAAAATGATTTCCAAAAAGAAATTTGCAAAAACAAAACAAGTGGTGCAAGTGAGGTCCAAAATGTTAAATAAAAGAAAGAAAACCATGCATATCTAGTGAAAATATAAATTGGTTTAATTCCAAGCAACCTATGTACTTACCTTATGCAAACTAGTTCAATTCTGCACTTTTATATTTGCTTTGGTTTGTGTTGGCATCAATCACCAAAAAGGGGGAGATTGAAAGGGAAATAGGGTTTAACCTTTTCCTATAAATAATTTTGGTGGTTGAATGCCTAACATAAATGATTGGACTAACTAGTTTGCTCTAGATTTCTACATGTGCATAAAGGTTCAACAAAAACCAATAAAAGATCAAATCTAGGGTTCAAAAGCAAAGGAGCAAATGTAGGATCTAGGACACCGGCTAGAGGGGGGGGGGGTGAATAGACGGTTTTGACTAAAATAAAAAACACTAGGTAAATTTAATCAATATAACAAGAGGAATAAATTCTCTAGTGACAACAAGTAAACAATGTATGATAATCAACTACGGTGATTGAATACTTGAGGAACAATATGCAAAACACTAATCACTTGCAAGGCAATAAGTAATGCAAGAAAGTAAAGACACCGAATTTTATCCCGTGGTATCAGTGATTGGCCGATCACCCCTAATCCACGTTGAGGTGGACTTCAAGCTCTCACTTGCTCCTCTATCAAGACACGGCTTGATCTTTGAGCCAAGTGGACAAGAAATCATTCAAGACCTCGATTCCACTAATGTCACCTTTGCCGCTCCGGCGAGGTAGGCGCGAACCCCTCACAATCAACACCGCAGCTTCTCCACAATCTTCTTGGAGAGCTCGACGGAGACAATCACCCGAGCCGTCTAGGAGGCGACAACCTCCAAGAGTAACAAGCCGATGACGCTTGCTCGGTGTACCACCTAGTGCCTCAAGAATCACCAAAGGATGCAAATGCACTAGGAACCCTCAATCTCTCACTAGAATGCAATCTCAAGCAAAGAGTGTGAGAGAGTGAGTTGGAGGATCACAAATGAGCTTAATGTGTGCAAGGAATGGCCAAGAGAGTTCTCTCACATGAGCTACCCTTCTATTTATAGCCCCACACAAAATTCCAACCGTTATGAGCAAAAAGCACCAGTTCTACGCACACGCGGACGGTCCGCGCCCTAGGGCCGGACGGTCCGCCGTACACATAACTGAGAGCACCTAGAGGGGGGGTGAATAGGTGATCTTGATAAACTTAAAACTTGAGCCACAAAACTTGGTTAAGTGTTAGCACAATAATTTCCAAGTGGCTAGAGAGGAGTCTCAACAACACACAATAACCACAAAGATATCAATCACATAGATGGCACGGTGGTTATCCCGTGGTTCGGCCAAGACCAACGCTTGCCTACTCCACGTTGTGGCGTCCCAACGGACGAGGGTTGCAATCAACCCCTCTCAAGCGGTCCAAAGACCCACTTGAATACCACAATGTTTTTCTTTGCTTTTCTTAATCCCGTTTGCGAGGAATCTCCACAACTTGGAGCCTCTCGCCCTTACACTTGAAGTTCACAAAGAAGCACGGAGCAAGGGAGGGATTAGCAACTCACACACGTCACAAAGATCACAGCAAATACGCACACACAAGACCCAGACTTAAGCTCAAAAGACTAGCACACTAGAACGGAGCTCAAATCACTAGAATGTCGAACAAGTGCGCAAGAATGGAGTGTGAGTGATCAAGAATGCTCAAGGAATGCTTGGTCTCTTCCTCCATGCGCCTAGGGGTCCCTTTTATAGCCCCAAGGCAGCTAGGAGCCGTTGAGAGCAATCTGGGAAGGCAATTCTTGCCTTCTGTCGTCTGGCGCACCGGACAGTCCGGTGCACACCGGACAGTGTCCGGTGCCCGATTTCTTTCCTTAACTGGCGCAGCCGACTGTTGGCAGCCAGAGAGCCGTTGGCGCACCGGACATGTCTGGTGCACACCGGACAGTCCGGTGAATTATAGCCGTACGTCGCCGGTGAATTCCCGAGAGCGGCCAGTTCGCTCGAGCCAGCCTGGCGCACCGGACACTGTCCGGTGCCCCACCGGACAGTCCGGTGCTCCCAGACTGAGCAGACTCTTGGCTGCTCGAGCCAACACAATTCCAATTCAATTTTTCCTGTTTCCAGCACTTAGACACAATACATTAGTCTCTAAAACAATGTACTAAGTCTGAGAAACATACCTTCATCCTTGATTTGTATTTTGTCCACCATTTAACACTTAGGCACTTGTGTTGGACACTAGATCACCAAAATACTTAGAAATGGCCAGGGGCACATTTCCCTTTCAATCTCCCCCTTTTTGGTCCAACACAATATAAAGCAAGTAGAACAAATACAAAATCAATTCAAATAAGAACTCAAATTGTTTTGATTCAAATTTGACATATATGGATCACTCGCCACCACTTGGTTTGTTTTTGCAAATCAAACTCAAATTTCTATCTCTAAGTCAAACACACATGTTAAGACATAAAGAGAGTCATTCTAAGAGAAATTGATTCAAGATTTCAAAAACTCCCCTTTTTCCCATAATCAACATTTCTCCCCACTAGAAGCCAACTTTTGACAAGAGAGACAATAAAAGAGTTTTGACAAACCACCAAAAGCTCTATTCTACTATTTTCAAAATCTCTCAAGTGGTAGCTGATCCATTTATCGCTTTGGCCTTTATTTTCTCCCCCTTTGGCATCAAGCACCAAAACGGGATGAATCTTGGCCCCTAGAACCCCATTGCCTCACCAAAATCTTCAATAAGAATACAAAGGCAATAAGAGTACATGAGATGAACTTGGAATAAGTTACCCTCTCATCGGAGTGCAGTGGAAGTCTTTCATGGTCCAAGTCCACCTTTTCCCTTTCAAACCTCCTTTGAGACTACAACAAGCAAACTCAAGCACATGGTTAGTCTCAAAGGGTCAAGTTGTAGCACAGCTCCCCCTAAATATGTGCATCACTTGCAAAAAGGACTTGTGAGGTCCGGGGAGTGTTTGTACAACTTGAGCACCATAAGTAAGGAACAAAATGCATAAGGAACATGATCAAGGGCATAAACACATGTATGCTATAAATCAATCCAGGTTCCGCGAATCTAAGACATTTAGCTCACTACGCAACCTGCAAAAGGTCTTCTCATCTAGAGGCTTGGTAAAGATATCGGCTAGCTGGTTCTCGGTGCTAACATGAAACACTTCGATATCTCCCTTTTGCTGGTGGTCTCTCAAAAAGTGATGCCGGATGTCTATGTGCTTTGTGCGGCTGTGTTCAACAGGATTTTCCGCCATGCGGATAGCACTTTCATTATCACATAGGAGTGGGACTTTGCTCAAATTGTAGCCAAAGTCCCTGAGGGTTTGCCTCATCCAAAGTAGTTGCGCGCAACACTGTCCTGCGGCAACATACTCGGCCTCAGCGGTGGATAGGGCAACGGAGGTTTGTTTCTTAGAATTCCATGACACCAGGGACCTTCCTAAGAATTGGCACGTCCCCGATGTACTCTTCCTATCGACCTTACATCCAGCATAGTCGGAATCTGAATATCCAATCAAGTCAAAGGTAGACCCCTTTGGATACCAGAGCCCAAAGCAAGGCGTAGCAACTAAATATTTAAGGATTCGCTTCACTGCCACTAAGTGACACTCCTTAGAATCGGATTGAAATCTAGCACACATGCATACGCTAAGCATAATATCCGGTCTACTAGCACATAAGTAAAGTAACGACCCTATTATTGACCGGTATGCCTTTTGATCAACAGACTTACCTCCTTTGTTGAGGTCAGTGTGTCCGTCGGTCCCCATCGAAGTCTTTGCGGGCTTGGCATCCTTCATGCCAAACCGCTTCAGCAAGTCTTGCGTGTACTTCGTTTGAGAGATGAAGGTGCCGTCCTTGAGTTGCTTTACTTGGAACCCAAGGAAGTAGTTCAACTCGCCCATCATCGACATCTCGAATTTCTGCGTCATTACCCTGCTAAACTCTTCACAAGACTTTTTATTAGTAGAACCAAATATTATGTCATCGACATAAATTTGGCACACAAAAAGATCACCGTCACAAGTCTTAGTGAAAAGAGTTGGATCGGCTTTCCCAACCTTGAAAGCATTAGCAATTAGAAAGTCTCTAAGGCATTCATACCATGCTCTTGGGGCTTGCTTAAGTCCATAGAGCGCCTTAGAGAGCTTACACACGTGGTTGGGGTACCGTTCATCCTCGAAGCCAGGGGGTTGCTCCACGTACACCTCCTCCTTTATTGGCCCGTTGAGGAAAGCGCTCTTCACATCCATTTGGAACAACATGAAAGAATGGTGAGTGGCATATGCTAGCAAAATACGAATCGACTCTAGCCTAGCCACAGGAGCAAAAGTCTCCTCAAAGTCCAAACCTGCGACTTGGGCATAACCTTTTGCCACAAGTCGAGCCTTGTTTCTTGTCACCACTCCGTGCTCGTCTTGTTTGTTGCGGAACACCCACTTGGTTCCCACAACATTTTGCTTAGGACGAGGCACCAGCGTCCAAACTTCATTCCTCTTGAAGTTGTTGAGCTCCTCTTGCATGGCCAACACCCTGTCCGGATCTAGCAAAGCCTCTTCTACCCTGAAAGGCTCAATAGAAGAGACAAAGGAGTAATGCTCACAAAAATTAACTAATCGAGATCGAGTAGTTACTCCCTTGCTAATATCACCCAGAATTTGATCGACGAGATGATCCCTTTGAATCATCGCTCGAACTTGGGTTGGAGGTGCCGGTTGCGTTTCTTCCTCTATCACATGATCATCTTGTGCTCCCCCTTGATCACACGCCTCCAGTTGATGAACCTGTTCATCGTCTTGAGTTGGGGGATGCACCATAGTTGAGGAAGAAGGTTGATCTTGCTCCTTTTGTTCCTGTGGTCGTACATCACCAATCGCCATGGTTCGTATAGCGGCCGTCGGAACATCTTCTTCATCTACATCATCAAGATCAACAACTTGCTCTCTTGGAGAGCTATTAGTCTCATCAAATACAACGTCGCTAGAGACTTCAACCAAACTCGATGATTTGTTGAAGACTCTATACGCCTTTGTATTTGAGTCATAACCTAACAAAAACCCTTCTACTGCTTTGGGAGCAAATTTGGAATTCCTACCCTTCTTTACTAGAATGTAGCATTTACTCCCAAATACACGAAAGTACGATACATTGGGTTTGTTACCGGTTAGCAGCTCATACGACGTCTTCTTGAGGAGGCGATGAAGGTAGACCCTGTTGATGGCGTGGCAAGCCGTGTTCACGGCTTCCGACCAAAAACACTCGG
This sequence comes from Zea mays, assembly GCF_902167145.1. Taxonomy (NCBI): domain Eukaryota; kingdom Viridiplantae; phylum Streptophyta; class Magnoliopsida; order Poales; family Poaceae; genus Zea; species Zea mays. Next base: position 208,289,193 of record NC_050097.1, read on the forward strand.
GGGTCTTGAACTCTCCAAGCATCGTCCTTGCCATATCGATGAGTGTCCTGTTCTTCCTCTCTACCACACCATTTTGTTGTGGTGTGTAGGGAGCGGAGAACTCGTGCTTGATCCCTTCCTCCTCAAGGAACTCCTCCACTTGAAGGTTCTTGAACTCAAACCCGTTGTCGCTCCTTATCTTCTTCACCTTGAGCTCAAACTCATTTTGAGCTCTCCTTAGGAAGCGCTTGAGGGTCCCTTGGGTTTCAGACTTATCCTGCAAAAAGAACAGCCAAGTGAAGCGGGAAAAGTCATCAACAATAACAAGACCGTACTTACTTCCTCCTATGCTTAGATAGGCGACGGGTCCGAAGAGGTCCATATGTAGCAGCTCCAGGGGTCTTGATGTGGTCATCACATTCTTGCTGTGATGCGCTCCTCCCACTTGTTTACCTGCCTGACAAGCTGCACAAGGTCTATCTTTTTCGAATTGCACGTTAGTCAAACCTATCACGTGTTCTTCCTTTAGAAGCTTGTGAAGGTTCTTCATCCCCACATGTGCTAAGCGACGATGCCACAGCCAGCCCATGCTAGTCTTAGCTATTAAGCATGCATCTAGACCGGCCTCCTCTTTTGCAAAATCAACTAAATAAAGTTTGTCGTCTAATACACCCTTAAAAGCTAATGAACCATCACTTCTTCTAAAGACAGACACATCTACATTTGTAAATAGACAATTATATCCCATAGTACATAATTGACTAACAGATAGCAAATTATATCCAAGAGACTCAACTAAAAATACATTAGAGATAGAGTGCTCATTTGAAATTGCAATCTTGCCTAAACCTTTTACCTTGCCTTGGTTCCCATCACCAAATATGATTGAATCTTGGGAATCCTTATTCTTGACGTAGGAGGTGAACATCTTCTTCTCCCCCGTCATATGGTTTGTGCATCCGCTGTCAATAATCCAGCTTGAACCCCCGGATGCATAAACCTGCAAGGCAAATTTAGGCTTGGGACTTAGGTACCCAACTCTTGTTGGGTCCTACAAGGTTAGTCACAATTGTCTTAGGGACCCAAATGCAAGTTTTATCACCCTTGCATTTTGCCCCTAATTTCCTAGCAACTATCTTCCTATCCTTTCTACAAATAGCAAAGGAAGCATTTAAAGCATGATAGATTGTAGAGGGTCCATTCATAACTTTCCTAGGAACATGAATAATATTCTTTCTAGGCACATGATGAATATTTTTCCTAGGCATATCTCTACCATGCATATAGGAAGAACTAGAAGCAAACATAGCATAAGAATCATAGGCATGTGAATCAAAAGCATTATAAGCATTACAACTCCTATGAGACTGTCTTCTATCATGATACATAAAAGCATGGTTCTTTTTGGCACTACTAGCCATAGGGATCTTCCCTTTCTCCTTGGCGGAGATGGGAGGCTTATGGCTTGTTAAGTCCTTGGCTTCCCTCTTGAAACCAAGTCCATCCTTAATTGAGGGGTGTCTACCAATCTTGTAGGCATCCCTTGCAAATTTTAGCTTATCAAATTCACTTTTGCTAGTCTTAAGTTGGGCATTAAGACTAGCCACTTCATCATTTAATTTGAAAATTGTAACTAGGTGTTCACTACAAGCATCAATGTCAAAATCCTTACACCTATTACAAGTTGCAACAATTTCTACACAAGATGTTGATTTACTAGCTATTTCTAACTTCGCATTCAAATCATCATTAATGCTCCTTAATTTAGAAATTGTCTCATGGCAAGAAGATAATTCACAAGAAAGCATTTCATTTCTTTTAACTTCTAGAGCATGAGATTTTTGTGCTTCTACATATTTGTCATGTTCTTCATACAACAAATCCTCTTGCTTTTCTAAAAGCCTATTCTTATCATTTAAGGCATCAATTAATTCATTAATTTTATCTACCTTGGTTCTATCTAGGCCTTTAAATAATCATGAATAATCTATTTCATCCTCATCACTAGATTCGTCCTCACTTGAAGAAGCATAAGTAGAGTTTCGAGTACATACCTTCTTCTCCCTTGCCATAAGGCATGTGTGACGCTCGTTGGGGAAGAGGGATGACTTGTTGAAGGCGGTGGCGGCGAGTCCTTCATTGTCGGAGTCGGAAGAGGAGCAATCCGAATCCCACTCCTTGCCTAGATGCGCCTCGCCCTTTGCCTTCTTATAGTTCTTCTTCTTCTCCCTCTTGTTCCCTTGATCCTGATCACTATCATTGTCGGGACAGTTAGCAATAAAATGACCAAGCTTACCACATTTGAAGCATGAGCGCTTCCCCTTTGTCTTGGTCTTGCTTGGCTGCCCCTTGCGACCTTTTAGCGTCGTCTTGAATCTCTTGATGATAAGAGCCATCTCTTCATCATTAAGTCTGGCAGCCTCAATTTGTGCCACCTTGCTAGGTAGCGTCTCCTTGCTTCTTGTTGCCTTGAGAGCAAGAGGTTGAGGCTCATTGATTGGACCATTCAATGCGTCGTCCATGTATCTTGCTTCCTTGATCATCATTCGCCCGCTTACGAACTTTCCAAGTATCTCCTCGGGCGTCATCTTGGTGTACCTAGGATTCTCACGAATATTGTTTATAAGATGAGGATCAAGGACAGTAAAAGACCTTAGCATTAGGCGGACGACGTCATGGTCCGTCCATCGCGTGCTTCCATAGCTTCTTATCTTGTTGACAAGGGTCTTGAGCCGGTTGTATGTTTGGGTTGGCTCTTCTCCCCTTATCATAGCGAACCTCCCGAGTTCGCCCTCCACCAACTCCATCTTGGTGAGCATTGTGACGTCATTCCCCTCATGAGAGATCTTGAGGGTGTCCCAGATTTGCTTGGCGTTATCCAAGCCGCTCACTTTGTGGTATTCATCCCTGCACAATGAAGCTAGAAGAACAGTAGTAGCTTGTGCATTTTTATGAATTTGCTCATTAATGAACATAGGACTATCCGTACTATCAAAGTGCATTCCACTCTCTACAATCTCCCATATACTAGGATGGAGAGAGAACAAGTGACTACGCATTTTGTGACTCCAAAATCCGTAGTCCTCTCCATCAAAATGAGGAGGTTTACCAAGTGGAATAGATAATAAATGAGCATTTGTACTTTGAGGAATACGAGAGTAATCAAAAGAAAAGTTTGAATTGACCGTTTTCTTTTTCTCGTAGTCGTCGTCGTTGTTGTCCTTTTGGGAAGAAGTGGACTCATCGCTGTCGTCGTAGTAAATGATCTCCTTGATGCGTCTTGTCTTCTTCTTCTTCCCATCTTTGCGTCTGTGGCCCGAGCCCGAGTCGGTAGGCTTGTCATCCTTTGGCTCGTTGACGAAGGACTCCTTCTCCTTGTCGTTGATCACGATTCCCTTCCCCTTAGGATCCATCTCTTCGGGCGGTTAGTCCCTTTCTTGAAGAGAACGACTCTGATACCAATTGAGAGCACCTAGAGGGGGGGGTGAATAGGTGATCTTGATAAACTTAAAACTTGAGCCACAAAACTTGGTTAAGTGTTAGCACAATAATTGCCAAGTGGCTAGAGAGGAGTCTCAACAACACACAATAACCACAAAGATATCAATCACAGAGATGGCACGGTGGTTATCCCGTGGTTCGGCCAAGACCAACGCTTGCCTACTCCACGTTGTGGTGTCCCAACGGACGAGGGTTGCAATCAACCCCTCTCAAGCGGTCCAAAGACCCACTTGAATACCACGGTGTTTTTCTTTGCTTTTCTTAATCCCGTTTGCGAGGAATCTCCACAACTTGGAGCCTCTCGCCCTTACACTTGAAGTTCACAAAGAAGCATGGAGCAAGGGAGGGATTAGCAACTCACACACGTCACAAAGATCACAGCAAATACGCACACACAAGACCCAGACTTAAGCTCAAAAGACTAGCACACTAGAACGGAGCTCAAATCACTAGAATGTCGAACAAGTGCGCAAGAATGGAGTGTGAGTGATCAAGAATGCTCAAGGAATGCTTGGTATCTTCCTCCATGCGCCTAGGGGTCCCTTTTATAGCCCCAAGGCAGCTAGGAGCCGTTGAGAGCAATCTGGGAAGGCAATTCTTGCCTTCTGTCGTCTAGCGCACCGGACAGTCCGGTGCACACCGGACAGTGTCCGGTGCCCGATTTCTTTCCTTAACTGGCGCAGCCGACCGTTGGCAGCCAGAGAGCCGTTGGCGCACCGGACATGTCCGGTGCACACCGGACAGTCCGGTGCCCCCTTCTAGCCGTTAGCTCGGCCACGTGTCCCGCGCAGATCGCGCGGCCGACCGTTGGCCTGGCCGACCGTTGGCTCACCGGACAGTCCGATGAATTATAGTCATACGTCGCCAGTGAATTCCCGAGAGCGGCCAGTTCGCTCGAGCCAGCCTGGTGCACCGGACACTGTCCGGTGCCCCACCGGACAGTCCGGTGCTCCCAGACTGAGCAGACTCTTGGCTGCTCTAGCCAAGACAATTCCAATTCGATTTTTCCTGTTTCCAGCACTTAGACACAATACATTAGTCTCTAAAACAATGTACTAAGTCTGAGAAACATACCTTCATCCTTGATTTGTATTTTGTCCACCATTTAACACTTAGGCACTTGTGTTGGACACTAGATCACCAAAATACTTAGAAATGGCCAGGGGCACATTTCCCTTTCAATAACGGCTATAATTCCCGTTTGAATTCTGTCAGAGTTGTCAGAAAAGTTAGGTCCGGACAGTCCGCCCATCAAGGCCGGACCGTCCGCGATATGACAGCAAGAATCACCTGGACTTCGGACCAAGAATTATTAACACGAGCGGACCGTCCGCCTATAAGGCCGGACGGTCCGAGACCTGAGACAGTACTGTTCGGACTTGTCCCCCGGACAGTTCGTAGTACAAATCTAAAAAATCACACAGTCCCTATCCAAACCATCTTTGACACCTGCGGACTGTCCGCCCGACACAGTCGGACGGTCCGCACTATAATTCAGAGACTGAACCGAAACCAGCCTTCTTTGGTCAGGACTGCGGATGGTCCGGCCCTAAGGCCTGGACGGTCCACAGTGCAAAGGAACAAGATGGCTCCGAAGTGGTCAGACTTCGGACCCCTCTGGTGGATCGCGGACGGTCCGCCCTCAAGGCCCGGACGGTCCGCGCATCCAAGACTTTGCAATTTTTAAATGTGCTTTTGAAAGAATTTTTAACTCAAGAAATTTGAAGCGCTGTTAGTCCTCATGCAAATGCAACCACTAGATGCTCTATGAGGCACTAAGTCTTACACGGATCAAAGTCATTGACCCCTCTTAATAGTACGACTATCTAGCCTACTAATCCGGTCAAGTATCTTCTCTAAACTCCTCAAGACCGGCAAAAACGAAACCTATATTATACATTTGCCTTCATTTGATCCACAACCAATGCTTATGATTCTCCAATATTTCCTGTTCTATGTGGTCCAACCCTGCATTCTTATTTCTCCAAGAATCGTTAGCCCACAAGCAGTTGTCATTAATTACCAAAACATCACCAAAGGGGCCTAGATGATTCACAGCAAAGAAACTCAAAGTGCCCTGGTCTGGCACACCGGACTGTCCGGTGTGCCACGAGACAGTGTCTGGTGCACCAGGACCGTACAACTCCGAACTCTTCACCTTTGGGTTTCTGAGGCCGCGCTCCGCTATAATTCACCGGACTGTCCGGTGTGCCACCGAACTGTCCGGTGCACCAAGTGAAGCAACGGCTACCAGCGCAACGGTCGACTACAACGGACACCTGCGAACGCTACAGTGCACGCAGAAGTCAGAGTAGCCGTCAGAGGCGCACCAGATAGTGAACAGTGTCTGTCCGGTGCAGCACCGGACTGTCCGGTGCCACTGAAGACAAAGCTCCAATGATCAAAAGCGCCAGAACCCTAACAGTTGGGTGACGTGGCTGGCGCACCGGACAGTGTCCGGTGGCGCACCGGACTGTTCGGTGCGCCCATCGATAGCAGCCACCCCCAACAGTTGTTTTGGTGGTTGAGGGCTATAAATACCCCCAACCACCTCCACTCCAACGATCCAAGAATTCATCACTCTCCATTCAATACAAGAGCAAAGTGCAACACTCCAAGACACAAATCAAAGCCACCGATCCGATCAATGTCCACAATTCAATTCTAGTGCATTAGGACTTGTGAGAGGATCACTTGTGTTTCTTGTTGCTCTTGTTTGCTTGGCCTGGCTTTCTTTTCTTTCTCACTTATTACTCTCAAGTGCTTTGTAATAAAGGCAAGAGACACCAATTGTGTGATGATCCTTGCGGGGTCTAAGTGACCCGTGAGATTAAGGAAGAAGCCTCACTCGGTCTAAGTGACCGTTTGAGAGAGGGAAAGGGTTGAAAGAGACCCGGTCTTTGTGACCAACTCAATGGGGACTAGGTTCTTTAGAACCGAACCTCAGTAAAACAAATCACTGTGTTCATCCGCTTTACTTCTTGGTTGATTTGTTTTTCCCCTCTCTCTCGGACTTAATATTCATTCTAACGCTAACCCCGGCTTGTAGTGTGTACTTAAAGTTGTAATTTTCAGATTCCGCCTATCCACCCCCTCTAGGCGACTTTCAGTTGTACATGACAATTGGGTTTGTGCCCCTACTCTAACATCTAATCATATCAGTATAATGTCTATTGTCGTTGACGACACATAAACATTCGACAATATGTTAGCGTACAATGATAACGATCACATGAAGGGTGCAACGGTGGCGGCTGGCAAGTCAGAGGTTGTGATGGCACATAAATATTCGATAATATGTTAGCGCACAACAATCACATGAAGGGTGTGATGGCGGCAGCTAGCGAGTCAAAGGTCAACAGGATGGCCTGCTCAAACGCTCGTGGGCTCATGGTGGTTATATGGTTATGCATGCGAGAGATAAAATTTACCTTATCTAGTGGTTAGGTGACATGTGGTGGGGGGGCATATCTACGTGACGCAGACGGCCTAGGATGACTCTTATCTGGTTGTTAAGGGAGGTGTGAGGGCAAACTGATCCATGTGCTTCCGCGTGACGGAGACGACACATGACATTATAGTTCGAAAGTGATGCTTTAGAGTAGTCTCTATTATATTAAAGCACCAGTTTCAAAGGTCGTTCCGCGTCATCTTTTTTTACAAATAACCCATCACATCTATTTCAAATTAACCCGCTGCACGCCCATCCGCTCCGTGTAACCAACCTCCACATCCTAAACCACATATCTGTATATAGATGGCCACCAAAAGGAAGACCCGACATGGGCCCGCTAAGCCCGTGGGCACCTCCGTATATAGATGGCCAAAAGGCCGACCCCACACGGGTCCGCTAAGCCCGATGCCCGCGGGTCACAGCTACTACCCACGCACGGCACGCCGGCCTGCTGACCGTGCCGAACCGATGTGTTCGAACCCACGCCCTTATTGAAGAAGTGCGAGAGACACTGGGTGAAGCCATCTAACCAGTAGAACATCAACCTTAAATGTTTTTAATATTGAATATACATTGTAAATATGTATATACATTTTGTAAAATAAAAAAATATAATCGTGTCGGGCCGGACCAGCACTATGGGCCGAAGCTACGGGCCAAGCACGACGTTCGAGCCGGGCTGGCCTAGGCACTATTAAATAGGCCGTGCCCCAGGCCGGCACGCCAGACACGGCTCATTTGTCCATCCATACTTCTGCACGATAATGATGGTCCTCGTCTCAGTTGCTGCCACCTCATTCATCATCTTACTTCTTTTCTCTCTCCCCTCATGCCTCTGCCTCCGCGCCACCCCATTCTTGGCAGAGGGCGTGGGAGCAGGCGTCTCCTCCCCGTATTCGTCCGACACCAGCCCCAACACCGACCCGCATAGTGGCTATTGCACGTCCATGAGGATGTTTCACAACATGCACGCACCATCGTTTTCACCATCGTCGGACGTCCCATTCGTCTTCCCGGCCTTCGCCTTGTTCTTCCTTCCCAACCTGATGCCTCCGCCCATGGTTGTAGCCGCGAGCCGACCGACGCTCGTTGACACGGGTACAGGCGAGTTGGTGTTGCTCCTGGCCTTACTCCATGCGTGTCGCCGAGGAGGACACGGTGGCGCCTACCACGCTTAGGTTATCTTGGCGATGAGGAGTCTAGGTCTAAGATATTAGACAACCAAGACCCGTAGCGCGGTAGCAGTCGGCATATGATATGGAGTTGGTGGTGGTGTTGTGTTGCCTTAGCGGATCCAGGGCTGGGAAGGCACTCGTATTCTCTCGTCCTTCTCGGACTGACGCCTGCTGCGGGTGCCTCTCGGTTTGGAGCTGCTCCGGCTAGGCTTCTTTCTCCGCTTCGTGCTCTCACCCTATATGTATCTAGCGGTATACTACCTATGTCGCCTCCAGATGCCCAGGTCTTCGTCGCGTCCTTCTCCGGTAATGAATAGGTATGCCCGCCTCTTCCCTTCCCTTCATGATCTACGAAACCTTGGAAGTGGGGGAGGCGAGGCATGGGGTCCTTGATTTGCTGCCTCTGGTACCCGTTCGATGGTTCAACATCGCCTGTCTACATGGTGTTTTTCTTACCATGGTGTCGACACGGTATGCTTCTACCACTTCTATTTACCTGTCACCCATCCTTCTTTCATTGCAAAAATTATTGTGTTGTTCCTTTGTTGTTTTGGATGTTAATTTTTTGTTGTGCTAAGGACTGAACATAATTTGGGTGTGTTAATACTGTATTTATCGTATGCACGTGGCTTGTGTTCTTCTGATGATGGCTCATGGATCCTGCAAAATATGTGTTAGGATTTGGAGATCCATGCAGGCACTACCACAGGGTGCTCGTCCCTTGTGTTCTTGGCTCTTGCATGTATTAGGTCGTTTCTGAGACCACATTGGCGCAATGGACTCCGTGGTGTTTGAGGTTGCTGAATTGGATGGAACAACAATGATTTGTCATGCTAGCAGTAAAGTAAAGGTTATTTATTGGTTTTAAACGTTAGTAATTGCTACGAAGTACAATAATTTGTATGGAGCGCATCCAGTTTTTATTGATGCCTGACTTTAGCAACCACTCAATGTTTTGATCTATCTTTTTTATAAGTTTGAGTTCATGTGACTTATTTTAGAAACTTGAGCTCACAAATTTTCTCTTATTTGATCTCTGTGCGGTGGAATTATGTCATTCTATAATCTTTGTTCGTTCGGTCAGTCGTTGTGAACTCTTTTCTAATCGCTCCCTTCATTGGTTGTGTTATACCAAGATATATTAAATGGAGTAAACAACAAAAATCAATTAGTCAAATAAAAAAATATGCGGAGAGCGGATATAATCAATAAAAATCCTTGAGATGTTTTGGTGGATAGTTTACGTGGGTATTGTTGTGAGCCGTCACAACGCACGGGCAACTGACTAGTAGAGTTAGAGATAGAGATGTTCGCCTCTAAAAATAGAGTTTATATCATTGCTCTTATTTTGTAAAAATAAAGTTATTTATTTGCCTGTATTCTATTGACACCACTTAACAATGTTAAGTCTGAGTAACAATGATAAATATATCTATCTATCATTGTCCCTATTTTTCAACAACAATTTCCACATACACTCCTTTTCAAACTAACTATTGTTAGTATTATATGTACTGGCTGAACATAATTTTGAACAGAACTTTAAGTTTTTTATAAAATTTGGCTGTTTTGAAAAAATGAAATTTGGAAAACTCATGAGAGTATTTTTAGAAATTCTGCCACATAGTTTACTACAATAATCTAACAATATTAATAATGTTTTTTGAAAAATAAACAAAAATGCTTGTGTTTTGGAAAAGTAAAATATAGACAATAAATTTAACTATATTTAAATTGCATATATAAGTTCGTGTTGTTCATATTTAAACTTTTTCAAATTATAGGTTAATTGTTTTTAACTTCTAAAAAATATTATCAATACAGTTGAATTATTGTCACAAACCATGTGAAAGAATTTCTAGAAATACTACCAAAAGTTGTCCAAATTTTGATTTTCAAAATACAATTGAATTTTATAAAGAACATTGTTACATATACTAATAATATTTAGTTGAAAAGTAGGAGTATATTTGTAACTACTATTGAAAAATAGGGGCAATAGTGTAAATATTGTTGAGTTTATGATCCAAATTCTGGTTAAGGGGCCGAGTTGGCGAGCGAAGCGGAGACCCGTCGGTGGAGGCTTGGGCTATCTCTATTTGTACTTTTTTGAGTATTGTTGCTATGCAAGACCTTGAGCTTGAACAGTTAGGTGTGAAGACAGCTTCTTACATGGAGAGTTGGAGGAAGAAATTTTACATGAATCAGCGTGAGCGTTTTAAAGTACATATCAAAAGTGTCTTATTCTAGTGTTGTTGGTGAAAGGGAATTAGGCTTACACCTAGTTCCTAAATAATTTTGGTGGTTGAATTGCCCAACACAAATAATTGGACTAACTAGTTTGCTCTAGTGTATAAGTTATACAGGTGTCAAAGGTACACAACAAGCCAATTAAAAAGACCAATGTTGGGTTCAAAATAGAGAGCTAAAGGCATCCCGAAAGGCTCCCTGGTCTGGCGCACCGGACTGTCCGGTGGCGCACCGGACAGTGTCCGGTACACCAGGGGACCTCGCGCTGAACTCCTCAGCCTCGGGAATTCTCAGAGCCGGCGCGCTATAATTCACTGGACTGTCCGGTGTACACCGGACAGTGTCCGGTGCTCCAAGAGGACGCGGCTCTGGAACTTGGCAGCCTCGAGAATCCGTAGCGGCTGCTCCGCTATAATTCACCGGACATGTCCGGTGTACACCGGACTGTCCGGTGCAACTGCGGGGCAACGGCTACTTCGCGCCAACGGTCGCCTGCAACAGCAATTAATGCGCGCCAGAGCGCGCAGGCGTCAGGCATGCCCATGCTGGCGCACCGGACACTCTACAGTACATGTCCGGTGCGCCACCGGACTTCCAGGCGGGCCCAGAAGTCAGAGCTCCAACGGTCGAATCCCAACGGCTTTGGTGACGTGGCTGGCGCACCGGACATGTTCGGTGTACACCGGACTGTCCGGTGCACCATTCGACAGTCAGCCCCACCAAACGGCTAGTTTGGTGGTTGGGGCTATAAATACCCCCAACCACCCACCATTCATAGCATCCAAGTTTTCCACTTCTCAACCACTTACAAGAGCTAGGAATTCAATTCTAGACACACCAAAGAGATCAAATCCTCTCCAATTCCACACAAGGCTCTAGTGATTAGCGAGAGAGATTTGTCATGTTCTTTTGAGCTCTTGCGCTTGGATTGCTTCTTTTCTTTCTCACTTGTTCTTGTGATCAAAACTCCATTGTAATCAAAGCAAGAGGCACCAATTGTGTGGTGGCCCTTGCGGGGAAGTTTTGTTCCCGGTTTTGATTTGAGAAGAGAAGCTCACTCGGTCGGAGGGACCGTTTGAGAGAGGGTAAGGGTTCAAAGAGACCCGGCCTTTGTGGCCTCCTCAACGGGGAGTAGGTTTGCGAGAACCGAACCTCGGTAAAACAAATCCACGTGTCACACTCTTCATTTGCTTGCGATTTGTTTTGCTCTCTCTCTCTCGGACTCATTATTATTTCTAACGCTAACTCGGCTTGTAGTCGTGATTAATTGTGTAAATTTCAGTTTCGCCCTATTCACCCCCCTCTAGGCGACTATCAATTGGTATCATAGCCACGGTGCTTCATTAGAGCCTAACCGCTCGAAGTGATGTCGGGAGATCACGCCAAGAAGGAGATGGAGACCGGCGAAAAGCCCACTACAAGCCACGGGAGCACTTCATCGGAAGAGTCCCGCACCAAGAGGAAGGAGAAGAAGAAGGACTCCTCCAAAGGGAAGGAGAAGAGATCTTCTTCACACCACAAAGAGAAGAAGGAGAAATCCTCTTCCCACAAGCCGCATCGGAGTGGGGACAAGAAAAAGAGGATGAGGAAGGTGGTCTACTACGAGACCGATTCTTCATCGGCATCCACCTCCGGCTCCGACGCGGCGTCCGTCACTTCTAAGCGCCAAGAGTGTAAGAAGTATAGTAAGATTCCTCTACGCTACCCTCGCATTTCTAAACATACACCTTTACTTTCCATCCCATTAGGCAAACCACCAACTTTTGATGGTGAAGATTACACTAGGTGGAGTGATTTAATGCGATTTCATCTAACCTCACTCCACAAAAGTATATGGGATGTTGTTGAGTTTGGTGCACAGGTACCATCTGTAGGGGATGAAGACTATGATGTGGATGAAGTAGCCCAAATCGAGCACTTCAACTCCCAAGCCACAACCATACTCCTCGCCTCTCTAAGTAGAGAGGAATATAACAAGGTGCAAGGGTTGAAGAATGCGAAGGAGATTTGGGATCTACTCAAGACCGCGCACGAAGGTGATGAACTCACCAAGATCACCAAGCGGGAAATTATCGAGGGGGAGCTCGGTCGCTTCCGTCTTCGCCAAGGGGAGGAGCCACAAGACATGTACAACCGGCTCAAAACCTTGGTGAACCAAGTGCGCAACCTCGGGAGCAAAAAGTGGGATGACCACGAGGTGGTTAAGGTTATTCTAAGATCTCTTATTTTCCTTAACCCTACTCAAGTTCAATTAATTCGTGGCAACCCAAGATATACACTGATGACTCCCAAGGAAGTAATCGGGAATTTTGTGAGTTTTGAGTATATGATCAAGGGCTCGAAGAAGATCAACGAGCTAGATGATCCCTCCACATCCGCGGCACAACCGGTCGCATTTAAGGCGACGGAGGAGAAGAAGGAGGAGTCTACATCGAGTAGACAACCAATCGACGCCTCAAAGCTCGACAACGAGGAGATGGCGCTTGTCATCAAAAGCTTTCGACAAATCCTCAAGCAAAGGAGGGGGAAGGATTACAAGCCCCGCTCCAAGAAAGTTTGCTACAAGTGTGGTAAGCCCGGTCACTTTATAGCTAAATGTCCTATTTCTAGTGACAGTGACAGGGGCGATGACAAGAAGGGCAAGAGGAGAGAAAAGAAGAGGTACCACAAGAAGAGGGGCGGTGATGCCCACGTATGCCGCGAGAGGGACTCCGACGAGAGCTCCACCGACTCCTCAGACGACGAGGACGCCGCCAACATCGCCGTCACCAAGGGACTCCTCTTCCCCAACGTCGGCCACAAGTGCCTCATGGCAAAGGACGGCAAAAAGAAGAAGGTTAAATCTAAATCCTCCACTAGATATGAGTCCTCTAGTGATGATAATGTTAGTGATGAGGAAGATAATTTGCGTACTCTTTTTGCCAACTTAAACATGCAACAAAAAGAGAAATTAAATGAATTAATTAGTGCCATCCATGGGAAGGATGATCTCTTGGACTCCCAAGAGGACTTCCTAATCAAGGAAAACAAAAGGCATGTTAAAGTTAAAAATGCTTATGCTCTAGAAGTTGAGAAATGTGAAAAATTATCTAGTGAGTTAAGCACTTGCCATGAGACTATAGACAACCTTAGAAATGAGAATGCTAATTTATTAGCTAGGGTTGATTCTATTGCTTGTAATGTTTCAATTCCCAATCTTAGAAATGATAATGATGATTTACTTGCTAAGATTGAAGAATTAAACATATCTCTTGTTAGCCTTAGGAAGGAAAATGAAAAATTGATTGCTAAGGCTAAAGATTTTGATGTTTGCAATATTACAATTTCCGATCTTAGAGATAAGAATGATATATTGCGTGCTAAGATTGTTGAACTTAATTCTTGCAAACCCTCTACATCTACCTTAGAACATACTACCATTTGTACTAGATGTATAGATGTTAACATTGATGCTATACATGATCACATGATTTTAATTAAACAACAAAATGATCATATAGCAAAATTAGATGCTAAAATTGCCGAGCATAACTTAGAAGATGAAAAATTTAAATTTGCTAGAAGTATGCTCTATAGTGGGAGACGCCCTGGCATCAAGGATGGCATTGGCTTCCAACAGGGAGGCAATGTCAAACTTAGTGCCCCTCCTAAGAAATTGTCCAACTTTGTTAAGGGCAAGACTCCCATGCCTCAGGATAACGAGGGTTAGATTTTATACCCTGCCGGTTATCCCGAGGACAAAATTAGGAGAATTCATTATAGGAAGTCTCACTCTGGCCCTAAACATGCTTTCATGTATAAGGGTGAGACATCTAGCTCTAGGCAACCAACCCGTGCTAAGTTGCCTAAGAAGAAAACTCCTAGTACATCAAATGAACATAACTTTTCATTTAAAACTTTTGATGCATCTTATATTCTAACTAACAAATCCGGCAAGGTAGTTGCCAAGTTTGTTGGGGGCAAACACAAGGGCTCCAAAACTTGTGTTTGGGTACCCAAAGTTCTTGTTTCTAATGCCAAAGGACCCAAAACCGTTTGGGTACCTAAAATCAAGAACTAAACTTGTTTTGTAGGTTTATGCATCCGGGGGCTCAAGCTGGATCATCGACAGTGGGTGCACAAACCACATGACAGGGGAGAAAAAGATGTTCTCTTCCTATGAGAAAAACCAAGATCCCCAACGAGCTATCACATTCGGGGATGGAAATCAAGGTTTGGTCAAAGGTTTGGGTAAAATAGCTATATCCCCTGACCATTCCATTTCCAATGTTTTTCTTGTTGATTCATTAGATTACAATTTGCTTTCTGTATCTCAATTATGCAAAATGGGCTACAACTGTCTCTTTACTGATGTAGGTGTCACTGTCTTTAGAAGAAGTGATGATTCAATAGCATTTAAGGGTGTGCTAGAGGGTCAGCTATACTTGGTAGATTTTGATAGAGCTGAACTCGACACATGCTTAATTGCTAAGACTAACATGGGTTGGCTCTGGCACCGCCGACTAGCCCATGTTGGGATGAAGAATCTTCACAAACTTCTAAAGGGAGAACACATTTTAGGACTAACAAATGTTCATCTTGAGAAAGACAGGATTTGTAGCGCATGCCAAGCAGGAAAGCAAGTTGGAGCCCATCATCCACACAAGAACATCATGACAACCGACAGGCCGCTTGAGCTACTCCACATGGATCTATTCGGCCCGATTGCTTACATAAGCATCGGCGGGAGTAAGTATTGTCTTGTAATAGTGGATGATTATTCTCGCTTCACTTGGGTGTTCTTTTTGCAGGAAAAATCTCAAACCCAAGAAACCTTAAAGGGATTCTCGAGACGAGCTCAAAACGAGTTCGGCTTAAGGATCAAGAAAATTAGAAGCGACAACGGGACGGAGTTCAAGAACTCACAAATTGAAGGCTTCCTTGAGGAGGAGGGCATCAAGCATGAGTTCTCTTCTCCCTACACCCCACAACAAAATGGTGTAGTGGAGAGGAAGAATAGAACTCTATTGGACATGGCAAGAACCATGCTTGATGAGTACAAGACTTCGGATCGGTTTTGGGCCGAGGCGGTCAACACCGCTTGCTACGCCATCAACCGGTTATATCTACACCGAATCCTCAAGAAGACATCCTATGAACTCCTAACCGGTAAAAAGCCCAACATTTCATATTTTAGAGTCTTTGGTAGCAAATGCTTTATTCTTGTTAAAAGAGGTAGAAAATCCAAATTTGCTCCTAAGACTGTAGAAGGCTTTTTACTAGGATATGATTCAAACACAAGGGCATATAGAGTCTTTAACAAGTCCACAGGACAAGTTGAAGTTTCTTGTGACGTTGTGTTTGATGAGACTAACGGCTCTCAAGTAGAGCAAGTTGATCTTGATGAGATAGGAAATGAAGAGGCTCCATGCATCGCGCTAAGGAACATGTCCCTTGGGGATGTGTGTCCTAAGGAATCCGAAGAGCCTCCAAATGCACAAGATCAACCGTCCTCCTCCACGCAAGCATCTCCACCAACTCAAAATGAGGATGAAGCTCAAATTGATGAAGTAGAAGATCAAGCAAATGAGCTACCTCAAGATGATGGCAATGATCAAGGGGGAGATGCAAATGATCAAGACAAGGAGGATGAAGAACAAAGGCAGCCACACCCAAGAGTCCACCAAGCAATCCAACGAGATCACCCCGTCGACACCATCCTCGGCGACATTCATAAGGGGGGTAACTACTAGATCTCATGTTGCACATTTTTGTGAGCATTACTCTTTTGTTTCCTCTATTGAGCCACACAGGGTAGAGGAAGCACTCCAAGATTCGGATTGGGTGGTGGCGATGCAAGAGGAGCTCAACAACTTCACTAGAAATGAGGTATGGCATTTAGTTCCATGTCCTAATCAAAATGTTGTAGGAACCAAATGGGTCTTCCACAACAAGCAAGATGAGCATGGTGTGGTGACAAGGAACAAAGCTCGACTTGTGGCCAAGGGATACTCCCAAGTCGAAGGTTTGGATTTCGGTGAAACCTATGCACCCGTAGCTAGGCTTGAGTCAATTTGTATATTATTAGCCTATGCTACTTACCATGGCTTTAAGCTTTATCAAATGGACGTGAAAAGTGCCTTCCTCAATGGACCAATCAAGGAAGAAGTCTATGTTGAGCAACCTCCCGGCTTTGAAGATAGTGAGTACCCTAACCATGTTTATAAACTCTCTAAGGCGCTTTATGGGCTCAAGCAAGCCCCAAGAGCATGGTATGAATGCCTTAGGGATTTTCTTATCACTAATGAATTCAAAGTCGGAAAGGCCGATTCTACTTTATTTACTAAAACTCTTGAAAATGACTTATTCGTATGCCAAATTTATGTTGATGATATCATATTTGGGTCTACTAACAAGTCTACATGTGAAGAATTTAGTAGGATCATGACACAAAAGTTCGAGATGTCTATGATGGGGGAGTTGAAGTACTTCTTGGGATTTCAAGTGAAGCAACTCCAAGAGGGCACCTTCATTAGCCAAACGAAGTATACTCAAGACATTCTAAACAAGTTTGGTATGAAGGATGCCAAGCCCATCAAGACACCCATGGGAACTAATGGGCATCTCGACCTCGACACGAGAGGTAAGTCCGTGGATCAAAAGGTATACCGGTCGATGATAAGTTCTTTACTCTATTTATGTGCATCTCGACCGGATATTATGCTTTCCGTATGCATGTGTGCAAGATTCCAAGCCGACCCTAAGAAAGCTCACCTTACGGCCGTAAAACGAATCTTGAGATATTTGGCTTACACTCCTAAGTTTGGGCTTTGGTATCCTAAGGGATCCACATTTGATTTGATTGGTTATTCAGATGCCGATTGGGCGGGGTGTAAAATCAATAGAAAGAGCACATCGGGGACTTGCCAGTTCTTGGGAAGATCCTTGATGTCTTGGGCTTCAAAGAAGCAAAATTTGGTCGCTCTTTCCACCGCCGAAGCCGAGTACATTGCCGCAGGCCACTGTTGCGCGCAATTGCTTTGGATGAGGCAAACCCTGCGGGACTACGGTTACAAATTAACCAAAGTCCCTTTGCTATGTGATAATGAGAGTGCAATCAAGATGGCGGATAATCCCGTCGAGCATAGCCGCACTAAACACATAGTCATTCGGTATCATTTTCTTAGGGATCACCAACAAAAGGGAGATATCGAGATTTCTTACATTAACACTAAAGATCAATTAGCCGATATCTTTACCAAGCCTCTTGATGAACAAACTTTTAACAAACTTAGGCATGAGCTCAATATTCTTGATTCGCGCAATTTCTTTTGCTAAAATTGCACACATAGCTCTTTTATATACCTTTGATCATGTCTCTTTCATGTGCTATGACTAATGTGTTTTCAAGTGAATTTCAAACCAAGTCATAGGAATATTGAAAGGGAATTGGAGTCTTCGGCGAAGACAAAGGCTTCCACTCCGTAACTCATCCTTCGCCGTCACTCCAAGCAACTCTCCATTCTTGGGGGAGAAAACATGAGCACAAAGCAAAAGGACTCCATCTTTGGTATAATCTTCACTCATTTATTTATGACCAAAGGGGGAGAGAGTAATAAAAGGGCTCTAATGATTCCGTTTTTGGCGATTCATGTCAAAGGGGGAGAAAGTATGATCCCAAAGCAAAAGGACCGCACCGCCACCAATTTCAAAAATTTAGTTTTTCAAAGAGTATTTTCAAATTGGTATCTTATTATGTTCAAAAGAGGGAGAAAGTAGTATTTCAAAAATGATATATCAAAACCCTCTTGAACACTAAGAGGAGGATCTCATTTAGGGGGAGTTTTGTTTAGTCAAAGGAAAAACATTTGAAACAGGGGGAAAAAATTTCAAATCTTGAAATTGCTTCGTAAAATCTTATTTATTTACCTTTGACTATTTGCAAAAGAACTTTGGAAAGGATTTACAAAAGAATTTGCAAAAACAAAACATGTGGTGCAAGCGTGGTCCAAAATGTTAAAAAATAAAGAAACAATCCATGCATATCTTGTAAGTATTTATATTGGCTCAATTCCAAGCAACCTTTGCACTTACATTATGCAAACTAGTTCAATTATGCACTTCTATATTTGCTTTGGTTTGTGTTGGCATCAATCACCAAAAAGGGGGAGATTGAAAGGGAATTAGGCTTACACCTAGTTCCTAAATTATTTTGGTGGTTGAATTGCCCAACACAAATAATTGGACTAACTAGTTTGCTCTAGTGTATAAGTTATACAGGTGTCAAAGGTACACAACAAGCCAATTAAAAAGACCAATGTTGGGTTCAAAATAGAGAGCTAAAGGCATCCCGAAAGGCTCCCTGGTCTGGCGCACCGGACTGTCCGGTGGCGCACCGGACAGTGTCCGGTGCACCAGGGGACCTCGCGCTGAACTCCTCAGCCTCGGGAATTCTCAGAGTCGGCGCGCTATAATTCACCGGACTGTCCGGTGTACACCGGACAGTGTCCGGTGCTCCAAGAGGACGCGACTCTGGAACTTGGCAGCCTCGGGAATCCGTAGCGGCTGCTCCACTATAATACACCGGACTGTCCAGTGCAACTGCGGGGCAACGGCTACTTCGCGCCAACGGTCGCCTGCAACAGCAATTAATGCGTGCCAGAGCGCGCAGGCGTCAGGCACGCCCATGCTGGCGCACCGGACACTCTACAGTACATGTCCGGTGCGCCACCGGACTTCCAGGCGGGCCCAGAAGTCAGAGCTCCAACGGTCGAATCCCAACGGCTTTGGTGACGTGGCTGGCGCACCGGACATGTCCGGTGTACACCATTCAACAGTCAGCCCCACCAAACGGCTAGTTTGGTGGTTGGGGCCACCATTCATAGCATCCAAGTTTTCCACTTCTCAACCACTTACAAGAGCTAGGCATTCAATTCTAGACACACCAAAGAGATCAAATCCTCTCCAATTCCACACAAGGCTTTAGTGATTAGCGAGAGAGATTTGCCGTGTTCTTTTGAGCTCTTGCGCTTGGATTGCTTATTTTCTTTCTCACTTGTTCTTGTGATCAAAACTCCATTGTAATCAAAGCAAGAGGCACCAATTGTGTGGTGGCCCTTGCGGGGAAGTTTTGTTCCCGGTTTTGATTTGAGAAGAGAAGCTCACTCGGTCGGAGGAACCGTTTGAGAGAGGGTAAGGGTTGAAAGAGACCCGGCCTTTGTGGCCTCCTCAACGGGGAGTAAGTTTGCGAGAACCGAACCTCGGTAAAACAAATCCACGTGTCACACTCTTCATTTGCTTGCGATTTGTTTTGCTCCCTCTCTCTCGGACTCATTATTATTTCTAACGGTAACCCGGCTTGTAGTTGTGATTAATTGTGTAAATTTCAGTTTCGCCCTATTCACCCCCCCCTCTAGGCGACTATCAGTTGGTTCCTTAGTGTATGTTATGGTTTGATCACATCCTGATTTGTCATGTGCCATGAGTTTGGTTAGCAGATACATGGCTAATCCTGATAGAATGCATTGGAAAGTTGTTAAGTGGATTTTCAAGTACTTATATGGTACGTCTAATGCTTGTTTGTAGTTTGGCAAGTCAAAGAGGGACTTGTTGGATATGTTGATTCAGATTATGGAGCAGTTTTGTATAAGAGAAGATCATTAATAGATTATGTATTCACGGTTGGTGGATGTGTAATTAGCTGGAGGGTTTGCCTAATTCCGACAGTTGTTTTGTCTACTACAGAGGTTGAGTATATTGCAGCTTGTGATGCTAGCAAATAGGTCGTTTGGTTGAAAGGTCTATATGCTGAGTTTTATGGAGATACATATTGCATTACATTGTTCTGTGACAGTTAGAGTGCTATTTGCCTTACAAAGGATTAGATGTTTCATGAGAGGATAAAGCACATTGATATTATCATTATATATGGGAAATAGTTGCAAAAGGTAATTTGAGGGTATGCAAGATTAGTACACACTTCAATCCAGCGATGACTAAATCTGTTACTGGGTGCTAAGTTTGAGCTTTGCTCGAACTTAGTTGGTATAATTGCTTAGCCCTAGCGGCTATGTTGGCACGACATTTTGTTCCTTCTATTATTTAGAAAGTTGCTTACAAATTTTGGCTACAAGATGGAATTTGTCTCGAGGTAAGATTGTTGAGTTTGTGATCCAAATTCTGGATAAGGGGTCGAGTTGGTGAGCGAAGTGGAGGCCCGTCGCCAGAGGTTTGAGCCGACCCTAATTAGGGTTTCTGTTGCGCCATCATCATAACCATCTTGTAAGCCGTCGTCTAAGTACGACGTTCTGTAAAGACTCCAAATTACAGTGAAGGTTTCGTCTGACTGGTATCTGTGGTTTTTCCCTTCGCAGTGAAGGATTTTCTATGTAAATCTATATGTCGTGATCTGTAATTGTGGTTGATTACTTCATTTTTATGCCCGTCGACTCTGCTAACAAATATAAATTTATGTTTTTACTAAGACTTAAACATAGTTAAGTATTGCTAACAGAATATAGGAAAACGATGCTTCATTTTGAAAAAATAGGAAAAATAACACAAACTGTATAAGGAAGAAAAAAAATATATAGTTGGATATTGAAGTAATAGCGTAGACCCCATTGCCCTAAACGAAAAGCCCAAACTAAATATAGATTCATTCGGCTCCAATCCAACTCAATCCAGCTCAGACCAACCGCAACTCAACCCAGCTTTTATATAATAATAGAATCATCAGTATTATAGCTAAAAATAAACTAACAGTTACAAAACTAGTCTATCAAACAAGCCGTTACTATATCCACTCTTTAACTAGGTTAGACCCGTGGATGCACCACAGGCCAGACAGTTGGCCTAAATCCGGCACAGCTATTGGGCCGATCTGGCCCGGACACGCTTTTAGTCCTGCTAGACCGTACTCGTGCCGGGTCACAGACCTACTGCCGGGCGAATCCATTTAGATATGTGTACCTGTTACCCCAACTCTAGTCGTCGGAACCCCAACCGAGTTCCCCAGTACTCCGCAGTCCGCACGGCCGCATCCGTCAAGATCCGCGAAGAGCAACGAGGCGAGGCGAGGGGAGGGAAAACAAGTGAGTGAGAGAGAGAGAGAGAGGAGGGAAAATGCTGCGCCACGCCGCCCGCCGCCTCGTTTCCCGCGCCGTCGCTCCGCCCACCGCGCGCCGGGCGCTCGCCACGGCGGAGGTGCCCGCGGAGGCCGTCGAGGACTCCACGTTCGTCGAGGCCTGGAAAAAGGTCGCCCCCAACATCGAGCCCCCAGCGACGCCCCTCTCCCTCATGCAGCCGCGCCCGCCCACGCCAGCTACCATCCCTACCAAGCTCACCGTCAACTTCGTCCTCCCCTACAAGTCCGAGATCGCCAACAAGGAGGTATACCCATCCGCCGCCCCCGCCCCTTTGCCATTTCTGGTCCCAGATCTGTGTGTTTGGTCGTAGCTAGGGTTTGTGGTCTTCACGATCTGGGGGTCGGGTTGGCCCTATAGGATTTTTTTTGAGGCATGCCTCTGAGTCTCTGACGTTATCTGCTTCTCACGGGATGATGTGAGCTCCATCCGGAGTCCGTGTTTTCGATAGCGATAGTGGATTCGATGTAAGGTGGTGCAACTAGTGCCGTTAGTTTGCGTTTTTGTTTTGTTGAGGATGGAAGAGGTGTGATGCAATCAAGGTTTGCGTGATCCTACATTGTTTCTAATTGCTAGAGGATGTTGGATAATTAGTCAGGTGTTTTGTTATTTCTGTTGGTCTTCCGTTGCCATGGCCCATGGTCAGTTTGAACTGACTCTCTTGGATGGGCCAATGTGGACTGTGGTGGAACCTTGATAAATGATGTTGGTTGGCTTCAGTCATTTAACTAATATGTGTATACAAGTGTCAGAATTTAAGTTCTCTTATTACAAGTGATTGCTGCTGATAATGCTTGCAGTTATTTGGAATTTAGTGGATGCACATGAGTTCGTGTACTTTCAGAGCATCCTTTTATGCACTTTGCTTTTATGTTTTATGGAATTGAAGATTGTGTAGATCCACATTTCAGGTTCCTTTAAGTGTTCTCTAATGTTTGTATAATCAAATTTTTATTTCTATCTAGCATGCTTCATCAACTGAAATCCTAATATGTGTTCTGTACTTTTTTATATTGGTACAGAGATAGGACCAAAACTTAGACATATTCTTATCATGTACCTGTGTCATGTGGTGCTGCTGTAGCCTTAACAAGGGTTATACTTTGACGGTGTGTTGTCGTTAATGCCATATCTTTGGTTTAGGTTATCCAGGTCACCGAAAACCACATTTTTTAGTTCCATGCCATGAAATTCCTAGTCAAGGTTATTAAAACGATAAAACGTTGGAACGCTCATGGGTGAAATTTTGACTTTTAAACGTTTGGACTTTGTTTAAACGCAAGGTTCAAGAAAGCGCGATTAGGCGTGCGATTAGGCGCGGTTAAGCGCTGAGCAGAGGGTCAACGCATCGCTTACCTACTAAGCGGGCAATTAAGCGCTGGCCCTGCTTAATCGTGCCCATCCGGCATGTTTAAGGGAGAAGATGAGGGAGAGAAGATGAGGAACACCTCCGGCGTCAATCCAGCAGGCAGCAAATCGACGGATCGACGAGAGAGAAGATGAGAGACTTCAAGAGAGAGGTAGAGAGAGAGAGTGGACGGAGCGACGATGGCTGCAGGCAGCAGATTGGTGAGAGAGAGGAGGAGGGGGTTAAGGGCTGCTGCAGGGTGGCCCAATATCATGTCTTTTTTTCTCTTTTTAACAAAAACGCTTAAGCACGCTTAAGCACGATTAATTGCGCTTAAGCTTTTTCACCACCCTAGCGCGCTCAGCGCTTAGCGCTTTCTTGAACCTTGTTTAAACGTAGTTTTAAACAACATAGGAAAAATACCAATACATTATAATTTCAGACAATAATATGAAGTTAAATACCAAAATAGAGAGGCTAGTGGCTTACCAAAACTTCATCCATGAGCTGGATTGAACCTCGAAAGTAACTAATAGACTGGGCCCAAAAGTAGCTAATGGTCTAAAATGCTTAAAACACTGTGTTTTACAGTTTAGAAGCCAAAACGCTAAAACGTGGTTTCAACCTCTAATTAGAGTTTTGACGTTTAAACGTTGTTTTAATAACACTGTTCCTAGTTAATCAGGCCCTAAAAACACAAACATTTGACTTCTTTTTGGTTCTTTTTTTTTTTGCTCGTGAAGCTTGTTCTTGTTGTGAACAGAACAAGTAGTACCTTATTTTCTGCAACCTAGTTTCTTATTAGTGAATATAGCCTTGCCCTTTCATCTATCCTCATATTTACCATGGTATGCCATCATCTCTTAATACTTATAATGATGTATGGTACTGTTGAGCAGAAGGGTGATCTGAGTATAACTCCTGCTTTTGTTTGAACTGAATCTTCTTATCATGTTTTTGCGTCAAGACCATTTTGCACTGGCAGTGCTGCTTTATTTGCTTGTCATGCAAGCCTCTGTATGAAATGTAACCCTTCACATTGTGATGTATACTGTTTATAGTTTCAGGATATGTTCTCTTTCGTCATGTTTTGCTATCATTATCTGTCTGACAAGGGATTAGTTCTGGTGTTATTGCTTTCTTGGTAGTTATGATATGTTTATGTGGCAGTTTTCCCTGGCAACTATTTTCACCCTCTGTGGCTTTGTGTTGATGTGATTTTGTTTTTCAGGTTGACATGGTAATTGTACCAGCTACAACTGGTCAGATGGGTGTTTTGCCAGGCCATGTTGCCACAATTGCAGAGCTCAAGCCTGGTGTTCTCTCAGTACATGAAGGAAACGATGTGAGCAAGTACTTTGTGAGCAGTGGGTTTGCTTTCGTCCATGCAAACTCCATTGCTGATATTGTGGCTGTTGAGGCTATCCCTGTGGATCAGATCGACCCAGCATTGGTTCAGAAGGGTCTCGCTGAATTCACTGCCAAGCTTGGTTCGGCCTCTACTGACCTGGAGAAGGCTGAGGCCCAGATCGGAGTCGATGTTCACAGTGCCCTCAATGCTGCATTGACCGGTTAATTGGTGGCATTTTAAATTGTCTTGTCTTTTTCATCTACAGTTTTAGAGTGAGTTTAAGTTTGCAAACTCATGGGCATGGGATGGAGGGAATGATCCTAAATAAATTATACTCCATCTAAAACATGGACATATGTTTCTTGTTTCCTGAATCCTGCATGGATTTCTTTTTGTACTGGTAAACATTTTAACTCTGAGCTCAAGACCTGGAGCTGCTTTCTGCCCCCGTTGAGTTTGGGCCATGGATCAGATGAAATTGATGTTTGTCCGTAGGTTATGTTAATTGTTAAATGTTATTATGTCTATTTTTAAGAGAAATATAAAGTACTGCTCGGGTTACTGCATCAGTTGTTTTGGTTGTCAGAATTTTCAGATTTTGAAAAATACCAATAGAGAACAGCCAAATCCGCCAGCCATTTGCCACTTTAGCTAGCGCCTTGACTTTAGCTGCCGAGCCATCCGTAGAGTGCATCAAACAGTTAAAATGCATTGTATCCTCATGTGCTCGCCCTAAAGCATATGACTGGTGATTTTTGACAGCTAGTTTATCTTTCCTCTTTCTTTATCCTTTTTGTCTGGCCTCAATGGCTTTGCTATTAGGCTACAGTGGCACTAGGATAGCCATATTGGCTTTGGCTACCGCTTTGGCTGGCTCATTGAAGTCAGCCTAAAATTGGTGCACTTTTAAATCTGGTCAGAGTAACTATTTTTAAGTTTGATATATCTGTGGAGATTAGTTCAATAATAATGGTATCAAGTAGATATTTTCTAGAAACATGTATGACGTATCTAATGTCACTTTTTAGTACTATAAATATTAGTAATTTTTAGACCATGATATGGTAGTTTGTAATAGCTGAAAACTCTTTGCAAAACTTCGTTTTCCATAGACAGATAGTGAACGGATGGCGCGAGGTTGCCTTTAGAAAGGCTCCGTCTGAGACTCTGAACTAGAGATGACAATGGGTAAATACTCATATGGTATTACTATCTCATATCTATACTCACGACATAAAAATACCCACATTGGGTCATCCATATATATTGGTGGGTATAGATTTATTATCCTCATACACATACTCATGTGGGTATGGGTCACAAAAATTAAACATCTATCAAAATATTATATTATACAAATGTCAAGTATATCCATCTAGATACCATCACAAAATTTCTAGCAACATTTAACCATCTATTCAACACACCATAAATAATTGGATAAAGTAGTAACACTATGATAGTACTACATAACACATTATATGTTCCATTACATGGTCATTAAATTGTCGTTAAGCCTTCTATGACATTATGGTCTAAAAGGTTGTTAAATAGTAAAAAAAGATGGATGACTAAAGTCTAAATTCATGTTTGGGCTAAGTTTATATTGGGTATTTTATACCCACATGTTAACGGGTATGGGTGAAGGTGAAACGTTCTTGTTGGGGACTTGTTCTCAAATGCTATGAGTTAAGAACAAGGCAACACAAAATGTTAAATGTTAATGTCCTTCGTCCTTCGAAGCATTATTTCCATTAGGATATAATGATCTTCAGATGAAGGTTATGAAGGACATACCTTCATCAAATGCGATATATGTTAATAAAAGAAGAAGCATATGAAATATAAGAGGCAAGACAAGCAATAACATAACATTGTTAATTCATTATTATTATATTATTTTAAAAAGACAGAGACAATATTAAATTACAAATGTACCTTCGGCTTGATAGAAGGCAAAAAGTACAAGTGTGACGCAAAAGCAAGTACAAGTCAGCGTGAAGAGTACATGGGTACTGTTCATCTATTTATAGGCACAGGGCGCAGCCTGTGTGGATTTACATTCGTGTCCTTTACAACCGGTTACAATCATGACATAGATTATCATGGGCCAATTGGTCTTTTCATCTTTAAGTCGGTGACACCCTTCGTCTTGAGGCGTGTTATTGTGCCGAAGCTTCCCGGATGATAACTTCGGCTTTTTTTCATGCTTTTTACATCGTACATGCTTTTTGCCTGAGTCCGAAGTTAGTTGTTCATATATCACACTTGGAAAATATTGTTAAACCACGTTTTTAAGGACCTTCGGAGGACGAAGGCCCCCAACAGTTCTAATAACTGTTTACCCATTGGGTGAAAATTTTTGCTAATAATAAATCCATGGGTAGAATATTCAGCCCACATATATACCCTAATGAAGTAAATATTTATCGGGTATCGGATCACGGGTACCCATTATCATCTCTACTCTGAACCAAATGAGAGGTGAGCCTTCCTGTTGTTTATATTTTTCTTATTTTTCTATGGGTACATACTACTACCGGTCTATGAGACTATGGGCTAGGAGACTCATGGGATCTGTTCACGGAGCTATGTGAAATAATGGAATGTATAACTTAATTAAATGAGGGAATTTTTGACGGGTCTCTAGGTAGGTAAGTGAAAAAGAGTCACGACTATTTATATATATTATGTTTGACTGTATTTATTATCTAAAGACTTAGGGTTGTATTATACAGTCTCTTAGATGTCTTGTATTTAAAAAACCATTTCAGGGGCTCGGGTTTGTACATACCTAAGTCGACTCACGACTACGGTTAATCTTTTATGGTTGGTACTTGACATGATTGCTATTCTTATATACTTAGATACAGATTATATCTAAATCCATATTAAAAACAATGTATCTTGAGAAGTTAAATTTATTAGAAAAGGCATTGACATCTATAATACTACTAGCATTGTATTGCGACGGCATAATCATATTTGATACATATAAAAAATAAATTTAATATTAAAATGAACATATGGTCCCCATCGGATATTAAATTGATAAATAAATATTACACTTAATCTTTACAAAAAGACCCGAGAAAGATATGAGTTGAAAAAGAGACCGACCTTTTTTGTAGCTTATTCCGTCGCCCGTCCTTATTCAGTTAGTGAGGTAGTACTATATAGAAGTGTTGCACTGTGTGTGGCTTTCTATCGTATTAAGTTTAGGTGGTTTCTTACGGCACATCTATAGTGTAACGACCTATCTATGGTGTAATGGTTCATTATAGGTGACAAGCGAGAAAGAAAAATAGACTTACACGTTTCATACGTGACGTACGAAACTTTTGCTTTAAAATAGAGAAAACAATTTCATGAAATCTACCATGAAATAGGAATACTATTGAATGTGTAAATATAATGATAGTGCATTTATTTGGTATAGCAGCTCTAAAAACATGGCTCCGCCTAATATTAACTCCAACAACGATATGTAGAAATGGGAACCCAAATACACAATTGGCAAAGAAACAAGATAAATGTTGCAGTGTTCAATCAGATACCTAGAAACAAGTATTCAACTAGGTTTGAGGAAATAGCCATTTATATTTAGATATTCTTCCACGTTCCATCTAAAATGGATATCGAAAATGATTTAATGTCAATGTTGTTCGCTTCGTATTAAAGCCGGTTGTTTGAACTATTGCAACTGTAATCTATAGAGACAAAAACATTATAGAAGCTGTAGAAGTCGGTACAAATTAAATTCAAACGAACAAGCTGAGCATCTTCAAGAGACTAGCCAAATAATTTGTCAAACTAAATTTTGACTACTCAATAGCAAAATAACTCTCCAGCAGATTAACCACCTAACCGCCAAACTATTTGACTCTTCAAATTAGCTCTCTCGCCAGTCAAACTTGTCTAGCCACCCTAATTAGCTAAACTAGATAGATAGCCTGTTAGAATGAGATGCCATATATAGATTGTAATCTTTATGAAATGGTAAATAGATAGTAAATAAAGAGCCAAAAATAAAAAGTTCCTTGAGATCTTTTAAGGCACTCGAGTCAGCCTTAGATATCTATAATGGATTTAGATGCTCTTAAGGTACTCGAGTCAGCCTTAGCCCACATCTAAACGAGTTTCTTGGCTAGCATCAAAATGAGAGCGCAGGCAATGAAGATGGTGCGCCCTTCACATATCACAATTCAATATAGAATTTTGTTATCAAATTCAAAGGCCATCTTACGAGAACCAAGCAGGTAAAGGATCTAAAAAAACAGGTAAAGGGTTGCTGGGAGCCTGGGACAGCATAACGATTTTTTTTGCATAAGCCATAAATAATGCCCATACTCTACATCGTACGGGGTCCTGGTTTACTAATCAAAAAAACAATTACAGTTAGGTTACAACAACATCGTTATCCTTAGAGCTACATTCAAATGTTGGTAGGTGCCAGCCAGGTAAGGTAAAAGCGCTCCGCTGCATGGTGGAGTTTTATCAATCCACTGATCTGTCAATAGCGCTTTTATATGTAGCCAATGGCGCTCTTATATGTAGTCTTCAAGGACCTTGATCTCGCAAAACTCTGGGTTTTCCCCCAGTGAGCCACATCCTGTAGAGCTTAAAAGCCAAATACATGAGGCTCATGGCTTGTGGAGCTTGAAGCCAAAGACACGAGGAACATAGCGCTGCAAGGGCTTCTGTAGCTTGAGGTGCTCGTATGTCATCAGGAACAGGTGAGGGAACGTTGTCCCAAAATATGCGCCATCGATGTCTAAACAAGGTTAAGAAAATAGCAGCATATAACAAAATGACAAACATTCTACAACTAAGGAACCACAGTAACACAGAAAAGAGCTAGTGCATCTCAGGCACTAAACAATATTATATCTATGGGAGTTGAAAAAACATGGTGATTGGTGGGCGCAGTGGACTGTTTTCATGTTTAATAGTTTTCTGTATCAACCAACAAAGAGCTGTAGGTAAATGGGTGCTAAGACATGAGAACATTGGTAGCTGTGTCAGACTTGGTACAAAAATACCATACGTTTGAGTTCTCACGAAGAGATCAAAGTTTGAAACGCACGCATAAAGATAGTATAATAAGAGTATGGTTAGGATACTGCCTTGGTACTTGGACCGTGGGTAGTAGATGTCTTCACACTTGGGGCAGTATATTTTCACGGTACTAGATCGATGAATATCTGATTGTCCAACCGGCAGGCATGGTTGACCACAGCAGTAAACACGCGGGCACCGCCCGAAGTCATAGTTCCTATACTTCTCCAGCTGTACAAGAAAGCAACCTTAATATATAAAACTACATCTAAGTGTGAATACACCAGTTAGAGCAGAACATGTACCATTGCAGCCAGCCCTTTACTGGTCAGAATGTATCGTGCATGGATCAGCCCATAAAGCATCTCTGCAGCTGATTCTACGAGCTCATTTTGTTCCTCAGTGAACATATCACCTACACAATTACATAACAGAACATCGCTCAAAGGGATATGTAACCAAAGGATACAACAACAAAAGTTTTTCATCACAAGCAATTTGGTGTAGGCTAGAGAAGCAACCTAACAATAATAGTAAAAGATCTATCTTATGTCATGGTTCAGTCACGTGGATTGTTAATTTCCCCACCAACATCCAAACATACTTTACATACAAAAAAAATTTGCTCGAAATGACTACTGTATTTAAATCCAACTCCACCTATCGATCTGGTCATGTGGATTCCTAATTGTTCTGCCTACTTATCCAAACAAACCTTACATACAGAAAAAAAGTATTAAAAATAACTAACATATTTAAACCAAACTGCTAGAGCCGACCAAATTCAGATATCACGTGACAGTGTGACACCTAGCACCACAGTTGCAATGAAAAAAATAAACAGAAACATTGGACTTCGAAAATTCTATTCGAAATAATAGATAAGTACTACCTTTGTCCACTAGAATCCATTATACTTGTGGATGGAGGTACTAGTGTTTTGTCTATAGTTCTAAACTTGGTGTGCATAATCAACATCATCAATACCCTAAAGTAGTAACAGTTTTCACAATTCACAAAAGCAAAATGAAATTGAAATGCAGAAAAAATGCAACCATGCACCTCATGCTACGGATATGATTATCCGTGGGTCAGGAGCAGTATCTGACCTCACTATTGCATAATATAACACTATTTGTTGCAAACAGATACACTTAAAAAGGTTGAACCAGTTGCTATTGATGGTTTCCTAAGATCGACATGGAACCCTAGTAAGACTATAAATCTAGAACTAATCATGTGGGATCAACCCACTACTGCAAGCCTAACAATGAAGCAAACTGAGCTGGGTGTAAAATATTCTACACAGGATAGAAAGGCTAGTGCTTTCAAGACACATTGACAAAATATATTGATTTGTTAGTTGTAAAACATGGAATAGTATCTAAGACTTCACTGGATCAAAACATCTAAAGGCTAGAAAAGATGACTACAACTCTAGAACTGAACATGTGCGATCAAACCACTACTGTCAGCCCAATGATGGACTGAATGGAGCTGGGTGTAACACATTTCATGTAGGACAAAAAATAGTGCTCTCAAGATGCATGTCCAAAAAGTAGATTAATAATGAGTTGGGTACATGGCATTCTGCAACATCTTGTATGCCCACTGTCCAGATTAAGACATCTGATTGGACATGACAAGAACAGTTGTAGAGTCAGATCCAAATATACAGCTATTCTTTCACCTTTTCAAGACGAAGCGTGATATATGTTAGGAACAGGAAATGCAGAAGCCCAGTATGGGTCTCTGAATCCTACCAACAAAACTTTTACAATTCTCAATTATAGCAACAGCGTATGCATGACCCACATCCATCCATCATGAGGTTCAATGTGCATAAGTAATAATGTAGAACACTTACCATGAGATGATTCAATATCTAAAATGAGATCAAGAGCATAATCATAATAAGGAACTTGGCTGCTGAGGCCACAAAGGTTGAAGTCGTCTTGAATGTAGTCATCATCGACTTCACAGAAGAACTCATTCCCTCTTAAGTTGCAATACCATGAAATCCACGAGGTGTCTTCTCCATCAGAGCCACTAACATCTGATGCTTCACTATCAGAATCAGACTCCCCTGGAATATGAAGGATGAAAATGTCAATGCACGCATGCTTAAGGATTACGATGCAAATCGAACTTTATACAGAATCTATCATAAACTCTATCATAAACTCAAATTGTTAACAGGAAGAAAAAGGCAACAGCAAACTGCGAGCAGTACTTTTGTAACTGACAAGATCTGTGTTGTAATAACAGGAATGAGGTAGAATATTCTACATCACATGACACCATATGTCAACTTCGAAAGCATATTCTAGTATTACACACAGTTCCTTATTTCCATTACATCAGTATCACTCTAAACAAACACAGCATCGTAAACAGAAAAACATCTGGGCTGATACAAACCAAGCCTCTGAGACTGAGACTTATCACGGCCACCAGTAAAGAGCCCTCGAAAAGCACGCAAACGCGCTTGAATCTCATTCCGGATCAATACAGTGTCAGCAAGCTACAAGTTCCATTCCCGCATGTTAAGGACAAAAATCTCAGCAAAGGCCACCCAAAATTGAGTATCAACAACCATGTGCTGTGCAGGTGCATCAACACTTCGCAGCCCCAATCGCCAAACCAATCTCCTTCCGCACGTGCATCCTACTGCACCGAAAAGTAACACAACTGCCACAGCCTCATGACTCATGATCACACCAAAATAGGCACGGATTCGCGGCACGCCACGCGACCATGGCGCGGTCACCTGAAACTGAAAGGGGGAGAATAACGCATGACGTCACCTTCGGAGCAGCGGCCCTTGGGGATGGACGACACGGAGGACGGCACGACGAGGCGGTGGTGGTCGCGCACACCGCCGCCGCCCGCTGACCCCCTCGATGTGGACGGCGATGCGACCGCCTTCTCAAGGTGCTTGTCTAGCGCGTCGCTGATCCGTTTCCGGTCCAGACCAGCCCCTACCCCCGCTCCCCCCTGCTTATACATCTATCAGCCTCTCCCTCTCCCTCCCTCTCCTCCCCGGGTAGCGGCCTCTAGGTCTCTGCCTCTCACACACACTCACACGGGGCGCGCCATTGGCAGGCGCCGCGGGGCGAGCGGCTGTAGGGTTAGGGTTTGCGCCCGCGGTGGAGGAAAGGGGCCTGGGCGGAGCACGAGCGCAGGGAGAGAGAGGGACACGCAGCGAATTTTGAAGGGATGGGCGGGTGGGAATGAAAAAGGATAGGAAACAGCGGTCGGAATCAAAGCAGCTAGCTGATGATGATGAATGGTGATCATGGAACGTAGTACAGCTCCAGATATTTTTTGTTGGACATGTGATGCGATTTGCCGTTGCAATCCAATCCGACGCTGGTTTGATTTAACTCTGTTCATTATACTAATTATTGCAAAGTTTTTTACGCGACGGGTCGGGACGCCAGATCATGGAATGTCGTACAGTTGCAGATATTTTTGTTGGACATGTGATGTAATTTGCCGTAGCAATCTAATCCAGCACTGATTTGCTTTAACGATGTTTATTATATATTTCTTGAAATAAATATGGATTTTATTTGAATTTTAATGCGAATCTTGCGTGGAAGTGTGGAGCACTTGTGGACTTGTGGTTCAGGTTAAATCAATTTGAGGTGAAGCTGAGAAGAGGAGAGATGGCCAGATGGGGAAACGAAAAGTAAACTTAGAGGCTGTTTGGTTCATAGCTAAATGTGCCACACTTTGACTAAGTTTAATCGTTCAAATTGAAGAACTAACCTTAGGCAGAAAAGTTAGGCAAAGTGTGGCAAGTTAGACTTATATTTGGTATAGCTTCAGAATGGAGTGAGGCCAATCAAACACTCCAACACCATCTTTTTTGGAGCTCTAGTTTCTTTAAACATTCGACTTTGGAGCACCTCTTTTCCCGCTCCAAACCACTACAAAATAGACCTAGACATAGAGTCGTGTGTTATTTAGACCATTTTTTGGAACGAATTCAACTCCAAACTACATACTGAAGTTGGGTGCAGCCATTTAAACATCCCAACTCCACCTTTTTTAGAGCACCCCAACTTCATGGATGTTAAGGTGAAGGTGAGAAGAGGAGAGATGGGGAAATAAAAAGTAAACTTTATATTTGGTACAACTTCAGACTGGAGTTGAGTGAAGCCAATCAAACACCTCAACCCCACCTTTTTTGGAGCTCTAGTTCATTTTAAACATGGACTTTGGAGCACCTCTTTTCTAGCTCCAAACCATTACAAAATAGACCTAGACATAGAGTCATGTGTTATTTAGGCCCTGTTTGGAATGGATTCAACTCTAAACTACATACTGAAGTTGGGTGGAGCCAGTTAAACATCCCAACTCCACCTTTTTTTGGAGCACCCCAACTTCATGGAGTTGGTGGAGCTCCGGTTCATTTTGAACCTAAAGTTTAGAGCATCTCGTTTCCAGCACAAAGTATTCGGATTCTCTTACCTCACACAATCAAGATAATGAGAATAGGAGTGAGAATGTGAAAGCTCAAATCAAGAACACAAGAACTCGCAACTCTCTTTGCTCTAGCCACTAAGTCACTCAAATGCAAATCCGATCAAACGTGGCACAGAATTGGCTTTAAATGCATGGAGAGGTTGCACTTAATATGTAGTAGGTTAGAGTGAATCTTGTGTCTTCAATGTGCTGGTTGAGGGTATTTATAGCCCCCAACAATCAAAAGAACCGTTGGAAAAAAACTGCAAAAAGTGCTTTGCGTGGTGCACCTGAATGTGAATAGTGTCGGTCCTATGCGCCATCGGTCCGTGAACACAAGTTACCGTTGCGCATATGTTATGTAACACCCTAAATTTGGGGTATAAAAATTTCTTAGCTCTATACTCAAAATTTAGGTGTTACTCTCTCTTTTCCTTGCTTTTCTTTTTTCTAAAATAATGCAAAGTCATTTTGTTATATGTTGGTGTAAGCATAGTGAAGTGAGCCCTATAGGTGCTTTGGTTCTTGTATAGTGTTTCTAAGTGCAGAAAGTGTTTGAAACATGTTAATATACATTGTAGAAGTTTCCAGTAAATTTTCATATTTTTCTATTTTTCAAAAACAAAAAAAATATTATTTGAGGTACTTAAAAACATTTTCAAAATATCTAAATATGTTTTTTGTGTTTATTGGGTGTCGAACCATGTTTAGAAATTTTCCTAGAATTTTTTAAGCCTTTGAGATATTTTTCACACATTAAATACGATTTTAGCCTTTTCTAAAATTATTTTAACTTTAAAAATTGATTTTGTCGGTACCCTGAAACAGGGGTACCCCTTACTACAGTGTGAAGACACGATGCCCACGCAGCTATCTCTAGTTGCGTGGTAAACAGCACCCGACCCCACCACGTGGACGGCTCCCGGGTCGCCATGTGGCCAATGAAGACGATATACTCCAGGATATCAACAGTGGGTCCAGACCCCCATGGGAAAGTGTCGGACCCCTGTACGTACGGACCGGACCTCTGGGTAAGGTCCAGACCTTCCACAGGCGTGCACCGAACCCCTGGGAGGGGTCCCGGACCCCTCTGTGTGGGGTCCGGGCCACTCACAGCAAGGTCCCGGGATTCAGGGACAAAGAATACCCAGGCCTTAACCAAGGCCAGGCGGGGGTCCGGAGCCGACACGTGTCCGGACCAAACCATGTAAGCTTCTGCTCCCCGCTCAGGCGGAGACCCGATGCTGCCACGTGGCCTATTGCCCGTGACGTAAGCCAGCGGGCGGAGCCTGACGTAAGGCCTCGGGATTCAGGGATTCAGGGACAAAGAATCCATTGCGGATAAAGAATCCATTGCGGATAAAACGCGCCACATGTGAATTCCACTGACATGTGATGTGTCGCCTCGACATTTAATGAGCCCTGTCCATTCTAGTGGCAGATGATGTGCCGCCTCAGCATTTAATGTGCCATGTCCACTCCGCTGACGGGCGGTGACCAGGCCATCCTGCAGGCGGCGTGCCTGTCCGTTCCGTTGGCAGGCAGTACGCCCGTGCTGCGGCATACGCTGTGCTCGTCATGGCTCACGCGTTACCGAGGAAGCAGCCGCGAGATATTAATACTATATGGACTATGGACATTATGGCGCTCGGAGATCTTCTGGGCGACACTGGCATTGGATACTTCTATATGTACTAGGTGAGTGCCCGTGCGTTGCAACGGAACCGAATAATAACATGATAACTTACATGTCTTTGTTGTATGTTATAGATATGTGTCCGTGCGTTGCGACGGGAGTAAAAGATTTGTATGAAACATTAATACGGAACGACAAACATCACTATAATATGCAAAATCCGTGTGGAAAACATTATCAATATCACACTAATCAGCTAATTCTTTTTAGCGATATCGATAAGTCTTTGTTGTATGTTTGCAGGGATGGCATATCAGCACGAATTGTCCTCATAACTTAACAGATCAATCATAAAGTTCCTTCGAACAATCTTTGCATCCTACAGACAAAGACATAAGAGAACAAAACATATAATATAAAAAGAGATAGCTGGAATATATGTTTTGAACATAGAACGAACGTACTACACTTACCCCAACAAATTTCATTCGTCTGTCATTCCCCCACATGGCCATAGCTTGTAGAACGAGGTAGCTGGTATTAAACCTATAATATAATGTTTGGGCAACTATGTTTTATACCATGATTATCATAGAAAAAATATAAACTGCTGAGAAGGTGGTACGAAGAAAATACTCTCTTAAGTCAATTAGAATACCAGTCTGAATTGTATGTTCCCACTTAAAGATATCCTCCGCCCATCCAGAACGTTTCTTGCTGTGATGGTAAAAACCAAGAAGTAGGTGCCATATAAATAGTAACAACCAAAAAAAGACATGGATAAAATATCATTCGGGAATTCGCAGTGGGTAATAATAGCTATTTGAGATCGCTGGCTGCAGCGCGGGGTTCGGATCTGACAGCCTGACGGTTGGTGAAGGCGTGGCGTGTGGCATCCCCGGGAGAAAAGTCTCTGTTGCGTTCCTTTTCAGATCAAAAGGCAAGCAGCGCATGGCATTGGCATCCGCCATTTCGGAGGAAGGCAAAAGGAGCAGAGGGCGTGAACTCGAGATGGAAGACTCCATCCATTGTTAACCTCCCCTGGAATTTTAGATCATCTATCTGAGAGCGAAGAGATTTGAGAAAACCAGTTAGTGCTAGACTGCTGGTTGACAGTCGCTGTGGTGGTGGTCTCCACTCTCTAGCCAATGCTACAGAGTCAGCACAGATAGCTCACTCCTGTTCAGTCCTGTTTGAAACCTAAACCGATAATAAAAGGAGATTTCTCTCAACAACAAAAAAAATAAAGATGGGAGAGGACCTTCTCTAGCATTAACGCCAACCACGAGAACGCACGCTAGCATTACTACTCCTGCATACGAAGGTGGCCGGTGGAGCCCAGGGCCAGGAAAGTTTTGATCTTTTGAGGAGAAAGGGATAAGGGGCATTTCCGGGACGAGTACAGAGAAGGAACGGAGCTGCTCGGCGTGCATGCATGGCAGAGACAGGGATAGAGAGAGAGAGTAAGAAGGAAAGAGACAGACCTGCGGTGCCACTGCTGTTGGTCTGGCGTTGGTGTTGGCGTGAGCAAGAAGATAACACTCTGCAATGCGATCTTAATTTTTTGTGATAGATGACAAATTCTGGAGGCGTGAAAAGAGGGAGAGCAGAATAGAAATTGGGGGGTGTGGCTATATTTATAGCCGGTTAGGACACTGTCGATTTCCACCTTCCATCAATGAAGAAAGTTAGAAATGAAAGAGACCCACACATTCAAGGAAACAGAGCAGAGGAAAATATAGTAAGGGATCCACCTTAGCTAAAATTACGGAGGTAAATATGGCATTCACACTATAGACAAAGGAGGATTATCTTCTAAATGGAGCAAAATCATAAACCCAAAATAGCAGTCAAATCTGTTCAAAACACTGTTCAAAACACACTAACGCCTAAATGGAGCAAAATCATAAACCCAAAATACCAGTCAAATCTGTTCAAACAAAATTCCCTAACAATATCCTACTTTCTGAAACACACACCGACCGGTCATCAAAGCCCATGTTAAGCATTTCAAGTTAGCATTTCAAGTTATCTTTATCACTCTAGTTAGCTCGACATCATCAACAAAGCCCATGTTAAGCATCTCATCAGCTTCGTCAAGGACACGGAACTTCAAGCATTTAAAGTTGAGAGTTCCTTTTACAATAAAATCCTGCACAAGTAATATATAGCATGCATAAGAAAACAAGAAAATGAGCTCACGATACAATGGGTTGGAGGTATCAACAAAGACATGATAATCACCTTGATACGACCAGGAGTTCCAACAACAATGTCCACACCTCTTCTCAATGCCATTTCTTGAGGACGATAGGGTGAACCCCCCATACACACAACATGCAGAAAGCCCAAATGTTGCACCATAAAACTCAAAGTCGGCGTGCACTTGAAGTTCATTTTAATGATGCATTTATGTCAAAAAAACCATGTGCAAAAGATTCCAAAATCTTGAATCATGTACATATACAAGATTTTACCTGATTGGCTAGCTCTCTTGTTGGTAGCAGAACGAGAACACTTGGGGTCCTACCATGTTCAGTCCGCCTAGATGCCTTATTTGCCCCGTCCAAAAGTGTTCAGAGACATTCTGTGCTTACCTTTAACAATTCCCTTGCTTTTTCGTAGGCATCAAGATTCTGAAAATGCGATGGTATCCCAATTAGTACCAGTTAATTCTCTAAGATATGGAAAAGAACAATTGATAAGGTATAAAAAAACTGACCTCTTCTGCTGCAAAATCTTCAAGATCACAGGAAGGAACCCAGTCTACCACAAGTTTCCTGTCCAAAGCAACTGACGCATGCAAAAGAGCCTGACAGAAGCGGAAGAAATAGATAAGGCTGAACCAAAGCTCCTCACGCACAGAACCTGCCGCCACCCCCTGGATGCGATATCGATCTCGTCATGCCGCCTTCCTCAAAGCATGGGAATAGTTGAACACCAAATGTAATTGCATCAAATTTCACTAATATGTGTTTCCTCCCTCATATCAACCAAAATAATGAAAAGCAAGTATTTACAATATTATCATTCAGCGTCACTATCAGAAATGTACAACATCCCGAGACCAAATATTTGTTTTAATATAGAAGGACAAAATGTATGCATTACATCAGATTCACTACTAGAAAACCCCCCTTGTATGTACGTTTTAGTTGTAGCGCACACAAAAGCGTCTCTACGGCGGTACATAAAGACGTTATTTGAAACAATTTTAAGAACGCATCAAAATGTTACGGTATTTGACACGCTTTTAACATGAAGAGATACCTAAACACAATTTTTAACACGCTATTAAAATCGTATTAGAATGACACGAAATTAGACACGCTTTCAATCGTCAGTAACCTATAGACACGTTGCAAAACACGTATTAAAATCGTCTATAGGAACCTTAAGACGCTTTTTGATATGCAATTAAAAACGTATAAAAATGGCATAGTTAGACATGCTTTCAATACGTGACTAACATGAAGATACGTCATAAAGCGCATCGAATAATAATAATAATAATAATAATAATAATAATAATAATAATAATAATAATAATAATAATAATAATAATAATAATAATAATAATAATAAATCAGAAAAAAAATATGGTCATGCCCACTTAAAATGGGAAAAAGTATGGTCACTCACTCGATAATAATAAATAGAAAAAGCGCCTGATTTGGGCACACTCATAACCAGAAAACATCAAAGCTAAGAATAATTAAATAAGCCATGTTACAAGTCTCATGGATTGTAGTATTTAATCAAATAGGAAAATTTGTACACTAAACAACATTAACCCAACAAGTTGGCACCTCCTATCTAAAGTAACACATATTAGTTCATTCTGATTCAGTGCAAGTAAAAAAACCCACAATATTCTTCTATAGCATTAGATGACCGGAAAACCTAAGCCTTGTCTAACTTTCTTCATCAAGTTATACACCCATGTCAAAATTATCTCTTGGGCTAACTCTCACCACAGTGTTCCATGGTTCAGCTTTTGGGTTTTGGACATAAAAGACTTGCTGAATTTGTGATGAAAATACAAAAGGATCATCATCTAGTTTATCACCAGTGTGTATTTTCCGGGAAAAATTCACATGACTGTATCCGAACTCATCTTGTCGCAACCCAGCTTTATGATGAACATCATACCATTCACACTTGAAAAGCACTACCTTGTAGTTTGCATATGACAATTCAACTATATCTAATAATCTGCCAAAATAATTAACCCCATCATCAGCAATGTTGACCACACCACTGTTTTGTGTCAACCGTGCAGCCTCATGACTCAAAGTGTGGAACCTCGAACCATTAATAATGTAACTACTGTATGTCACTCCATATCTGTTTGGTTTTGCAGCCAAAGCTCAGACCTTTAATTCTAAGTAATTTCCTACAGAACAGTATTGCTCCTTTATTAGTCATTATCTTAACCACTTCTGAACATAACACTTCAAATTTAAGCTTTGTTTGATCAATTAAACTGTAGAAATACTCCTTCCACACTAGTGATGATAAAAAATTTGGTCATTAATACTGAAAGAAATTAGGTTTAGATTCCTAAGGCCTTTAGCCCTACACTCTAATCAATAAGAAAACACACAAACAAATCAAATCAGCGAGCATCACAAAAAATAAATTATTAAACAAATGAAATCAGTACCCCTCTACTAGTCATCTTATTAACGTTATGCGTTCCAGCCAATCCAGAAAAGAAACTCAAACACGGGCAGACTAGTATCGAATAAACAACATCACACTTTGAAGGAGACAACACTATATGAATGCACCTGCGGAAATCTTCAAGTTCATCACAATGCCGCAACACATATCGATGAGCCTGAATAAGAAGCTGCTTATCAAGGTTGATGGCAGTACTCTTTCCAATAGGTTCACCAGCAGTATCAAACAAATACATGTTTGCTATTTCACCAGATGGTCCAGGATTTCTAGATGGCCTTGTAAAACGTGTAGTTCCTTCTATAAATCTGGAACAAAAGGTCAAGCACTCCTCCATGCAATATCCTTCAGCTATTGATCCTTCTGGTTGAGCTTTATTCTTCACAAGTGCCTTCAGCTTAACAAAATATCTAAATGCAATAATTGACACATGTAAGTTAAAACTGAATTATTGATTATCATTGTGCAAATTAAAGTTGACTACATACCTCTCCATGGGGTACATCCACCGGTACTGAACCGGACCGCCTAGTTTAACTTCTTCTACCAAATGCACCATCAAATGCACACTTACAGTAAAGAATGATGGTAGGAAAATTCTCTCCATATCACAAAGTGTCATCACAATACTGTCTTGAAGCTGCTCCAGCTCAGCAACATCTATGACCTTGGAGCACAACTTCTTGAAGAAGTTAGATAACTGAACAACTACTTTCATGACATCCTTGCTAGGGTAACAAGACAGCAGTGCCACTGGAAGAATGTCATGCAGTAAAATATGGTTGTCATGACTCTTTAGTCCAGTCAATGTACAATCTTTCATATTTACACACCTAGATATATTTGATGCATACCCATCTGGAGTCCTGAGGTTCTGAATTACTGAGCAAAAAATCTCTTTTTGATCTTTAGACATAGTAAAAGGTGCATCAGGAGTTGTTTGCTTTCCTTGAGCATCTACAACAGGATGAAGATCCTCTCGAATTCCAAGTTCAACTAAATCTAGTCGGGCATTCAGGTCATCCTTTGTTTTATGACAAATATTCAATAGAGTGGCGATAAAGTTGTCACACACATTTTTTTCTAAGTGCATTACATCTAGATTGTGTCTTAGTTTGTTGTGTTCCCAATATGGTAGTTGAAAGAAAATTGACCTCTTTTTCAGCCAATCTTCTGGTTTCTTCTCCACTTTACCACAACCCCCATCTAATTCCTTCTTTTCTCCCAGTCTTCTACGCTTGCGTTTCTGACCACTTTTATCTTCGACTTTCTTATTCTTGCCTTTCTTCTTACCCACCTTGGATGTTCTCTCCCCTTTCCCTAACACGAACTCTTTGCCTTCCAACATTTTCAAAACAGTAGTTCCACTCATTTTTTCAGGTGAAAGTCCAGTCTCTACCAAGCCATCAAATTGCATCCTTTGCCTTCGGTATTTGTGATTTATTGGCAGCCAGCGACGATGTCCCATATAGCACATCTTTTTACCTTTCTTCAGGTGAAATGATTTTGTAGCTGGACCACAAGAAGGACATGCATATCTACCGCTCGTGGTCCATCCATATAGGTAAGCTAGTGCAGGAAAATCATTTATAGTCCACAATAATGCAGCTCGAAGAGTAAAATTCTTTTTCTGAGGAGGCATCAGGTGTTCTATCTATTCCCGCCCACAAAAGTAATAGTTCATCGATAAGGGGTTGCAAATACACATCTACATCATTACTTGGAGAATTTGGTCCAGGTATGATCATTGACAAAATTAAAGGTGTTTGCTTCATGCAGATCCAAGGTGGAAGGTTGTAGGGAACAAGCATTACTAGCCATGTACTGTGCTTTAAATTCTTGTTCCCAAAAGGGTTAAATCCATCACTAGCTAGACCAAGGCGTACATTACGAGCATCTTCTTTAAAGTCAGGATATCTATGATCAAAGTCTTTCCAAGCATCACCATCTGCTGGGTGGCGTAGTTTTCCATCCTTTGTTCGCCCCTCATCATGCCAACACATGTCATCTGAAGTTTTGGTAGATGAAAATAACCTTTGGATCCTAGGAATCAATGGAAAGTAACGCAACACTTTGTCTGGTTTCCTTTTTCCCTTAGGTTTCACTACAGAGGCATTTGAATCCTTCTTATCAACTTTCCAGCGAGAGCTCTCACACACGTGACAAAAATCTTGTTTGGCAAAATCACCTCAAAAAAGAATGCAATCTTTGGGGCAAGAATGGATTCTCTCATAATCAAGACCTAAGTAACGGATGATTTTCTTCGCTTCATAGTATGTCTTGGGTAGATTAGCTCCAGGAATACCAGATAGCAGATCCATTAGTCCTGTAAATGATTCTTGTGACCAACCATGTAAGCACTTCAAGTGATATAAGTGGACTAAAAATGACAGCCTAGAATATTTACACCCAGAAGAAAATATTCTTGCATCTGCATCCTTCAATAAGCTTGCATATATATTCTGTTGCCTCCCCAAAGTATCTCCTTCCGCTAGATTCATATTATCCTCAGTGGCATTATGTTCCACATCTACAGATCCAGACTTAATATCATCTGCTTCAGCACCAATTATACTTGCAGCCCTTCCAAATGCAGCCTGCAAGAGTTCTTGCATGTCATCCAATCTTCCATCCTGGCGGTCTCGTATTGGACCTGAAGTAGTCAAATTTGCACTGATATTTGGTACATCAGCAAGTTCTATAGATGGCCTGTCATATTTTTCACCATGATGAACCCAGATAGTATAACCTTTAATAATACCATTACATCTCAGATGTGTCCTGACCTCATCACAGCTGTGGTTATATCTATTTTTGCAGTTTATGCATGGACAAAGTATCTCGCTACCTTGTGGAAGGTCCCGGTAAGCAAATGCTAAAAACTCCTCAACGCCATTTTTGTATGCAGTGTCCAATCTTGATTCTTTCATCCAACTTCGATCCATCAATATTTATATTATGACCTATTAAAGTTGAATAAAACCCGTAAGCATTTATCCAAACCAGTTTAATTTATCTGTCCAAATCCCTACTAGCAATCTGTCAACAACTCCAATCGAAACACAAATTTACCAGAGGGACAGAGAAGGCAGTCAGCAGCACCTCAGCGGTCACTGGTCAGTCGGTTAGCCGCTCAGAGCCTTGGACAGTCGGACCTCAGCAAGCGACGCTCGGGCCTCCGCAAGCCTTAGCTGCTGGTGGGCCTAAACCGTGACAACACCTAATTCTGTTCCGCAGTACCTGTTCCGCGGTTCGCCCAAGCAGACAAAGATACGTTCCATTGTGCAAGGATACGCTTCATTTTATAACCAACCGGCGGTCCATCTGGGGAGGAGAGGGCGGTTTCCGAGTCGTCGCATCAGGTCCGATCCGCTCGATTCGCCGGCGGCGCCACCAACCAGCAAGGTGATGCCTCCTCCTTCCTCTTCCCCAATCCGTGTTTCCGATGGTGCCGTCGGGGAGGGTGCCGATGGGTGAGGCATGCGGTACGCGGCGCGGTCGTAGGCCACGACGGCGTCCTCGGCGCTGTCGTACGTGCCGAGCCACGCGCGCGCCGTAGGGGGAGTCCGGGAATGCCAGGGATCCGCGCTCGTAGGGGGAGTCCAGGAACGCCAGGGGGAGTCCTGACAGCTGAATGCTAGGTGCAGTGGCTCTGGTATATCTTATAGAGCATACGACTAGGAAACCTGAAAAGGTCTAAAACTGGTATTTCCGATCTCCATTGGCTGTGATGATTGTTCTTGTTCATAGTTCGATTCCCATCATAGTGCTGATCTTCCCTCTACACTACACTGCTGCTTGGATAGGCTCTTCTACTATGTCCGCATCTTCCAAACACCATCCAGTTTTTGGCTAGCATGTGCTTGTAGTGACTATTGTATTAGTTATTACTGACTTGCAGGATGGATGTATTTGCTTAGTTAAAATAAAAGATAGTTGTGTTTGCTCATCTGATCATTATGATTTATGAGCAGACATATTTATTAACGTATATGATTATTTTTATATTTTATTGAAACGAGAGCTATTTTTCGCATGTGTATGGTGGTATAGCTTTAGCTGTTAGATGTATCTACAACTCCTAGTGCTAGACAATAGCAATAAAACATGGAGGTACAGGAAAACACCCTGTGCTTTGAGCTCTATACTTCATGGAAATAAATAATGTACAACACCATACAGATACACTATCAATAGTTACTGATCTGTTAGTATAATGCAATCTTGTTATAAGGGAAAACATATCAGTTTTACCAATTCTACAGATTTTCGAGTCCTTGGTTGCTTACGTATTCAAGAAGGTTGTAGAACTCTCCATTGTGCTGAAAACCTAAGCTCCTCTTTCCACTTATAATCTCAAGAAGCAGGACCCCGAAACTAAAAACATCTAGTTCAGTCGACTGCAGACCCAGATTCAGCCTCCCTTTTCTCCTATTTCTCCATAAGAATAGAGCTACCCTCCCACATCAAACTTATTCACTGAACATTGATCTTTCAATTTGTTGTAAACTTCCAGAGTCAATACCTTACAGGTTTCGAGTTATAGAGCCCCAAAGTGAGGCATATCACACATGGACCATAGTTTCACTCTACTGAAAACTGAACCCAGAATTT
The DNA here is from genome assembly GCF_902167145.1 of Zea mays. NCBI lineage: Eukaryota > Viridiplantae > Streptophyta > Magnoliopsida > Poales > Poaceae > Zea > Zea mays. Next base: position 208,333,838 of record NC_050097.1, read on the forward strand.
CAGAATTTCAGACTGTCAAGTTTTGGTCTAAAGGGTGAAATCTAAGATCTGACCATAATTTTCCAAAAATCAAAATACCAAAGTGTTGAAGCCCTAAATCCATATGGAATCTGTTAGAGAAATTGACCCAAAATTCCTATCCTCAAATCTGAATTTTTAGACTTAGTGATAATTCTGGGTTCTGAACTTTTATGCCTAAGCCAACTTTGAAGTCCTTTTATTATTTAGTCCATTGGGTTTTAGCTTAGGACCATGATATCAAAATGGTAGAGGATCTATGAATGTGCAACTTTGTTGAAGGGAGATGGACTCAGTACTACATAAAAAGTGGCTGTTCTGGACAGTTTGAATCTGGGTTCTTTATAGAAAAGCTGAAGAGTACATATTAGTAAATTATTTAGCTTCACTAGTTTTCTAGGTGATTCTGGTGTGCAGCCGTAGGCCTGAACAGATGGGGTTGAAGGGGGGATATTTTCCATCTGGTGTAGCCTTATTTTACTGAAGATGCAGCTGACAACTTGGAGAACCATCTAGTGATGACTCAGCTGCTTGAACTGTTTCAAGTGCTGTCCAACATGCAGTAAAAAAGATTTCTCCTGGTCACACTATTTGAAGTGTTGACTCCATATTTCTCCACCACGCTCCACAAAAATCTTGTTAATAAAACTGGTGGAGCTACCGGAATCGACCAAAATCAACATGGTCTGATTACCCACCAAAGCTCTGACCCTCATACATGTTTCCTTAGCAGTACCTCTGATGGCATTTAGAGAAAGATTGGGACCATCTGCTCCTTCCGACTCATCCTGCTTCAACTGAGAAAGGACCTCATCAGTCAAAGCCATACCCAACTCTTCTGTAGTCAGAGCATTAAGCTGCATTTGTAATCTCTTGGGACACTTGCTTTGATGATCGACCTCAAACTTCTCACCACAGGTATAACATAAACCGTGCTGTCTTCGATACTCCTTGACTGCCCTCTCCTTGGACAAATTGACTCCAGAAGATAATTTCACCTCAGTCCTCCCTCCTTGCCCATAGGACCGAGATTGGCCTGAAAACCTCAACATCTTTTGCTTCTGTTTCTCCATTATAGCCTGCTGCATCTGAGCCAATAAAGCAGCTCGATCCACCGTTGTAGGCAGATGAGACTACACCACCACTATAGCAGGCAGATAACAAGCATTATAGATTTGAGTTTTTGATAGATTGCTTGTAGGGATTTGGACAGATAAATTAAACTGGTTTGGATAAATGGATTTTGTTGATCTCCTATATGTAATAAGCAGAATCAATCATGACAAGAGGACTTTGAAGATTAAAGAATTTGAACATTGATGGAGATGGTGCAGAAGCTGCTCAGGAGGAGCACGAAAATGTGGCAGATAATGAGAACAATAAAAGTTTACAGTCCCCTCCTGATGTTGATGGTTTATTAGTCCGCCTGCCACACCAACCTCGAAGTCCAATTAAGATCATATGTAAGTTTCAGGTTTGTTCTTGTATATCTTGGTACAATGTGAAATCTTACATTTTCATATATGCAGGGCCAAATGGAGAGGTTAGACAGATTTTAGGGGAATTCACACTTTCAAATTTACTAGCATTACAAGGAGGAAAGGTAATTGTAGAGACAGATGAAAATGGTGTCCCAAATGAAAGGTCAGCCTCCATTCTTGGGCAGCACCTTGGCCATGTAGCAGAAAGCCCAACCTTAGCCCCTTTAGACATCCCAAGATTTGACAATCGCAGGTTTAATTCACACAAGGAACAAATAATAAAGGATGTAGAGGTAATTTTTTGTTATCGGTGCAAGCATGTACCTTCATTTTTATATATGTACTAACATTTACCTTCCTGTATATAGCTAAAGTTTGCCTTCCCAAGGCAAACCATACATCTTATAAGGGACTGGATCCTAAGGACAATTAATAATAGGTGGTGAGCGTACACATCTAAGTTGAAGAAACAATACTTCAATCGTGACGAGAGAACTCTAGAAGAAATCCTAAGAGAGAAGCCACTAACGACTAATGAACATCAATGGAGATCTCTAGTTGGAATTTGGTGCCAAGAGCAACATAAGGTGCCATCTATTTACTCAATACGTTTATATCAATTTTTAATCAAGGAATGTTACATTATTGCTTAATCATTGCCTGTCTTTGCAGAAATTATGTTCCACAAACTCTCGTTGTGCAAAAGAACAGAAGATTGCACACACATGTGGGAGGAAAAGCCTTGCTAGATTAAAAAAAGAGACGGTGATAAATATTCATCCATATTTGTTAAATTTCACTATCATCTATCTGAGGATTGAAATGATAGCCAAATAACTCAATTATGCAGGAAACCAGAACTAAACGAAAGGTTCATAGGATAGAACTATGGGAGGAAGCTCATAAAAAGAAGAATGGTAGATACACAACAGAAAAGGCAGAGACACTGATGGTACGTACATTTTCTGGTATAAATGATTTATGCTTGGTCTAAAAATCAGCTTATAGTTTCTTAACCTTCCTATATACTTGTTTCAATAGGCTGCATCTTATGAGGAATTTAAAAAAAGGCGAGGGAACAATGATGGTAATCGTCTTTCATCTAAAGATTACAATGAAGTGTTCAATGATATTGTTGCCAAGGATTTCAAAGCACGTGGGTACTATGATGATAAGTACTGGAGTCAAGTACAAGCTTTTCAAGGTTTACCGTTTGTTATTCAAACGGAGGAAAAAAGAATGTACCAAGAGAAAGTAAATGAAATTGACAATAAAATGGAATCCGTGAGTGGTCTCATGAAGCATTGGCTTACTTTTATGTCAAAAAAGTATCCAGAAGATTTAACCCCAGAGATGAGAGAAGCTTTACAAAATGAAGTAAGCTTGCATTCAACCATGGCCCCCTCCCTCTCTAGAATAAGAGCATATTTTTAACAGTATGTTGGTTCAAATATTTCAGGGTGGTGATAGTTATGACCAATGCACTGAAGATGACAAATCTGAAAATTATGCTGCCAAAGATACGAGTAGCATCCAAGAAGATTCAAATGCTGACGTGACCTCTCGAACAAATGAAGTGCATGTATACTTCCTTTATTTCAATTATTAAATATCATTAGCTACTATATAATAATATTCAAGCTCTTGCTAATGGCTTGTAGAACATGGTTCATGTCGAGCAGCAGCAACAACAATCTATCCATAGAAGTCTTGGACGAACTCAAGTCCATACATCTACACCACATGAGCAAACACCTTCAAAGGTATGTTAGAAAGGCCTACTCAATTACCAATGCACATGTATCTTGTATTTTTTTTATTTTGTTACCTGCTTCAAAGTTGTTATTTTGCAAATTTGAATACTTGTAGTTGGATATAGATTGTTCTTGCAGAATAGAAGAGATATAAAGGATTTTTGTAACACCACTTACGTTAACTAAAACTCTAACATGTCATCATAAGCATTTGCATTAACTGCTTGATATACCTAGAATGCAGTGAGGAAGTATTCTTGAGGTGCCAGCAGCATATGGGCTGACCAACGTGGCTTCCATGCCCCAATCCAGCACAGGCTCATAGGTATAGCCAGGAACACTGAACTTGGGCCATTCCAACAACCAAATATCTGTTGAGGATATGCTTTAATATGTCCAAGAACTGGATATTCTTTCCAGCTGAGGGTGGGTTCTAGACCTCAATTATACCCTCCACACTTATCTGAACTATACACATACATGTATCTCTTTTGTCCCCTACTGCAGACAGCAAAACAACACAATTAAATACCTCACTGCCACTGCTCCCAAGTTAGTCCAAACTAGATATTTTCCCAGCAGCTAGTGAGGTCTCTAGACCTTCAGTTAAATATCTCTACTTTACCATTATCCAAAATTCGAGTAACACTAGCAGAGAAATCAGCAGGGAGTAAAAAGATCACAGCTAGATATTTCTGCAATTTTGGATCTACAGCTCTTGACTGATCCACCCATCTTCAGCTAGCCATTTCTCTCATTTTTTGAGTAAGACAGATTAATCACTATTAATAGAACTTGTTTATTAGTCCAAGGTCTACCAAGTCTACAGATTTCATATACCCAAACCTCCTAGAATATAAGTTATGGCATCCAAAAGTTGACTACAAAATCTGATTACCATTTCTGTTTTCCTTAACCCATTTTCAGCTTTGTTCAGTTGATTCATCCCCGTTCGACAGAGGCCTTTTGGGGTGCCCAAATCTTTCAAATTTACACAATGTCAAGCCAGGGTTCCTTAATAAACTTTGCTTATGGATACAACCTCTCCAACTTTGCTTAAGACATTCTGGTACAAAGCTACACAGAACAGCCCTTACAAGCCCTCAAAGTGGAGCAGACAGACAGGTATTCAGACTTATACAATTCCAAATCTGAAAATTCAGAATTCAGCCACCTAGTCCAAATTTGAGCCACTGTTACTCCTTTTTTTGTGTAGCACCAAACCAATCTTACTTAAAGAATTTTGTTCTCCTATATATGGTCTTCCATTTTGCTATACAGCTCTTGGTCTAAAACCATATGGATTAATCACAACTGAGCTCCAAACAGAGCACCATTGGCTGTTTTTGAGAGTTTCAGCTCTGAACCACTAAGTCCCCAATACACTGACAGTCCATTTTTAGGCAAGCTTTACTCCAAATTTTGCATGGGGTTATGTAAAGCTCACTTAAGGAAAGTGATTCACCAACATACGGTCTTCAATCCCTTTATGGATCTCTCAGCCCAAATACTTAGGGATTAGTCACAAACAAGCGACCAAAACTGCTATCAAACACTAACTTCAGGTTCAGTTACTGTTGTAAGTCTGAAAACTCAGAAATCTGCCAATCAATCTTTGGACTATCTTTTGTACCAGTAGCATATAGCTTTGGTGCTATATCACTTAATAAGAATTGTTCTTCTATCATCTCTCTACGAGTTTGGTATAGTGTTCATTAACCACAACACCCTGGATTCCAAAATATCAAGGCCCAAAGTTGGATCCAAATACTGAAATTCAGCCTCTGAAATCTACTAAGTCTGAAATCCAGAAACTCTGTTAGCTCTACTTTGGACTAATTTTACACCAGGTTCCATATAACTTTAGAGCTAGGTGACTTAACAAAGCTTGTACTCCTCATGTGGCCCTATAACTTTGTTATAATGACCATCTTCAAACTGTTTATAAATCGAAAGTTATGAAGACCCAAAAACAGCTAGTTGATATTATTTTCAGCAAACTTCAAGTCTGATTCAAAACTGAATTAAGCTTTTTACTCCAACTTTTCCTCTAAAACTTGGAATTCTCCATACATGAAAGTTGTTCAACTTTCCAAAATCTACAAGTCCGTTTTTGCAAAGTTTCTTTTCACCTGTTGATTTATTGCTCTTTGATTCTGTGTAGTTTTTTAAGAAGTACTGAAGTAGCATGTACTCTGCTTTCATTCAGTTGTTAATCCGTCTCATTTAGCCTATATAAACTTAAGTGAAAAGCATTAAAAACTCCCTTTTAGTTTAGTTGCCTAATTAATTAGCTTTCTTTTGCAACTCTAGGGTTCAGTAATTGGTTCCTGTTCGTCTACATTCCCTGTTAAAATCTAATATTTATAATTTTCTTTTTCTATAATAATTGAGTGAAACTATGCCTGTAGGAGGCACAACTTGATGGCAATGTAGTCACAGATTTGCCAAGTGATCCTATATTGCACAACATGGTATGTCTAAGCTAATTGTATTATTGTTTCAATTAAAATATAAAGCATAATTTGATTAAGTGATGCTATGATTTGATGTTTGTTATAGAGAACTCGAAGGGTTCAAGCTGCCAGCATGGGCATATCAGAATCAGTATGTGGTTTTATTTGCCTTATTTCTTTCCAATTATGACGTTGTTTTACCAAAAGATCATATGTTCATGTTTTGTAATTTGTAGAGACAAAAGCAAGTCTACCTTATTTCACTGATAAACAAAGGCAGAGTTGTGGTCAAAGGGAAGTTAGTGACTACAGATAGCCAAAGATAAATATTAGGAGCAAAGCTTGGACCAGAATATTGTGGGGTTCTTGTTGAAGGCATTGAAAATATTGAACTTGGCAATATTACAAATGAGGAGGTACCTAGACCATCTAATCAGATTCGTACACTAATTGATGCTATTGGCTATGTTATTCCTTGGCCAATTACACATGTAAGTTTCTTTTTTATTTGAAATAGTACATGTGTCTCCATAACAACTTCAAATTGAGTTATTGATCTAACACATGCTTCATAGGTGAAGCAAGCTAGAAGCTCATCTTGTACCCGCAACAAGTTGGTACCTGCAGCACGTGGACAAAGCTAGATGGCGTGGACAAAGCTAGATGGGAAGCCTAGTATAATTGCAAAGTGAATCAGTTAGATTCTAATAGTTACTAAAATTTTTAAGTGATATTTGTATGATATTGCCACTTTGGCTTTGCTTCTTTGTGAACACAATTGGCAGTTACTGAACATGTTTCCTATCGAGTTAGTTAGCTTCTTGATATTTTGCCAAGGCCAAAAGCAATATTATTGAGGGTTTATAATTTGATTTTTTTAACATTCATCTCGATGCACATTTATATATATAAATATATAAATGAAAACATCTTTTTTTGGCACGTAATAAAGTGTTACAGTATAACGTGTCTATATTATTACAAACAAATATAGATGTATGTACAAAATCGTTTCTACATGTCTTAATACACACTTTGACGTTACTATATAACGTATTGATATGCGTAGGCACACAATACAAACGTGGCTATATTATTGTTTCTACTTTTGTTAACACGTGTTTTGGCATTACTATAAAATGTGTCACTCGCTAGTTCAGCTGACACGTCACCTTTCCACATCACCTGCCACGTCATTTTTCCACATCACCTGCCATGTCACCTATCCACATCACCTGCCATGTCATCATTCGTGTCACCTACTATATCGTCTCTATACTCCTTAATGCGCAATAAAGCGTCACTATAAAACGTGACTATAGTAATACACATGAATTATGAATGTATCTATAATATCGTATCTATATTTTTTCACACATAATGAAACGTTACTATATGACGTAACAACAATAATAGACACATGTTATATGCTCATCTATAAAAGCGTATCAATGTGTCTAAACATGCATCTAACGTGTCTATGAAACGTCTATTCATCTAATATATACGCTTACAATAATCGTTTCTACAAAGTCTGATACGGTCCATACGAAGACGCTTCTAACACGTTTTTGGAAAGCGTGCGTACATTCATATAGAGACGAATTAAAGCGTGCCTATTGTCCAAAAAAGCATAGCTACAAGGGGGGTTTTCTAGTAGTGATTTCAGATTGTACAAACAGCTAAGTGAAGCATTTGTGTGAGAGCAAGTTAATCAAATTGGATATAAAAAAATCAAGATGGAGGGATGAGGAGATGCCTACCTGCGGTCTACGACTAATAAGGTGTCCTCTAAAATTTGTATCAAATGCCATGGAAGTGGCATGGAGTCTGCATGAAAATCTTGAATAGTTGGAGTAGCTTCTTTTCTCATACCAAGCTTATCGGTAATCCAGCTCCAGATGTCATTGCTTTTATTGAAGACTGGATAAACTGTTTGTAAAGTTCTTCTTCCCAAATCTGCTTTTCTGACAGCATGATTCTGCAAAAAAGAATTAGGAAGTGGTAAATGAGATAATTCTACAGTGTTCTAAATAGTCATCGATCTTCACAATAAAGGATAATCAAACCTTATAACTTCAGACAAAGATTCCTATATTTCCAAACACCTTCCCAGTTTTATTAATCTAATATGAAATGTAAGAAACATATAACTAGTGAAAAGGTGTATTTATGTTGTGAAGAATTCAAGAAGAATAAGAAAAGGCAATCTACTAAGGACAATACCTCTGAATCTACAATAAATTGACAGTCTTCAGCAGCGTGATAAAATGATGAAGCTGGGCGCAAAAATTTGGCTGACTCAAACTTTCCATCCTCATAGCCTAGGGAAGATCCAATCTGCAAAGCAAAAGGGAAAAATGCCAATTCATCATTCCGCATGGCTACAAACCTTTTGTTCATATAAATAAAATTGGAACTCAAGAGAACAACAAGCCATGCTTACATAATCTAAAATCATCCCATTGTTGTTGCTAATGATGATCCTATGATGGTTACTGTCAGATATAAAAATGTGATCCCCATCTTCATCAACTGATACACATGCTGCAGCACATAAAATTGTAGATTATCACTTCTGGATGGCAAAGCCAAAGATACAGTTGATTGCAATGTGCAATATAACCATTTAGGGTGAAAACTGATGCTTAATTAATAATTATACGAAAGGATAGCTGTAACTAAGTACCTAGGTGGTAAAGTAACAAGTTTCTGAAGGAACCAACAGATGGCTCTTTGACAACCTCTTATTTCTGCCAAGAAACTCTTGACAGAACATTTTCAGAAGGTTTTTCTTTACACGCGGTAAGTTTATCTATGGCTGCATTCAAAATGGTTAGATAATGGATGAAGAAAAATAGATTGGAAAATAACATTTATAGTATTAAGAAATAGAGATTTTACAAAAAGGAAATTGAAAGGGAATTAGGCTTACACCTAGTTCCTAAATAATTTTGGTGGTTGAATTGCCCAACACAAATAATTGGACTAACTAGTTTGCTCTAGTATATAAGTTATACAGGTGCCAAGGTTCACACTTAGCCAATAAAAAGACCAAGTATGGGGTTCAACAAAGAGAGCAAGGGACAACCGAAGGCACCTCTGGTCTGGAGCACCGGACTGTCCGGTGTACACCGGATAGTGTCCGGTGCACCAGAGGACTCCAACTCAAACTTGCCACCTTCGGGAATTTCCAGAGGCGCTCCGCTATAATTCACCGGACTGTCCGGTGTACACCGGACAGTGTTCGGTGCTCCAAGGAACGGCGCCTCAGGAACTCGCCAGCTTCGGGAAACTGCAACGGTTGCTCCGCTATAATTCACCAGACATGTCCGGTGTACACCGGACTGTCCGGTGTAACTGCGGGGCAACGGCTATTTCGGCGCCAACGGCTACCTGCAGCGCATTTATTGCGCTCCAGCGCGCGCAGAAGTCAGGCGCGCCCATACTGGCGCACCAGACACTCTACAGTACATGTCCGGTGCGCCACCGGACATCGAGGCGGGTCCAGAAGACAGTGCTCCAACGGTCGAATCCCAACGGCCTTGGTGACGTGGCTGGCGCACCGGACTTGTCCGGTGTACACCAGACTGTCCGGTGCACCATACGACCGTCAGCCCACCAAACGGCTAGTTTGGTGGTTGGGGCTATAAATACCCCCAACCACCCACCATTCATGGTATCCAAGTTTTCCACTTCTCAACCACTTACAAGAGCTAGGCATTCAATTCTAGACACACCAAAGAGATCAAATCCTCTCCAATTCCACACAAGGCTTTAGTGATTAGTGAGAGAGATTTGCCGTGTTCTTTTGAGCTCTTGCGCTTGGATTGCTTCTTTTCTTTCTCACTTGTTCTTGTGATCAAAACTCCATTGTAATCAAGGCAAGAGGCACCAATTGTGTGGTGGCCCTTGCGGGGAAGTTTTGTTCCCGGTTTTGATTTGAGAAGAGAAGCTCACTCGGTCGGAAGGACCATTTGAGAGAGGGAAAGGGTTGAAAGAGACCCGGTCTTTGTGACCACCTCAACGGGGAGTAGGTTTTCGAGAACCGAACCTCGGTAAAACAAATCCTTGTGTCACACTCCTTATTTGCTTGAGATTTGTTTTGCACCCTCTCTCGCGGACTCGTTTTTATTTCTAACGCTAACCCGGCTTGTAGTTGTGTTTATATTTGTAAATTTTAGTTTCGCCCTATTCACCCCCCCTCTAGGCGACTATCATTTGGTATCAGAACCCGGTGCTTCATTAGAGCCTAACCGCTCGAAGTGATGTCAGGAGATCACGCCAAGAAGGAGATGGAGACCGGCGAAAAGCCCACTACAAGCCACGGGAAGACTTCATCGGAAGAGTCCCGCAACAAGAGAAAGGAGAAGAAAGACTCCTCCAAAGGGAAGGAGAAGAAATCTTCTTCGCACAAAGAGAAGAAGGAAAAATCTTCTTCCCACAAGCCGCATCGGAGTGGGGACAAGAAAAAGAGGATGAGGAAAGTTGTCTACTATGAGACCGATTCTTCATCAACATCCACCTCCGGCTCCGACGCGGCGTCCGTCACTTCTAAGCGCCAAGAGCGCAAGAAGTATAGTAAGATCTCCCTACGCTACCCTCGCATTTCTAAACATACACCTTTACTTTCCGTCCCATTAGGCAAACCACCAACTTTTGATGGTGAAGATTACGCTAGGTGGAGTGATTTAATGCGATTTCATCTAACCTCGCTCCACAAAAGTATATCGGATGTTGTTGAGTTTGGTGCACAGGTACCATCCGTAGGGGATGAAAACTATGATGAGGATGAAGTAGCCCAAATCGAGCACTTCAACTCCCAAGCCACAACCATACTCCTCTCCTCTCTAAGTAGAGAGGAATATAACAAGGTACAAGGGTTGAAGAATGCGAAGGAAATTTGGGATCTACTCAAGACCGCGCACGAGGGTGATGAACTCACCAAGATCACCAAGCGGGAAACGATCGAGGGGGAGCTCGGTCGCTTTCGTCTTCGCCAAGGGGAGGAGCCACAAGATATGTACAACCGGCTCAAGACCTTGGTGAACCAAGTGCGCAACCTTGGGAGCAAAAAATGGGATGACCACGAGGTGGTTAAGGTTATTCTAAGATCTCTTATTTTCCTTAACCCTACTCAAGTTCAATTAATTTGTGGCAACCCAAGATATACACTAATGACTCCCGAGGAAGTTATCGGGAATTTTGTGAGCTTTGAATGTATGATCAAGGGCTCAAAGAAGATCAATGAGATTGATGATCCCTCCACATCCGAAGTGCAACCGGTGGCATTCAAGGCGACGGAGGAGAAGAAGGAAGAGTCTACACCAAGTAGACAACCAATCGACGCTTCAAAGCTCGACAACGAGGAGATGGCTTTAATCATCAAAAGCTTTCGCCAAATCCTCAAGCAACGGAAGGGGAAGGATTACAAATCCCGTTCCAAGAAGGTTTGCTACAAGTGTGGTAAGCCCGATCACTTTATTGCTAAATATCCGTTATCAAGTGACAGTGACAGGGATAACGACAAGAAGGGCAAGAGGAGAGAAAAGAAGAGGTACCACAAGAAGAGGGGCGGCGATGCCCACGTGTGCCGCGAGTGGGACTCCGACGAGAGCTCCACCGACTCCTCCGACGACGAGGACGCCGCCAACATCGCCGTCACCAAGGGACTCCTCTTCCCCAACGTCGGCCACAAGTACCTCATGGCAAAGGACAACAAAAGGAAGAAGGTTAAATCAAAATCCTCCACTAAATATGAATCTTCTAGTGATGATAGTGCTAGTGATGAGGAAGATAATTTGCGTACCCTTTTTGCCAACCTTAACATGGAACAAAAAGAAAAACTAAATGAGCTAATTAGTGCCATCCATTAAAAGGATGATCTCTTGGATTCCCAAGAGGACTTCCTAATCAAAGAAAATAAAAAGCATGTTAAAGTTAAAAATGCTTATGCTCTAGAGGTAGAAAAATGTGAGAAATTAACTAGTGAGCTAAGCACATGCCGTGACACTATTGCCAACCTTAGAAATGAAAATGCTAATTCGTTAGCTAAGGTTGATTCTCATGTTTGTAATGTTTCAACTTCCAATTCTAGAGATGATAATAATGATTTACTTGCTAGGATTGAAGAATTGAACATTTCACTTGCTAGCCTTAGAAATGAAAATAAAAAATTGCTTGCTAAGGCTAAAGATTTTGATGTTTGCAATGCTACTATTTCCGACCTTAGAACTAAGAATGATATGTTACATGCTAAGGTTGTAGAATTAAAATCTTGCAAGCCCTCTACATCTATCGTTGAGCATGTATCTATTTGTACTAGGTGTAGAGATGTTGATATTAATGCTATTCATGATCACATGTCTTTAATTAAACAGCAAAATGATCATATAGCAAAATTAGATGCTAAAATTGCCGAGCATAACTTAGAGAATGAAAAATTTAAATTTGCTCGTAGTATGCTTTATAATGGGAGAAGCCCTGGCATCAAGGATGGCATTGGCTTCCAAAGGGGAGACAATGTCAAACTTAATGCCCCTCCTAAAAGATTGTCTAATTTTGTCAAGGGCAAGGCTCCCATGCCTCAGGATAACGAGGGTTACATTTTGTACCCTGCCGGTTATCCCGAGAGCAAAATTAGGAGGATTCACTCTAGGAAGTCTCACTCTGGCTCTAACCATGCTTTTATGTATAAGGGTGAGACATCTAGCTCTAGGCAACCAACACGTGCTAAGTTGCCTAAGAAGAAAACTCCTAGTGCATCAAATGAACATAATCTTTCTTTTAGAACTTTTGATGCATCTTATGTTTTGACTAACAAATCCGGCAAAGTAGTTGCCAAGTTTGTTGGGGGCAAACACAAAGGATCAAAGACTTGTGTTTGGGTACCCAAAGTTCTTGTTTCTAATGCCAAAGGACCCAAAACCGTTTGGGTACCTAAAGTCAAGAACTAAAATTGTTTTGTAGGTTTATGCATCCGGGGGGTCAAGTTGGATACTCGACAGCGGGTGCACAAACCATATGACAGGGGAGAAGAAGATGTTCTCCTCCTACGAGAAAAACCAGGATCCCCAACGAGCTATCACATTCGGGGATGGAAATCAAGGTTTGGTCAAAGGTTTGGGTAAAATAGCTATATCCCCTGACCATTCCATTTCCAATGTTTTTCTTGTCGATTCATTAGATTACAATTTGCTTTCCGTATCTCAATTATGCAAAATGGGCTACAACTGTCTCTTTACTGATGTAGGTGTCATTGTCTTTAGAAGAAGTGATTATTCAATAGCATTTAAGGGTGTGCTAGAGGGTCAGCTATACTTGGTAGATTTTGATAGAGCTGAACTCGACACATGCTTAATTGCTAAGACTAACATGGGCTGGCTCTGGCATCGCCGACTAGCACATGTTGGGATGAAGAATCTTCATAAGCTTCTAAAGGGAGAGCACATTTTAGGATTAACCAATGTTCATTTTGAGAAAGACAGGGTTTGTAGCGCATGCCAGGCAGGAAAGCAAGTTGGAGCCCATCATCCACACAAGAACATCATGACGACCAACAGGCCGCTTGAGCTACTCCACATGGATCTATTCGGCCCGATTGCTTACATAAGCATCGGCGGGAGTAAGTATTGTCTTGTAATAGTGGATGATTATTCTCGCTTCACTTGGGTGTTCTTTTTGCAGGAAAAATCTCAAACCCAAGAAACCTTAAAAGGATTCTTGAGACGAGCTCAAAACGAGTTCGGCTTAAGGATCAAGAAAATTAGAAGCGACAACGGGACGGAGTTCAAGAACTCTCAAATCGAAGGCTTCCTTGAGGAGGAGGGCATCAAGCATGAGTTCTCTTCTCCCTACATGCCACAACAAAATGGTGTAGTGGAGAGGAAGAATCGAACTCTATTGGACATGGCAAGGACCATGCTTGATGAGTACAAGACTTCGGATCGGTTTTGGGCCGAGGCGGTCAACACCGCCTGCTACGCCATCAACCGGTTATATCTACACCGAATCCTCAAGAAGACATCTTATGAACTCCTAACCGGTAAAAAGCCCAATATTTCATATTTTAGAGTCTTTGGTAGCAAATGTTTTATTCTTGTTAAAAGAGGTATAAATTCTAAATTTGCTCCTAAGACTGTAGAAGGCTTTTTACTAGGATATGATTCAAACACAAGGGCATATAGAGTCTTTAACAAGTGCACTGGACAAGTTGAAGTTTCTTGTGACGTTGTGTTTGATGAGACTAACGGCTCTCAAGTAGCGCAAGTTGATCTTGATGAGATAGGTAATGAATAGGCTCCATGCATCGCGCTAAGGAACATGTCCATTGGGGATGTGTGTCCTAATGAATCCGAAGAGCCTCCAAATGCACAAGATCAACCGTCCTCCTCCACGCAAGCATCTCTACTGACTCAAAATGAGGATGAAGCTCAAGTTGAAGAAGTAGAAGATCAAGCAAATGAGCCACCTCAAGATGACGGCAATGATCAAGGGGGAGATGCAAATGATCAAGACAAGGAGGATGAAGAACAAAGACCGCCACACCCAAGAGTCCACCAAGCAATCCAACGAGATCACCCCGTCGACACCATCCTCGGCGACATTCATAAGGGGGTAACTACTAGATCTCGTGTTGCACATTTTTGTGAACATTACTCTTTTGTTTCCTCTATTGAGCCACATAGGGTAGAGGAAGCACTCCAAGATTCGGATTGGGTGGTGGCGATGCAAGAGGAGCTCAACAACTTCACTAGGAATGAGGTATGGCATTTAGTTCCACGTCCTAATCAAAATGTTGTAGGAACCAAATGGGTCTTCCGCAACAAGCAAGATGAGCATGGTGTGGTGACAAGGAACAAAGCTCGACTTGTGGCCAAAGGATACTCCCAAGTTGAAGGTTTGGATTTCGGTGAAACCTATGCACCCGTAGCTAGGCTTGAGTCAATTCGTATATTATTGGCCTATGCTACTTACCATGGCTTTAAGCTTTATCAAATGGACGTGAAAAGTGCCTTTCTCAATGGACCAATCAAGGAAGAGGTCTATGTTGAGCAACCTCCCGGCTTTGAAGATAGTGAGTACCCTAACCATGTTTATAAACTCTCTAAGGCGCTTTATGGGCTCAAGCAAGCCCCAAGAGCATGGTATGAATGCCTTAGGGATTTTCTTATCACTAATGGATTCAAAGTCGGAAAGGCCGATCCTACTTTATTTACTAAAACTCTTGAAAATGACTTGTTCGTATGCCAAATTTATGTTGATGATATTATATTTGGGTCTACTAACGAGTCTACATGTGAAGAATTTAGTAGGATCATGACACAAAAGTTCGAGATGTCTATGATGGGGGAGTTGAAGTATTTCTTGGGATTTCAAGTGAAGCAACTCCAAGAAGGCACCTTCATTAGCCAAACGAAGTATACTCAAGATATTCTAAACAAGTTTGGGATGAAGGATGATAAGCCCATCAAGACACCCATGGGAACTAATGGGCATCTCGACCTCGACACGGGAGGTAAGTCCGTGGATCAAAAGGTATACCGGTCGATGATAGGTTCTTTACTCTATTTATGTGCATCTCGACCGGATATTATGCTTTTCCGTATGCATGTGTGCAAGATTCCAAGCCGACCCTAAGGAAGCTCACCTTACGGCCGTAAAACGAATCTTGAGATATTTGGCTTACACTCCTAAGTTTGGGCTTTGGTACCCTAGGGGATCCACTTTTGATTTGATTGGTTATTCGGATGCCGATTGGGCGGGGTGTAAAATCAATAGGAAGAGCACATCGGGGACTTGCCAGTTCTTGGGAAGATCCTTGGTGTCTTGGGCTTCAAAGAAGCAAAATTCGGTCGCTCTTTCCACCGCCGAAGCCGAGTACATTGCCGCAGGCCACTGTTGCGCGCAATTGCTTTGGATGAGGCAAACCCTGTGGGACTACGGTTACAAATTAACCAAAGTCCCTTTGCTATGTGATAATGAGAGTGCAATCAAGATGGCGGATAATCCCGTCGAGCATAGCCGCACTAAACACATAGCCATTCGGTATCACTTTTTAAGGGATCACCAACAAAAGGGAGATATCGAGATTTCTTACATTAATACTAAAGATCAATTAGCCGATATCTTTACCAAGCCCCTTGATGAACAAACTTTTAACAAACTCAGGCATGAGCTAAATATTCTTGATTCTAGGAACTTCTTTTGTTGATTTGCACACATAGCTCATTTGTATACCTTTGATCATGTCTCTTTCATATGCTATGACTAATGTGTTTCCAAGTCTATTTCAAACCAAGTCATAGGTGTATTAAAAGGGAATTGGAGTCTTCGGCGAAGACAAAGGCTTCCACTCCGTAACTCATTCTTCGCCATCACTCCAAGCAACTCTCCATTTTTGGGGAGAAACCATGAGCACCAAGCAAAAGGACTCCATCTTTGGTATAATCTTCACTCATTTATTTATGACCAAAGGGAGAGAGAGTAATTCAAGGGCTCTAATGATTCCGTTTTTTGCGATTCATGCCAAAGGGGGAGAAAGTATGAGCCCAAAGCAAAAGGACCGCACCACCACCAATTTCAAAGAGTATTTTCAAATGGGTATCTTTGTGTGTTCAAATGGGGGAGAATGTAGTATTTTAAAAATTATATATCAAAACCCTCTTGAACACTAAGAGGAGGATCTCATTTAGGGGGAGTTTTGTTTGGTCAAAGGAAAAGCATTTGAAACAGGGGGAGAAAAGTTCAAATCTTGAAGATGCTTTACAAAATCTTATTCATTTACCTTTGACTATTTGCAAAAGAACTTTGAAAAGGATTTACAAAAGGGATTTGCAAAAACAAAACATGTGGTGCAAGCGTGGTCCAAAATGTTAAAAACAAAGAAACAATCCATGCATATCTTGTAAGTATTTATATTGGCTCAATTCCAAGCAACCTACTTACATTATGCAAACTAGTTCAATTATGCACTTCTATATTTGCTTTGGTTTGTGTTGGCATCAATCACTAAAAAGGGGGAGATTGAAAGGGAATTAGGCTTACACCTAGTTCCTAAATAATTTTGGTGGTTTAATTGCCCAACACAAATAATTGGACTAACTAGTTTGCTCTAGTATATAAGTTATACAGGTGCCAAGGTTCACACTTAGCCAATAAAAAGACCAAGTATGGGATTCAACAAAGAGAGCAAGGGACAACCGAAGGCACCTCTGGTCTGGAGCACCGGACTGTCCGGTGTACACCGGACAGTCCGGTGTACACCGGACTGTGTCCGGTGCACCAGAGGACTCCAACTCAAACTTGCCACCTTCGGGAATTTCCAGAGGCGCTCCGCTATAATTCACCGGACTGTCCGGTGTACACCGGACAGTGTCCGGTGCTCCAAGGAACGGCGCCTCAGGAACTCGCCAGCTTCGGGAAACTGCAACGGCTGCTCCGCTATAATTCACCGGACATGTCCGGTGTACACCGGACTGTCCGGTGTAACTGCGGGACAACGGCTATTTCGGCGCCAACGGCTACCTGCAGCGCATTTATTGCGCGCCAGCGCGCGCAGAAGTCAGGCGCGCCCATACTAGCGCACCGGACACTCTACAGTACATGTCCGGTGCGCCACCGGACATCGAGGCAGGCCCAGAAGACAGTGCTCCAACGGTCGAATCCCAACGGCCTTGGTGACGTGGCTGGCGCACCGGACATGTCCGGTGTACACCGGACTGTCCGGTGCACCATACGACCGTCAGCCCACCAAACGACTAGTTTGGTGGTTGGGGCTATAAATACCCCCAACCACCCACCATTCATGGTATCCAAGTTTTCCACTTCTCAACCACTTACAAGAGCTAGGCATTCAATTCTAGACACACCAAAGAGATCAAATCCTCTTCAATTCCACACAAGGCTTTAGTGATTAGTGAGAGAGATTTGTCGTGTTCTTTTGAGCTCTTGCGCTTGGATTGCTTCTTTTCTTTCTCACTTGTTCTTGTGATCAAAACTCCATTGTAATCAAGGCAAGAGGCACCAATTGTGTGGTGGCCCTTGCGGGGAAGTTTTGTTCTCGGTTTTGATTTGAGAAGAGAAGCTCACTCGGTCGGAAGGACCATTTGAGAGAGGGAAAGGGTTGAAAGAGACCCGGTCTTTGTGACCACCTCAACGGGGAGTAGGTTTGCGAGAACCGAACCTCGGTAAAACAAATCCTTGTGTCACACTCCTTATTTGCTTGAGATTTGTTTTGCACCCTCTCTCGCGGACTCGTTTTTATTTCTAACGCTAACCCGGCTTGTAGTTGTGTTTATATTTGTAAATTTCAGTTTCGCCCTATTCACCCCCCTCTAGGCGACTATCAGAAATACATTAGTATTTAATGATCAACCAATGTATTAAGAAATAGAAATACTTACCCTTCATTGATCAGATTCATTGACTTGGCATACAGCCACCATCTGCACCAACTTCAATAAGCTTGACGTCTATGTGATCTCCAACATTAAAATCCTGCAGCAAATGTGGTGGATTGGGTTACTTAAACAAGATGGGAGGGAGGTAAGCAGATGAAACAAATTCATGACGTTTTGCCACATCCTCAACCTTGCATATTCACCTCGTATTCTCGAATAAATCTGTAACAGTCACCTACCACCTCTGCAATTTTCTGGAACTCTACAATCTCAGCCAAAGCACCACCTAAGGCTAAAATACAGATTGTGTGCTAAAAAATTGTGTGTACCTTGTTATCTATGGATGGAGAATTTGGTGCGAACCATGTGTCCTGCAGCTCACTCTGGCAATGCGCGAAGTAGGAGTCAGTATATTCCTCATAACCATGAATGAAAGTGGTATTGTCTGACTGCATAATTCATGTTGATTCCTCAAATGGCAGCCTCAACCTTGTATGACAAATCGTGTCCTACCGAAGATTAGGTGGTGGTGATCTATACTCTTGTTATTGTTAGTTCGGTGATGAAACAATTTAGCTATATCTCTTCTTTCGCAGTTATGTTTCAACAACAAATTGGCATCTGTAGTATTAGATAGGCTTGTAAACACAATTAATAGACACAAATGTGATTAATTGATCCTGTAGAATTACCTTTTAGAGATCCTAAACGACAAATGGTTATTATATAATAACATATGTTCCTAGCAATTCAATACGTAAGAGCTTGATTTACCGCACCTAGTTATTGCCTACAGATATTTGATGCCACATTAGAAGGAATTTAGGAAAAGAAACAGGGATTTGTCATAGTTGGCACCGATTGAAGCGTGGGAATCCAACTTGACGCAAGCCACTGGTGAGCAAACTAACTTTAAGATCTCAGAATTGAAGGAACATACATGGATGGCATCATGATGTTGGGGCGTACCGGGTGGAGGGGCTATGGAGAGATGCTGTTGCGACCGATGGTGACAGCGACCTCCCCGACGCCATCCAAGAACAACACATCGCCACCGTCCATCTTCTTCTTCGAGACGTTGCTTGGTGTGGGTTGACCATCGGACGACTGCACGGAGACAAAAGCAGCGGGCTGGGGCATCCTGAGCGCCTCCGACAGCTGCACCGAACAAAGAACATGAAGGTTCAGGCAGGGAGAACACACTCCTCCCCTAACAATGACGGAGGAGAGCAGACACTCGTGGGCCGTCCAGTGGAGAATGGGAGGAGGGGCGCTCACCTGATGCAGTCGGCTGTTGCGACTCATGTGGCGCCCCCTCCGTCCAGATCAGAAGGTCCACCATTGATGTGTGGGACTCTCTCATCAGTGTCGGCCTCTCCATGTCGCCCTCCTCTCCAACCACCTCTTCTTTCCTTCGCACAACCTTCTCGATAGTATCCACCCACGAGTGGTTGAGGTCGGCGTACGCGTTGACAGCGGCAGCGGTATTGGGAGGATCGACACAATTGTTGCGGGATCTGAAATTTTGGCCAGGGAGTGGTCTTGCGCTGGTAGATCTCGTAACATCCTAATCTTCGTATAACAACAGTCTGTTACACCATAATATTCTCAAAATTGTAAATACATAAAATGGCATAAATCTGGAACTATCTAGACATCTCAACCCAAACAACCAATTCAGGGACTTGGCTCTGCACATACAAAATGAGGACTGGTCGACGCAAGTATATACCCTAGACAAGGAAATGTGTTTCTAGCCTGCTAACGTCCAAAGCATCCATGGTGCTGGAGCAAATGACCCATTTGGTGGCACACATTTATTATACCTATCATGGTGCTCGACATGAATCTGACGCTTCATGGGCCTCACGTATGCAATGCAAAAGCAAGAGCAACAATAGGATGATGATGATTAGTAATTACGTGGAGGCAGTTGAGCGCGGACTCGACGAGCTTGACGTGCTTGGTCTCGACGGCGAGGCGGGTGGCTGCAGCACCAGGCACCAGCTCGGCCTGCGGCCCATCGAGCATGCGCCCAGCTGACCCAAGCGCCTTCGTGATGACTGCGCCCTCTGCCGTAGCCCCCTTTGAAGCTATCTGGAACGACACGGACCACGCAGAGATCATCACAACTCCAACATCAGCCGCCATGAGATCCCAATGCGAGGGAGGAGAGGGTAGAAAGGGGCTGCACGCACCGAGACATCACTGAATGGATTGCTGCAGCGTGGCGAACTTGCCGTAGTTGGCCTATGCGTGACGAATCCACCCGCTTTAGATTAGGAAGGGGTCGCACTCGCACACATCGAAGGCCCCACAGCGTCCGCCATGACCGCGGTCGCAGAGACAGGAGAGGGGTTAGATCCGAGGAGGGGGTGGGCCTAGGATGGTGAGGGCGCGAGATCTGCGACGACGACAGCGTGGACCCACGGTGGTTGGGGTAGCCGTCGCATGCCGCGGTGGTGCCGTTCTCCAGATCCACGATGCAACAAATTCGGATCTTGAGTAAGCTGGAGATGAGGGGATTAGAGCTTACCATCTTGCGTTGTGCTGCGATGGAGGGAAGCGCGTTTGATGCGGCGACGGCGGCGGAGCTGCAGGCAGGCGGCCCTAGGTCCGCTCGGGGCGAGGGACCGCGGTGGGGGGTTGGCGACGAGTAGGCTCGCGAGGGGGGGGTTGTGCGTGGGCATCGTAGGGGCAGGTGGGGAGCATGCACACGCAGCAGCAACGCTGCCTCGACGGGAGGGCATCGCGCGGCAGGGGCAAGGATCGCGGGGACAGGGGTGTCCATGGGCGAGATCGCGGGGTGGGCGTGGGGGCAGACGCGGAGGATTTTGGAATGGCGCTTTCCATAGCCGCGCGGACGCGGACGCCGGGGCGCGGCTGCGAGATGCGGGGACGGGGCGTGTATCGGCCGCGAGATTAGCGGCGAGCGGTGGGGGAGGCGGAGCCATGGTGAAAGTGGTGGACGCCCTCCGTCCACCCTTAAGGATTAGTAGAGATTCCCTCTGTTTTGCCCCTGGGCCCACATGTCGGGGCTCAGCACCCTTGTATGTGCCCCCCTTGAGCTATAAAAGGGAGGGCACACGACGTTACAAGGCAGACCCAACTTAGGCTCAAGCTCACTTAGACTCTCAGACTCACAAGTTCATACAAGCTCTCAAGCTTAATACAGCACACAGTCGAGTAGGGTATTACGCTCTGGCGGCCCGAACCACTCTAAACTCTGGTGTGTTCTTGTGTTTATCCTGAATCCATCTAGCAGGCAAAACGCTTAGGCCTCTCCTCATCTTAGGATTTAGGGCGGGTGCGTTCTGCCACCCGGCCAGAGAATTTCATCTCCGACAGATTTATTACGAAAAATAAAATACCTTCAAACCCTCGCAATATATATATGGCTGGAGCCCTCTCGCCGAGCCCTTTCCAAATCTCAAAATCGTCTCCCTAGATTTGATCCACAATTCCCAAAATTGGTTGCTGAAGTTCATGCGGTTCCAACTCCGACGAGCAATTACTTTCAATCTGTGTGTCGTTGGTAAAATCCGAGAGTACTGATGCGTTCTTCTCGTTGAGGGCTTCGTCTTGGTGCTTTTGATTCATCAATCCAACCTCCGATTTGCCGGCAAATGAGGATTTCTCCTCGACTCCAGCGAGGGCTTTCTTCTCCAGTGAGTTTTCTCTGCTACCCATAGAAGTTCTTCTTTTCTTCTCCGTATGTCTGTCCCTCCCCTACAATCCCTCTAATCTCACCCCTACATGCCACCTCTCCCCTCCCTCCCCCTCCCTGTGCCCCCTGCACGGCGGCATGTCCCTGCCCCCGGCGCGCGCGACGCGTGCAGCCGAGCGCCCACTGTGGCCACAGGCACTAAAATTTCGTTTAATTTAGCACATACGTATGTTCGATTTAAACATTCCATATCTTTTGCGTTATAAAACTGATTCGCTCCGTTCAAGTCGTGTTAGATTCGTATTAAAGTTGTCTACATATTAAAAATATTATTCTATGATGTCACATGTTTTAAATACTTTATTAAATGTTTGCTTCGACAAAGATTATTACATTAGTGTTCTAATTAAATCTAATTTATGGTTTTCAACTTGCGCTTTTATAAATAAATATCAACATGGTTAATATTATCTTAAATACTCTTTTATTAATAATTGTTTAGTATAAATGTACCATCTATTTAGTAGTTCTCGCGTGCCGTGGTTGTCCGTGCGTCGTTCGCACGTGCTGTTCACGCGTTGTCATGTTGTTTCGCACGTCATGCGCTCTGTCTTGCGCCATTAATTCATCTCGCTTAGAATCGCTCATATTAATTAAATTACTTATTTAACCAAGAGTTGTTAATTTAGCAGATTAATATAAACTAAGTAATGGCTCTATTTTACATTTGATAAATGTCGATTAATACAAGTATGTTGAATTAAATGTTCTAGTTTATATTTGTATAACGTAAACACGATAACTTCTCAATCGTAGCTTCGATCTCGACATTTCTATTTCTCGTGTGACCGTAGAAGCAAGTTTTATTTCGTGTTGCATGTTTTTATAATGTTTCCCTTCTATGGTGTATTGTTCATTTGTGTTTCAACAATGTTGAATGTATGTTCGCACTCGCCTAGATAGCGTTCCGTCCGTGGAGTCTGAGGAAGTTGCAACTGTTTGGTGAAGGCAAGTGTCCTATGGCCGATTATGTCCTATTTACTTTATAATTCACTGTTTCGCATACTCTAAGTAACCTAAGGATTGACTAGCTTTCTATTTATCATGTCCTTGATTACCATTTTGGGTTGGGCTACTATGATCAACTACATGCTAGTGCTTTACTTTGATCAGTGAATATGATGATAATTACATTATGATACAATGATTCATTCTGATTATGATTACGAACTTATGATATTTTAGGGGGCTCGGGTTGTTTCCCGAGTATCTCTCTTTAAGGATCTGTTCGTTGAGAGACCACCCGAGAAAACAATACAACCATGAGGGTGGTATGGGATCTAGGGATGTAGCTTGCTTCGTCGTTGTGCCATCAAAGGGGACTGGGGCATAGTGCTTACTCTACTAAGGGTGGGTGCCGAGGTTCATTTGATTTGGTTTTGTTAGTCACCCCCTTAAGGATGAGTATTGTGTCTATACGACTGGTGAAACCTAACGGGCGGCTACACACCAGGAGAATCTTTGTAATGGCTACGTAGTGATACCCTGCCAAACCACGTAGAAAGTGATCAATGGGTAGTAGCTCCTCGGGCAGAAAGGAAACCACGGTTCGTGGGTAAAATGTGCAACCTCTGTAGAGGGTTAGAAACTGGTATATCAACTGTGCTCACGGTTAAGAGCAGCCTTGGGATCCTCTTTGATTAGAGATACTCTGGATACATTTATATTGATGGTTTAATGATGATGGCTATATTTATGGTTTCTGGTACTTTCCTCTCAGAGAAGGTGCTTTTGGGATATCAACTTGGGTTCTATGATAAAACTTGGCTTCCACTACTGATAAATACCTGGCGAACTAAAATCAACTGCTTTGAGCTTAACCCCACAAACAACTAGTTCGCTTTAGCCCGGGACATTTGTTGAGTACGTTGATGTTTACTCACCCTTGCTTAAACACCAAACACCAGGTTCTCCACATTGCAACCACTGCTCAAGAGGAGACGAAGGCCACGCGGAGGACTTTTAGTTGTTCTAGGACTTCGAGGAGTTCTAGACTAGATTAGCATCAAACCCCCAGTCAGCTTCCTGTGAAGGCCTTATCTTTACTACGTTTCATTTAGTTTTTTGATTTCAGTTTGAGTTAATGACTATGTGGATATTTCGGACATCATGATGTACTAAAGTATACTTACGCTATTATTTGAGCATCGTGTGATGATGTCTAGTAATGTAATCGTTATGTACGCGAAATTCTGATACTGGCACATACATGGTTCGCATTCGATTTGCCTTCCAAAACCGAGTGTGACATCGGCCAGTCTCTGGCGTGGTGCCTGTGTCTGTGTGCTTGCAACCACTGATAAGGGTCGCCGGCGATGAGTGTCACACTCGGTTTTAGAAGGCAAACTGAATGCGAACCATGTACGTGCCAGGATCAGCAATTCGCGTACACAACAGTTACATAACCGGACATCATCACATAGTGCTCAAACATAACATAAAAGAGGATAATAGTTGATTACATCATGATACCCGAGACATCCATATAGTCATTGACATATATCAAAGTGCGAAAACGAAACGTGGCTAAATACGACCTTCACAGTTAGCCAAATGGGGGTTTGTCGCTAACCCACGCCTAGAACTCATCGTACTCTTGGAACTCCTGGAAATCCTCCACCACGACTTCATCTTCTCCTGAACAGTAGTTGCAATGTGGACAACCTGAGGGGGTTTGGTGTGTAAAGCAAGGGTGAGTACACATCAGCATACTCAGCAATTGTCCCGTTTGGATGTAGTGGACAAGCTTTATGTGGGGTTTGAGATCAAGCAGTTGCTTTTAGTTGGTCAGGTAATTATTACTAGTAGAGAGCCAGGTTTTAGTATTAACCCAAGCTGTTAAACCAAAAGTACCATTTCTAAACGGAAAGAATACCAGAAACCATAATCATAATCATAATAAAAATCACCATTATCCTCATCATTATCTGTAAACATAATATCTCTGATCAATGTGTCTCTAATCAATGGAGCTCCCAAGGCCGCTCATAACTGCGAGCACGACTGATATATCAGTTTTATAACACTCTGCAGATGTTGCACACTTTACCCACGAGCTGTGATTCTTTTTTTCCTCAGGCCGATCAAACCCTTAAACGCTACCAAGGTGAATAGGCAAGGTTTCACTATGTAGCCTTTACTAAGATTTCCTGAGGCTGTAGTCACACGTTAGGTTTCTTAAATATATCGCACTCCTCCCCAAGGGGCAAACCACCCTCGGTAGAGCGAGTCGCATACACCGAGACCCATTGACGGCACGACGACGAAGCAAAACTACACCTCATTTCCTCAAATTATCCAGCTAAGGGCGTCCTATACCACCCTCATGGTTGTACGGTTTTCCCGGGTGGTCATCCAACGACCAGTCCTTACGGAGAGGCACTCGAGAAACTGTTTGAGTCATCTTAAATGTCACAATACCATCATCATAATTAAAAAGGAGTAAACAATGTATCATAAATAATATCATCATGTTCATTGATTAGGGTGAAGCACTAGCATAAAGCTAAACTAAAATGATCTAACCCACATAGGTAAACAAGGACAAGATAAACAAAGCTAGTCAATCCTTAGGTATAAATTGTGTAAATACGGGGAGTGAATTATAAAATGAGTAGGACATAGATGGGTCAAAGGACACTTGCCTTCACCAACCAGCTGTTGCTCAGGGTCTTCATCTCCAACTCCTTTGGACTCCGCCAAAGGACTGTTATCTATACGAGTTCAAACATACATTCCACAAACTTAATATAAAAAGAAACAATACACCACACAACAAAATGCAACAAATAACCACACGCTTGGCGCAGGGCTCGCACCTATGACTATGCGAGAAAGAAAATACAACAGTTGAGGCTATAGTCGAAATTTGATTACGTTAAGCAGCTATGAATTAAAATACATGTCTAAACATAACAACATTAATTTAATAATCGCGCTATGCATAAACCAAAGTTACGCTACACGCTTAATTATTATAAACAACTCATTGTAAATTTAAAAGGATTGTCCCGCGATGAAATACGCAATACAACGCATAATTTAAACGGAAAATAAACGAACCGTCGCGCGACGAAGCGCACGACGCAACGCGACTCAACCTGAAATTAAATTGGATTGTCACGCAACGACGCGCGTGATGCAACACTTAGACTAAACTGAAATCAAAACGGATCGTCACGTGTCAGAGCGTGCAACGAAACACTTGAATTAAATCTGAAATTAACACAAAGTGTCGTACGACGGAGCGCGCGACGCAACACACTAATAAATCTGAATCTAAAATGAAACGTCGTACGACGATGCGCGCAACGCAACACACTAAATAATATGAATTTAAAATGAATTGTCGTACGACGCAGCACATGAATTAAACTGAATTTAAAACTGAATTTGAACTGCATTTAAACGCTACGCGCGCTAGGGTAGCGCACGGGGTTAGGGCTACGCGCGCTGTGGACGGGGCTGCGCGCGCCGGGGTCGCGCCGGGGATGCCGCCGGGGGGTGCCAGACAGGGCCGCACCGGGGGTCGCCGGATAGGGGTTGCGCCTAGGGGCGGACAGGGGCCACGCCGGGGGGCGGCAACAGGGGCCGCGCCAGGGAGAAGGGAGGGAGGAGGGAGAGAAGAGGAGAGAGGAAGAGAGGGGGAGCTCACCTCGAGGCTCGACGATCGGCGGTAACTGCTCACCGGAATCCCACCTAGGGCAAGGGGAGGTGGAAGAGAGGGAGAGGGAAGTTTCTACGCGGTAAAAGAGAATTGAGAGAGAGAGGGGGGCGCATGGGTGAGAGACTCCGACGAGAGCTCCACCGACTCCTCCTCCGACAAGGACGCCGTCAACATCGCCGTCAACAAGGGCCTCCTCTTCCCCAATGTCAGCCACCAGAAGTTTCATGGCTAAGGACGACAAAAAGAAGAAGGTACACTCTAGAGCCACACCCAAATATACCACATCTAGTGATGAGGGTAGCTCTAGTGAAAATTAAGATGATTTAGTTTCTCTCTTTGCCAACCTCACCATGGACCAAAAGAAAAAATTAAATGAATTAATTGAAACCATTAACGAGAAGGATGATCTCTTGGAATGCCAAGAGGACTTGCTCGTTAAGGAAAATAAAAAATTTGTTAAATTGAAGAATGCTTATACTCTAAGATTGAAAAACTAAATGCTTGCAATGATTCAATTTCATGTCTTAGAGATGAGAATGCTAGTCTAAATGCTAAGATTAATGAATTGAATACATGCATATCATCAACATCTACTGTTGAAAATGTTGCCGTTTGTACTAGATGTAGAGATGTTAATATAGAAGCTATTGATGATCACATTGCCATGATTAAACAACAAAATGATCACATAGCTAATTTAAATGCAAAAAATGCGAGCATGAGCTAGAAAATGGAAATTTTAAATTTGCTAGAAGCATGCTATACAATGGGAGACGCCCCGACATTAAGGATGGCATTGGGTTCCAACAAGGGAACCAAAGGAATGTCAAGCTTAATGCCTCTAAGAAATTGTCTAACTTTATAAAGGGCAAGGCTTCCA
Source organism: Zea mays (assembly GCF_902167145.1). Lineage (NCBI taxonomy): Eukaryota > Viridiplantae > Streptophyta > Magnoliopsida > Poales > Poaceae > Zea > Zea mays. The sequence continues at coordinate 208,361,221 of NC_050097.1, forward strand.
TGGTTCAGGATAGTGAAGGCTATATTTTATATTCTTCAAACTTTCCTGAGCATAAAATTAGGAGAATTCATGCTAGGTAACCTCATTCTGTTTCTCATCATGCATTCATGTATAAAAATGAGGCTTCTAGCTCTAGGCATATCACTCATATTAAAATGCCTAAAAAGAAAATTCCTAATGCATCAAATGAGCATAACATTTCATTTAAGACTTTTGATGTTACTTATGTGCTAACTAACAAATCAGGCAAAGTAGTTGCCAAATATGTTGGGGACAAACACAAGAGTCCAAAGACTTGTGTTTGGGTACCCAAGGTACTTGTTTCTAATGTGAAAGGACCCAAGACTGTTTGGGTACCTAAGAACAAGGACTAAACTTGTTTTGTAGGTTTATGCATCCGGTGGATCAAGTTGGATAATCGATAGTGGGTGCACAAACCACATCACAGGGGAGGAAAGGTTGTTCTCCTCATATGAGAAAAATGAAGACTCCCAAAGAGCTATCACATTCGGGGATGGAAAACAAGGTTTGGGTAAAATAGCTATATCTCCTAACCACTATATTTACAATGTTTTTCTCGTAGATTTTTTAGATTACAATTTGCTTTCTGTTTCTCAATTATGCAAAATGGGCTACAAATGTCCTTTTACGAATATATGTGTTACTATCTTTAAAAGAAGTGATGATTCAATAGCAATTAAGGGAGTGTTAGATGGTCAGCTATATTTAGTTGATTTTAATGATAACAAAGCTAAACTAGACACTTGCTTAATTGCTAAGACTAACTGGGTTGGCTCTGGCATCGCCGACTAGCCCGTGTTGGAATGAAGAATCTTCATAAGCTTCTAATGGGAGAGCACATTTTAGGACTAACAAATGTTCATTTTGAGAAAGACAAGATTTATGGCGAATGTCAAGCAGGAAAGCAGGTTGGAGTCCATCATCCACACAAGAATATCATGACGATGGACATGCCGCTTGAGCTACTCCACATGGACCTATTTGGCTCGATCTCTTATATAAGCATCGATAGGAGTAAGTACTGTCTAGTTATTGTGGATGATTATTCTCGCTTCACTTGGGTGTTCTTTTTGCAGGAAAAATCACAAACCCAAGAAACTTTAAAGAGATTCTTAAGACGAGCTCAAAATGAGTTCGGATTGAGAATCAAAAAGATAAGAAGCGACAATGGGACGGAGTTCAAGAATTCATAAATTAAAGGTTTTCTTGAGGAGGACGGGATCAAGCATGAGTTCTCTTCTCCCTACACACCTCAACAAAATGGTGTAGTTGAGAGGAAGAATATAACTCTATTGAATATGGCGAGGACCATGCTTGATGAATACAAGACACCGGACCGGTTTTGGGCGGATGCGATTAACACCGCCTGCTACTCCATCAACTGGTTATATCTTCACCGAATCCTCAAGAAAACATCGTATGAACTCCTCACTGGTAAAAAGCCCAATGTTTCATATTTTAGGGTCTTTGGGAGCAAATGCTTTATTCTTATTAAAAGAGGTAGAAGTTCTAAATTTGCTCCTAAAGCTGTAGAAGGCTTTTTACTAGGTTATGACTCAAACACAATGACATATAGAGTCTTCAATAAGTCCATTGGATTAGTTGAAATTTCTTGTGACATTGTGTTTGATGAGTGTCACACCCGGTTTTGAAGGTAAACCGAATGCGAACCATGTACGTGCCAGGATCAGTAATTCACGTACACAACGATTACATAAATGACTCATCATAGCACAATGCTTCGAATTACAATAAAGAGTAAGTAATAATGTTATAGACTAGAGCCATTTACATAATATAAATCAAAGTACACATAATCGAAACGTAGCCAACGTAAATAAACCCACCACAGGCAGCTGACTGGGGGAGGTCGCTAGCCTAATCCTCGAACTCGTCGAAGTCCTGGAACTCGTGGAGATCCGCCTCGACACCTTCTTTACCTGAGCATAGATTGCACCAAAGGCAACCTGGTGTTTTGTGAAAGCAAGGGTGAGTACACATCAACGTACTCAGCAAATGTCCTGTTTGGCTGTAGTGGACTAGTTTTATGTGGGGTTAAGGTCAAGCAGTTGCTTTTCGCTGGTCAAGTTATTATTACTAGTAGAGAGCCGGGTTTTAGCATTAACCCAAGTTGTTAACCCAAAAGTACCCTTTCCAAATGGAAAGAATACCAGAAACCATTACCATAATCATAATCATAAAAACCATCATTATCCTCATCATCATCTGTAACCAAACATCTCTGATCAATGTGTCTCTAATCAATGGAGCTCCCTTGGCCGCTCATAACCACGAGCACGGCTCATATATCAGTTTCATAACACTCTGCAGAGGTTGCACACTTTACCCACAAGTTGTGATTCCCTCTTGCCTCGGGCCGATCAAACCCTTAAACACTACCAAGGTGAATAGGCAGGGTTTCACTACGTAGCCTTTACAAAGATTTCCTAGGGCTGTAGTCGCCTGTTAGGTTTCCTAAATGCACCGCACTCCTCCCCAAGGGGTGAACCAACCTTGGCTGAGTGAGCCGCATACACCGAGCCCCATTAACGGCACGACGGCGAAGCGACTACACCCTAGTTCCTCTAATTACTCAGCTAAGGGCGTCTCATTCCACCCTCATGGTTGCATTGTTTTCCCGGGTGGTCATCCAACGAACCAGTCCTTATGGAGAGGCACTCGAGAAACAGCTCGAGTCCCCTAAAGTATCACCAGTCCGACGTCATAATCATAATGACAACATCGTATCATAAGTGTTCACATCATGTTCATTGATTAGAGTAAAGCAATAACATGAATCTAACGTAGTAACCCAAAAGGTAATCAAGGACAAGGTAAATAGAAAGCTAGTCAATCCTTATGTTGTTCATAGTATGCAGGACAGTGAATTATAAAGTAAATGGGACATAATGGGTCAGAGAACACTTGCCTTCACCAAACAGATGCTCAGGGTCTTCGATCTCGTAGAACTCGAAGAACTTGATCACATGGTCGCCGAAGCTTGATCTTCGATTCCTCGAAGCTCGGAAACGGGTCGCGGTCTATTCTCGACGTGAAGCGAAGACGAACAGGCACAAGCAAACAAACATATACATATACATAAGAACATTACACCATATAAAGAAAAACATAATCAAAACATGAATACGAAATAGAGCGTGTTACTACAGTCACGCGAGGAAAAAGAAATGCGATAGTCGAAGCTATGATCGAGAAATTAACGGGTTTAGGCTAAACAAATATTAACTATCACATTTAATTCGACATTATCAAATATAAATTATAACTACTATGTAGTTTTGATTCAATCTGCTACAATAACAGCTATCAAATAAATAACTAATCTAATTAGCACGAGAGATTCTAAGCGAGGTAAGTTTACGATGCGCGAAACAACATGCCAGCTTGCGAACGACACGTGCGACATAGCGCGCGGACGACGCACGAAACAGCACGACGATGTGCGAACGACGCGCGGACACGCGTGCGAACAACACGCGCGACACGCGAACCAGACGCGCGGCAGAACGAGCGAAGGAAAGGCGACGACGCGCGAACAGTGCGCGAATGACACGTGAATACGCACGCGACAACGTGCGAGCAATATAAAATAGAGAGCGCTTCTACAATTACGCGGGGATAAGAAACGCAACGGTCGAGAGGTTAACATGTTTACACTAAGCAAGTATTAATTAGAATATTAGTTCGATATAATTATAATTACATGAATTGATATTATCATATCAAATATAAATTATTATTTAGATTTGACTAAATTACTATTTAAATAGTGAAGGATTGAACCAATAATTAATTAATTGACCCGAGTTATTATAAATGAACGATTTAATATCGTACGCGAACAACGCGCGATACACGCGAACGACGTGCGACAACGCGTGCGAATAGCACACGCGACACTCGCGAACGACACACGACGACGACGCGCGCGAAACAGCATGAACAACGCGACGACGACGAGCGCCACACGTGTGAACAACGCGACATACGAGTACTGCTAAATTATGTCATTCTTATATTAGCCACATATTAAATATAACATTTAAGTCATCATAATCACGCTAATAGGTATCTATAAACGCATAATTATATTAGCAGACATTTATAAAATATAAATTAACGCAACTGCTTAGTATAGATTAATATGATATTCTAACAGCTACACAGGTGACTAATTAACGTAAGTGATCATAAGCGAAGACAATTTAATAACGTGCGCGACAACTCGTGAAACGAAGTATGCCATACTTCACAAACGACGACGCGCGTGAAACATCTCGCGCGACGCACGCTACAACACGCTAATTATGTGCAGACCAGTCGCGTGGCGCACGCACGAACATGTATGGACGACGACTACGCGCATGACAACGCGCGACATACGTGAACGACGCGTGACGCGTGAAGCAGCACGCGAACACGCGAGAATCATTAAATAATTGTTGTTTTTATACCAGACACTAAATAGATATTAAATATAACATCCAAGTTGTTAAAATCACATTACCACATATTTATAATCGTATAATTAAAATCGTAAATTGATCTGATTGAGTATTCAATTTAATGACTGACAACCAATAGGAAATTAATTAGTGCAGGAGTAGACGCGGGATTCTCACATTGCGACGTCGGCGGATGGCGAGGCGAGTCGACGACGTGTTGCGCGCACGACGTACAACACGAGCGATGGCGAGGCTGCTGCTACGCCATGGGTGAGCCTTGGTGGGGCGTCGCTTAGCCAGCGCGCCATGGCCGGATCAACCGCGCCAGCCGCGGGCAGCAAGTCGCGCCGATGCGTGCGAGAGGGCATGTGAAGGCAGGGTTTCGTGGCTTCGGGTGGGGACGTGGTGTTTGGGAGGTGAGCACATGGCGAGGACGGCCCCAGCGCGGCGGCTGGCGTCGGCCACAGGGCCATGCTCGTCGGCCTGCTTGCAGCAGCGAGGAGAGGGAGACAGCAGCGAGGAGAGGGAGACGTGGGGGTGGGGAGAGGATCCATGGACGTGGTGTGTTTTGGGCGGTTTCCTGGCGGTCAGGACGGCGGCTGCTAGCATCAGGGAGAGGAAAAATGGTGCTGTGCATCGTGGGGAAGCAGGGAGAGAAGTTGGGGGAGATAGAGATGACAGAGGAAGATGAACAGTGGCTCCGGCGGCGCCCAGGAGCGCCCGAGCACGTGCCGTGGGGCTGCAGCACGCGGCTGGGCCGAGCTGGCCTAGGGGCGCTGCGTGCTGGGCTGTGCCGGGTAGGGAATGCAGGGTGGGCCGGGGGAGCTGGGCTGCGCGCTGCTAGGTGGGGAAATGGCCTGCTGGGCCGCTGGGAAGGGGGTGGCGCGGGGCAGCTGGGTCGATTTGGCCTGGCGGCCTGGGCAGGGGCGGTGGTGGGCCGCACAGCGGGAGCACACTGTTGGACGCGCTGGGCCGCGGGGACACGCTGGTGGGTCGTGCGCGCCGAGTGGGCCAGGGGGGAGAGGCACCAGGTGGGCCAGCAGGAGGGGAAAGGGGCGCAGACCAGCGTTGGGCTGGGAAACAAAATTGGGCCGCGAGCAGGCTGAAAGGGAGTGGGTGCTGATTTCCCTTTTATTTATTTGTTTATTTCTTTTCTTTTTCTCTCTTTCTTTTGTTTCTATTCCCTCTTATTTAATTTCAAGCTCGAGCACATCCTCACAAATGAGAAGAATTCACAGCAAGCAAAATCGCCAGTCAAGAGAAATATGCACTCCTACATGATGAAACAATCGAAATTCCCTAGGGTTTTGAACATACTACGATTAATACTTATATAGTATAAAATAACTCCTCAATATTTAGAGAAAGAGAAGTAAAGCAAATTAAGGAGAGTGTAACACCTGAATTTTGGTGGATATTAAAATAAGAAATTTTATACCCCCAAATTCAGGGTGTTACAATGAGACTAATGGCTCCCAAGTGGAGCAAGTCGATCTCGATGAACTAGATGATGAAAAGACTCCGTGCGTCGCTCTAAGGAACATGTCCATTGGTGACATGTGTCCAAAAAAATCCGAGGAGCCCACACAAGCACAAGATCAACCATCATCTTCCATGCAAGCATCTCCACCAACTCAAGATGAGGACGAGGCTCAAGAAGAAGAGGATGAAGATCAAGACAATGGGCCACCTCAAGAGGAGGACATTGATCAAGGGGGAGATGACGATGAAGACAAGGAAGATGAACAAGAGATTAGGGATCAAAGACCGCCACACCCAAGAGTCCACCAAGAATTTCAGGATCACCCCGTCAACTCCATTCTTGGTGATATTCATAAGGGAGTAACCATTAGATCTCGAGTTGCACATTTATGTGAACATTACTCTTTTGTGTCTTCTATTGAGCCATACAGGATAGAAGATGCATTAAGAGATCCGGATTGGGTGGTGGCTATGCAAGAGAAGCTCAACAACTTCACAAGAAATGAGGTATGGCATTTAGTTCCACGTCCTAATCAAAATGTTGTAGGTACCAAGTGGATATTCCGCAACAAGCAAAATGAGCATGGTGTGGTTGAAAGTCGCCTAGAGGGGGGTGAATAGGCAAATCTGAAATTTATAAACTTTAAGCACAACTACAAGCCGGGTTAGCGTTAGAATTAAATGCGAGTCCGAGAGAGAGGGCGAAAACAAATCACAAGTGAATAAGAGCGGATGACACGGTGATTTGTTTTACCGAGGTTCGGTTCTTGCAAACCTACTCCCCATTGAGGTGATCACAAAGACCGGGTCTCTTTCAACCCTTTCCCTCTCTCAAACAGTCACTTAGACCGAGTGAGCTTCTCTTCTCAATCAAACAGGACACTAAGTCCCTACAAGGACCACCACACAATTGGTGTCTCTTGCCTTGATTACAATTGAGTTGGAAACAAGAAAGAAGGAAGAAGAAAAGCAATCCAAGCGCAAGAGCTCAAATGAACACAAATGTCTCTCTCTCTCTCGTCACTAATTTGTTTGGAGTGATTCCGGACTTGGGAGAGGATTTGATCTCTTTGATTGTGTCTTTGAATGAAGTCTAGAGCTCTTGTGTGAGGTTTGATGGCTGAAAACTTGGATGCATTGAAGTGTGGTGGTTGGGGGTTATTTATAGCCCCAACCACCAAGTTGACCGTTGGTGGAGGCTGCTGTCGTATGGCGCACCGGACAGTCCGATGCGCCACCGGACACTGTCCGGTGTGCCAGCCACGTCACCATGTCGTTGGAGCTTCTGACAACTGGGCCACCGGACAGTCGGGTGGTGCACCAGACAGTCACTATTCACTGTCCGGTGCGCCTTCTGGCGCTGCTCTGACTTCTGCGCGTGCAGGCGCGCACTGTTCACTTTTAATGTTCCGTTGCAGACGACCGTTGGCGTTGTGTAGCCGTTACTCCGCTGGCACACCGGACAGTCCGGTGCTACACCGGACAGTCCGGTGAATTATAGCGGAGTGACTCCCAGAATTCCCGAAGGTGGCAAGTTTGGAGTTGGGTTCCCTAGTGCACCGGACACTGTCCAGTGGTCCACCGGACAGTCCGGTGCGCCAGACCAGGGCTGCCTTTGGGTTGTCTTTTGCTCTCTTTATTTGAACCCTTTCTTGATATTTTATTGGTTTGTGTTGAACCTTTGGCACCTGTAGAACTCATAACCTTGAGCAAACTAGTTAGTCTAATTAATTTGTGTTGGGAAATTCAACCACCAAAATTCATATAGGAAAAGGTGTAAGCCTATTTCCCTTTCAATCTCCCCCTTTTTGGTGATTGATGCCAACACAAACCAAAGCAAATATAAAAGTGCATAATTGAACTAGTTTGCATAAGGTAAGTGCAAAGGTTGCTTGGAATTAAACCAATAATTATTTTTATTAGATATGCATGGATGGCTTTCTTCTTGTTAAAATTTTGGACCACGCTTGCACCACTTGTTTTGTTTTGCAATATTTTGGAAAAAAAATTCAAAATCTTTTGCAAATAGTCAAAGGAATATGAATAAGATTTTGAGAAGCATTTTCAAGATTTGAAATTTTCTCCCCTGTTTCAAATGCTTTTCCTTTGACTAAACAAAACTCCCCTTAATGAAATCCTCCTCTTAGTGTTCAAGAGGGTTTTAGATATTAATTTTGAAGAAGGTATACCAATTTGAAATTATATCAAAAATAAGATACCAATTGAAAAATATTTTCTTAACCCAAATTTGAAAGACTACATTTTTGAAATTGGTGGTGGTGCGGTGCGGTCCTTTTGCTTTGGGCTAATACTTTCTCCCCCTTTGGCATGAATCACCAAAAACAAATACTTGAGAGTGAAATATAAGCCCTTGTCTTCGCCGAAGCTTTCAATCTATGACTTAGCTTGAAAAACAATTGAAAACCACATTAGTAATAGCAAAGAAAGAGATGATCAAAGGTATATACATGAGCTATGTGTGCAAAACATCAATCAAAATTCCTAGAATCAAGAATATTTAGCTCATGCCTAAGTTTGGTAAAAGTTTTCTCATCTAGTGGCTTGGTAAAGATATTGGCTAATTGTTCTTTGGTGTTAATATATGCAATCTCGATATCCCCCCGTTGTTGGTGATCCCTCAAAAAGTGATACTGAATGGCTATGTGTTTAGTGAGGCTATGCTCAACGGGATTATCCGCCATGCGGATTGCACTCTCATTGTCACATAGGAGAGGAACTTTGGTTAATTTGTAACCATAGTCCCTAAGGGTTTGCCTCATCCAAAGCAATTACGCGCAACAATGGCCTGCGACAATATACTCGACCTCGGCGGTAGAAAGAGCTACAGAATTTTGCTTCTTTGAAGCCCAAGACACCAGAGATCTTCCCAAGAACTGGCAAGTCCCTGATGTGCTCTTTCTATCAATCTTACACCCTGCCCAATCAGCATCAGAATATCCAATTAAATCAAAAGTGGATCCCTTGGGGTACCAAAGGCCAAACTTAGGAGTATAAACTAAATATCTCAAGATTCGTTTCACGGCCCTAAGGTGAACTTCCTTAGGATCGGCTTGGAATCTTGTACACATGCATACGGAAAGCATATCCAGTCGAGATGCACATAAATAGAGTAAAGATCCTATCATCGACCTGTATATCTTTTGATCTACGGATTTACCTCCTGTGTCGAGGTCGAGATGCCCATTGGTTCCCATGGGTGTCTTGATGGGCTTGGCATCCTTCATCCCAAACTTTGCAAGAATATCTTGAATGTACTTCGTTTGGCTAATGAAGGTGCCCTCATGGAGTTGCTTGACTTGAAAGCCTAAGAAATACATCAACTCCCCCATCATAGACATCTCGAATTTTTGAATCATGATCCTACTAAATTCTTCACAAGTAGATTTGTTAGTAGACCCAAATATGATATCATCAACATAAATTTGGCATACAAACAAATCTTTTGCAATAGTTTTAGTGAATAGAGTAGGATCGGCTTTTCCGACTTTGAAGCCATTAGCAATAAGAAAATCTCTTAGGCATTCATACCATGCTCTTGGGGCTTGCTTGAGCCCATAAAGCGCCTTAGAGAGTTTATAAATGTGGTTAGGGTACTCACTATCTTCAAAGCTGGGAGGTTGCTCAATGTAGACATCCTCCTTGATTGGTCCATTGAGGAAGGCACTCTTCACGTCCATTTGATAAAGCTTGAAGCCATGGTAAGTAGCATAGGTAAGTAAAATGCGAATTGACTCAAGCCTAGCTACGGGTGCATAGGTTTCACCGAAATCCAAACCTTCGACTTGTGAATATCCCTTGGCCACAAGTCGGGCTTTGTTCCTTGTGACCACACCATGCTCATCTTGCTTGTTGCGGAAGACCCACTTGGTTCCTACAACATTTTGGTTAGGACGTGGAACTAAATGCCATACCTCATTCCTTGTGAAGTTGTTGAGCTCCTCTTGCATTGCCAACACCCAATCTGAATCCCTTAATGCATCTTCTACCTTGTATGGCTCAATAGAAGACACAAAAGAGTAATGTTCACAAAAATGAGCAACACGAGATCGAGTGGTTACCCCCTTATGAATATCGTCGAGGATTGAGTTCACGGGGTGATCTCGTTGTATTGCTTGGTGGACTCTTGGGTGAGGCGGTCTTGGACCCTCATCATCTTCCTTGTCTTGATCATTAGCATCTCCCCCTTGATCATTGTCCTCCTGTTGAGGAGGCTCATCTTCTTGATCTTCATTTTCATCCTCATAAGCTTGATCCTCATCTTGGGTTGGTGGAGACGCTTGATTTGAGGAAGATGGTTGATCTTGTGCATGTGGAGGTTCTTCAGATTCCTTAGGACACACATCCCCAATGGACATGTTCCTTAGCGCGACGCACGAAGCCTCTTCATCATCTAGCTCATCAAGATCAACTTGCTCTACTTGAGAGTCGTTAGTCTCATCAAACACAATGTCACAAGAAACTTCAACTAGTCCAGTGGACTTGTTAAAGACTCTATATGCCCTTGTGTTTGAATCATAACCAAGTAAAAAACCTTCTACAGCCTTAGGAGCAAATTTAGATTTTCTACCTCTTTTAACAAGAATGAAACATTTGCTACCAAAGACTCTAAAATATAAAACAATGGGCTTTTACCGGTGAGGAGTTTATATGATGTCTTCTTGAGGATTTGGTGAAGTTAGAAACGGTTGATGGCGTAGCAAGCGGTGTTGATTTCTTCCGCCCAAAACCGATCCAAAGTCTTGTATTCATCAAGCATGGTCCTCGTCATATCAAGTAGAGTTCTATTCTTCCTCTCCACTACACCATTTTGTTGTGGCGTGTAGGGAGAAGAGAACTCATGCTTGATGCCCTCATCCTCAAGGAAGCCTTCCATTTGAGAGTTCTTGAACTCCGTACCGTTGTCGCTCCTAATCTTTTTGATCCTTAAGCCGAACTCATTTTGAGCCCGTCTCAAGAATCCCTTTAAAGTCTCTTGGGTTTGAGATTTTTCCTGCAAAAAGAACACCCAAGTGAAGCGAGAATAATCATCCACAATTACAAGACAATACTTACTCCCGCCGATGCTTATGTAAGCTATCGGACCGAATAGGTTCATGTGGAGTAGTTCAAGCGGCCTGTCGGTCGTCATGATGTTCTTGTGTGGATGATGGACACCAACTTGCTTCCCTGCTTGACATGCGCTACAAACCCTGTCTTTCTCAAAATGAACATTGGTTAGTCCCAAAATGTGCTCTCCCTTTAGAAGCTTATAAAGATTCTTCATCCCAATGTGGGCTAGTCGGCGATGCCAGAGCCAACCCATGTTAGTCTTAGCAATTAAGCAAGCATCGAGTTCAGCTCTATTAAAATCAACTAAGTATAGCTGACCTTCTAATACTCCCTTAAAAGCTACTGAATCATCACTTCTTCTAAAGACAGTAACACTTATATCTGTAAAAAGACAGTTGTAACCCATTTTGCATAATTGAGAAACAGAAAGCAAGTTGTAATCTAAAGAATCTACAAGAAAACATTGGAAATAGAATGGTCAGGTGATATTGCAATTTTACCAAGTCCTTTGACCAAACCTTGATTTCCATCCCCGAATGTGATAGCTCGTTGGGGATCTTGGTTTTTCTCATAGGAGGAGAACATCCTTTTCTCCCCTGTCATGTGGTTTGTGCACCCGCTATCGATGATCCAACTTGAGCCCCCGGATGCATAAACCTACAAAACAAATTTAGACCTTGTTCTTAGGTACCCAAATGGTCTTGGGTCCTTTGACATTAGAAACAAGCACCTTGGGTACCCAAACACGAGTCTTTGACCCCTTGTGTTTGCCCCTGACATATTTGGCAACTACCTTGCCTGATTTGTTAGTTAAAACATAGGAAGCATCAAAAGTCTTAAATGAAATGTTATGATCATTTGATGCAATAGGAGTTTTCTTCTTAGGCAATTTAGCATGAGTTGATTGCCTAGAACTAGATGCCTCACTCTTATACATGAAGGCATGATGAGAGCCAGAGTGAGACTTCCTAGAGTGAATTCTCCTAATTTTGTGTTCGGGATAACCGGCAGGGTATAAAATGTAACCCTCGTTATCCTGAACCATGGGAGCCTTGCCCTTAACAAAGTTGAACAATTTCTTAGGGGCATTGAGTTTGACATTGCCTCCCTGTTGGAAGCCAATGTCATCCTTAATGCCAGGGCGTCTCCCACTATAGAGCATGCTTCTAGCAAATTTAAAATTTTCATTTTCTAAGTCATGCTCATTAATTTTGGCACTAAGTTGAGCTATGTGATCATTTTGTTGTTTAATTAAAGCTAGGTGATCATGAATAGCATCAATATTAATGTCTCTACATCTAGTGCAAATAGTAACATGCTCAACGGTAGATGTAGAGGGTTTGCAAGTATTTAATTCAACAATCTTAGCATGTAAAATAGCATTCTCATATCTAAGATTGGAAATAGAAGCATTGCAAACATTTAAATCTTTAGCCTTAGCAATTAATTTTTCATTCTCAATTTTAAGGCTAGAGAGAGATGCATTCAATTTATCAATCTTAGCAATTAAACTAGCATTATCATTTCTAAGATTAACAATTGAATCATCACAAACAATTGATTTCTCAACCTTAGCAATTAATTTGGCATTTTCATTTCTAAGGCTAGAAATAGTGTCATGGCAAGTGCTTAGCTCACTAGTTAATTTTTCACATTTTTCTACCTTTATAGCATAAGCATTTTTAGTCTTAACATGCTTTTTGTTTTCCTTAATAAGGAAGTCCTCTTGGCTATCCAAGAGTTCATCCTTCTCATGAATAGCACTAATCAATTCATTCAATTTCTCTTGTTGTTGCATGTTAAGATTGGCAAAAAGAGTAAGCAAGTTATCCTCATCATCACTAGAATTATCATCATCACTAGAGGTTGCATACTTAGTGGAGGATCTTGATTTTACCTTCTTCTTCTTGCCGTCCTTTGCCATGAGGCACTTGTGGCCGATGTTGGGGAAGAGAAGCCCTTTGGTGACGGTGATGTTTGTGGCGTCCTCGTCGGAGGAGGAGTCGGTGGAGCTCTCGTCGGAGTCCCACTCCCGGCAAACATGGGCATCGCCGCCCTTCTTCTTGTAGTACCTCTTCTTTTATCTTCTCTTTCCCTTCTTGTCGTCGCCCCTGTCACTATCACTAGACAAAGGACATTTAGTGATAAAATGACCGGGCTTACCACATTTGTAGCAAACCTTCTTGGAGCGGGGTTTGTAATCCTTCCCCCTCCTTTGCTTGAGGATTTGGCGGAAGCTCTTGATGATGAGCGCCATTTCCTCATTGTCGAGCTTGGAGGCGTCGATGGGAATCCTACTTGGTGTAGAATCCTTCTTTTCTTCTTCCGTCGCTTTGAATGCGACGGGTTGCACCTCGGATGTTGAGGTGGCGCCTTGCTCGATGATTTTCTTGGAGCCTTTGATCATCAATTCAAAGCTCACAAATTTTCCTATCACTTCCTCGGGAGACATTAGTTTATACCTTGGATCACCACAAATTAATTGAACTTGTGTAGGGTTAAGAAAAATGAGTGATCTAAGAATAACCTTGACCATCTCATGGTCATCCCATTTGGTGCTCCCGAGGTTGCGCACTTGGTTTACCAAGGTCTTGAGCCGGTTGTACATCGTTTGTGGCTCCTCCCCTTGGTGAAGCATGAATCGACCGAGCTCCCCCTCGATCGTTTCTCTCTTGGTGATCTTGGTCACCTCGTCTCCTTCGTGCGCGGTCTTGAGCACGTCCCAAATCTCTTTGGCACTCTTCAACCCTTGCACCTTATTATACTCCTCTCGACTTAGAGAGGTGAGGAGTATAGTAGTGGCTTGGGAGTTGAAGTGTTGGATTTATTCGACCTCCTCCGAATCATAATCCTTGTCCCCTTCCTTTGGTACCTGCGCTCCATACTCAACAATATCCCATATGCTTTTGTGGAGTGAGGTTAGGTGATGCCTCATTTTATCACTCCACATAGAATAATCTTCACCATCAAACATAGGTGGTTTGCCTAATGGGACGGAAAGTAATGGAGTGCGTTTTGAAATACGAGGATAGCGAAGGGGCATCTTACTATACTTCTTGCACTCATGGCGCTTAGAAGTGGCGGATGCCGATTCCGAGCCGGAGGTGGAGGGTGACGAAGAGTCGGTCTCGTAGTAGACCACCTTCTTCATCTTCTTCTTCTTGTCACCCTTCCGTTGGGACTTGATGGAGGAAGAGGATTCCTCCTTGTGCTTGTGGGCGGACTCCCTTGAGTGTGTTCTCCCCGAGCTTGCGGACTTGTCGCCGGTCCCGATCACCCTCATGGCGGATGCTCCCGACATCACTTCGAGCGGTTAGGCTCTAATGAAGTACTGAGATCTGATACCAATTGAAAGTCGCCTAGAGGGGGTGAATAGGCAAATCTGGAATTTATAAACTTTAAGCACAACTACAAGTCGGGTTAGCGTTAGAATTAAATGCGAGTCCGAAAGAGAGGGCGAAAACAAATCACAAGTGAATAAGAGCGGATGGCACGATGATTTGTTTTACCGAGGTTCGGTTCTTGCAAACCTACTCCCCGTTGAGGTGGTCACAAAGACCGGGTCTCTTTCAACCCTTTCCCTCTCTCAAACGGTCACTCAGACCGAGTGACCTTCTCTTCTCAATCAAACGGGACACTAAGTCCCTACAAGGACCACCACACAATTGATGTCTCTTGCCTTGATTACAATTGAGTTGGAAACAAGAAAGAAGGAAGAAGAAAAGCAATCCAAGCGCAAGAGCTCAAATGAACACAAATCTCTCTCTCTCTAGTCACTAATTTGTTTGGAGTGATTCCGGACTTGGGAGAGGATTTGATCTCTTTGATTGTGTCTTTGAATGAAGTCTAGAGCTCTTATATGAGGTTTGATGGCTGAAAACTTGGATGCATTGAAGTGTGGTGGTTGGGGGTTATTTATAGCCCCAACCACCAAGTTGACTGTTGATGGAGGTTGCTGTCGTATGGTGCACCGGATAGTCCGATGCGCCACCGGACACTGTCCGGTGCGCCAGCCACGTCACCAGGCCGTTGGGTTTCGACCGTTGGAGCTTCTAACAACTGGGCCACCGGACAGTCCGGTGGTGCACCAGACAGTCACTATTCACTGTCTGGTGTGCCTTATGGCGCTGCTCTGACTTCTGCACGTGCAGGCGCGCACTGTTCACTTTTACTGTTCCGTTGCAGACGACCGTTGGCACTGTGTAACCGTTACTCCGCTGGCACACCGGACAGTCCGGTGAATTATAGCGGAGTGACTCCCAGAAATTCGAGATGTCTATGATGGGGGAGTTGAAGTAATTCCTTGGATTTCAAATCAAGCAACTCCAAGAGGGCACCTTCATCAGCCAAACCAAGTACATTCAAGATATACTTAAGAAGTTTGGGATGAAGAATGGCAAACCCATCAAGACACCCATGGGAACCAATGGGCATCTCGACCTCGACACGAGAGGTAAATTCGTAGATTAAAAGATATATCGGTCGATGATAGGATCTTTACTCTATTTATGTGCATCTCGACCGGATATTATGCTTTCAGTATGCATGTGTGCAAGGTTCCAGGCTAATCCTAAGGAAGTTCACCTTAGGGCCATGAAAAGAATCATGCGATATTTAGTTTACACTCCTAAGTTTAGGCTTTGGTACCCCAAGGGATCTACCTTTGATCTAATTGGGTATTCCGATGCCGATTATGCCGGATGTAAAATTGATAGAAAGAGCACATCAGGGACTTGTCAGTTTCTAGGAAGATCCCTGGTGTCATGGGCTTCAAAGAAACAAAACTCCATAGCTCTTTCCACCGTCGAAGCCAAGTACATTGCCGTAGGACATTATGGTGTGCAATTACTTTGGATGAGGCAAACCCTTAGGGACTATGGCTACAAGTTGAGCAAAGTTCCTCTCCTATGTGATAATGAGAGTGCGATCTGCATGGCGGATAATACCGTTGAACACAGCCACACTAAGCACATAGACATCGGTATCTCTTTTGAGAGATCACCAACAAAAGAGGGATATCGAAATTGCTTATGTTAGCACCCACAACCAATTAGCCGATATCTTTACCAAGCCACTAGATGAGAAAACCTTTAGCAAACTTAGGAATGAGCCAAATATACTTGATTTTCGGAATTTTGATTGAAACACTGCACACATAGGTGAAGTATACACCTTTGATCATGTATCTTTGATTTGGTACAAATGCATATTTCTTATTCTCCTTGTGCCAAGGCTAAGACTAATGTGCTTTCAAGTATATCTCTGTGATTAGTCTTAGATTGAAAGGGAAATGGAGTATTCGGCAAAGACAAGGCTTCCACTCCAACTCTGACGATATCATTTACCCTTTGTTGTTACTCCTACAAACTCTCAATTGGTATGACCCTTCACTCATATTTATTTTTACCAAGGGGAGAAAGTATTAGGAAAATTGTCAAAGGGCTCTCAAGTTCTCCGTTTTTGGCGATTAATGCCAAAGGGGGAGAAAGTATTAAGCCCAAAGCAAAAGGACCGCACCACCATTCCAAAAATTTCACAATAAGTATTTCAATTGGTAGTTAAGATTGCCTCAAAATGAATTTTCATTTGGCATGTGAAGTGAATTATCAATTGGCATCTCATTTGGTATTTCAAGATTGTTTTTCAAATGAGTATCTTCAAAACCTCACATTACTATGAAAAAAATTCAATTAGGAAAATTTCACTTGGTATCTTTTTCAAAACCCTCTTGAAAGCTAAGGGGACAATTCATTCAGGGGGAGCTTTTATTTAGTCAAAGGAAAATCATTTGAAACATGGGGAGGAATTTCAAATCTTAAAAATGCTTCTTGAAATCGTATTGCTATACCTTTGATTATTTGCAAAAGATTTTGATTTTTTTTACAAAATATTTGCAAAAATAAACATGTGGTGCAAATGTGGTCCAAAATGTTAAATAAGGAAAAGAAGTCCATTTATTCTTAGCCATATGTTTAAAAATATTTCATTTGGTTTAATTTCAAGTAACCTATGCACATTTATCTCAATTGCAAACTAATTACATTTCTACACTTCATATTTGCTTTGGTTAGTGTTGGCATCAATCACCAAAAAGGGGAGATTGAAAGGGAAATAGGGTTAACCATTTTTATAAATAGATTTTGGTGGTTGACGACCAACACAAACCATATGGACTAACTAGTTTGGCTAGATGTGATTTATCTCAGGTGCATAGGGTTCAACACAAACCAAGAAATAATTTAGTTAGGGGATAGAATTTACTTGGAGCAAAAAGGACTTGAGTGTGCTGATTTTTGGCACACCGGACAAGGCAGACGCCCTCCAAACCAGCCACTCTCAGGAATTCCAGGGCAGCCTCCGCTATAATTCACCAGATTGTCCGGTGAGCTAGCGGAGCAACGGCTAACTGGTGCCAACGATCGACTGCAAAAGCTTTCTACCGTGAACAGTGCCTCAACAGAAGTCAAAGCGCAGAAGTCAGAGGGCACCTGATTGTCCGGTGCAGCAAGACGACAAGCGACTCCAACGGTCAACTGCTCCGAACCCTAACGGTTGCGCTGGCATGGCGCGCACCGAACAATGCGCACAGTGACTGTCCGATGGTGCACCGAACTGTCTGGTGCGCCCATCGCCAGCAGCCCTTGCCAACGGCTAGGAATTGGTTGGGGGCTATAAATACCCCAACCACCACATTCATTGGCATCCAAGGATTCTGAACATCCCATTCATTGCAAGAGCAAAAGACTTCACTCCAAGACACATTTAATAGATCAAATCCTCTCCAGGCCTTCAAATCAACTCAATTCCATTAGGGACTTGAGAGAGGGTGTTTTGTGTTGTTTTGTTGCTTGGATTGGCCCTTTTCTTTTCCCATCCTTATTCTCAAGTGCTTTGTAAGCAAAGCAAGAGATACCAAGTGTGTGGTGGTCCTTGCGGGGTCTTAGTGACCCGTGTGATTAAGGGAAAGGCTCACTCGGTCTAAGTGATCGTTTGAGAGAGAGGGAAAGGGTTGAAATAGACCCGACCTTTGTGGCCTCCTAAACGAGGATTAGGTTCTTTGGAACCCAACCTCGGTAAAACAAATCATTGTGTCTACTCGCTTTGATTCTCGCTTGATTTGTTTGCCCTCTTTCCTCTCTCTAACGTTTCCTTGCTATTACTGATTTGAGTTCGCTCCCATACGTCATCCGCATCCTTTGAGCAACTCTTACCATTTTTCGGACTTGAATTTAATTGTAACGCTAACCCCAGCCTTTAGTGTGTTTAAAGTTTATAAATTTCAGGTTTTGCCTATTCACCCCCCCTCTAGGCGACTTTCAATACCTAAACTCTCAATTGCTTCCTTCCTTCCTATTGCTATCATTTTAGTTTAATTTCCAATTGAATTGATTACTATGAAATTTATGTATAATTTCTGTCTTCTGAAGGGGCGTGCACATGGATAGAGCTACGATGATCTAAATTATTACCTTGTTGCTTGCTGATAAACTATTATATCTGATATGCAATTGAACAGATTCTCTTTTTATGAAATTTCTCAAATCACGGTCCCTGTTGCCAGAATGACCCTGAATTTGTCGGGCACTGCAGTGCCACACCCGGTTTTAGAAGGCAAACCAGATGCGAACTATGTACGTGCCAGGATCAGAAACTCACATACACACTGATTACATAATTGGACATCATCACACATTGCTCAAAGTAAATAACGGAAAGGTACGTTTATTACATCAAAATGTCCAAGACATCCACAAAGTCTATAACATAGTAATTTAATATCATCAAAGTGTGGAATACGAAACGTAGTAGATAAGGCCTTCATGGGCAGCTGACTGGGGATTTGCCACTAACATAACTAGAACTCGTCGTAATCCTGGAACTCCTCAAAGTCCTCCATGTTGCTTGCATCTCCTCCTAAGCACTGAATACAGTTGGGGCAACCTGGTGTGGGGGTGGTTTTTAAAGCAAGAGTGAGTACACATCAACGTACTCAGCAAATGTCCCATTTGGCCAAAGTGGACTAGCTGTATGTGGAGTTAAGGTTGAGCAGTTACTTTTAGTTGGTCAAGTATTTATTACTAAAAGTAGAGCCAAATTTTAGTAATGAACCCAGTTATTACCCAAATGTACTCGCTCCAAGAGGAAATACCAGAGATCATAATTGTAACCATCATCATAAAAGTATCCAAAGTTCTTCTAATCAAATAGGATCCCAAGGCCGCTCTTAACTGTGAGCTCGGCTGATATACCAGTTTCTAACACTCTACAGAGGTTGCACACTTTACCCACAAGTCATGATCCTCGGGTCGATCAAACCCTCAAACACTACCAAGGTGAGTCGGCAAGGTTTCACTACGTAGCCTTTACAAATACTCCCCTGGTGCATAGTTGCTCGTTAGGTTTTGTCAGTCGTACAAACACAATACACCTCCCCAAGGTGGGTGACTAACAAAACCAAATCGAATGAACCTCTGCACCCCCCTTGGCAGAGCGAGCACTACGCCCCGGCCCCCATTGATGGCCCTCAGGCAAAGCCAACTACACCTCCAGGTTCATCTAATTATTCAGCCGAGGGTGTCCCATTCCACCCTTATGGTTGCAATGTTATCCCGGGCGGTCACTCAACAAACAGGTCCTTACGGAGAGATACTCAGGGAAATGGCCCAAGTCCCCTAAAACATCACAAGATCATCATTGGGATAACACCATCGTATTATAAATGTTCACATCATGTTCGTTGATTAAGTTAAAGCGATAGCATAAGCTAACCATGATAACCCAAAAAGGTAAACAAGGATAAGGTAAATACAGACTAGTCAATCCTTAGGTTTCAATTAAGTAATACATGACAATGAATTATAAATTAAGTAGAACATAATAGGTTAGAGGACACCTACCTTCACCAGGTTGTTGCTCAGGAAGATCTTCGGCAACATACTCAGGAACCACAGGTTGCTCGTCGTCTAAATAAAGCGATCATGAATTCAATACATTTGGATCATGACAAATGAACAACACACCACACACGTACAAACAATTCAACACACCTCAAAAGGAAAAGTATACACTCAAAAAGGAGCTTAGATTATAGGGTGAACTAATCATATTTAGTAGTTGGTTATTCTCTAAGTGTTGTATATCTCCATGGACTACATCATTAGATTCCACTTAATTTAATAAGACACAAAAGTTAAACCAGGGATAAATCTATACATTACATTTTATTAATCTCACAAGATTAAACATCTATTTACTACTAGGGTTTCCTTTTTATTTATCTTATCAAATAAATATATTATTACATAAACTAACCTATAGCCTATGCATAAAATTAGAATGCACAGACAACGAATGATCCTAATTTATTTGAACAGAGAATAATTCTATGAACATTTTGCAATTTGAATCACTCAATTTGGAGTTCATATGCAAAATATATAAAATAAACAAGTTTTAAAGTTTGAAATACAAAATTAGGCATAAATTTGTGATTAAACAAAAGGTCAGGGGTCAATCTGCAAGATTACAGGGGCCTGCACGCGAAAACCAGGGACAGCGGGTTGATTTCAAACAAACCGGGGGTTTCTTTAACAATTTTACCACGATAAGGGGTATCGGGCTCTCTAAGCCATTGGATCTTAGATCAACGACCGAGAATAGATCCGAGCGCTAGCGCGCGTGGACACGCGTCGAGCGCTGACAGGTGGGCTTGGGGCGTCAGCGACCTGAGGTAGGCCTGACAGACCGGGCCCAGCGGCAGGGGTGCGGGTGAGGGGGAGATCTGAGCGGCCAGATCTACAGCGTGCGACTGAGATATGATCAGTCCTAATTAAACCTAGACCGCCAGATCTCGGATGGACGTCTGGGATCTAACAACTAGCGTTGTCAGGGCAGTCGGCCTTAAGTGCGGCAGCATCACTCGTCTCCGTGGCGAGGTCTCGCCGGAGGCAAGGGCACGACCACGATAGAGCTCTAGGGGATTGGGGAAAGACTCGGGTGCTAAGACTAGGCGTTCGGGTTACCCATTTAATTCGGGTCAGGTAGTTTGGGTTTTGTTAAATTCGGGTAATGGAAATTGTTACCCGATAGCAGCCAAGAAAAAACGCTACCCGCAAGTTCGGGTTCGGGTATACCCAATTTACCAGAAATATATAAAAGCACAACTTGTCTCTTGTCTGATTTTTTCTACTAGAATTTATAATCCAGACTCCAGACGTCCAAAGGCCAAACCTCCAAGGCGCCAAAGCACATTACATGTACGTGAATGAAGATACTTAAGTACTTGAGTACTTGACAGGTGCTAATAACTTGAGTACTTAACAGGTGCTAACATGAAGATACTTAAAAATGTGACATGCAAATGCAAACCACAAGACCGTGAACACATTATACATTCAGACATTCCAGTGAAACAGTCACAAAAAACACAGATCCGCAAGTTGTTCTCCAGGGCTCCATTGGCACTTTGACTGGCTAACACTGGCAGCAACCTAGTTGTAGACCTTCAGTCGGCCATACTCTAAATTGTCCAATAAAGATTAATGGATCAAATTTGGGCACAACAACACCAGCATAATTGAAAAACATGCTAAAAAATCAATTACACTTGACATCACATACCTTCAATTACTGTGTGGACTGTGGAGCCATAGTCGAGGTCTGAACATTACTGCTTGGTGTTTGTGACTTGGATATGCCGACTGTCACAGTTGATCGGTCATTCTTTTTTCCTTTGCCACCATATTCTTCTATCCACCCTGCAAATGCATAGCATAGTTACATATTTAATATTACATTCCTTTGATTCACAAATGCAAACAAGGAAGGAAATATGATACCCTTTTCTATTATTGCCAAGTCCTCCATACTCTCTTTTATGTCAATAGTAGGTCTTCGAAGCCAATCTTGTGTGTATACTAAAGCCTCTAACATGAACGGAGTAAGAGAGGTATGAAAGTCATCCAAAATACGTCCACCTGTGCTAAAAGCTGACTCCGATGCTACTGTTGTGATGGGTATAGCAAGCACGTCACAAGCCATGTGACCCAAAACTGGAAACCTATTTGAATTGACTTTCCACCAAGCAAGAATATCTATTTTTGACTCTAGGTCTTCTGTTTCTTCAGAGAGATATTTCTCAAGTTTAGATTTGTTGGTGCTAGTAGAACAATTGTTTAATTTCATCTTCTTTGCAATTTTTTCTTTATGCAAACTCGTGATACTCTCTTAGATTTATCAACATCAACCACTTGAACAACTTCTTCATTTGGAGCATACATGGTCTTATATTCTTCAAAAAGCTCTGTCACAGAAGTATTAATTGCTTCCCAAACCAATTTACCTGATTCCTCACCAAATATCTCTTCAACACTAATCTTTGTGTACAAAGATAACTTGTACCTTGGATCAAGTAAGGCAGCCACAAATATCAACAAATTGATGTTCTCTTTCTCCTTCTCCTTTCCCTTGCATTTGTTGCGCCCTTTATCCCTTTCTTGCTCTTGTTGATGTCCTTTCTCATTGTCTTTGCTGTTGGTGTGCCAAAGTCCCCAATACTTATCAAATTTCTCTTTCATTCTGTTCCCCATTGAAACTTGCAAACTATCTTCACTACTTAGCCATTCTTGAATCAGCATACAGATTTCTCCTATCTCATGAAAGAAACCGTTACTGGTGACTTGGAGAGAAGAAGATATACGAACAATAAGGTCATAGAAGTGTTGTAGAAATTGTGCCATCTTCTTTGCATTATCCCAATCATCTTCATCAGGATGCCCGGGACCATCTCTTACTTCAGACAAATCAATGACATAATTTGTGTCATCTTCAACTAATTTTAAAAACACTTTCTCATAAACAATTGCAGCCTTCAACATCAAATATGTGTAATTCCACCTTGTTGGCACATCAAGTTTCAAAATGCTTTGCTGTCCACATTCTCTTCCTGAGCGATTTCTTTGAACTTGACCAATCTTGAAGTCCCATTTTTTATATATCTAACAGCAGCCCTAACACGCTTAATAGATTGGTCCACTTCTTGCAATCCATCTCTTACAATAAGATTCACAATGTGGGCTGCACACCTCATATGCAAGTGCTTGCCCTTGGCAATGTTGGTTTTCTGCAGCTGCTTCCTCAAATAATCAACACCACTGTCATTTGCACTTGCGTTATCCACGGTTATAGTCATTACTCTATCCAAACCCCAATCAGCTAAGCATCTTGTCCAGTTCTTCCCAATATCCTCCCCCTTGTGACCCTTTACCATGAAAAAATTTATCACTTTCTTGTGCAAGTTCCATTTTCATCAATGAAAGTTGCTGTAATAGTCATATATCCATCTTGAACCTGAGAAGTACAAGCATCTGTTGTCAGGCACACTCTCTCACAAGAATCTTTGAACAACTTCTTGAGCTTGGCTTTCTCTTCAAAGTAATGACGTACAATATCCCTTGTGCAAGTTCTCCTAGATGGAACTTGGAAATGAGGACAAGCTTTGGACATAAATTTTCTAAAGCCACACTTCTCACCAAAACAAAAGGGTTGCTCATCTTCTATTACCATCTCAGCAAAGGCATCTCTAAGCGCTTCTTGATCAAACCTCCAAGTGGCAGGAGCTTCCCCATGACATGCTTGCAAGGTGCCTTGCTTCGAGTCCTTGTTGAAAACATGAGGATTGTGTTTGCATGTACCAAAGTGTTTCTTCAACGCAAATGTTCCATGCCCCCTTGTGTCAGCCTTGATTTCACGGTGGCAATATTTGCACCTTCCAGCCTTTAGAGACCCTTTGTCATCCTTGATCTTGATAAAATGTTGCCACATCTCAGACCTTGAAGCCACCTCCTCTCGACTTTCTCTTTCTCCTTCTTTTCCACATTAATGACCATTTTTTATTGTCGTCAGTTTTGTCTTGCACCTGAGTCTCTACTTGCACCATTGTTGTCTCCTGACTTTCAAATTGAGCCCCGTTAGCTAGTGACTCAATATTATCCTCTAGTTCTGGCATCTACATAAATCAAAATTGAACACTATAATCAATTAATCATTCACTAATATAAATACAATAAGAACATATCATAAAATACAGATCACATGCCAAATTACAATCTTTTCATATTATTAAGTTCTATCATAAAATAAGAAGTAGTTAGCTCTTGGCTATTGGTAGTTGAATAGAACAACGAGGAAGGTCTTGTGCTAGAGAAGTCATTACTTGCTTGAGTTCATCGTCCTCTCTGATCAGCTTTCAACAGCCAAATAGGGGATACCCAAGCTTTGGAAACTCGGATGTTCCTATGCTATGCAAAGCTCTTCAGGAGAAATATCTAAAATCTGCCTATAAATATATGAGCATGGGACTAGGAAATACATACATTGCACGACGATTCCGATGTGGCTCCCGTCCTTCAATCTCCTAGTCGCCGGCAGCTGGTGCCAGGTGACTTGATGATGGAGGTACCGGCCAGGGGCCTGATGATTGGTGAAGAAGCGGCCGACGTCTGGCTCGGGCACCACCACGCGCCACCGAGGACGAGGGACTAGAATACTGGAGATTAGAGAAAGGTGCCTGGCGGTGGCGGCTGGCCGCTGGCTACTTCTAGGTTTTGCAGGTTGCAGCGTCGCGCCTTGGCTAATTGGCTTGGACGCTTCACGTTCATGGGCCATGTCATATTGGCATGTGTGTTACACGTGATCACGCACGTCCAGTTCAAGGCCCACTTCTCCACTCCACCAGACGTCCTGACCACCACGGTGTGCAGTCGCAGCCTCGCAGACGTAGCAGGCCAGCAGCCAGCCAGCCACACTGTGCAAACTAATATGGGTACTTCGGGTACCGGGTGCTACTACCCGAAATACCCAAACTAATTTTGGGTAATAGCATTTACTATCCAGATTAGACTTTGGGTACTGCGGGTTCGGGTATTTTGGGTCCGGGTCTGGGTTTTTTGGGTTCGGGTAACGAGTAGCGGGTAATATGGCCAGTCTTATCGGGCGCACTCAGGGCGACACGACGGACTCAACCGTGGGCACAACGCCGGCGCGAGGGCACCAGAGGGCACAAAACACGACGGAGTGGCCCAACGACGGTGTAGATTTGCTCCAACGAGCAATCACGAGAAGACCAGGGCAACAAACGGAGAAATAGGAGCACAGGGAGGTTGCTCACCTCATGAGGAAACTCTGGAGCACCGGGGAAACGACGGGGACGCGGGGACGCAGGGACGCCTCGGGTCGGTGGCGGCGGCCTTGGCTGCACGGGGAGAACGCCGGTGAGCGCGGGTCAGGCGAATTAGAGAGGCTGGGGGCAAACCAGGAAGTGTCCCGCATTGCTGGCGAAGGGGCGGAGCTCACCGAGACAACGAACACGACAGACGCTCGACGACGGCCATGGAACGACGGCGAACCTTCGGTCGAGTTCCACGAGCGTGTGCACAGGGCGATAGAGAGAGCGAGGGAGTTCAGCTAAGGGCGCAACTGGGTGAGGGGAGTGAGTGCGTGGGCGTGGGCTGCAGAAAAGGGCTCGGGCGCGAGGATGTGGCCGGAAAACGCACGGTCGTGGGCACGTCGACGACGAAGAGCACAGGCGGGAGGTTAGGGAAGAGGGTAGTGGCTGACAGGCGGGGTTCGCAGACCAGCGAGGGTGAGTGGGCGAACGGGCGGTCAACGCTGACAGGAAGGTCCCACCGAGCAGCGAGCGAGCGCGGTCATGAGCACGGACGGGTCGGCGCCGACAGGTCGGACCCACCGAGCAGTGGGAGAGAGAGGGAGAGAGAGCGTGCGTGCGCGAACGCGGGCGGTCGCTAGCAGGTGGGGTCCACCTGTCAGGTGACGCGGGCGCGCGCGCAACCTGGCTGGACCGGCATGGGTTGAATAGAGTTTTTCTTTTTCAAGGGATTTTCTAAATGTTTTTCTTTTTATTTTCTCTAGGGTTTTCTATTCAAATTCAAACCAAGTTTCAAATTCAAACCAAATCAAACATGTGCATCAATTTAAAGAATATTTTAGGCTGCATCATGATGCAACAAACCATGACTTACATAAGTTTTGACAAAATAAATAATAAATCCCTTACTTAATTAACCTAATTCTACTCAAAAAGAAGAGAGGGAGAGAGACAAAGGGTAACACCTGAATTTGGTAGGCATTTAGAGAAGAAATTTTATACCCTCAAATTCAGGGTGTTACATGCAGTTTAATTATCAGACTTAGGAGTGCCTACTTACTCAGCAACCTTGTAGACCTAAAAATATCCTAGCTTTGAAGTGACTCGCCTCACCTTTTAATCGTGTCATGCTTCAAAATTCTATTACACAGTGTGATGTCTCCTGAATTAGTGTCTTGGTCACTGCATGGATCAGATTGTCGAAATAAGTTGGCCTCATTTGTTGACGATATGCTGGCTAATTTCTCGATTACTTCTTCAGAGGCATTTGGTGAGTCCATCTATTCTTTATTCATGATGCTATTAATAAGTATTTGTTCAAGAAATTTATGCACTCAAGGTCTCAGTAGGTGTGATCTTAGTAGACCTTATGTTTTAGTTTTCTGGATTTGCAAATATGTTAAAAAACAATCAGTTTTGGTGTTTGTTAGTTATTGATGTTGATTTTTTGGTTGGTATTTGTTCTTCCCTATCCTTTTAGCGTATAGATTCAAGCTATTCTTGTTCATATCAATAATAGGACTTGTATATTAAAGAAGGCATCCGGTTGCAGTGCACATGGTAACAACATAGTGTCGGTCTCCACTGGATAATTGCAGTGCACATGCTAACAACATAGTGTCGATCTCCACTGGATAGGTAATTTGTTTATGATAAAATAGATTGATAATTTGTTTAAGTTGAATAGATGATACTGCAATTTTCTGGTGGTTGTTTCTCAGCCATTGTAGTTGGTTGCATGGTTATACTTGGCATGGCAATACTATACTCAACATTTTATGTTTAGCTTGGAGTAGATTCATCTGGGTCAATGAAGGTTACTGACTGTAAGTTTCCTTTACAAAGTACACCTGAAAACACACTAGGTTAAAATCCAACTTGTCCACGAATTATCCACTTATATCTTGTAGTTGAAGATTGCAATACCATTTTGTTAAGTGAAAGGAATAATATTCTGCTGTTGATTCATATGTTTTTTGTGTAGTGCCTCTTCTCCTTGTGAGATGGTTTTGGTGCCTCTTTTGTTGCCCTTTTTGCTCAGCTGGGTGGTGGAATATACACCAAAACTGCTGATGTTGGAGCTGATCTGGTCGGAAAAGTTGAGCAGGGAATACCTAGTTGCCATTGCTGACTTGGTATTGATGTTCTCAAGTATAACTTGGAATGACATTTGTTTTCATTATTTTTAATTGAAAACTTTTCAATTATGTTCAGATACACCTGACATTACCGATGAATATCATTATTGATGTGCTTCTCAAACTTTAGTAGGGATAAATTGATGTTAATAACTTGCTTATGTTTTGAAACTCACTAAATAAATTTATGGTGACATCATCTTGTTTAGCATTGTTGAACTGTCTTTGGGTAGTAAGATTATGTACCAAAATGTTATACTAATGGCAATTGTGCCTTGTATATCGAGATCATCTACAATTATGGCAAGGAGGACCACTAAACAAGAGTCCCACGAGCGGGGGCACAATTTCCAGAGTTCCAAATCACTTCCTGTCTAATCGAGTTGTACGAGAAATAAGAATGAAAATTACTGGACTCCATCCATACTTCTCATTTGTGAGCTAAAATAATTTTGATGGTCACAACTTACTATCCCCTTTCGATAGACTTAGAATCTTCTTTTTTATAATTTTCACCCTCCAATGCAAAATTATTCTATGGAGCCATGGCACATCATCACATCCTATATTATCAACTTACGATTTGCCTATTTTTATAAATAATGATATTGAGCCAAATTTTGTTTGTTCGAAATAGCAAACTTCGATATTTGTTATGATTGTTGAATTAGATTTTGATAGCATCACTAAGCAATTACTTATGCGTGCATAAGTGATTCTTGTTGAAACGCATGCGTATATACCTAGTTTTTCAATATGAATGGAGAGACTCCATGTTTTTCAAGTCACAAAACATAGATTAATTTGCTAGACATCCGGTTTGTTTTTCAATAAAAAGAGAAATTCCATGTTTTTAATATTTTATAGTGGATATAATTTTCAATATCTTTTAACATAGTATGAATTAAATTTAAAACTTAGTATGTTGATAGAGTAAATAATGAAGCATATCTATATATTTTTAGGATTTTTAGTAATTTATTAGTATTATTACATGAAAAGTTTATTTGCGTGGAGAAAAATCTGCTGGTGCTGGACTTTGGAACCCTGTACATGTGAAGAGTCTTTTGCTATTATAACACTCATTTAAACAGGCTTCTATCTTCTAGTATCTACAAATTTAACTCCTCTAAAATAATAATTATAAGTTAATCTCTTCTCTAAATTAGAATTAAGTGTTTTTTTTGAAATCACCATGTACGTAGGAGCAACGCTAAACGTTGTGCCCGACCGAACTCTGAGACACATGTCGTTTCTGTTCACGTTCACCATCAAGCTGCAATGAAAATTTGCGCAACCATGAACCTGGAAACTTACAACACACTGTTCAAATCTGAAGTTCCATACAACTCACTGTTCAAATCTGAAAGGGACGGAAACCAATCTGCTTCGTGATATCTTTTGTTGATCTAAACTTGCTTTCTGCACGAACCAGCTGATTCAACTTACTTCAGTACTGCAACCTCAACTTCTTGAGAATAAAGTTTATACTCGGCATCTTGGCAGCAACATTTCCGAACGCAAAATAAAAGTGATACACTGCTGAGATGTTCGGTCACATAAAGCAATGTAGGAGAATTACGATCTAGAAACAAAATCTCTAGGAACATTTCGATCTTTCACTGCTGGAAAAATAAGAAATGAGAGTAAAAAGGTACTTAATACTATTTTAGAGAAGAGATTAATTTATAAGTACCATTTTAGAGAAGTTAAATTTGTAGATACTAGAAGAGAGAAGACTGTTTAAATAAGTGTTATAATTAGGGATGGATCCGGATATTTATTCGGATGTCATTTTTTTGGTCTTCTTTCTTCGATTGTGAACAACTAACATATAGAATTTGCTATATAAATTTATATTCTTGTTTTTAACATTGAGACTATTAATCTTCACAAAAAATAAACATTAAATTCATTCTATATCTTTTTAAATAATTCATATAAAATTCGGATGTATATCCGAATACTGATTCAGATCTTTTTTCACCTTTTTTGTTGTAGGGAGAAAATAATGTACACAAAAAATTATACAAAAAATTATTTAAATACTTCATAATATTCTTAATAACATTGCCGAAAATTAACTTTAAATTCTATGTATATCTATGCTAAAATATTAGATTTGTGATACAATTCGAATGTTTTATGAACATCTCTAGTTATCTCTACTAACTATTAAGTAAATAGTGTAGACTAAACTGGTGGCCCCGCCTCCCCTCCTCCATGTGCATGCCCCCTCCACGGCCCGCGAAAGCTGCACCCGCCTCCGCCCAATTCGCCCGCGATAACAACCCCGCGCCGAGAAAGCCATCAGAACGAGCGTGCACCAATCCCGCCATGAGCATGCACCCGTCCTCCACCTCTCCATCCACGGTCGATCGACCCGGCGCTATTGATTCATCGGTGATCACCGCGCGCACCCTGACATACAGAGTTTGGTGCAGGCAACTGATGCGCTCTGCTACGGCATGTTCACGCACACCACTCGGTCCTTCTCCAGCATGGTCGGGTCGATTGAGCAGGTGCTGTTCTGCGGCAACCCCATCGTCTACATTGCGCCCAGCACCTACGACCACCCACATGTAAGCGTTGATTATTCAGTGCACCTGAATCCGAAGAACATGCAGCGGCTGGTTGTAACTGTGTCGTGCGTGTGGTGGTCTCTGGATGCAGGCTCTGACTGTGCACTACCAGAGCTACATAAACTCCGTGGAGTCCGGGTCCCACCGGTAGATCGAGAAGGTCTTCGTGCTGGAGGCGGCCTTCGCAGGTGGCGGCGGCGCGGGGATGAGGAGTGGGGCTTGGACGCGACGAGGCGGGAAGAGAGTGCCAGCGAGAGGAGCGCGTGCGCCGCCGGCGAGCGGTGGAGCAGGGCGGCGACCATGGATGGGTGCGGATTCCAATTTGGGGGGTTGTCTCTCCCTTTTTTTCCTGCAAGGTTGGGTTAGGGGCCTTTGGAGTTATTTGTGATTGTAATACTCTCGTTACGCGGCTTCGCTACCTTGGTACCCCGCAGCGAGACCTCGCCCAATTATGCTGTGTGACTCTTCTACTCTTCAGTCCTCTTCGTCCGTCTCAAATCCTCGCAGCGCCGCCATTCGCCATTGCCGTCGCTCCTGGCTGAGAACCATGTCGTGGCCCCTGGCTTCATGGCGTACTTTGCGTGGCGTCCACCTCCCCGGAGTTCCTGTATCTGCCCGGTGTCCGTATGTCGGGATCCCTCGCATGTTCTTCCCGGCGCGGCCTCACCGCATCTGCATGTGCCCGACTCCATTTTCTCCAGTGTCGTCGAGCGTACAAGAGGTGGTGTTATTACTTGAAGAAACATCGGCCCGCACTCATATGGATTGGGAATAGTCGAGTCCTTCCATTTTCTGATGACTTGTCTGCTGACAATGCTGGTATGGTATGTGTTCTTGAAATAGCCTGTGTGCTTGTATTATGAAACCAAAATCTGTGTTGCAGCTGCTTGAAATGGACTGAAATATGTGCTACTGCTGCTGTTTGGATTCTCTACTGCTGCTCAACTGAATTCTCTGCTTGATTCAAGTGATCACTTTTTATAACAGCAAACTGCTGTCCAGTCGAGCAATCCAGCCAAACAACAGCAGTTGTCCACGCAAAGATGACTAACATCCATTCTCCATTGTACAGAGTCGGGCGACCGGACGGGATGACTGACACTAGACGCACCACTGAAGAAGAGAAAAGGTAAGGGTAGAAGAGTCAGCCAGTGTAAAAATTAAACAACACGCACACTTAGTAACATCTTGAATGAAAACTATACCAATCTGACACCATGATATTATATGCTCCCGTTGCCGGACATAGCAAAAGACTCACATGTGAAACCATTTTTCAAAAGGGCGAAAACGCCGCGTGCCCCAGCATATCCACCACAGTAACCAAAACCTCGCCGGCGGCGGGCGGCGGCGGGCGGCCATGTCGCACTGGAAGGAGAAGGAGAATGCTCCACCTCTCCCGCTCTACCCAAGCGGCGCCTCTAACCCCTCTCATCTCCTCCCCTGCAAGCGCCCGCTGCAATCCCCATCCCCATGCCCACCGCTGCGCCGGCCGCTCGTCGATATCACTGGCAACGCATTGGAACAGCGGGGCGGGTATGGGTATACAACTCCCCTCCCGAACGCTTCCAGGCCTTGCGGGTTTCTTCTGCACGACGACGAAGACGACATGAACGAGGCATTCTTGCGGGAGGTGGACGCCATCTGCGAGGAGCGTGCGCGGTCCACGGCCAGGAAGGAGGAAAAGGAGAAGGAGAAGGAGAAGGAGAAGAAGCCAGCAGAGGAGCATAAGGGGACGGGCGGAGTGGCGCTCATGGCGGCAGCGGGCACGATTGACGCCGCTGGAACAGAGACAGCAACGGTACGGTTCTTGTTTCATCGAAGTGCCTGGAAATGGGGTTAGGAATCCGGTGGGTGTATTTTATTTACAAATGCTGGATATTCAGATTCTAAGGAAATATGGAGAGCCAATGCACGAAGGACGTTATTATTTGTTTAACTGGGGTTTGCTTTGAAGTGGAAACGCCATTTAGTGACATTTTTTGAAAAAGGAACTCACATTGTTGCTCTCTTATTTGGACGGAAATTAGCTTGACGATGCTTTCTGGGAGGAGGTGAGCGCCATCTGTGAGGAGTGTGATGCCCAGTCTGCTGCCAAGAGCCAGGAGAGGACGAAGGAGGAGGGGAGCTTGGTGCTGTCCTGCGATGATGCTTCACTCCCCCCTGCTATTTCCATCACCGCGGAGGGTGGGGAGGTATGTGAATATTCTGTGTTCATGATGTTTGTTTTTGATTCCATGAATCAGAGGAGGAAATTGGGACGTTCTTGTATCGAGTATGGTGCATGGGATTGTTATAGATTTGGGGAGAATCCTTAAGTTATGAGAGCACTTCACAATAACTTAATTTTTTGTTTCATGAACTGAAATGATTTTAGGAAATGTCTGTGAAACATAGCAAATTCATGTTTATTGTGTGTGTGGCGAAGATAGGAAATAGGCATGCACAATTTGGGGTTTATTGTTTCTTGAAATGCGACTGTGTTAATGTACCTTATTTGTAAGAGAAATTTATTGTGTTGAATCTCTGTTGAATTTCTTTTGAGATGAATTTAGTTTGAAGATGCATTCTGGGAGATCAATGCCGTTATGGAGGAGCACAATGCCAAAGCTCATGCCAAGTATCAGGAGGGGCTCAAGGGAATGGAGGAGAAAGATGGATTGTTAGCACTGTGCGGTGATCATGATCCTTCAGTTTCCCCAGTAATATCCGTTGCAATGGGGGGTGGAGCGGTATAGCTTTTTTCTTCAGACAATGGAACACCGAGTAGTTGTAGGACATCAGACAGTTTTTGTTTCCTGTGTCTGGAAATTAGCATCAGTACCAAATGGAAATTTGTACTGAGTGGTTTTAGTCTGGAATGAAGTCTCTAACTGAGTTCATTTGATTCCTTTTCTCTTGGGACATATTTAGCTTGTTGATGCACTCCTTGGTGAGGTTGATGCTGCCGTCCATGATGGGCATGCTGATATGTCTGCTGCTAAGGGCCAGGTGGAACAGCAAGATATGGAACTAGAAAAGGAGGAAGATGAAGCGTGTGCTCCAAAGAAGTACAATGAATATTTGCACTCCTTGAATGATAGGCAGAAGGAGGCTGCATGTAATGATGTTGCTGTTCCTCTAATGATTGTTGCTGGTCCAGGAAGTGGAAAGGTATACATACTTGTCCTTTTATCTTTGTGTATTCAGCGCGTGTATTTTTTTGACCGATTAGAGTCCAATATTTTAGACATATGAAATATAGTTAACTCTTGCCGCAATGGATTTTAGCTCGCAAAGGATAGGGCTGGCACAGAGGTGAGAAGCCTTTCCACTGAGCCATAGGTCTTGGGTTTGATGCAGCCTCTCTGCAAAAATGCATGGGTAAGGCTTGCCTCAGTTCCTAACCCAGACCCCACTCATGTGGGAGCCGCCAGCACTGGGTCTGTCCTTGCTGCAATGGATTACTCAATTCAATGTTTTCTATCGTCATAAGGTTCAACCGTGGTCAACCTGATTTTGTTGTTTCACCCTGATGAAGCTCTGGGTTGAAATATCTGTGGAAATCATTTTAACATATCAAGAGTAATAATATGTGAACATGTAAAAAAATACATACCTTTTGTTCTTGTAGCTGCTTCAAGTAAATGCTGATTCCAAATGTTATCAAAACCCAAATGATGCAATTCACCGTGACCAATCATACTAAAAAGTAAAGTACATTGCCAGGGCTTTATTGTTCCAAAGAATAAGAAGGCTGCAGAAGAACTGAACACCATGTTTTGTTTTCTGTATGTGCCTTTTTCATATAAGAAAATTTTAATATTAGTTCAAAACTTTCTTTTGATGTGCCCAAAATGGTTGCACCTCTTGTATTGGGTGATTTCATAGACATCATGGTTTTAAATTTTACCAAACGTGCCATTTGAGTTTAATCTGAGCTTTGTTGTTGTATTGTCTTATGACTATCATGCTTTTGAATATACTGACTCCACCCCTGTAACTGGCATGACCCCAAGACTTCCACAATGGTTGGTAGGGTGCTCACACTTCTCAAAGAGGTATGGTTTTATGTTTGGTATAATCACTATGTAAGTGGTACCTAATAATAGTTGAAGCTCACATAGTCACACATCTCCTAATGGCTAGGGTATTCCACCACCAAACATTCTTGCTATGACATTCACCACGGCTGCTGCCTCAGAAATGAGAGAGAGGATAGGGACAGTGGTGGGAAAGGCAGTTGCCAAGGATATTGCAATAAGCACATTTCACTCATTTTGCTTGCAGCTTTGCAGAACACATGCTGAAAAGTATGTTTTCCCCTGTTGGTACATTATACTTAGGTGCAGTGGATTTTTGTATGCTTCTGCTCCACAAACTGAGTTGCCACATATTAAGAAAGTCACTGATGTACAGCACTTTTAAGCTATGAAGAAAATATGAACTTATACGATGAAATAGAGCCTGTGAAAAAAAATCATGTTCAATGTAAATTCCATGTTATCAAGATTTACTTAGATTATTTTCAGCTGTGGCAACAAGCAATTAATAGTCCTAGATGCATAAATGATCATGATCACTTTTAAGCTTTATCAAATTATTTATAATATATAACTCCAATTTGATATCTGGCAAAGTCAAAATATATACAATTATTAATCAGTATATCGCACTATCTAATGTTATGGTCTTGTTTCATCTTTATGCTCTGTTTTAATACCTTGCTCTTTCTTACAGTTTATCAAGCATACTAACTGTTGCAGATACTTGAAGGCCTGGATATGTAGACATTTATTTAATAAATTTTAGTTCCCCTTTATAACCATTTGAAGGCTAGGACGCACATCTGAATTCATAATCTACGGACATGGACAGCAACGAAGGGCGCTTATTGAGACAGAGCGCCTTTTGGAAAATGACAAAAATAATGGTGTTGGAGATACAACTAAACAGTATGATGGGGACATAAAAAATTCTTTCAAAGACAAAGCTAAAAAGTGGCAGAAATTTATTACACAGGTACTTCCTACTTTTGATGAAGAAATATTTGTTTTCAGTGACCTCTGTGGCTGATCTACAGGAGTCCTACAAGGACCCCAGGCAGTCACAATCACATTTCGTTACTGTTATTTTCCTGAAGTTGCACAACAAGGCTGTATCTGCCTAAAATGGTCTATATGTTTTTTATAGACTGTATCTGCCAATTCCCACTGATCCCACCTTGCCGCCACAAATGCATATCACAAAAAATATTAAAGGAACAGCTTTACTGTGCAATGTGCATCCATGATATTGTTATCTTCTGGAATCTGGAGGCATATAAAGCCAAACTAGTAGAGAACGCGTGCTAACACTGTGGCAACATAGAAACATACAAATTGAAACAACCAAAAGGCACTTTGCTGCATAATACCATGGTTATTAAAGCGGTAAAACGTTAAAACGTTATGAACCAACTTTTCAACGTTTAAACGTTTAAACTAACGTTGAAACGTCTTTCAGACTTGACATAGAATTTCAAATATAGAATAAGTTCATACATAAGTTGAGTTCACAAACCAAATAACATTAGCATAAAAAGAAATAGGTCAAGTTCAACAACACAAGTTCAACCACACAAGTTAGGTCTGGAGCTTGGCCGCCTGGCCGGGCAACTGGATGTAGCAAGTGGAGCTTGGCCGGACAAGTGGATGGACTGGATGGTGGATGCAGCGGCAACAAGTGGGCATTGGAGACTGGAAAGTGGCTTGTGGGCTGTGGCACGGCGGTCGGCGGCGCACTCGCCTGTGGGTAGACTGGCGGTGGGAAGAGGGAGGAGGGAGGAGGGGTCCGGCGGCGTACCTGTTGCAGGCGCAACTGGGCGGTTGGCCGGGAGATCTCCAGCGCTGGCTGACGGCTGAGGAGTGACCGAGTGAGGACGCGGCGACGACGGCTGAGGAGTGAGTGAGGACACTGGCTGACGGCTGGGCTGGGCGGCTTTGGAAGCGAAAGCCCAGGAAGGCTAGCCCACTAGTAACTTGGAACGTCGATTAAACGTCTAAAACATCATTAAACGCGTTTCAGACGTTTCAACGACGATTAAACGCCGAAAACGGACGTTCTACGCTAATTTGCCAGAACGTTCCGACGTTTTAGTTTCAAATCGCGTTTTATCGTTTAAACGGCGCTTAAACGTCGTTTAAGCGACGTTTTAATAACCATGCATAATACCTGACATTTACAGAAATATACAAATTAAAACAACATAAAGATAGTTCGCTCTTTGCTGCATAAAACTTAGCATTTACAACTTGGTTGCCACTAAGCACTCAACATGCACAACGCAAATAAACATATGATCAGTGTTAGCGTAATTGTATGCCCTATTGTAACGCCTCTATTGTAATGGGCCTCAGCCCACCTAACTCTGTTATATTAATGCACTTCCAACCCTGGTTAGAGTTAGGATTTTCTCTCATTACAACATGGTACCAAGTCTCTTCTTCTCCCGCCAGGGACATCTCCGTCCCCCAGCATCGCCGTGTTCTCCCCCGGCGTCGGCCTCCTTCTCTGGGACAACGCTCCACCCGCTGGGACCTCGTACCCCCCTATGCCGCCACGATAAATTCCTCGGCTAGCACGGCTAGCGCAGCTCCCCGTGCCCTTCCTACCGTGCGGGCGACATCCTTCCTCGCCGCGCGACGGTGTCTTTCCTCGCCCTGCGGGCCGCGCCCCTCTCCTCCCGTGCTGCGCGCGCGCATACTCTCTTTTTCCTTGCCTAGGCCGTGCCCTCCCACCTCGTCGTCTCCTCCATTATGCCGCCCGACGCTCACACTTGGCCCCCCGACTTCCCCACCTGCCTTCTCCCTCTCCCTAACACCGCGTGAGCCCTCACTGCCCCGTTCGGTCTCACTGCCTCAGCGTGGCTGTCGCTCTACAACCCCTTGACCGGGAACATCTCCATGTGGCCGGGTCCGGCCACGGGTGCTTCCTCACCACCTCCCCCATAGCCGAATCTCTTGACAGTGCCATCCTACGGTGTCCCACCGCCCTCGACGCCTCCTCTACCCTACCCGGCGTCGCCCCTGCCTTACCTCGCCACCTCTATCGACACCATGGCGCTGGCTCCGCCCCACCTCTCCCGATTGGGTGGTCGACTCTAGTGCCTCCTACCACACCACTCCTATTGCCGACACGTTATCTCACTACCATCCTCCCATCCCTCCCATCCTTCCTCTATCATTGTGGGGAACGGTTCCACCCTCCTGGTCTCCTCAGTAGGTGATTCGGTTCTTCCGGGACAGTTCTACCTTAACGACGTCCTTGTTGCCCCTCATATGATTCATCATCTTCTCTCGGTTCGTTGCCTCACTACTGACAACCACTGTTTTGTGGAGTTCAATTCCTGGGGGCTCACAATACACACCTTACCACTCATGCCGTGCTCGCTTGATGTGACAGCTCTGACCCCCTATACTTTATTCGCTTTCCTGCCTCACCTCCCTCCTCCTGTGTTGCCCCACCCTATGCCTTCGCCGCTGTTGCCACTGCTTCCACTTGGCACTGCCGTCTCGGCCATCCCGACCACAACATCCTTTCTAGAGGCCCTGCACACCACCACCCACCTCTCAACCGCCTTCCGTCGAAGGCGGTGCGCCACCCCACCCCCTACTTCGCCCTATACGGTACAGACCCCTCCTACGACCACCTCCGCGTGTTCGGCTGTGCCTGCTATCCCAACACTTCCGCTACTGCCCCTCATAAGCTATCTCCACGCTCCACTCGCTGCCTCTTCCTTGGCTACTCCCCTGACCACAAGGGGTATCGCTGTCTTGACCTCGCATCCCACCGCATCATCATCTCTCGTCACATCGTTTTCGACGAAGATGTGTTTCCCCTTGCTAACTCCTCCCCACCCACCGATCTCGACTCCATCCTTGAGTCTGATCCGAGTACCCATTCCCCCTAGGCACCTCGCCTCGCACCATTGCCCGTGCCCTGCGCGGCTTCACTATCCTTGCGTGCGGCATCGTCGACACCGCTCGTGCATCACGCGGCTCCGACACCCTCGCTTGCCCTTATACCCGCACCACGTGCGGCCCCGTCACCTGCGCTTGCGCCACACATGGCTCCGTCGACCCTGCCTGCGCCACGCGCGGCCCCATTGACCCCGCCTGTGCCACGCATGGCCCCGTCGACCCCGCCTGCGCCACGCGCGGCCCCGGCCACATCCACGAGCGGGACTCGCTTCGCTGACCCCTTATACCCGCACCACGTGCGGCCCCGTCACCTGCGCTTGCGCCACACATGGCTTCGTCGACCCTGCCTGCGCCACGCGCGGCCCCATTGACCCCGCCTGTGCCACGCATGGCCCCGTCGACCCCGCCTGCGCCACGCGCGGCCCCGGCGACCCCGGCCCCATCCACGAGTGGGACTCGCTTCGCTGACCTCGCCCTCGTCTACCGCTGCCGCGGGAGCGCTCCTCCCTCGGCGCCCACGGACCCGGGTCCCACGACACGACCGTTTTGCCGACCCCGCGGTCGTCTATCATCACTGCGAGTCGGCCACGCCTGTGGCTCCCGCCGTCTCGGTGCCTCGCTCTGAGCCGTCGGTGTACCACCCGGCCGCCATTCACCGCGAGCCCGGGCACATTCATCCGATGTTGACTCGCCACGCCGCAGGCGTCCTTCGGCCAGTCGACAGGTTGATCCTGGCCGTTGACACGACCAACACTCCCCCGGATGCCTCCCCGGTCCCCTCCCCTGTTCGCACTGCCCTCGCTGACCCTCACTGGCGTCGGGCCATGGAGGAGGAGTACGCGGCCCTGCTGGCCAACCACACCTGGGACCTGGTGCCGTGTCCTCCTGGGACCAATGTGGTCACTAGCAAGTGGCTCTTTCACCACAAGCTGACTTCGGACGGCTCCCTCGACCGCTACAAGGCCCGCTGGGTCCTTCGGGGTTTCACCCAGCGCCCCGGAGTAGACTACGACGGGACTTTCAGCCCCGTCGTCAAGTTTGCTACCGTTCACGCCGTCCTCTCCCTCGCCCTCTCCCGGAACTGGGCGATCCATCAGCTCGACGTCAAGAACGCCTTCCTACATGGCACTCTGACGGAGACTGTCTACTGCAGCCAGCCCACCGGCTTCGTCGACGCCACTCACCCGGATCTGGTCTGCCGGCTGAACCGTTCCCTCTACGGCCTCAAGCAGGCGCCGTGGGCCTGGTACAGCCGCTTCGCCACCTACTTGGCCTCCATCAGCTTCGTCAAGGCCAAGTTGGATACGTCCCTCTTCATCTACCGCCGTGGCGATGACATCGTCTACCTCCTCTACGTCGACGACATCGTGCTCACGGCATCCACCGCCGATCTTCTCCAGCGCACGATCATCGCCCTCCAGAGGGAGTTTGCGATAAAGGACCTAGGGCCTCTCCATCACTTCCTTGACATCACCGCCGAACGTCGGCCCTGGGGTCTCTTCCTGCACCAGCGCCAGTACGCCATCGACATTCTAGAGCGGGCTGGCATGTCTGACTGCAAGCCCTGCTCCATCGGTCGCCGACGCGACGTCTTACCGAAGCCTCATCGGCGCGCTTCAGTACCTCACCTTCTCCCGACCCGACATCGCCTACGTTGTCCAGCAGGTGTGCCTCCACATGCACACCCCACGGGAGCCCCATCTCACCCCTCTCAAGCGGATCCTGCGCTACCTCCGCTGCTCCCTCTGTTGTAATATTAGAGAAATAAGTGACATGCTTCCTTCATATTTAAATAAATTAAATATTCTAATTCCGAATAAAACAATCATATAACTCAGATAAATACCATATGAAATTATAGCAGCAATGAACAGTAGCAATTCTAAGACATGTAAACATGTAAAATAGCTACACAGGTCCATTTCATAATTAAACATGGCTTGCAGATGAAGAAGACAGATTAAACAAATAAACATAATTGTTTATCTTAAACTATTGCTCTCAAAATAGCGGGTTGCTGTAATAAACAGCCCTCCAACGCTAAAAGGTGATCAGAGATCCTCGACTAACGTGACAGTCCTATCTTACCAAATCAGGGTTTTAGATCAGATGTAATAAGCCTAATAATCAAATGTAAATACTAATAGTAAGGAGCTGTGTATTAAATAAAATAACAGAATTTAACACAGGTAAACAGCCTCAACAAAGAGAGATTTAATTAGGCACAAATAATATCAATGCTGAAAATGATAATACACTAAAACCCAGACTGTCACGTTGTCTCACTACACCGCTATCATCATCGAGCACACAAATCCGCCCACAACAGTGCAATCACACCCAAGTATTTAATACTAGCAAATTGCACAAAATTAAACAGTAAATAAAGTGAGGCAACGAATAACTCACAGCACGTAGATTGTCT
Source organism: Zea mays (assembly GCF_902167145.1). NCBI lineage: Eukaryota > Viridiplantae > Streptophyta > Magnoliopsida > Poales > Poaceae > Zea > Zea mays. Next base: position 208,401,509 of record NC_050097.1, read on the forward strand.
ACGTGGGAAGATCAGCTCAGCGAACACGAAGTTCTGTCCCAGAAAACCAATTCCGCCGCCCACGTCCGGGCCTGCACAGCGGGAGGTTGACGGAGATACTAGAGCCGCTACTGAGGCCGTGGGAGACGTCCACAGCACCAGCCCGAGAAGACGAACACCGTGCAGCAGGGAGCCCAGACACCAGGCCACGGTGGACAGAGATCAGAACAGACAGAGCACCACACAGGCGCACTGTAAATCAACGGGGCACAGGAGAACCTCGCTGAACAAAAACAGCACCACCTCTACCAGCTTCCAATCACCACCGGCGATTAACCACATGAACACTAGGAACCTAATGGCTTGAGGAGAATGGAACAGCAAGCAGCAGAGAGAACAAAGGGCTGCTGGCAATTTTTGGCGAGCTCAAGAGCAGGGAAAGTCTCCATATTTCAAGCGCCGAGGGAGCAACGGTTGCGCTAGAGAGGCCGTAGAGATCGGCAAGAGCAGCACGCCGCCGCCAGCTGTCGAACCCCTGCTTTTTCCTCTCGAGAACGGCTGCTGCAGCCCTAGAAAACGTGACCTCCTGGTGGGCTGCTTAGCCACCGGGCCTTGAAGCGGCCCACCCAGTCGGCTCCTTTTTTTTAATAAGATGAAAATCCAAAATGGACATCAATCCCCACCATTTTCACTCTTATTTTCTGATCAATGTCATTGTGCTCCCGTACTGTTTATATACTACTTTTCGGCAGAGGTACTTGTTAGGTTTGAACCAAAGCCTATCCCAGTGTACTCCAACCCTGCACGAGTAAGCGGAGGACTACGCCTTGATCCACAAACCCTAGTGTGAGAATCTTCGCACAAAAGGCACATAGTACTAGGCAGATTATCTGCTTCTCTTACGGGGCAGGGCGTTACGGTCATGCCCTTTAATATCTATTCATGAACTCACTAGAGAGAAAACCCCATTCTCTCCCGGACTGCGACCCCACAGTCAGCTCATATAGGTGAAATCGTTAAGGAAATTCTGTAGGACAATTTCCCTGCTTATAGCATTGACTTCATTAAGAGCATATCGCTCAACCTGCCATACAGACACAGCACAGCAGCTCATGAGACTCTTTATCGTTTGTGCTCTTGGTTTCACAGTGCTTCGTTTTCTGGAGCCTGGATCTCGGGATCTCCGGTCACACAGGACAGTTATCCGCAGTTGAAACCGCTAACAGGGTACGAGTCCCATTCCCATGCACGCTGCTTGGATTGGCTTTTGAGCCAGCCCTTTGGTGAAAGGATCAGCAAGGTTCCTTTCAGACTTGATGTAATCTACTGTTATTACACCCGTCTCTCTAGCATGCCGACATGAATCAAGTCGTCTTCTGATATGCCTCGAGGATTTTTGGTTGTCCTTTCTACTGTTCACTTTCAGCAACACAGAAGTGTTGTCACAGTATACTAGGACAACCGGTATCGGCTTTGCTAGCATTGGAAGGTCTGACAACAGGTCTCTCAACCATTCAGCCTCCAATGCTGTTGAATCAAGTGCAACTAATTCAGCCTCCTTGGTGGAACGTGTCGACACTGATTGTTTAGACGATCTCCATGACACGGCCCCACCAGCTAAAGTGAACACATAGCCACTTGTAGACTTCATTTGATCCGAGTCAGAGATCCAGTTTGCATCACTGAATCCTTCAAGTACTGACGGAAATCCGGTATATTTAATACCAAGATTCATCGCTCCCTTCAAATACCGAAGCACTCTGTACAAGGCTACCCAGTGTCTATCTCCTGGACTGGCCGAATAACGAGCCAGTCTGCATACTGCATATGAGATATCTGGTCTAGTTGCACTACTCAGGTACATGAGAGATTCGATGATCTGCGAATATAGTAGCTGGTTCACAGGCTCACCTTCATATTTACTGAGCGTGTAGGATGGATCATAGGGTGTGGTGACTGGTTTACAGTCCATATGTCCAAAGCGAGTCAGGACCTTTTCCACATAATGGGATTGTGACAAAGTAATCCCATCCTCACCCTTTATTAGCTTGATGTTCAATATTACATCAGCTTCACCCAAGTCCTTCATATCAAAGTTCTTGGAGAGGAATATTTTTGTCTCCATGATAGCCTCCAAATCGGTCCCAAATATCAATATGTCATCAACGTATAAACACATGATGACACCTTTGCCCCCAGAGAAGCGATAATACACACACTTGTCGGCTTCGTTTACACAAAACCCGACAGTGGTCAGAGTATTATTAAACTTCTCATGCCATTGTCTGGGAGCTTGCTTACGACCATATAAGGATTTAATCAAGCGACACACTTTGCTCTCTTGACCTTTAACCACAAATCCTTCTGGTTGCTGCATATAAATTTCCTCTTCCAGCTCTCCATTTAGGAATGCTGTCTTTACGTCCATTTGATGGACACGAAGTTTATAAGCAGCTGCCAGTGCTAAAAGCACACGGATTGTGGGCAATCGAGCCACCGGAGAATAAGTATCAAAATAATCCTCCTCTTTCTTTTGAGTAAAACCCTTAGCCACAAGACGGGCCTTGTACTTTTCAATAGTACCATCAGGTCTCCTCTTCCTCCTAAAGATCCATTTGCAGCCCACAGGCTTGCAACCAGCTGGGAGATCAGTTATCTCCCAAGTTCCGTTCGAGATGATTGAATCCATCTCGCTACGGACAGCCTCCCTCCAGTACTCTGCATCCGGAGATGTATATGCCTCTGTGAGGGAGCGTGATTCTTCATCCACTAGATAAATAATATAATCATCACCCAGAGACTTTTCAGTCCTTTGTCTCTTACTCCTCCTTAACTCCAAATCTGGAGTCTGGTCATGGACACTCGAGGACAGAGAATATGTCCGAGATGGACCATCTGGGGCTACTACTTCCTTATCCCGCATAGGGAAGATGCTCTCAAAGAATGTCACATCCCGAGACTCCATTATTACATTTACAGCGATTTCGCTTGTCTCGGAATGGACCACTAGAAATCTATAAGCTGCACTGTTATGTGCATAACCCAGGAAGACACAGTCTACGGTCTTAGGGCCTAACTTTCTCTTCTTCGGCAACGGGACATTCACCTTTGCAAGGCAGCCCCAAGTCCGAAGATGCGAAAGATCTGGCTTCCTTTCTTTAAATCCTTCATAGGGCGTGGCCTCACGGTTGCGAGGCGGCACCCTGTTCAGGACATAGCACACCGTGAGTACTGCCTCGCCCCACCAGATGTCAGGCATCCCCGAACTTTGCAACAAAGCGTTAGCTAAGTCACACACCGTTCGGTTCTTCCTTTCAGCTACCCCATTTGACTGAGGTGAATATGGAGCAGTGGTTTCATAAATGATTCCACACTCTTTGCAGTACTCATCAAAAAGGTTGGAAAGATATTCACCTCCTCTATCAGATCGTAGCCTTTTAATTTTCTTGTCTAACTGGTTTTCAACTTCAGTCTTATAGATCTTAAAGTGTTCTAGTGCCTCATCTTTAGTTCTGAGTAAGTAAATATAACAGAACCTGGTAGCATCATCTATCAAGGTAAGAAAGTATCTTTTACCGCCTTTTGTGATTATACCATTCATCTCACAGATTTCTGAGTGAATTAGTTCTAAAGGAGTGGTACTTCTGCCTTCAACCGTATGAAACGGTTTTCTAGGCTGCTTAGCTTGCACACAAATACCACATTTTACACCTTTAACATGTTTATATTCAGGAATTAAAGACATGTCACTTAATCTCTTAATGGCCTTAAAATTCACATGACACAAACGGGAATGCCATATATTATTAATGGAATCGTTATTACAGACCACATTAACATGGTAAGAAGAATGATTATTCAAAACAGAAAGACGGAACAAACCGCCTGACTCATATGACTTTCCAACAAAAGTACCAAACTTAGACAGGACCACTTTATTAGACTCAAACACTAATTTGAGACCCTGTCGACATAGCAGCGACACTGAAATGAGGTTCCGGCTCATCGAGGGCACATAGAGTACGTCCTTCAGCACGAGCGTCTTTCCTGAAGTTAACTTCAGGTAGACCTGTCCAGTACCTCGAACTGCTGCCGGAACACCATTTCCCATCAAGACTGGTGCGCTGTTATATCCCTGGAATGAAGAGAACATGGACCGATCAGCACAAATATGAACAGTAGCACCGGAATCCATCCACCAGTCATCTGATGGACTTGCCATAAAGGCCTGAGGTGCATACCCTGGGGTGGAGTTAACCACCACGTTCCCTTCTTTGCGCTGAGGTGGAGGACCTTTTCCCTTCCTAAGTTTGCACCTCCGAGCTGTATGCCCGGAGACTCCACAAACGTAGCAGATAAAGTCCTCCTTTTTCTTCTTCATCTTTTTGGATTTAGGTTGGTTCAGATTCTTCTGTGGAGAGTTCTTCTTCTTCTTCTGAAATTTTCTATCTCCACCCTTCTCAACAACGTGAGCCTGGAGTTGCTGAGATGGCTTGTTACTGGACCTTGCACGCTCTTCCACATTAATCGCAGCTGACAACTCAGTGAGAATCATTTGCTTCTTCATGTGGCGGCGTGAAGTCACAAAGTCTCGCCAAGAAGGCGGGAGCTTTGCCAGTATTGCATTCACCTGAAAACTGTCTGGTAGGACGCAACCATATTGGACCAAGTCCCTAACAAGGAGTTGAATCTCCTGTAGCTGCTCCATAACAGACCTTCCCTCAACCATTTTATAGTTGAGGTAGTTTTCCGTTGTGAATGACTCGTTGCCATTGTCAACTTCAGAGAACTCGTTCTCAAGTTCAGTCCATAGACCCTTAGCGGAGGTAAAACCAGAGTACACGTCAAATAAGCGGTTCGACAAGACGTTCAGCAGACGAGACAAGCATGCCTCATTGGCTTCGTCCCACTTGGCTTTCTCCGCTAGTGCGGCGACCTTCGCTGCATCATCAGAATCATCTGATGCAGCCTGGGGAACAGCCGATGTCACTACCCAAAATAATTTTAGGTCAGTGAGCCACATGCGAGTCTTAATCTGCCAGCGTTTAAAGCTTGCGCCGTCGAACGCTTCAGGCTTAATGACATCAGAACTGGAGGCCATAATACGAATTGGTTTTCTGGATTGTTGTAATATTAGAGAAATAAGTGACATGCTTCCTTCATATTTAAATAAATTAAATATTCTAATTCTGAATAAAACAATCATATAACTCAGATAAATACCATATGAAATTATAGCAGCAATGAACAGTAGCAATTCTAAGACATGTAAACATGTAAAATAGCTACACAGGTCCATTTCATAATTAAACATGGCTTGCAAATGAAGAAGACAGATTAAACAAATAAACATAATTGTTTATCTTAAACTATTGCTCTCAAAATAGCGGGTTGCTGTAATAAACAACCCTCCAACGCTAAAAGGTGATCAGAGATCCTCGACTAACGTGACAGTCCTATCTTACCAAATCAGGGTTTTAGATCAGATGTAATAAGCCTAATAATCAAATGTAAATACTAATAGTAAGGAGCTGTGTATTAAATAAAATAACAGAATTTAACATAGGTAAACAGCCTCAACAAAGAGAGATTTAATTAGGCACAAATAATATCAATGCTGAAAATGATAATACACTAAAACCCAGACTGTCACGTTGTCTCACTACACCGCTATCATCATCGAGCACACAAATCCGCCCACAACAGTGCAATCACACCCAAGTATTTAATACTAGCAAATTGCACAAAATTAAACAGTAAATAAAGTGAGGCAACGAATAACTCACAGCACGTAGATTGTCTACGTGGGAAGATCAGCTCAGCGAACACGAAGTTCTGTCCCAGAAAACCAATTCCGCCGCCCACGTCCGGGCCTGCACAACGGGAGGTTGACGGAGATACTAGAGCCGCTACTGAGGCCGTGGGAGACGTCCACAGCACCAGCCCGAGAAGACGAACACCGCGCAGCAGGGAGCCCAGGCACCAGGCCACGGTGGACAGAGATCAGAACAGACAGAGCACCACACAGGCGCACTGTAAATCAACGGGGCACAGGAGAACCTCGCTGAACAAAAACAGCACCACCTCTACCAGCTTCCAATCACCACCGGCGATTAACCACAGGAACACTAGGAACCTAATGGCTTGAGGAGAATGGAACAGCAAGCAGCAGAGAGAACAAAGGGCTGCTGGCAATTTTTGGCGAGCTCAAGAGCAGGGAAAGTCTCCATATTTCAAGCGCCGAGGGAGCAGCGGTTGCGCTAGAGAGGCCGTAGAGATCGGCAAGAGCAGCACGCCGCCGCCAGCTGCCGAACCCCTGCTTTTTCCTCTCGAGAACGGCTGCTGCAGCCCTAGAAAACGTGACCTCCTGGTGGGCTGCTCGGCCACCGGGCCTTGAAGCGGCCCACCCAGTCGGCTCCTTTTTTTTAATAAGATGAAAATCCAAAATGGACATCACCCTCGACTACGGTCTGCTCCTCCGACCATCCCCGACGTCGGAGCTCGTGGTCTACACTGACGCAGACTGGGCCGACTGACCCAACACACGCCGATCCACTTTCGGCTATGCTGTATTTCTGGGTGCCAACCTCGTCTCCTCGGTCGCCAAGCGGCAGCCCGTCGTCTCCCGCTCCAGCGCAGAGGCTGAGTACCGCACTGTGGCCAACGGCGTGGCGGAGGCCTCCTGGATGTGCGAACTCCTCCACGAGCTCCACAGCCCCCTCCAGCGCGCCACCCTCGTCTACTGCGACAACGTCAGCGCCGTCTACCTCTCCACCAACCCCGTGCAGCATCAGCGCACGAAGCATGTGGAGATCGACCTGCACTTTGTCCGCGACCGAGTCGCTGCAGGTGACGTTCGGGTTCTCAGCGTTCCCACCACGCTGCAGTTCGCCTACATCTTCACCAAGGGGTTACCGGCGAGTGTATTCCTAGACTTTCGGTCCAGTCTCAACATCTATACAGGATAGAGTTGCGACTGCGGGGGGTGTTAGAATTGTATTAGGGTTTGGGGGTCTTCTATGTGTATTTACCCTCTCGCCCCTCTGTAATGGGCCAGACCCAACACCACCAAGTCTATTAATACATATCCCCACCCTATACTAGGGTTAGGGTTTCCAATAATGTTGACTATGCCAAGTAGTAGTTAGACAACCTCATTTATGGCTGTGTTGTGGGCCTTCTACAGTCCAGCCCAGTAGGCTCTTTAGGGTTTGTGTATATATTGTTGTAACACTGAACTGTTTTTGGTATAGCATGTAATATACTTCACCAATATTTTTTGAACAAAAATGTTCACTTCCAGTGATAGAGTTATAGTCATGGCTAGAAGTTTCATAGTTTGTACTATTTCATTGTCCGTAGTATTGGTTTATGGTTGTGGGCTTACTGTTAGAATGCCTACCACACTAATCTTTGTCGACCAATTCAAACCTACTAATGTGGGCTGTGTGGAAGCAGTGTCTCTAGGGGTCTGTTTGGTTGGGCTGTGGCTGTGAAAAAAGTTGCTGTGGGCTGTGAGCTGTGGAAAAAGCTGCTGTAGACTGTAAGCTGTTAAAAAGCTAAAAACCGTTTGGTGGAAACCACTAAAAGTCGTTAAAAAAATCTTCGATATATGTTTTCACAGTTCCATCCGAAAAGCCACTAAAAGCAGGTCCAGAGGTGCCTTCAGATTTGCACTACGAGAAAGTCGGCTTTTAGAAAAAGCTGCTTCCTAGATCCAGCCCTTTGGTTGGCTTTTGACTTTTAGGGGCATAAAAGCAAAAGCCAAAAGTCAAACCAAACACACCCTAGATCTTCTGTAAAAAAATGTTTGTAGTATCCACAACATGTGCTGATTTGTTTCCATGTTGATTTTTTGGTAGTTGCATTTTGTTTTGATCGAACCTTTCCATGTTTATTTGAAGGCAAAAGCTTCAGGAAGAACTCCAGAGGACTATGAAAAAAAGGGTGATTTGACAGGAGTAAGCTGCCCTACCTTTTGTCATTATTTTTTTTGTGCTTGGTTTTAATGACCAAATTAACTGTCTGCATTTCTTTTTGTCTAGGCTTCTGTTCTTCGACATTACAATGAAATATTAAGATCTTGTAATGCTCTTGATTACCATGATTTCATTAACTCATCTATAACCCTTCTCACAAATTTTCCTGAAGGTAGTTTCAGCTATAGTCTCAGTACATTGTTGGACTTTGATTACTTGTTGATTAAAAAGGTGTGCCCCTTGCTTGTGCAGTGTACAAAGAGTGTCAGGATATGTGGCGGGCAATTGTAGTTGATGAGTTTCAGGATACCAGTGCTATGCAGTATTGTCTTCTGAAGATTCTAGCTTCCCACAATCATATAACTATTGTCGGTGATGAAGATCAGGTACACAGATTTGATATACATATAAAAAAGGGCAATCTGAGTACCGCAGGTTCTCATATGAGTGGGGCCTGGTGAAGTGATAAACCGAGACAAGCTTCCACCATGAATGTGGAGAGGCTGCTTCGAACTCATGACTTTGTGACTCAGTGAGATAGCTTTCATCACTACACCAGGCCTGCACTTCCAAAATTTGATATGCATATATCATCCTAAAACCTTTGGTTTCTTATATGTTTCCCCTAAGCTTTGTCTTCTCTTATGTTAGTCCATCTTCAGTTTCAATGGTGCCGATGTATCTGGCTTTGATTCATTTCGTAAAGATTTTCCGGATCATAAAGAGGTATGCATTGTGTTGTCTGCATGAAATTTTCAAAATGTTTTAGTCCCGTGTTGTTCTGTTAAGTAGCTTGTTACGCCAATGACTGCAGATCAGGTTGAGCAAGAATTACCGCTCCACACGTGCAATTGTTGAAGCAGCAACTGCTCTAATTCAGAACAACACTAAGCGGCATCATCCTAGGCTTGTAGAGACCGACAACCCTTCTGGCTGTAAGGTATCCTTGTAAATTGCACTGATGGATTGTTGCCATTTGTTCTCATATCCTCTCAGTTACATGTCTAATCCTTAACTTTACATAGATCACTGTCAAGGAGTGCCACAGTGAAGATTCACAATGCGCATTTGTTATTGACAAAATCATTGAAATTACATCTGGTACCGCTGAGGGGTGCAACTTTGGCAACATTGCTGTCCTATATCGAAGACAGGTTGAAAAAACGTTATGCTTTCAAAAGGTGTCTTTATGCTTGCGACCTAATTTTCTCTTGCACAGATAACTGGCAAAGCTTTCCAAGTCTCCTTCCGCAACAGGAAAATTCCCTTTAACATTCATGGTGTGGCTTTCTACAGGAAAAAGGTAGTTGGATTTAGTTTTCTTCCAAGATTCGTTACAGTAGGAGTGCATGAAAAACAACTATTCATGTGTCCGAACCTTGACTTGTTGGTTTTGTTGGGTTTTAACTCTAGCCTATCCCAACTTGCTTGGTTACAATAGGAGTGCATGAAAAACAGCTATTCATGTGTCCGAACCTTGACTTGTTGGTTTTGTTGGGTTTTAATTCTAGTCTACTCCAACTTGCTTGGGACTAAAAGGCTTTGTTGTTGTTGTATTCGTTAGTAAAAAATTCTCATGATTTTCTGGCTTCTTTTCATATATGTTTATTTTATAGTTCTTTGTGCCAGACTGCCAGTAACATATGAAGCTTGGAAATTTCTTATGCTTTCCAAATTCAGAACTGTTCTTATTTTGGAAGGATTGCAAAAGAACCTACTGGAATGTCTTACATGCTCTTATGTTATTCTAGTTCGTGATGCTAAATACCTATCTACTATATCTATATACTTGTATTGATTGGGTTAATTTATGGCTTATTGTTCCAGAATTCAACCACCTCCAAGTAGCACTTCCAAGTCTAGCGGTTAAGGGCTTCCGAGTAGCACCTCAAATTCCTGGGTTCGATCCCTCTAGGGGGCGAATTTTCAGGCTTGTTAAAAAAATCCCCTCGTTGTGCCTCATCCGCTCTCGGGTTACGATGTCTTGTGCTCCACCCTCCGGTTGGACCGTTGCAGAGTGGACGGTTGACGCCGTCCCGTTAGTGATGGGGGCTAGGGTTTGAGGATTTTCTTGGGCGGGACCATTGTTTCGGTCTCTCCTTAATATAATACCGGGGGGCGGTCTTTCCCTCCGCGTCCGAGTTCTTTTTTTAGAATTCAACCATCTGAGCATGACACTTTTTATCTTTAGCAAATCCTAAGTTTTGGGTAGGGAAGCAACAATACTTGTGATAACCCTCTGAGTGCTATCATTTTTGTCACAATGTAAGTGCTTTATCTTGCAATCATTTTAGGTGATCAAAGCTATCATGGCAATACTTCGGACCACATTACCTGGTTGTGATGATGGTCCTTGGCGTCAAGCCTTCAAGGCCCTTTTACCCGGTGACAAAGAAGAAAAGAAGAAGGTTCGTCTTTACCTGATTAAGTTTTTTAATACCCTATTTATGTTAAATTCACGTAATCTTGATCATCTCTGTGGTTTCTAACTATCAGATTATATATCATGTTCAAAAGATTTCACTGGCTAGAACGTGTAGTTTTTTAACTGCTGCTAGTGACATCTTCAGCGCTAAGGTCTCTGGTACCTTCAAAAGGTTGTTCTCTTTTCATTGTTTACTTACTGTTATCTAACATCATAAAATTCATTGTCAACCATGTTTTCTATTTGATGATCGATTTTATTCTTCTCTCTGCTGCTTGAGGGGTGACAAATAGTTGCTGGCTGCATGACAGCAAGCCTGAGATGCATGCATTAGAAGGACCAAACTTTCACACCTTGCATAGGATTTGGGGAAGAAGCTATTACATTTGTTTTTTTTTCTTAAAAAGTTATTTTTTAAATTAAAGCTGATAATGAAAATCTGAATCATGTTTGCATATTCTCATTGTTATCATGTTATGTGGAAATTATTATCGTGTATTATATACATGTTCTGTGTGCCTTTAGCCGTACAACCACCTCCAACTTAAGAAAAACCATTAAACAAATCCCATTTTAAACTTTTTTTTTTCTCGAACACGCTGGAGAGCTGCGTATCATTTCATTAAAAGAAGGATGATAATTAAACTCGACCTGCGGGGGGTAAGACAGCCCCGGACATTGAATTAAGAAGAAGACCTTCTCACACAGGTCGAGAAAACCCCCGAACCCCTGCCCCACCCATACACAGCGGCATCGAAGCCCATGTGAGAACGACCACGACCGGGGCTGAGCCTTAGACCTGTGCTTTGGCGTGGGACAGACGAGGGGATTTTTTTAACCACAGCCTGAAATTCGCTCCCACGGGGAGTCGAACCCAGGACCTGAGGAGTGCTACTCAGACCACCTAACCAACTCAGCTAGAGGCCCTTTCACAAGAAGGATGATAATTACAATGACCTAAACACCACTCACACAAACACACACAAACAACACTAGTAATAACCACCTTCTAACCGGGGTTGAACACAAAAGCTAGGTCTGAAAGACGGGTCAAGCCTTTGGCCCCCGCAAAACACCACATATTGAACTCATCACTGGCTGAGGTAAGCAATCCAGCTCTAGAAGGCTGAGCACCATTGAAAACACAGTCATTACGGTGTCTCCAGATAGTCCAAGCCCCAAGAATCACCAAGGAGTTAAGGCCATCTCTAAGGTCCTTAGGAGTAACCTCAACCGATCTACTCCACCAAGCTTCAAAATTGATATCTTCCATCCCGGGGGAGAGGGTGGACAGACCGACACGTTGGAGAAGAAGATACCAAAATTGCCTCCTGAGGACACAAGAAACAAGCAAGTGATGAATAGACTCTCCTTCCTGGTCACATAAGGGGCAAGAACTAGGATGGGGAAGACCCCTCTTAGCGAGCCGGTCAGCCGTCCAACATTTATTATGTAGGACCAACCAGAGGAAAAACTGACACTTCGGCGGCGCCCAGGTGCTCCACACTCTTTCAAAGTCCGCCATGGAGGTAGAACCACAGAACATTATCTCATAAGCAGATTTGGCCGAATAGATACCATTGGAAGAGAACCTCCAATAATGTTTATCTGGAACTCCCGGTTGAAGATCAACATCAGCCACAACATCTGCCAGCAAAATGAAGTCAGCAATGACCTCCCAAGATACCACTCCCCTTAAATCCCCAATCCATAATGAGCTACACAGAGCATCAACCACTGTCCTTCGCTTCACCAGCCTTTTAGGAACCAAACTAAAAACATGAGGGGCCAAGTCTGCAATCCTCTGACCCAGGATCCATCTGTCATGCCAAAAAAGAGTGGACTGCCCATCACCCACTATGGAGGCCATTGCCAAAGAGCACAAGCTATCCAAGAACCGGTTTGAATGGAATGGCAAATCAGTCCAAGGTTTGGAAGAATCAGTTTTTGGAGCCAAATCCATCTAACACGAAGGGCCCTATTTAAGCATTGAAGATCAGATATACCAAGCCCCCCTAACTCTTTTGGGCGTATGACCTTGCCCCAGGCCACCATACAATGACCACCATTAGCCTCTTTACGCCCTCGCCACAAGAACCCACGACAGATTTTATCAATTGCTTTAATAGCCCACTTAGGCAAATCCAGAGCCATCATTTGATAAATAACAGTAGCAGTGAGCACAAATTGCACCTGGGTAGCTCTGCCAGCACGGGTCATCAGGTCAGCTTTCCAAGCCGGTAAGAGATCAGCCACCTTGTCAATAAGAGGCTGAAGCTGAGCTTTAGATAACTTCTTCAGGGAGAGAGGGAGACCCAAGTATTTAATTGGAAAAGTCTCAAATCTGCAGGGAAGGAGCTGCTGGACCAAATTCAAATCAGCATGTGTGCAACGGATGGGTACAATACTGCTCTTTGCCATATTGGTTCTCAACCCTGAAGCATCCCCAAACAGATCCAAAATCCTCACAGCAGTGTTTAAGTCCCTAGGCTCTGGTTTTAGGAAGAGAGCCACGTCGTCTGCATAGAGCGAGATCCGGTGCTGAAATGAATTAGAAGAAATGGGCTGCAGCAACCCATGCTCCTCAGCCTTGATAAACAACAAAGTGAGGACATTCATAACAATTATAAAAAGCAGCGGAGACAAGGGGTCAGCTTGCCGCAAGCCCCTTCTATGTGAAATGAACCTTCCAGGCACCCCATTGAGCAGGATCTGGGTGGAAGAGGTCATAAGAAAACCACTTATCACATCCCTCCACACTGGGCCAAAGCCTAATTTTTCCAGAACCTCAAGAAGGAAAGGCTAAGAGACCGAGTCGAAGGCCTTGGAAATGTCCAACTTCAAAAGAATTCTGGGCTGATTTTTAGCATGGAGAAATCTTGCCGTCTGCTGGACAAGCATAAAATTGTCTTGTATGAAGCGACCGTTGATGAAGGCACTTTGTGCTTTAGAGATCAGCCCCTCCATATGACACCTCAACCTATTTGCAAGAACCTTAGTCACCAGCTTGGCGAAACTGTGGATCAAACTAATGGGTCTGAAATCCTTGGCAGCAATAACATCATTATGTTTTGGTAGCAGCGTAATGAAAGTTGTGTTAAGGAATATGAAATTCCTGAAATCTCTCCCCCAAATAGTTGAAACAACTGCCATAATGTCATTTTTTATAACAGGCCAACAACTTTTATAAAACTGCCTGGTGAACCCATCGGGGCCAGGAGCCTTGTCCGCGGGGAGTTGCTTGATAGTGTTCAAGATCTCCTCGGTAATTAAAAACTCAAGAGCCTGAAGGTCATGTTGCTGCAGTCCCAAGGCATCAAGGTTGATAGTTTGGTTTCTCTGCACTTCACTTCCAATTAGATTCATATAGAAATCCCAGAAAACCTCAGCCTTCCCATCATGGGAGGTGAACAGCTGGTCTCCATCCCGAATTGCAGTAATAAAGTTCTTCCTCTTGCGAAATCTTGAGCAAGCATGAAATAACTTGGTGTTGGCATCGCCGTCCTTGAGCTAAGACAACCGAGATCTAGTCCTAGCCACCGTCCTGAGCAGGGAAGCAAGGAACAATCAATGTTTCTTCAATTGCTGTAGCAGCCAGCGTTCGAGATCAGAGAGAGGTCTACCATCCCTTGCTGATTCTAGCTGCAACATCACTTCTCTAGCTAACTCGAGCTGTAACTTGAAGTTGCCCACTTTTTTGTCACTCCATCGTTGTAGCCCCTTGGCTGTAGCCTTGAACTTGAGGGAGAGAGATTTAAGGGGGCAAGCATTATTCTGTACAGAGTGCCAAGCATTAGAAACTGCATCATGAAAGCCCTCAAATTTTGTCCAAAAGGACTCAAAATGAAATCTCCTCTTGCCCCGAAGATTATCCTTCAATCCAAGGAGAGGACAATGATCAGAGCCCTCGGAAGCGGAACATTGGAGTAAGAAATCTGGGAATTTCTGCTCCCACTCCACGGAACAGAAGACTCTGTCTAGTCGTACCAACACATCATGTGCCCCTGCCCAGGTGAATTTCCTTCCATGTAGATCGATGTCTTTGATTCCTAAATCCTGAATACATCTCCTGAATCTCCACATCATGAATCGGTTGAGATTAGGATTATTTTTGTCTTCATCTCTATAAATCAAGTTGAAGTCTCCACCAACAATCCAAGGTCCAACGCAATTAGCTATAATAAGACGCAGTTCTTGCATGAACATGAGCTTCCTATCGTTACCCTGGGGCCCGTACACACAGGTCAACCACCACTCATCACCAATAGTTGGACAGAATTTGACAGAGACACTGAAGGCATCAACCCGGGAGTCGACAATAGCTCCCAATTTAGATCTCCAGGCCAGCAGTACACCACCGCTAGCACCAACAGAATTAAGAGTCACGAAATTGTTGTCGAAGTCAGGACCCAATAACGAGAGAACAAGGCGACGACTACAGCTCTGCATCTTGGTTTCTTGTAAACAAATTATGTCTGCACGGACTGACTCTACTAGACTCCTTACAGAATCTTGCCTCGCGACGGAGTTTAAGACGCGGACATTCCAGAACAGAATTATGGAAGGATCCATTAGTAAACATTTAGAAGACAACACACATCCACCAAATTAGCAGACCATGGTGGCCGCTCCACCCAAGTCATTTGGGACTGCCCAACCGAAAAGTGCTGCAAGGGCTTGAACATGTGGATAGGAAAGAGAAGAGGAGAAAACCTGCCATCCCTTCGCAGGGACTCCGTCGTAGTCGACGAGTGGCTGGTCTAGGCGTTGAGCACATTCCACAGATCCCCAGGGCCAGGATTTTGGTGATGAAGGCTATTCATAATACTTCAGACACGAATCAGCTCAACCGTGAGGATCTGGAGACTTATGCCAAGCTTTTCTCCCATTTTAAACTTAGTCTTTATTAAGTTGCATGCACCAACCGGTTCTACCCAAAGCTTAAGCTGATGGAGAGAGGTGGACAATTTACTTTATTTTAACACCCCCCCTCATGTTGAGACTCGAGACTCTGACGAGGAAGAAGCAAGCAAAAAATATTTTATTTAATTGCACTAACCAAGGTTAGAACTTGAGACCTCTGACTCTGATAACATATTAAGTTGCATGCACTAACTAGTTCAACCCAAAAGCTTAAGTTGATGGAAGTGGACAATTCACTTGTACTCTAACTGTCATGACACCTTTATTCTTAGAGCTGCTGTTTTTTTCATGTCATTTCCATGCTTAAGGGTTAAGCACAGTATGACTTTATTCTGATTTTCTCATTTGTTGACTCCTAGGGCCCAGATTACTCAAGGACGTAAGGTTTTATCGACCTTGGATAGCCTATCAAAACTTGTTGAAAAGGTATGGAACATTTGTTCAACTGGCAATTTTGTATTGTGTATTGCAATAGACAACCATGCATTGTGTATCTTTAGTGTTACTACATTAGTGTATTGTACTATTACTTTATTTTCTCAAATCATGGTTATTTTGTTATTTTAAAAGATTATATTATCTTGTGTTTAGTTCTTGAAGCGCCATATTTTTTTCCTTTGCTCTCCATTTTAGGAACAATCAGTTTCAGTCATCATTTCGTCTGCGGGAGACATGCTACCTCAGGTATACTTAACTTGTTGCAATTGTTTTCAATGAGCTTCACCTTTAGTGAATTGCCGAGATATAAATAAATGACTTAAAGCAAAAAATATTCCTTTGCTTTACATTAATTTGTTTGTGCAGCTGGGTCATTACTTTATGTTGTTAACTTATTATAACTTACAGAGTAAATTTTACTGGCGGTTCTCAAACTTGTATCGACTTCTCTTCTAGGTCCCTGTACTTTCAGACTGTACATTCAACTCCTTAAACATGTCCGAGTTATCATCTATGTCTATGTACTTCCAAATTGTGTTAGTTCTCTAAACTTGTCGTAAGTTCTCATCTCGGCCCCGATACTTTCAAAATATACACTCAGCTCCTTAAACAAATCCCATTTTAAACTTAGTCTTTATTAAGTTGCATGCACCAACTGCTAGGATCAGATTTGGAGCAAGGTCGTGAATGGTGTCGTTACTGTGTAAGTGTAAGTTGTAATACACACCCACCCCTCGGGGTGTATAATCTTTTTTTGGGGGTTTCTTTCTTCTTAATGAAATGACGCACAACTCTCCCGCGTGGTTCGAGAAAAAAACTTGGATTACTGTGTTGAATGACGCGCAACTCTTTCCCCATAATGTGTTGCATGTCCCCACGACCTGGACACATTCATCCACCCAGTGGTGTAGGGCACAAGGGATGAGACATGTAACAGGAGTTCAGGTGGGATGTGCATACCTAGCTTCCTTGGGCCTGCTATGCCATTTGGTCGCCCTTGTCGTACCTTTCCTACCACATGTCCTAGCCGAGGCTTTGCTGCCATGGCCCTCCTCGATTCATCTTCACTCGCTCCTATTCCACCTCACCATGGTGCCAGCCCTTGCCTCACGACAGCCACATTCAACCACCACTGCCACCACCACCACCACCACACTCCTTCCTCTCCCCCGTCGAGCGAGGAGCTCATGCTTATTCTTGCCATCTCACACTCAGTTCCCCACTCTCCCAACCTTCCTCACCTTCCTCGACAATAATAAGGTGAGTGTAGCATACGACATGGTAGGCATTACATGGCCTAGCGTGGCAATTTGGGTGCAGCACCACATCGACGATGCAACGTAGGCAAGCATGAGGTAGTAGAGTGAGCATGGTGCAGCACTACGCGACTACACAGGTAAGGTGAGCATGTGCAGTGTGGCGAAGGTGAGGACGATGGTGCGGGGGTGGATGGACCATAATGGTATAGTAATATAACTTTAGGAATTTTATTATGCGATTTGCAAGTACTAGGACTAAAATGAGAAATTGGGGCAAGGTTAGGTACCTGATGTTGGAAGGTGGAAGGAGGGAGAACAGTAGATTGATTGGTAGGCATATGCAGTGTTACATATATATAGGGTAGGAACCCTTGGGGGCTAAGGCACCTAGGGCCGGTGCGCCCAACCTGTAAAGGCAATCAACTCTACTATGGAAAGCCTCAATCACACACAAATGAAAGATCACGACCTAATAATAGAGAGATATACACAATCAGCATATAATGAAGGAGAGATACTCAATCTACCCCCCCCCCCCCCCCCCCCCCGCAGTTGAAACCTCTAGCCACGACAGATGTTGAAGCTAGACTTGAACTCCAAAAATACAGATGAGGGGAGGCCCTTTGTGCAGATATTAGCAAACTGGGAAGTCGTCGGGACGTGGAGCACACAGACATCACCAATGGCTACTCGCTCGCACACAAAGTGGAGATCAATCCCAACTGCACTGATGTTATCACAATAGACCAAAGTACTCTTGGTCAGAGGGTTGTGAAGTTCATGCAACAGTTGACGCAGCCAACAAGCCTAATCGACTCCATTTGCGATAGCATGATACTCGACTTCTGCACTAGACGGGGAAACAACATTCTTGCGCTTGGAGGACCAGGAAACAAGATTGTCACAAATAAAGATTGCATAACTGGAAGTGGATCGTCGCGTGTTAGGACAACCAGCCCAATCAACATCAGTGTAGATGGTGAGGTGACCACAGAGCGCCGAAGAAGCAAGCCGTCCTCAGAAGTGCCACAAAGGTATCGGAGAATACGTTTGAGAGCTGTGAAGTGGGGCTCTCGCGGGTCATGCATGTGGAGACATATCTGTTGAACTGCATAAGCAATGTTAAGACGAGTGAAGGTGAGATATTGAAGAGCTCCAGCTAAACCGCAAAAATGAGTTGCGTTCTGAACAGGAGGTCTGACATCAGCTGAAAATTTTGCCTGAAGATCAACCGGAGTGGAAACTGATTTGCAATTTTGTAGACTAGCCCGCTCAATGATGTCAACAAGGTAATGCCGTTGATGCAAGAATTGGCCACTATCTCTGCGTTCCATTGTAATACCCAGAAAGTGATGTAATGGGCAAAGATCCTTCAAAGGAAACTCGGACTGAAGGGACGAAATAATCTGCTGCAGTAACTCAACAAATAATCTGCGTTCCATTGAATAGAAAGGAGATTCCTCCCCATGGATCCCCTCATGATCCCTGATCACCAAACTAGCCCTAAAGAAGATAGGCTGGGGTTTCATCCTGATGGTAAATGAACAGAGAAGTATCTAACTTAGCTTCTGTAAAACCAAGGGACTTCATGTTGGGAGCAAACCGAGTATACCAAGCACGAGGCACCTGTGTAAGTCCATAAAGAGACTTGTTGAGGCGACAAAGCCAGTTCGGATGAGTGGAATCAACAAACCCTATTGGTTGGCTGCAATATACGGTCTCGGATAAAGTGTCGTGTAGGAAAGCATTCACATGCATCTGATGAATCGACCAGTCCCGGGAGAGAGCGAGAGACAGAACAATACGTACTGTAGCTGATTTGATGATAGGACTGAAATTCTCATCATAGTCAATGCTCTATCGCTAGGTGAATCCACGACATACCCAGCGATCCTTGTAACGTTCGAGAGATCCATCAGCGTTGAACTTGTGCTTGAAGTCCCACTTGCCAGTGATGATGTTGACACCAAGAGGCTGCGATACCAAGTCCCAAGTACGTTTCGACATTAGTGCTGCGTACTCATCCTCCATAACACGACGCCAATGCAGATCAGCGAGACCCTAGTGGAATGAAGACAACTTGGGTGTGTGTGTGTAACGGAGTAGAGGGTTGTTATCCGGAAATCGTTCTTGGCACGCGTGGTCATACGATAGGGGTTGACCACGAGAGTCACAGGGGAAGCCCCCAGAGGAAGAGGTGGCAGCGCCAATGGAGCCTCCAGGGGTGCCTGTCGAGGGCGCCGTTATTAAGTCATAGTCGGCGGTTGGTGTAGCGACAACTGTAGAGCTGCAACCCGTAGGGGAGCTGGTGGTGTCGGGGATGTCGTGGCCGCGCGTGGCGTGGGGGTCCTAGTGGCTGGAGATGCAGCGCTTGTCGCAGAGGAGGTGGGTGCTGCATATGACGCAGTCGACTGAGGAGAAACACCTGGCAGGAGCAGCGGTGCTGCGCTAGAGGTAGGTGCCGGCGGTGGAGAAACACTTGGCAGGAGCAGCGATGCTGCAGTAGATGTAGTTGCCGATGCTGCAACTAGGGGCCTTAGGCGACGCCGGGGACGATGGGGTACCTGCGGATGAAAGGGGAACCGATATGCAGGACCACCAAATCATCATCGGAAGACAGGAAATCTAAATCATTAGTGGGATGGGGCGAGGTAGAGAAAGGTAAGTCTGCCTCATCAAAGACCACGTGGCGAGAAATGAGGATACAGTTTGTGGATAGGTCAAGGCGGCGATAGCCTTTGTGGTCACTAGAGTAACCTAAGAAAACACAACGGGTAGAACGAGGAGCCAATTTGTGGGGAGCAGTAGCGGACATGTTGGGATAACAAGCACAACCAAATACACGGAGGTGCTCATAGGAAGGAGCGGTGCCGAACAAGGCGACATAGGGGATGGGAGCGTTGATTGTTTTCGTTGGGAGGCGATTAAGAAGGTATGTGGCAGTGTGTAGGGATGAAAACGGTTTCGGAATTTTTCGGTATACCGGAAACCGATTTCGAAATTTTTCGGTCGGATTCATCGGTAACGGTATTTTTCGAAAACGGAATCGGTTTTCGGAATTTTCTATCGGAATCGTTATCGGAATCGGCGTGGTGTTTTACCGACCGTTTCCTTCGGTTACCGGTTTTTGTCAGAAATTACCGGATTTGTGTTTCGGAATTTTCCGGAATTGTGTCTCGGAATTTTTCGGAAATTTCCAGCATGCGATTTTTCGCATCGCCTGTACGTCTCTAGATAAGGATTACTTATTTTTGTATTTTTTGGACACCTTTAGATTTTTTTGGATGGATGGTGTTGGAAGGTAGCTGAGATCAACGATTTGGTCTTTTCCACACTAGGTTTTAGGGTTTTCCTGTGAGGTTGTGAAAAACTCTTTATGTGAGGAAAAAATATTTCATAAGTAAGCATGCCATGTCAGCTAGATCGAGTGGATATTGTGAATTTGAACTTTGAGTCTATGAACTTGTGATCTTTATGAACTTGTTATACTGTGAACTTGTTATATTGTGAATTTGTGATCTTTGTACACTTTTTATATTATAAATTTGTGATCCTTGTGAACTTTTTATATTGTGAACTTGTTATATCATGAATTGTGAACTTGTGGTCTTTGAGATCTTTTGTCAACTTTATTGTATTATGAAGTTTGATATATTTACCGATTGTATTTTAGATTCCGACCGTTACCGGTGTATTTTCCGCACCAAACTTTCGTTTCCGATGTTTCCGAAATACCGATATCGTTTCCGTTTCCGGAGTTACCGTTTTCGATTTTGTTTACGATAAAAAATATGAAAACGGTAATGGTTTTAGTGTTTACCGACCGTTTCCGACCGTTTTCATCCCTAGCATTGTGAAGTCCCTCCACCCAATACTGAGCCGAGAGGGAAGCTTGAAAAAGGAGAGCATATGTTGTTAGTAGAACGAATGATACATCTAGCTTTACCATTTTGGGGAGAGGTGTAGGGACATGACATGCGGAGAATGGTGCATCGAGTGAGGAGGAACGAGCGCATGGTGGAGCCATTGAATTCCTGCCCATTATCGCATTGAACATAGGAAAAGAAGGAAGCGACTATTGCGACTATTAGAGTGTGTTCCTATATCTATATGTATGTGTAGGTGGGCTGGCACCAGTGTTGGGCTGCCGACCCATGAAGGTTAGAGTTTCCTGTGTCTATATATATATGTAACCATCTTCTATGCATTACAAGCAAGCCTAGGGTTTCCAAGCGTCATGGGGACCTGAGAAGCGCTTAGGTTGGATCCATCATCATCACTCCACCGCTGCGCTTGGAGCAACCCGTAGGAACAGGAGATGGAGAGGAAACCAGTGCCGGGGAGGGGATGTGAGTGGCCGCCGGGCCTGGAGTAGGCACGGGGTTGTGGGGGGCAGAGGCACCGGTGGTGGAGGGAGAGGAGGCGGGTGTCTAGGGGGCATGTTGACAGGTTCAGCATGGGAAGTCTTATTTGGAGATGCTCACTGTTGGTTGTCTTCGTGTCATACCAAACCTTGAGGGACTTTTAGCTAACCACTGCTAATCTTTGTTAAATATTTGTATTTATTTTTACCCAAACCTTGCTAAGGTGTTTATTGCATTTTGTTTGCAGAAATATCTCCTTGAGAAGCGTGCTGTTGTTGATGTTGATAATGGCAAGTTATTAAATGAAGATAGTGATATCAGATCGGTAAGTTCAAACCCCATTGATGCACTTATTCTTTACATTTATCTGCCAAAAAAACTTAGTTTGGAGGTTGTGCTCCGAGGAAAATTATTTCAAAAATTCTAGCTGTAGCATATACAAGAGGTTATATCAGTTTTTGTTGGATAAGTGCAGGTCCTTCAGTTTTTAATGGATGATGTGTCTGACTTCTTGTCAACACATTTTTCTAGTTCAATGGAGAGAAGCAAGACTGATGAGAAAGGCTGTGCTTCTACACTTAAAGCTTTCATTGATTATATATCTTTGAGGGAAACTGAAAATTTTCGATCCCGAAAGGAGGAAAATAAGAATTCTATCACATTAACAACTATTCATCAGGTCTGTTCTCTTGAATTCAATTAATATTGTTGGCTATGCCACTATGTAATCCTTTGATAATAGGAAACCTGATGATAATTCTTTTTCACTTGCAGTCAAAAGGTTTGGAGTGGGATGTTGTGTTTATTGTGCAGGTATTTCTTTACTCTTCAGGACGAGCTTGCATATACAAATACTCTGCCATATATGTAGTGTTAGGCAGACAGTGTGGTAGCGTCTGGCATCTAATTGCTGATTAAGCAGGTGAAGCGGCCACATACGCTGTCTAGTAGTGATTAGGTTCTACTCCTGTCCAGAAAAGAATGCAACTTACGAGGGCTTATCCCATCCTGCAGCTTGTCCTCTGTGATCTGGCTGAAGAAACAATTCAGTACTGTCTGGCCACATGTGTGTTTGCTAGAGAGGCCTGGACCCTCCTCTTATTCATCAAATTGAGATGGCTGACTCTCTCACCTCATCCAAATGACAGAATCCTACGCTGGTGGAGTCAATCTGTTAAGGTAGTAGCTAAAGAACTTCAAAAAGGGCTTAACTCTCATTATGTTGGTCGCATGGGAGATATGGAAACACCGAAATGCCTTGTGTGTTTGAGGGAAGAAGGCATTCTGTTCCTGCTGCTCTTCAGGAGGTTGGTTTTGAAGGTGCTCTTTGGTGCAGGGCTGGTGCTAGTGCCCTTCACGAGCTCTTGTCTCGCCTTGACATTAAGATGGGGTGCTAGTTATAGAATGGTAGCTGTGTGGGCGATGGTTTTGTTGGTTTGGTGGTCCTGAGCCCGCCATATAGGGGCTCGTTTTTTTCAACCAACCATTGTACTTGAGGCTCACCATTTGGTAGCCTCTTTTATCTTTCTCTCTTAATGATATGAATCACAGATCTCCTGTGTTGTTCTAAAAAAAGTGACTCAGTTTGACTAACTGTATATAGAAAAGTATGAGCAGTTATGATATCAAATAAGTATCATTAGGTTTGTTGTGAGATATATTATCATAATATACTTATTTGGCATCATGAACAGTAATATTTTTAACTATATATTTGGTCGAACTTTGGACACTTTAACCAAGAATTGCATTCTTTTTGGACAGAGGTAGTAAGTCATGGTGGGTTTGGTAGAGTATTTATTTTCAGATTATGCATAAAAGTAATTATATGTACAGGGTGAATGTTACTACTAACAAACTGATAGAAAGTTAATGTATTGTTTTCCATAATTTGATGATACATAAAAATATTGAAAGTGAATGGCGTGTCCAAATAATGAAGGGGTTGGTTCAAATGTTCAATCAGTGCGCTATCAACCTACCAGTACCATTAGTTCTTCAAGGGTAGCAATCCATTCTTTCTGGGCAAGCTAGTTCAGTTCCTTTCTAGTAACAAGAGATTCCATATCAGATTAAGGGATTACCTTAGCGCATACCGGAGAGTTGGAAACTCCCTGCCACTATAGAAAAAAGTCGTTGATGGATCAATTTGTGTAGGTGGGTCTTTGCACGGATCGAGGCACTCAGATTTGTTAGAGTACTCGTTTAGGGTTTTGGGGTTAGCCCCTTGTAATTACAGTTATACCCCTATGTAATAGGCCAAGCCCAACAACCTTAGTTTATTAATACAACTCCCAACCCTAAGTTAGGGTTAGGGTTTCATCACTTCTAACTTGGTACCACATCTAGGTTTCTAGATTTCTCTCTTCCTCCCTCCCTCCCTCCCACCTCTAGCCAGCCTCTCCCTGCCCCTGACCGCGACCACCTCCACCCCTAGGCCGCTGCCCCTCCTCTCCATCTCCTCAACAGCCGCTGTGTCATCCGCAGGTACGGCTAGCTCCAGCACCCGCCCCACCATCGGCCATGCCGCACGCGAGGTCACGGCCGCGCCTCCGCAAACGGTTGCCACCGCCAGGACTCGCTGCGTGCGGGATTGCGGACGCGCCTTCACTGTCGGATGCCGCCGTCGGCCATGTCGCGCGCGTCGCCTCCCCAGCCGGATTCCCAGGTCTCGGACCGTCCGGGTGTGGGAGCCAAACCGTCCGACGTTGCCAGGAAAGTTTTCCTGATTGGTTCGGCTGATAACGAAGCCGATGCAATTGATTGGAGGACACCCATCATTAATTACCTATGAAATCCCAGTGTTAAGACGGATAGGAACGTTCGATGTACAACTTTTAAGTATGTTTTAATGAGTGATGAACTCTACCGCCGAACAGTCAACGATGTCCTGCTTAAATGCTTGGCCCAGGTGATGCTATATTAGCCATGGCCGAAGTACATGAGGGGATTTGTGGTATCCATCAATCAGCTCCAAAGATGAAGTGGTTATTGCGAAGATCTGGCTTCTATTGGCTTAACATGATAGCTAATTGTTTCAAGTACTACAAATGATGCCAAGTATATCAGAAATTCGGCGACTTACAGTTGGTCCCCGCAGCCGAATTACATCCTATCATTAAACCTTGGCCTTTCAGAGGATGGGGATTGGACTTTATAGGAGAGATTCATCCTTCATCATCAAAAGGGCATCAGTTCATGTTAGTTGCAACTGACTACTTTACCAAATGGACTGAAGTCGTTGCTCTGAAGAACATGACACATAGGGAGGTAATTGAGTTCATAACTGAGCATATTATTCATAGTTTCGGCATTCCTCAAACTTTGACTACAAACAAGGGGGCTTCTTTTATGTCAAAAGAGGTACGCGAGTTTGCTGAATTATATAGAATTAAATTGCTCAATTCATCTCTATATTATGCTCAGACCAATGGACAGGCCGAGTCTATTAATAGAACATTGATTAGCCTGATAAAAAAGAAGGTATATGATCATCCTAAGCATTGGCATAATATTTTGTACGAAGCTTTATGGGCTCAGAATATCTAAACACCGTGCTACTAAAGTATTCCCGTTTGAGCTTGTCTACGGGCAGGAAGTAGTGTTGCCTGTAGAGATAAGTTTAAATGCTGTCAGGTTCGCCAGGCAAAATGATCTAACCGTCGGTGATTATTATAATTCAATGATGGACAATATTAATGAAGTGACCCACAAGAGAGTGACAACTTTTGGAGAAATAGAAAAGGACAAGATCATTGTCGCCAAAGCTTACAACAAGAAGGTCAAGGCTAAATCGTTCTAGGTAGGGGATCTGGTATGGAAGACCGTCTTGCCTCTAAGGGGCAAAGACCGGAAGTTTGGGAAGTGGTCGCCAAGCTGGGAAGACCCTTACAAGGTCACACATATGGTCTGGGAACACCTACTTGTTGCAAACATTACAAGGCAAAGACTTGCCCAAGGCGTTTCTTCAAGCAGTACCATCCTAGTATGTGGCAAGATGCCTAAGAAAACCGTTGTGATCACATCGAGTTAGTTGCTTTCGGTTCGCTCAGCTCCGCCAAAAGGCAGGGGGCATATGTTGAGCACTAAAAAGGACGAGCGGACAGTCCGCGCGCACGGAGAATCAGTTAGGATTTCGAGTTTCTTGCGGGATTTGTTAGCTAAAACCACGGATTTAGCTCGGGATACGGATTGTAACGAGTCCAAACCTCCTCTCTCTCTCTCTCTCTCTCTCTCTATACATATATATATATATATATATATATATATATATATATATATATATATATATATATATATATATATATATATAGAGGACTACGGCCGATTGAACATCAACAATCGAATCAATACTCAATATACACCTCGTTTTTACCTTATGCATCAGGAGTAGTTCTAGTTTAGCCTTTCTCTACCTCAAATCTTCATCTCTCTTCGGCTCTACGTCGAATAGAGGCGTCTTGGGTGGCCTGTCGATCCCAAGACAAAGCCTAGGATCTCTCCTCCTCGACGTGGTCCCTCCCGGGAGCGACTTTCAGGCGTTGTCGGCGAACTCCGCAGTCCCTGCGCACGCGCGGACCGTTAGGCCTCTAGGCGCGGACCGTCCGGTTCGTTAGGCAGGAACCCTAGCCCCTGCGCCAGGTCGCGGGCCGTCCGGCCCGTGGCCGCGGACCGCCCGTGCCTCCGCAGAGAGCACCGATGCCGGTTATCATCGCAGTGATTGGCGCCCGGATCGGCGCCAACAACGCTGTCCGGGAGCCTCTCGCCTCTGCGTCGTCGCTCCTCTCCACATGGCGCGACCCACTGCTCCAGCGGGCCTCTGCCCAGCTGGCACCGTCGACCCCACGGCCCTGCTAGGTGCCGGCTCCCTCCCCTTCGGCCAGCTGCCCTCTGATACACTCGCTGTGCGCCCATGACCACCAATGCGCCCCCAACGCCCTCTCCTTCCCACTCGCGTTGTCCGGTCTCCTCCCCACCTCGACCATGTTTGCCTCACCACCGCTGCCCTGACACCCTTCACTGCTGCTCATCCACCCTATGCCGCCGCACCCGCCACATCCTACGGTGTTCCACCACCCTCGGTGCCCCTGGCTTCGTTCGGTTCCGTAGCCATCGCTGTGCGCGTCCTCCTTCACGATGGCCAGCTTGTCTGTGGCACCTTCGTGGCGTTTGATCGGGCCATGAACCCTGTTCTCCATGACTGCGTCAAGCTCCACCATCAGGCGGGCCGTAATGTGCCTGGGCCATTGTTTTCCTCCGTCCTTTGATTGCCTCCCTGACGATTGAGCCCTTATTGAATCCCTCTCCTCCTTGTGGCTCTACCGGAGCACCTCCCCTTCGCCACCTCTCCCTCTCCCACCGATTGGGTGGTCGACTCCGGAGCCTCCTTCCATACCACTCCTACTACCAGCTCTTTATCTCACTCCCATTCTCCACGCCCCTCCTATCCTCCATCGTTGTGGAAACGATTTCACCCTTTCGGTCACCTCATTAGGTGGATTGGTTCTTTCGGGACCATTTTACCTTAACGACGTCCTTGTTGCTCCTCATCTGACTCAACCCCTTCTATCGGTTTGTCGGTTCACCAGTGACAACCACTGTTTTATGGAGTTTGATCCCTAGGGACTCACCATACGACACCTTTACACTCGTGTCGTGCTCGCTCGTTGTGATAGCTCTGGTCCCATCTACTCTATTCACTTGCCATCCACTTCCCCACTAGCGTGTCCTCCCATCTCCTTGCTCTTGCCACTACCACCACCTCCACCATTTAGCATTGTCGTCTCGGTCACCCTAGACCCGACGTGATGTCCTAGCTCTCCAGCCGCTCAAATGTCGCCTGTAAGTCGGGTCTCCTCTAGGCACCTCTGTCATGCGTGTCAACTCGGATGTCACTCTCGTCTAGCTTTTTCCACTTCCACGTCCAGGGTTGCTCAGACCTTTGATCTCGTTCATTGTGATCTATGGACTTCTCTTGTCCTTAGTCTCTCTTACTACAAATACTACCTGGTCATCCTGGATGACTTCTCTCATTTTCTTTGGATTTCCCACATCGGTTGAAGTCCGACATATTTGTCACCCTCACCCACTTCTTCGCCTGGGTCTCCACCCAGTTCCGTTGTCCAGTTCGTGCCCTCCAGTGTGATAATGGCCGCGAGTTAACTCCGCCTCTCGCTCTTTCTCCTCTCCCACAACGTTCAATTGCGTCTCTCGTGCCCTTACACCTCTCCCTAGAATGGTTGGGTTGAACACATCATTCGCACCACCACCAATATGATCCATTGCCTTCTCTTTCATGCATTTCTCCCTACCAGCTACTGGGCAGAGGCCCTGAACACCGCTACTCATCTCCTCAATCGCCTACCCTCGAAGGCGGTGTGCCACCCACTCCCCACTTTGCTCTCTACGACACAACCCCCTCCTATGAACACCTTCGTGTTTTCGGCTATGTCTGCTATCCCAACTTCCGCCACTGCTCCCCACAAGCTATCTCTTCGCTCCACTCCCTACCTCTTCCTTGGTTACTCCCCTGACCACAAGGGGTATCACTGTCTTGACCTCGTCACCCATCGAATACTCATCTCTTGTCACGTTGTTTTCGACGAAGATGTGTTTCCCCTTGCTAGCTCCTTCTAACCCACTGATCTCGACTCTCTCCTTGAGTCCGATCCGGTTCCCCCTCCACCTCGATTGCTTCCGTCTGCTTTTCCACAGGTTCAGACGCCATCGCTCGTGCCCCTACCCGCACCACGTGCGGCTCAGACGCCTCGCCTTGCGCCTGTTGGTCACTCGTTCTCAAATGCTGTGAATTAAGAACAAGACAACACAATTGTTAATTATTGGGGAGCTTCGTCTTTCGAAGCATTATCTAACCATGGATATAATACTCATCAGACGAAGGTTATGAAGGACATACCTTCTTCATTTAATATGTGAATAGGAATGCAAAGGGACAAAGATAATAATTGCATCTCGTTAATTTATTCATGTTTGCATTCCATAAATCACGCATGAATATTAACGGAATTCATATTACATTAATACCATCGGCTACCTCGAAGTTGAAGACGCGAGAGAGTGATTACAACTCAACGTGAACAGTACAGTGTTACTGTTCATCTATTTATAGGCACTGGACGCAGCCCGGAGGAAATTACATTCATGACCCTCACCATTTATCTACATACAACCTAGATTACCAAGGTTTATCTGGTCTTTTCTTCTTCTGCTTGACTTGAACCGAAGCTGAATGGTAGCTTCGGCATTTAGCAATGCTGCTTCTACTTAAAGTCTTGAGAATCTTCGACAGAGAAAAGGAAGACTTATGTATCATCTTACCAAAGGTGTTTTTGTCTTGAGAACCTTCGGCGGAGAAGAAGACCCCCAACAGCGCCGTTACCTGTGCCACACGCGCTGCTCTACGTCTACGACATTGTGCTCATGGCATCCACCACCGACCTTCAGCGCACAATCGGTGCCCTCCAACGGGAGTTCGCGATGGACCTAGGGCCTCCTCACCACTTCCTTGGCATCACCGTCGAGCGCCAGCCTCAGGGCCTCTTCCTCCACCAGCGTCGGTACGCCATCGACATCCTAGACTGGGCTGGCATGTCCGACGGCAAGCCCTGCTACACGCCTGTCGACACTCAGGCGAAGCTATCTAAGGACGACAAGCCCAGTCGCTGACGTGATGTCCTACCAGGGCCTGACCGACACCCTCCATTACTTGACCTTCTCTAGGCCCGGATTCGCCTACGTTGTCCAACAGATGTGCCTACACATGCACACCTCGAGGGAGCCCCATCTCAACGCTCTCTGATGGATTAAGTCATGTGGTCTTCGTGTGGAGGACAACATCTTTGTTTTTCTGGTGTGGAGGATAGTCCGCACAACATCTCTGTTGTAGGACAACAACAGCAACAACCAGCAGTCTTTTGACTGTTGTAGGACAGCAGCAGCAGGCAACAACAACAGTCTTTTGATTGTTGTAGGACAGCAGCAGCACCTCTCGATGAGAGTAAGAGTCCCGTTGCTTACACTCTCAAGCGGATCCTGCGCTACCTCCGCGGCTCCCTTGACTACAGCTGTTATGGTCGCTAGATCGATGAGGGATTGGAGAGGGGTATCGATGGGCAGAGAACGCCGGCCGGGGGCCTCTGCCCACGGCCGAGCAAGATGAGGGTTTCTCCCTTCTAATTCTTGCCTGCTTTATTTCTCATCCATTGATTACATAAATAGGCCGGTTGGCCGTCCCTATCTAGCTAGAGATCCTTATCTCCTAAAAACTCTCAACAAACTACTAACTGATAACCTTCCTATATAATCTCAACTAATCTCCTAAATAATCTCAACTAATCTTCTAATCTTATCTCTAATTATCCTTATCTAATCTCCCTTGGAGGGCCCATGGCTGCTGCTGTTGCAGCCCCTCTGTGGGCCTCCTTAGGCCCTGACACTACACCCCTCCTGGACAAGCAGCTCGTCCTCGAGCTGCCGCATAACGGACGCTCAAAGACTGAGTCTACTTGACCCAAAACCAGACACCTAGAAGACAAACCTTTTACATCTTGGCTTATCTTATTATTTCGAATCTGATTTTTCACCCCATAAGATAAGGCGGACACGCACGTGTGCAGCCACCTGGATCCCATGGACGCCATCTGCACGAAAGGGGAGCACATGGATGGGCACCTAGAATAGGTCGCAACAATAACCAGCGGAGGCGCCCTCGTGGCGGCCGGTAGCGGAATGTGGTGGCGCTAAATAGTGCGCCCTTGTTGATGACGAGGTTAGTGCCTTCCCTACCGCCGCTGCCGTAGAGTTGAAGTTCGTCGCCCGCGGGACACGTACCATGCTCGCACTTGGAGATAGCGGCCTAGTGCCACTGTTGATGGCCGTCCGACAGGGCGAGGTCGCGCCCCCGTGTGCCGAGGTCAACCGTCACCAAGGCTGCCTCGAGCATTTGCCGGCGCATCTCCCGCACTCTCCGTCGTGCAAGGAAGCCACGAGCAGCAGCTTGTATGCCCACAGCCGCCGATGTCCGGAGCCGTGTGGACAACGCCAGC
Organism: Zea mays; assembly: GCF_902167145.1. Classification (NCBI taxonomy): domain Eukaryota; kingdom Viridiplantae; phylum Streptophyta; class Magnoliopsida; order Poales; family Poaceae; genus Zea; species Zea mays. The sequence goes on from NC_050097.1 coordinate 208,431,941, forward strand.
TGGTGTTGCTCATGTTGCACTGCTGCCTTGATTTGCAGCAGCCCTTGCCCAACCTTCTGGAGCGTGGCTTGCATCTTTGTGAGATCAGCCCTTATGTTGGTCCACAAATCCCCCATCGATGGAGCTGGTGGTTGCTGAGTCGTGGCTGCCCCTAGTGGCGTCGCCCATGGGGACGGAGACACCGTCAACGAAGATGATGTGATGAAATTTGGCGTTGTCCCTGGGGATGGGCACGCTGGCGTCCAGGATGTGGTGACAAAATTGGCAGGCGATGCTGCCCATGGAGATAGGGACGCCGGTTGCCAGGATGGCGTGACGAAGGTGGCATGCGACGCAGCCCATGGAGATGGGGACGTCGGTTGCCAGGACGGCGTGACGAAGGTGACATGCGGCGCTGTCCATATAGATGGGGACGCCGATTGCCAGGATGACGCCGCGAAATTGGCAGCAGAAGCCATGGGATCAGATCGAAACCCAAGCTAGCCGATACCAGATGTTATGGTCGCTAGATCGATGAGGGATTGGAGAGGGGTATCGATGGGCAGAGAACGCCGGCCGGGGGCCTCTGCCCACGGCCGAGCAAGATGAGGGTTTCTCCCTTCTAATTCTTGCCTGCTTTATTTCTCATCCATTGATTACATAAATAGGCCGGTTGGCCGTCCCTATCTAGCTAGAGATCCTTATCTCCTAAAAACTCTCAACAAACTACTAACTGATAACCTTCCTATATAATCTCAACTAATCTCCTAAATAATCTCAACTAATCTTCTAATCTTATCTCTAATTATCCTTATCTAATCTCCCTTGGAGGGCCCATGGCTGCTGCTGTTGCAGCCCCTCTGTGGGCCTCCTTAGGCCCTGACAACAGCCTTCTACTCTGACCCTCCTCGACGTCAGAGCTCGTGGTCTACACCGACGCTGACTGGGTTGGTTGTCCCGACACGCGCCAGTCCACTTCCGGTTACGCCGTGTTCTTGGGCACGTCTCCTGGGCCGCTAAGCGGCAACCCATTGTCTCTCGCTGAAGCGCAGAAGCCGAGTACCGCGCTGTAGCCAACAGCGTGGCCGATACCTCCTGGCTGTGCCAGCTTGTCCAGGACTCTAGGAGCTCCACAACCCCCTTCAACGCGTCACCCTCGTCTATTGCGACAACATCAGCACATTCTTCACCAACGTCAGCACATTCTCCACCAGTCCCGTGCTACATCAGCGCACGAAGCACGTGGAGATCGACCTGCACTTCATCCGCGAGCGTGTCGCTTCTGGTAACATTCACACTACAGTTCGTCGACATCTTCACTAAGGGGCTACCGTCGAGTGTATTCACAGATTTTCGATCTAGTCTCAAGCTCTGTACAGGATAGAGTACCCGTTTACGATTTTGGGGTTAGCCACTTGTTATTACAGTTATACCCCTGTGTAATGGGCTAGGCCCAACAACCTGAGTCTATTAATACAACTCCCAACCCTGAGTTAGGGTTAGGGTTTCATCACTTCTAACTAGATTTTCCAATGAAGAGCCTTGGTGTTGTAGGGGAAGAACCAACCTTTTTGGGTTATGGGTAGTCCTTTCGAGAGGTTGGATTAAATTAAAGAATAAGAAATAAAAGTAACAACAACAACTTATAGACCCAGCACAGTCTCTATGAAGAGTAATGAACATGGACGGGATAGGAATATGACTCATTAAGCAGAGTGGCTTTCTTGGAGGCTTGTCTTCTTCAAAATTTAAAATTTGTATTAATAAATATATATGGTTCATGCATATTGATATACTGTATATATTAATTTAACAAAACATACTTTTTATGTCAACCCTTGCTTCTTCGCACAGGCAAATGATTCGGAAATTCCTTTGTTGCATGAGTACAATGGTAGTGTGAAAGAAGCTGGAAGCACACTGGAGGTTTGTCTCAAAATTATATTTCTACTTATCTATGTTCTTCATGTATATACTAAGACTTGTTCATTACAGGAGGAGAGGAGGTTACTCTATGTTGCAATGACACGAGCTCGGAAAAAGCTGTACATCTTGCATGTTACAATTGATTCTAACCGTCAGGTAGGCTATTTAGTGTACCATGCTTATCTTTAAGCAATGCCATTTTTTTGAACTGACCTATTTGCTTATACAGCTTCTGCAACCATCACGTTTTCTCAGGGAAATTCCTGATCACCTTCTTGAGGTGCAGGTGAGCAAGAGCAATACATTTGGATCTAGTTTTACTAAATCTAATCCTTGCCTAAAAACATGCTTGAACCTTCATTTGTGGCTTCTGTTTGGTTTCAACTCTAGACTACTCCAACTTGCTCGTGATTCAAAGGCTTTGTCGTTATTGTACCTTGCCTAAAAACTCAGCCAGTGTGAGAAAGACCGTCCCCACGATATTGTTTGGAAGAAGAAACTTCAGTTGAACCACTCTGTGTACTGAAAACTATTTTACCGATGGTACGGGAGGAATCCAAGTGGGTTATAAAACCCACTCCACTCAACTTCCACCTAATTGGTAGCACATTTGGATGTATGATATGATACATAGGCAAAAGAACTAGGATGAGTCAATGGGTTGGCTTGGCCTTTGCGTCCCTAGCTGTAGGACTTTTCTGAGATCAAATTGTCTCTATTCCCTACCATTAAAATTTCCCAATAAGAGCCTATTTTCTTTCATCAGCAGACATACTCTTATATAATATCTTGTGTGTACATAATTCTTCACATTTTTGGGTAACTTATAGGGCGAAGAGCCTCTGAGAAAAATGCCTGAACGACCTTCAGGTGATGTTCCTTTTGATGACTCTGAAGTGGATACATCAATCGGAAAGCCAATTATGGGACCAAACGAAGCTTCATCTTATCCAGAACAGGCTCAGGCATGCCTTGCTAATGATTTCTTGAGAAGGTAAATCATCTTTGTATGATCTGATGATTCATTTTTAACTTTGTTTCTTGTGGATATTTGGAGTTCTCTAGTGATGAAAAAACATTATTTCACCTTGCATAATCACCCCCCTCTCACTTGACTTGATTCTTTATTTATTTTATAGGTTTGATATTGATGATAGATCGGTAGTCTCACATATATTTCATCATTGGGGCAAGAAGCAGGCATTTCAAAATCCAAAGAGATTACTTGAAAAGGTACTGAAATGTTCACAGTGCGTGAACACTCTGGAATCTGGATACCACCAGACTAGGATACTCTGATGTCTTCCATCATCGCAGTGACCATGCCTTTGTGACATTTACTACTAAAGCTTTGGGATTGCCAGTGCCCTTTTATGTCTATTTCATGTTAATGGTGTGCTTGAATTTTCAGATCAGTTTTGTAATTGATGAACGCCTACGTGGTAAAGGATACAAGCGCAAGGTGACCCCTTTTCCTCTTTCTCATATCAAAGCATCACCGGACATATTCTACTATCAGTTTATATCTGTTCTTTCGGGCTGCTTTGGTGATCAGGGATCCACAGGGGAGGAATCCCCTTGTTATTTGAATAGCAAGGGGATTCCTTCCCTGTGGATCCCCTCGTGATCACTGGTCACCAAACCAGCCCTTCATGGTTTTTTTTGACTGGGAAGCATCACCGGACTTATTCTCCTGTCATTTTATATCTGTTCTTTCATGGTTTTTTCTCTCTCGAACGCGCTGGAGAGCTGACCATCATTTACTTAAGAGGAGAAAAAGGCCCAAAATGGACCCAGATACAAAGCCTACAGAAGGCAATAGAAAACACACCCACTCACAGTCTGGCCTGCAACTATACTGCAGCACCACTACTAGATGGTTACAGCGAAAAAACTGCAAGCAGACCCCCAAACTCTACAAACACTACCCCCAACCCTATTAAGGGCGACCTCTAGGCCTAAATTCTCAAGATGTTTAGCTCCAACCTTACTCCAACACACCAACTCATCTAAGAAAACCCTTGGAACTGTGCTTAAAGAAGGGTTCTCTCCATTAAAGACTGCCTTGTTACGGTGAGTCCAAAGGCACCAGGCCCTAGAATGATGACGTTGTTCAATCCCTTTCTCTTGCTTTTGTGCACCTTCTTATATACCTTTCTCCACCATTCTGCAAAAAAGATCTCATTGCTAGACGGAGAGAGATTGCCAAACCCCAAGGGAGAAAGGATGACCGATGATATGCCAAAACTGTCTTGCAAAGATGCATGTGCAAAGTAGATGTTGGACGGTTTCCTGCCCCTGGTCACAAAGTGGACAAGACTCTGGGTGGTCCAAGCCTCTCTTCTCCAGTCTATCAGAAGTCCAACACTTATTCCGTATTGCCAACCATAGGAGATATTTGCATTTTGGAGGGGCCCAAGACTACCACAACCTCTTCCATGGCTCAAAGGTAATGGATCCCATGAAGAACCTCTTGACTTGTTTTGGTATAGGAAAGTTTAGCCCATGACAAGGTCTGTTAGGGTCCGTTTTTTCCAACAACAACCATTTAGCTTGCAGAGCCCAACTTTGGAAGTATAAATTAGGAACCCTAAGACCACCAACTTTAGAGGCCTTGTAATAATATCCCAGGAGACTAAACAATTTTCTCCATTCACGTCCTTTCTCCCTTTCCATAAAAAACCTCCTCGGCTCTTGTCAATCGATTTAATCACCCACTTAGGGTTGATTTGGTGACAAGGGGATCCCGGGAGGATCGGAGGGGATTGAGAGGGAAATGAACTAATTTCCCCCTCAATCCCCTCCGATCCTCCCGGGATCCCGGATCACCAAATCAACCCTTAGGGATATTCATGGCAGTGAGGAGATAAATCGGGATGGCCAACAAAACAAACCGCACCATAGTCGTTCTTCTAGCAAGATTAAGCAGTCTAGCCTTCCATTTAGGAAGTCGATCTGCAATCTTCTCAACCCAATTCATGAGATCTATCCTTCCTAGCTTCTTGTCTGAAATTGGAAGCCCTAGATAGGAGCACGGAAAAGAAGCTGAGTTGCAATGAAGAATGTTGCAGTCCTCTTGCACAGCCTGTTGGCTGCACCTTATTGGAATGGCACAACTCTTATGCATATTAGATATCAACCCAGAAGCTGAGCCAAAGCAATCTAAGATCATTTTAACACAATTCAGATCTTCCTCTAAAGGTTTAACAAACAGGACCACATCATCAGCATAAATGGAAAGTCTGTTTCGAACATTTGCTCCCTCCAGACTTTGAAGCAGCCCCTTACTTTCAGCCAGCGAAAACAGGCTGCTGAGGACATCCATAATTAATACAAACAACATAGGAGATAGAGGATCCCCCTGACGAAGACCTCGTCGATGCCTGGTCAGATCACCAGGGGACCCATTCAAAAGCACTTAAGTGGAAGAAGAGGCCAACAGATTTGAAATCAGGTTACGCCAAATAGGTCCAAAACCAAGGTGAGAAATCACCTCAATAAGAAAGGCCCAAGAGACCGAATCAAAAGCTTTCGAAATGTCCAATTTCAAAAATAAACTTGATATCTGTCTCTTGTGAAGAGACTTAATTGAGTGCTGGACCATCATGTAATTTTTATGAATAAATCTTCCTCTCACAAAAGCACTTTTATTAGCTGCAACCAACTCATGAAGACGGGGACCCAGTTTATTAGCAAGCAATTTGGTGACCATTTAGCAAAGCTATGGATTAGGCTAATTGGCCTAAACTCCTTAGCCGTTATCTTGCTGGTACTGTTATTTGTCATCATCTGTACTTCGAAAGGGCGAAGGAACAATGATAAGCGTTCTCTTGTATTCGAGAGCTTAACCTGGAAAAAAATTGATGGCAAGTTTCTTATCTAGGATGTCTTGCGAAAGCTGAAATCGTTCCTAAGCGGTGATGAAGCATTGGGCTACGCACAATATGTGAGTTTAATTATTATTATTACTACTACTACTATCACCACTAATGCTACTATTTCTACTACTACCACCGGTATCAAACCTGCAATCTTGTTTGTTTTCCTTACTGATAAAATAACTAATTCAATTCAATAATATGAACTTCAGGTTATCAAGTGGGAACAGATTCCTATAGAAAAGCGGAATCATTTGATAAGAGAAAGGCAGGTGAGATCCTGGGCCATTACAAATATCTTGCGGTATAGAAAATGGAGCTATTTATCTGTCCTTCAGTAGACCGATTTTTTTGTGTTTTTAAATTTCAGGAACATTTCCAAAAGCAGAGGATTGAGAACTCTATGGGTTCGTCAGAACCCACAGCCAAGCAGGTCTGCTATCACAGAACTCGTTCATCTCGTTGCATCAGCGTGTTAGTTTTTGCATTGCTGTGCATCTGTGCTCTTTATGATTCTGCCTGTTGTTTTTGAAGCCCATGTTGCTGTCTATCAGAAAACTGAACAGAATTCGTCCTTGTTTGTCCCCCAGATATCGTACCTTCGAAGCTTGGGGTGCACCATCACTCCGACTTCTCGCTTACACGCATCACATCTTATCGAAAAGTACAAATCGCTCTAACTTGGTTGAAGAAAGTACAAATCACAACATTTTATTGTTTTTTATGTACATGCCGTCCATACTACAAATGTAGTAGTGTTGTGTACTGGATACATCAAGGTTGTACGGCAGCTCCGATCATATCTATTGTCTGTTCTTCTTAGCCATATTCCTGTAGTACATGCTGCATTGTTGTGACACCAAGAGTTTTTGCTTCTCTTGGGCCTTGGCAGTGGTATTGGCTAGGCACTGGCTAACCTTGTACTCCATTCCTACTTATATGAACTCCATTGTGTTTATTATTCATGAGATAAAAAAACATTACACTGAATAAACTGTCATCTAAGCAAATGAAAAAAAATGACACCTAAAGTTCTACACCCAACACATGACCCATTATTGTTAAACAAGTTCAATCAAAAAACAATGCAAGTCAAAAGCTGATAATTAGGGGACTATTTCTAACTTAGCACTCGGTCAATTACTTAGGCTATCCGCACTCATACTACTCTAAATTTCTACTCTAAAAGGAATATTCTATCCCCGTCAGCAAGATTATCTACTCTATACCACAATCCTCTGCAGTCATGTTTACTCTATATCTCAACTCTATACCAACTACTACATATTATATTACCTTTTCCCACTTCTCAACTACCGGCTGTCCGCACCCATACCGGCTGTCACTGTATATAGAGTGAGAGAGTGCAAGCGCTGAATATAGAGTTTTCGGTGTCCTCTATACATGTGCAGTCATCGGTACAGTTTACCGCTGCAGCTCCCGCGTCCACTGTAAAATCTTAGGGGAGCTTTTACAGCTCGCGACTGCGCCCAGCCTTAGGTCCAGTCTTACTTATTGATGGATCTGATGAATTGGAATACATTTTTCAAAGTGATGCCTTTAGTTCTACTAGTATCCTCATTTTTTATCCTTAGGGAGTTTTTGCTTACTATAGTCATTCTGACTATTTGGGATACCTTATTTAGCCAGTGTTAGAAAATTTAGGAACTAAAAGTGACTAAACTCACTAATGTTTAGGAGGTGGGAAACAAATACCCTTAGGACAGGAAATTAGTTCATTTCCACACCAATCTCCTCCAATCCCGAAGGGGGTTTGAGGTTTCCAAAGTAGCTCTTAGGGTTGATTTGGTGACAAGAGGGTTATGGGAGGATTGAGGGGTTCTAGGGTTCAATCCTCTTCAATCCTCCCGTGATCCCTGATCACCAAATCAGCCTTTAAAATGAGAAAAATCCTAACTAAGTGTAAAAATAAGGACTAATTAGAATACCCTTGCGCATTTAAATTTGAATTTCTAATTTCCCTCAAGAGTGTCGGGTGCATGTAGCACCATGGTCTCGATTGTGGTTCCCGGTCCGAAGACATCGTGACCCCCCACTACGGCGCTTGGCCTTCCTGCAGGTTACCCGCCTGACGTCGGCGGCGTAGCTCTTCGAGCACGAAGATCACCGTTGTGCCGCTCATGTTGCCGAACTCGCTGACCACGTGGCGACTGCCCGCCAGCTTGCCGTCGTTCAGGCCGAGCAGTCCCTCGATGTGGTCCAGAATGGCACGACCGTCAGGATGGATCGCCCAGAAGAGGTCGCTCCAATCGGCATTATTGATGCCAAACGCGTCGACCACGACCAGCCGGAGGCATCGTTCCACTTCGCACCCCAGCAACCGGGGAATCTGGTTGGAGTGGATGTGCATGGAGATGGCGTCCTCGGTATCATGGTCTGCGAGGCGAAGGCCACCTCGAACAGCGGGCGCTCCACGAGGTCGGCGCCGTCGCCGAACAGAGTCTGTCCGTTGTCGAGGCAGCCTCCATCCGTTCCGTAGAAGGCGATGAGCGTGATCTCGGACGGCTGCGTGCGGCCGGTGAAGTCCAGGCTTGGTCAGGAGGATGAACGCTGCTTGATACCCGACTTCTTACATATCCTGGTGAAGTGGTGAGCTTGCATTGCCCTTGAGGTCGGTGAGGTGCTCGCTGTTATTTGTGACGCGCATATAGTAGTAGGGGTACTCGTCCTGGGCCCAGCACGTCGGCGGGTTCGCCGTGCTGATGCCTAGCACGGCTGCCGGTCCATCCGCACGCTGCGCACGCCTCACCTGGGCTCGGCAGTGGTGGCCGCAACACGATAATTTATGGGGACCAAAAAGACCATATAACAAAATTAAGCAAGTCCGTAAAAAATCATTATCACGTAGAATTCAAGTTTCATATCAATATATATATAAATAAAATAAACAAACATTCAGTTAACTTTTTGCTGACCAATTATCAAGTTAGCATAAATCTATATTAATTTGTTTCTTGTATTAGATTTATTTGTACTAAACCACTTTATGTCTTTATATTTTGGGTAATTTGGACAATTCAAGTATCGAGTAATATTATTTGAACTACCCAAACTAAATTTAGAGTTTTACAATTGTTACCCGAAATTGTGATTGGGTATTTCATCAGGTACTTTGGATTTGGGTTCAGGTACTTTGGGTTCGGTGCTTGAGTATCGGATATTTTGCCCACCCTACTCATTTTGTCTTACGGTGTTGTTGTCCTGTCGTTCCAAATGGTCGTGCCCTGGCCCTTTTGATTTTATGGTTATCTAACAATTCTGTTTAGTAAATAATTTATGAAAATGGACATGAAACATATGATTGTTAGAGTCGCTCATTAAATACGATTGTATGCCTTCATATTTTACTTGTTAACAATAGATATCCACTATTAAATATTTTGTTTATTTCAAAATAAATAATAATATTTTGCTTCAAAATACATATTTTTATACTAGTTTTAAAAAATAAGATTAATATAAATATATGATATATTAATCTAATAATGTCTATTTACTATTATAAACATTAATATTATATATACTTAACCTTAGAATTTATTTGTTTGTCTAGAGCGAGATGCGTATTTTATTTTGGGAGTGTCGAGTATGTTTAAGGTATCCATCTCATCTCTGGTCTTCTATTTCAAATTTTACTTTATAAATAGTACAATCTATAATTTAAAATAATATTTTTCACGACTGTATATACAATCGGCTGAAGATGGGCTAACAGCCTAGGAGCAAAACGAAAACAACTCCTTCGCAGTTAATTCTGATCAGTAACGTGAGTTAGATCTAAATCAGACCCACACCTTAGGGCATAAACAACTCTAACACTGTTACACGATACTACAAGTATAAGACACAACTAAAACACAACATAATATAGTGGGTTTGTTTAAAATATGTGTCTTATTATGTCCATTACACCAATCAGAATATTTAATAAATTAAATTGAACACCAATCAGAATATTTAATAAATTAAATTGATCAATCAACTTGTCGGGGACCATAATTAGGGGTACCCTCAAGGCTCCTAATTCTCAGCTGGTAACCCCCATCAGCACAAAGCTGCAAAGGCCTGATGGGTGCGATTAAGTCAGGGATCAGTCCATTCGAGGGACATGATCACGCCTCGCCCGAGCCTAGCCTCGGACAAGGGCAGCCGACCCCGGAAGATTTTCGTCTCGCCTGAGGCCCCCCTTCAGCGGCGAACATATTCCCGGCTCGTCCGAGGCCCTGCCTTCGCTAAGAAGCAACCCTGACCAAATCGCCGCACCGACCGACCAAGTCGCAGGAGCATTTAATGCAAAGGTGGTCTGACGCCCTTATCCTGACGTGCGCCCCCCGGCAGAGCCGAAGTGACCGCCGTCACTTCGCCGCTCCACTGACCGGCCTGACAGAAGGACAGCGCCGCCTGCACCACACCGACTGCAGTGCCACTTGACAAAGTGAGACTGACAGGCAGTCAGGTCCTGCAGAAGGCACCACAGGAAACTCCGCTCCGCCCGACCCAGGGCTCGGACTCGGGCTCAGCCCCGGAAGACGGCGAACTCCGCTCCGCCCGACCCAGGGCTCGGACTCGGGCTAAGTCCCGGAAGACGACGAACTCCGCTCCGCCCGACCCAGGGCTCGGACTCGGGCTAAGTCCCGGAAGACGGCGAACTCCGCTCCGCCCGACCCAGGGCTTGGACTCGGGCTCAGCCCCGGAAGACGGCGAACTCCGCTCCGCCCGACCCAGGGCTCGGACTCGGGCTAAGTCCCGGAAGACGACGAACTCCGCTCCGCCCGACCCAGGGCTCGGACTCGGGCTAAGTCCCGGAAGCCGGCGAACTCCGCTCCGCCCGACCCAGGGCTCGGACTCGGGCTAAGTCCCGGAAGACGGCGAACTCCGCTCCGCCCAACCCAGGGCTCGGACTCGGGCTCAGCCCCAGAAGACGACGAACTCCGCTTCGCCTGACCCCAGGGCTCGGACTCCGCCCTGGCCTCAGCCGACGACCTCCACCTCGCCCGATCCAGGGGCTCGGACTCGGCCTCGGCCACGGAAGACAGACTCGACCTCGGCTTCGGAGGAGCTTCCACATCGCCTAACCTAGGGCGCAGACCAGCCACATCAACAGGAGGCGCCATCATCGCCCTACACCGAGCTGACTCGGGCCGCAGGAAACAAGACCGGTGTCCCGTCTGGCTCGCTCCGCCAGATAGGCAATGATGGCGCCCCGCATACCCTGTGACGACGGCGGCTCTCAGCCCCCTTACGGAAGCAAGAGGACGTCAGCAAGGGCCCAACCGCTCCGACAGCTGTCCCTCCGCCAGGCTCCATCGCTCCTCCGACGGCCACGACATCACACCAGCTGGGCGCTAAAATCTCTCCGGCTGCCACATCGGCATGTACTTAGGGCGCTAGCTCTCCCCCGCTAGATACGTAGCACTCTGCTACACCCCCCATTGTACACCTGGATCCTCTCCTTACGCCTATAAAAGGAAGGACCAGGGCCCTCTTAAGGAGGGTTGGCCGCGCGGGGACGAGGACGAGACAGGCGCTCGCTTGGAGCAGCTTGCTTCCCTCACCCGCGTGGACGCTTGTAACCCCCTACTGCAAGCGCACCCGACCTGGGCGCGGGACAAACACGAAGGCCGCGGGATTCCCACCTCTCTCACGCCGGTCACCGGCCACCTCGCTCTCCCCCCTTCGCGCTCGCCCTCGCGCTCGACCCATCTAGGCTGGGGCACGCGGCGACACTCACTCGTCGGCCCAAGGGACCCCCCGGTCTCGGAACGCCGACAGTTGGCGCGCCAGGTAGGGGCCTGCTGCGTGTTGACGAACAGCTTCCCGTCAAGCTCCAGATGGGCAGTCTCCAGCAACCTCTCCGACCCGGGACGGTGCTCCGTTTCGGGAGCCTTGAGTTCATGTCCTTCGACGGCAGCTACGACATGATACTCCTTCCCCCGCCGCGCGACGACGACAATGGCGGCCGACAGCCCGCCCGCCGGCGGCGGAATCAACGATGTCTTCCCCGCGTGGTGGAAGAACAACCTTCGACCTCGTCCCGCCTTCTTCCCCACCGACGTAGGGGAAGGCAGGGCAACCGAGGCCAAGCAGGAGGCAGCGCTTCGTCGGCTGTCGAGCAAGTCGACGGCGCCGGCACCCCAACGGGAGGCGCACCGGGTATCGACTTCGCGTTTGAGACGAAGACGAGCGCCGTCTCCCCGCAACACGCCAATCCCGAGCAAGCGGACGACGCCAGCGCGCTTGCGAAAGGCTTGCTGGACGTCGCCCTCGTACGTGAGACGACGGTGCAGTCAGTCCCCGACGTGACTTCATCACCGCTCGTCGACCAAGAGGTACCGACCGATTCCCATCCCACATCATTTGGATTCAGCTTCAACCCGCCTAGCGACCTCGCTTTGGCGGGCGCTCTCGTAGAGGCGAGTCCGAACCCTCTGGGGTTTCGCATGCGGTCACCTTGGGACCGGTTGACGGACGTCTCGACCTACGGGCCCTCTGGGTCCGAGGAAGACGACGACCCCAGCATCTGTTGGGATTTCTCTGGACTTGGCAACCCCAGTGCCTTGCGGGACTTCATGACCGCATGTGACTACTGCCTCTCCGACTGTTCCGGCGGTAGCCGCAGCCTCGACGATGAGGACTGCGGCCCAAGCCGCGAATGTTTCCACGTCGATCTAGGGGGTCCCTCCGAAGGCAATCCTCTCGGCATGCCGAAGGACGGTGATCTCCCTAGGCCGGTGCCCCGTGTTGACGTCCCACGGGAGCTAGCTGTGGTCCCCGTTCAGGCGGGGGGCCATGACCCACAGCTCGAGCAAATCCGCGGGGTGCAGGCCAGGCTCGACGAGGGAGCAGGAGCACTTGAGCCGATCCGCCGAGACGTCGGACAGGCATGGGCGAGCCAACCCCCGGCCGGAGAAATACGTCATCTGCCCCAGGGTTTCCAGCACCGCGTCGCCGACGACGTCAGGGTCAGGCCACCACCCGCATCTAGTGGGGTCGGCCAGAACCTGGCTGCAGCAGCGATGCTTCTCCGTGCGATGCCGTAGCCATCAACCACCGAGGGCCGGCGGATCCAGGGGGAGCTCAAGAATCTCCTGGAAGGCGCCGCGGTCCGACGGGCCGAGAGCTCTGCCTCCCGAAGGCAGGGATGCCCCTCGGAACCTCATGCCGCGACTTCCCGATTCATGCGGGAAGCCTCAGTCTACACCGGGCGCACGCGCAACACCGCGCCTGCGGCCCCGGGCGACGAGCACCATCATCGCGACCGTCAGGCCCACCTCGACGAGAGGGTGCGCCGAGGCTATCACCCCAGGCGTGGGGGACGCTACGACAGCGGGGAGGATCGGAGTCCCTCGCCCGAGCCACCCGGTCCGCAGGCCTTCAGCCGGGCCATCCGACGGGCACCGTTCCCGACCCGGTTCCGACCCCCGACTACTATCACAAAGTACTCGGGGGAGACGAGACCGGAACTGTGGCTCGCGGACTACCGCCTGGCCTGCCAACTAGGTGGAACGGACAATGACAACCTCATCATCCGCAACCTCCCCCTGTTCCTCTCCGACACCGCTCGCGCCTGGTTGGAGCACCTGCCTCCGGGGCAGATCTCCAACTAGGACGACCTAGTCCAAGCCTTCGCCGGCAATTTCCAGGGCACGTACGTGCGCGCTGGGAATTCCTGGGACCTCCGAAGCTGCCGGCAGCAGCCGGGAGAGTCCCTCCGGGACTACATCCGACAATTTTCGAAGCAGCGCACCGAGCTGCCCAACATCACCGACTCAGATGTCATCGGCGCGTTCCTCGCCGGCACCACCTGCCGCGATTTGGTGAGCAAGTTGGGTCGCAAGACCCCCACCAGGGCGAGCGAGCTGATGGACATCGCCACCAAGTTCGCCTCTGGCCAGGAGGCGATCGAGGCCATCTTCCGAAAGGACAAGCAGCCCCAGGACCACCCATCGTAAGATGCTCCCGAGGCGTCTACCCAGCGTGGCGCCAAGAAGAAAGGCAAGAAGAAGTCGCAAGCGAAACGCGACGCCGCCGACGCAGACCTTGTCGCCGCCGCCGAGTACAAGAACCCTCGGAAACCCCCCGAAGGTGCCAACCTCTTCGACAAAATGCTTAAGGAGCCGTGCCCCTATCATCAGGGGCCCGTCAAGCACACCCTTGAGGAGTGCGTCATGCTTCGGCGCCACTTCCACAGGGCCGGGCCACCCGCGGAGGGTGGCAGGGCCCGCGACGACGACAAGAAGGAAGATCACCAAGCAGGAGAGTTCCCCGAGGTCCGCGACTGCTTCATGATCTACGGTGGGCAAGCGGCGAATGCCTCGGCTCGGCACCGCAAGCAAGAGCGCCGGGAGGTCTGCTTGGTCAAGGTGGCGGCGCCAGTCTACCTAGACTGGTCCGACAAGCCCATCACCTTCGACCAAGCCGACCACCCCGACCACGTGCCGAGCCCGGGGAAATACCCGCTCGTCGTCGACCCCGTCATCGGCGACGTCAGGCTCACCAAGGTCCTTATGGACGGAGGCAGCAGCCTCAACATCATCTACGCCGAGACCCTCAGGCTCCTGCGCGTTGATCTGTCCTCCGTCCGAGCAGGCGCTGCGCCCTTCCATGGGATCATTCCCGGGAAGCGCGTCCAGCCCCTCGGACGACTCGACCTTCCCATCTGCTTCGGAACGCCCTCCAACTTCCGAAGGGAGACTCTGACGTTCGAGGTGGTCGAGTTCCGAGGAACCTACCACGCGGTACTGGGAAGGCCATGCTACGCGAAGTTCATGGCCGTCCCCAACTACACCTATCTGAAGCTCAAGATGCTGGGCCCCAACGGGGTCATCACCGTCGGCCCCACGTACAAACACGCGTTCGAATGCGACGTGGAGTGCGTGGAGTACGCCGAGGCCCTCGCCGAGTCCGAGGCCCTCATCGCCGACCTGGAAAGCCTCTCTAAGGAGGTGCCAGACGTGAAGCGTCACGCCGGCAACTTCGAGCCAGTGGAGACGATTAAGGCCGTCCCCCTCGACCCCAGTGGCGACGTCTCCAAGCGAATCCGGATCGGCTCCAGGCTCGATCCCAAATAGGAAGCAGTGCTCGTCGACTTCCTCCGCGCGAACGCCGACGTCTTCGCGTGGAGTCCCTCGGACATGCCCGGCATACCGAGGGATGTCGCCGAGCACTCGCTGGACATTCGAGCCGGAGCTCGACCCGTCAAGCAGCCTCTGCGCCGATTCGACGAGGAGAAGCGCAGAGCGATAGGCGAGGAGATCCACAAGCTAATGGCAGCAGGGTTCATCAAAGAGGTATTCCATCCCGAATGGCTTGCCAACCCTGTGCTTGTGAGAAAGAAAGGAGGGAAATGGCGGATGTGTGTAGACTACACTGGTCTCAACAAAGCATGTCCGAAGGTTCCCTACCCTCTGCCTCGCATCGATCAGATCGTGGATTCCACTGTTGGGTGCGAAACCCTGTCTTTCCTCGATGCCTACTCAGGGTATCATCAAATCAGGATGAAAGAGTCCGACCAGCTCGCGACTTCTTTCATCACGCCCTTCGGCATGTACTGCTATGTCACCATGCCGTTCGGCTTGAGGAATGCGGGCGCGACATACCAGCGGTGCATGAACCATGTGTTCAGCGAAGACATTGTGAAAGGGAATTAGGCTTACACCTAGTCCCTAATTAATTTTGGTGGTTGAATCGCCCAACACAAACAATTGGACTAACTAGTTTGCTCTAGATTATATGTTCTACAGGTGCCAAAGGTTCATCTATATCTATACTAAATCGACTGTCCGGAATACCGTAGATTATTCCGGACAGGAGAAGCTTTTTGGAAAAACATGCCAAGCGCGGACCGTCCGGGCCCTTGCGGCGGACCGTCCGCGACACAAGGATGACCCTCGGATCGAATCAATGCAAAAATCCGAGTCTGCACTATGGACCGTCCGAAGGATGAGCCCGGACCGTCTGGGACCTCGGTCGGACCGTCCCGCCTCAGGCGCGGACAGTCCGGTAGGCAAGGATCCGAAAAACCCGAAGGTGACGGGTTCAGAGAAATGAATTATAGCGGCCTCGCGGACCGTCCGGGCCAGGCGGGCGGACCGTCCGCGACTGGCTCTATCTGACATCTGACGACGCATTAAATGCAATATAGCCGTTGATATAGCCGTTACTGCTGACCGTTGCATTTTCAGCCGTTGATCTACAGGGGCGGACCGTCCGCACCAGGCCGGCGGACCGTCCGCGCTCAGCAGAATGGTCCAACGGCTAGGAAGTGGTTGGTGGCTATAAATACAACCCCAACCACCTCCATTCAACATATCCAAGCATTCCAACCTTCAACATTCAATACAAGAGCTAGCAATCCATTCCAAGACACATTCAAAGCCTCCATCTCTCCAAGTTTCACTATTGAGATAAGAGATCATTAGTGATTAGTGGCTTGAGAGAAAGTGATCCGTGTGTCATTTGTCGCTCTTGTTGCTTGGCTTTTTAATCGTGCTTTCTTGATTCTTTCATTGCGATCAAGCTCACTTGTAATTGAGACAAGAGACACCAATCTTGTGGTGATCCTTGTAGGAACTTTGTGTTCCAAGTGATTGAGAAAAGAAAGCTCACTCGATCCGTGGATCGTTTGAGAGAGGGAAGGGTTGAAAGAGACCCGGCCTTTGTGGCCTCCTCAACGGGGAGTAGGTTTGCAAGAACCGAACCTCGGTAAAACAAATCCGCGTGTCACACTCTCCATTTGGTTGCGATTTGTTTTCCACCCTCTCTCGCGGACTCATTTCTTTATTACTAACGCTAACCCGGCTTGTAGTTGTGTTTATATTTGAAAATTTCAGTTTCGCCCTATTCACCCCCCCCCTCTAGGCGACTTTCAATTGGTATCAGAACCCGGTGCTTCATTAGAGCCTAACCGCTCGAAGTGATGTCGGGAGATCACGCCAAGAAGGAGATGGAGACCGGCGAAAAGCCCACTACAAGCTACGGGAGCACTTCATCGGAAGAGTCCCGCACCAAAAGGAGGGAGAAGAAGAAGAGCTCCTCCAACAAAGGGAAGGAGAAGAAATCTTCTTCTCACCACAAAGAGAAGAAGGAAAAATCTTCTTCCCACAAGCCGCATCGGAAAGGCGATAAGCACAAGAGGATGAGGAAGGTGGTCTACTACGAGACCGACACTTCATCAACTTCTACCTCCGACTCCGATGCGCCCTCCGTCACTTCTAAGCGCCAAGAGCACAAGAAGTATAGTAAGATCCCCCTACGCTACCCTCGCATTCCTAAACATACACCTTTACTTTCCGTCCCATTAGGCAAACCACCAACTTTTAATGGTGAAGATTATGCTATGTGGAGTAATTTGATGCGATTTCATCTAACCTCTCTCCACAAAAGAATATGGGATGTTGTTGAGTATGGTGTACAGGTACCATCAATAGGGGATGAGGACTATGACACGGACGAAGTGGCCCAAATCGAGCACTTCAACTCCCAAGCCGCAACCATCCTCCTTGCCTCCCTAAGCAAGGAGGAATACAACAAAGTACAAGGATTGAAGAACGCCAAGGAGATTTGGGACCTACTCAAGACGGCGCACGAGGGTGATGAACTCACCAAGATCACCAAGCGGGAAACGATCGAGGGGGAGCTCGGTCGCTTCCGTCTTCGCCAAGGGGAGGAGCCACAAGACATGTACAACCGGCTCAAGACCTTGGTGAACCAAGTGCGCAACCTCGGGAGCACAAAATGGGATGACCACGAAGTGGTTAAGGTTATTCTAAGAGCTCTTATTTTCCTTAACCCCACTCAAGTACAATTAATTCGTGGGAATCCTAGATATCCACTAATGACCCCCGAGGAAGTTATCGGGAATTTTGTGAGTTTTGAATGCATGATTAAGGGCTCCAAGAAGATCAACGAGCTTGACGAGCCTTCCACCTCCGAGGCGCAACCATTGGCCTTCAAGGCAACGGAGGAGAAGAAGGAGGAGTCTACACCAAGTAGACAACCAATTGACGCCTCCAAGCTCGACAACGAGGAGATGGCCCTAATCATCAAAAGCTTTCGGCAAATTCTCAAGCAACGGAAGGGGAAGGACTACAAACCCCGTTCCAAGAAGGTTTGCTACAAGTGTGGTAAGCCCGGTCACTTTATTGCAAAATGTCCTATGTCTAGTGACAGTGACAGGGGCGACGACAAGAAGGGAAGAAGAAAGGAGAAGAAGAAGTATTACAAGAAGAAGGGCGGCGATGCCCATGTTTGTCGGGAGTGGGACTCCGATGAAAGCTCAAGCGACTCCTCCTCCGACGAGGACGCCGCCAACATCGCCGTCACCAAGGGCCTTCTCTTCCCCAACGTCGGCCACAAGTGTCTCATGGCCAAGGACGGCAAAAAGAAGGTAAAATCAAGGTCCTCCACTAAATATGAAACATCTAGTGATGAGGATGATGATAAAAATGAGGAGGATAACTTGCGCATTCTTTTTGCTAACCTTAACATGGAACAAAAGGAAAAATTAAATGAACTAATTAGTGCCATCCATGAAAAGGATGATCTCTTGGACTCCCAAGAGGACTTCCTAATCAAGGAGAATAAGAAACATGTTAAGGTTAAAAATGCTTACGCTCTACAAGTTGAAAAATGTGAAAAACTGTCTAGTGAGCTAAGCACTTGCCGTGAGATGATTGATAACCTTAGAAATGAAAATGCTACTTTAAATGCTAAGGTTGATTCACATGTTTGTAATGTTTCAATTACCAATCTTAGAGATGATAACGTTGACTTGCTTGCTAAGATTGATGAATTGAATGCATCTCTTGCTAGCCTTAGATTAGAGAATGAAAATTTAATTGCTAAGGCTAAAGATTTTAATGTTTGCAATGCTACTATTTCCGACCTTAGAACTAAGAATGAAATGTTGCATGCTAAGGTTGTAGAACTTAAATCTTGCAAACCCTCTACATCTAATGTTGAGCATGTTTCTATTTGCACTAGATGTAGAGATATTAATGTTGATGCTATCCATGATCACCTAGCCTTAATTAAAAAACAAAATGATCATATAGCTAAACTAGATGCTAAAATTGCCGAGCACAACTTAGAAAATGAGAAATTTAAATTTGCTCGTAGCATGCTTTATAATGGGAGACGCCCTGGCATCAAGGATGGCATTGGCTTCCAAAGGGGAGACAATGTCAAACTTAATGCCCCTCCTAAGAACTTGTCTAACTTTGTTAAGGGCACAGCTCCCATGCCTCAGGATAACGAGGGTTACATTTTATACCCTGCAGGCTATCCTGAGAGCAAAATTAGGAAGATTCATTCTAGGAAGTCTCACTCTGGCCCTAATCATGCTTTTATGTATAAGGGTGAGACATCTAGTTCTAGGCAACCAACCCATGCTAAGTTGCCTAAGAAGAAAATTCCTAATGCATCAAATGAACATAGCATTTCATTTAAAACTTTTGATGCATCTTATGTGCTTACTAGCAAATCCGGCAAGGTAGTTGCCAAATTTGTTGGGGGCAAACACAAGGGCTCCAAGACTTGTGTTTGGGTACCCAAAGTTCTTGTTTCTAATGCCAAAGGACCCAAAACCGTTTGGGTACCTAAAGTCAAGAACTAAATTTGTTTTGTAGGCTTATGCATCCGGGGGCTCAAGTTGGATACTCGACAGCGGGTGCACAAACCATATGACCGGGGAGAAAAGGATGTTCTCCTCATATGAGAAAAACAAAGATCCCCAACGAGCTATCACATTCGGGGATGGAAATCAAGGGTTGGTCAAAGGTTTGGGTAAAATTGCTATTTCACCTGACCATTCCATTTCCAATGTTTTTCTTGTTGATTCATTAGATTACAACTTGCTTTCTGTTTCCCAATTATGTCAAATGGGCTACAACTGTCTTTTTACTGATATAGGTGTCACTGTCTTTAGAAGAAGTGATGATTCAATAGCATTTAAGGGTGTGTTAGAGGGTCAGCTATACTTAGTAGATTTTGATAGAGCTGAGCTCGACACATGTTTAATTGCTAAGACTAACATGGGTTGGCTCTGGCACCGCCGACTAGCCCATGTTGGGATGAAGAATCTTCATAAGCTTCTAAAGGGAGAGCACATTTTAGGACTAACCAATGTTCATTTTGAGAAAGACAGGATTTGTAGCGCATGCCAAGCAGGGAAGCAAGTTGGCACTCATCATCCACACAAGAACATAATGACGACTGACAGGCCGCTAGAGCTCCTACACATGGATCTATTCGGCCCGATCGCTTACATAAGCATCGGCGGGAGTAAGTACTGTCTAGTTATTGTGGATGATTATTCTCGCTTCACTTGGGTATTCTTTTTACAGGAAAAATCTCAAACCCAAGAGACCTTAAAGGGATTCTTGAGACGAGCTCAAAATGAGTTCGGCTTAAGGATCAAGAAAATAAGAAGCGACAATGGGACGGAGTTCAAGAACTCTCAAATTGAAAGCTTCCTTGAGGAGGAGGGCATCAAGCATGAGTTCTCTTCTCCCTACACACCACAACAAAACGGTGTAGTGGAGAGGAAGAATCGAACTCTATTGGACATGGCAAGAACCATGCTTGATGAGTACAAGACACCGGACCGGTTTTGGGCCGAAGCGGTCAACACCGCCTGCTACGCCATCAACCGGTTATATCTTCACCGAATCCTCAAGAAGACATCATATGAACTCCTAACCGGTAAAAAGCCCAACATTTCATATTTTAGAGTTTTTGGTAGCAAATGCTTCATTCTTATTAAAAGAGGTAGAAAATCTAAATTTGCTCCTAAAACTGTAGAAGGTTTTTTACTTGGTTATGATTCAAACACAAGGGCATATAGGGTCTTTAACAAGTCCACTGGACTAGTTGAAGTCTCTTGTGACGTTGTGTTTGATGAAACTAACGGCTCTCAAGTAGAGCAAGTTGATCTTGATGAGATAGGTGAAGAACAGGCTCCATGCATCGCACTAAGGAACATGTCCATCGGGGATGTGTGTCCTAAGGAATCCGAAGAGCCTCCAAGTACACAAGATCAACCATCCTCCTCCATGCAAGCATCTCCACCAACTCAAAATGAGGATGAGGCTCAAAATGATGAAGAGCAAAATCAAGAAGACGAGCCACCTCAAGATAATGGCAATGATCAAGGGGGAGATGCAAATGATCAAGAAAAGGAGGATGAGGAAGAACCAAGGCCGCCACACCCAAGAGTCCACCAAGCAATCCAACGAGATCACCCCGTCGACACCATCCTCGGCGACATTCATAAGGGGGTAACTACTCGATCTCGGGTTGCTCATTTTTGTGAACATTACTCTTTTGTTTCCTCTATTGAGCCACACAGGGTAGAGGAAGCTCTCCAAGATTCGGATTGGGTGATGGCGATGCAAGAGGAGCTCAACAATTTCACGAGGAATGAGGTCTGGCATTTAGTTCCACGTCCTAACCAAAATGTTGTAGGAACCAAATGGGTCTTCCGCAACAAGCAAGATGAGCATGGTGTGGTGACAAGGAACAAAGCTCGACTCGTGGCCAAAGGGTATTCACAAGTCGAAGGTTTGGATTTTGGTGAAACCTATGCACCCGTAGCTAGGCTTGAGTCAATTCGCATATTATTGGCCTATGCTACTCACCATGGCTTTAAGCTCTATCAAATGGACGTGAAAAGTGCCTTCCTCAATGGACCGATCAAGGAAGAGGTCTATGTTGAGCAACCTCCCGGCTTTGAAGACAGTGAGTATCCTAACCATGTCTATAAGCTCTCTAAGGCGCTTTATGGGCTCAAGCAAGCCCCAAGAGCATGGTATGAATGCCTTAGAGATTTCCTCATTGCAAATGGCTTCAAAGTCGGAAAGGCCGATCCTACACTCTTTACTAAAACTCTTGAAAATGACTTGTTTGTATGCCAAATTTATGTTGATGATATTATATTTGGGTCTACTAACGAGTCTACATGTGAAGAATTTAGTAGGATCATGACACAGAAATTCGAGATGTCTATGATGGGGGAGTTGAAGTATTTCTTAGGATTTCAAGTGAAGCAACTCCAAGAGGGCACCTTCATTAGCCAAACGAAGTATACACAAGACATTCTCAACAAGTTTGGGATGAAGGATGCCAAGCCCATCAAGACACCCATGGGAACTAATGGGCATCTCGACCTCGACACGGGAGGTAAGTCCGTGGATCAAAAGGTATACCGGTCGATGATAGGTTCTTTACTCTATTTATGTGCATCTCGACCGGACATTATGCTTTCCGTATGCATGTGTGCAAGATTCCAAGCCGACCCTAAGGAAGCTCACCTTACGGCCGTGAAACGAATCTTGAGATATTTGGCTTATACTCCTAAGTTTGGGCTTTGGTATCCTAGGGGATCCACATTTGATTTGATTGGATATTCGGATGCCGATTGGGCGGGGTGCAAAATCAATAGGAAGAGCACATCGGGGACTTGCCAGTTCTTGGGAAGATCCTTGGTGTCTTGGGCTTCAAAGAAGCAAAATTCGGTTGCTCTTTCCACCGCCGAAGCCGAGTACATTGCCGCAGGACATTGTTGCGCACAATTGCTTTGGATGAGGCAAACCCTGCGGGACTACGGTTACAAATTAACCAAAGTCCCTTTGCTATGTGATAATGAGAGTGCAATCAAAATGGCCGACAATCCCGTCGAGCATAGCCGCACTAAGCACATAGCCATTCGGTATCACTTTTTAAGGGATCACCAACAAAAGGGAGATATCGAGATTTCTTACATTAATACTAAAGATCAATTAGCCGATATCTTTACCAAGCCTCTTGATGAACAATCTTTTAACAAACTTAGGCATGAGCTCAATATTCTTGATTCTAGAAACTTCTTTTGTTAAATTGCACACATTGCTCTTCTATATACCTTTGATCATGTCTCTTTCATAGGCTATGACTAATGTGTTTTCAAGTCTATTTCAAACCAAGTCATAGGTGTATTGAAAGGGAATTGGAGTCTTCGACGAAGACAAAGGCTTCCACTCCGTAACTCAACCTTCGCCGTCGCTCCAAGCCACTCTCCATCCTTGGGGAAGAGAGAGCAAAAGGACTTCGTCTTTGGTATAATCCTAACTCACTTATTTATGACCAAAGGGGAAGAAAGTACTTCGAGGGCTCTAATGATTCCGTTTTTGGCGATTCATGCCAAAAAGGGGGAGAAATGAGCCCAAAGCAAAAGGACCGCACCATCACCAATTTCGAAAACTTAAGTATTGAATATTTTCAATTGGTATCCTATTGTGTTCAAAAGAGGGAGAAAATAGTAATTCAAAATAACATATCAAAACCCTCTTGAACACTAAGAGGAGAATTTCATTTAGGGGGAGTTTTGTTTAGTCAAAGGAAAAGCATTTGAAACAGGGGGAGAAAATTTCAAATCTTGAAAATGCTTTGCAAAATCTTTTTCATTTGCCTTTGACTATTTGCAAAAGAACTTTGAAATGGATTTACAAAAGAATTTGCAAAAACAAAACATGTGGTGCAATCGTGGTCCAAAATGTTATATAAGAATGAAAGCAATCCATGCATATCTTGTAAGTATTTATATTGGCTCAATTCCAAGCAACCTTTGCACTTATATTATGCAAACTAGTTCAACTATGCACTTCTATATTTGCTTTGGTTTGTGTTGGCATCAATCACCAAAAAGGGGGAGATTGAAAGGGAATTAGGCTTACACCTAGTCCCTAATTAATTTTGGTGGTTGAATCGCCCAACACAAACAATTGGACTAACTAGTTTGCTCTAGATTATATGTTCTACAGGTGCCAAAGGTTCATCTATATCTATACTAAATCGACTGTCCGGAATACCGTAGATTATTCCGGACAGGAGAAGCTTTTTGGAAAAACATGCCAAGCGCGGACCGTCCGGGCCCTTGCGGCGGACCGTCCGCGACACAAGGATGACCCTCGGATCGAATCAATGCAAAAATCCGAGTCTGCACTATGGACCGTCCGGAGGATGAGCCCGGACCGTCTGGGACCTCGGTCGGACCGTCCCGCCTCAGGCGCGGACAGTCCGGTAGGCAAGGATCCGAAAAACCCGAAGGTGACGGGTTCAGAGAAATGAATTATAGCGGCCTCACGGACCGTCCGGGCCAGGCGGGCGGACCGTCCGCGACTGGCTCTATCTGACATCTGACGACGCATTAAATGCAATATAGCCGTTGATATAGCCGTTACTGCTGACCGTTGCATTTTCAGCCGTTGATCTACAGGGGCGGACCGTCCGCACCAGGCCGGCGGACCGTCCGCGCTCAGCAGAATGGTCCAACGGCTAGGAAGTGGTTGGTGGCTATAAATACAACCCCAACCACCTCCATTCAACATATCCAAGCATTCCAACCTTCAACATTCAATACAAGAGCTAGCAATCCATTCCAAGACACATTCAAAGCCTCCATCTCTCCAAGTTTCACTATTGAGATAAGAGATCATTAGTGATTAGTGGCTTGAGAGAAAGTGATCCGTGTGTCATTTGTCGCTCTTGTTGCTTGGCTTTTTAATCGTGCTTTCTTGATTCTTTCATTGCGATCAAGCTCACTTGTAATTGAGACAAGAGACACCAATCTTGTGGTGATCCTTGTAGGAACTTTGTGTTCCAAGTGATTGAGAAAAGAAAGCTCACTCGATCCGTGGATCGTTTGAGAGAGGGAAGGGTTGAAAGAGACCCGGCCTTTGTGGCCTCCTCAACGGGGAGTAGGTTTGCAAGAACCGAACCTCGGTAAAACAAATCCGCGTGTCACACTCTCCATTTGGTTGCGATTTGTTTTCCACCCTCTCTCGCGGACTCATTTCTTTATTACTAACGCTAACCCGGCTTGTAGTTGTGTTTATATTTGAAAATTTCAGTTTCGCCCTATTCACCCCCCCCTCTAGGCGACTTTCACATTGGCCGCACGGTCGAGGCCTACGTCGATGACATCGTAGTCAAGACGAGGAAAGCTTCCGACCTCCTTTCCGACGTTGAAGTGACATTCCGATGTCTCAAGGCGAAAGGCGTCAAGCTCAATCCTGAGAAGTCTGTCTTCGGGGTGCCCCGAGGCATGCTCTTGGGGTTCATCGTCTCCGAGCGGGGCATCGAAGCCAACCCGGAGAACATTGTAGCCATCACCAGCATGGGGCCCATCAAGGACTTGAAAGGTGTACAGAGGGTCATGGGATGTCTCGCGGCTCTGAGCTGCTTCATCTCACGCCTCGGCGAAAGAGGTCTGCCTCTGTACCGCCTCTTAAGGAAGGCCGAGTGCTTCACTTGGACCCCTGAGGCCGAGGAAGCTCTCGGGAACTTGAAGGCGCTCCTCACAAAGGCACCTATCTTGGTGCCTCCAGCTGTCGGAGAAGCCCTCTTGGTCTACGTCGCCACGACCACTCAGGTGGTTAGCACCGCGATTGTGGTCGAGAGACAAGAAGAGGGGCATGCATTGCCCGTTCAGAGGCCAGTTTACTTCGTCAGCGAGGTACTGTCCGAAACCAAGATCCGCTACCCACAAGTTCAGAAGTTGTTGTATGCAGTGATCCTGACGCGGCGGAAGTTGCGACACTACTTCGAGTCTCATCCGGTAACTGTGGTGTCATCCTTTCCCCTGGGGGAGATCATCTAGTGCCGAGAGGCCTCGGGCAAGATTGCAAAGTGGGCGGTGGAAATCATGGGCGAGACAATCTCGTTCGCCCCTCGGAAGGCCGTCAAGTCCCAGGTCTTGGCGGACTTCGTAGCCGAATGGGTCGACACCCAGCTACCGACGCCTCCGATCCAACCGGAGCTCTGGACCATGTTTTTCGACGGGTCGCTGATGAAGACGGGAGCCGGCGCAGGCCTACTCTTCATCTCGCTCCTCGGGAAACACCTACGCTATGTACTACGCCTCCATTTCCCGGCGTCCAACAATGTGGCTGAGTATGAGGCTCTGGTCAACGGGTTGCGGATCGCCATCGAGCTAGGGGTCCGGCGCCTCGACGCCCGCGGTGACTCGCAGCTCGTCATCGACCAAGTCATGAAGAACTCCCACTGCCGTGACCCGAAGATGGAGGCCTACTGCGATGAGGTTCGGCGCCTGGAAGACAAGTTCTACGGGCTCGAGCTCAACCACGTCGCTCGGCGCTACAACGAGACTGCGGACGAGCTGGCTAAAATAGCCTCGGGGAGAACAACGGTTCCCCCGGACGTCTTCTCCCGGGATCTGCATCAACCCTCCGTCAAGATCGACGAGACGCCCGAGCCTGAGGCGCCCTCGGCCCAGTCCGAGGTACCCTCGATCCAGCCCGAGGTACCCTCAGCACAGCCCGAGGCACCCTCAGCTCGGCCCGAGGTGCCTTCAGTTCAGCCCGAGGTACCCTCGGCCTCCGAGGGTGAGGCACTGCGCATCGAGGAGGAGCGAAGCGGGGCCACGCCTAATCGAAACTGGCAGACCCCGTACCTGCAATATCTCCACCGAGGAGAGCTACCCCTCGACCGAGCCGAGGCTCGGCGGGTGGCGCGGCGCGCCAAGTCGTTCGTCTTGCTGGGAGATGAGAAGGAGCTCTACCACCGCAGCCCCTCAGGCATCCTCCAGCGATGCATCTCCGTCGCCGAAGGTCAGGAACTCCTGCGGGGAGATACACTCGGGGGCTTGCGGCCATCACGCAGCACCTCGAGCCCTTGTCGGGAATGCTTTCCGACAAGGCTTCTACTGGCCGACGGTGGTGGCCGACGCCACTAGAATTGTCCGCACCTGCGAAGGGTGTCAATTCTATGCGAGGCAGACCCACCTGCCCGCTCAGGCTCTGCAGACGATACCCATCACATGGCCTTTTGCGGTGTGGGGTCTGGACCTCGTCGGCCCCTTGCAGAAAGCACCCGGGGGCTACACGCACCTGCTGGTCGCCATCGACAAATTCTCCAAGTGGATTGAGGTCCGACCCCTGAATAGCATCAGGTCCGAGCAGGCGGTGGCGTTCTTCACCAACATCATCCATCGCTTCAGGGTCCCGAACTCCATCATCACCAACAACGGCACCCAGTTCACCGGCAGGAAGTTCCTGGACTTCTACGAGGATCACCACATCCGGGTGGACTGGGCCACCGTGGCTCATCCCATGACGAATGGGCAGATGGAGCGTGCCAACGGCATGATTCTACAAGGGCTCAAGCCTCGGATCTACAACGACCTCAACAAGTTCGGCAAGCGATGGATGAAGGAACTCCCCTCGGTGGTCTGGAGTCTGAGGACAACGCCGAGCCGAGCCACGGGCTTCACGCCGTTCTTTCTAGTCTATGGGGCCGAAGCCATCTTACCCACAGACTTAGAATATGGCTCCCCGAGGACGAGGGCCTACACCGACCAAAGCAACCAAGTCAGCCGAGAAGACTCGCTGGACCAGCTGGAAGAGGCTCGGGACAAGGCCTTACTACACTCGGCGCGGTACCAGTAGTCCCTGCGACGCTACCACGCCCGAGGGGTCCGGTCCCGAGACCTCCAGGTGGGCGACCTGGTGCTCCGGCTGCGACAAGACCCCCGAGGGAGGCACCCGGGGGCTACACGCACCCCCGGAAAAGGCCGCTTGTCATCGCCAAAGTTCTGGAGCCCGGAACGTACAGGCTAGCCGACGGTCAAGGCGAGGTCTACGTCAACGCTTGGAACATCCGACAGCTACGTCGCTTCTACCCTTAAGACGTTTCCAAGCTGTTCATATACCTCGCTCCCACACAAGTCTCAGTCGTCAAGGAAAGGTCAGCCTCGCCTCGGCAGAGCCCGACCTCCAAAATTTTCGGTCAAAAAGGCTTTTGCGTTCTCCCGGCTATGTCAGAAGCAGGGCCCCAAGGAGCGAACGTGGGTGCATGTAAGTGGCAAGGCCGACTGAGCCGAGGAACTCCTACGCCTCCGGGTTAGGGACACCTCACTCATCACCCGCCACGAAAAATGACCCCTACTCGGGAAGCCGCCCTGTTATTGACAGGCAAAGCCGGACACGCAAAATAAAAGGAAGAGGAGTACGACTTCATGCAATGGAAACAAAGTGTTCAGGCCTCAGCGGCCGCAGAAAGACACACGCGCATCCAACAGAAACTGTTCCAACAGAGTTAGGCGTCGCCTGGGGAAGGAGCCGCGCCCTCGGTAAAGTCCATCTCGGCTTCCGGCGACGGTAAAGTCCATCTCGGCTTCCGGCGACAGCGCAGGGGGGAGGATCTCCGCCTCAAAGGTGGTCGCCAGCACTGCGCTCGGACCCGCGGCGACCGCGTCGAGCCGCTGGACTTCTGCCAGGGCAGCTTCGTCTTCGTCAGGAAGACAATACCCCTCACTAACCCACTCCAGGTCCACAACATAGTGGGAAGCGAGCACGGCGAAGGCCCGCCTGACGCCGTGGTGTAGCGCCTCGCGGAGTCTGCCGCGCACGTGATCACCCAAGGCTTGAAGGCGACTTTGAGGGGAGCTTCCTGAGGGGACGTCGCCGGAGCCAAGGATCCGATAAACGTCCGAGACGGCTTCGGACGTGGCCGCGTGGTCGGCCTCCCTCTGCTCAGCCACCCCGGCAAGCGCCTCGGCAAGTGCCTTGGCGGACTCATCAAGGGCGGACTCGAGCGCTGCGAACAGCCAGAAGAAAGATCTCAAACACAAGTAGAGGAAACAAGCAGGAACGAGAACCAAGGATGGCCAAGGCGAACCTCCGGCTCGGGCACGCTGCTCCGAGGCCGCGACCTGGGCTACGGCTAAGTCGGCTGCAAGGGTTTCGGCCCGGCTTTCGGCCTCGGCAGCTCGGCCCCGAGATTGGTCCCGCTCCTCGACGACCCGGTCGAACGCCGACCGCTGCCGTTGCGCTTCTGCGCGCGCCGCGGCCGCCTCCGCGCGCGCCGCGGCCGCCTCCGCGCGCGCCGCTGCCGCCTCGGCTCTCAGGTCAGTGCAGAGCAACTGGAGGTCCGCCACCTCGGCACCCTGCTGAGAAAGGCGCGCAGTAGCCCCGGCGAGCGAGGTCCTCAGGGATCGCAGCGAGCCCCAGACGTCGACCTCGCGGCGGATGAACGACGACTTGGCGGCGCTCCGATCCGTCAGATCCTGAGGGAGGGAAGCGGGGCGTCACGAAGAACGACTCGGTCACAGAAGAGAAAAGGTATGCCTGAAATCGTTACCTGGAGGATTTTGGGGACGTCCCTGCAGAAAACCTCCAGCGACGATCGAAGCGACCCCACCGTCGCTTCAGCACACTCGCGGAGCTCATCCCAGGACTGGTCCTCCCGTTCATCGTCGAGAACGAAGACGGGGTCCGAGGCCTCACGGGTCCGGAACCGGAGCAACTGGCGCCGGCCCTCGGAGCTTTGCTGCACAGCGACGAGGCTGCCGCCCGGCGGGACGGATCGCGCCTCCACGCCCCCCTCTTCCGAGGCACCAAGCGCCGACGCATCAGCCGTCTCAACGTCGGCAGCAACCGGTCGCACTCCGACTGGGACGTCGGCGACTTCGGTAGCGGCAGGCGCCGGCATGGCCGGCACGACCGGTGGGCTCGGGACTGCGTCAGCGTCAGCCGCCTCCCCTATCACAATGGCCGCCTCGGCAGAAGAGCCAGCCTCGGGAACCTGCTCCACGGCGACCGGTGCCGCCCGAGCCCCCTGCGGTGGAACGCCTTGCGAGAAGGTCGGCTGAACGGCAAGGCCCGGAGCGGCGCTGGCCGCACAGGCCGGCGTCGTCTTAAGGGCCTTCCGGGGTGCCAGGTCGGTCAGGCCATGGCTTCGCTTGCTGAGGGAAAAAAGAAAAATCACGACCGGGACATATGAATGGAAAGCCAGGACGAAGACATTCCGAGATCCTCACCCGCTCCGGGCCATGATCCACCGCGCCTGGGGGGAAGTCTCTCGGATCTCGGCCCCCAGAACCGCCGCCGAGGTCCGCTTCGCCGGCAACTTCGGCACCACCCTTGCTTTGGACGCCCGGGGGGCAGATTGCCCAGGCACTGTCACGGTGACCTGAGGGTCGCCTCCCTGCGCTGCAGGCGCGAGCGGCGGCTCTCGGGGAGCAGACGCCCTGGCCTGGCCCTCCGGGGTCGCCTCAGCTCCTCCGACCGAGGGGTCAGGTGCCCTCTCGGGTTGCCCCCGCCCCTCGGGACGGGACCCCGACGCCCCGACTCCGGGGACTAACGGCGTCAGCCCGCTCGGGGGCTGGCTTGACGGCTCCTAGCCAAACCCCAAGCCGGGGCTGAGACCAAGGCGGCCGGCCATGTCGTCCTCCTCGTCATCATCTTCATCATCGTCGTCGTCGTCGGGCGTTTCCGGCGACGGCTCCCTCGGGAGCCCCTCCCTCTCCTGCCGGCGACAGAGCTTCTCCAAGGCGTCTCGAGTCCGTCTCCGCTCGCGGGCCCGGGCTTTCTCCGCGTCCTTCTTCTTCTTCTTCTCCTCCGCGGCGACCCGCCGCGCTGCTCGGTCCACCGCATCCTGCGGGACCCGTGGCAGGGAAGGCTTGTGCCACCCCACCTCCTAGAGAAAGGGGGGAAAAACCCCGATCGTAAGAACCAGGAGCGACCCAATGTATGAAGAAGGAAGGAGCGGACACTCACCAGAGTCACGCACCCTCGGTCGGGGCGCATCAAAAGCTAGGAGAAGGCGTGGGGGTCCGGCTTCCCCAACGCGACGGACACCCGCCATTGAAGGGCGTCGAAGGGAAGAGGATCAGAGGACATCCGCGAGCCCTCCCAGTCAGCCTCCGGGGTCATCTCCCAAAGCGACAGCCGTCGCTCCGCCAAGGGAAGCACCCTCCGACGGTGGATGGCGGCAATCACTCCCGCAGCGGTGAGTCCCCCCTTCCGCAACACCTCCAAGGCCTGGAGAAGGGGTTCGAGGTTCTTCTGTCTTTCGGGCGGGGTCCCATGGCGCCAAGCGTCGGTGGCAGTGGTGATTACTCGCTGGGAGAACGGCGGGAGCAACTCGCCGTCATTCCGGAGGTAGAACCACCGGCGCTGCCACCCCTTGTTCGAGGACGCGAGGATGGCAGGAATATACAGCGACGCCCGCGACTGCCTCAGCAGGAGGGTGCAGCCGCCGGCCCGCACCGCTGCGTAGACTCTCCTCTCCCCCGTCGGCGAGGCAAAAAGCTCCGCGAAAAAGAGATGGGTCCACAAATCCCAATGGGGGGCGATCCCCAAGTACCCCTCGCACACCGCTACGAAGATGGCGGCCTGCGAGATGGAGTTGGGGGGTGAGGTTGTGCAACTCCACCCCATAATGGTACAGGATCGCCCGCATAAAGCGGCCCACCGGCACACCGAATCCCCGCTCGTGGAAGGAGACGAAGCTCACGATGTACCCCGGCGGTGGGGACGGAGCGGCTCCGCCCACGGGAGGAATCCACTCCGATCGCTGCTCATCGGTGAGAGGGCGAAGCAAACCCTCGCCGACCAGATCCTCCAGATCACTCGCTGTCACCATGGAAAAAGGCCATGGATCGCGCGGCGAGATGATGGTCACCCGGTCAGCCATCACTGAGCGGAAGGGATGGCGGCGCAAGGGGCAGGAAGGGAGATTTCCTCTTCTCTGGCTAAGTCTCTCGGGCTGCGAAAACCTAAGAGGGAGGCAGGAAGCGGAGCAAAGAACCGTCACCGGACCCTCTCCCAGGTATATAAAGACCAAGGCAAGACCGGTTCCAACGTTCCGCCCGGACCGGACGCGGGATTAAAAAACGCGAAGCAGAACAGCCGTTCCTCGAACGGCTCGCGCACGCGCAACGGCCGCCCCGCCAACCACTCGCCCCGTCGCATTAACTCCGCGGCGGGACATGCGGCGCTTCTGGCAGGAAGAGCGGGCGACGCTTCGCCTTCGCCGTAATAACCGCGCCAAGAAAGGTACGCCGCGTCATTCGATTTCGTATCCTTTTCCTTTTTTCCTCTTTCTCTCTCTCTTGCAACAGGGACCGGGAAAGGGGGATACCCCAAAAAGGATCCTTCCCCAGGAAGGAATCAGGCTCCGAGCCTCCCTACTGATCAGAGGTTCGAAGGCTGGCCCCTCGAAGGGTTCGACAGCCGCCTCAGATCGCGTGGGCCCTACACCCACTACTGGTCAGAGGTTCGAAGGCCGGCCCCCCGAAGGGTTCTACGGCCGCCTCAGGCTACTCGGGCTCCGCGCCCATTACTGATCAGGGGTTCGAAGGCTGGCCCCCGAAGGGTTCACAGCCGCCTCAGACGCCGAGCGAGGGATGACCATGGGTACGTTCGATACATAACCAAGGCTTGGGCTGCGCTCCCGAGGTACCCTAGGACATTTCCGAGACCAGCGGGAGCGATCTTGTAACGGAATCCCATCAGAGGGAGGCATCGAGCCCTCGGACCCCGTCGCCAGGGGACCGGGTCCGACAGATCACCCGCAGGTACTTTTGGGCGTGCCTCTGGGCCCCTAGCCGACCCCTAACGAACGGGGCACGGACGTCCACTCGGATTACCCGCTTGCAGCTCACCGGAGACACCATGTTCGGCGCCCATCGAGGGCAACATGGCGCTTTCCCCCCTCCTCCTTGCGGAAAGGCGACGCAGGGGCGTATGTAAAAAAGCCAAGTCTGTCCCTGATCGCCCTCTCGCCCTGTGCAGAGGCTCGGGGGCTGCTCTCGCAAACCCGGCTCTGGCCGAACCGTTGACAGCGTCAACATACCAGCCCGAGAACTTGGGACCCGACCGTACACTCGGGCAACAGCCAGCTCGCATGAGGGAACAACCAGACCAGCCAAAGCATTACGCGAGGCATTAAGACCTCGGAGGAGTAAAACCACTCCTCCGAGGCCTCGGGGGCTACACCCGGCGGGTGCGCTCGCGCGCACCCACCGGAACAAAACGCAACCGAGAAAGGCTGGTCCCCTTGCAAAAAAGTGCGACGAAAGTCTCCAAGTGAGTGCAAACACTCCCTTCGAGGCTCGGGGGCTACTGTCGGGGACCATAATTAGGGGTACCCTCAAGGCTCCTAATTCTCATCTGGTAACCCCCATCAGCACAAAGCTGCAAAGGCCTGATGGGTGCGATTAAGTCAGGGATCAGTCCATTCGAGGGACACGATCACGCCTCGCCCGAGCCTAGCCTCGGACAAGGGCAGCCGACCCCGGAGGATTTCCGTCTCGCCCGAGGCCCCCCTTCAGCGGCGAACATATTCCTGGCTCGCCCGAGGCCCTGCCTTCGCTAAGAAGCAACCCTGACCAAATCGCCGCACCGACCGACCAAGTCGCAGGAGCATTTAATGCAAAGGTGGCCTGACGCCCTTATCCTGACGTGCGCCCCCCGGCAGAGCCGAAGTGACCGCCGTCACTTCGCCGCTCCACTAACCGGCCTGACAGAAGGACAGCGCCGCCTGCGCCACACCGACTGCAGTGCCACTTGACAGAGTGAGACTGACAGGCAGTCAGGTCCTGCAGAAGGCACCACAGGAAACTCCGCTCCGCCCGACCCAGGGCTCGGACTCGGGCTAAGTCCCAGAAGACGACGAACTCCGCTCCGCCCGACCCAGGGCTCGGACTCGGGCTAAGTCCCGGAAGACGACGAACTCCGCTCCGCCCGACCTAGGGCTCGGACTCGGGCTAAGTCCCGGAAGACGGCGAACTCCGCTCCGTTCGACCCAGGGCTCGGACTCGGGCTCAGCCCCGGAAGACGTCGAACTCCGCTCCGCCCGACCCAGGGCTCGGACTCGGGCTAAGTCCCGGAAGACGGCGAACTCCGCTCCGCCCGACCCAGGGCTCGGACTCGGGCTAAGTCCCGGAAGACGGCGAACTCCGCTCCGCCCGACCCAGGGCTCGGACTCGGGCTAAGTCCCGGAAGACGGCGAACTCCGTTCCGCCCAACCCAGGGCTCGGACTCGGGCTCAGCCCCAGAAGACGACGAACTCCGCTTCGCCCGACCCCAGGGCTCGGACTCCGCCCTGGCCTCAGCCGACGACCACCGCCTCGCCCGATCCAGGGGCTCGGACTCGGCCTCGGCCACGGAAGACAGACTCGACCTCGGCTTCGGAGGAGCTTCCACATCGCCTAACCTAGGGCGCAGACCAGCCACGTCAACAGGAGGCGCCATCATCGCCCTACCCCGAGCTGACTCGGGCCGCAGGAAACAAGACCGGTGTCCCGTCTGGCTCGCTCCGCCAGATAGGCAATGATGGCGCCCTGCATACCCTGTGACGACGGCGGCTCTCAGCCCCTTACGGAAGCAAGAGGACGTCAGCAAGGGCCCAACCGCTCCGACAGCTGTCCCTCCGCCAGGCTCCATCGCTCCTCCGACGGCCACGACATCACACCAGCTGGGCGCCAAAATCTCTCCGGCTGCCACATCGGCATGTACTTAGGGCGCTAGCTCTCCCCCGCTAGACACGTAGCACTCTGCTACACCCCCCATTGTACACCTGGATCCTCTCCTTACGCCTATAAAAGGAAGGACCAGGGCCCTCTTAAGGAGGGTTGGCCGCGCGGGGACGAGGACGAGACAGGCGCTCGCTTGGAGCCGCTCGCTTCCCTCACCCGCGTGGACGCTTGTAACCCCCTACTGCAAGCGCACCCGACCTGGGCGCGGGACGAACACGAAGGCCGCGGGATTCCCACCTCTCTCACGCCGGTCACCGGCCGCCTCGCTCTCCCCCCTTCGCGCTCGCCCTCGCGCTCGACCCATCTGGGCTGGGGCACGCGGCGACACTCACTCGTCGGCCCAAGGGACCCCCCGGTCTCGGAACGCCGACACAACTAGTCTACTATCTCGAGGATAAAGACAAAACATAATATCCGTAAAGATATATATCTTAATTTTTTTACATTTAACTTATAGACACACTGGATATATATATATATATATATATAGTTCTAGACAACTATTGTGCATGTCATTAGGCTGTCTCCAGCAACGTCCTCTATATCTATCCTCTATATCCGTCCTTTACAGTCTTCTCTAAAAGATTTCATCCTCTATATCTCCTTCCTCTCCAACAACGTTCTCTAAATCACGTCCTCTATACTCAAATATCTATATTAGAGACATTTTTTATTTTTATTTTTTGTACATACGTATTTGTCATACTCTCAAATATATTGTACACATTTTAGTTTTGCTATATTTAAAGTATTCAAATGGATAGAGGACCGTTTAGAGAAACTCTATATATAGAGAATCCAGCAGCGTCCTCTAAGTTTAGAGTACCGTTTAGAGGACACTGCTGGAGGACGTAAAGAACCATTTGATCCTCTATATTTAGGGGACAGAACCCTTTAGTGACCTATATTTTGTAGATCTGGTTGTCCTAGAGGCCACCAAGCACCAAGACGACATGGGAGGGGACTGGCCATTCTTTAATGCTCCTAGGGACCACCGAGACAACAGGGGGCTGACCATTCTTTAATGTCCCTAGCGGCCACCAAGAGAAAATGGAGATGAACGGATTGATTGAACACCTTGATTATTTTCTCTCGCTGGAGAGTTGGTGCCAATCTCTGAGTCTGCTGCAGAAGATTGTTCGCTAAGATGGATGGTGGGTTAACTACAGATTTAGCAAGCTAATTATAGAAAACTATTAAAGCTTGGGGTAAATTTTTTTATAAAAAATATTAGAAGTATATTTGAATTATCTTTTATAATGACATAAATGAGCAATTTAGATACAAGGTTAGATCGATTCTAGACTTTTCTAAATGAACTCCCAAAATTTAGATTTTTTTGTAAAAGGAGAAAAAATATACTTCTAGCAGTTTGGTAAAACTGCTACTTAAAAGTAAGAATTTGGTAAACCGCTCCTTCAACTCGTAAGTTTTCATAGTCGAACGCTCCTTGAGACCTTGACCGGTGTTTTTTTTGGAAGATTGGAGTAAACTGGATGCATGAGTAAATTAGGCTGCCCGCAGTGGGATACTGCATCACCCACGCCATCGAACAATAGACTAACGCGTGAACCAAAGCCAGCTGCAGCGGCATACAGTGTCCACTACGCTATCACGCAGTAGGGATTCTAAAACGCTACTTACACCGTTGTACGATATCCACTCGGTCGGAGAGGGAATTCTCCGGCCGGGTGGCGGAGTGCATCCGTCCTAAATTCTAAGATGAGGAAGGGGTTTAAGCGTTTTGTCTGTCTTGCTAAGCGAACATCAAGCACATGAACACGCGAGGATTTAGAGTGGTTCGGGCCGCCGGAGCGTAACACCCTACTCCACTGTGTGTTGGATTGCTGTGGAAACTTGAGAGTCCAAGCCTCTAGATTGAGCCCCTATGTAACGTTACATGCTCCCCCTTCTATAGCACAAGGGGGGCGTGTATAAGAGCGCTGAGCCCGACATGTGGGCCCAGGAGCACAATGGATGTAAGACTTGGACAGCAATAGTTGGCTGCTGGAGCAATCTTCCCGCGTTCTGACACCCGTGGTCCGCATAGTGTTGGCGTGCTGGGGAAGCTTGTCTGGTAATGCTCAAGCGCCGGTGGACATAGCGTATCCTACAGCCAGCGCAGGCACACTGTTCGGATTAGACGGGCACGCCGCCTGCTGTATGGCCTGGGCGCCGTCTGCCAGCGGAGTGGACAGGACGCATTAAATGCCGAAGGGGCATATCACCTGACAGCAGGGTGGACAGGCGGCACATCCTCTCCGCAATAAATGAGGAGGCCGCACGGCCTAGAGCCCTTACGTCATGCTCCAGCTCGCCCGCTATTGACCCGTGACTTCCGTATTTGACTGTTCCGCTGGGTCAAACGCAGGGCGCCTTGATACTGCTGCATTAGCTTTGAAAATTTAATCTCCCCGTCTTCTGTGGCTGTCCTGACGAGGCGCGGCATTGGCGCGAGCGGCGGTTTGACTCCTCTGCACCCAGGGACTATCACCCGCGGTGGATGACTCGTGGGTCCGGGTCCCTGCGTGAGAGACTGGGTCGTTGCTTTTGGTGGAGGCGGGGAGGCGCGTCACCGCAGGCGGTGGCGTGCCTCTCTCGTGGCAGTCTGTCTTCTCTGCGCGCAGGAACCGGCACGCTAGGTGCCTGACATGCAGACCTGCCCCCCGTGCCTGAGGTTGGACCGTTGGTCACGGCGAAGATGAAGCGGCGCACCTACCGCGAGGTGGTAACATGCTCCTTGCGCGATGATTTGCCTTCTTCGCCCCAGCGAGCGAGCTGTGAGTCATGCAGGGTCAGGCCCCCATGCCATAGGCTGGGTGCCTTGGTGTGCATTGGGGGAGACTCGCTCGTGACGCTTCGGGGCACGAGCGAGGAAATCTGCCTTTTAAAAGGAGCTCATCCCTCGGGCAATAGCCATGCCTCGCTTTTCTTGCATTCACCGCGCCGTTCCGCCTTCTGGGCCTCTGGATGGGGCGCGCCGGTGTTCGCTGGAGGGATCTGTGTCAGGGTCGCCCCCCCAGCGGTCTCACCGCTGGGGAGCTCGCACTCTTCGTTTCCTGTGCGGTGGTGCTGCCGATCTTATCTTCTTCTTGCTGCTGTTGGAGGAGCGCGACCTCGTGGGGGTTGGCGCTCTTCTGCCATCGCTCAGCTTCAAGGATTTTCATCATGCAGCCCGGCTACGGTCTCCCGCCAGTGGTCATCTACAGGGATGACCACTAGCCTCGTGGTGGAGAGAAGCGAGCCGGGCTGCGGCCTCCCCCTGCCCTCAGCTTCAAGGATGTTCATCATCCTCGCTAGGGTGGAAGGCGAGCCGAGTTGGGGTCCTGCCTTCCGCATGGGCTGGTGACCCGCTTCTTCCTCCAGCATTTGGAGGAGAAGGATGTTCACCAGCCTTGCGGAGGAGGCGAACTTCGGCTACGCGAGGCCGGCCGGCTGCAGGCGCCGTCAGCTGCCGCGCGTCTGGCTCTTGGCTTGGATGGCTTTGGTGCCGCCTCCAGCGCCGCCTCCCGCCGCCAAGCGGGGTGCGGATGTCCGTCCACCGCACGGGCGACGGTCGTGCCGTGCGCAGGTCTACCGCATCCGTGGCGTTCCATGCGCAGCCGGCCGCACTGCTCCGACGCCGCCTAGGGGGTCGTACAAGACGTCACACACCGCGGAGGTGGCGGTCGCGTTCTTGGATGGTCTTGTCCTCACCCCCGTAGGAGGACGGGGGCGAGGACCTTTCTGCACGCGCTGAGGCGGCCGCCGTCGCCGGTAAGCCACCGGTGCAGAGGTGGCCACTGTCGTCGGTGCTGAGGTGGTCGCTGCCGCTAGTGAGGCTGCCCGCTGCAGAGGTGGTTGCCTCCGCTGGCGAGACCACCAGCACCACCTGCCACCGAGCCTCCAACTCTTTGGCTTTAATGGCCTCGTTGCCGCCCCCCATAGGAGGACGGGGGCGAGGACCTCTTCGCAATGGCGCACACATTGAGGCGGCCATCACCGCTGTCACGCCGTCTTGGAGGATTCCGCAAGGACAGTGGCCACGAACTTCCAGCGCGACTCTGCTGGCGTCGAGTAGTTTATACCTGCAGAGTATAGATGGAACTAGGATTCCACTTGAAGGCGGATGTAATACTTTTGCTTTTTGTAAGGTACTTTTGAGCACTATTTATCAAGCAGTGTTAGCACTTATCTGTGTACCGCCTGTTCCTGCTGTGTGTGATGTTGTTGACTGCTCCCTGGTACCTGGCCCCCACCTGGGATGCAGGCTTGATGTGTCGAGGCTGGATACCAGCGTATCTGAAAGGGTTGTCAACAACTCCCGGGAGGCAGCCTCGGCCGGGATCTGGACCTGTACACAGCTTCAGTTAGAAAGCGTTAGTAGTACACCTATAGGGTCCCCTGTCTGATATTAGCCATCCTTTGATACATGCTCGAGACTCGCAGGGTTTAGTCTGGGCGGCCAAGTTGCGTGTCTGAACCCTCTTGGGTCGCGACTCTAGATACTAGGACTCCCGTCGCAGGGTGATGGAGTGTGTAGGCTTACGGTACGGGACCAGGCTAAGCGACTACACGGCTCCAGACCACCCCAGGAGACAAGTGCCCATTTTCTGGAGCCAGACCCAAGGTTGTTGGATCCACAGGACTATAGTTCTAGATACTAAGGCACCCGTCACAGAATGGTGGGCTGTGCAGGTTTACGGTATGGGACCAGGCTAAGCGCTACACTGCTCCGGACCACTCCATGGAACGAGCTCCCGTTCTTTGGGACCGGCCCCTAGGCTGTTGGACCTCCCAGCTTTCGTAAAGGAGGTCCTAAACTGCAAGACTGGCTGCTCAATTCGGATGTCGTTATGTCAGGACAGATGGGAACCGTGCGGGTGGGTTAGATAAAAGGTATTATCTGAAAACTGTAGGCCAAATCCATGGAGCAGGAAGATAAAGTTGTCATAGAAACGCGTTCGAGGGGGTGAATTTCCTCTTTATAACTTGACATGCATGGGTGTAAACCATCAGACCAGGTTTATGTGGGCAGACCTCACCGGGCTGGTGTACATATATGCAAAATTTAATTATAAAAGGAGAAAAATTTAACCCCTCAGAGTTGCTTCTATGGATTGAACTTACAGAGATAGGAAGGGGTACTTCTTCAGCTATAGCAAAGTTGGCATCCCTCGGGTTGGCATGTTTCCATTGCCTTGAGGGGTTCCTCCCTGCTGGGGGAGAGGTTGTGAATCCCCTCTTGGTTCAGTACTTTGCCGCAGGATTAGGTCCCGACCCTGGGTTCCCTACTATGCACGAACCGTCGGCCATAGTACTTGAGCGCCTGGTTACGATGTGCATTTCGGGTTGCAACTTGACATATGAGTCCTCTGCTTGAGTCCACGTCCTCACGCTGTAGCGGCCCCTACACAAACCCATCGAAAGGTTGGACCCGTGGGGAGTCCAGAAGGGTTTCCGGGGGAAGGCAGGCTTCGGCCCCGTAGGCCAGGTAGCACGGAGCCCCTGGTGGTCCGTCTAGTTGCCTTCACCCGAATTGGAGCCTCCAGTGAAGACATCCTTCAGGACCCCCTCGGGTGACTAATGCCCGAGGTCCGGTTCGGCCGCGGCCACCTCTTCGTCGTCGACCCTTTCCTTGTCGGGTCGACGACGAGGTGGGGAGCCATCCCCGGAAGACTGCACGCACCGCGCGCTGACATGTTTCGCGAGGTCGATGATATCACGACATTCTGCGGCGTTGTGGCGGCCGTTGGGGTGCACGGGGCATGTGCCGCCATTACCCCTCGGTGGTCGTGGGCGTTAGTAGTACCCCATCGGAAATGCGAGGTATAGTACCTCGCACCTTGGTGAAGCAGGAGATGAACGTCTCGAGAGTCTCCCCGGGCTCCTGCCTCACCGCATGGAGGTGGGACTCCACACCGTGCTGCTGGTAAGCACTGGCGAAGTTTGCAACGAACCGCGCGCAGAGCTCTTCCCATGAGTAGATTGACCCTAGGGCGAGGTTCATGAGCCAAGTCCGGGCAGGACCAGACAAGGCAACATGAAAATATGTTGTCATCACAGCGGTGTTCCCACCGGCTGTTGTGATAGCGGTGACATACACCTGCAAGAACTCCGACGGATTTGACATTCCGTCATACTTTTCCGGCAGGTATGGCCAGAACTTGGGTGGCCATGATGCCACGCGGAGATGATCCGCGAGAGCGGCGCAGCCCACGCCGGCCAAGGGGACACCCGCTTGGGACCGGGTGCCCATTGGGGCCTGCGGTGCTACCGTAGCGAAGTCTTGATCGAGGTTGCGACCCTCGATGTTTTGGCGGCGCTCCCACGCGCCTGCGGTTGAGTTCGGCCCGGAGGTCGTTGGTCTGTGCGTCCCTTACTGAGGGTGAGCGCAGAGACGCCGACGCCTCATGTTGGCGCCGGGATGACCGTGACCTCGACCTGGTCGAGGTAGAATACGCCATGCCGAGCAGCCGGTCGACGTTGTCCCGCCACTGCTTCATGGCCCCTGGTGAGGCCGTGGAGCTTGGAGGGTGTCGCAGCAACTCCCTGGCTGCTGACAACGCTCCCGGAGCCGCCCTCGACGGAGTCCGAGATGTCTGTGCAGCTGTATGCTGTCGTGCACGACCGAGATGTCTGTGTAGCTGTATGCTGTCGTGCAGCGTGCACAGCAGCGGTGCCCGACATTGGGCGGTTGGAAACTGTGGCGTGGAAGAAACAACTTCTTCCTCCACCAGGAAATCCGTGGAAGTCTCGGCGCGGTGCTTAATGATTTGCACCATCATACCGAGCGAGGAAACAAGCAAAAACCTAATGCCTAGGCCCCTACCTGGCGCGCCAAATGTCGGAGAGGGAATTCTCCGGCCGGGTGGCGGAGTGCACCCGCCCTAAATCCTAAGATGAGGAAGGGGCTTAAGCGTTTTGCCTATCTTGCTAAGCGAACATCAAGCACATGAACACGTGAGGATTTAGAGTGGTTCGGGCCGTCGAAGCGTAACACCCTACTCCACTGTGTGTTGGATTGCTGTGGAGACTTGAGAGTCCAAGCCTCTAGATTGAGCCCCTATGTAACGTTACATGCTCCCCCTTTTATAGCACAAGGGGGCGTGTACAAGAGCGCTAAGCCCCGACATGTGGGCCCAGGAGCACAATGGATGTAAGACTTGGGGCAACAATAGTTGGCTGCTGGAGCAATCTTCCCGCGTTCTGACACCCGTGGTCCGCGTAGTGTTGGCGTGCTGGGGAAGCTTGTCTGGTAATGCTCAAGCGCCAGTGGACATAGCGTATCCTACAGTGCAGGCACACTGTTCGGATTAGACGGGCACGCCGCCTGCTGTATGGTCTGGGTGCCGTCTGCCAGCGGAGTGGACAGCACGCATTAAATGTCGAAGGGGCACATCACCTGACAGCAGAGTGGACAGGCGGTGCATCCTCTCCGTAATAAATGAGGAGGCCGCGCGGCCCAGAGCCCTTACGTCATGCTCCGCCCGCTGGCCTACATCATGGGCAATAAGCCATGTGGCAGCATTGGGCCCTCGGCCGAGCGGGGAGCGGAGGCGCTCCGGATAGAGCCTGGACACGCGTCAACACCGGACCCATGCCTAGGTCACGTCACTTTGAAAGGGAAATAGGCTTACACCTTTTCCAAATTGATTTTGGTGGTTGAAATGCCCAACACAAATAATTGGACTAACTAGTTTGCTCTAGATTATGAGTTCTACAGGTGCCAAAGGTTCACAACAAACCAATAAAAACACCGAGAAAGGATTCAAATATAGAGAGCTAAAGTCAGCCGAATTGTGCCCTGGTCTGACGCACCGGACTGTCCAGAGCACCACCGGACTGTGTCCGGTGCACCACCGGACAGTGTCCGGTGCACCACCGGACAGTGTCCGGTGCACCAGGTACTCCAACTCCGAACTGCTCACCTTCGGGAATTCTGGAGGCCGCTCCGCTATAATTCATCGGACTGTCCGGTGTGCCAGCGGAGCAACGGCTACTTCGCGCCAACGGTCGTCTGTAGAAGGCATTAAATGCGCTACAGTGCACGCCAGAGTCAGAGCAGAGCCAGACGGCGCACCGGAGAATGAACAGTGCCTGTCCGGTGCACCACCGGACTGTCAGGTGGCCCAGAAGACAGAAGCTCCAACGGTCAGAATCCAACGGTTTGGTGACGTGGCAGGCGCACCGGACTGTCCGGTGCGCCATGCGACAGCAGCCTTCACCAAACGGCTAGTTTGGTGGTTGGGGCTATAAATACCCCCAACCACCCACCATTCATTGCATCCAAGTTTTCAGACTTCCCACACCTTACAAGAGCTATAACATTCAATACAAGACACAACAAAAAGATCAAATCCTCTCCCAAGTCCAAAGATCATTCCCAATCAAATAGTGACTAGTGAGAGAGTGACTTGTGTTCATTTGAGCTCTTGCGCTTGGATTGCTTCTTTTCTTTCTTCATTCTTTCTTGAGAACAACTCAATTGTAACCGTGGCAAGAGACACCAATTGTGTGGTGGTCCTTGCGGGGACTTTGTGTCCCGTTTGATTGAGAAGAGAAGCTCACTCGGTCTAAGTGATCGTTTGAGAGAGGGAAAGGGTTGAAAGAGACCCGATCTTTGTGACCACCTCAACGGGGAGTAGGTTTGCAAAAACCGAACCTCGGTAAAACAAATCATTGTGTCTCACTCTTTATTTGCTCGCGATTTGTTTTTCACCCTCTCTCTCGGACTCGTTCGTATTTCTAACGCTAACCCGGCTTGTAGTTGTGCTTAAGTTTATAAATTTCAGATTCGCCCTATTCACCCCCCCTCTAGGCGACTTTCAATTGGTATCAGAGCCCGGTGCTTCATTAGAGTTTAACCGCTCGAAGTGATGTCGGGAGATCATGCCAAGAAGATGGTGATCGGCGGTGAGAAGACCGCTACAAGCCACGGGAAGGCTCCATCAAGGGAGTCCGCCAACAACAAGAAGGATGGATCCACTTC
The DNA here is from genome assembly GCF_902167145.1 of Zea mays. Classification (NCBI taxonomy): domain Eukaryota; kingdom Viridiplantae; phylum Streptophyta; class Magnoliopsida; order Poales; family Poaceae; genus Zea; species Zea mays. Next base: position 208,475,034 of record NC_050097.1, read on the forward strand.
ACGCATTCGATCGCACAAGAGTGGCGAGAAGAAGAAGAAAATGAAGAAAGTGGTCTACTACGAGACCGACTCTTCCTCGCCCTCTACATCCGGATCCGACGCCGCGTCCGTCACTTCTAAGCGCCAAGAGCGCAAGAAGTATAGTAAGATTCCCCTACGCTATCCTCGCATTCCTAAACATACTCCATTACTTTCCGTCCCATTAGGCAAACCACCGACGTTTGACGGTGAAGATTATTCTAGGTGGAGTGATATGATGAGATATCACCTAACCTCACTCCACAAAAGTATATGAGATGTTGTTGAGTTTGGTGTACAGGTACCATCCGTAGGGGATGAAGATTACGATGAGGACGAGGTGGCCCAAATCGAGCACTTCAACTCACAAGCCACCACTATACTCCTCACCTCTCTAAGTCGAGAGGAGTATAATAAGGTGCAAGGTTTGAAGAGCGCTAAGGGCTTGTTCGGTTATTTTCAATCCATATGGATTGGAGGGGATTGATACGGATTGGGGGAGATTTTGACTTATTAGGGATTGAAACCCCCTCAATTCCCCTCAATCTATATGGATTGGGGTATAACCGAACAAGCCCTAAGGAGGTTTGGGACGTGCTCAAGACCGCGCACAAAGGAGATGAGGTGACCAAAATCACCAAACAGGAGACGATCGAGGGGGAGCTCAGTCGGTTCCGACTCAACCAAGGCGAGGACCCTCAAGCCATGTACAACCGGCTAAAGACCTTGGTCAATCAAGTGCGCAACCTCGGGAGCTCCAAATGGGATGACCATGAAATGGTCAAGGTTATTCTAAGATCACTAGTATTTCTTAATCCTACACAAGTGCAATTAATTCGTGGTGATCCTAGATATAAGTTAATGTCTCCCGAGGAAGTTATAGGTAAATTCGTGAGCTTTGAGCTAATGATCAAAGGCTTAAAGAAAATCATCGAGCAAGGCGACTCCTCCACGCCCGAGGCACAACCGGTCGCATTCAAAGCGACAGAGGAGAAGAAGCAAGAGTCTACATCAAGTAGACTTCCCATCGACGCCTCCAAGCTCGACAATGAGGAGATGGCGCTCATCATCAAGAGCTTCCGCCAAATCCTCAAGCAAAGGAGGGGAAAGGACTACAAATCCCGCTCCAAGAAAGTGTGCTACAAGTGTGGTAAGCCCGGTCATTTTATTGCAAAATGTCCATTATCAAGTGACAGTGACAGGGGCGACGACAAGAAGGGAAAGAGGAGGGAAAAGAAGAGGTACTACAAGAAGAAGGGCGGCGATGCCCATGTGTGCCGCGAATGGAACTCCGATGAGAGCTCCACCGACTCCTCCTCCGATGAGGACGCCGCCAACATCGCCGTCACCAAAGGGCTCCTCTTCCCTAACGTCGGCCACAAGTGCCTCATGGCAAAGGATGGCAAAAGGAAGAAGGTAAAATCAAGATCCTCCACTAAATATGCATCCTCTAGTGATGAAGATATTTCTAGTGATGAGGAGGATAACTTGCTCACCCTTTTTGCCAATCTTAACATGCAACAAAAGGAGAAGTTGAATGAACTAATTAGTGCTATTCATGAGAAGGATGAACTCTTGGACACCCAAGAGGACTTCCTAATTAAGGAAAACAAGAAACATGTTAAGGTTAAAAATGCTTATGCTCTAGAGGTAGAGAAATGTGAAAAATTATCTAGTGAGCTAAGCACATGCCATGATATTATCTCAAACCTTAGAAATGAAAATGCTAGATTAATTGCTAAGGTTGAGAGTTCAAATGTGTGTGATGTTTCAATTACCAATCTTAGTGATGATAATGCTAGTTCTCTTGCTAAGATTAAAAAATTGAATGCCTCTCTTGCTAGCCTTAGGATTGAAAATGAAAAATTGATTGCTAAGGCTAAAGAATTAGATGTTTGCAATGCTTCCATTTCCGATCTTAGAGATAAGAATGACATTTTACGTGCTAAGATTGTTGAACTTAATTCTTGCAAACCCTCTACATCTACCATTGAGCATGTTACTATTTGCACTAGATGTAGAGATGTTAACATTGATGCTATTCATGATCACATGACTATGATTAAACAACAAAATGATCATATAGCAAAATTAGATGCTAAAATTGCCGAGCATGAATTAGAAAATGAAAAATTTAAATTTGCTCGTAGCATGCTTTATAGTGGGAGACGCCCTGGCATCAAGGATGGCATTGGATTCCAAAAGCGAGACAATGTCAAACTTAATGCCCCTCCTAAAAGATTGTCTAACTTTGTTAAGGGCAAGGCTCCCATGCCTCAGGATAACAAGGGTTACATTTTGTACCCTGTCGGTTATCCCAAGCATAAAATTAGGAAAATTCACTCTAGGAAGTCTCACTCTGGTTCTAACCATGCTTTTATGTATAAGAGTGAGGCATCTAGTTCTAGGCAATCAACCCGTGCTAAATTGCCTAAGAAGAAAATTCCTAGTGCATCAAATGAACCTAGCATTTCATTTAAGACTTTTGATGCATCTTATGTTTTGATTAACAAATCCGGCAAAGTAGTTGTCAAGTATGTTGGGGGCAAGCACAAGGGATCAAAGACTTGTGTTTGGTACCCAAAGTTCTTGTATCTAATGTCAAAGGACCCAAAACCGTTTGAGTACCTAAAATCAAGAACTAAAATTGTTTTGTAGGTTTATGCATCCGGGGGCTCAAGTTGGATCATCGATAGCGGGTGCACAAACCATATGACAGGGGAGAAGAAGATGTTCTCCTCCTATGAGAAAAACCAAGATCCCCAACGAGCTATCACATTCGGGGATGGAAATCAAGGTTTGGTTAAAGGATTGGGTAAAATTGCTATATCTCCCGACCATTCCATTTCCAATGTTTTTCTTGTAGATTCTTTAGATTATAACTTGCTTTCAGTTTCACAATTATGTAAAATGAGTTACAACTGTCTTTTTACGGATATAGGTGTTACTGTCTTTAGAAGAAGTGATGATTCAGTAGCATTTAAGGGAGTGTTAGAGGGTCAGCTATACTTAGTATATTTTGATAGAGCTGAACTCGACACTTGCTTAATTGGTAAGACTAACATGGGCTGGCTCTGGCATCGCCGACTAGCACATGTTGGAATGAAGAATCTTCACAAACTTCTAAAGGGAGAACACATTTTGGGAGTAACAAATGTTTATTTTGAGAAAGACAGGATCTGTAGCGCATGTCAGGCAGGGAAGCAAGTTGGTGTTCATCATCCACACAAGAACATCATGACGACTGACATGCCACTCGAGCTCCTACACATGGACCTATTCGGACCGATAGCTTACATAAGCATCGACGGGAGTAAGTATTGTCTAGTTATTGTGGATGATTATTCTCGCTTCACTTGGGTGTTCTTTTTGCAGTAAAAATCTCATACCCAAGAGACCTTAAAGGGATTCTTGAGACAGGCTCAAAATGAGTTTGGCTTAAGGATCAAAAAGATTAGAAGCGATAACGGGACGGAGTTCAAGAACTCACAAATCGAAGGCTTCCTTGAGGAGGAGGGCATCAGGCATGAGTTCTCTTCTCCCTACACGCCACAACAAAATGGTGTAGTGGAGAGGAAGAATCGAACTCTATTGGACATGGCAAGAACCATGCTTGATGAATACAAGACTTTGGATCGGTTTTGGCCCGAGGTGGTCAACACTGCTTACTACACCATCAACCGATTATATCTACACCGAATCCTCAAGAAGATATCATACGAACTCCTAACCGGTAAAAAGCCCAATGTTTCATATTTTAGAGTCTTTGGTAGCAAATGCTTTATTCTTGTTAAAAGAGGTAGAAAATCTAAATTTGCTCCTAAGGCTGTAGAAGGCTTTTTACTAGGATATGATTCAAACACAAGGGCATATAAAGTCTTTAACAAGTCTTCTGGACTAGTTGAAGTTTCTTGTGACATTGTGTTTGATGAGACTAACGGCTCTCAAGTAGAGCAAGTTGATCTTGATGAGCTAGATGATGAAGAGGCTCCATGCGTCGCGCTAAGGAACATGTCCATTGGGGATGTGTGTCCTAAGGAATCTGAAGAGCCTCCACAAGCACAAGATCAACCATCTTCCTCCATACAAGCATCTCCACCAACCCAAGATGAGGATGAGGCTCAAGATGATGAAGGAGAAGAACAAGATGAGTCACCTCAAGAGGAGAGCAATGATCAAGGGGGAGATGCCCATGATCAAGATGAGGGAGATGACCAAGTTCCAAAACCGCCACACCCAAGAGTCCACCAAGCAATTCAACGAGATCACCCTATGAACACCATCCTCGGCGACATTCAAAAAGGGGTAACTACTCGATCTCGTGTTGCTCATTTTTGTGAACATTACTCTTTTGTTTCCTCTATTGAGCCACACAGGATAGAGGAAGCACTTCAAGATTCGGATTGGGTGATGGCGATGCAAGAGGAGCTCAACAACTTCACTAGGAATGAGGTATGGCATTTAGTTCCATGTCCTAACCAAAATGTTGTAGGAACCAAGTGGGTTTTCCGCAACAAGCAAGATGAGCATGGTGTGGTGACAAGGAACAAAGCCCGACTTGTGGCCAAGGGATATTCACAAGTTGAAGGTTTGGATTTCGGTGAAACCTATGCACCCGTAGCTAGGCTTGAGTCAATTCACATTTTACATGCCTATGCTACTTACCATGGCTTTAAGCTTTATCAAATGGACGTGAAAAGTGCCTTCCTCAATGGACCAATCAAGGAGGAGGTCTATGTTGAGCAACCTCCCGGATTTGAAGATAGTGAGTATCCTAACTATGTATATAAACTCTCTAAGGCGCTTTATGGGCTCAAGCAAGCCCCAAGAGCATGGTATGAATGCCTAAGAGATTTCCTTATCACTAATGGCTTCAAAGACGGAAAGGCTGATCCTACACTCTTTACTAAAACACTTGCTAATGATTTGTTTGTATGCCAAATTTATGTTGATGATATCATATTTGGGTCTACTAACGAATCTACATGTGAAGAGTTTAGTAGGATCATGACACAAAAATTCGAGATGTCTATGATGGGGGAGTTGAAGTACTTCTTAGGATTTCAAGTGAAGCAACTTCAAGAGGGCACCTTCATTAGCCAAACGAAGTACATTCAAGACATTCTAAACAAGTTTGGGATGAAGGATGTGAAAGCATCTAGGCCCCTGGTTGGTTTTAGTGATTAATGACAACGTAATGTTATATGTGACTAACGTGTGTTTTTGCAGAGACAAATGGTAAGTTAGGTCACATTAAAGGTAGAAGTGCTACAACGGTGAAAACAATCCCGGAGATAAGAACTCGAAGCGACGGCTAAAACGACGAAACAGAAGGTGAAGGACTACGGAGTCCGAGTGTCAAGGAGATGTGGACACTCGTGATTTTGTTAGGTCTTTTATTCTCTTTTAGCCGTACTATAAAGAGGGGTTGTCGATGAGTAGTTTGACCAAGAGAGTTCTAGTGTAGTGTTGGTGCACAATCACACTCACATACAGTGCTAGGTGTCACTCTAGAACTCACTCACAAGTTAGAACGAAAACCGATTTGAAAAATCAGCTGAAAAACAAGAGGTAGGATTTCTAGCCCTGGGGTACCGGACTGTCCGGTGTGCATCGGACTGTTGAGAGCACCTAGAGGGGGGTGAATAGGTGATCCTGTAAAACTTAAAAACTTAAGCCACAAAACTTGGTTAAGTGTTAGCACAATAATCACCAAATGGCTAGAGAGAAGTCTTAGCAAAACACAATAACCACAAGAGAACAATCACAGAGATGACACAGTGGTTTATCCCGTGGTTCGGCCAAGACCAACGCTTGCCTACTCCACGTTGTGGCGTCCCAACGGATGAGGGTTGCAATCAACCCCTCTCAAGTGGTCCAAAGACCCACTTGAATACCACGGTGTTTTGCTTGCTTTACTATATCCCGTTTGCGAGGAATCTCCACACTTTGGAGCCTCTCGCCCTTACACTTAGATGATCACAAAGAAGCACGGAGTAAGGGGGAATAAGCAACACACTCAAGACAAGAAATCTCAGCAACACCACGCACACAAGTCGCAACAAGAGCTCACAACACAACTCAATGAGTTCTCAACTCAACAAGAGCTCTAATTGCTATCACAAAGAATCAAAGGCGTGGAATCGATGTCTTGGTGCTTAGGAATGTTGTAGGAATGCTTGGTGTGCTCCTCCATGCGCCTAGGGGTCCCTTTTATAGCCCCAAGGCAGCTAGGAGCCGTTGAGAGCAATCTAGGAAGGCTGATCTTGCCTTCTGTCGACTGGCGCACCGGACACTGTCCGGTGCCCGATTTCCTTCCTTAAATAGCGAAGCCGACCGTTGCAGATTTGGGAGCCGTTGGCGCACCGGACATGTCCGGTGCACACCGGACAGTCCGGTGCCCCCTTCTAGCCGTTGGCTCGGCCACGTGTCCCGCGCGGATCGCGCGGCCGACCGTTGGCCCGGCCGACCGTTGGCTCACCGGACAGTCCGGTGCACACCGGACAGTCCGGTGAATTATAGTCGTACACCGCCGATGAATTCCCGAGAGCGGCCAGTTCGCTCGAGCCAGCCTGGCGCACCGGACACTGTCCGGTGCACCACCGGACAGTCCGGTGCACCCAGACTAAGCAGAGTCTTGGCTGCTCGAGCCAAGACATTTCCAGTTGGATTTTTCCTGTTTCCAGCACTTAGACACAATACATTAGTCTCTAAAACAATGTACTAAGTCTGAGAAACATACCTTTATTCTTGATTTGTACTTTGTCCACCATTTTACAGTTAGGCACTTGTGTTGGACACTAAATCACCAAAATACTTAGAAATGGCCCAAGGGCACATTTCCCTTTCAATCTCCCCCTTTTTGGTGATTTATGCCAACACAACATAAAGCAAGTAGAACAAGTACAAAAGCAATTCAAATGAGAACTCAAATTGTTTTGATTCAAATTTGACATATATGGATCACTCTATGCCACCACTTGGTTTGTTTTTGCAAATCAAACTCAAATTCCTATCTCTAAGTCAAATCCACTTGTAGAGACATAAAGAGAGGTTTTCCAAAGAAATTTGATCAAGGATTTCAAAAACTCCCCCTTAATCAACATTTCTCCCCACAAGAGGCCAACTTTTGGCATAAGAGACAATAAAAGAGTTTTGACAAACTAAAAGCTCTATTCTACTATTTTCAAAATTTCTCAAGTGGTAGCTGATCCATCTATCGCTTTGGCCTTTATTTTCTCCCCCTTTGGCATCAAACACCAAAACGGGATCAATCTTGGCCCTTTAACCCCATTACCTCACCAAAATCTTCAAATGAGAACACAAAGGCAATAGGAGTACATGAGATGAACTTGGAATAAGTTACCCTCTCATCGGAGTGCAGTGGAAGTCTTTCATGGTCCAAGTCCACCTATTCCCTTTCAATCCTCCTTTGAGACTAAAACAACCAAACTCAAGAATATGGTTAGTCTGAAAGGGTCAAGTTGTAGCACAGCTCCCCCTAAATATGTGCATCACTTGCAAAAAGGACTTGTGAGGTCCAGGGAGTGTTTGTACAACTTGAGCACCACAATAAGCAACAAAATGCAGAACGAACATGATCAAAGGCATAAACACATGTATGCTACAATTCAATCCAGGTTCCGCGAATCTAGGACATTTAGCTCACTACGCAGCCTGCAAAAGGTCTTCTCATCTAGAGGCTTAGTGAAGATATCGGCTAGCTGGTTCTCGGTGCTAACAGGAAACACTTCGATATCTCCCTTTTGCTGGTGGTCTCTCAAAAAGTGATGCCGGATGTCAATGTGCTTTGTGCGGCTGTGCTCAACAGGATTTTCCGCTATTCGGATAGCACTCTCATTGTCACATAGGAGTGGGACTTTGCTCAGATTGTAGCCAAAGTCCCGGAGGGTTTGCCTCATCCAGAGTAGTTGCGCGCAACACTGTCCTGCGGCAACATACTCGGCCTCAGCGGTGGATAGGGCAACGGAGGTTTGTTTCTTAGAGTTCCACGACACCAGGGACCTTCCTAAGAATTGGCACGTCCCCGATGTACTCTTCCTATCGACCTTACATCCAGCATAGTCGGAGTCTGAATATCCAATCAAGTCAAAGTTAGACCCCTTTGGATACTAGATCCCAAAGCAAGGCGTAGCGACTAAATATCGAAGAATTCGCTTCACAGCCACTAAGTGACACTCCTTAGGATCGGATTGAAATCTAGCACACATGCATACGCTAAGCATAATATCCGGTCTACTAGCACATAAGTAGAGTAACGACCCTATCATTGACCGGTATGCTTTTTGATCAACGGACTTACCTCCTTTGTTGAGGTCGGTGTGTCCGTCGGTTCCCATCGGAGTCTTTGCGGGCTTGGCGTCCTTCATCCCAAACCGCTTTAGCAAGTCTTGCGTGTACTTCGTTTGGGAGATGAAGGTGCCGTCCTTGAGTTGCTTCACTTGGAACCCAAGGAAGTAGTTCAACTCGCCCATCATCGACATCTCGAATTTCTGCGTCATCACCCTGCTAAACTCTTCACAAGACTTTTGATTAGTAGAACCAAATATTATGTCATCGACATAAATTTGGCACACAAAAAGATCACCATCACAAGTCTTAGTAAAAAGAGTTGGATCGGCTTTCCCAACCTTGAAAGCATTAGCAATTAAAAAGTCTCTAAGGCATTCATACCATGCTCTTGGGGCTTGCTTAAGTCCATAGAGCGCCTTAGAGAGCTTACACACGTGGTCGGGGTACCGTTCATCCTCGAAGCCAGGGGGTTGCTCCACGTACACCTCCTCCTTGATCGGCCCGTTGAGGAAAGCGCTCTTCACGTCCATTTGGTACAACCTGAAAGAATGGTGAGCGGCATATGCTAGCAAGATACGAATTGATTCTAGCCTAGCCACAGGAGCAAAAGTCTCCTCAAAGTCCAAACCTGCGACTTGGGCATAACCTTTTGCCACAAGCCGAGCCTTGTTCCTTGTCACCACCCCGTGCTCGTCCTGTTTGTTGCGGAACACCCACTTGGTTCCCACAACATTTTGCTTGGGGCCAGGCACCAGTGTCCAAACTTCATTGCGCTTGAAATTGTTGAGTTCCTCCTGCATGGCCAACACCCAGTCTGGATCTAGCAAGGCCTCTTCTACCCTGAAAGGCTCAATAGAAGAGACAAAGGAGTAATGCTCACAAAAATTAACTAATCTCGAGCGAGTAGTTACTCCCTTGCTAATATCCCCCAATATTTGGTCGACGGGATGATCCCTTTGGATCGTCACTCGAACTTGGGTTGGAGGTGCCTGAGGTGCTTCTTCCTCCTCAACTTGAACATCCTGTGCTCCCCCTTGATCATGCGCCTCCACTTGAGGTACCTATTCGTCATCTTGGGTTGGGGGATTCACCATAGTTGAGGAAGACGGTTGATCTTGCTCTAATTGTTCCTGAGGCCGCACATCTCCAATCGCCATGGTGCGTATCACGGCCGTTGGAACGTCTTCTTCATCTACATCATCAAGATCAACAACTTGCTCTCTTGGAGAGCCATTAGTCTCATCAAATACAACGTCGCTAGAGACTTCAACCAAACCCGATGATTTGTTGAAGACTCTATACGCTTTTGTATTTGAGTCGTAACCTAACAAAAACCCTTCTACGGCTTTGGGAGCAAATTTGGAATTCCTACCCTTCTTCACTAGAATGTAGCATTTACTCCCAAATACACGAAAGTACGATACATTGGGTTTGTTACCAGTTAGCAGCTCATACGACGTCTTCTTGAGGAGGCGATGAAGGTAGACCCTGTTGATGGCGTGGCAAGCCGTGTTCACGGCTTCCGACCAAAAGCACTCGGGGGTCTTGAACTCTCCAAGCATTGTCCTCGCCATATCGATGAGCGTCCTGTTCTTCCTCTCTACCACACCATTTTGTTGTGGTGTGTAGGGAGCGGAGAACTCGTGCTTGATCCCTTCCTCCTCAAGGAACTCCTCCACTTGAAGGTTCTTGAACTCGGACCCGTTGTCGCTCCTTATTTTCTTCACCCTGAGCTCAAACTCATTTTGAGCTCTCCTTAGGAAGCGCTTGAGGGTCCCTTGGGTTTCAGACTTATCCTGCAAAAAGAACACCCAAGTGAAGCGGGAAAAGTCATCAACAATAACTAGACCATACTTACTTCCTCCTATGCTCAGATAGGCGACGGGTCCGAAGAGGTCCATATGCAGCATCTCCAAGGGTCTTGATGTTGTCATCATATTTTTTGTGTGATGAGAGCCTCCCACCTGTTTCCCTGCTTGACAAGCTGCACAAGGTCTATCTTTTTCGAATTGCACATTAGTCAAACCTATCACGTGTTCTCCCTTTAGAAGCTTGTGGAGGTTCTTCATCCCCACATGTGCTAAGCGGCGATGCCACAACCAGCCCATGCAAGTCTTAGCCATTAAGCATGCATCTAGACCGACCTCTTCTTTTGCAAAATCAACTAAGTAAAGTTTGCCGTCTAGCACACCCTTAAAAGCTAGTGAACCATCACTTCTTCTAAAGACAGACACATCTACATTTGTAAATAGACAATTATATCCCATATTACATAATTGACTAACAGATAGTAAATTATATCCAAGAGACTCAACTAAAAACACATTAGAGATAGAGTGCTCATTGGATATAGAAATCTTGCCTAAACCTTTTACCTTGCCTTGGTTCCCATCACCGAATATAATTGAATCTTGGGAATCCTTATTCTTGACATAGGAGGTGAACATTTTCTTCTCCCCGGTCATATGGTTTGTGCATCCGCTGTCGATAATCCAGCTTGAACCCCCGGATGCATAAACCTGCAAGGCAAATTTAGGCTTGGGTCTTAGGTACCCAACTCTTGTTGGGTCCTACAAGGTTAGTCAAAATTGTCTTAGGGACCCAAATGCAAGTTTTATCACCCTTGCATTTTGCCCCTAATTTCCTAGCAACTATCTTCCTATCCTTTCTACAAATAGCAAAGGAAGCATTTAAAGCATGATAAATTGTAGACGATTCATTAACTTTCCTAGCAACATTTCTCCTAGGCATATTATGAACAACATTCTTCCTAGCAACATTTCTATTATGCATATAGGAAGAACTAGAAGCAACCATGGCACGAGAATCAAAAGCATCATAAGCATGGTAAGCATTTCTAGATTGTCTCCTATCATGGTACATAAACGCATGGTTCTTTTGCACACTTCTAGCCATAGGGGCCTTCCCTTTCTCCTTGGCGGAGATGGGAGCCTTATGGCTTGTTAAGTTCTTGGCTTCCCTCTTGAAGCCAAGTCCATCCTTAATTGAGGGGTGTCTACCAATCGTGTAGGCATCCCTTGCAAATTTTAGCTTATCGAAATCACTTTTGCTAGTCTTAAGTTGGGCATTAAGACTAGCCAATTCATCTTTTAATTTGGAAATTGAAACTAGGTGTTCAGTACAAGCATCAATATCAAAATCTTTACACCTAGTGCAAATCATAACATGTTCTACACAAGAATTAGATTTATTTGCTACTTCTAAGTTAGCATTTAATTCATTGTTAACACTTTTTAAAGTAGAAATGGTTTCATGACAAGTAGATAGTTCAAAAGAAAGCATTTCATTTCTTTTAACTTCTAAAGCATAGGATTTTTGTGCCTCTACAAATTTGTCATGTTCTTCATACAACAAATCCTCTTGTTTCTCTAAGAGTCTATCCTTCTCATTCAAGGCATCAATCAATTCATTGATTTTATCAATTTTGTTTCTATCCAATCCCTTGAACAAGCTAGAGTAATCTATTTCCTCATCGCTAGACTCATCATCACTAGAAGAATCATAAGTAGTACCGTCTCGAGTACATACCTTCTTCTCCTTTGCCATGAGGCATGTGTGACGCTCGTTGGGGAAGAGGGATGACTTGTTGAAGGCAGTGGCGGCGAGTCCTTCATTGTCAGAGTCGGAGGAGGAGCAATCCGAATCCCACTCCTTTCCGATGTGTGCCTCGCCCTTGGCCTTCTTGTAATTCTTCTTCTTCTCCCTCTTGTTTCCTTTTTCCTGGTCACTATCATTGTCGGGACAGTTAGCAATAAAATGAACAAGCTTACCACATTTGAAGCATGAGCGCTTCCCCTTTGTCTTGGTCTTGCTTGGCTGCCCCTTGCGACCCTTTAGCGCCGTCTTGAATCTCTTGATGATGAGGGCCATCTCTTCATCATTAAGTCCGGCCGCCTCAATTTGTGCCACCTTGCTAGGTAGCGCCTCCTTGCTTCTTGTTGCCTTGAGAGCAAGGGGTTGAGGCTCGTTGATTGGACCATTCAATGTGTCGTCCACGTACCTCGCCTCCTTGATCATCATTCGCCGCTAACGAATTTTCCAAGGACTTCTTCGGGCGACATTTTGGTGTACCTGGGATTCTCACGAATATTATTCACCAAATGAGGATCAAGAACGGTAAAGGACCTTAGCATCAATCGGACGACGTCGTGGTCCGTCCATCGCGTGCTTCCGTAGCTCCTTATTTTGTTGATAAGGGTCTTGAGCCGGTTGTATGTTTGGGTTGGCTCTTCGCCCCTTATCATCGCGAATCGTCCAAGCTCGCCCTCCACCAACTCCATCTTGGTGAGCAAGGTGACGTCGTTCCCCTCATGTGAAATCTTGAGGGTGTCCCAGATCTGCTTGGCGTTATCCAAGCCGCTCACTTTGTGATATTCATCCCTGCACAATGAAGCTAGAAGAACAGTAGTAGCTTGTGCATTCTTATGAATTTGCTCATTAATAAACATGGGACTATCCGAACTGAAAGCATCTAGGCCCCTGGTTGGTTTTAGTGATTAATGACAACGTAACATTATATGTGACTAACGTGTGTTTTGCAGAGACAAATGGTAAGTTAGGTCGCATGACAGGTAGAAGTACTACAACGGTGAAAACAATCCCGGAGATAAGAACTCGAAGCGACGGCTAAAACGACGAAACAAAAGGTGAAGGTCTACGGAGTCCGAGTGTCAAGGAGATGTGGACACTCGCAATTTAGTTAGGTCTTTTATTCTCTTTTAGCCGTACTATAAAGAGGGGTTGTCGATGAGTAGTTTGACCAAGAGAGTTCTAGTGTAGTGTTGGTGCACAATCACACTCATACACAGTGCTAGGTGTCACTCTAGAACTCACACTCAAGTTAGAACGAAAATCGATTTGAAAATCAGCTGAAAAACAAGAGTTAGTGTTTCTGGCCTTGGGGCACCGGACTGTCCGGTGCACCCTCTGCCAGGTGGGGCCAGGCTGGTCCGCGGCAGAGGCTTCCCCTTCCCAGAAACCCGAGAGTGCAGCTTTCAGAGTTGAATTTTAGTGGCACACCGGACACCGCACCGGACTGTCCGGTGCGCCATGAGTCCAACAGCTAACTGTCAGAACTAGCCGTTGGAAACGACCGTTGGCGCACCGGTAGCGCACCGTTGGCGCACCGGTGGCGCACCGGACTGTCCGGTGCGCCATTGCGCAGTGAGATGCCTGTAACGGCTAGTTGGTGGGTGAGGGCTATTTATACCCCCTCCACCCACCATATTCAACGTCTTGCACTCCACATTTATTCAAGCACATTGCTAGAGCATTGCAAGCACCAAAAGCCTAGTGAGGAGATTAGAGAATCATAATCCGCGCTTGTTCCTCATTAGCGCTAGTGAGAGCCACCTAGAGCACACACCACTTGCATTAGGCTTCTCTTGGTCAAGCGAAAGTCTACGGCTTGTTACTCTTGGTGATCGGCATCACCTAGACGGCTTGGTGGCGTTGGGAGCTCGGTGATCACCGTGAAGATCTTGTTGGTGACCCGACTCAAGTTTGTAAGCGGTCTCGAGGGATCCACCGCGCCGGAGTGGCAAAGGATCATCTCGTAGTGAGCACTTGGTTCTTGCGAGGACCAAGGGGGAGCGATACCCTTGCGCGGGTGCTGCAACGAGGACTAGTGGAGAGTGCCGACTCTTCGATACCTCGGGAAAAATTGGAGGAGTCTTCTAAACTTTGCTTTACATTCCGCACTTAATTCAAGCACTTTACATTGTGTATTTGTTTAGCAAGTATTTGAAGCATTATCTTAGCTTTGTTGCATTTCTAGTTTTATTTTCTTAGTGCTAGTTGTTGGGGTGAAGTTGGGCTCTTGTTTAGCTCTTGCTTAGTTTTTTAATTAGTGTTGATTTTTAGAAAAGCCCAATTCACCCCCCCTCTTGGGCATCGTGATCCTTTCAATTGGTATCAGAGCCTTGTTGCTCATAGATTAGCTTAACCGCTAGAGTTACGATGTCCGGTGGGGATGGACCTCCTCCCGTTTTTGATGGTGACGATTTTCCTTATTGGAAAATTTGTATGGAAGCATACTTAGAGGCTATAGACATTGGTGTCTATAAAGCCGCCACACAAGGGTTCCCCGAACCTAGAGATCCCACAAATCTTGTAGGTGATGAGTTCAATTATGAGAAATGGAATGCTAAGGCCAAAAACACCCTTTTTAGAGGCCTTTGCAAAGATGTGTTCAATTGAGTAAGAAATCATAAAAATGCTCATGATTTGTGGATAGACATTTGTGCTCTACACGAAGGAACTAGAAGTGAACGTGAGGAAAGATATCACATAGCCATGCGAAAGTTAAATTCTTTTGAAATGCTTACTAATGAAAATGCAAATGCTATGTACTCACGACTTAATATTCTTGTAGAGGAAGTTAATGGATTGGGGCTTACTCAAATCTCACAACCGGATGTTGTGAGGAAGATTCTCAGTGTCCTCCCAATAGACAAATATGGACACATTGTCACTGTGCTACATCAAATGGATCTTTCAGTTACCACACCTACACAAATTTTGGGAAAGATCAATGCCCATGAAATGTACATGCACATCAACGACAAAGAAGAATCATCTTCCAAAAGAAAGGATTTGGCTCTCAAAGCAAATCATGAAAGAAAAGGAAAAGCAAAAATACAAGTTGAGGAAGAATCCTCAAGTGATGATGACCTTGATGCAAACATTGCCTTGATGGTAAGGAAGACCACCAAGATGTTGAAGAAGCTAAATAGAGAAGGCATCAAATTTGATTCAAGGAAGAAGAAGTTCTTTTCCAACAAAAGAAAGCCCATTTCTGAGATGGACTGCTATAACTGTGGTGAGCTTGGTCATCTTGCTCATCAATGCAACAAGCCCAAGAAGAACAAGTTCAAGGGCAAGAAAGAAGATGACAGCGATGATGAAAAGAAGGAAAAGAAACTCTTCAAGAGAAAGGATGGGAAGCAAAAGAGGTTCCACAAGAAGAAGAATGGAAAGGCATATATTGTTGGCGACTGGCTCACCGACATCGAATCATCAAGTGGGTCTTCTTCAAGTGAAGAAGAGAATGATGAAAAAATTGCTGCCATCGCCGGGGACTTCTCTTCACCACCACCATCGCCATCATCCACTTCTCACCTATGCCTCATGGCTAGGGGTGAACGGAAGGTACAAAATAATATTGCTAATGATAGTGATAGTGATAGTGATGAGGAATTTGCTTCACCTTCATATGATGAGTTAGCTGACTTACTTATAGAATATACTCAAATCATTAGAAAGTCAAAAGCTAAATGTGATAGGTTGAAAAATGAAAATGAATCTTTAAATGCCAAATATGACATAGTTATAAAGGCCAGTGATGAAATAAAAGAAGAGAATAAAACTATGTCATCAACTATAAATGAGCTCACAAACTCCCTAAAAGATGCTAAGGAAAAATATGACAAATTAAATGAAGCTAATAGGGAGATGCAAAATAGACTAGTAAAGATCAAGGAAGATTATACTCAAATTAAATTTGATCATGACAATCTTCTTGTTGAAAATGAACTTTTATCTTGCAAAACACATGAGGCTATTAACCCTGTTGTTAAGTTTGATGTAGCAACCTCATGTGATGATTTGATTCAAGAAGAGCAAACTAGTCTACATGCTGAATTGACTGAAAAAGTTGAAGTCCTGACTTTAGACAACCAAAAATTGAAGAATTACTTGACTGATGCAACTACTAGAGGAAAGGTTGCTATTGAGAACAATGATTTCAACAATGAGTTGGCAGTGGATAATCAAAGGCTTAAAAATGAGGTCAAGAAACTAAAAAGTGAAAATGAACATCTTGCAACAAGTGTGCAAAAGTTCAACAAGGGTCAATACCTCCAAAATGAGCTGCTTATGAACACTGTTATGAAAAATAACAAGAGTGGTATTGGATACAATGCTTTTGTGCAAAAGAAAGCTACCACTCAATACAAGCCAAAGCAGACTCACAAGCCTATCAAATGCTTTGAGTGTGGAAATGAAGGTCACTTTGCCCACAACTGCAAAGCCAAACCACCAACTCCCTTGCCTAAGCACTCAAGACCATTTGCTTTCAATGCTCACTATGTTCTAAGAAAGGTTGCAAATGGAAAGGTTAAGGTTACATTCCTAGGTCCACCAAACAAGAGTAGACCTAGACAAATCTGGGTGGCAAAGTCCTTAATTGAGAGAGTCACTGGTCCTATGCAATATAGGGCCCTCAAAACTCAAGCTTGAATTGTCTGTGAATGTAGGTGAACTACAAGACCGGTGGGAGCCATTGGGTTATTGACAGTGGATGCACACAACATATGACAGGCAACCCACGGATGTTCACCTCACTAGATGAAAATGTTGATGGTCAAGATAAAATCACATTTGGAGACAATTCAAAAGGAAAAGTGCAAGGACTTGGCAAGGTGGCAATCTCAAATGATTTATCAATATCAAATGTTCTCTTAGTTGCACCTTTGAGCTTCAATTTATTATCAGTGGGTCAACTCTGTGATCTTGGACTTCAATGCTTATTCACTCCAACAGAGGTTATTGTAACAAAGATGGATGATGAATCAATGGTATTCAAGGGATTTAGATACAACAACCTCTACTTAGTGGATTTCACTTCAGAAGATGCAGATTTAAGAACTTGCCTCTTCACCAAAGCTTCTCTTGGATGGCTTTGGCATAGGAGGCTTGCACATGTTGGGATGAGCACACTCAAGAAGGTATTAAAGAAAGATATGGTTAGAGGATTAAAGGATGTGGTGTTTGAAAAAGACAAGCCATGCAGTGCATGTCAAGCTGGAAAGCAAGTTGCTAATACACATCCCACTAAAGCTTTCATGTCAACATCAAGGCCACTGGAACTACTTCATATGGATTTATTTGGACCTACAAATTATGTCAGTGCCGGTGGCAACCTCTACTGTCTAGTGATTGTTGATGACTTCTCAAGATACACTTGGGTGTTCTTTCTCCATGACAAATCTGAAGTTGCATCTATATTCAAGAAGTTTGCCAAGAAAGCACAAAATGAATTTGATTGCAAGATTAAGAAGATTAGAAGTGACAATGGCAAAGAATTTGACAACACCAACATTCATGAGTACTGTGATGAAATTGGGATCAAGCATGAAGTATCTGCCACATACACACCTCAACAAAATGGAGTTGTTGAAAGGAAAAACAGGACCTTGATCACTCTTGCAAGAACAATGATTGATGAGTATAACACACCGGAGAGGTTTTGGGCCGAAGCTGTCAATACTGCTTGTTATGCATCAAACA
The DNA here is from genome assembly GCF_902167145.1 of Zea mays. Classification (NCBI taxonomy): domain Eukaryota; kingdom Viridiplantae; phylum Streptophyta; class Magnoliopsida; order Poales; family Poaceae; genus Zea; species Zea mays. The sequence continues at coordinate 208,492,674 of NC_050097.1, forward strand.
GGCTATTTCCTCACCGGCTACTTGAGAAGACTCCGTATGAACTGCTAAATGGAAAAAAGCCAGACGTCTCTTTCTTCCGGGTGTTTGGGTGCAAATGCTACATCTACAAGAAACACCATCATCTAGGGAAGTTTCAAAGACGTTGTGATATTGGTTTTCTTTTGGGTTATTCATTAAAGTCCAAAGCATATCGAGTATTCAACCATGCCACTGGTATGGTAGAAGAAACATATGATGTGGAATTTGATGAGACTAATGGCTCCCAAGGAGCACTTGAAAATCTTGATGATGTAGGTGATGAGCCACTTAGGGAAGCAATGAAGAACATGCCTATTGGAGCTATCAAACCAAAAGAAGATGAAGAAGAGGTGCAAATCATTGACAGACCTTCTTCATCAAATGTACCACAAGATGATGATAAAGATGAGAGGCATGCAAATGAAGACACATTTGTCTCTCATGAACAAGCAAGGGAACAAGCCGAAAATGTTGATCCTCCAGGATCTTCTTCCCAAGTGGTCAACAAGAGAAATTCATCACTACTTCAAGATCATCCTCAAAACCAAATCATCGGAAGTCCTTCTCAAGGGGTTATTACTCGATCCCATAGACATGCTTCTTTTATTGAACATCACTCTTTTGTTTCTTGTGTTGAGCCTACTTGTATAGATGAGGCGCTACAGGATCCGGACTGGGTGAATGCCATGCATGAAGAACTTAACAACTTCACCCGTAACGAAGTTTGGACCCTGGAGAAGCCCCCACAAGATGCAAGAATCATTGGAACAAAGTGGGTGTTTAGAAACAAACAAGATGATCAAGGTGTGATTGTAAGAAACAAGGCAAGACTTGTTGCAAAGGGATTCTCTCAAGTTGAAGGCTTAGATTTTGGAGAGACCTTTGCACCGGTTGCTCGACTGGAAGCCATCTGTATCCTACTTGCATATGCATCATGTTATGATATAAAACTTTATCAAATGGATGTAAAAAGTGCATTTTTAAATGGCTTCATAAATGAACTTGTATATGTTGAGCAACCGCCTGGATTTGAAGACCCTAGATATCCTAACCATGCTTACAGGTTGTCCAAGGCGCTATATGGGCTAAAGCAGGCTCCAAGGGCTTGGTATGAGCGCCTTCGCGACTTCCTCATCGAAAAGGGCTTCAAGATCGGGACCGTCGACACAACTCTCTTCACAAAGAAACATAACGGTGATATTTTCATTTGTCAAGTATATGTTGATGATATAATCTTTGGCTCGACAAATGACTATCATTGCAAGGAATTTGGTGAGTTGATGTCAAAGGAGTTCGAGATGTCAATGATTGGTGAGCTAACGTACTTCCTCGGCTTTCAAGCCAAGCAAATGAAAGATGGTAACTTTCTCTCACAAGAAAAGTATACCAAAGACTTGTTGAAAAGGTTCAACATGGAGAAGTGCAAACCAATCAAGACCCCCATGCCTACAAATGGACATCTCGACTTAGATGAGGGAGGTAACCCGGTTAATCAAACTCTCTACCGTTCTATGATTGGTAGTTTATTATACCTTACCGCATCTAGGCCCGATATCATGTTTAGTGTCTGCATGTGTGCTAGATTTCAATCTAATCCTAAGAAAGCTCATCTTCGCGCTGTTAAGAGAATTCTTAGGTATCTCAGGCACACCACAAGTGTTGGTCTGTGGTATCCCAAAGGAGCTACTTTTGATTTAATTGGCTATTCCGATTCGGATTATGCCGGTTGCAAAATTGATAGGAAAAGTACTTCTGGGGGATGCCACCTGCTTGGTAGATCACTAGTTTCATGGACATCCAAAAAGCAAAACAGTGTTGCCTTGTCAACTGCCGAAGCGGAATACATTGCCGCAGGTGCTTGTTGCACACAAATTTTATATATGAAACAAACTCTTCTAGACTATGGCATAGTTCTAGAAAAGGTACCTTTGTTGTGTGATAATGAGAGTGCTGTCAAAATTGCTAATAATCCTGTACAACACTCTCGCACCAAGCACATTGATATCCGTCATCACTTCCTTAGAGATCATGTTGCTAAAGGAGATATCATTTTAGAAGGAGTGAGGTCAGAAGATCAATTAGCGGATATTTTCACTAAGCCACTTGATAAGACCCGCTTTTGCATGTTGAGGAATGAACTAAATATTCTTGATCTCAGAAATTTTATGTAAAATGTCAAATGGAGTTGTCAAGCTTGCATTGCATGTTTAAATTCCTTGTATTGCATCTAGGACTTGTCTAACCTAGTTGAGATAACCGCCAACAAAGCGAGTGAAAAAGCTTAACTCGGGTCAAACCTGACAAGTCTTAGTTTTAAGCTTTTAGCACTTAAATTCCTACTTTTTATGCAATTATTGGTTCTTGAAATATGCATGAGGTACTGCACTTAGGGGGAGTATTCAAAACTCAAATCACTCATAAAAACCCCTTAGTGCAAACCAAAATGCAAATTTCACCATTTGCCTATTTTCTCTAAAAATTATCTAGCCTCTGGCGAAATATTTTAAAAAGTATATGAGGGTGCCAATACCTGTCCCAACAAGTGTTATTTTGTGTGATTATAAGTTGGGATTTGGTTTGGTTGGGAGTTAGATAGAAAAATTCAAATCTTTCCAAACTCTCCTCTGTCTGGGCTCACCGGACAGTCCGGTGTGCACCGGACACTGCTCTGTGCAATGTCCGGTGCACCGGCAGCCGCGCGCTAAAATTCAATTTTCCTGTGCGCTGTCCGGTGGTTCACCGGACAGCCACTGTGCGTTGTCCGGTGTGCACCGGACAGGCACTGTAGACTGTCCGGTGCGCCCATATCGCGTTTTAAAAAAAAGCCTCCAGCCCGCATCCGAGCCAGAGGCTCAGTCTTTCTTCCCCACCAGCCGTGCTCACTGTCTCTGGCGTCTCCCTCTCTCCGGCGATCTTCCCCCCACCGGCGTCTCTCCGGCGACCTGGTGCTCTCGTGATCCCTTCCCTCTCCGGTGAGCAGTCCTTCCCCCTCTCGGTTTGAAAGGCTGTGTGGCACTCAAGTCTCCACCCCTTGTCCATCTCTCAATTTCTTGTCAAATCTTGTGAATCCAGTTGGTGAAATGTGTTCAATTGTCCCTAGTGTGTATCCCTGCAGGTTCTTGGCTCCTTCGGGAGGGTTTTCACTCCTCATATGGCCATTTCTCCGAAACCCTAATATCACGCCCACCACGTGTTCGGTAAAATGCCCAAACCAGCAAAAAATGCTCCACTTGAACCCAAATTTTTCAGACACCTTCACCACACTTCCAGTAACCTACTTGCCAAATTTCACGCCAATCCGAGATTCCAGGCTTAAATTTCACCAAAATTCCCGTTTAGAGCGATCGTTTCCGAGCCGAGTGCCCAAATTCCTTTTTCTTCGCCTAAATTCAAACCAAGCACACACTTCACTCATATTGACCTATATAAACCTATTCGTGGAGTATCGGCTCAATTCCATATCGTTTCGTGCCTCAATTCGAATTCCAAACCTCCTATGGCACTATTTATCCTTCAAACGTCGTTTTCATGTCGTTTGACTTCTCGATCGTCTCATCTTGTGTTTCCAGTGCCATATTTCTCTTGTGTATGTATTTATTCACATTTCATATACTTATGACTATGTGACTAATACGTTCTCACCTCTTCTGTCATTTCAGTGACCTTGGTTGCCCGTGTGCCGTCTCCCGTCCTGCCTGGATCGTCACCTCTCGTGTGAGCTTTCCAGGTAGTCATCTCATCTTTTGCTAATCTATCGGTCACTTTAGCTCTGTGCTTAGTCACTCTCTCTCATTTGCAGACATCAGTTCAGGATGCCGCGCACGAAGAATGTGTCGGCGCCAGGGGGAGGCGATGATGAGGATCCTCGTCGCCCCTTCAGGCAGGTCAAGGGCAAGACTGTTTACTTGGAGCAGCAGGAAGGCCGCAAGAAGTGGCGTACGGACAGAGCAGCCCGTGCAGCGGCAGCAGCTGCTGCAGCCGCTGCTCAGGCCGAGCTTGGAGATCAGCCGCAGACTCCATCAGACCAGATCGCATACCGTGTTCGTCGTCTCGCCTCCCGGCGCTCCTCCACTCACACCTCTGCTTCCACTCCGCCACCCACTCTGCCTGCTCCCGTCACTCCTATTGCTCCATCCACCACCACAGCTATACCCACTACCTCCACTACGCCAGCTTCCACTGCTCCTCCTCCTCCTGCTCCCGCTTTAGCTCCTCCTGTCCCTCCACCTCGATTCCGGGAGCGCGATGAGACTGAGGTTCGACCCCTGGCTATGGATCCTCGACTGTTTGACCTTCAGCGTGCTACAGCAGCACGGGTACGTAGGTTCAGATATGTACCCGTGGAGTCTTGGCTACCAGCTCAGAGAGACCCTGCAGCAGGTGACCTTTTCAGCACACGTACTCAGGAGTCGTTTTTCAGAGCTCAGATGTCTGCTCAGATAGCTCTGCGAGTGCACCGGCTTTTGGATCTTCCAGCCTTTCTGCTTGCAGCCGGTGCTGACTTTGAGGCGCACCTCACCTATCTGCCTGGCCTTCAGACCCTTTTGACTACTAGCGGCAGGTATGTTGAGGAGTGGGTACGAGTCTTCTACGCCTCTGTTTGGATTGACCCGGATCATCACTGGATGAGGTTTCGCTTTGAGCGCGAGGATGTCACTATTACTGCTAGTCAGATCCGCCAGCTTTTTGGATTTCCCGAGTCGACGACACGTCTTCACAGCCTTTGCTACGGCACTTCTGACCCTCCTCGTCGCCCTCACGGCGGTGTGGCTCCGGGTACAGCTCACGTCGCGGCTCTGTTCCGCCCGCCCTTCTCAGATGGGTCGCGACGTTCTCCGGCAGATTTTACTACAGCAGCAAAGTACTTATATGAGCTCATCAGACGAACTCTTCTGCCGAGGATGGGATACAGGGAGGCTACCACTCATATTCAGCTTTGGCTCCTTGGTGCCCTGGTCTCCCACTCTGAGTTTGACGTTGTGGACTTCCTGATTTGTGAGATCGAGGACACCGTTGTGGATGGGATTCGTGCTCGTCGTCAGTTGCCTTATGCTCACTACTTGTGCCACATCTTTGCGCAGCTGGTTCAGCCCCCTCGATTTCAGAGCACTCTTGAGGCCTCACGCCTCGTTTTTGGATCCTACCGTCCTGCGCCTGAGATTCCTGTGCCAGCTTCTGCTCCTGTGTTTGATTCTCAAGCCGAGGATGCAACTCTTTGACAGTTTGACACTCAGGGTACAGCAGCTGATGCTGATGATGATGATGATGATGATGATTTTGGGATTCCTCCTCCGCCTCCGCCTACTATGCCTCCACGCTCACATGATCATGAGGCTGGGAGTTCTAGTGCTGCCCCTCCTCATCCTCAGGCTATGGACCCTGCTCTTGCTTCGATTCTCCAGACTCTCACTCAGTAGCAGGCTCACCTGGCAGCCGAGCAGGCCCATTTATCCGATAGGATGCTCTTGATGTTTCAGAACATGCAGGACAGGCAGGATGCGCTTCAGCAGCAGCTACTTCAGGATCGGGCTGAGAGTAGGGCATTCATGGCTCTTATGCTTCAGCATTCTGGTATCTCAGTACCTCCGGTTCAGTCTGCTCCACCTCCTCCGCTTCACGCTCCAGTGGTGCCATCGATTTTGTCTGGACCCCCTGTTGGTACCTCTCTGCTCCGGCCGGTCACTTTGGTGTTCACCTCTCCAGTTCTCAGCTCTGTCTGCCCGCAGCCGCCAGTGCCACCAGCATCTGCTGTTACCACTACTGCTGTGGCAGTATCTGTGACCGCTTCTGTTCCGGTAGCTCCTGCAGCGCGGCCTCAGTCCGAGTCAGTACCAGCTCCAGCTTCTACCGCAGATCCTGGATCCGAGACTGACTCTGACCCTCCGCCGGCGTTCGCTCTGCTGCCTCGACCGCGACCGGATGCGCCCCCGCCGCCTCCTCCTGCTTCAGATGTTTAGAATCAGGACCCTTTTGGTGTTTGACGCCAAAGGGGGAGAGATATGAGTTGTGAGAGCTAGGGGGAGTTAGAGAGTGAGTAGAGACTCATTTTGATGTAATATATTGTGCTTGCTACTCTCTGTACTAGCTTGATGTTTTTGGCTCACAAACTCGTCATATACTCTCGTTGCTTATGATTGACTGTGTGTATTATATTTTCACCTTATACTATATTACCAGTCCTCTAGTTCTTGTTTCACTGATTTAACTTCACTTTTATATGAACAAGAATCTGATGATGTGTATGCGCTCACTCTTATTATTATGGTACACGCTCTTTCTGTCAAAAATTACTGAGTATAACTAACCATTCTTTCTATTGACAGAAACTTCAAAACAAACTACTCTCACAAACTTGTAGGGTTGTCATCAATCACCAAAAAGGGGGAGATTGAAAGCATCTAGGCCCCTGGTTGGTTTTAGTGATTAATGACAACGTAACATTATATGTGACTAACGTGTGTTTTGCAGAGACAAATGGTAAGTTAGGTCGCATGACAGGTAGAAGTACTACAACGGTGAAAACAATCCCGGAGATAAGAACTCGAAGCGACGGCTAAAACGACGAAACAAAAGGTGAAGGTCTACGGAGTCCGAGTGTCAAGGAGATGTGGACACTCGCAATTTAGTTAGGTCTTTTATTCTCTTTTAGCCGTACTATAAAGAGGGGTTGTCGATGAGTAGTTTGACCAAGAGAGTTCTAGTGTAGTGTTGGTGCACAATCACACTCATACACAGTGCTAGGTGTCATTCTAGAACTCACACTCAAGTTAGAACGAAAACCGATTTGAAAATCAGCTGAAAAACAAGAGTTAGTGTTTCTGGCCTTGGGGCACCGGACTGTCCGGTGTGCACCGGACTGTCCGGTGCACCCTCTGCCAGGTGGGGCCAGGCTGGTCCGCGGCAGAGGCTTCCCCTTCCCAGAAACCCGAGAGTGCAGCTTTTAGAGTTGAATTTTAGTGGCACACCGGACACCGCACCGGACTGTCCGGTGTGCACCGGACAATGAACTGTTCACTGTCCGGTGCGCCATGAGTCCAACGGCTAACTGTCAGAACTAGCCGTTGGAAACGACCGTTGGCGCACCGGTGGCGCACCGTTGGCGCACCGGTGGCGCACCGGACTGTCCGGTGCGCCATTGCGCAGTGAGATGCCTGTAACAGCTAGTTGGTGGGTGAGGGCTATTTATACCCCCTCCACCCACCATATTCAATGTCTTGCACTCCACATTTATTCAAGCACATTGCTAGAGCATTGCAAGCACCAAAAGCCTAGTGAGGAGATTAGAGAATCATAATCCGCGCTTGTTCCTCATTAGCGCTAGTGAGAGCCACCTAGAGCACACACCACTTGCATTAGGCTTCTCTTGGTCAAGCGAAAGTCTACGGCTTGTTACTCTTGGTGACCGGCATCACCTAGACGGCTTGGTGGCGTTGGGAGCTCGGTGATCACCGTGAAGATCTTGTTGGTGACCCGACTCAAGTTTGTAAGCGGTCTCGAGGGATCCACCGCGCCAGAGTGGCAAAGGATCATCTCGTAGTGAGCACTTGGTTCTTGCGAGGACCAAGGGGGAGCGATACCCTTGCGCGGGTGCTCCAACGAGGACTAGTGGAGAGTGCCGACTCTTCGATACCTCGGGAAAAATTGGAGGAGTCTTCTAAACTTTGCTTTACATTCCGCACTTAATTCAAGCACTTTACATTGTGTATTTGTTTAGCAAGTATTTGAAGTATTATCTTAGCTTTGTTGCATTTCTAGTTTTATTTTCTTAGTGCTAGTTGTTGGGGTGAAGTTGGGCTCTTGTTTAGCTCTTGCTTAGTTTTTTAATTAGTGTTGATTTTTAGAAAAGCCCAATTCACCCCACCCCCCTCTTGGGCATCGTGATCCTTTCACGAACTATCAAAGTGCATTCCACTCTCTACAATCTCCCATATACTAGGATGGAGAGAGAACAAGTGACTACGCATTTTGTGACTCCAAAATCCGTAGTCTTCTCCATCAAAATGAGGAGGTTTACCAAGTGGAATAGATAATAAATGAGCATTTGCACTTTGAGGAATACGCGAATAATCGAAAGAAAAGTTCGAGTTAACCGTCTTTCGTTTGTCGTAGTCGTTGTCGTCGTTGTCCTTGTGGGAAGAAGTGGACTCATCACTGTCGTCATAGTAGACGATCTCCTTAATGCGCCTTGTCTTCTTCTTCTTCCCATCTTTTCGTCTATGACCCGAGCCCGAGTCGGTAGGCTTGTCATCCTTTGGCTCATTGACGAAAGACTCCTTCTCTTTATCGTTGATCACGATACCCTTCCCCTTAGGATCCATCTCTTCGGGCGGTTAGTCCTTTTGTGAAGAGAACGGCTCTGATACCAATTGAGAGCACCTAGAGGGGGGGTGAATAGGTGATCCTGTAAAACTTAAAAACTCAAGCCACAAAACTTGGTTAAGTGTTAGCACAATAATCACCAAATGGCTAGAGAGAAGTCTTAGCAAAACACAATAACCACAAGAGAACAATCACAGAGATGACACAGTGGTTTATCCTGTGGTTCGGCCAAGACCAACGCTTGCCTACTCCACGTTGTGGCGTCCCAACGGACGAGGGTTGCAATCAACCCCTCTCAAGTGGTCCAAAGACCCACTTCAAGGAGGAGGTCTATGTTGAGCAACCTCCCGGCTTTGAAGATAGTGAGTATCCTAACTATGTATATAAACTCTCTAAGGCGCTTTATGGGCTCAAGCAAGCCCCAAGAGCATGGTATGAATGCCTAAGAGATTTCCTTATCACTAATGGCTTCAAAGTCGGAAAGGCTGATCCTACACTCTTTACTAAAACACTTGCTAATGATTTGTTTGTATGCCAAATTTATGTTGATGATATCATATTTGGGTCTACTAACGAATCTACATGTGAAGAGTTTAGTAGGATCATGACACAAAAATTCGAGATGTCTATGATGGGGGAGTTGAAGTACTTCTTAGGATTTCAAGTGAAGCAACTTCAAGAGGGCACCTTCATTAGCCAAACGAAGTACATTCAAGACATTCTAAACAAGTTTGGGATGAAGGATGTGAAAGCATCTAGGCCCCTGGTTGGTTTTAGTGATTAATGACAACGTAATGTTATATGTGACTAACGTGTGTTTTTGCAGAGACAAATGGTAAGTTAGGTCACATTAAAGGTAGAAGTGCTACAACGGTGAAAACAATCCCAGAGATAAGAACTCGAAGCGACGGCTAAAACGACGAAACAGAAGGTGAAGGACTACGGAGTCCGAGTGTCAAGGAGATGTGGACACTCGTGATTTTGTTAGGTCTTTTATTCTCTTTTAGCCGTACTATAAAGAGGGGTTGTCGATGAGTAGTTTGACCAAGAGAGTTCTAGTGTAGTGTTGGTGCACAATCACACTCACATACAGTGCTAGGTGTCACTCTAGAACTCACTCACAAGTTAGAACGAAAACCGATTTGAAAAATCAGCTGAAAAACAAGAGGTAGGATTTCTGGCCCTGGGGCACCGGACTGTCCGGTGTGCACCGGACTGTTGAGAACACCTAGAGGGGGGGTGAATAGGTGATCCTGTAAAACTTAAAAACTTAAGCCACAAAACTTGGTTAAGTGTTAGCACAATAATCACCAAATGGCTAGAGAGAAGTCTTAGCAAAACACAATAACCACAAGAGAACAATCACAGAGATGACACAGTGGTTTATCCCGTGGTTCGGCCAAGACCAACGCTTGCCTACTCCATGTTGTGGCGTCCCAACGGACGAGGGTTGCAATCAACCCCTCTCAAGTGGTCCAAAGACCCACTTGAATACCACGGTGTTTTGCTTGCTTTACTATATCCCGTTTGCGAGGAATCTCCACACTTTGGAGCCTCTCGCCCTTACACTTAGATGATCACAAAGAAGCACGGAGTAAGGGGGAATAAGCAACACACTCAAGACAAGAAATCTCAGCAACACCACGCACACAAGTCGCAACAAGAGCTCACAACACAACTCAATGAGTTCTCAACTCAACAAGAGCTCTAATTGCTATCGCAAAGAATCAAAGGCGCGGAATCGATGTCTTGGTGCTTAGGAATGTTGTAGGAATGCTTGGTGTGCTCCTCCATGCGCCTAGGGGTCCCTTTTATAGCCCCAAGGCAGCTAGGAGCCGTTGAGAGCAATCTAGGAAGGCTGATCTTGCCTTCTGTCGACTGGCGCACCGGACAGTCCGGTGCACACCGGACACTGTCCGGTGCCCGATTTCCTTCCTTAAATAGCGAAGCCGACCGTTGCAGATTTGGGAGCCGTTGGCGCACCGGACATGTCCGGTGCACACCGGACAGTCCGATGCCCCCTTCTAGCCGTTGGCTCGGCCACGTGTCCCGTGCGGATCGCGCGGCCGACCGTTGGCCCAGCCGACCGTTGGCTCACCGGACAGTCCGGTGCACACCGGACAGTCCGGTGAATTATAGTCGTACGCCGCCGATGAATTCCCGAGAGCGGCCAGTTCGCTCGAGCCAGCCTGGCGCAGCGGACACTGTCCGGTGCACCCAGACTGAGCAGAGTCTTGGCTGCTCGAGCCAAGACATTTCCAGTTGGATTTTTCCTGTTTCCAGCACTTAGACACAATACATTAGTCTCTAAAACAATGTACTAAGTCTGAGAAACATACCTTTATTCTTGATTTGTACTTTGTCCACCATTTTACACTTAGGCACTTGTGTTGGACACTAAATCACTAAAATACTTAGAAATGGCCCAAGGGCACATTTCCCTTTCAACTGTCCGGTGCACCATCTGCCAGGTGGGCCAGGCTGGCCCAGGGGAAGGTCTCCCCGGGCAGCAAAATCCAAGAGCGCAAGTTTCAGAAGTGAATTATAGTGGCGCACCGGACAGTACACCGGACTGTCCGGTGTGCACCGGACAGTGACTGTTCACTGTCCGGTGTGCCATGAGTCCAACGGCTAACTGTCAGAACTAGCCGTTGGAAACGACCGTTGGCGCACCGGTGGCGCACCGGACTGTCCGGTGCGCCAGTGCGCAGTAAAATGCCTGTAACGGCTAGTTGGTGGGTGAGGGCTATTTATACCCCCTCCACCCACCATATTCAATGTCTTGCACCCCACATTTATTCCAGCACATTGCTAGAGCATTGCAAGCACCAAAAGCATAGTGAGGAGATTAGAGAATCTTAATCCTGCATTTGTTCCTCATTAGCGCTAGCGAGAGCCACCTAGAGCACACACCACTTGCATTAGGCTTCTCTTGGTCAAGCGAAATTCTACGGCTTGTTACTCTTGGTGATCGGCATCACCTAGACGGCTTGGTGGCGTTGGGAGCTCGGTGATCACCGTGAAGATCTTGTTGGTGACCCGACTCAAGTTTGTAAGTGGTCTCGAGGGATCCACCGCGCCGGAGTGGCAAAGGATCATCTCGTAGTGAGCACTTGGTTCTTGCGAGGACCAAGGGGGAGCGATACCCTTGCGCGGGTGCTCCAACGAGGACTAGTGGAGAGTGCCGACTCTTCGATACCTCGGGAAAAATTGGAGGAGTCTTCTAAACCTTGCTTTACATTCCGCACTTAATTCAAGCACTTTACATTGTGTATTTGTTTAGCAAGTATTTGAAGTATTGTCTTAGCATTATTGTATTTCTAGTATTATTATCTTATTGCTAGTTGTTGGGGTGAAGTTGGGCTCTTGCTTAGCTCTTGCTTAGCTTTTAATTAGTATTGATTTTTAGAAAAGCCCAATTCACCCCCCCTCTTGGGCATCGTGATCCTTTCAATTGGTATCAGAGCCTTGTTGCTCTTAGATTAGCTTAACCGCTAAGAGTTACGATGTCCGGTGGGGATGGTCCTCCTTCCGTTTTTGATGGTGACGATTTTCCTTATTGGAAAATTCGTATGGAAGCGTATCTAGAGGCTATAGACATTGGTGTCTATAAAGCCGCCACACAAGGATTCCCCGAACCTAGAGATCGCACAAATCTTGTAGGTGATGAGTTTAATTATGAAAAATGGAATGCCAAGGCCAAAAACACCCTTTTTAGAGGCCTTTGCAAAGATGTGTTCAATAGAGTAAGAAATCATAAAAATGCTCATGATTTGTGGATGGACATTTGTGCTCTACATGAAGGAACAAGAAGTGAGCATGAGGAGAGATATCACATAGCCATGAGAAAGTTAAATTCTTTTGAAATGCTTGCTAATGAAAATGTCAATGCTATGTACTCACATCTCAATATTCTTGTAGAGGAAGTTAATGGATTGGGGCTTACTCAAATCTCACAACCGGATGTTGTGAGGAAGATTCTCAGTGTCCTCCTAATAGACAAATATGGACACATTGTCACTGTGCTACATCAAATGGATCTTTCAGTTACCACACTGAGAGCACCTAGAGGGGGGGGGTGAATAGGTGATCCTGTAAAAGTTCAAAACTTAAGCCACAAAAACTTGTTAAGGGTTAGCATAAGTATGGCCAAGTGGCTAGAGAGAACTCAAAACACGATAACCACAAGAAAGCAATCACAGAGTTGACACGGTGGTTATCCCGTGGTTCGGCCAAGTACAAAACTTGCCTACTCCACGTTGTGGCGTCCCAACGGACGAGAGTTGCACTCAACTCCTCTCAAGTGATCCAATGATCAACTTGAATACCACGGTGTTTTTCTTTCCTTTGATCTTTTCCCGTTTGCGAGGAATCTCCACAACTTGGAGTCTCTCGCCCTTACAATTAAGTTCACAAAGAATACGGAGTAAGGTGGGAATGAGCAACGCACACAAGACTCGAAAATCAGAGCAACAACACGCACACAAGTCGCAACAAGAGCTCGCAACGCAACACAAAGAGTTCACAACTCCACAAGAGCTCTATATGCTATCACAATGAAACGAATGCGTGAGATTGATGTCTTGGTGCTTAGAAGAGTTGTAGGAATGCTTGGTATACTCCTCCATGCGCCTAGGGGTCCCTTTTATAGCCCCAAGGCAGCTAGGAGCCGTTGGGAACAAATCTGGAAAGCCATCTTTGCCTTCTGTCTCGTGGCGCACCGGACAGTCCGGTGCACACCGGACACTGTCTGGTGCCCGATTTGTTTCCTTAAATGGCGAAGCCGACCGTTGCCGACCGTTGCAGATCTGGCGCACCGGACAGTCCGGTGCACACCGGACAGTCCGGTGCTTCCTTCCGACCGTTGGCTCGGCCACGTGTCGCGCGCCGATCGCGCGGCCGACCGTTGGCCCGGCCGACCGTTGGCTCACCGGACAGTCCGGTGCACACCGGACAGTCCGGTGAATTTTAGCCGAAGTCGCCGGAGAAAAAACCGAGAGCGGCCTCTTCGGCCGAGGCAGCCTGGCGCACCGGACACTGTCCGGTGCACCACCGGACACTGTCCGGTGCACCACCGGACAGTCCGGTGCCCCAGACCGAAGCAGCCCCTTGGCTGTACACAGCCAAGTCTTCTCTTCTCTTCTTCTATCTGTTTCTAACACTTAGACAAATATATTAGTACACAAAACCAATGTACTAAGGCTTAGAAACATACCTTAACTTGTGATTTGCACTTTGATCATCCTTGGGCATATTTTCACATTTAAGCACTTGTGTTTGCACTCAATCACCAAAATACTTAGAAATGGCCCAAAGGCACATTTCCCTTTCAATCTCCCCCTTTTTGGTGATTTATGCCAACACAATATAAAGCAACTAGAACAAGTGCAAAATCACTTTAAATAAAAACTCAAATTGGTTTTATTCAATTTTGGCATATATGGATCATCCTTTGCCACCACTTGGTTTGTTTTTGCAAATCAAACTCAAATCTCTATCTCTAAGTCAAACACACATGTTGAAGTATAAAGAGAGTCATTCCAAAAGAGATTGATCAAAGATTTCAAAAACTCCCCCTATTTCCCATAATCAATACTTCTCCCCACAAGAAGCCAACTTTTGACAAGAGAGACAATAAAAGCTTTTGACACAACAAAAACTCTATTCTACTATTTTCAAAATCTCTCAAGTGGTAGCTGATCCATTTATCGCTTTGGCCTTTATTTTCTCCCCCTTTGGCATCAAGCACCAAAACGGGATCAATCTTGGCCTTTTAACCTCATTGCCTCACCAAAGTCTTCAATTAAGAGCAAATGGCAATAAGATTTCATGAGATGAACTTGGAATTAGTTACCCTCTCATCGGAGTGCAGTGGAAGTCTTTCATGGTCCAAGTCCACCTTTTTCCTTTCAATCCTCCTTCGAGACTAAATTATCAAACTCAAGCACAAGGTTAGTCTCAAAGGGTCAAGTTGTAACACATCTCCCCCTGAACATGTGCATCACTTTGCAACGGACTTGTGAGGTCCAGGGAGTGTTTGTACAACTTGAGCACCATAATAAGCAACATAATGCAAAAAAAAGGAACATGATCAAAAGCATAACTACATGTATGCTACAATTCAATCCAGGTTCCGCGAATCTAAGACATTTAGCTCACTACGCAACCTGCAAAAGGTCTTCTCATCTAGAGGCTTAGTGAAGATATCGGCTAGCTGGTTCTCGGTGCTAACATGAAACACTTCGATATCTCCCTTTTGCTGGTGGTCTCTCAAAAAGTGATGCCGGATGTCTATGTGCTTTGTGCGGCTGTGCTCAACAGGATTCTCCGCCATGCGGATAGCACTCTCATTGTCACATAGGAGTGGGACTTTGCTTAGATTGTAGCCAAAGTCCCGGAGAGTTTGCCTCATCCAAAGTAGTTGCGCGCAACACTGACCTGCGGCAACGTACTCGGCCTCAGCGGTGGATAGGGCAACGGATGTTTGTTTCTTAGAGTTCCATGACACCAGGGACCTTCCTAAGAATTGGCACGTCCCCGATGTACTCTTCCTATCGACCTTACATCCAGCATAGTCGGAGTCTGAGTATCCAACTAAGTCAAAGGTAGACCCTTTTGGATACCAGAGCCCGAAGCAAGGCGTAGCAACCAAATATCTAAGAATTCGCTTCACCGCCACTAAGTGACACTCCTTAGGATCGGATTGAAATCTAGCACACATGCACACGCTAAGCATAATATCCGGTCTACTAGCACATAAGTAAAGCAAAGAACCTATCATTGACCGGTATGCTTTTTGATCAACGGACTTACCTCCTTTGTTGAGGTCGGTGTGTCCGTCGGTCCCCATTGGCGTCTTTGCGGGCTTGGCGTCCTTCATCCCAAACCGCTTTAGCAGATCTTGCGTGTACTTCGTTTGGGAGATGAAGGTGCCTTCCTTGAGTTGCTTCACTTGGAACCCAAGGAAGTAGTTCAACTCGCCCATCATCGACATCTCGAATTTCTGCGTCATCACCCTGCTAAACTCTTCACAAGACTTTTGGTTAGTAGAACCAAATATTATGTCATCGACATAAATTTGGCACACAAACAAATCACCATCACATGTCTTTGTAAAAAGAGTTGGATCGGCCTTCCCAACCTTGAAAGCATTAGCAAGTAAAAAGTCTCTAAGGCATTCATACCATGCTCTTGGGGCTTGCTTAAGTCCATAGAGCGCCTTAGAGAGCTTACACACGTGGTCTGGGTACCGTTCATCCTCGAAGCCAGGGGGTTGCTCCACGTACACCTCCTCCTTGATTGGCCCGTTGAGGAAAGCGCTCTTCACATCCATTTGGTACAACCTGAAAGAATGGTGAGCGGCATATGCTAGCAAAATACGAATGGACTCTAGCCTAGCCACAGGAGCAAAGGTCTCCTCAAAGTCCAAACCTGCGACTTGGGCATAACCTTTTGCCACAAGTCGAGCCTTGTTCCTCGTCACCACCCCGTGCTCGTCCTGTTTGTTGCGGAACACCCACTTGGTTCCCACAACATTTTGCTTCGGACGAGGCACCAGTGTCCAAACTTCATTGCGCTTGAAGTTGTTTAGCTCCTCTTGCATGGCCAACACCCAGTCCGGATCTAGCAAGGCCTCCTCTACCCTGAAAGGCTCAATAGAAGAGACAAAAGAGTAATGCTCACAAAAATTAACTAATCGAGATCGAGTAGTTACTCCCTTGCTAATGTCACCCAGAATTTGGTCGACGGGATGATCCCTTTGAATCATCGCTCGAACTTGGGTTGGAGGTGCCGGTTGCACTTCTTCCTCCATCACATGATTATCTTGTGCTCCCCCTTGATCGAGCGCCTCCACTTGAGGTACCTGTTCGTCATCTTCGGTTGGGGGATGCACCATAGTTGAGGAAGAAGGTTGATTTCGTTCATCTTGTTCCTGTGGCCGTACTTCTCCAATCGCCATGGTCCGTATAGCGGCCGTCGGAACATCTTCTTCATCTACATCATCACAATCAACAACTTGCTCTCTTGGAGAGCCATTAGTCTCATCAAATACAACGTCGCTAGAGACTTCAACCAAACCCGATGATTTGTTGAAGACTCTATACGCCTTTGTATTTGAGTCATAACCTAACAAAAACCCTTCTACAGCTTTGGGAGCAAACTTAGAATTTCTACCCTTCTTCACTAGAATGTAGCATTTACTCCCAAATACACGAAAGTACGATACATTGGGTTTGTTACCGGTTAGTAGCTCATACGACGTCTTCTTGAGGAGGCGATGAAGGTAGACCCTGTTGATGGCGTGGCACGCCGTGTTCACGGCTTCCGTCCAAAAGCACTCGGGGGTCTTGAACTCTCCTAGCATCGTCCTCGCCATGTCGATGAGCGTCCTGTTCTTCCTCTCTACCACACCATTTTGCTGTGGTGTGTAGGGAGCGGAGAACTCGTGCTTGATCCCTTCCTCTTCAAGGAACTCCTCCACTTGAAGGTTCTTGAACTCGGACCCGTTGTCGCTTCTTATCTTTTTCACTTTGAGCTCAAACTCATTTTGAGCTCTCCTGAGGAAGCGTTTGAGAGTCCCTTGGGTTTCAGATTTTTCCTGCAAAAAGAACACCCAAGTGAAGCGGGAAAAGTCATCAACAATAACTAAACCATACTTACTTCCTCCTATGCTCAGATAGGCGACAGGTCCGAAGAGGTCCATATGCAGCAGCTCCAGGGGTCTTGAAGTGGTCATCACGTTCTTGCTGTGATGTGCTCCTCCCACTTGTTTACCTGCTTGACAAGCTGCACAAGGTCTATCTTTTTCGAAATGCACGTTAGTCAAACCTATCACGTGTTCTCCCTTTAGAAGCTTGTGAAGGTTCTTCATCCCCACATGTGCTAAGCGGCGATGCCACAGCCAGCCCATGCTAGTCTTAGCTATTAAGCATGCATCTAGACCGGCCTCTTCTTTTGCAAAATCAACTAAATAAAGTTTGCCGTCTAATACACCCTTAAAAGCTAATGAACCATCACTTCTTCTAAAGACAGACACATCTATATTTGTAAATAGACAATTATATCCCATATGACATAATTGACTCACAGATAGCAGATTGTATCCAAGACTCTCTACTAAAAATACATTAGAGATAGAATGCTCATTAGAAATCGCAATTTTACCTAAACCTTTTACCTTGCCTTGATTCCCATCACCGAATACAATTGAATCTTGGGAATCTTTATTCTTGACGTAGGAGGTGAACATCTTCTTCTCCCCCGTCATATGGTTTGTGCATCCGCTGTCGATAATCCAGCTTGAACCCCCGGATGCATAAACCTGCAAGGCAAATTTAGGCTTGGGACTTAGGTACCCAACTCTTGTTGGGTCCTACAAGGTTAGTCACAATTTCCTTAGGGACCCAAATGCAAGTTTTATCACCTTTGCATTTTGCCCCTAACTTCCTAGCAATTACTTTTCTATCCTTTCTACAAATTGCAAATGAAGCATTCAAAGCACAATAAATTGTAGAGGGTTCATTCACTACTTTTCTATGAACATTTGCAACATTTCTTTTAGAAACAACATTTCTCCTAGTAACATTTCTATTATACACATAAGAAGAACTAGGAGCACACATGGCATGAGAATCATAAACATATGAATCAAAAGCATCATAACTTCTATTTCTAGTTTGTCTTTTATCATGATACAAAAAGGCATGGTTCCTTTTAGCACTAGTAGCCATAGGGGCCTTCCCTTTCTCCTTGGCGGGAATGGGAGCCTTATGACTTGTTAAGTTCTTGGCTTCCCTCTTGAAGCCAAGTCCATCCTTAATTGAGGGGTGTCTACCAACCGTGTAGGCATCCCTAGCAAATTTTAGTTTTTCAAAATCACTTTTGCTAGTCTTAAGTCGAGCATTAAGACTAGCTACTTCATCACTCAATTTTGAAATGGAAACTAAGTGTTCACTACAGGCATTAATATCAACATCCTTACACCTAGTGCAAATTTCAACATGTTCAACACAAGAGTTGGATTTATTTGCTACTTCTAATTTAGCATTTAAATCATTGTTGACACCTTTCAAAGTAGAAATGGTTTCATGACAAGTAGATAGTTCAAAAGAAAGCATTTCATTTCTTTTAACCTCTAAAGCATAGGATTTTTGTGCCTCAACAAATTTATCATGCTCTTCATACAACAAATCCTCTTGCTTTTCTAAAAGTATATTCTTTTCATTCAAGGCATCAATTAATTCATTAATTTTGTCTATCTTAGATCTATCTAAGCCCTTGAACAAACATGAATAATCTACTTCATCCTCATCACTAGATTCGTCCTCACTTGAAGAAGCATAGGTAGAGTTGCGAGTACATACCTTCTTCTCCCTTGCCATAAGGCATGTGTGACGCTCGTTGGGGAAGAGGGTTGATTTGTTGAAGGCGGTGGCGGCGAGTCCTTCATTGTCGGAGTCGGATGAGGAGCAATCCGAGTCCCACTCCTTGCCTAGATGCGCCTCACCCTTTGCCTTCTTATAATGCTTCTTCTTTTCCCTCTTGTTTCCCTTTTCCTGGTCACTTTCATTATCAGGACAGTTAGCAATAAAATGACCAAGCTTACCGCATTTGAAGCATGATCGCTTCCCCTTGGTCTTAGTCTTGCTCGGCTGTCCATTGCGACCCTTTAGCACCGTCTTGAAGCGCTTAATGATGAGAGCCATTTCTTCATCATTAAGCCCGGCCGCCTCAATTTGCGCCACCTTGCTTGGTAGTGCCTCCTTGCTCCTCGATGCCTTGAGAGCAATGGGTTGAGGCTCGTGGATTGGACCGTTCAACGCATCATCGACGTACCTTGCCTCCTTGATCATCATCCGCCCGCTCACGAATTTTCCAAGTACTTCTTCGGGCGTCATCATCGTGTACCTGGGGTTCTCACGAATATTGTTCACGAGATGAGGATCAAGAACGGTAAATGACCTGAGCATTAGGCGGACGACGTCGTGATCCGTCCAACGCGTGCTTCCGTAGCTCCTTATCTTGTTGATAAGGGTCTTGAGCCGGTTGTAAGTTTGAGTTGGCTCTTCTCCCCTTATCATGGCGAATCGTCCAAGCTCGCCCTCCACCAACTCCATCTTGGTGAGCATGGTGATGTCGTTCCCCTCGTGAGAGATCTTGAGGGTGTCCCATATCTGCTTGGCATTGTCCAAGCCGCTCACCTTATTGTACTCTTCCCTGCACAAAGATGCTAAGAGAACAGTAGTAGCTTGTGCATTTTTATGAATTTGTTCATTGATAAACATAGGGCTATCCGAGCTATCAAATTTCATTCCATTCTCTACAATCTCCCATATGCTTGGATGGAGAGAGAATAAATGACTACGCATTTTGTGACTCCAAAATCCGTAGTCCTCCCCATCAAAATGTGGAGGTTTACCAAGAGGAATGGAAAGCAAATGCGAATTCGAACTATGTGGAATACGAGAATAATCAAATGAAAAGTTCGAATTAACCGGTTTCCTTTGTTTGTCGTGGTCGTCGTTCTTTTGGGAAGAAGAGGACTCATCGCTGTCGTAGTAGACGATCTCCTTGATGCGTCTTGTCTTCTTCTTCTTCCCATCTCTTCGCTTGTGGCCCGAGCCCGAGTCATTGGACTTGTCATCCCTTGGCTCGTTGACGAAGGACTCCTTCTCCTTGTCGTTTATCACAATTCCCTTCCCCTTAGGATCCATCTCTTCGGGCGGTTAGTCCCTTTCTTGAAGAGAACGGCTCCGATACCAATTGAGAGCACCTAGAGGGGGGGGTGAATAGGTGATCCTGTAAAAGTTCAAAACTTAAGCCACAAAAACTTGTTAAGGGTTAGCATAAGTATGGCCAAGTGGCTAGAGAGAACTCAAAACACGATAACCACAAGAAAGCAATCACAGAGTTGACACGGTGGTTATCCCGTGGTTCGGCCAAGTACAAAACTTGCCTACTCCACGTTGTGGCGTCCCAACGGACGAGAGTTGCACTCAACTCCTCTCAAGTGATCCAATGATCAACTTGAATACCACGGTGTTTTTCTTTCCTTTGATCTTTTCCCGTTTGCGAGGAATCTCCACAACTTGGAGTCTCTCGCCCTTACAATTAAGTTCACAAAGAATACGGAGTAAGGTGGGAATGAGCAACGCACACAAGACTCGAAAATCAGAGCAACAACACGCACACAAGTCGCAACAAGAGCTCGCAACGCAACACAAAGAGTTCACAACTCCACAAGAGCTCTATATGCTATCACAATGAAACGAATGCGTGAGATTGATGTCTTGGTGCTTAGAAGAGTTGTAGGAATGCTTGGTATACTCCTCCATGCGCCTAGGGGTCCCTTTTATAGCCCCAAGGCAGCTAGGAGCCGTTGGGAACAAATCTGGAAAGCCATCTTTGCCTTCTGTCTCGTGGCGCACCGGACAGTCCGGTGCACACCGGACACTGTCCGGTGCCCGATTTGTTTCCTTAAATGGCGAAGCCGACCGTTGCCGACCGTTGCAGATCTGGCGCACCGGACAGTCCGGTGCACACCGGACAGTCCGGTGCTTCCTTCCGACCGTTGGCTCGGCCACGTGTCGCGCGCCGATCGCGCGGCCGACCGTTGGCCCGACCGACCGTTGGCTCACCGGACAGTCCGGTGCACACCGGACAGTCCGGTGAATTTTAGCCGAAGTCGCCGGAGAAAAAACCGAGAGCGGCCTCTTCGGCCGAGGCAGCCTGGCGCACCGGACACTGTCCGGTGCACCACCGGACACTGTCCGGTGCACCACCGGACAGTCCGGTGCCCCAGACCGAAGCAGCCCCTTGGCTGTACACAGCCAAGTCTTCTCTTCTCTTCTTCTATCTGTTTCTAACACTTAGACAAATATATTAGTACACAAAACCAATGTACTAAGGCTTAGAAACATACCTTAACTTGTGATTTGCACTTTGATCATCCTTGGGCATATTTTCACATTTAAGCACTTGTGTTTGCACTCAATCACCAAAATACTTAGAAATGGCCCAAAGGCACATTTCCCTTTCACACACCTACATAGATTTTGGGAAAGATCAACGCTCATGAGATGTACATGCACATCAACGACAAAGATGAGTCATCTTCCAAAAGAAAGGATTTGGCTCTCAAAGCAAATCAAGAAAGAAAAGGAAAAGCAAAAATACAAGTTGAGGAAGAATCCTCAAGTGATGATGACCTTGATGCTAACATTGCCTTGATGATAAGGAAGACCACCAAGATGCTGAAGAAGCTCAACAGAGAAGGCATCACATTTGATTCAAGAAAGAAGAAATTCTTTTCCAACAAAAGAAAGCCCATTTCTGAGATGGATTGCTACAACTGTGGAGAGCTCGGCCATCTTGCTCATCAATGTAACAAGCCCAAGAAGAACAAGTTCAAGGGCAAGAAAGAAGATGACAGCGATGATGAAAAGAAGGAAAAGAAATTCTTCAAGAGGAAGGATGGGAAGCAAAAGAGGTTCCACAAGAAGAAGAATGGAAAGGCATATATTGTTGGTGACTGGCTCACTAACATTGAGTCATCAAGTGGATCTTCTTCAAGTGAAGAAGAGAATGATGAAAAAGTTGCCGCCATCACCGGGGACTTCTGTTCACCACCACCATCGCCATCATCAACTTCTCACCTATGCCTCATGGCTAGAGGTGAACGGAAGGTACAAAATGATATTGATATTACTGATGATAGTGATAGTGATAGTGATGAGGAATTTGCTTCACCTTCATATGATGAGCTAGCTTACTTGCTTAAAGAATATACTCAAATTATTAGAAAGTCAAAAGCTAAATGTGATAGGTTGAAAAATGAAAATGAATCTTTAAATGCCAAATATGACATAGTTATGAAAGCTAGTGATGAAATAAAAGAAGAAAATAAAACTATGTCATCAACTGTAAATGAGCTCACAATCTCCCTAAAAGATGCTAAGGATAAATGTGACAAATTAAATGAAGCTAATAGGGAGTTGCAAGATAGACTAGTAAAAATCAAGGAAGACTATACTCAGATTAAATTTGATCATGACAATCTTCTTGTTGAAAATGAACTTTTATCTTGCAAAACACATGAGGCTATTAACCCTGTTGTTAAGATTGATGTAGCAAACTCATGTGATGATTTGAGTCAAGAAGAGCAAACTAGTCTACATGATGAATTGACTGAAAAAGTTGAAGTCTTGACTTTAGACAACCAAAAATTGAAGAAATACTTGACTGATGCAACTACTAAAGGAAAGGTTGCTATTGAGAACAATGATTTCAACAATGAGTTGGCAGTGGATAATGAAAGGCTTAAAAATGAGGTCAAGAAACTAAAGAGTGAAAATGAACATCTTGCAACAAGTGTGCAAAAGTTCAACAAGGGTCAATACCTCCAAAATGAGCTGCTTATGAACACTGTCATAAAAAACAACAAGAGTGGTATTGGATACAATGCTTTTGTACAAAAGAAAGCTACTACTCAATACAAGCCTAAGCAGACTCACAAGCCTATCAAATGCTTTGAGTGTGGAAATGAAGGTCATTTTGCCCACAACTGCAAAGCCAAACCACCAGCTCCCTTGCCTAAGCACTCAAGACCATTTGCTTTCAATGCTCATTATGTTCTAAGAAAGGTTGCAAATGGGAAGGTCAAAGTTACATTCCTAGGTCCACCAAACAAGAGTAGACCTAGACAAATTTGGGTTGCAAAGTCCTTGATTGAGAAAGTCACTGGTCCTATGCAATATAGGCCCCTCAAAACTTAAGCTTGAATTGTCTGTGGATGTAGGTGAACTACAAGACCGGTGGGAGCCATTGGGTTATTGACAGTGGATGCACACAACATATGACAGGCAACCCACGGATGTTCACCTCACTTGATGAGAATGTTGATGGACAAGATAAAATCACATTTGGAGACAATTCAAAAGGAAAAGTGCAAGGACTTGGCAAGGTGGCAATTTCAAATGATTTATCAATATCAAATGTTCTCTTGGTTGCACCTTTGAGCTTCAATTTATTATCAGTGGGTCAACTCTGTGATCTTGGACTTCAATGCTTATTCACTCCAACAGAGGTTATTGTATCAAAGATGGATGATGAATCAATGGTGTTCAAGGGATTTAGATACAACAACCTCTACTTAGTGGATTTCACCTCAGAAGATGCAGACTTAAGAACTTGCCTCTTCACCAAAGCTTCACTTGGATGGCTTTGGCATAGGAGGCTTGCACATGTTGGGATGAGCACACTCAAGAAGGTATTAAAGAAAGACATGGTTAGAGGATTAAAGGATGTGGTGTTTGAAAAAGACAAGCCATGTAGTGCATGTCAAGCTGGAAAGCAAGTTGCTAATACACATCCTACTAAAGCTTTCATGTCAACATCAAGGCCACTGGAACTACTTCATATGGATTTATTTGGACCTACAAATTATGTAAGTGTCCGTGGCAATCTCTATTGCCTAGTGATTGTTGATGACTTCTCAAGGTACACTTGGGTGTTCTTTCTCCATGACAAATCTGAAGTTACATCTATATTCAAGAAGTTTGCCAAGAAAGCACAAAATGAATTTGATTGCAAGATCAAGAAGATTAGAAGTGATAATGGCAAATAATTTGACAACACCAACATTCATGAGTACTGTGATGAAATTGGGATCAAGCATGAAGTATCTGCAACATACACACCTCAACAAAATGGAGTTGTTGAAAGGAAAAATAGGACCTTGATCACACTTGCAAGAACAATGATTGATGAGTATAACACACTGGAGAGGTTTTGGGCCGAAGCTGTCAACACTGCATGTTATGCATCAAACAGGCTATTTCCTCACCGACTACTTGCGAAGACTCCCTATGAACTGCTAAATGGGAAAAAGCCAGACGTCTCCTTCTTCCGGGTGTTTGGGTGCAAATGCTACATCTACAAGAAACGCCATCACCTAGGGAAGTTTCAAAGACGTTGTGATATTGGTTTTCTTTTGGGTTATTAATTAAAGTCCAAAGCATATCGAGTATTCAACCATGCCACTGGCGTGGTAGAAGAAACATATGATGTGGAATTTGATGAGACTAATGGCTCCCAAGGAGAACTTGAAAATCTTGATGATGTAGGTGATGAGCCACTTAGGGAAGCAATGAAGAACATGCCAATTGGAGCTATCAAACCAAAAGAAGATGAAGAAGAGGTGCAAAACATTGACAGGCCTTCTTCATCAAATGTACCATAAGATGATGAAAAAGATGAGAGGCATGCAAATGAAGATACATTTGTCTCTCATGAACAAGCAAGGGTACAAGCCGAAGATGTTGATGCTCCAGGATCTTCTTCCCAAGTGGTTGACAGGAGAAACTCATCACTACTTCAAGCTCATCCTCAAAACCAAATCATCGGGAGTCCTTCACAAGGGGTTATTACTCGATCACATAGACATGCTTCTTTTATTGAACATCACTCCTTTGTTTCTTGTGTTGAGCCTACTTGTATAGATGAGGCGCTACAGGATCCGGACTGGGTGAATGCCATGCATGAAGAACTTAACAACTTCACCCGTAACGAAGTTTGGACCCTGGAGAAGCCCCCACAAGATGCAAGAATCATTGGAACAAAGTGGGTGTTCAGATGGGTGTTCAGAAACAAACAAGACGATCAAGGTGTGATTGTAAGGAACAAGGCAAGACTTGTTGCAAAGGGATTCTCTCAAGTTGAAGGCTTAGATTTTGGAGAGACCTTTGCACCGGTTGCTCGATTGGAAGCCATCTGTATCCTACTTGCATATGCATCATGCTATGATATAAAACTTTATCAAATGGATGTAAAAAGTGCATTTTTAAATGGCTTCATAAATGAACTTGTATATGTTGAGCAACCACCTGGATTTGAAGACCCTAGATATCCTAACCATGCTTACAGGTTGTCCAAGGCGCTATATGGGCTGAAGCAAGCTCCAAGGGCTTGGTATGAGCGCCTTCGCGACTTCCTCATCGAAAAGGGCTTCAAGATCGGGACCGTCGACACAACTCTATTCACAAATAAACATAACAGTGATATTTTCATTTGTCAAGTATATGTTGATGATATAATCTTTGGCTCAACAAATGACTATCATTGCAAGGAATTTGGTGAGTTGATGTCGAAGGAGTTCGAGATGTCAATGATTGGTGAGCTAACGTACTTCCTCGGCTTTCAAGTCAAGCAAATGAAAGATGGTAACTTTCTCTCACAAGAGAAGTATACCAAAGACTTGTTGAAAAGGTTCAACATGGAGAAGTGCAAACCAATCAAGACCCCCATGCCTACAAATGGACATCTCGACTTAGATGAGGTAGGTAACCCGGTTAATCAAATTCTCTACCGTTCTATGATTGGTAGTTTATTGTACCTTACCGCATCTAGGCCCGATATCATGTTTAGTGTCTGCATGTGTGCTAGATTTCAATCTAATCCTAAGAAAGTTCATCTTCGAGCTGTTAAGAGAATTCTTAGGTATCTCAGGCACACCACAAGCGTTGGTCTGTGGTATCCCAAAGGAGCTACTTTTGATTTAATTGGCTATTCCGATTCGGATTATGCCGGTTGCAAAATTGATAGGAAAAGTACTTCTCGGGGATGCCATCTGCTTGGTAGATCACTAGTTTCATGGACATCCAAAAAGCAAAATAGTGTTGCCTTGTCAACTGCCGAAGCGAAATACATTGTCGCAGGTGCTTGTTGCACACAAAGTTTATATATGAAACAAACTCTTCTAGACTATGGCGTAGTTCTAGAAAAGGTACCTTTGTTGTGTGATAATGAGAGTGCTGTTAAAATTGCTAATAATCCTGTACAACACTCTCGCACCAAGCACATTGATACCCGTCATCACTTCCTTAGAGATCATGTTGCTAAAGGAGATATCATTTTAGAAGGAGTGAGGTCGGAAGATCAATTAGCGGATATTTTCACTAAGCCACTTGATAAGACCCGCTTTTGCATGTTGAGGAATGAACTAAATATTCTTGATCTCAGAAATTTTATGTAAAATGTCAAATGGTGTTGTCAAGCTTGCATTGCATGTTTAAATTTCTTGTATTGCATCTAGGGCTTGTCTAACCTAGTTGAGATAACCGCCAACAAAGCGAGTGAAAAAGCTTAACTCGGATCAAACTTGACAAGTCTTAGTTTTAAGCTTTTAGCACTTAAATTCTTACTTTTTATGCAATTGTTGGTTCTTGAAATACGCATGAGGTACTGCACTTAGGGGGAGTATTCAAAACTCAAATCACTCATGAAAACCCCTAGTGCAAGGCCAAAATGCAAATTTCACCATTTGCCTATTTTCTCTAAAAATTATCTAGCCTATGGCAAAATATTTTGAAAATTATGAGAAAAGTATATGAGGGTGCCAATACCTGTCCCAACAAGTGTTATTTTGTGTGTTTATAAGTTGGGATTTGGTTTGGTTGGGAAGTAGATAGAAAAATTCAAAAAAATCCAAATTTACCCTCTGTCTGGGCTCACCGGACAGTCCGGTGTGCACCGGACACTGCACTGTGCAATGTCCGGTGCACCGGCAGCCACGCGCTAAAATTCCTCTCTCCTGTGCGCTGTCCGGTGGTTCACCAGACAGCTACTGTGCGCTGTCCGGTGTGCACCGGACAGGCACTGTAGACTGTCCGGTGCGCCCATATCCGGTTTTTAAAAAACCTTTTCCCTCTCGCGCCCGAGGCCTGGCAGTCACTTCTCTCTGTTCTCTGCCCCTTTCTCACGGCCTCTGGCGATCACTTCCTCGCTGGCGACCACCCCTCCTCTCCGGCGACCTCTTCACCGGCGGTGTCCAAGTGCATCACCCCTTCCCTCTCTGGTGAGTACCCTCTTCTCTCTCTCTTTCCCCTTTTATCTCTGTGCTCCTGTCACCAGTGAAGACCCCTTCTTCCACCCCTGTGTGTCAACTTCAAATTCTTGTGAAATCCTGTGAAACCAAGTTGTGGTTTGTGTTCCTCTGTGTGCCTTGAACATTCTTGTAGGTTCTCAGCTCCTTAGGGAGGGTTTCACAGCATAAATTGACTCAATCTCCCAAAACCTAATTCACCGCACGCCAAGTGTTCGGTGAAATGTCCAAACCAGCCAAAAATGCTCCAATTGAACCCAAATTTTTCAGGCACCTTCACAACACCTCCAGTAACATATTCGCACAATTTCACACCCATCCAACATTCCAGGCTTTAATTTCACCAAATTCCCCGTTTCGAGCGATCGTTTCCGAGCCGAGTGCCCAAATCTCATTTTCTTCACCTAAATTCAAACCAAGCACACAATTCACTCCTATTCACCCATATAAACCTATTCGTGAAGTATCGGCTCAATTCCATGTCATTTCGTGCCTCAATTCAAATTCCAAACCTCCTATGGCTCTATTTATCGTTCAAACGCCGTTTTCACGTCGTTTGACCTCTCGTTCGCCTTATCTCTCGTTTTCTGTGCCATCTTTTCTGTGTATGTATTTATTCACATTTCATATATTTATGACTATGTGACTAATACGTGCTCACCTCTTCTATCATTTGAGTGACCTTGACTGCCCGTGTGTCGTTTCCTGTCCTACCTGGATTGTCACCTCTCGTGTGAGCTTTCCAGGTAGTCATCTCATCCTTTGATATTCTATCGGATATTATCAACCTGTGCTTAGCCTCTTTCTCTCATTTGCAGTCGTTAGGTCAGGATGCCGCGCACGAAGAATGTGTCGGTGCCAGGGGGAGGCGATGGTGAGGATCCTCGTCGCCCCTTCAGGCAGGTCAAGGGCAAGACAGTACACTTGGAGCAACAGGAAGGCCGCAAGAAGCGGCGTATGGACAGAGCAGCCCGTGCAGGCCGAGCTTGGAGATCAGCCTCAGACACCTTCAGATCAGATTGCGTACCGTGTTCGTCGTCTCGCCTCCCGGCCTCGCTCCTCCTCTACCACCACTGCTTCAGCTTCCACTCCACCTCCCACTTTGCCTGCTCCTGTCACCCCTGTTGCACCATCTACCACATCCACTACACCAGCTTCCACTGCTCCTCCTCCCGCTCCTGTTTCCGCTCCTCCTATTCCACCTGCTCGTTTCCGGGAGCGCGATGAGACTGAGGTGGGACCTCTGGCTGCTGATCCCCGGTTGTTTGACCTTCAGCGTGCTACAGCGGCTCGGGTTCGTAGGTTCAGATACGTACCCATGGATTCTTGGTTACCGGCTCAGAGGGACCCTGCTGCAGTTAACCTCTTCAGCACCAGGATTCAGGAATCTTTCTTCAGGGCACAGATGTCTGCACAGATTGCTCTGTGAGTGCACCGACTTTTGGATCTCCCAGCTTTTCTGCTAGCCGCCGGTGCTGACTCTGAGGTGCACCTCACATATCTGCCTGGCCTTCTGACTCTTTTGACTACCAGCGACAGGTATGTTGAGGAGTGGGTCCGAGTTTTCTACGCGACTGTATGGATAGACCCAGATCATCACTGGATGAGGTTTCGTTTTGAGCGAGAGGATGTCACTATTACTGCCAGTCAGATTCGCCAGCTCTTTGGATTTCACGAGTCGTCGACTCGACTTTACAGCTTATGCTACGACACCTCTGACCCTCCTCGTCGCCCTCACGGCAGTGTGGCTCTGGGTACAGCTCACGTCGCGGCTCTGTTCCGCCCGCCCTTCTCAGATGGGTCGCGACGTTCACCGACAGATTTCACTACAGCAGCCAAGTTCTTATTTCAGCTTATGAGACGAACTCTTCTGCCGAGGAAGGGATACAGGGAGGCTACCACACATATTCAGCTCTGGCTCCTTGGTGCCCTGGTCTCTCACTCTGAGTTTGATGTTGTTGACTTCCTTATTTGTGAGATTGAGGACACCGCATTGGATGGTATGCATGCTCGACGTCAGCTGCCATATGCTCACTACTTGTGCCACATTTTTGCT
This sequence comes from Zea mays, assembly GCF_902167145.1. NCBI lineage: Eukaryota > Viridiplantae > Streptophyta > Magnoliopsida > Poales > Poaceae > Zea > Zea mays. The sequence goes on from NC_050097.1 coordinate 208,521,947, forward strand.
CAGCTGATTCGGCCTCCACAGTTCCAGGGCACACTTGAGGCCTCACGCCTTGTTTTTGGATCCTACCGTCCAGCGCCTGAGGATCTTGTGCGGCTGTGTCAGCTTCTGCTTCTGTTTTCGACACTCAGGCCGAGGATGCTGCTATTCACCAGTTCGAAGCTCAGGATGCAGCAGTTGATGATGATGATGATGATGATTTTGGGATTCCACCTCCGCCTCCGCCTCATATGCATCCACACTCACATGAACATGAGGTTGGGAGTTCTAGTGCTACCCCTGCTGCCCCTCCTGCGATTGACACTGCTCTTGCTTCGATTCTCCAGACACTCACTCAGCAGCAGGCTCACTTGGCAGCCGAGCAGACCCGCCAGGCAGCAGCCCATCAGCAGTTATCCGAGAGGATGCTCTCGATGTTTCAGACCATCCAGGACAGGCAGGATTCCCTTCAGCAGCAGCTCCTTCAGGATCGGGCTGAGAGCAGGGCCTTCATGACTCTTATGCTACAGCGCTCTGGAGTATCAATTCCCCCGGTTCAGTCTGCACCGCCTCCACCGCTTCAGGCTCCTGTTGTGCCAGCGATTCAGTTAGGACCCCCTCTTCCTTCTGTTGGTCCTTCTTCCTCTCCGCTCCGGCCGGTCACCCTGGCTTTCACGTCACCAGTTCTCAGCTTCGTCTGCCCTCAGCCGTCAGTGCCACCAGCTTCTGCTGTTACCACTACTACTATGGCGGTGTCTGCGACCACTTCAGATCCGGCAGTTTCTGCAGCGCAGCTTCAGTCTGAGTCAGTACCAGCTCTAGCTTCTACAGCAGATCCTGGATCCGAGACTGACTCTGACCCCTAGCTGGCGTTCGCACTACTGCCTCGACCGCGACCGGATGCGCCCCTGCCACCTCCTCCTGCTTCAGATGTGTAGGTTCGGGTACCCTTTTGGTGTTTGACGCCAAAGGGGGAGAGATATGAGTTGTGAGAGTTAGGGGGAGTTAGGGAGCTAGTAGAGAGTCATTTTGATGTAATATATGTGCTTGTTACTCTCTGTACTAGCTTGGTGCTTTTGGCTCACAAACTCTATATATACTCTCGATGCTTATGATTGACTGTGTGTATTATGTTTTCACCTTATATTTTATCACCAGTCTTTTAGTTCTTGTTCATCGATTTGATTTTACTTTTAAATGAACAAGAAACTTACGATGTGTATGCGATCATTCTTATTACTATGGTACACATTCTTTCTGTCAAAGATTACTGAGTATAACTAATCATCTTTTCTATTGACAGAAACTCCAAAACAAACTACTCTCACAAATCTTGTAGGGTTGTCATCAATCACCAAAAAGGGGGAGATTGAAAGCATCTAGGCCCCTGGTTGGTTTTAGTGATTAATGATAACGTAATGTTATATGTGACTAACGTGTGTTTTTGCAGAGACAAATGGTAAGTTAGGTCGCATTAAAGGTAGAAGTGCTACAACGGTGAAAACAATCCCGGAGATAAGAACTCGAAGCGACGGCTAAAACGACGAAACAAAAGGTGAAGGACTACAGAGTCCGAGTGTCAAGGAGATGTGGACACTCGTGATTTAGTTAGGTCTTTTATTCTCTTTTAGTCGTACTATAAAGAGGGGTTGTCGATGAGTAGTTTGACCAAGAGAGTTCTAGTGTAGTGTTGGTGCACAATCACACTCACATACAGTGCTAGGTGTCACTCTAGAACTCACTCACAAGTTAGAACGAAAACCAATTTGAAAAATCAGCTGAAAAACAAGAGGTAGGATTTCTGGCCCTGGGGAACCGGATTGTCCAATGTGCACCGGACTGTCCGGTGCACCATCTGCCAGGTGGGCCAGGCTGGCCCAGGGGAAGGTCTCCCCGGGCAGCAAAACCTAAGAGCGCAAGTTTCAGAAGTGAATTATAGTGGTGCACTGAACAGTGCACCGGACAATGCACCGGACTGTCCGTTGTGCCATGAGTCCAACGGCTAACTGTCAGAACTAGCCGTTGGAAACGACTGTTGGCGCACCGGTGGCACATCGTTGGCGCACCGGTGGCGCACCGGACTGTCCGGTGCGCCAGTGCGCAGTAAAATGCCTGTAACGGCTAGTTGGTGGGTGAGGGCTATTTATACCCCCTCCACCCACCATATTCAATGTCTTGCACCCCACATTTATTCCAGCACATTGCTAGAGCATTGCAAGCACCAAAAGCCTAGTGAGGAGATTAGAGAATCTTAATCCCGCATTTGTTCCTCATTAGCGCTAGCGAGAGCCACCTAGAGCACACACCACTTGCATTAGGCTTCTCTTGGTCAAGCGAAAGTCTACGGCTTGTTACTTTTGGTGATCGGCATCACCTAGACGGCTTGGTGGCGTTGGGAGCTCGGTGATCACCGTGAAGATCTTGTTGGTGACCCGACTCAAGTTTGTAAGCGGTCTCGAGGGATCCACCGCGCCGGAGTGGCAAAGGATCATCTCGTAGTGAGCACTTGGTTCTTGCGAGGACCAAGAGGGAGCGATACCCTTGCGCGGGTGCTCCAACGAGGACTAGTGGAGAGTGCCGACTCTTTGATACCTCGGGAAAAATTGGAGGAGTCTTCTAAACCTTGCTTCACATTCCGCACTTAATTCAAGCACTTTGCATTGTGTATTTGTTTAGCAAGTATTTGAAGTATTGTCTTAGCATTATTGTATTTCTAGTATTATTATCTTAGTGCTAGTTGTTGGGGTGAAGTTGGGCTCTTGCTTAGCTCTTGCTTAGCTTTTAATTAGTATTGATTTTTAGAAAAGCCCAATTCACCCCCCCCCCTCTTGGGCATCGTGATCCTTTCAGGATGCCAAGCCCATCAGGACATCCATGGGAACCAATGGGCATCTCGACCTCGACACGGGAGGTAAATCCGTAGATTAAAAGGTATACCGATCGATGATAGGTCCTTTGCTTTATTTATGCGCTTCTCGACCAGACATTATGCTTTCCATATGCATGTGTGCAAGATTCCAAGCCGATCCTAAGGAAGCTCACCTTAGGGCCGTAAAACGAATCTTGAGATATTTAGTTTATACTCCTAAGTTTGGCCTTTGGTACCCCAGGGGATCCACATTTGATTTAATTGGTTATTCCGATGCTGATTGGGCAGGGTGTAAAATTAATAGAAAGAGCACATCGGGGACTTGCCAGTTCTTGGGAAGGTCTCTGGTGTCTTGGGCTTCAAAGAAGCAAAATTCTGTGGCTCTTTCTACCGCCGAAGCCGAATATATTGCCGCAGGCCATTGTTGCGCGCAATTGCTCTGGATGAGGCAAACCCTTAGGGACTATGGTTACAAATTAACCAAAGTTCCTCTTCTATGTGATAATGAGAGTGCAATCCGCATGGCGGATGATCCCGTTGAGCATAGCCGCACTAAACACATAGCCATTCGGTATCATTTTCTAAGGGATCACCAACAAAAGGGGGATATCGAGATTGCATATATTAACACCAAAGAACAATTAGCCGATATCTTTACCAAGCCACTAGATGAACAAACATTTAACAAACTTAGGCATGAGCTAAATATTCTTGATTCTCGGAATTTCTTTTGATGTTTTGCACACATAGCTCATTAATATACTTTTGATCATGTCTCTTTTATATACTATGACTAATGTGTTTTCAAGTGTATTTCAAACCAAGTCATAGATTGAAAGGGAATTGGAGTCTTCGGCAAAGACAAAGGCTTCCACTCCACTCCATGCAACTCTCCAACTTTGGTATAATCTTCACTCTTATGTTATTTACCATAGGGAGAGAAAATAAAAGGGCTTATATTTCACTCAAGTATCCGTTTTTGGCGATTCATTCCAAAGGGGGAGAAAGTATTAGCCCAAAGCAAAAGGACCACACCACCACCAATTTCAAAAATTGTGAGTTAAGAAAAGACTTTTCAATTTGGTATCTTATTCTTGATAGAATTTCAAATTGGAACAACCCTTTCAAAACTAATATCTAAAACCCTCTTGAACACTAAGAGGAGGATTTGATTGAGGGGGAGTTTTGTTTAGTCAAAGGAAAAGCATTTGAAACAGGGGGAGAAAATTTCAAATCTTGAAAATGCTTCTCAAAAATCTTATTCATTTACCTTTGACTATTTGCAAAAGGACTTTGAAAAAGATTTTACAAAAGAATTTGCAAAAACAAAATATGTGGTGCAAGCGTGGTCCAAAATGATAAAAATAAAGAAATCAATCCATGCGCATCTTATAAGAATTTATTGGTTCAATTCTAAGTAATCTTTGCACTTACATTATACAAACTAGTTCAATTATGCACTTCTATATCTGCTTTGGTTTGTGTTGGCATCAATCACCAAAAAGGGTGAGATTGAAAGGGAAATATGCTTACACCTTTTCCAAATTGATTTTGGTGGTTGAAATGCCCAACACAAATAATTGGACTAACTAGTTTGCTCTAGATTATGAGTTCTACAGGTGCCAAAGGTTCACAACAAACCAATAAAAAGACCGAGAAAGGATTCAAATATAGAGAGCTAAAGTCAGTCGAAGTGTGCCCTGGTCTGGCGCACCGGACTGTCCGGTCACACCGGACAGTGTCCGGTGCACCAGGGACTCCAACTCCGAACTACTCACCTTCGGGAATTCTGGAGGTCGCTACGCTATAATTCACCGGACTGTCCGATGTAGCACCGGACAGTGTCCGATGGCGCACCGGACTGTCCGGTGTGCCAGCGGAGCAACGGCTACTTCGCGCCAACGGTTGTCTGCAGAAGGCATTAAATGCGCTACAGTGCGCGCCAGAGTCAGAGCAGAGCCAGACAGCGCACCAGACAATGAACAGTGCCTGTCCGGTGCACCACCGGACTGTCCGGTGGCCCAGAAGACAGAAGCTCCAACGGTCAGAATCCAACGGTTTGGTGACGTGGCAGGCGCACCGGACAATGTCCGGTGGCGCACCGGACTGTCCGGTGCGCCATGCGACAGCAGCCTTCACCAAACGGCTAGTTTGGTGGTTGGGGCTATAAATACCCCCAACCACCCACCATTCATTGCATCCAAGTTTTCAGACTTCCCACACTTTACAAGAGCTATAGCATTTAATACAAGACACACCAAAGAGATCAAATCCTCTCCCAAGTCCAAAGATCATTCCCAATCAAATAGTGACTAGTGAGAGAGTGACTTGTGTTCATTTGAGCTCTTGCGCTTGGATTGCTTCTTTTCTTTCTTCATTCTTTCTTGAGAACAACTCAATTGTAACTGAGGCAAGAGACACCAATTGTGTGGTGGTCCTTGCGGGGACTTTGTGTCCCGTTTGATTGAGAAGAGAAGCTCACTCGGTCTAAGTGACCGTTTGAGAGAGGGAAAGGGTTGAAAGAGACCCGGTCTTTGTGACCACCTCAACGGGGAGTAGGTTTGCAAAAACCGAACCTCGGTAAAACAAATCATTGTGTCTCACTCTTTATTTGCTCGCGATTTGTTTTTCACCCTCTCTCTCGGACTCGTTCATATTTCTAATGCTAACCCGGCTTGTAGTTGTGCTTAAGTTTATAAATTTCAGATTCTCCATATTCACTCCCCCTCTAGGCGACTTTCAAACTTCCTCTCCCGGGACCTTGTTAGGGGTGGTCCGGAGCTCACTTGGTGGGTTCGAACTCTATCCAATGGCTCTGGGTTGCTTTACTTCGGGGGTCTGGGTCATGCGTACAGGGGTCCTGCGCCTTCTGGGCCCGATGGCGTTCTCTCCGAGAACGGCACCTTAACTGCTCACAAGATACCCCTGGGGTTGTTCCCCGCGCGGCTATCCCTAGTCGCGCAGGCATTGTGCCTTCACACCGTAGTAGGGGGTACCCCTAATCCAGGGTACCGACACACTCTATCCATCGTTGCACGCTCATCCGGAAGAGAGAGGCAGGCTGAGAGCAGTACGATTGAATAAAATATATGGTCGTTGGTTTGATATACAGTAAATATTGATATAACTGAACCCTAACTCTAAACTAAACTGGGTTAGGTGATATATTCATAATATAGATGTTGGATCTAAGCCCATTACACACAGCACTATTACAATATATTCACTATATCTCTAACAAATATGACCGCAGACGATTATAATACAGGATAAAGATTATAATACATGATAAAGAATTTTGCTGAGAACCGTCCCTAGTGAATACGGACCACCAACACCACAGGGGACTGTCCATTTTTTAATGTTCCTGGGGCCACCAAGACAACAGGGGCTGGCCTCGGCTAGCAAAAGACAGTGTTCGCTTTGAATTAAAGTTAGCTGTTTAGACTGTTGCAGTTATAATTTATAGAGAAAAAACACCGTAGAAGCAGTAGAAACAGCTGCTGCAGCTATAATTCATAGAGAGAAAAACATCATAGAAGCAGCAGAAACATGTACCGATTCAAGCCAAACTGCTGAATAAAATGGAGATGACAGATGAGCGACTGATCGGATCGTTGGACATTGGACGCTTGATTATTCTCTGTAGTTGGTGGTGCCAATTTCTGAGTCTGCTGTCGAACATTGTTTGGTAAGATGGATGGTAAGTTAATTGTATAGATTTAACAAGTTAATTATAGAAAATATTAAATATTGGGTCAATGTTTTTAAAAATATTAGGAGTTTATTTTAAATCATCTTTTACAATGTCAAATCTGAGCAATTTAAATAAGGTTAGATCTATTCTAGGAGTTTTCTAAATGAACTCCCAATTTAGATTTTTGGTAAAGAAGAGAGAGAAAATACTTCTAGTACTTAAAAGTAAGAACTTGGTAAATCTCTCCAACTCGTAAGTTTCTATGGTCAAACGCGCCATTTTCGGTGTTTTTTTAAGATTATAGTAAATTGGATGCATAATTACATTTACAAAAAGTTCAAGCGGCAAGAAATAAAGAGACTATTAAAAAACTTTGGTTTGTTAGAAATAGTTTAGGATTCCCAATGCCAAATTTGTTTAGCAAGCTACTGCCAAAAAAACTATTAGAGAGAAATAAACTAAAGTTGCTACTTATTTTATTAACTCGCTAAATTTATGAATTTAGCAAGTTAATTAAAGAAATATCTAGAGTTGCTCTCAGTGGTTATTTCGAGTCAGCTTTTGTAATGATAGATATGAATAACTTTCATGCAATTCACGAGAAACAAATTCAAATATTTTTACAACCAAACAATGATAAAGTTACATATTGCAGCAAAATAAGATACATCGTACTATTAGCTGGAGTCCAGCGGATCACTTGTGTAACGCCAATGCCATTGCCAAGTATGCTGCCTGAGTGCACTCAGCATGCATGTTTCAGTTCTTGTAGGTTCTCAGGCTCTGAACGAATTCGTCTATGTACCTCTTGTGGCACTCGTCGTCTGCCACAATCTCCTGCATCCTCTTAGCATTGGCCACAAAGATCCTCTTGCTCTCTTCTTCGCACATGACAGCCCGTATCGCTGTGGCGATGTTGTCACCAAGGAACGCTTCGTCACTCTTCTCCTTCCGCACCTTGACTCCGACCTTCCGCTGCTCCATCACCCGCGCGGTGGACAGGTGGTCGACGAGAACTGGCATCATGACCAGAGGATGGCCGTACTGAAGCGCCTCGATGGTGGAGCCCCAGCCGCAGTGCATCATGAACGCGGCGACGGCGCCATGCCCCAGTATGCTGGTCTGAGGAACCCAGCCCGTGACGACGGAGCCACGGCCGCGCGTGCGCTCCTCGAAACCTGGCGGCAGGAGGTCCTCGTCGGGGTGGGCGACGCTAGGCCTCTTGAGGGCCCAGAGGAAGCGCGTCCCGGCGAGCTCCAGCCCGCGCGCGATCTCGTGCAGCTGCTTGACGGTCATCGGGTACTCGCTCCCGAAGGCGACGTAGACAACGGACTTGGACGGCTGCTCGTCGAGCCACGACAGGGCTGCGCTGTCGTCGCGCTGCGTGTTGCCTCCGGCGGGCGCCGGAGGAAGTAGGCCCACGGGGATGACCGGCTTCCCGAGGATCTTTGTCATGAGAGGCAGGGACTCCGGTTCCAACTCGAAGCTGCTACGAGCAGCGATGACTTTGCATCTCTTGAAGGTCTCCACAAATGGCCGGAACATTGGTAGAACCGACGGGTCTGGAATGCCGAAATCCTCTGTCGTCGCCGCGGAGTAGGGCATGTTCAGTATGCAGGGAACCTGCAGGACATGGGAAGGGGGTTACTGCAGTGCAGGGGTATCATTTTAATTTCATTGCGCTGTACTATATCCATCTCCAGAACCTTGTGCTCGCTGGCGACGTCCGCCATGGACGCGTGGAAGTTGTCGAGGAGCACCCAGTCCACCTTGCGGTCGCTCCCGTCGGCGCAGGCGGCACCGAGGAAGGCGGAGAAGGCCGGGGCGAGGCGGTCCATGGCCTGCACGTGGAGCTCGGCCGTGCCGGGCGGGAGGTCGCTAGTGGCCTCGGCGCCATCGGGGAGGCCGTCAATGCGCGGGAACGGGAGGGCCACCAAGTCGATGAGCGAGGCCAACGCGGGCGCGACCGGGCGGAGCCTGCGGAGGATGCCCTGGGTGGAGACGAAAGACACGCGCTGGCCGTGCTCTGCGAGGCGCTCGGCGAACTCGAGGCCGGGGATCAAGTGGCCGAACGCGAGCCAAGGGAAAATGACGATGTGGAGCGGGGAGGAGTCGGCGGCGGCCATCGAGACTGCTGCGGCCACTACGAAGTACCTAACTAATTTATAATCAGAGGGGAGCGACTCTGACCACGCGTTGCAGCTACCACACTAAATGCACTAATGCAGACCTCAGTACCTAATTCTCGTATATAAAATCATGCCCGACATGATTTTATTTTTATTTTTACAAAAATAGTGTGTATAAATATGCAATTTATATTCACTATATGTTATGATTAGATCCTTGTTTTGTTGGTTAGGTTGCTGTATCCAGTGTCTCCTGTCCTCGGTTTAGGTGATCAAGCGTTTAAACCACCTTTAGTCGTGTCTGGACTGGCTAACAGGTGGCCTCGCACAGTTAGCAGACCAGCGTGCTGTGTTTAGGCCGGAGCTGCAGACTATGAGTCAATTATAGACCTAGCGGGCTTGTGTTGCAACGTCGAACATTTATATTTAACTTTATAAAGAGGGTTTCAGAGAACACGTGCTAAAAAAGCTGAATTTAGCTATTAGATTCGTCATCTTTACGGATCCAAATTTAAGAATAAAGCAAGTTTAATAATACAACTGATTGTTGGATGTAAAGATCCGTAACAGCATGGTATTTATCTCATTTAGTTCACCTATATAGTAGTTAACTCTTCACAATTAGGTCTCGTTTAGTTTCTTTAGTCACCTGACTAAAGTTTAGTGACTAAAGTTAAGTCACTAAAGTACCATGTTTGGTTCCAGTGACTAAACTTACCCTAAAGAACATTAATTACTACGAATAATAATTGCATTACCCCTATTAATTAGTGGTTGTCTTCTGGAGAAAAATGAGAGAGCAAGTGAAGTAGAAATCCTACTTTAGTCCCTTTTAGTTATTCTTTTTGATGACTAAAGAATTAAAATTTAGGTACTCCAATTTAGTCATCTTGTTTGCTTATTTAGGGACTCACTCTAAACTAAACGGGCCTGAGCACGCGACAGGAGGCCCATGTCGGTGCTAGGAAGACGGTGTGTCGGTGCTAGAAAGACGGTGGAAAGGCTCTGCTCAGTATCTCATGCCCCTTCTTCCCTCCATCCCCCTTTACCTTCACGCTCTGGACGGTCGTCGCTGCCAGATCAGACACCCGGTGGATCCAACTTGCAGAGGGTGGATCTGCTGTCGTGGTTCCGGTCTACTCTTGGCTGTCGGCTGTAGCTTCTACTGGTCCTTGCTAGGGGTGGATAACGAGCCAGCTCGGCTCGGCTCGTCCGAGTTCGAGCTGGCTCGTTAAGCTAACGAGTCAGCTCGGCTCGGCTCGTTAAGGTAACGAGCCACAGAGTCAGCTCGGCTCGGCTCGTTTACGAGCTCGAGCTGGCTCGTTTAGCTCGCGAGCCAGAGCAGAAAAAAATAATATGTACATAATAATTATTTTTAGTTAATTTTAAACAAATTTAACAATACAAAATAGTAATTATACTCATAGTTTCACAAACCACTTCAATGTAACACCAAATTAGCACAATTCATCACTCATTAATTCACAATTCACATACATGTTCATCAGTTTAACCCATAATTATATTTGCATAGACCAAATTAACACATAGACATAGTTTATTAATCATTAGTTTAATTTATAGGCCATAGACACCTCACATATATATAACATGTTCATCAATTATTCTGTAAAGGATATGCATATAGTTTCGTTTTGCTGGAATATGGTAGCTCGTTTAGCTCGCGAGCTGGCTCGTTAACGAACCGAGCTAGGATGTCAGCTCAGCTCGTGAAAAAATTCAAACGAACCGATCCGAGCCGAGCCGAGCTGACCATGAAACGAGCGAGCCAGCGAGCCACGAGCATTTTGTCCAGCCCTAGTCCTCGCCCTCGCCCTAGCAGCGCGGGCGCGACGCGCCCTTATGTTTTCGCCTCGGCCACGTTCGCCACGTGCGTCTGCATCTCGTACGTCGCTGGACTCATCAAACAATCCATAGCTCGACTACATTGGGGATCAGGGGGCAGGGTGTCAGAACACAGATTCGAAGACAAATCTTTGTCGCCACGTCTACTACACACACAATGCACATTTTCACATCGGATATTTTCCTATCTCTAATAACGCCGTGTAGAAAAATAGTGATTTTTTTGTTTTATATTTGCCTCTTACGAAATCTAACTTTCTATGAAAGTTATGTGCTTCCTCTGTCCTAATTAAAATTTATCTTAGATAATTATTTAATACATAGGATACTTGATGTATGTAATTTATATATGTGTCTAGATTTGTTATCATCCATTTAAATATAGACATAAAAATTAAGAGTTAAAACACTACTATTTTGGAGCGTAGAAAGTATGATTTATGAGAAAAATGTCTGAGTGCATTTGTTGTGCTTTCTTTTTCATGGTGTTCAACAACTGAAAAAAATAAATATCCAGACCAATCATTACTGGGCCCTAATTTTGCTTGCTCGCTTGCTCCCCAGCGAGCATGGTGACCTCCTAGCCTTGCATTGCACGGTCTTCCCCTCTCCTGTGCAACGATCCCATCGGTACACCCCGTAATCACACTCTATAAGTAGGGGTGGATAACGAGTCAGCTCGGCTCGGCTCGTCCGAGTTCGAGCTGGCTCGTTAAGCTAACGAGTCAGCTCGGCTCGGCTCGTTAAGGTAACGAGCCACAGAGTCAGCTCGGCTCGGCTCGTTTACGAGCTCGAGCTGGCTCTTTTAGCTCGCGAGCCAGAGCAGAAAAAAATAATATGTACATAATAATTATTTTTAGTTAATTTTAAACAAATTTAACAATACAAAATAGTAATTATACTCATAGTTTCACAAACCACTTCAATGTAACATCAAATTAGCACAATTCATCACTCATTAATTCACAATTCACATACATGTTCATCAGTTTAACCCATAATTATATTTGCATAGACCAAATTAACACATAGACATAGTTTATTAATCATTAGTTTAATTTATAGGCCATAGACACCTCACATATATATAACATGTTCATCAATTATTCTGTAAATGATATGCATATAGTTTCGTTTTGCTGGAATATGGTAGCTCGTTTAGCTCGCGAGCTGGCTCGTTAACGAACCGAGCTGGCTCGTTAACGAACCGAGCTAGGATGTCAGCTCCGCTCGTGAAAAAATTCAAACGAGCCGATCCGAGCCGAGCCGAGCTGACCATGAAACGAGCGAGCCAGCGAGCCACGAGCATTTTGTCCAGCCCTATCTATAAGACCTTATTTGATTATTCTTATTCCAAGTAGATTAGATAGGATTAGAAAAAAATAAGAAAAACTTTGATTTACTTAAGATTTAAACATACTTAATCCCGTTTAGTCCATATGAATTAATAATATACCCTAAAAAAGGGAAATCCTCATCCTCAAATCCCATCGCACGTCGCCTCGCTCCGCGCTGCAACAATCCAAGAGTTGTCGTTCCAACTGAATTTTTTTTACGATCAGGGAGGAGCTGGGGAAGCAGCTTGATTGTTTGAAGAAGCAATTTTCTGTGACAGTGCAATGTTATCTCCTAAATTTTTCATCTATATTGCACTATATAGACACATCGCCCAGATTCTATCATTTACTTTTCTTTATTCTATAGCTGTTCTTTCTAAATTCTTTTTCTATACCTTACTAGAACGGTAATATATTATTTTCTATATATATTTATTAACTATTATCAATTTTTTCTTGACTAATAAATAATGACGGACACGTAAATCAAGGGAGGGGGTCCGCTCCCTCACGCTCAATCCGACGGATCGCTGTACACTCCCTGCGTACTGTAGCATGCATAGCGTGCGTACTGTAGCATGCATAGCGTGCAGTGCTCCGGATGCTGGCACAGTACTGTAGCTGCTGCACTATAGTAAAAGTTGTTGAATAATTAGACAAATTTTAGATTAAATTCCAAATATAAATCATGACTAAATCAGAAAAACTGAAGTAAAAAGCCAAATCAGATAATGCGTACTGATTAGACTTACTGATAGATGGCGCGCGCCGGAATCAGCAGGGTCGACGACGTCGAAGCAGCGAAATCAGCAGGGTCGACGAGGTCAGAAGATCACGAGCAGTCGCGTGAAAACGCTTCTCAAAAACCTTATTCGCCCTCTCCCGGTGCAGGATCTAGAAGACGAAGGGTTCCGGAGACCTGCTCTCCTGATCACAGATGCACGTCTGTGGTCGGGACGAAGGGAACTGGACGGCTGCTCAGCTATGAAGAGAGGCGAAAGCAGGATGAAGGGATGATATGGAGGCTGGCTGCCGGGCTCCTTATATAGGGCCGAGTCCACGACCCCCGATCTTATCCGCCCACAAAAATCTCGCGATCAGTTGAGATTTTATAGCGATCGGTTAGGATAAACGTAACAGCCAAGAAACAAAAAATCAAACGACAAAAGGTAGCCGCGCCCCTGCAAGGCGAGGGGCCGGATTTCGGCGGACCATTCACGCGCATGTCGTGCGCCCGCGACCTTCGCCCCGGCCCGGCCCAGCGAGGCGAGCGAGCGCGCGCGCGTGTGGCTCTCCACACTCTCTCCTCTCATCCATGACTTGGTGAGTGAGTGTGACTTCCACATTTAAGCTAGCTCTACTCCACTAGAACTAGCAATATGGTGCTATTGGTTCCACATATTCCCTAGCCATCCACTTATATGGGCTTTTGTGATTTTCCTGGGATTTATTTGAATTTCTCAATTGGGCCTAGCCCATAAATCCTAACAATCCCCCACCAGATCTCAAATGCCCATCTGCAGTTTTCGCCACTATTCACTACTGTTTAATATACTAGTTTTTCAGCAGAGACTGTTAAGTTGAACTTCCGCCTAGAACTCCAAGCTACACCAACCCACAACTTGGACAATGGACTATGCCTTGAATTGCAAGTTTTGCGTGAATGGGTTTCACTTGAAGTCATGACCAGTATTTGGCTACCAGTAGTCCCCTTCTTAGGTGGAGCATATACGTCGTACTCCATGGTCTCTTCATGAGTTTACTAGAGATCACCCAAATCTCATAGACTGCGACGTTAGACAGTCTAACTCATATAGGTGTGTTCTTTCAAAGAATGTTCTGCAGGACAACATCTTCGCTAATACAAGCCAACAGAACACATTAAGGCACAAAGCCAACCTGCCTTACAACATTTGAGAGTATTGCATCTTTACTTAGAGAGGATCAAAGGTTACTCTCCTCAGTTCACCAATGGCTTGTTCTTCCCAGGACCTAATTCACGGGATCTCCGATCACATAGACTGGGTTTCCACCATGGCAACTTTATTCGGGTCTTATACCCATCTCTCTCGATGCGATTTCTATCACATTACATGGTAGTCCCTTGGTAAAAGGATCTGCCAGATTTTTATCTGTTGAAATATAAGTCACACTTATAACTCCGGAGTTTCTCAACTTTCTGACAGACTTCAATCGTCTTTTGACATGTCTTGATGGCTTTCCATTATCCTTAGAACTCGTCACTTTAGCAATCACTGTCTGATTGTCACAGTTCATAAGGATAGCTGGTATTGGTTTCTCAACCACCGGCAAGTCCATCAAGAGTTCACGCAACCATTCTGCCTCAACGGTTGCTGTGTCAAGTGCAGCTACATCGGCTTCCATGGTTGACCTCGTCAAAATGGTCTGCTTGCATGACCTCCATGATACCGCACCTCCACCAATAGTAAAGACATAACCACTGGTGGCATAAAGCTCGTCTGCATCAGATATCCAGTTCGAATCACTATATCCTTCAAGTACTGCATGCTGACCAGAATAGTGAATTCCATAACTCATTGTACCTTGCAGGTAGCGCATAACCCGCTCAAGTGCATGCCAATGATCAGTCCCGGGGTTTGACATGAACCTGCTCAATTTGCTCACAACAAATGAGATATCGGGCCTTGTTGCACCAGCAAGATACATGAGTGAACCGACAATCTAAGAGTATCTCAATTGGTCTAAACCAATTCTCTTGTTCTTTCGCAGTGTCACACTGGGATCATAAGGTGTTGGAGAAGGTTTGCACTCAGAGAAGCCAAATCGCTTCAAAACCTTTTCAACATAGTGAGATTGCGAGAGAGTAATCCCACCATCTGCCTTAATCAGCTTGATGTTTAGAATCACATCAGCTTCTCCCAGATCTTTCATATCAAAACTCTTTGATAGAAAAGACTTGACTTCATTGATCACATCAATGTTTGTGCCAAATATCAATATATCATCAACATATAAGCACAATATAACTCCTTCGCCCCCACCACAGCGATAATATACACACAAGTCTGCCTCATTAATGGCAAAGCCTGCAGACGTTAGAGTCGTGTCAAACTTCTCATGCCACTGCTTTGGTGCTTGCTTCAGACCATTCAAAGATTTCAATAACTTGCACACCTTGCTTTCTTGACCCTTTACTACAAATCCATCAAGTTGTTCCATATAGATTTCCTCGTCCAGCTCTCCATTAAGAAAAGCTGTCTTTACATCCATCTAATGAACAAGGAGACCATACGAGGCAGCCAAAGAAAGTAGTACTCAAATAGTGGTCATTCTAGCAACAGGTGAGTAAGTATCAAAGAAGTCTTCTCCTTCTTTCTGAGTATAGCCTTTAGCCACAAGCCTAGCCTTGTACTTTTCAATTGTACCATCAGGCTTGAGCTTCTTTTTAAACACCCACTTACAACCCACAGGTTTGCATCCATAGGGTCGATCAGTGACTTCCCACGTACCATTTGAAAGAATAGAGTCCATCTCATTATGAACTGCTTCTTTCCAATCATCTGCATCTAGAGATGCAAATGCTTCTACAATGGTAGTAGGAGTATCGTCCACAAGGTACACAATGAAATCATCACCAAAAGATTTTTCAACCCTTTGTCTCTTGCTCCTTTTAGGAGCATCATTGTCATCCTCCTCTAGGACAATTTCATGTGGTTGTTCAAAACTTTCAATAGGTGTACTATGTTCAGGAGTTATCTCAGAAGAGTATCTAGAATTGCTATGAATGTCTTTCATTGGAAATATATGTTCAAAGAAAGTAGCATCACGTGATTCCATAATAGTATCAACATACACATCAGGAACTTTAGATTTAACTACTAAAAATCTATATGCTATGCTACACGAAGCATATCCAAGAAAGACACAATCCACTGTCCTTGGACCAAGCTTGCGCTTTTTATTAATTGGTACATTGACTTTCGCCATGCACCCCCAAGTGCGCAAGTATGAAAGTGATGGTTTTCTCCCAACCCACTTCTCATAAGGGGTTTTCTCTTCTTTGCCCATAGGAATTCTATTCAGAACATGACATGAAGTTAGGACTGCCTCCCCCCACCATGCCTTAGATAAACCACAAGTGTCTAACATGGCATTCATCAGGTCAGTCAACGTACGGTTTTTCCTTTCAGCAATCCCGTTTGACTCGGGTGAATAGGGAGGAGTCCTCTCATGAATAATGCCATGTTCTGCACAGAAATCATCAAAGACTTTGGGAAAGAACTCGCCACCACGATCTGATCTAAGACATTTGATCTTTCTCTCTAGTTGGTTTTCAACTTCAGCCTTATAGATTTTAAAGTAGTCTAAAGCCTCATATTTAGTTTTTAGCAAGTATACATAGCAAAATCTAGACGCATCATCAATCAATGTCATTAAGTATCTCTTACCACCTTTTGTCAACACACCATTCATCTCACAAAGATCAGAATGTATGAGTTCTAGCGGTGCCAGGTGTCTCTCCTCAGCAGCCTTATGAGGCTTTCGAGGTTGCTTCGACTGCACACAACTATGGCACTTAGAACCTTTGACTATGGTGATATTCGGAATTAAACTCATGGTTGCAAGCCGAGACATAGAGCCAAAATTAATATGACACAAACGAGAATGCCAAATACTCGCAAGATCATCAACATTAGCACAAATATGGTTCACAGACTTATTATTGAAATCTAACAAAGAAAAGCGGAACAAGCCTTCGCAATCATAGCCTTTACCAATAAATTGTCCAGACTTGGACACAACTAATTTATTGGACTCCAAAACTACCTTGAACCCATCTCTACATAGAAGGGTTCCGCTAACGAGATTCTTGTGTATAGAAGGGACATGATGCACGTTCTTCAGCTGCACGATCTTTCCCGAAGTAAACTTCAGATCCACCGTGCCAGTGCCATGAACAGAAGCATGTGACCCATTCCCCATTAGCACGGAAGAATCCCGGGCACCCTGATAAGAAGAGAACAAGTTAATGTTAGAACACACATGAACATTAGCACCAGTATCAAGCCACCAGCTAGGTGATTGAAATACTGAGAAGATGAAAGGTAAATTACCATACCCTTTGTCTTCCTCATTGCTAGCGATCACTGTGTTGACATTGCCCTTTTTGCCACGGCGATCCGCTCGATCGGGACAATCCTTGGCAAAATGACCCGCCTCGCCACATGCGAAACATGTCAATTCAGCCTTGTTCTTCTTCTTCTTGAAGTTGGTAGTTTTGTTGGGCTTGTTAGATTTTGGCTTTCCTTTCCCCTTGTTGTGGTTCCTTTGAACCTTGTTGCGCTGGAGTGGCCCTCGCCTCCTTTAGATCCCGTGTCCTTAGCCCGAGCTTTCTCCTCAACATCCAGAGACGCTATCAGATTTTCAACTGATATCTCCTGTCTCTTATGTTTCAGAGATGTGGCGAAGTTCCTCCATGTGGAAGGCAACTTCGCAATAATGCACCCAACCACAAATCGGTCAGGAAGGACTATCTTAAGGTGGTCGAGCTCCTTGGCTATACACTGTATTTCATGAGCTTGCTCTACAATAGAGCGATTATCAACCATCTTATAATCATGAAAGCTCTCCATGATATACAGGTCACTGCCAGCATCTGATGCACCATACTTAGTAGTAAGTGCATCCCACAACTCTTTTCCGTCTGTGTACTGAATATTCGCATCAACCAGACGGTCAACAAGGGCGCTAAGAACGGCTCCCGTAAAGATAGTATTGGCATGGTCGTACTCTTTCTCCTGTTCAGGAGTTAGTGGACCCTCAGGTCTGCCTTTACTAACATGGAAGACATTCATAGCAGTAAGGCAGAGCGTGGCCTTGACTTGCCATCTCTTAAAGTGCATACCATTGAACTTTTCTGGCTTGAGCGCATCGGCAAAAGCAGCCATAGAAAAACTAGGAAATTGTCCACAATAAGGTTTTGGATTGTTGAATAATTAGACAAATTCCAGATTAAATTCCGAATATAAATCATGACCAAATCAGAAGAACTGAAGTAAAAAGCCAAATCAGATGATGTGTACTGATTAGACTTACTGATAGATGGCGCGCGCCGGAATCAGCAGGGTCGACGACGTCGAAGCAGCGAAATCAGCAGGGTCGACGAGGTCAGAAGATCACGAGCAGTCGCGTGAAGACGCTTCCCAAAAACCTTATTCGCCCTCTCCCGGTGCAGGATCTAGAAGACGAAGGGTTCTGGAGACCTGCTCTCCTGATCACAGATGCACGTCTGTGGTCGGGACGAAGGGAACTGGAAGGCTGCTCAGCTATGAAGAGAGGCGAAAGCAGGATGAAGGGATGATATGGAGGCTGGCTGTCGGGCTCCTTATATAGGGCCGAGTCCGCGACCCCCGATCTTATCCGCCCACAATAATCTCGCGATCAGTTGAGATTTTATAGCGATCGGTTAGGATAAACGTAACAGCCAAGAAACCAAAAAATCAAACGGCAAAAGGTAGCCGCGCCCCCGCAAGGCGAGGGGCCGGATTTCGGCGGACCATTCACGCGCATGTCGTGCGCCCGCGCCCTTCGCCCCGGCCCGGCCCGGCCCAGCGAGGCGAGCGAGCGCGCGCGCGCGTGTGGCTCTCCACACTCTCTCCTCTCATCCATGACTTGGTGAGTGAGTGTGGCTTCCATATTTAAGCTAGCTCTACTCCACTAGAACTAGCAATATGGTGCTATTGGTTCCACCTATTCCCTAGCCATCCACTTATATGGGCTTTTGTGATTTTCCTGGGATTTATTTGAATTTCTCAATTGGGCCTAGCCCATAAATCCTAACAATCCTCCACCAGATCTCAAATGCCCATCTGCAGTTTTCGCCACTGTTCACTACTGTTTAATATACTAGTTTTTCAGCAGAGACTGTTAAGTTGAACTTCCGCCTAGAACTCCAAGCTACACCAACCCACAACTTGGACAATGGACTATGCCTTGAATCGCAAGTTTTGCGTGAATGGGTTTCACTTGAAGTCATGACCAGTACTTGGCTACTAGTAGCCCCCTTCTCGGGTGGAGCATATACGTCGTACTCCAAGGTCTCTTCATGAGTTTACTAGAGATCACCCAAATCTCATAGACTGCGACGTTAGACAGTCTAACTCATATAGGTGTGTTCTTTCAAAGAATGTTCTGCAGGACAACATCTTCGCTAATACAAGCCAACAGAACACATTAAGGCACAAAGCCAACCTGCCTTACAGCATTTGAGAGTATTGCATCTTTACTTAGAGAGGATCAAAGGTTACTCTCCTCAGTTCACCAATGGCTTGTTCTTCCCAGGACCTAATTCACGGGATCTCCGATCACATAGACTGGGTTTCCACCATGGCAACTTTATTCGGGTCTCATACCCATCTCTCTCGATGTGATTTCTATCACATTACGTGGTAGTCCCTTGGTAAAAGGATCTGCCAGATTTTTATCTGTTGAAATATAAGTCACACTTATAACTCCGAAGTTTCTCAACTTTCTGACAGACTTCAATCGTCTTTTGACATGTCTTGATGACTTTCCATTATCCTTAGAACTCGTCACTTTAGCAATCACTGTCTGATTGTCACAGTTCATAAGGATAGCTGGTATTGGTTTCTCAACCACCGGCAAGTCCATCAAGAGTTCACGCAACCATTCTGCCTCAACGGTTGTTGTGTCAAGTGCAGCTAGCTCGACTTCCATGGTTGACCTCGTCAAAATGGTCTGCTTGCATGACCTCCATGATACCGCACCTCCACCAATAGTAAAGACATAACCACTGGTGGCATAAAGCTCGTCTGCATCAGATATCCAGTTCGAATCACTATATCCTTCAAGTACTGCATGCTGACCAGAATAGTGAATTCCATAACTCATTGTACCTTGCAGGTAGCGCATAACCCGCTCAAGTGCATGCCAATGATCAGTCCCGGGGTTTGACATGAACCTGCTCAATTTGCTCACAGCAAACGAGATATCGGGCCTTGTTGCACCAGCAAGATACATGAGTGAACCGACAATCTGAGAGTATCTCAATTGGTCTAAACCAATTCTCTTGTTCAGTTGAGATTTTATAGCGATCGGTTAGGATAAACGTAACAGCCAAGAAACCATAAAATCAAACGGCAAAAGGTAGTCGCGCCCCCGCAAGGCGAGGGGCCGGATTTCGGCGGACCATTCACGCGCATGTCGTGCGCCCGCGCCCTTCGCCCCGCCCCGGCCCGGCCCGACCCGACCCGGTGAGGCGAGGCGAGGCGAGCGAGCGCGCGCACGCGTGTGGCTCTCCACACTCTCCTCTCATCCATGACTTGGTGAGTGAGTGTGGCTTCCATATTTAAGCTAGCTCTACTCCACTAGAACTAGCAATATGGTGCTATTGGTTCCACCTATTCCCTAGCCATCCACTTATATGGGCTTTTGTGATTTTCCTGGGATTTATTTGAATTTCTTAACTGGGCCTAGCCCATAAATCCTAACAATCCCCCACCAGATCTCAAATGCCCATCTGCAGTTTTCGCCACTGTTCACTACTGTTTAATATACTAGTTTTTCAGCAGAGACTGTTAAGTTGAACTTCCGCCTAGAACTCCAAGCTACACCAACCCACAACTTGGACAATGGACTATGCCTTGAATTGCAAGTTTTGCGTGAATGGGTTTCACTTGAAGTCATGACCAGTACTTGGCTACCAGTAGTCCCCTTCTCGGGTGGAGCATATACGTCATACTCCAAGGTCTCTTCATGAGTTTACTAGAGATCACCCAAATCTCATAGACTGCGACGTTAGACAGTCTAACTCATATAGGTGTGTTCTTTCAAAGAATGTTCTGCAGGACAACGTCTTCGCTAATACAAGCCAACAGAACATATTAAGGCACAAAGCCAACCTGCCTTACAGCATTTGAGAGTATTGCATCTTTACTTAGAGAGGATCAAAGGTTACTCTCCTCAGTTCACCAATGGCTTGTTCTTCCCAGGACCTAATTCACGGGATCTCCGATCACATAGACTGGGTTTCCACCATGGCAACTTTATTCGGGTCTCATACCCATCTCTCTCGATGCGATTTCTATCACATTACGTGGTAGTCCCTTGGTAAAAGGATCTGCCAGATTTTTATCTGTTGAAATATAAGTCACACTTATAACTCCGGAGTTTCTCAACTTTCTGACAGACTTCAATCGTCTTTTGACATGTCTTGATGACTTTCCATTATCCTTAGAACTCGTCACTTTAGCAATCACTGTTTCATTTTCACAGTTCATAAGGATAGCTGGTATTGGTTTCTCAACCACCGGCAAGTCCATCAAGAGTTCACGCAACCATTCTGCCTCAACGGTTGCTGTGTCAAGTGCAGCTACCTCGGCTTCCATGGTTGACCTCGTCAAAATGGTCTGCTTGCATGACCTCCATGATACCGCACCTCCACCAATAGTAAAGACATAACCACTGGTGGCATAAAGCTCGTCTGCATCAGATATCCAGTTCGAATCACTATATCCTTCAAGTACTGCATGCTGACCAGAATAGTGAATTCCATAACTCATTGTACCTTGCAGGTAGCGCATAACCCGCTCAAGTGCATGCCAATGATCAGTCCCGGGGTTTGACATGAACCTGCTCAATTTGCTCACAGCAAACGAGATATCGGGCCTTGTTGCACCAGCAAGATACATGAGTGAACCGACAATCTGAGAGTATCTCAATTGGTCTAAACCAATTCTCTTGTTCAGTTGAGATTTTATAGCGATCGGTTAGGATAAACGTAACAGCCAAAAAATCAAACGGCAAAAGGTAGCCGCGCCCCCGCAAGGCGAGGGGCCGGATTTCGGCGGACCATTCACGCGCATGTCGTGCGCCCGCGCCCTTCGCCCCGCCCCGGCCCAGCCCGGCCAGGCGAGGCGAGCGAGCGCGCACGCGCGTGTGGCTCTCCACACTCTCTCCTCTCATCCATGACTTGGTGAGTGAGTGTGGCTTGCATATTTAAGCTAGCTCTACTCCACTAGAACTAGCAATATGGTGCTATTGGTTCCACCTATTCCCTAGCCATCCACTTATATGGGCTTTTGTGATTTTCCTGGGATTTATTTGAATTTCTCAATTGGGCCTAGCCCATAAATCCTAACAATCCCCCACCAGATCTCAAATGCCCATCTGCAGTTTTCGCCACTGTTCACTACTGTTTAATATACTAGTTTTTCAGCAGAGACTGTTAAGTTGAACTTCCGCCTAAAACTCTAAGCTACACCAACCCACAACTTGGACAATGGACTATGCCTTGAATTGCAAGTTTTGCGTGAATGGGTTTCACTTGAAGTCATGACCAGTATTTGGCTACCAGTAGTCCCCTTCTTAGGTGGAGCATATACGTCGTACTCCATGGTCTCTTCATGAGTTTACTAGAGATCACCCAAATCTCATAGACCGCGATGTTAGACAGTCTAACTCATATAGGTGTGTTCTTTCAAAGAATGTTCTACAGGACAACATCTTCGCTAATACAAGCCAACAGAACACATTAAGGCACAAAGCCAACCTGCCTTACAACATTTGAGAGTATTGCATCTTTACTTAGAGAGGATCAAAGGTTACTCTCCTCAGTTCACCAATGGCTTGTTCTTTCCAGGACCTAATTCACGGGATCTCCGATCACATAGACTGGGTTTCCACCATGGCAACTTTATTCGGGTCTCATACCCATCTCTCTCGATGCGATTTCTATCACATTACGTGGTAGTCCCTTGGTAAAAGGATCTACCAGATTTTTATCTGTTGAAATATAAGTCACGCTTATAACTCCGGAGTTTCTCAACTTTCTGACAGACTTCAATCGTCTTTTGACATGTCTTGATGACTTTCCATTATCCTTAGAACTCGTCACTTTAGCAATCACTGTCTGATTGTCACAGTTCATAAGGATAGCTGGTATTGGTTTCTCAACCACCGGCAAGTCCATCAAGAGTTCACGCAACCATTCTGCCTCAACGGTTGCTGTGTCAAGTGCAGCTAGCTCGGCTTCCATGGTTGACCTCGTCAAAATGGTCTGCTTGTATGACCTCCATGATACCGCACCTCCACCAATAGTAAAGACATAACCACTGGTGGCATAAAGCTCGTCTGCATCAGATATCCAGTTCGAATCACTATATCCTTCAAGTACTGCATGCTGACCAGAATAGTGAATTCCATAACTCATTGTACCTTGCAGGTAGCGCATAACCCGCTCAAGTGCATGCCAATGATCAGTCCCGGGTTTGACATGAACCTGCTCAATTTGCTCACAGCAAACGAGATATCGGGCCTTGTTGCACCAGCAAGATACATGAGTGAACCGACAATCTGAGAGTATCTCAATTGGTCTAAACCAATTCTCTTGTTCAGTTGAGATTTTATAGCGATCGGTTAGGATAAACGTAACAGCCAAGAAACCAAAAAATCAAACGGCAAAAGGTAGTCGCGCCCCCGCAAGGCGAGGGGCCGGATTTCGGCGGACAATTCATGCGCATGTCGTGCGCCCGCGCCCTTCGCCCCGCCCCGCCCCGGCCCGGCCAGGCGAGGCGAGCGAGCGCGCGCGCGTGTGGCTCTCCACACTCTCTCCTCTCATCTATGACTTGGTGAGTGAGTGTGGCTTCCATATTTAAGCTAGCTCTACTCCACTAGAACTAGCAATATGGTGCTATTGGTTCCACCTATTCCCTAGCCATCCACTTATATGGGCTTTTGTGATTTTCCTGGGATTTATTTGAATTTCTTAACTGGGCCTAGCCCATAAATCCTAACAATCCCCCACCAGATCTCAAATGCCCATCTGCAGTTTTCGCCACTGTTCACTACTGTTTAATATACTAGTTTTTCAGCAGAGACTGTTAAGTTGAACTTCCGCCTAGAACTCCAAGCTACACCAACCCACAACTTGGACAATGGACTATGCCTTGAATTGCAAGTTTTGCGTGAATGGGTTTCACTTGAAGTCATGACCAGTACTTGGCTACCAGTAGTCCCCTTCTCGGGTGGAGCATATACGTCGTACTCTAAGGTCTCTTCATGAGTTTACTAGAGATCACCCAAATCTCATAGACTGCGACGTTAGACAGTCTAACTCATATAGGTGTGTTCTTTCAAAGAATGTTCTGCAGGACAACATCTTCGCTAATACAAGCCAACAGAACACATTAAGGCACAAAGCCAACCTGCCTTACAGCATTTGAGAGTATTGCATCTTTACTTAGAGAGGATCAAAGGTTACTCTCCTCAATTCACCAATGGCTTGTTCTTCTCAGGACCTAATTCACGGGATCTCCGATCACATAGACTGGGTTTCCACCATGGCAACTTTATTCGGGTCTCATACCCATCTCTCTCGATGCGATTTCTATCACATTACGTGGTAGTCCCTTGGTAAAAGGATCTGCCAAATTTTTATCTGTTGAAATATAAGTCACACTTATAACTCCGGAGTTTCTCAACTTTCTGACAGACTTCAATCGTCTTTTGACATGTCTTGATGACTTTCCATTATCCTTAGAACTCGTCACTTTAGCAATCACTGTCTGATTGTCACAGTTCATAAGGATAGCTGGTATTGGTTTCTCAACCACCGGCAAGTCCATCAAGAGTTCACGCAACCATTCTGCCTCAACGGTTGCTGTGTTAAGTGCAGCTAGCTCGGCTTCCATGGTTGACCTCGTCAAAATGGTCTGCTTGCATGACCTCCATGATACCGCACCTCCACCAATAGTAAAGACATAACCACTGGTGGCATAAAGCTCGTCTGCATCAGATATCCAGTTCGAATCACTATATCCTTCAAGTACTGCATGCTGACCAGAATAGTGTATTCCATAACTCATTGTACCTTGCAGGTAGCGCATAACCCGCTCAAGTCCATGCCAATGATCAGTCCCAGGGTTTGACATGAACCTGCTCAATTTGCTCACAGCAAACGAGATATCGGGCCTTGTTGCACCAGCAAGATACATGAGTGAACCGACAATCTGAGAGTATCTCAATTGGTCTAAATCAATTCTCTTGTTCAGTTGAGATTTTATAGCGATCGGTTAGGATAAATGTAACAGCCAAGAAACAAAAAAATCAAACTGTAGCCGCGCCCCCGCAAGGGGGGGCCGGATTTCGGCGGACCATTCACGCGCATGTCGTGCGCCCTTCGCCCCGGCTCGGCGAGGCGAGCGAGCGCGCGCGTGTGGCTCTCCACACTCTCTCCTCTCGTCTATGACTTGGTGAGTGAGTGTGGCTTCCATATTTAATCTAGCTCTACTTCACTAGAACTAGCAATATGGTGCTATTGGTACACCTATTCCCTAGTCATCCACTTATATGGGCTTTTGTGATTTTCCTGGGATTTATTTGAATTTCTCAATTGGGCCTAGCCCATAAATCCTAACAAAAGGGAGGGTGATGTCCGGGTTGGGTTTTTGCTATTCGAATTGATGCAGCTCTAACCTATAGCAATAAAATACGATGAAAATAGTAGAAGTCGGTACGAATTAAATCTAAATTGGTAGTTCTCTTTGTGACAGTGAATTAAATCTAAGTTGGTAGTTCGCTTTGTGACAGTGGAAGGTGGTACGTGCTGTGTGGGCAAGCCACCACCACTAGTCAGCGAACTTATATGATGGGCCAACAACCAAGCAGTCAAAGCAGTTGGAACGCCATAAGCTGGAAGAATCTATTTGAAGGAATTGGTTATGAGGAATCTTGTTAAGCTAGTGAAGATAGAAAATGGCGGTGGTGGTGAATTTGTGGCTGCTCACCATAAGGTTCATGCATTTTTACAGCATGAAGCACAAGAGGCTGCTCAACTTTGTGGGTATCCATAATATCCCCTTCTTTACGAGATGGCAACAACCAGTCGTCTCTCTCTACAGAATTATACAGTTAAATATGCTGCTCTGTCCAGCTCTTTGCGAAAATTACGACCTATCTTGTCCAACTTCCAGGAACACACGTGTTTTATTGTATGTATAGAACCAAAAGAAAAACTCCCGAAACCATGCCAACCACTCGTAGACACATCTTATAGACAGTGGCGGACGCAGGACGAGAATTCATGGGGGGCCAAAAAACCACATGACAAATCAAGCAAAAGATCATAAAAACCAGCGTTGCATTGATTTCAAGTTTTATATCAATACACGATATAAATCCAAAGAAAAAATAAATAAACAAAAGAAGTAAACATGATGTTAAGTTCTTACTAGCCTAATAAAAATTGGGTGTATCTTGCCGAATATTGATCTCTTCGATGGGCAGGTGTGCCGAGAAAGGGGTGGGTCAAGGGACGTCTCTAGTTGAGAGATAGGGCTCGTTGGTTCGACAAGCTCGTTGACCTCCAAGGACGGGTCACATCATCGCGACAAACAAGATCGGACATGCCGAGGTAGCTAGCGTCATGAGAATGACGAGCGAGGCGGGGGCACCGCGAAGGGGTGGGGTTGTGTAGTGTCGCGACATAAGGAACAAGACATCGAAGCAGACTGGATCAGGCGGTGTCGATAAGAATGGGACTGGGCCATAGTCAAAATGTTCCTGGATCGATTGGATTGAGGAACGGGGTCATGGGTTGATTCTATGGGACAGGAATATTATGAATTTGATATGTTGAGTCTAATGGGCCGATGATCTCGGGTTGATTCTATGGGTCAAGGGTCGTGTTCTAAAATTTCAATAACAACCTAACACCAGTCTAATACCATCTCATTCTACCATTGAAACTTTAGGCTATCTCTATCAGATTCTCTATCTTATCCTCTATTTTAAATCTTACTCTACAAACAGTGTCATCTACAGTTCTGTATTCCCTATTTTACACTACTTGCTGGAGACAGTGTTATACAAATAGAAAACTTCAACAGACCTAAAACTTTAATTTTTCTCTATACTAACACTAAATGAATATTAGATATATAAGAGAGAGAGAAAATTGAGAGGGGGGCTATGGTCCACTTTGCCCCCCCCCCCCTCTCGGTCCGCCCCTGGTCATAGACAACGATTCTCTAGGATGCTCTGCTCGTTTGTGCGAGTCCAATAACGTTGTTATCTTCGTGCGCGTCCATGCATATCGGGAGGGCCATCCTGCCTGCCGGTGAGCTAAAGCTAAATTAGAGACGACGCCGGAGGAAATGGATGGCCCAGATAGAAGATGGGAGCCATCCATGAGACGACAGTGTCTGCGCATGCATGCGCGTAGTCGTCCGCTCCCCGCGCTTGTCGTCCAGCCTCTTGCTCTGCAGCAGACTCTTCTTGCCTCCCCAAGGAGATCTCCCGGCCTAGCTCCGTCCAGTTGGCCAAGCCGGAGCAAAAAGCTTGTGCGTCTGGCTGTCTCCGGCCGGCCGGGCTTGTCGTACGTCCTCCAATCCGTTGACGGTCAGGCCCTCTAGCTTTTGCTCGGTGTTCTGGAGACAGAGCGAGAGAGAGAGAGAGAGAGAGAGGTAGACGGAGATGGAGTGCCTGCTGGGGCTGCTCAAGGTGCGGGTGGTGCGAGGAGTGCACCTGGCAATCTGCGACCCGCTCACCCACAGCAGCGACCCCTACGTCGTCCTCCGCCACGGAAAGCAGGTAAAGTATAAACTGCATGCCACTCCAGCTTTCATAGCTTACTCTTCTATACCCCTCTCCATCTTACTGAGTCTGAATGGTATGGTATGCTCAAGTCTAAATAGTTTTTTTTTCAAAATAATTTTTTTCTAGTAATATGTTTTTCTCTTTAGCATCTACATATCACACCTATTTATATCTACGTACCTTAGTTTCCGTGTAGATATATTTTTCTTATCTAAAAAACCATTTCCACTCTCTCTCGCTCTTTCTAAATTCAATAGCACATCATCATCATTTCATTGAGTTATCGTCATAGTTAATAAATATAGAAACCATCTAGTTCCTAGGTTGGAAATACCCTTACACGGTTAGGGTCTGTTTAGAATATGGTAAAACACGTCGAAAAGAGGCACACATGAAGCTTTATTTTCTTATTAGGCTTATACTGCTGTATACTGTCCTTTGTCCTATAATGGTGCTTCTTCCGTTGAGATATAACATATATGGTTCCAAACAATAATTAAGCATTTTTACATCTCCGGCGTGAGAAGAGCTTTTTCTTAGGAAAAGCTAAAACCCAACAAAATATCTCCAAATAAAATCTCCTTAAAAATTAAACATCTTCCTAGCTAATTTGGTCTTTTTGCCACGGAAAAAGGAAAAAAAAAGGTTCTCCAATAATTTTGCAAAATATCTCCTAAAATATAGGTGTTTGATAAATCTATCTACCCCTCAGCTTCCATATCAGTTTCTTCAAGCTCGATCTTCCCAACCTTCAGATGAACCATAAAGCCAAGAGAAATCATGATCATAATAAAAGAGCTTGCTCTACCAATGAGTAAATAATCTGTAGTAGCTTTATTAAACCCTAGATCTCTCGTGGTATGTCATGACAATAGGTAGAAACATAAGTTGAAACATTCTGTAGCTAGAAAGACGGTCATTGAAGATACTATACTATAGCCATTTGTTTACCTTAGAGTAGTTATTAGTATGAATAACATAAACTCTACTATAGCCATTTTCACTTTCC
Source organism: Zea mays (assembly GCF_902167145.1). NCBI lineage: Eukaryota > Viridiplantae > Streptophyta > Magnoliopsida > Poales > Poaceae > Zea > Zea mays. The sequence goes on from NC_050097.1 coordinate 208,550,427, forward strand.
AACTGTCCTCACTCCAAAAGATTAAAAAAATATATAAGTTTCAATATAGGATCGTTGAAATGAGAACTTAAAGAGAATTGTTTTGCATCTGAGTCCTCTTTTAATTGCTAACGATATGGACAACCTGTTTTCATATATACTGCACAGAAAGTGAAATCAAGTATAAAATACCGCACGATCAACCCAGAATGGAACGAGGAGCTCACCCTGTCCATCACGAACATGATGAACCCGGTCAAGATTGTAAGTTCATCATCTCCATGATCTGATCCCAAAAATGCAGCGGCAACCTTGCGCTTCGACTGACAGTGTGAGCTCTTCCTCGTTTCTGGCGCGCGCGTCGACTGACAGGGACTCTTCGACCACGACACGTTCACCAAGGACGACAGCATGGGCAACGCCGAGTTCTGCATCCTCAACTTCGTGGAGATCGCGAAGCAGGACCTGAGCGACGTCCCCGACGGCACGGTGATAAAGACGATCCGCCCGGAGAAGGGCAGCTGCCTCGCCACCGAGAGCCACATCACGTGGAAGGACGGCAAGGTCTCCCAGGACATGGTGCTCAAGCTCAGGGACACCGAGACCGGAGAGCTCGTCCTGCACCTCACCTGGGTCAACATCCCAGGCGTCGCGATGTGAATCCCCTGCTGCATGAGGCGGCGACGCCTGCCCAGCTGGTTTTACTACACTAAATATATACGATTATACGATATGAAGTCTGTAAATGTGGCTCCGTACGTTTACCAGGTATTGGCAAACAAGGAGACCCTTGCATGCGTGTCTTGCTTGTTTGCAGTTAGCTTAGCTCACGCTACTGGGACTGGGAGCAATGCCTGTGCTCAGCTTTTGCTTCTGCGGGGAAATGCATTTGTTCTCAACATCTGTGAAGCTATTCCATACTGCAGCTATGTGCCGTCTTGATCAGCTTCCCACAAGGACAAAGCCGTTTATCAGTAGACCACCATGTAAGAACTTCAGACCACCGAGTACAAAACTGACAATAAGCATGCTTGAACCGTGTAAAATATCAATAAACTGGCTGGAACACGACCAGAAGGACGATTGGCATTCAGATTACTGCATAGCAGAAATTCTTAGGTTTTGTGGAAGGGAAAGATGAATGTAAAATATCAATCTAAAACAGAGTAACTAGTGCACTCACAGTATCTGTAACGATGTCAGCTCGCCTAGGCTCTCTGGAATAGATCCATTAAGCTCATTGTATGACAGATCCCTCCCTACGAGGAAAGTTAAAAAAAATATTTATCTGATCTAAGTGATAAGCAGCCTGAAAGATCCCTACAAATATTAAGTATCAAGGACATTGGCAACTTTAATTTTTTTTTAAGGAAATGGCAGGAGCTCTGCCTAATCATTAAAAGGAGATAGTTCAGATAATACACTGTACAGGTCCGAGGACCGAGATAAGATAGACTAGCAAACACAACGTGAGGAGCGCTCCCAACAGACCCACACAAATCCGCGAAACCACTGCAGCAACCCTAATACTGAAGGAACATGGCTCTCTTGAAAGTGCACACGTCCTCTTTAATCTTCAAGACTAATTGGATAGGGGTGAGGGCGCTATTTTCGAATATCCTCCGGTTTCTCTCCTTCCAAATGTTCCACAGGGTGTATATCATGAGGCCGTTGAAGTCACGCTTTTGGTTCTTTGGGAGCGGGGAGGATGTAGCTTCCCACCAGTCTTTTATGCTGGAGAAGTGAGTAGGGTCAGCCTGGGCCAGGAGGCTCAAGCCCTCCCAAACTAGAATCTGACGCCACACCGCCCGGGCAAAAGGGCAATGCAAATAGAGGTGGGGGCCGGTCTCCAAGGGACCATTGCAGAGGGAGCAGTTTGGTTGGTGCGGCCAACCCCGAGTCGCCAGATTGTTAGCAGTGAGGAGCTTGTCCTGTAGAAGAATCCAAGCAAAAATCTTGCACTTTTGCTCTGCCCGTGCCCGCCAAACAAAATCAGAATTAATGTGGTTGTACGATCCAATGAATTGTGCATTGTAGGTTGATTTTACCGTGAAGACACCATCGAGGTTCCATTTCTAGGCAATGGAGTCCGGCACCTGTGGTTGGAGGTGGAAATCATGGAGTCTAAACCAGAGGGAGACGAATTCCTCGATCTGCACCGTGGAGGTAATCTTGCCTCTCAACGACCTGATCCTATTCCCGTCATTGATCTCAATGGCAACTGACTTGTTCTTTCTTGAGACTAACTCGAAGAGGTGTGGTGTCACACCCGGTTTTAGAAGGCAAACCGAATGTGAACCATGTACGTGCCAGGATCAGCAATTCACGTACACAACAGTTACATATCATGGACATCATCATACAATGCTCAAATAGTATTAAAAGGGAAATAATAGTCGATTACATCACATGTCTGAGACATCCACATAGTCTTTACAAATAATCAAAGTGCGAAAACGAAACATAGATAAACGCGGCCATCACAGGCAGCCGACTGGGGGTTGCCGCTAACCCACGCCTAGAACTCGTCGTAGTCTTGGAACTCCTGGAAGTCTCCTTCCACGGCTTCATCTTCTCCTGAGCAGTGGTTGCAATGTGGACAACCTAGGGAAGGGGGGGGTTTGGTGTGTAGAGCAAGGGTGAGTACACATCAACATACTCAACAAGTGTCATGTTTGGATGTAGTGAACTAGCTTTATGTGGGGGTAAGTCAAGCAGTTGCTTTTAGTTGGTCAGATTATTATTACTAGTAGAGAAAGCCAAGTTTTAGGATTAACCCACGTTATTAACCCAAACATACTCTTTCCAAACGGAAAGAATACCACTTACCATTACCAGAGTCATTACCAAGAACCATCAACCTCGTTGCCACCTGTAATCCGAACATATCTGAACGAGTACCACTAATCACTGGAGCTCCCTTGGCCACTCATAACCGCGAGAACGGCTGATATATCAGTTTTCAAACACTCTGCATAGGTTGTGCACTTTACCCACAAGCCGTGATTCCCTTTCTGCCCGGAGAGAACTACTCCCCATTGACCACTGCCTAGGTGGTCCAGCAGGGCATCACTACATAGCCTTTACAAAGATTCCCCGAGGCTGTAGCCGCCCGTTAGGTTTCCTAAATGTACCGCACTCCTTCCCAAGGGGCGAACCAAACTTGGCAGAGCGAGCCGCATACACCGAGCCCCATTGACGGCACGACGGCTAAGCAAACTATACCCCGGATCCTCTAATTATTCAGCTAAGGGCACCCCATTCCACCCTCATGGTTGCACTGTTTTCCCGGGCGGTCATCCAACGAACAGGTGTCACACCCGGATTTCGAGGCACCAAGACCCGGGCGCGAACATAATCACCAGGTGTGCTGGGACCAAGTCTCACACATATGATGAATCATGGCACATGATCGAATGTCACATTTTTACTATATAATAGGAGTTCTATACAAAATAATTAAATAAATAATTACATTATAAGGAGACAACGGTCCAGCAAACCAAAGTTGACTGGGAGACGATGACCTAGACCTCTCACGAACTCGCCACAGCATCCTCCATGTGCCTCATCCTGCGGTATCTGTTCTTGACCTGTGGGGGGTGTGAGACAGCAAGAGTGAGCTCACATACGTTCATCGCTCAACAAGTTGTGGGGAATAATGTGCATGAACTCGCCAAAGGTGGGAGCTCACGTGAAGTGTAAGGCTTACCAAAGAGGATGGTTAGAGCTGAGCATTGCTTTTAAAGTTGGTCAAAATTTTATTAGTAGTTACTAAGTATAAGTAAATACCAACCCAATTAAGTAGTAGAACAAAAGTAACATCATCACCTGCGATGCAATGCATATGAAAAATTGATTTAGTTCCATAAATTAATCATCAGAGAGTCCTGAGCTGCTCATGACCGTGAGCTCGGCTAGTATACCAGTTTTACACTCTGCAGAGGTGGTACCCTTTACCCACAAGTCATGTTACCCATCTGCCAAGGGATCGCGACTTCCCGTACACCTCTACCGAGGAGGCGAGGCAGGGTAACACTACGAGGCCTTTACAAAGTTCCACTAGCTTCAAAAAACCCGCTACAGTTTATAGGAAGCTCCAATGCAGGGTTCTTGCCTGACCGCCATCGCAGCAAAATCAACCAAGGACCTCCCTACACTGACCACTCCCCTACTTCTCTTGCCCCTTTCGGGTAAGGTAGTCCTCCACTAGCTTTCCTAATTAATCAGCCAAGGGCGTCCATAAACCCTTGTGGTGGCACGTGTTTCTCAAGTTAAGCTCTATGTTCCAATTAATATTAATGATCTTGACATGAACATAAATAGAATAACAAAATAACTGGAACATAGATATGATAAATAATTATCCCAAATCCATGTAAAGCAATAGCAAACTACCCAAGTGATTTAGGGGTAAACAAGGTAATGAGATAAACAATCTAGGGTAACCTATTGGGTCCCATCAAAATTAACCTATGCATGAATAAATGATATTAAAGAACATTATTGGGTAAAAAGTGGTCAAGGGCACAACTTGCCTGGCACTTGAGATTCCAGGTAACAGGATGATCTTCAGGTGACTCGTAACCTCGCGCTAGTCGTAACAATACAAACAAGCATGGTATAGGCAAAATTAACATCACACCAAACATAAGAATAAATTGCATGATAATAATATACACAGTAAAATAAAATCCTAGGAACAGGACCCATAATTTTTGGAGTTATAGATTTTAAGATATGAATTTTCAAAGGTTTTATATGCTTAAAATATGATTAAGTGAGAAATTATTTTTCTTACTGCTTTCATGACACAACAGATACTATAAGTGACAGAGAATAATATTACAAAAATTTAGAAAGTTGAATGGATCAATTTGGAGTTCATATGAATTTTCTATGAAATAAACAAGTTCTAGGGTTTATTTTCATATTAAAAATCCAATTTCCAAATCATTTATTCGATTTAAACGAGCTCTGGACTGGGCGCACTATTTACAGAGAACTCAGGGGCCTCAGGGGAAGTTGCCAAAGACACAGGGAACAGCCCTGCGGACTGCGGGTTCATTTCCTACATCCAGAGGGGCTCTTTAACAAAAGTGCCAGCGCGAAGGGGTATGGAAAGACTTCGGCCGTTGGATCCTGATCTGCGGTCAGGATTAGATCGAGACCCAGATAAACAGATATACGCTTCTAGCCGTCGGATCGAGCATGCGCGGTCAAGATTTAAAATAACAAGGAGCAACCTAGCGCGTTGGATCAAGATCGTGTGGCACGGACCAGGTCCCACCGAACCGGTATCCAACTTCTAATCGCGGCCGTCGCGCAACAGATGAACGGCACCTGGTCCATCTTCTACCCCCGGCGCGACAGAGCGGTGGCGCGGCATAGACCGCGGTGGCGCCCTCGCCGGAGTCAGCGAATCGGTGGCCTACCAACCTAAACCGAGCGAAACTACACCGAGGGAAAGGGGAGAGGGAGGCGAACTCGCCAGATCGGTCATACCAGCCTTTCGTCGCGAGGACGAGTCCGACGACGTGATGGCGCGGCTCCCTGGTCCAGTTCGACACCGACGAGCAATTCAGTGCTCTAGGGACGAAGACAAGCCCGGGAGACCCTTGCGACGGCTTCAAGGGATCACGGAGGTGAACTCGCACGCTCAACGGAGGGCAAATCGACGGCGAGCGACACTTGGCGCGCGGCGGACTGAGTTCTACTACGGCGGTGGCGCTCACCGGTTCTTGGTTAGGGTGTCCTGGGTTGTCCAGGGGCGTCGAGCATCTATTTGTACCCTGGGAGATGCCCGAGTCCACGCCCTGGAGTTTCGCGGCGCCTGCTAGAGCCGGTCCGGAGAGAGGGGAGGTCGTGGCCAGATGGAGCGATTCGCCCAGGATTCCGTTGACGCATCCGCGCTCTTCGCGGAGACGACGGACCTGACAAACCGGTCCCACGCGCAAGCGTCCCGGCTGAACGGGGTGAGTCCAGGCACACTGCGAGACGCAGGTCCGTGGGTCCCGCAAGTCATCGGCGCAGGGACACGGCGTGGGCTAAGCGGGATAGGGGAACTGGCTGGGCCGCGAGGGGGAGAAGGGAGATGGGCCGAGGGCGCCAGAATCAGCCCAGGTGAGTTTTCCCTTTTTGTTTTGTTTTTCTTTTATAATTTCTGTTTTACTTCCAAATCAAAAAATCAAACTAAATTCGAATTCTGATTTTAATCTCTAGGTTTCAAACATCAAACCAAATTCTAATACTTCTATTACTTTCACTGAAATTATTTATTTATTATTATTATTTATTTTTTCTCCCTATTGTTTAAATATGGAAGAAAGGGATTACTTTATTAAAATTTCCTTTCTCCCTTTGTTTTATATTTTCATTTATAGGTTGAGGTCAATTTAATTTACGATTCCTTAATTCAAATAAAAATGCATCATAACAAAACCATCAGCATGAGATGCATATTTTAGTATTTATTTGTTATTTGCTCAATATATTCCTATTAATTGAATATGCACATAGAAAAGAAAACTAAATAGCCTATAAGGATTCCATGATCCCAAAACACTTTATATAAGTATTTTTTATCATCATTTTTTTTATTATACAAATTTTAGGGCTTTACAACAGGTCCTTACGGAGAGGCACTCGAGAAACCGCTCGAGCCCCCTTGAAGACCACAAGTATGACATCATAATAAAAGAGGGGAAAACAGCGTATCATTGATAATTCTCATCATGTTCATTGATTAGAGTTGAGCAATAGCATAAGATTAAGCAATAATAATCCAACCCAGATAGGTAACAAGGACATGGATAACAAAAACTAGTCAATCCTTAGGTATGAATGTGTAATGCGGGAGGTAAATTAAAGTATGTATAGGACAGAGATAGGTCAAGGGACACTTGCCTCCACCAACCGACTGCTGCTTAGGGGCTTCTCCTGCGAGTTCTTCGGGCTCCTCAACCAGATCGTTCTCTATGCGAGCGCAAACATACATACATCCACACATTTAATACAAAAGAACAGTACCATACAATATACAATAGGATGCAATAAATAAACAGACGTTCCACGCGGGCTCGCAATTACGGTTAAGAGAGAAAGAGGAAAATACAGTCGAGAAACGATCACGTTACATTATTATAAATTAAAGCACTCGCTCAATTGAAGGGCATTAATGTAGACACTACGTTTAGCATAAAGTAAAGTCATGTTTCATGTCTAATCATTATAAGAAGATGAAGATAAATTAAAAGGATTGTCGCGCGGCGAGACGCGCGACATAATACTCTAAATCGAATTAAGAAATCAACGACTCGTCGTGCGACAGAGCGCATGACGAGACACTTGCATTAATTATAAAGAGACGTTGAGCGTCGCGCGGCGAAACGCACGACGGCATACGTCAACAGAACTGAGTTTAAAGTGGAACGTCACGTGGCTCGACGCGCGACGTCACACATTAAACAACCTGAAATTACAAAGGATCGTCGCGCGACGAAGCGCACGACGCAACACATCAATAGAATCTGAAATTAGATAAATTCGTCGCGCGACGAAGCGCGCGACACAACACGCTAACTAACGGAGTTTGAAATTAACTAAAAACCAAGAATAATCGCCGCACTCGTGGGGTTGCGCACGCGGGAACGCGTTAGGGGTAAACGGGGGAAGCGCGAGGCCGCACCGAGGCCACGCGAGCCACGCCGAGGGCCGGGGCCGCGCGCAGGGGCCGGGGACGCCGCGCCGGGGGCCGAGCCGCCGCGCCGGGGCAGGGGACCGCGCCGGGGGCAGAGCCGCCGCGCCGTCGCGGGCAGGGGAGGGGCTGGGGCCGCGCGCCGCGCGAGCAGGGAGGGAGGCAGGGCCGCGCCGCCGCGGGCAGGGGAGGGGCGGGGGCCACGCGCCGCACGAGCAGAGAAAGGGCGGGGCCACGCCGCCGCGGGCAGGGGAGGGGCGGGGGCCGCGCGCCGCGCAAGCAGGGGAGGGCTGGGCCGCGCCGCCGCGCGAGCAGGGGAGGGCGGGGGCGCGCGCGTAGGGGAAGAAGAGAGGGCGCGCGCAGGGGGAGAAGAGGAGGGAGAGGGAGAGAGAGAAGAAGGTAGGGGAGGGGAGCTCACCTCAGGATCCAACTCCGGCGATCACCGTCTCCAAAACCTAGGGCACCACGGGGAGAGAGAGGTGGAAGAGGGAGAGGGAGGTTGCTGCGCGGGAAATCCAAATGAGATAGGGAGAGGAGGAGGGGGCGCATGGGGGGTGTGGGGCGCCGGGGGCGCGCGGGCCAGGCCGGGCCGGGCTGGGCTAGGCTGGGTTGGGCCGGGCCACTTCGCGGATCAAAACCCACGACACGCACGACTATCAAACAGACTCCAATCGCGAATCGAAAACCGAGACGGAACGAGACAAACACGCAATATCAGACAAAGAAATGTGCTTCGACATGATGCAACACCCATGACACTTAGGTCTTTGTTCATACACGACACAGACACTTGTCACTATACTGGTTTGAATTTGGGAAGAAAGAGCGAAACAGGAAGAGAAAAGAGAGTAACGCCCGAATTCGGTGAGAGAAAAGAAGAAAAAAATTCTACCCCCAAATTCAGGGCGTTACAAACCTATCCCCCTTAAAAGAATCTCGCCCTCGAGATTCAGGGTTTGCTAGCAAAGAGCTCAAGGTATTTAGCCATCAGATCATCTTCGCGCTCCCAAGTTGCTTCTTCCTCAGAGTGATGACTCCATCTGACTTTGCACATTCTGATAGTCTTCCTTCGGGTGACTCTGTCTGCAGTCTCAAGGATTTGCGCTGGTTTCTCTGTGTAGGTCAAGTCCTCCTGGACTTCAAGGCCTTCCACTGGCAACTGCTCCTCTGGCACTCGCAGACACTTCTTCAACTGAGACACATGAAAAACATCATGCACAGCAGACAAATTTTCTAGCAAACTGAGCTGATAGTCCACTTCTCCACGCCTTGCGAGGATTTGATACAGACCGATGTAGCGGGGCACTAGCTTGCCTTTGACTCCAAATCGTCTGACTCCTCTGATCGGTGACACTTTCAGATAGACAAAGTCTCCAACCTCAAAACTCAGCTCTCTTCTTCTTGTGTCTGCATAGCTTCGCTGCCTTGATTGCGCTATCTTCAGATTCTCTCGGACCATCTTGATGTTCTCTTCAGCTTCAAGCAAAATGTCTGGCCCAAACACTTGCTTTTCTCCAGGCTGATCCCATTGCAACGGAGTTCTACAACTCCTTCCATAGAGCGCCTGAAATGGTGACATCTTCAAGCTGGCCTGGTAACTGTTGTTATAGGAAAACTCTGCATAAGGCAATCGCTTGTCCCATCCGGACTGATCTTGCAACGCACAGACTCTCAACATGTCTTCGAGGATTTGATTGGTCCTTTCGGTCTGACCATCTGTCTGCGGATGATAGGCAGAACTGAAATTCAGATGTGTGCCCAAGGCTTCATGCAACTGCTGCCAGAAATGAGAGGTGAACTGCGTTCCGCGGTCTGACACTATCTTCTTTGGCACAACATGAAGACAAACGATCAGAGACATGTACAATTCTGCCAATACTGCACTGCTGTAGTTGGTCTTGACAGGTATGAAGTGGGCTGACTTGGTTAAGCGGTCCACCACTACCCAAATGGAATCGTAGCCGCCTCGAGTGCGAGGCAATCCGACTATGAAATCCATGCCGATTTCATCCCATTTCCACTGAGGGATTTGCAACGGTTGCAACAATCCAGCTGGTCTTTGGTGCTCTGCCTTGATCCGTCGACAACTATCACACATAGCCACATGCTCTGTGATTTCCCTCTTCATTCCGTACCACCAGAATTTCTTCTTCAGATCCTGATACATCTTCTCACTACCAGGGTGAATCAAATAAGCTGTCTCATGAGCTTCCTTGAGGATCAACTCTCGAATGGATTGGACATTGGGAACACACAAGCGGTCTTTGAACCATATCACACCTTCTGCGTCTTCCCGAAAATCTTTGCCTCTGCCGTCTAGAATCAGTCGCCGGATCTCACTGATCTTCTCATCATTCTTCTGCGCTTCTTTGATTTCCCGCTCCAGGGTAGGTTCCAACTCAATTGTTACTCCTCGCGAATTATTCGAAAATCCGAGACTCAACCTGTCAAACTCTTTGGCCAACTCATAAGGCATCGGACGAGCGACCATCAGAATGACCTGACTCTTCCTGCTCAAAGCATCTGCCACCACGTTCGCTTTGCCTGGATGGTAATGAATCTCCAACTCATAGTCTTTGATCAGCTCTAACCATCTTCGTTGCCTCATATTCAGCTCTGACTGAGTGAATATGTACTTCAGACTCTTGTGGTCTGTGTAAACATCACATTTCTGTCCATACAGATAGTGCCTCCATGTCTTCAATGTGTGAATCACTGCTGCCAACTTGAGAGCACCTAGAGGGGGGTGAATAGGTGATCCTATAAAACTTAAAACTTAACACCACAAACTTGATTAAGAGTTAGAACAATGAAATCAAGTGAGTAGAGAGGAGAGCTCTTGTGAAGCACAATAGACACAATAAGGACAAGCACAAGAGACACGAGGATTTATCCCGTGGTTCGGCCAAGTACAAAACTTGCCTACTCCACGTTGTGGCGTCCCAACGGACGAGAGTTGCACTCAACTCCTCTCAAGTGATCCAATGATCAACTTGAATACCACGGTGTTCTTCTTTACTTTACTCTTTTCCCGTTTGCGAGGAATCTCCACAACTTGGAGTCTCTCGCCCTTACAATAAGAATCAATATGAAGCACAAGAGTAAGGGAGGGAAGCAACACACTCAAATCCACAGCAAATACGCACACACACGATCAAGACTTGAGCTCAAGACAATATCTCGAGATTCTCACTAGAACGGAGCTCAAATCACTAAGAATGTCGAACAAGTGCGCAAGAATGAAGTGTGAGTGATCAACAATGCTCAAGGAATGCTTGGTCTACTCCTTCATGCGCCTAGGGGTCCCTTTTATAGCCCCAAGGCAGCTAGGAGCCGTTGAGAGCATTTCAAGAAGGCAATTCTTGCCTTTTGTCGCCTGGCGCACCGGACAGTCCGGTGCAACACCGGACACTGTCCGGTGCGGATCTCTTTCCTTATTTGGCGAAGCCGACCGTTGCAGATTCCTAGCCGTTGGCGCACTGGACACTGTTCGGTGCACACCGGACAGTTCGGTGCCCCTTCTGACCGTTGGCTCTTGCCACGCGTCGCGCGCGGATACGCGGCCGACCGTTGGCTGGGCCGACTGTTGGCTCACCGGACAGTCTGGTGCACCACCGGACAGTCCGGTGATTTATAGCCGTACGCCGTTAATTGCTCCCCGAGAGCAGCCAGTTGACAGCCGCCGGCCTGGCGCACCGGACACTGTCCGGTGCACCACCGGACAGTTCGGTGCACCTAGACCGAGCTGTCTTTGGCTGAACAACGCCATCTTTATTGCAACTTGATTTCTCTTGTTTCCATCACTTAGACACAATACATTAGTCTCCAAAACAATGTACTAAGTCTTAGAAACATACCTTTTTCCTTGATTTGCACTTTGTCCATAGATTAACATGAGCCCACTTGTGTTGGCACTCAATCACCAAAATACTTAGAAATGGCCCAAGGGCACATTTCCCTTTCAATCTCCCCCTTTTTGGTTATTTATGCCAACACAATAAAAAGCAACTAAAGGAAGTGCACCATCAATAAAGATGAGAACTCAAAATTGTTTTGATTCAAATTTGGCATATATGGATCATTCTTTGCCACCACTTGGTTTGTTTTTGCAAATCAAACTCAATTTCCTATCTCTACGTCAAACACACTTGTTGAGACATAAAGAGAATTGTTCCAATAGAAATTGATCAAGGATTTCAAAAACTCCCCCTTTTTCTCATTCTCCTCACAAGAGATCAACTTTTGACAATAAGAGACAAATACGAGTATTTTGACAAACAAAAACTCACTCTATTTTTTCAAAATTCTCAAGTGGTAACTGATCCATTTCTTGCTTTGGCCTTATTTTCTCCCCCTTTGGCATCAAGCACCAAAACGGGATCAATTTTGGCCTTTTAACCCCATTGCCTCACCAAAATCTTCAACTAAGAGTAAAAAGGCAATAAGAGTACAAAGATGAACTTGAATTAGTTACTCTTTCATCGGAGTGCAGTGGAAGTCTTGCATGGTCCAAGTCCACCTTTTCCCTTTCAAACCTCCTTTGAGACTAAATTAAGCAAACTCAAACACACAGTTAGTCTCAAAGGGTCAAGTTGTAGCTCATCTCCCCCTAAATATGTGCATCACTTGCAAATGGACTTGTGAGGTCTGGGGAGTGCTTGTACAACTTGAGCACCATAAAATAATCAACAAAATGCATTAAAGAACATGATCAAGGCATAAAACACATGTATGCTATAAATCAATCCAGGTTCCGTGAATCTAAGACATTTAGCTCACTACGCAGCTTGCAAAAGGTCGACTCATCTAGAGGTTTGGTAAAGATATCGGCTAGCTGGTTCTCGGTGCTAACATTGAATACTTCGATATCTCCCTTTTGCATGTGATCTCTCAAAAAGTGATGCCGGATGTCAATGTGCTTTGTGCGGCTGTGTTCAACAGGATTATCCGCCATGCGGATAGCACTCTCATTATCACATAGGAGTGGGACTTTGCTCAGATTGTAGCCAAAGTCCCTGAGGGTTTGCCTCATCCAAAGTAGTTGCGCGCAACACTGTCCTGCGGCAACATACTCGGCCTCAGCGGTGGATAGGGCAACGGAAGTTTGTTTCTTAGAACTCCACGACACCAGGGACCTTCCTAAGAATTGGCACGTCCTCGATGTACTCTTCCTATCGACCTTACATCCAGCATAGTCGGAGTCTGAATATCCAATCAAGTCAAAGGTAGACCCCTTTGGATACCAGATCCCGAAGCAAGGCGTAGCGACTAAATATCTAAGAATTCGCTTCACGACCACCAAGTGACACTCCCTTGGATCGGATTGAAATCTAGCACACATGCATACGCTAAGCATTATATCCGGTCTACTAGCACATAAATAAAGTAAGGACCCTATCATAGACCAATATGCCTTTTGATCAACGGACTTACCTCCTTTATTGAGGTCGGTGTGTCCGTCGGTTCCCATTGGAGTCTTTGCGGGCTTGGCTTCCTTCATCCCAAACCGCTTGATCAAGTCTTGCGTGTACTTCGTTTGGGAGATGAAGGTCCCATCCTTTAGTTGCTTCACTTGGAACCCAAGGAAATAGCTTAACTCGCCCATCATTGACATCTCAAACTTTTGAGTCATCACCCTGCTAAATTCTTCACAAGACTTTTGGTTAGTAGAACCAAATATTATGTCATCGACATAAATTTGGCACACAAAAAGATCACCATCACAAGTCTTAGTAAAGAGAGTTGGATCGGCTTTCCCAACCTTGAAAGCATTGGCAATTAAAAAGTCTCTAAGGCATTCATACCATGCTCTTGGGGCTTGCTTAAGTCCATAGAGCGCCTTAGAGAGCTTACACACGTGGTCGGGGTACCGTTCATCCTCGAAGCCAGGGGGTTGCTCCACGTACACCTCCTCCTTGATTGCCCCGTTGAGGAAAGCGCTCTTCACATCCATTTGGAACAACCTAAAAGAATGGTGAGTAGCATAGGCTAACAATATTCGAATTGACTCTAGCCTAGCCACAGGAGCAAAAGTCTCCTCAAAGTACAAACCTGTGACTTGGGCATAACCTTTTGCCACAAGTCGTGCCTTGTTCCTTGTCACCACCCCGTGCTCGTCTTGTTTGTTGCGGAACACCCACTTGGTTCCCACAACATTTTGCTTGGGACGAGGCACCAGTGTCCAAACTTCATTCCTCTTGAAGTTGTTGAGCTCCTCTTGCATGGCCAACACCCAGTCCGGATCTAGCAAGGCCTCTTCTACCCTGAAAGGCTCAATAGAAGAGACAAAGGAGTAATGCTCACAAAAATTAACTAATCTAGAACGAGTAGTTACTCCCTTGCTTATGTCACCCAATATTTGGTCGACGGGATGATTCCTTTGAATCGTCGCTCGAACTTGGGTTGGAGGTGCCGGTTGTGCTTCTTCCTCAATCACATGAACATCTTGTGCTCCCCCTTGATCACACGCCTCCTCTTGATGAACCTATTCATCTTCTTGAGTTGGGGGATGCACCGTTGTTGAGGAAGAAGGTTGATCTTGGTCCTTATGTTCCAGTGGCCTCACATCTCCAATCGCCATGGTGCGCATTGCGGCCGTTGGAACGTCGTCTTCATCTACATCATCAAGATCAACAACTTGCTCTCTTGGAGAGCCATTAGTCTCATCAAATACAACGTCGCTAGAGACTTCAACCAAACCCGATGATTTGTTGAAGACCCTATACGCCTTTGTATTTGAGTCATAACCTAACAAAAACCCTTCTACAGCTTTGGGAGCAAACTTAGAATTTCTACCTTTCTTCACTAGAATGTAACATTTGCTCCCAAATACACGAAAGTAAGACACATTGGGTTTGTTACCGGTTAGAAGCTCATATGAAGTCTTCTTGAGGTGGCGATGAAGATAGACCCGGTTTATGGCGTGACAAGCCGTGCTCACGGCTTCCGTCCAAAATCGTTCGGGCGTCTTGAATTCACCAAGCATCGTCCTCGCCATGTCTAGTAGCGTCCTGTTCTTCTTCTCTACCACACCATTTTGTTGTGGTGTGTAGGGAGCGGAGAACTCGTGCTTGATTCCTTCCTCCTCAAGATACTCCTCCACTTGAAGGTTCTTGAACTCGGACCCATTGTCGCTCCTTATCTTCTTCACCTTGAGCTCAAACTCGTTTTGGGCTCTCCTTAGGAAGCGCTTGAGGGTCCCTTGGGTTTCAGATTTATCCTGCAAAAAGAATACCCAAGTGAAGCGGGAAAAATCATCAACTATAACAAGACCATACTTACTTCCTCCTATGCTTAGATAGGCGACGGGTCCGAAGAGGTCCATATGAAGTAACTCCAGGGGTCTTGATGTTGTCATCACATTTTTGGCATGATGAGAGCTTCCCACCTATTTACCTGCTTGACAAGCTGCACAAGGTCTATCTTTTTCGAAAGTTACATTAGTTAGACCTATCACGTGTTCTCCCTTTAGAAGCTTGTGAAGGTTCTTCATCCCTACATGTGCTAAACGGCGATGCCACGGCCAGCCCATGTTAGTCTTAGTAATTAAGCATGCATCTAGACCGGCCTCCTCTTTTGCAAAATCAACTAAATAAAGTTTGTCGTCTAGTACACCCTTAAAAGCTAATGAACCATCACTTCTTCTAAAGACAGACACATCTACATTTGTGAATAAACAGTTATATCCCATATTACAAAGTTGACTCATAGACAACAAGTTATATCCAAGCGACTCAACTAAGAACACATTAGAAATAGAGTGCTCGGATGAAATAGCAAATTTTCCTAACCCTTTCACCTTGCCTTGGTTCCCATCACCGAATATGATTGAATCTTGGGGATCCTTGTTCTTGACGTAGGAAGAGAACATCCTCTTTTCCCCCGTCATGTGGTTTGTGCATCCGTTGTCGATAATCCAGCTTGAGCCCCCGGATGCATAAACCTGCAAGGAAAATTTAGGCTTGGGTCTTAGGTACCCAACTCATGTTGGGTCCTACAAGGTTAGTACAAATAGCCTTAGGGACCCAAATGCAGGTTTTATCTCCCTTGCATTTTGCTCCTAATTTTCTAGCAACTACTTTCTTATCCTTTCTACAAATAGCAAAGGAAGCATTTAAAGCATGATAAATTGTAGAAGGTTCATTCATTACTTTCCTAGGAGTATGAACAAAATTTCTTCAAGGCACATGATGAACAACATTTTTCCTAGCCACATTTCTATCATGCATAATAGAAGAACTAGAAGCAATCATGGCATGAGAATCAAAAGCATCATAACTTCTATAAACATTCCTGGAATGTCTCCTATCATGATACATGAAAGCATGGTTCTTTTGAGCACTACTAGCCATAGGGGCCTTCCCTTTCTCCTTGGCGGAGATGGAAGCCTTATGGCTTGTTAAGTTCTTGACTTCCCTCTTGAAGCCAAGACCATCCTTAATTGAGGGGTGTCTACCAATCGTGTAGGCATCCCTTGCAAATTTTAGTTTTTCAAATTCACTTTTGCTAGTCTTAAGTTGGGCATTAAGACTAGCCACTTCATCATTCAATTTAGAAATTGACATTAGATGTTCACTACAAGCATCAACATTAACATCTTTACACTTATTACAAATTGCAACATGTTCTACACAAGATGTTGATTGATTAGCTATTTCTAACTTAACATTCAAATCATCATTTATGCTCTTTAAGCTAGAAATAGAGTCATGGCATGTAGACAATTCACAAGCAAGCATTTCATTCCTTTTAATTTCTAAAGCAAGGGATTTTTGTGCCTCTACAACCTTATCATGTTCTTCATACAAAAGATCCTCTTTCTTTTCTAATAACCTATTTTTATCATTCAAGGCATCAATTAATTCATTAATTTTATCAACCTTAGTTCTATCTAGGCCTTTGAATAAGCATGAATAGTCTATCTCATCATCGCTAGATTCTTCATCACTTGAGGAAGCGTAAGTACTAGTATCATGAGTGCTTACCTTCTTTTCCCTTGCCATGAGGCAGGTGTGATGCTCGTTGGGGAAGAGGGCCGACTTGTTGAAGGCGGTGGCGGCGAGTCCTTCGTTGTCGGAGTCGGACGACGAACAATCCGAGTCCCACTCCTTTCCAAGGTGTGCCTCGCCCTTAGCCTTCTTGTAAGCCTTCTTCTTTTCCCTCTTGTTCCCTTGCTCCTGGTCACTATCATTATCCGGACAATTAGTGATAAAATGACCAATCTTACCACATTTGAAGCATGAGCGCTTCCCCTTCGTTTTGGTCTTGTTGGGATGCTCCTTACGACCCCTTAGCGCCGTCTTGAAACGCTTGATGATGAGGGCCATCTCTTCCTCATTGAGCCCCGCCGCCTCAACTTGTGCCACCTTGCTAGGTAGCGCCTCCTTGCTCCTAGTTGCTTTGAGAGCGATGGTTTGAGGCTCTTGGATTGGGCCATTCAACGCATCGTCAACGTATCTAGCCTCCTTGATCATCATCCGCCCGCTTACAAACTTTCCAAGTATCTCCTTGGGCATCATCTTGGTGTACCTAGGATTCTCACGAATATTGTTCACAAGATGTGGATCAAGGATAGTAAAAGACCTTAGCATTAGGCGGACGACGTCGTGGTCCGTCCACCGCGTGCTCCCATAGCTCCTTATTTTGTTGACGAGGGTCTTGAGCTGGTTGTATGTCTGGGTTGGCTCCTCGCCCCTGATCATTGCAAATCTCCCAAGTTCGCCTTCCAATAACTCCATCTTGGTGAGCATGGTGACGTCATTTCCCTCATGAGAGATCTTGAGGGTGTCCCAAATCTTCTTGGCATTATCCAAGCCGCTCACCTTATGGTATTCATCCTTGCACAAAGATGCTAGAAGAACAGTAGTAGCTTGTGCATTTTGTGAATTTGCTCATTGATAAATGTGGGACTATCAGTGCTATCAAATTGCATTCCACTCTCTACTATCTCCCATATGCTTGGATGGAGAGAGAACAAGTGACTACGCATTTTGTGACTCCAAAATCTGTAGTCCTCTCCATCAAAGTGAGGAGGTTTACCAAGTGGAATGGAGAGTAAATGAGCATTTGTATTTTGCGGAATATGAGAATAATCAAAAGAAAAGTTTGAATTGACTGTTTTCTTTTTCTCGTAGTTGTCGTCATCCTTTTGGGAAGAAGAGGACTCGTCGCTGTCGTCGTAGTAGACGATCTCCTTGATGTGCCTTGTTTTCTTCTTCTTCTTCCCGTCTTTTCTTTTGTGACTTGAGCCCGAGTCAGTAGGCTTGTCATCTTTTGGATCATTGACGAAGGACTCCTCCTTATCATTGACCACCATCCCCTTGCCCCTAGGATCCATCTCTTCGGGCGATTAGTCCCTTTCTTGAAGAGAACGGCTCTGATACCAATTGAGAGCACCTAGAGGGGGTGAATAGGTGATACTGTAAAACTTAAAACTTAACACCACAAACTTGATTAAGAGTTAGAACAATGAAATCAAGTGAGTAGAGAGGAGAGCTCTTGTGAAGCACAATAGACACAATAAGGACAAGCACAAGAGACACGAGGATTTATCATGTGGTTCGGCCAAGTACAAAACTTGCCTACTCCATGTTGTGGCGTCCCAACGGACGAGAGTTGCACTCAACTCCTCTCAAGTGATCCAATGATCAACTTGAATACCACGGTGTTCTTCTTTACTTTACTCTTTTCCTGTTTGCGAGGAATCTCCACAACTTGGAGTCTCTCGCCCTTACAATAAGAATCAATATGAAGCACAAGAGTAAGGGAGGGAAGCAACACACTCAAATCCACAGCAAATACGCACACACACGATCAAGACTTGAGCTCAAGACAATATCTCGAGATTCTCACTAGAACGGAGCTCAAATCACTAAGAATGTCGAACAAGTGCGCAAGAATGAAGTGTGAGTGATCAACAATGCTCAAGGAATGCTTGGTCTACTCCTTCATGCGCCTAGGGGTCCCTTTTATAGCCCCAAGGCAGCTAGGAGCCGTTGAGAGCATTTCAAGAAGGCAATTCTTGCCTTTTGTCGCCTGGCGCACTGGACAGTCCGGTGCAACACCGGACACTGTCCGGTGCGGATCTCTTTCCTTATTTGGCGAAGCCGACCGTTGCAGATTCCTAGCCGTTGGCGCACCGGACACTGTCCGGTGCACACCGGACAGTCCGGTGCCCCTTCTGACCGTTGGCTCTTGCCACGCGTCGCGCGCGGATTACGCGGCCGACCGTTGGCTGGGCCGACTATTGGCTCACCGGACAGTCTGGTGCACCACCGGACAGTCCGATGATTTATAGCCGTACGCCGTTAATTGCTTCCCGAGAGCAGCCAGTTGACAGCCAGCCTGGTGCACCGGACACTGTCCGGTGCACCACTAGACAGTCCGGTGCACCCAGACCGAGCTGTCTTTGGCTGAACAACACCATCTTTATTCCAACTTGATTTCTCCTGTTTCCATCACTTAGACACAATACATTAGTCTCCAAAACAATGTACTAAATCTTAGAAACATACCTTTTTACTTGATTTGCACTTTGTCCATAGATTAACATGAGTCCACTTGTGTTGGCACTCAATCACCAAAATACTTAGAAATGGCCCAAGGGCACATTTCCCTTTCACAACTCTAGGTCATGGATTGGGTAATTCTTCTCATGAACCTTCAGCTGTCGGGACGAGTAAGCTACAACTCTTCCCTCTTGCATCAACACACATCCCAAACCTGTGTAACAAGCATCACAATACACCGAGAAGGGCTTGTGCACGTCAGGCAATACTAAGACATGCGTTGTAGTTAACTTCTCTTTCAGCGCTTCAAACGCCTCTTGACATTTCTGGGTCCACTTGAACTCAACCTTGTTGCCTAGCAACGCTGTCATTTGTTTCACAATCTTCGAAAACCCTTCAATGAATCGCCGATAATATCCGGCCATTCCAATGAAGCTCTTGATTCCTCGGGCATCTGTTGGCGCTTTCCAGTTCAGAATGTCTGCCACTTTCTTCGGATCCATGGCCAATCCTTCTTTGTTGATTATGTGACCCAAGAACAGAACTTCACTGATCCAGAACTCGCACTTGCTCAACTTTGCATACAGCTGGTGCTCTCGCAATCTCTGTAATACCATCCTCAAATGGTCTGCATGCTCTTCTTCGCTTTGAGAATAAATCAGAATGTCATCAATGAATACCACCACAAACTTATCAAGATAATCCATGAATACACTGTTCATCAAGTTCATGAAGAAGGCCGGTGCATTTGTTAGACCGAAAGACATCACAGTGAACTCATACAACCCATACTTGGTAATGAATGTCGTCTTCAGAATGTCTGAAGGTCAAATCCTGAGCTGATGATAACCTGACCTCAGATCTATCTTGGAGAACACACTGGCTCCTCTCAACTGGTCGAACAAGTCTTCTATTCTGGGCAAGGGGTACTTGTTCTTGATGGTGACCTCATTCAGAGCTCGATAATCGATACACATCCTTTTGGTGCCATCTTTCTTTTCCACAAATAGGACAGGGGCGGCCCAAGGCGAGGTGCTTGGCCGAATGTAACCTTTCTCTGACAGCTCATCAATCTGCTTCTTAAGTTCAACCAACTCTGGTCTAGATATTCTGTAAGCTCTCTTAAAGATGGGGGCGGTTCCAGGAAGAAGTTCTATAGCAAACTCAACCTTCCGCTCTGGTGGCATACCTGGTAAGTCCTTTGGAAACATGTCTGGGAACTCGGACACAACCTTGATACTCTCAATTGGGTCTGCTTCACTGCTATCAACAGCCATCTGATAACAACTTCCTTTCTTCGGCTCAGGCGGGACTAACTCGGTCACCACTTCCTCTCCTAGTGGGGACACCAATTTGATTGTCCTCTTATCACAACTGATAACTGCTGGATACTTATCTAGCCAATTCATCCCTAGGATGACATCTATTCCCTGAGTACCCATTACTATGAGGTTAGCGGGAAACGCTATCCCCCTTATTTCCACACTTACATTCAAACAAATGCTATCGGCTCGAATTCTACCACCGGCTGAGTCAATTTGAATGGGGGTTGACAT
This sequence comes from Zea mays, assembly GCF_902167145.1. NCBI lineage: Eukaryota > Viridiplantae > Streptophyta > Magnoliopsida > Poales > Poaceae > Zea > Zea mays. The sequence continues at coordinate 208,571,165 of NC_050097.1, forward strand.
GGTAGTTATTGGAAGACTATGTGCTTCTACCCACGATGCAGTAATGAAAGAATGCGTTGCTCCAGTATCAAATAACACTTCTGCAATATGGGAGTTGACTGGAAACATACCTACTATCATGCCAGGGGTCTCCTGAACTGCTTCAGCCTCCAAGTGGTTCAGCCTCCCATGATTATAGCGCGGTTGAGAGCGGTTGCCTGCTCCAGGCTGAGACACATTCTGCTTTGCTGGGGCATTGGGGCCTGACTGCTGCTGGGCCGCCTTCTTCGGACATTGCATCACCCAATGGCCTTGCTCTCCACAGTGGAAACATGCTCTGTTTCCAACCCGAGCTAGGACTACTTGACTGTTCTGCTGAGTTGCGGGGGCAGGAAGACGAGGTGCCTGCTGATTCTGCCTCTGAAACTGACCTCCTCCTGACTGATTGCTCTGATGGTTCTGATACTGATGCTGAGGATACTGCCTTTAAAACTGCTGATGCTGAGGTGGACGTTGGTTCTGCCTGAACTGCTGAGATTGATTGCCTGAGAAACGAGGACGATTGCTGCTTCCAGGCTGGGGTCCACTGATCTTGCAAATCTTGCAGCATAAGAAAAGGGTAAAGAATTCTTCAGCAACACTGAACAGATGAGCATCTTCACTGATCTCCAACACAGACCACATAGCTTCTTAGATAAAGAGGAAAGTGGAACAAAAGGCTTCCCAACTAAATAGCTAACTCCTTTAACATATAACAGGTAAACCAAAATGTAGGGGATACCCACACTCTGGTGACAGTCATTACAAATATCCAAAGCAAACATAGTTCATCATGACAAACATAAATGCACAGGATAAGAAAACTACCCTGTCCAACTAATACTGACTAAGAGCGAGACTAACGCTAAGACTATAGCTTCTATGTATATATTTCGTATTAATTACAAGATCCAACTCTAACGATCTATGGTTCTAGATTTATCTTGGTCTTGCAGTCGGGATTGCCATAAGGCTGGTGTCCACGCCGAGGTGAGCGGTACGGGTGCTGGGTCCCGACGGGAGCGGGGGAACCATCATCCAGGTGACGACGTTCCGCGCGCTCAGCCCGCAACTGGGCGATCTCAGCACAAGCCCTACTCAGCTCGTCTAATGCATGGTCCAGCTCTGTGTTTAGCACGACGGCTAGGTTGACTGTGCTACTCAACCTAGGATTGTCCTCACCAACAGGTGAGACAATCACACCTCCTGTGCTGCCAGATGGACGGCGGGGGTAATACTTCAGGTGGAGACCGTCAGCTACCCCACCGAGCACTGAGCGGTAGTGCGAAAGCGCACGCCGTGCAGCATCTTGCATGGCCGCCTCAGCTGAGTCCCGCTCAGAGATAGAATAGTGCTCCGAGCAGACCTCAGCACCCTGGAGACTGTTCTCCGAACGGCGCACCAAGCAGGTCGCCTCCCAGCGGTCCGGGTAGACCCCGCGACTATGCTGGTAGACCACACAGGGATACTCGATAGACCAAGTACGCCGGTCAAGTGCCCGACGTAGCAGGGTGTCGAGCGCATCGTGGAAGTGACACCCGCGAGCAGCGTCGCGAGTAATGGGTCAAGCAACCCATCCTTCCGGCTCCTGGTCAGCAGAAAAGTCGGTGTCGTGGCTCGAGCTGTCGTCGCCACCTCCGTCGTCTGGGTCTCCTCCAGCAGCTACTCCAGGGGCCGGGGCGCCCAGTGGTGGTGCAGGGGGCGCCTCTAGAGGAAGCACGGGGAAGCAGCTCCTCACAGACTCTATCTCCTGCTGGAGCGAGAAAGAAGAGCCCTGCTGCTCCTGTCGTCGACGCTCCTGCTCCTCATGCAGGCGGTGGTGCAGCCGCTCCAAGTGACTGGACCGATCGGCCACGGGACGGCGAAGTGGACGCTCCGCGAGACGAGAGGGTAAGAAGGGGATGACAGACTTTCGTGCAGTGTGTCTAAGACGAGCCATCTACAAAAGACACCGCAAGCAAAAGAGTGAGTACAGAACTAGTATGACCAGCAAGTAAACCATGAATAAATGAAGGATTAGAATAAAACACAATTTTCAGCAAGGTATAATATATAGTAGAACATAGTTTTGGTCGATATGACCAACTTTTGAAGGGATACCAAAGTCAAGGCAAGGACAGAGGTCTATAATCCTTAGAACGACCATTCTACTCTAGGTTAGCGGTCCTACAGTCAACCTGGCTTTGATACCACCTATGTCACACCCGGTTTTAGAAGGCAAACCGAATGCGAACCATGTACGTGCCAGGATCAGCAATTCACGTACATAGCAGTTACATATCATGGACATCATCACACAGTGCTCAAATAGTATTAAAAGGGAAATAATAGTCGATTACATCACATGTCTGAGACATCCACATAGTCTTTACAAATAATCAAAGTGCGAAAACGAAACGTAGATAAACGCGGCCTTCACAGGCAGCCGACTGGGGGTTGCCGCTAACCCACGCCTAGAACTTGTCGTAGTCTTGGAACTCCTGGAAGTCTCCTTCCACGGCTTCATCTTCTCCTGAGCAGTGGTTGCAATGCGGACAACCTGGGGAAGGGGGGGGGTTTGGTGTGTACACGTACACATCAACATACTCAGCAAGTGTCCTGTTTGGCTGTAGTGGACTAGCTTTATGTGGGGGTAAGTCAAGCAGTTGCTTTTAGTTGGTCCGATTATTATTACTAGTAGAGAAAGACAAGTTTTAGGATTAACCCACGTTATTAACCCAAACGTACTCTTTCCAAACGGAAAGAATACCACTTACCATTACCAGAGTCATTACCAAGAACCATCAACCTCGTTGCCACCTGTAATCCGAACATATCTGAACGAGTACCACTAATCACTGGAGCTCCCTTGGCAGCTCATAACCGCGAGCACGGCTGATATATCAGTTTTCAAACACTCTGCAGAGGTTGTGCACTTCACCCACAAGCCGTGATTCCCTTTCTGCCCGGAGAGAGCTACTCCCCATTGACCACTGCCTAGGTGGTCCAGCAGGGCATCACTACGTAGCCTTTACAAAGATTCCTCGAGGCTATAGCCGCACATTAGGTTTCCTAAATGTACCGCAATCCTCCCCAAGGGGCGAACCAAACTTGGCAGAGCGAGCCGCATACACCGAGCCCCATTGACGGCACGACGGCTAAGCAAACTACACCCCGGATCCTCTAATTATTCAGCTAAGGGCACCCCATTCCACCCTCATGGTTGCACTGTTTTCCCGGGCGGTCATCCAACGAACAGGTCCTTACGGAGAGGCACTCGAGAAACCGCTCGAGCCCCCTTGAAGACCACAAGTATGACATCATAATAAAAGAGGGGAAAACAGCGTATCATTGATAATTCTCATCATGTTCATTGATTAGAGTTGAGCAATAGCATAAGATTAAGCAATAATAATCCAACCCAGATAGGTAACAAGGACATGGATAACAAAAACTAGTCAATCCTTAGGTATGAATGTGTAATGCGAGAGGTAAATTAAAGTATGTATAGGACAGAGATAGGTCAAGGGACACTTGCCTCCACCAACCGACTGCTACTCAGGGGCTTCTCCTGCGAGTTCTTCGGGCTCCTCAACTGGATCGTTCTCTATGCGAGCGCAAACATACATACATCCACACATTTAATACAAAAGAACAGTACACCATACAATAGGATGCAATAAATAAACAGACGTTCCACGCGGGCTCGCAATTACGGTTAAGAGAGAAAGAGGAAAATACAGTCGAGAAACGATCACGTTACATTATTATAAATTAAAGCACTCGCTCAATTGAAGGGCATTAATGTAGACACTACGTTTAGCATAAAGTAAAGTCATGTTTCATGTCTAATCATTATAAGAAGATGAAGATAAATTAAAAGGATTGTCGCACGGCGAAACGCGCGACATAATTCTCTAAATCGAATTAAGAAATCAACGACTCGTCGTGCGACAGAGCGCACGACGAGACACTTGCATTAATTATAAAGAGACGTTGAGCGTCGCGCGGCAAAACACACGACGGCATACGTCAACAGAACTGAGTTTAAAGTGGAACGTCGCGTGGCTCGACGCGCGACGTCACACATTAAACAACCTGAAATTACAAAGGATCGTCGCGCGACGAAGTGCATGATGCAACACATTAATAGAATCTGAAATTAGATAAATTCGTCTTGCGACGAAGCGCGCGACACAACACGCTAACTAACGGAGTTTGAAATTAACTAAAAACCAAGAATAATCGCCGCGCGCGTGGGGTTGCGCACGCGGGAACGTGTTAGGGGTAAACAGGGGAAGCGCGAGGCCGCGCCGAGGCCACGCGAGCCACGCCGAGGGCCGGGACGCCGCGTCGGGGGCCGAGCCGGGGAAGGGGACCGCGCCGGGGGCCGAGCCGCCGCGCCGGGGGCTGCGCCGGGCCGCGCCGCGAAAGGGGAGGGGCGGGGGCCGCGCGCCGCGCGAGCAGGGAGGGAGGCGGGGCCACGTCGCCGCGGGCAGGGGAGGGGCGGGGGCCGCACGCCGCACGAGCAGGGAAGGGGCGGGGCTGCGCCGCCGCGGGCAGGGGAGGGGCGGGGGCCGCACGCCGCGCGAGCAGGGGAGGGCTGGGCCGCGTCGACGTGCGAGCAGGGGAGGGCGGGGGCGCGCGCGCAGGGGAAGAAGAGAGGGCGCGCAGGGGAGATGAGGAGGGAGAGGGAGAGAGAGAGAAGAAGAAGGGAGGGGAGGGGAGCTCACCTCGGGATCCAACTCCGGCGATCACCGTCTCCAAAACCTAGGGCACCACGGGGAGAGAGAGGTGGAAGAGGGAGATGGAGGTTGTTGCGCGGGAAATCCAAATGAGAGAGGGAGAGGAGGAGGGGGCGCATGGGGGGGGTGTGGGGCGCCGGGGGCGCGCGGGCCGGGCCGGGCTGGGCTGGGCTGGGCTGGGTTGGGCCGGGCCACTTCGCGGATCAAAACCCACGACACGCACAACTATCAAACAGACTCCAATCGCGAACCGAAAACCGAGACGGAACGAGACGAACACGCAATATCAGACAAAGAAATGTGCTTCGGCATGATGCAACACCCATGACACTTAGGTCTTTGTTCATACACGACACGGACACTTGTCACTATACTGGTTTGAATTTGGGAAGAAAGAGCGAAACAGGAAGAGAAAAGAGAGTAACGCCCGAATTTGGTGAGAGAAAAGAAGAAAAAAAATTCTACCCCCAAATTTAGGGCGTTACATGTGGTGCTAGGTTTCTTGGCGCCATGCCATCAAGCCAACTGTCGTGCCAGAATTTGGCTGTCTTGCCATCTCCAACGGTGACGATGGTGGAGGCGCTAAAGAGGAGCCTGTCCGCAAGGTTACAAGGCACATCAAACCCTTTCCAAGGGTGGTCCTCTGTCGTCCAGCTCTTCCAAATCCATCTTAGCCGGAGGGCACAACTGAATTTGTCGAGGTTGAGGATGCCCAGACCGCCTAGGGTTTTGGGCTTGCTGACTAGTGGCCAGACCACAAGACAATGGCCTCCATTTGATTCTGCCTTTCCTCTCTAGAGGAAGGAGCGGCGGATCCTATCGATGCGTTTACGGGCCCATGTCGCGAGGGGAAAGAACGACAAGTGGTATGTGGCCATAGCGGACAGGACGGAAGACATAAGCGTGAGACAACCAGCCCGATTGAGCATGCTTCCTTTCCATCCGGCCAGACGGTTCTAGATTTTCTCGATCAGAGGTTGGACATGAATTTTCTGGAGCGCCCGGGTGTGAAGTTGGAGGCCTAGGTAACGACACGGGAAGGTCCCCCTGGTCCCTTGGAACGGCTGGAGCACGTGGTCTAGGTCTATGTTATCACATCTTATCGGGTGGATAGAGCTCTTCTCAAGGTTGGTGACCAAGCCCGAGGCACAGCCAAAAGCGTGCAGGATGTCTTTGACCGCCAGGAGGTCTTCTCTAGAGGGGTTGATAAAGATAGCAGCATCATCGGCATAGAGAGAAGTCCTCAGTTTTGTTGTAGTTAGCGGAATGGGGGAAAGGATCCCATTTCTGGCTGCAAGGTCCAGGATACGCTGCATCGGATCAATGGCAACTTTAATATGGTGATGCAAGATATAATAACTGCAATCACCTCTTCTGATGTTCGGTATCCAACTATTACTGAAATGGCAAATCTTCAGCCAAATAAATAAAGTTTCCCTACAATCACCTATCCAAGATCAATTGGCATTGTACGCTGACCAGGTCGGAACTTAATGAATATGGAGTGGCGTTTACGAAATTTTCAATTAATCTCATCAGAAAACCATATTATGAATTAGGACGCCCTTGAAAGAACAGAAATATAACATATACACTGAACTTCACGGCATTGAAGTGCACTTACAGTACTTGCACCGCAGAGATGGTACCTAGAGAGATTGGAATGTTCCCCTTTATGCTATTGCCACTCAAGTTTGTGTCCACAAGATCAGCAGTTACTTCTGTCCGAATAACCAGAAGTGCTAGCACTTCTTAAGAGTTATGACAGTAACTCCATTTATATTTGGTCAAAAAGGTGAGCATCACATGATATGTGTTCTTAGGCTATTGAGGTCTAAATGACTACTTTAATCTGCAATCATATTTAAATTCTTAACCAATACTAGATTACTCTGTGTTCTACTAACCCAACCAGTTCTAGCCAGCAACAGGCATTTCATATTCTTAAGAGCTTACAACATTTTGAGCTGCAAGGTGTCTGCAGTTTTTTATTATTATTACTATCAGCATATGGCACAAAATCAGTCCCATTAAAGCAACTAAAAGTGTGCTAAACTACCAGGATGGAAATCTGCCCTCATTCACACAGCAGGTCGGCTGACCTTGGTTAAATCAGTGCTCACAGCCATTCCTATCCATCACCTTATAGTGCTTCAATGCCCTAAATGGGTGATCAAGGCTATTGACAAAATTCGGAGGGGCTTCTTGTGGAAAGGAAGAAAGGATATCAAAGGAGGTCATTGCTCTGTTGGTTGGGCAAGAGTTTGCAGACCACTTAGTATGGGAGGCCTGGGTATCCATAATCTTGAAGTTCTTGGATGGGCTTTAAATCTAAGATGGCTTTGGCTCAAAAAACTCAACCAGAAAGGCCCTGGGCAGATTTCATGTTCAAGGTACGTTCCAATGTCAAAGCTCTTTTCTCTGCCTCGGTCCACACTACAGTAGGTGATGGCTCTCAAACCCTATTTTGGACTGATCGCTGGATTCATGGACAATCAATATCTGCCCTTGCCCCCACTTTGGTCAGCCGTATTACAGTGAGAATCAAGAAAAGTAGATCTGTGCAAGAAGCCTTGATAAACAATAAATGGGTAAATGACATATCTGGCAGCCTGTCAGCCCAGATTATCATCGACTTCTTAGTAATTTGGGACCTAGTGCAAGGTTTTCAGTTACATCCGGGGATTCCTGATGTGCATCGATGGTCACCGTCTGCATCTGGAGATTATTCCACCAAATCGGCATTGGTCGTTTTATGGCTGGTTCAATCTCTTTTAAGTCGGCTACTAGAATTTGGAAAAGTTGGGCCCCCCAAGGTGTAAATTCTTCATTTGGTTGGCTTCTCTAAATCGTTGTTGGACAGCGGATAGATTAAGCAGACGAGGTCTTAAGCATCCTGTAAGGTGCCCCCTTTGTGACCAGCAGGAGGAAACAGTTCAGCATATCTTAGTGGCTTGTGTGTTTGCCAGAGACACTTGGTGGCAGACTTTGCACAAGGTGGGGCTGCATCGCCTGACTCCAGGATTAGCAACAACACCCTTTCAAGACTGGTGGAAAGAAGCTGAGTGCCAGGTGCCAAAAAACCAGAAAAGAGGATTTAATTCCTTGGTGATTCTGGTGGCTTGGTGGCTATAGAAGCATAGAAATGAATGTGTGTTTGATGGTGCATCCCCCAACATCAGCATCATCATGCAGCATATTCATGAGGATGCTGTTCGGTGGGGCTTGGCAGGGGCAAAAGATCTTAGGAGGTTGTGGCCTTAGGTCCTGGTGGGGCTGGGGGTTGGTTAGTGAAAGGGAATTAGGCTTACACCTAGTTCCTATATAATTTTGGTGGTTGAATTGCCCAACACAAATCTTTGGACTAACTTGTTTGCCCAAGTGTATAGTATATACAGGTGTAAAAGGTTCACACTTAGCCAATAAAAAGACCAAGTTTTGGATTCAACAAAGGAGCAAAGGGGCAACCGAAGGCACCCCTGGTCTGGCGCACCGGACTGTCCGGTGTGCCACCGGACAGTGAACAGTACCTGTCCGGTGCACCAGGGGACTCAGACTCAAACTCGCCACCTTCGGGAAATTCCAAGGCGACTCGGCTATAATTCACCGGACTGTCCGGTGTACACCGGACAGTGTCCGGTGCGCCAAGGGAAGTCGGCCTCAGGAACTCGCCAGCCTCGGGTTCGCGCGGCAGCCGCTCCGCTAAAATTCACCGGACTGTCCGGTGTGCACCGGACTGTCCGGTGTGCCAGCGGAGCAACGGCTCTCTGCGGCGCCAACGGCTCCCTGCGGTGCATTTATTGCGCGCGCAGCGCGCGCAGACGTCAGGCACGCCCATGCCGGTGCACCGGACATCAAACAGTACATGTCCGGTGTGCACCGGACACCCAGGAGGGCCCACAAGTCAGAAGCTCCAACGGCTAGAATCCAACGGCAGTGATGACGTGGCAGGGGCACCGGACTGTCCGGTGTGCACCGGACTGTCCGGTGCGCCATCGAGCAGACGCCTCCAGCCAACGGTCAAGTTTGGTGGTTGGGGCTATAAATACCCCAACCACCCCACCATTCATTGCATCCAAGTTTTCCACTTCTCAACTACTACAAGAGCTCTAGGCATTCAATTCTAGACACATTCAAAGAGATCAAATCCTCTCCAATTCCACACAAAACCCTAGTGACTAGTGAGAGTGATTTGCCGTGTTCATTTGAGCTCTTGCGCTTGGATTGCTTCTTTTCTTTCTCACTTGTTCTTGAGACTATAACTCCATTGTAATCAAGGCAAGAGGCACCAATTGTGTGGTGGCCCTTGCGGGGAAGTTTTGTTCCCGGCTTTGATTTGAGAAGAGAAGCTCACTCGATCCGTGGATCGTTTGAGAGAGGGAAGGGTTGAAAGAGACCCGGCCTTTGTGGCCTCCTCAACGGGGAGTAGGTTTGCAAGAACCGAACCTCGGTAAAACAAATCTCCGTGTCTCACTTGCTCATTCGCTTGGGATTTGTTTTGCGCCCTCTCTTGCGGACTCGTTCCTTATAACTAACGCTAACCCCGGCTTGTAGTTGTGTTTATATTTGTAAATTTCAGTTTCGCCCTATTCACCCCCCCTCTAGGCGACTATCAATTGGTATTAGAGCCCGGTACTTCATTAGAGCCTAACCGCTCGAAGTGATGTCGGGAGATCACGCCAAGAAGGAGATGGAGACCGGCGAAAAGCCCACTACAAGCCACGGGAGCACTTCATCGGAAGAGTCCCGCACCAAAAGGAGGGAGAAGAAGAAGAGCTCCTCCAACAAAGGGAAGGAGAAGAAATCTTCTTCTCACCACAAAGAGAAGAAGGAAAAATCTTCTTCCCACAAGCCGCTTCGGAAAGGCGACAAGCACAAGAGGATGAGGAAGGTGGTCTACTACGAGACCGACACTTCATCAACATCGACCTCCGACTCCGATGCGCCCTCCGTCACTTCTAAGCGCCAAGAGCGCAAGAAGTATAGTAAGATCCCCCTACGCTACCCTCGCATTTCCAAACATACACCTTTACTTTCCGTCCCATTAGGCAAACCACCAACTTTTGATGGTGAAGATTACGCTAGGTGGAGCGATTTAATGCGATTTCATCTAACCTCGCTCCACAAAAGCATATGGGATGTTGTTGAGTTTGGCGCGCAGGTACCATCCGTAGGGGATGAGGACTATGATGAGGATGAGGTGGCCCAAATCGAGCACTTCAACTCTCAAGCAACAACAATACTCCTCGCCTCTCTAAGTAAAGAGGAGTATAACAAAGTACAAGGGTTGAAGAGCGCCAAGGAGATTTGGGATGTACTCAAAACCGCGCATGAGGGAGACGAGCTCACCAAGATCACCAAGCGGGAAACGATCGAGGGGGAGCTCGGTCGGTTCCGGCTTCACAAAGGAGAGGAGCCACAACACATGTACAACCGGCTCAAGACTTTGGTGAACCAAGTGCGCAACCTCGGGAGCAAGAAGTGGGACGATCACGAAGTGGTAAATGTTATTTTAAGATCTCTCATTTTTCTTAATCCCACTCAAGTTCAATTGATTCGTGGTAATCCTAGATATACTAAAATGACCCCCGAGGAAGTTATCGGGCATTTTGTAAGTTTTGAGTGCATGATAGAAGGCTCGAGGAAAATCAACGAGCTTGGCGACTCATCCGAAGCCCAACCCGTTGCATTCAAGGCAACGGAGGAGAAGAAGGAGGAGGCTACACCAAGTCGACAACCAATCGACGCCTCCAAGCTCGACAATGAGGAAATGGCGCTCGTCATCAAGAGCTTCCGCCAAATCCTCAAACAAAGGAGGGGGAAAGACTACAAGTCCCGCTCCAAGAAGGTTTGCTACAAGTGTGGTAAGCCCGGTCATTTTATTGCTAAATGTCCTATATCTAGTGACAGTGACCGAGGTGACGACAAGAAGGGGAGACGAAAGGAAAAGAAGAGGTATTACAAGAAGAAGGGCGGCGATGCCCATGTTTGTCGCGAGTGGGACTCCGACGAGAGCTCAAGCGACTCCTCCGACGACGAGGACGCCGCCAACATCGCCGTCACCAAGGGACTCCTCTTCCCCAACGTCGGCCACAAATGCCTCATGGCAAAGGACGGCAAAAAGAAGGTTAAATCTAAATCCTCCACTAAATATGAATCCTCTAGTGATGACAATGCTAGTGATGAGGAAGATAATTTGCGTTCCCTTTTTGCCAACCTTAACATAGCTCAAAAAGAAAAATTAAATGAATTGGTTAGTGCTATTCATGAAAAGGATGACCTTTTGGATTCCCAAGAAGATTGTCTAATTAAAGAAAACAAAAAACATGTTAAGGTTAAAAAGGCTTATGCTCTTGAAATTGAGAAATGTGAAAAATTATCTAGTGAGCTAAGCACTTGTCGTGAGATGATTGACAACCTTAGAAATGAAAATGCTATTTTAAATGCTAAGGTTGATTCACATGTTTGTAATGTTTCAATTCCCAATCTTAGAAATGATAATGTTGACTTGCTTGCTAAGATTGATGAATTGAATGTTTCTCTTGCTAGCCTTAGAAATGAAAATGAAAAACTGCTTGCTAAGGCTAAGGATTTTGATGTTTGCAATACTACTATTTCCGATCTTAGAGATAAGAATGATATTCTTCATGCTAAGATTGTTGAACTTAATTCTTGCAAACCATCTACATCTATTGTTGAGCATGTTTCCATTTGTACTAGATGTAGAGATATTGATATTAATGCTATTCATGATCACATGGCTCTAATTAAAAAACAAAATGATCATATAGCAATATTAGATGCTAAAATTGCCGAGCATAACTTAGAAAATGAAAAATTTAAATTTGCTAGAAGCATGCTTTATAATGGGAGACGCCCGGGCATTAAGGATGGCATTGGCTTCCAAAGGGGAGACAATGTCAAAATTAGTGCCCCTCCTAAGAGATTGTCCAATTTTGTTAAGGGCAAGGCTCCCATGCCTCAGGATAACGAGGGTTACATTTTATACCCTGTCGGTTATCCCGAGAGCATAATTAGGAAAATTCATTCTAGGAAGTCTCACTCTGGCCCTAATCATGCTTTTATGTATAAGGGTGAGACATCTAGTTCTAGGCAACCAACCCGTGCTAAATTGCCTAGAAAGAAAACTCCTAATGCATCAAATGATCATGATATTTCATTTAAAACTTTTGATGCTTCTTATGTGCTTACAAACAAATCCGGCAAAGTAGTTGCCAAATATGTTGGGGGCAAGCACAAGGGGTCAAAGACTTGTGTTTGGGTACCCAAAGTTCTTGTGTCTAATGCCAAAGGACCCAAAACCATTTGGGTACCTAAAGTCAAGAACTAAATTGTTTTTGTAGGTTTATGCATCCGGGGGCTCAAGTTGGATACTCGACAGCGGGTGCACAAACCACATGACAGGGGAGAAAAGGATGTTCTCCTCATATGAGAAAAACCAAGATCCCCAAAGAGCAATCACATTCGGGGATGGAAATCAAGGTTTGGTCAAAGGTTTGGGTAAAATTGCTATATCTCCTGACCATTCCATTTCAAATGTTTTTCTCGTTGAATCTTTAGATTACAATTTGCTTTCTGTATCTCAATTATGTCAAATAGGCTACAACTGTCTTTTCACTGATATAGGTGTCACTGTCTTTAGAAGAAGTGATGATTCAATAGCATTTAAGGGAGTGTTAGAGGGTCAGCTATACTTGGTAGACTTTGATAGAGCTGAACTCGACACTTGCTTAATTGCTAAGACTAACATGGGCTGGCTCTGGCATCGCCGACTAGCACATGTTGGGATGAAGAATCTTCATAAGCTTCTAAAGGGAGAACACATTTTGGGACTAACAAATGTTCATTTTGAGAAAGACAGAATTTGTAGTGCATGCCAAGCAGGAAAGCAAGTTGGCTCTCATCATCCACATAAAAACATAATGACGACCGACAGGCCACTGGAGCTCCTACACATGGATCTTTTCGGCCCGATTGCTTACATAAGCATCGGCGGGAGTAAGTACTGTCTAGTTATTGTGGATGATTATTCTCGCTTCACTTGGGTATTCTTTTTACAGGAAAAATCCCAAACCCAAGAGACCTTAAAGGGATTCTTGAGACGGGCTCAAAATGAGTTTGACTTAAGGATCAAGAAAATAAGAAGCGACAACGGGACGGAGTTCAAGAACTCTCAAATTGAAGGCTTCCTTGAGGAGGAGGGCATCAAGCATGAGTTTTCTTCTCCCTACACGCCACAACAAAATGGTGTAGTAGAGAGGAAGAATAGAACTCTATTGGACATGGCAAGGACCATGCTTGATGAGTACAAAACTTCGGATCGGTTTTGGGCCGAGGCGGTCAACACCGCCTGCTACGCCATCAACCGATTGTATCTACACCGAATCCTCAAGAAGACATCATATGAACTCCTCACCGGTAAAAAGCCCAACATTTCATACTTTAGAGTTTTTGGTAGCAAATGCTTTATTCTTGTTAAAAGAGGTAGAAAATCCAAATTTGCTCCTAAAACTGTAGAAGGCTTTTTACTTGGTTATGACTCAAACACAAGGGCATATAGGGTCTTTAACAAGTCCACTGGACTAGTTGAAGTCTCATGTGACGTTGTGTTTGATGAAGCTAACGGCTCTCAAGTAGAGCAAGCTGATCTTGATGAGATAGGTGAGGAAGAGGCTCCATGCATCGCATTAAGGAACATGTCCATTGGGGATGTGTGTCCTAAGGAATCCGAAGAGCCTCCAAATGCACAAGATCAACCATCATCCTCCATGCAAGCATCTCCACCAACCCAAGATCAGGAAGAGGCTCAAGTTGATGAAGAAAAAGATCAATCAAATGAGCCACCTCAGGATGATGGCAATGATCAAGGGGGAGATACAAATGATCAAGATAAGGAGGATGAGGAAGAACCAAGGCCGCCACACCCAAGAGTCCACCAAGCAATCCAACGAGATCACCCCGTCGATACTATCCTAGGAGACATTCATAAGGGGGTAACTACTAGATCTCGGGTTGCTCATTTTTGTGAACATTACTCTTTTGTTTCCTCTATTGAGCCAAACAGGGTAGAGGAAGCTCTCCAAGATTCGGATTGGGTGGTGGCGATGCAAGAGGAGCTCAACAATTTCACAAGGAACGAGGTATGGCATTTAGTTCCACGTCCTAACCAAAATGTTGTAGGAACCAAATGGGTCTTCCGCAACAAGCAAGATGAGCATGGTGTGGTGACAAGGAACAAAGCTCGACTCGTGGCCAAAGGGTATTCACAAGTCGAAGGTTTGGATTTCGGTGAAACCTATGCACCCGTAGCTAGGCTTGAGTCAATTCGCATATTATTGGCCTATGCTACTTACCATGGCTTTAAGCTCTATCAAATGGACGTGAAAAGTGCCTTCCTCAACGGACCGATCAAGGAAGAGGTCTATGTTGAGCAACCTCCCGGCTTTGAAGACAGTGAGTATCCTAACCATGTTTATAGGCTCTCTAAGGCGCTTTATGGGCTCAAGCAAGCCCCAAGAGCATGGTATGAATGCCTTAGAGATTTCCTTATTGCTAATGGCTTCAAAGTCGGCAAGGCCGATCCTACACTCTTTACTAAAACTCTTGAAAATGACTTGTTTGTATGCCAAATTTATGTTGATGATATTATATTTGGGTCTACTAACGAGTCTACATGTGAAGAGTTTAGTAGGATCATGACACAGAAATTCGAGATGTCTATGATGGGGGAGTTGAAGTATTTTCTAGGATTTCAAGTGAAGCAACTCCAAGAGGGCACCTTCATCAGCCAAACGAAGTACACTCAAGACATCCTAAGCAAGTTTGAAATGAAGGATGCCAAGCCCATCAAAACACCCATGGGAACAAATGGGCATCTCGACCTCGACACGGGAGGTAAGTCCGTGGATCAAAAGGTATATCGGTCGATGATTGGTTCATTGCTTTATTTATGTGCATCTCGACCGGACATTATGCTTTCCGTTTGCATGTGTGCAAGATTCCAATCCGACCCTAAGGAATCCCACCTTACGGCCGTAAAACGAATCTTGAGATATTTGACTTACACACCTAAGTTTGGGCTTTGGTACCCTCGGGGATCCACTTTTGATTTGATTGGTTATTCGGATGCCGATTGGGCGGGATGCAAAATTAATAGGAAGAGCACATCGGGGACTTGCCAGTTCTTGGGAAGATCCTTGGTGTCTTGGGCTTCAAAGAAGCAAAATTCGGTCGCTCTTTCCACCGCCGAAGCCGAGTATATTGCCGCAGGTCATTGTTGCGCGCAATTGCTTTGGATGAGGCAAACCCTGCGGGACTACGGTTACAAATTAACCAAAGTCCCTTTGCTATGTGACAATGAGAGTGCAATCAAAATGGCCGACAATCCCGTCGAGCATAGCCGCACTAAGCACATAGCCATTCGGTATCATTTTCTTAGGGATCACCAACAAAAGGGAGATATCGAGATTTCTTACATTAATACTAAAGATCAATTAGCCGATATCTTTACCAAGCCTCTTGATGAACAAACTTTTACCAGACTTAGGCATGAGCTCAATATTCTTGATTCTAGAAATTTCTTTTGCTAGCTTGCACACATAGCTCATTTGAATACCTTTGATCATATCTCTTTTATATGCTATGACTAATGTGTTTTCAAGTCTATTCCAAACCAAGTCATAGGTATATTGAAAGGGAATTGGAGTCTTCGGCGAAGACAAAGGCTTCCACTCCGTAACTCATACTTCGCCATCACTCCAAGCAACTCTCTATTCCTTGGGGAGAAATGAGCATCAAGGAAAAGGACTTCGTCTTTGGTATAATCTTAACTCATTTACTTTTGACCAAAGGGGAAGAAATTACTTTAAGGGCTCTAATGATTCCGTTTTTGGCGATTCATGCCAAAAAGGGGGAGAAATGAGCCCAAAGCAAAAGGACCGCACCACCACCAATTTCAAAAAAACTTAGTGCTTTCCAAAAGTATTTATCAATGGGTATCCTATTGTGTTCAAAAGGGGGAGAAAGTAGTATTTCAAAAATGGTATATCAAAACCCTCTTGAACACTAAGAGGTGGATCTCTTTTAGGGGGAGTTTTGTTTAGTCAAAGGAAAAGCATTTGAAACAGGGGGAGGAAATTTCAAATCTTGAAAATGCTTTTGCAAACTCTTATTCATTTACCTTTGACTATTTGCAAAAGATCTTTGAAATGGATTTACAAAAGGTTTTGCAAAAACAAAACAAGTGGTGCAAACGTGGTCCAAAATGTTAAATAAGAAAGAAACATTCCATGCATATCTTGTAAGTAGTTTTATTGGCTCAATTCCAAGCAACCTTTACACTTACATTATGCAAACTAGTTCAATTATGCACTTCTATATTTGCTTTGGTTTGTGTTGGCATCAATCACCAAAAAGGGGGAGATTGAAAGGGAATTAGGCTTACACCTAGTTCCTATATAATTTTGGTGGTTGAATTGCCCAACACAAATCTTTGGACTAACTTGTTTGCCCAAGTGTATAGTATATACAGGTGTAAAAGGTTCACACTTAGCCAATAAAAAGACCAAGTTTTGGATTCAACAAAGGAGCAAAGGGGCAACCGAAGGCACCCCTGGTCTGGCGCACCGGACTGTCCGGTGTGCCACCGGACAGTGAACAGTACCTGTCCGGTGCACCAGGGGACTCAGACTCAAACTCGCCACCTTCGGGAAATTCCAAGGCGACTCGGCTATAATTCACCGGACTGTCCGGTGTACACCGGACAGTGTCCGGTGCGCCAAGGGAAGTCGGCCTCAGGAACTCGCCAGCCTCGGGTTCGCGCGGCAGCCGCTCCGCTAAAATTCACCGGACTGTCCGGTGTGCACCGGACTGTCCGGTGTGCCAGCGGAGCAACGGCTCTCTGCGGCGCCAACGGCTCCCTGCGGTGCATTTATTGCGCGCGCAGCGCGCGCAGACGTCAGGCACGCCCATGCCGGTGCACCGGACATCAAACAGTACATGTCCGGTGTGCACCGAACACCCAGGAGGGCCCACAAGTCAGAAGCTCCAACGGCTAGAATCCAACGGCAGTGATGACGTGGCAGGGGCACCGGACTGTCCGGTGTGCACCGGACTGTCCGGTGCGCCATCGAGCAGACGCCTCCAACCAACGGTCAAGTTTGGTGGTTGGGGCTATAAATACCCCAACCACCCCACCATTCATTGCATCCAAGTTTTCCACTTCTCAACTACTACAAGAGCTCTAGGCATTCAATTCTAGACACATTCAAAGAGATCAAATCCTCTCCAATTCCACACAAAACCCTAGTGACTAGTGAGAGTGATTTGCCGTGTTCATTTGAGCTCTTGCGCTTGGATTGCTTCTTTTCTTTCTCACTTGTTCTTGAGACTATAACTCCATTGTAATCAAGGCAAGAGGCACCAATTGTGTGGTGGCCCTTGCGGGGAAGTTTTGTTCCCGGCTTTGATTTGAGAAGAGAAGCTCACTCGATCCGTGGATCGTTTGAGAGAGGGAAGGGTTGGAAGAGACCCGGCCTTTGTGGCCTCCTCAACGGGGAGTAGGTTTGCAAGAACCGAACCTCGGTAAAACAAATCTCCGTGTCTCACTTGCTCATTCGCTTGGGATTTGTTTTGCGCCCTCTCTTGCGGACTCGTTCCTTATAACTAACGCTAACCCCGGCTTGTAGTTGTGTTTATATTTGTAAATTTCAGTTTCGCCCTATTCACCCCCCCCCCTCTAGGCGACTATCAGTTAGAAACCCACCCCTCTGTGTCATTCTCTTTTTTTCTTCTTCTTTTTTTCTTTTTCTGTCTTGGCCTATTTTTTGGCAACTTGTTCTGGGTCTACTTTAGACCTCTATCTCCTTTACTTAATATATAAGATGCGTAGTTCTCTTGCGCGTTCGATAAAAAAAGTGTGTTAAATTATTTGACGACCTTGTTAGCTGTTTTTCATATGTTAACACTAAAAAAATTCTGCATCATCTACTTTCAGATGAAGCAGCATTACTGATTCTTGATGCTTCAACTCGTTTCCAGTGGTCTTTTATGTTGTACGGATTTAATAAAATACACATATTCAAATATAATTCCAGCTATTGGAGTGAAAATATACCGGATTTTCACTTTAACAGATAGTGAAAGCTATTCATAAACAGAATAGTAAAGCCTTTCCACATTTGGGGAGGAAGGTTGCCTCGGTTTATCGCTTCACCAGAGCCAAGAGCCCATTCATGTAGGACACTCCGGCACTAGGTTTGCCTCTTTTTTAGTATCAAGTGGTCATCCTTTTTTAGATTAAGTGGACATCCATTCATGTCACAGTTCTATACACAAACTCACATGTTTTGCAGATGTTGCAGTTTAGATATGTCACTGGTATAACCCCTTTTAAACCTTGGTTGTCAAGACCTCTGCACATTCAAAGAGTAGTATTAAAATCTTGCAGCAAAAAAATTGTATTATCATTGACTAATAGTTTTGAAATCCTAATGCATATACCAGGAAGCAAAAACATTGTGGTTAATCCCCTAAAATATGACAATACAACAAGAACTTGGAAAAAACATCTTACCTCTTGACCTATTAAGCAAGCCTCTGAACTACTGAAAGGTTTTAAGTGCATTACTGCATTATGCAACAAGACTAGGTCTCAAATGTTGTAAATGTTAGATTGGACGCCAGTTCAACCCAAAAGCTTAAACTATTAGAAAAAATAGGCAATCCACTTATACATTTCAACACCCCTAATCATGTGCACCCAGAGAGAAAGGCGCGAACGTGAAAGTAAATGAGTGAAGACACAAATTAAGCCTGTGCCAGAATTCGAACTCGATACTCCTAGATTTGATACCATGTTAAAGTGGACGTACTAACTAGTTTAACTTAAAAGCTTAGGTTATTAAAAAAGTTAGACAATCCACTTATACACTTCAACACTTCAACAATAAATCCTCAGCCCTCAGGCCATTAAAATATTCGCTTCAACTTCCATCTGGGAATGCTTCAGAGTGGAAAATATAGGATGTCAGCTTAGAGAAATTTTGGGGGTTTAGTTAGAGCCTTAGAGACTGTTCATTCGTTCATTTTTTCATTCATACTAGTTTGAAGGTACTGGAATACACCAGCTACATCTAATTTTTATGCTTCAAATGAAAAGGCAGACAATATCTATGTAATAGTAATATTTCTATCTTTTTATCTAAGCATATAGTGATGGTTAATCTTAGTTTTAAATGATCAACAAACAACATCCGTTACATTACATCACTTCAGGCATGCTAATCATAAAAACTAGAAACTTGCTCGCGCCTTGCGCGAGTTTTTTATAACATAATTGAATAGCTGATTTGATGTATATAGACATTAAGTAAATTGATGTTGTGGGTGTATATAAGCAATGTGTATCTTAGTAATATATGTGTAGAAGACGGTATGTAATATGAATGAAAAAATATGCAAGCACGAATATGTTTGTACCACTGAAAAGTTGGGATATGCAAATATAGGATCACGTCCAGATTGGATGTGTTATATTACAGTGGGTTGTAAGCTAACCATAGTTGATAGCAAATTCCTAGTTATATGTACATATTTGTTGAGGCACCAGAATATTGGTCCTAAAGACCGCAAAAGATGGCATGTCAGAACTATAGCTACATGCCTTTCTAGTTGTAGTATTTGTTTCGGCATGGATATATTGTTTACATCAAAAGAAAGTTTGTAGGGACTTTGGCAGGCAAATACGTTTTAGATTGGATTACACCAAAGTTTGTAGAAGACATCGTGTCAAAAGCAAGAAAATTTGGTGCTCTAAACATCTGTGTTTAGTTCTCCCAGACATCGTCATTATTGCTTTGGATATGTAAGCTTCCTTTCTTGAACCTACATATATTTAAGTAGTAAGTAATGGTGGGTTTGAATTTAGGTAGAATAGATCGATGTAGATGCAAATATAAGAAATAATTTGTCAGCAGGTTAGTATCTTAATGTAAAGTAAAGTAAAGTAAAGAACAAATAAAGTTTTTTCTATGATCAAATGGTTCGTATTTTCTTAAAATGTATCGTGCATGGTATATAAAATATATATAGGGAACATGGTATGGTTTTGTTTTGTTTAAGTCATAGTGTACAAACTTATTAGTAGCAGTTGATTTTTTTTATGTAGGCACCTGATAGGAAGATGGATAGTAATAGTCATGAATTTTAAATTTGGGAATTATTTCTAGAAGGTCCAATTTGGTGTATTTATTAGAAATTCCTAAGTTGATACCTAGATTCTATCTGGTGCAGTAATCTGTGAGTACCTATGGCAGCATGGAATTTGTGTATGGTACTCATATTGTTAAGCTGTGTGTTGGTATATATTGTTAGTAAACGTTGAAAGCAGTTATGTAATATGAACCTGTGGATACTTGGAATAATGGTTCACTTAAATATGGCATGCTATTACGTATGGTAATGCTATTAATTTGTAACTGAATGTAATGTACACATGTATAATTAATGTTTAGACCATGTTACCTATAAATGGTGAGTATAATACTCTAGATGACGAACAATTTCAAACTATCAATGTTATTTTTACTACATTTCTTTGATTTAATTGTGCAATGCTTTTTGTAGGAGGCAACGATCAAACCTCACTGCATTGCTACCAGAAATTAAACAGATATATTTTTTCTGTTGTTATGTATGATTTAAATTGAGCCATGTATGCACAAAATTGTTTCAATTATTATAGACTTTGTGGTTGGAGTAAAAAAGGTACTGTATTATTGTTGTTCAAGATTCTCAAATATACGATGTTTATATCTCAGATTCATAGAGGATCATAATATAGTTTATTGCTGCTTACTAAGATAAACATGTAGAAGGTATATAGTTACCTTTTTGGAGGAGATTCGAATGAGGGCATACTTTTTTCCTTTGATTTGACTGGTGTCCATTGTTTGCTGCCACAGAAGGAAAATATGGATTAGCTTGTCAATGTACTAACTTTTCATAATACAGTGAGTAATAGATATATTAATATATTTGTGGTTGTTATTTTTTATACAAATTGGAAGAGACGTACCTCTGTAATTTCTTCTTCGCCATCAGACTTGGGAGTATGTTGATACGTGAGGGGGTTACTGAGCGGTGGATATATTAGCTTCCTTGCAGCCTAAAAGTAAACATTGTATAACATAATTTAGTTGTGAGACGTTACCAAGGTAGCAGGAAAAATAAGATGTTTTAGTATGGTCATATGATAACCTGTTTGGGTGGTGGAGTACTTGTGGATAAATTTTGAAAAGGATTTGATGGTGAGTTCTCGATTAACTGCAGTTGTAACTTGTTCTGTGGTGTTGATGTACCTTCTATGATATTGGTTGGCTTCAATGGTAGTGCATGTTGTCTACCATGCGCTGCAGTTATAGAGATGATGCGAAGGGCAATGGGGACCTGGTCTTGGTTATCGAAAGAACTGTCATCTGGTATTACTCTAAAGGTAAATTTCAGTGAAACAATCTGAGCTAAATCTGGAGGAATTGGTGTCGATGCATTTGTAGATCGTAAGATAACTTCGCAAGATTTGCCAACAATATATCGTGCTATGTTATCAAAGCAAAACATTTGTGCTATGGCTGTTGCATCTGATGCTCGAAATTTGAGCTTGTATCTGTCATTAAGAGGCATTGTGATAGAAATTAAAAATCTATGCTTAGAATGTTGTTATAAAATTGGGTGATGTAAATAACAATGGATAATAGTAATATGTCATGGTTAGATTTGTTTATAAAGCAATGGAATTGTTTATGTAAAAAGTGTTGTTAGTATGTCTAATTTATTCACCATATGAATGTTGAAGATGTTAATTACTTACTTGAATTTGTAGCCATCCCATTTACACAAATCACAATAATATGTTGTATTATGTGGAGTTGTTTTTCGGCCGCATTTTGTGCATGATGGATACCACCATGTGTTTGATGTATCTATTTCAGTGACTGTCACTGTGCATTCATATCCCGTGTCCTGAAAAAGATAATAGTAGAAAGGTTAGGTAGTACAAAAGTGAAGTTGTTAAGTAATGGGAAGTAGTATTTTTATTGGTCTTACTGGGTAATCATATGGGTTCATTGTCAGGAGTTGCTCCAGAGTTTTATGTTCTATTGTTGGAGGTTGGAAGGTTTGTAGTGCATGTTCCGGTTGTGTAGGAAGGTGCAGCTGAATTGTTTCACCACCATGTCTGTAAGCATAATACTTTGTTATACTATAGTGTGATGTGAATAGAAGATGACATAAATAAAAAATAACTGGTGTTTTTTTACCTATTTTGGTACGCTTCAGCTTCAGGTATTGCGGGATTGAAATACCAATGGCAAGCCGCACCACCACTTAAGTAAACACCTGGTATTGTTTAGAATTGTAATCTCTAATATCTTTTCTTTGTGTGATGTGTGAAGTGTATATTGTGATAAAAATTTGTAGTTGCAGTAGGTATTTACCTTTGTAGAATTTAGGTAGGCAACCAACAAAAAGAGCAAGAATTGGCTTTTTGCTAACTGGGTCATACACATTTTGTATTGTAAATGATGTTGCTCGTTTTGCCCAAAGAGTGATTTTGAGAGTTTTGCGGCTGTGGATCATGTTGGAAATATATTAGTAAACGCAAAGATATAGACATACACACATATATGTAAAAATTATAGTTAGGATGAGTTGTTTGTCACAAACCTTAGATCTTCTATCATTACGTCTCTAATAATAGTGGGGCTGAGCTGTCCTTCTATGTGTACTGTCTTCAAAGCAGTTACCTCGGTTATAGTTCCAAGAACATCTGTTAAACAAAATGTAGTTAGAATATAGGTAGTAATGCAGTGAGAAAATGTAGTTCAATTGAATTGTTGAAGTTGTTTTTTTATGTTACCTAGGAATTTGGTCTTGTGCTGAATTTGAGATTCAATCTCATCAAATGGAGTTAATTGATAGATATATAAAGGAAATGTAGGTGGTGGGTTACTTCCAGGCTTGATAATTGTGTAAATCGTAAATTGTATCATCTTGTCACCATCAATGGGTTTGTAGGCTGTTTTTGCTGCAGTAACTCTAAAACGACTAATGTCGTAGATCTGATTTGTTTCGATGAGTGCTCCCTTTTCTTCGGCAAGATTTGCTGGTATTTCAGCATACATACTATTACCCTAACAATTTGTTTGCTTGTTAGTAATAATATTATAATCGATTTGCTTGTGTTTTGATGCAGTTAAACGTGATGAGTTAAGAAAGTGGATAAGAATTTTATTTGTGTACTTTGTGTCATACCTTGCAATCTGATAGGATCATGTCGATGTGCTGCAAGGGACCATTTTCAATGGCGCCATGGAAAGACCATTTTCTTGAGACATGGACCTGGATTATCGCATGTTTTTATACGTTGTTAAATCTGGTAGAAGTGTGTAGTCCATCGATCTGTAACAATTGTTATAAATCGTTAGTATGGTAAAAAAACATTCTTATTAAATATAGTTGAGAAACTAAGTCACTGTAACAAATAAAGGTGTGTAGTTTTTAAATGCACATACCTGAGAGAAGTCATTGTAGAACCTAATGTAAGCTTGTGTACATATGTATAGATATAATACACATATATATATGTACATATATACTATCTTCAAACATTTGATCTGTTGTTTGCTTGTCAGTCATTCAATCATTATGAGCTGGCTGCAGCAGCTATCCTGGTAAATATTTCCTTATAAACAATATTTTTTGTTTCGTCAGTGGGTTTTCCATCATCATTTTCAATTAGTATTCGCAGTCCACTTTTAGAGGTGACACGGGAGACGGCAACATATAATTGTCCATGTGTGAATACAGGTTTTTTAAGGTAAACACCCACATGAGTTAGTGTTTGACCTTGGCTCTTATTGATCGTCATGGCATAGCAAATCTTCACAGGATATTGTCTTCTTTCGAGAACAAAGGGAAGCCTGGTATTTTTAAGAGCTAGAGATATCCTTGGAATTAGCACTGTTTTGGAAATATGAGATCCTGTTATTATCTAGGCCTCTAGTACCATTTCTCCTAACGTAGTCACAATTAGTCGTGTACCATTACAGAGTCCTTCGGATTGGTTTAAATTTCGAAGCAACATAATTGGAACTCCTTCCTTTAGTATTAGTTTATGTTGTGGGAAGTTGTTCCCATTGAGAGAATGTAGGAACTATATAGGATAGAGTAAATCATATGTTCCATTTTTGTTTGAGTGTGGTGCAATCCTATCGCTGCTTGTATATTCTTTAGAATGGCCAGGAATTAACTGCACAACCTTTTCATTAATTAAATCAGCAATTTCATTTGTAGGTGTTAAGATGGCGCGTTGCTCTAAGTAGATAGGATCATTAAAATTCTCTGTAATATTTGTATAAATGCTTCCAATGATTGCTGATATGTTGTTGTGTTCTGGTATTAATAAGAATTCTGATGGTATTTTTATCCAAGTAGGTTCATATTCCCCCGGTTTCACTGTAGCTGGTATGTTGCCATCACCAATGTCTAGTATCCATTTGCTGAATTCAGCAATATGAGTTCTTTCCTCATTTGTTAATTCTGCTGAAGCTAGCCTCATATTTTCTGTGAGGTGAAGAACAATAATTGATGACCAAAGTGGTGAGTTTGTTATTGCAGCATTAACAATTTGTGCACGATCTCCGCCTTCTATAACAGGCAATATTTGTCTTGGATCACCTCCTAAGACAATTACTTTACCTCCAAAAGGAGCATTGGTAGAAGCAGATGCATTTAAGTAGAGCAAATCTCGGAGGGAGCGATCTAAAGCTTCAAATGCACATCTGTGTGTCATGAAAGCTTCATCCCATATTATTAGAGAAGTTGATTCAATTAATTCAGCTAGCATTGTTCCCCTTTTTATGTTGCAAGTAGTAGATTCATCTAGATCGCATGGTATCTTGAATCGTGAATGTGTTATGCGGCCACCTGGAAGAAGCAAGGATGCTACACCTGAGGAAGCAACTGCCAGTACTATTTTTTATTGGCTCGTAGATGTGTGATGATAGCATTCCATAAGAAAGTTTTTCCGGTGCCTCCGTATCCAGACACAAAGAAGAATCCAGGTTTATTGGCAATGACAGTGTCTATAATAGTGTTAAAAGCATGGAGCTGATTTTTGTTGAGTCTGGAATATAGAACATGGGATAGATGTGATAGTTCATCAAAGTTGTATGATAATTCTTCTTCAAGCAGTCGATTTCCACAGCAAGGATATGTGAAGATAGTTTTTCTGGGCAAATTGTAGTCATGTATGTTTGCTCTACACCTATTAAATAGAATGGTAAGATTGTCTAGCAGTTGGTCCTTTACTTCATCTTCGGGCATTTGATAAGTGGGAAGATGTAATGTCCTACGCATATTATATTGGATATCATCAGCTAGAAGCTTCCAGACCTTTTCAAAAAATATGTGTTCATCACCCACTTCACAATAGAGCAACATGGTAACAAAGAGTTGACGTAGTTGATCTGAAGTAGCCCATTTAGCAGCCTCGTCAAAAGCTTCATACCATTCGTTATCATCATTTAGTAGACCACGTGCTCGACATGCTTCTTTAAAAGTTGGATGTAGTGTGTTGTTGTATGATCTGAGGTCCTCATAACTTGTAGCACCCTTAACAGTGAGCAACAACATTCGTAGGTAGTATTTTTCGCCTGCGGATGGATGGACGTAGTATATACGGCCTATTTTGCCTTCTCTTTGTTCTCTAGATTTCCAGCTCCTTGTTTTGTCGTCCCATCGCCATTTTGATGGGAAGTCAATGTATGTTAGATTACATGCATTTTCATTTTGGACATTAGTTGTAAACCACTCTGTCAACATGGTTTTTCTAAGGAAATTTTCTGATAATATTTCAGACATGTTAGCTGTTGCATTTTAGGTGATGTAGTTCTCATTTGGTAGATGAACAGGCATTCTTTCAACTGCAGGGTAGTGTCTGTGAATTTCATACCCTAATATACGCCATGCAGAATCTTTGTCACAAAGATAACGGCTATCCAGATATTCTTTTACTTCATTCATTGCATATGTTGCTTCATCATATGGAGCTTCTTCGCCATTTCTTAGTTTCTGTAAATATGCTTTGCTGCAATCTGGCCCTTTTGTGACATATTTGAAGAGATATTTTATGAAGATGGTTTTGTTGCACCATTCAATATTAATATGAGCTTGGTAGATTTTCAATAAAGCTTTTTCGTATGGAACAAGCCATCTATTGTCAAGCTTATTACCTGACTTAATGATATATCGACCATTGTTTGGTCGTTTATATGTGACAAACCCTTGATTGTCCAAAGTGGTTATTTCACAGAATTGCTTTGGATAGTTCTTTGAGCATTTGGCGTTCTTCATGCAAGGAGAGTGTGGATTCAATGAACCGCAAGGACCATGTATCATGTGCTCTGCAACTAAGCAATAAGCTAGAGGATCAACCAGCGGGTCTGGTATTTCAGCATTGATGAATGAGTCTATTAGAGCAGGTGTTGGTTGCGTAGTGTCAGTGGAGACCCAAAATATAATATGTGAATGAGGAAGACCTCGTTTTTGAAATTCAGTTGTGTATAAAACTGTAAGGAAAAATATTGGAACATGTGTTAGGATAACTTAAAGTACATGAATGTGAATGATGTACATAAAAAGTATGCAATGTGAGATAGCAATGTTAGTGTACCTGCGGTACATGGACCAAAAATTGATCCATTTCTTATATGATGTAATAAGTCATTAAGTTTCATATGGTAAACACGAACAATGATGTCAGATCTTTCCGAAGGGGTTTGACCAGGCTGAGATAGACTTTCAAATATCTCTTGCCAATTTGGATTGCATGTGAACGTGAGGAAAAAATCTGGTGGTCCATGAACTCGACAAATAGCAATGCCGTCATGATAATTTTGGATCATGTAGCGTCTGCCTCCTGTGTGTGATGCTGGTAATATTATAGTTTTTCCCATCTGTTCACCGCTGATGCATCCACGACTAACTGCATCTGTGATACCTTGAATGCTTTCCATTCGTAGATTCTTTTGATTATTGATTATGTAGCTGAGTCTATTTTCATCAATACATGCTCTAGCATCTACTTTGGCTTGACTTGATAACATTGCATAACACAAATAAGGATTTGGTTGATTTTTTCTATAATGGAACTGGTAGCAATAATATTCTTGCATAGTTAAATGTTTTCGTGCATTTTGTCCGCTGGATGTGGCACCATTGTACAAAACTCCAACCTAGAAACCTCTCTCGCCAAAGGGAAAAAGCAGTGGGTATTGTAGAGCCATATATGCTGGGTGTAGTGAAGATATTCGTTTTAGCTCTTTGTTCTGAGTCTCAATAATAATATCACGTTTGAATGTGTCTAATGTGAAATCTCCGACAACCAGCATAGCTAATTCATCTGTTGTTGGTAAGTTATATTGGATAGGATCACCTTCCTTTGCTCCGATAAGTCTGATAGTGAATTCTTCATTCGGATTATCCACCAAACGATCTCTTGCCATTCTGAATTTCTTGACGAATGGGTTATGATGATCAAGCATTTTAATTAAATTTCTTATTATTACAGGATTGAAACTGTCTTGGGTTCTGTCACCATTGTCTAAAGCATTTATTCTGTTTTGGACTTCGTTTGTGGTGTCGTAAATATACAATTGAATGAATCTTGGAGGAGATCCATCGTCTGGCAACAAAGTTCCAATACGATGGTGAACTTGGCCGCAAATTTTAAAGAGAGGTGGACCACGACCATCATTGACAGAGTTATCTATTTGTGCTCCCATTGATGTAAAAGCAAACAAACAATTATACTGTCTAATATTGCGAATGAATTTTCTTGATGTGGCATCACCATCAAAACTTGCAAGAGATGCTAAAGGCTCAGGTCGAGGCTTGAAGGGAGGAATGTTGATTTTTCCACCTTTGCAGCAGTTGTTATATCTGATAGATGAATCCTGTTGATTACTCCTGACCCTTTCAGCATACCAGAACACAGCATGACAATAAGAGCATTCATAATATGGTGTTCCGTAGTATGACCTATTTGGGTATGAGGCTGTGCAGTGAAATGATTGTGTATTAGTTACATATTTTATATTTTTAAGAAGTAGTAATTTTATTCTCTCTTACATTTGAGAGAGAATATGTGCATACCTTTTAATGCTTCCACATATTCGGCTGTGAACTGTCCAGTATGGAAATTCGTCAATGTTTTAGCTGTCAACCCTATTGTTTTTGGCTTTTATGGTTAGAATAGGTCGTAATATGCTATAATTGGAACATAAATAATTTTGATGTGGAACTTACCTTTTCTAGCAATTCGACTCTGATTTAAAAGATGTCGTCTTGTTGCCCTTGCTTGAGTGGCAGTTATATTAGGAGGAGTATAGATGGCAGAAGCGCCTTTTTTAAGAAAAAAAAGAGTCCATGAGCTTTCTTGTTTTTGTTTAGGTGCCAAGCTAAATAGTGTGTATGTATTTTTGTCAGACTTATAGTCATTTATATACTGAGTGAAAAGACTTACTGTGCCTTCTTTTTCTTCTTGGGGCATCGCATTCATCAAGATATGGAATCGGCCTTACATCACTGCTAGGTGGACCAGATGATGAAGATGGCATGTTGTGTTCTTTTTTTACATGTTTTTTGCCTTTATTTTTTAGTCTATGTGAAATCAAGAACACTTGAGAAGGTTAGAGTCAAGAAACAGAAACATGTATGTATGAATGTATATATATCTGGATTTGTAGGACTTAAGAAGCTTAGAGTTAAGAAATGTAATCTTGTTTTGGATATGTATAGATCTGAGCGCATATATGTAAGCGCGTCTATATTATATATTATATGCATATGTATATTATATCTATAGCCACAGTATATAATCTTTGTGTATATATATGATTGTACATATGTACTTAGTCACTATATGTATTCTGTGTACATGTACATTTGTTTATGTACTTATGTATTTATTATAAGAATGCATGATGCAGGTTAAGCCCTAATAATAGCAATTCAACATCTGGTAAACATTAGGAAATAAAAAAATTGATGAATAAAAAAATGGAGTCGAAGTGAGCGAAGCTGGAGGTAAGCCCTAATCACTCGTGTACGGAGGAGGAAGTTACAACAAAAACCTAACATCGAAGCCCTAATATCTAGCCGTGTTCAATGGAATCAGAATGAGATGCAAAAGACAAAACCTAGCACGAAGAACACATAGCCAGAGAAGTCTTCGTACCTGCGTGGATCGTCGGCACGTTGAGGATTGGGTGTACTGGAGATGGTAGCACACGTCGGGAACACCACGCGATGGCCGTCAGTAACAGTGCTGATGGGGAATGCGACACTCCCTTTCACCTGTCGAGGGCGCGATCTATTACTGGAGGAATCGCATGGCGCAGTGAAGAGCGTAGACACGTGAAGAAGGATGGACTGTAAGGTACGCACCAGAAACAGGATCGTAGTCGCCGGCGTACGGAGCGGACACTCGCGGAGAAGGAGAAGCAGCGGCGTGCAGCGCTATCTAGATCTCCGCCCAAGCGCCCACGGAGAAGCTAGCGGCCCACCGTTTTTTCCTTTGGACTGGAACCTGGCAGCTTTATCTGGAAGCGTCTCGTGGTGTGGCCAGCGGATCACTGTTTTGCTTTTGACTGGGAACCTTGCAGTCTTGTGCGGAAGCATCCCGTGGTGTGGGGATTTTCATACTCACGTGTGCCTTCTTTTTCTTCTTGGGGCATCGCATTCATCAAGATATGGAATCGGCCTTACATCACTGCTAGGTGGACAGATGATGAAGATGGCATGTTGTGTTCTTTTTTTACATGTGTTTTTCCTTTATTTTTTAGTCTATGTGAAATCAAGAACACTTGAGAAGGTTAGAGTCAAGAAACAGAAACATGTATGTATGAATGTATATATATATGTGGATTTGTAGGACTTAAGAAGCTTAGAGTTAAGAAATGTAATCTTGTTTTGGATATGTATAGATCTGAGCGCATATATGTAAGCGCGTCTATATTATATATTATATGCATATGTATATTATATCTATAGCCACAGTATATAATCTTTGTGTATATATATGACTGTACATATGTACTTAGTCACTATATGTATTCTATGTACATGTACATTTGTTTATGTACTTATGTATTTATTATAAGAATGCATGATGCAGGTTAAGCCCTAATAATAGCAATTCAACATTTGGTAAACATTAGGAAATAAAAAAATTGATGAATAAAAAAATGGAGTCGAAGTGAGCGAAGCTGGAGGTAAGCCCTAATCACCCGTGTACGGAGGAGGAAGTTACAACCAAAAACCTAAAATCGAAGCCCTAATATCTAGTCGTGTTCAATGGAATCAGAATGAGATGCAGAAGACAAAACCTAGCACGAAGAACACATAGCCAGAGAAGTCTTCGTACCTGCGTGGATCGTCGGCACGTTGAGGATTGGGTGTACTGGAGATGGTAGCACACGTCAGGAACACCACGCGGCGGCCGTCAGTAACAGTGCTGATGGGGAATGCGACACTTCCTTTCACCTGTCGAGGGCGCGATCTATTACTGGAGGAATCGCATGGCGCAGTGAAGAGCGTAGACACGTGAAGAAGGATGGACTGTAAGGTACGCACCAGAAACAGGATCGTAGTCGCCGGCGTACGGAGCGGACACTCGCGGGGAAGGAGAAGCAGCGGCGTGCAGCGCTATCTAGATCTCCGCCCAAGCGCCCACGGAGAAGCTAGCGGTCCACCGTTTTTTCCTTTGGACTGGAACCTGGCAGCTTTATCTGGAAGCGTCCCGTGGTGTGGCCAGCGGATCACTGTTTTGCTTTTGACTGGGAACCTGGCAGTCTTGTGTGGAAGCATCCCGTGGTGTGGGGATTTTCATACTCACGTGTTGCATCTTGGACGTACACGCCGAATCGAACGGTTGAGACAAATTTTGCAGACGTGGACACCTCTGTGTGCCAGATTCCCTCCCCGCTTTATTAAAAGGAATAACAATTCTTCGTAATATGAATTTCAGAATGAGCATGATCTAGATAACACACAATCCATCAATGAACCAGTTCCCTTTGGTGTTGTCAAACTGGCAATCAACTCCACTCCATGGATGCTGCTCAGGAACACAGGGGTCACCATTCCAGCCAAGTCGAAGAGGAAGACCAAGTGAACCCTTCAATGTTCGCAATGCACTCACTGTAGGTCATTGAAAACAAGACAATTAGGGCGTGTTTGGGAGGGTGGCCCAGTAGCCCGGTTGCGCCCGTGGGCTGCAACTAGCCTTGTTTGCAAGGCTGGCCCGTTTCGCGGCCTGGCTGGTACGCACCAGAAACAGGATCGTAGTCGCCGGCGTACGGAGCGGACACTCGCGGAGAAGGAGAAGCAGCGGCGTGCAGCGCTATCTAGATCTCCGCCCAAGCGCCCACGGAGAAGCTAGCGGCCCACCGTTTTTTCCTTTGGACTGGAACCTGGCAGCTTTATCTGGAAGCGTCTCGTGGTGTGGCCAGCGGATCACTGTTTTGCTTTTGACTGGGAACCTTGCAGTCTTGTGCGGAAGCATCCCGTGGTGTGGGGATTTTCATACTCACGTGTGCCTTCTTTTTCTTCTTGGGGCATCGCATTCATCAAGATATGGAATCGGCCTTACATCACTGCTAGGTGGACAGATGATGAAGATGGCATGTTGTGTTCTTTTTTTACATGTGTTTTTCCTTTATTTTTTAGTCTATGTGAAATCAAGAACACTTGAGAAGGTTAGAGTCAAGAAACAGAAACATGTATGTATGAATGTATATATATATATGTGGATTTGTAGGACTTAAGAAGCTTAGAGTTAAGAAATGTAATCTTGTTTTGGATATGTATAGATCTGAGCGCATATATGTAAGCGCGTCTATATTATATATTATATGCATATGTATATTATATCTATAGCCACAGTATATAATCTTTGTGTATATATATGACTGTACATATGTACTTAGTCACTATATGTATTCTGTGTACATGTACATTTGTTTATGTACTTATGTATTTATTATAAGAATGCATGATGCAGGTTAAGCCCTAATAATAGCAATTCAACATTTGGTAAACATTAGGAAATAAAAAAATTGATGAATAAAAAAATGGAGTCGAAGTGAGCGAAGCTGGAGGTAAGCCCTAATCACCCGTGTACGGAGGAGGAAGTTACAACCAAAAACCTAAAATCGAAGCCCTAATATCTAGTCGTGTTCAATGGAATCAGAATGAGATGCAGAAGACAAAACCTAGCACGAAGAACACATAGCCAGAGAAGTCTTCGTACCTGCGTGGATCGTCGGCACGTTGAGGATTGGGTGTACTGGAGATGGTAGCACACGTCAGGAACACCACGCGGCGGCCGTCAGTAACAGTGCTGATGGGGAATGCGACACTTCCTTTCACCTGTCGAGGGCGCGATCTATTACTGGAGGAATCGCATGGCGCAGTGAAGAGCGTAGACACGTGAAGAAGGATGGACTGTAAGGTACGCACCAGAAACAGGATCGTAGTCGCCGGCGTACGGAGCGGACACTCGCGGGGAAGGAGAAGCAGCGGCGTGCAGCGCTATCTAGATCTCCGCCCAAGCGCCCACGGAGAAGCTAGCGGTCCACCGTTTTTTCCTTTGGACTGGAACCTGGCAGCTTTATCTGGAAGCGTCCCGTGGTGTGGCCAGCGGATCACTGTTTTGCTTTTGACTGGGAACCTGGCAGTCTTGTGTGGAAGCATCCCGTGGTGTGGGGATTTTCATACTCACGTGTTGCATCTTGGACGTACACGCCGAATCGAACGGTTGAGACAAATTTTGCAGACGTGGACACCTTTGTGTGCCAGATTCCCTCCCCGCTTTATTAAAAGGAATAACAATTCTTCGTAATATGAATTTCAGAATGAGCATGATCTAGATAACACACAATCCATCAATGAACCAGTTCCCTTTGGTGTTGTCAAACTGGCAATCAACTCCACTCCATGGATGCTGCTCAGGAACACAGGGGTCACCATTCCAGCCAAGTCGAAGAGGAAGACCAAGTGAACCCTTCAATGTTCGCAATGCACTCACTGTAGGTCATTGAAAACAAGACAATTAGGGCGTGTTTGGGAGGGTGGCCCAGTAGCCCGGTTGCGCCCGTGGGCTGCAACTAGCCTTGTTTGCAAGGCTGGCCCGTTTCGCGGCCTGGCTGAAACCAGCCAAAAGGCTGCCTCCTGGGTGGCTCCCAGGAAACGCGGCTAGGGTTCGTTTCCTGGGAGCGCGGCTGCGCGCGGCGCACTGGCGGAATGTGGCGGCGGGCGAGGTGGCTGGCGGGAGCTCGCGCGGGCTCGCGCGGGAATGGTGAGGTTTTCGCGCGCGCGGGAAGGAGCGCTCCGGTGAATCCTCTTGCGGCTATATATGGCGACGGTGCACCCTCCTTTTCCCCTCCTCTCGCTGCTCGTTCTTCTTCCACCCCCTCCCTCCCTCGTGAGAGACCGGCGGCGAGTGGCTGTGCGTCGCGGCTGCGTCCAGCTCCGCCTGGTGCCGGGACTCCGTGGCGTTGGGCATCTGCTTCGTCGCTTCGTCTCTGGTCGATCTGCTTCCTATACTTCTAGATCTGCTCCGTCTCCATTGCTACGACCTTGACCCCAAGGTGAAATCAACCCCCAATCGTTCTATTTTCTGGTTCATGCTTCATGAGTTAGGGTTTGGTACAATGTGTTGTTCATGTTATACCTGCTGCGAGTTTGATTTTCATGTGGTTTGCTTTGGATTTATATTAAATTGGTCGATGATGTTGTCCTTTACGTTCACTTGGAGGTATCATATAGATGATGCAGCCGTGTTCTTTTTCCTTACTGATTCATTTTGCAAACATGCTGAGGCCAAGCAGGGTATGATTAGATTAATTCTTGTATCATTGTTATATGCATGTAGATGGATCCCTCTTTGAGCCGCGAGCTGTTGTGTAAGCAAGCAGCTACCTTGACAGTAGTGATGGTTTCATTTGTTACAACTAGGCTTAAAAGAAAAAGGTTTGATCCTGAAGTAGAGCCTGACCCTCTAGTCTATGTACTTAGGGAACAAAGTGAACTTCACAGACAGAGGACCCTCAACATGATTTACAACTCCACTGATGTAGAGTGCATTTCCATGCTTAGGATGAAGAGAGCCCCTTTTTTTGCTTTATGCACGACCTTTAGAGAGAGGGGACTGGTAACTGATAGGGAGGGGGTGTCAGTAGAGGAGCAAGTTGCGATGTTCTTGCATGTTGTTGGTCACAACCAAAGGTTCAGAGTTGTGCACCAGGCCTTTAGGAGGTCCATTCAGACAGTACACAAGCACTTTCATCAGGTTTTGTATGCTGTTGGAGAGCTTAGGAAGGAACTTATCAAGGCACCTAGCCCTACCACTCACCCAAAGATCACTGGAAGCTATAGATGGAATCCATATTTAAAGGTATTTGCCTACCTTGGGTTCATTAGTTGTTCATATTCACATGTTCATTTATCTTACATATATGGTTTTTAGGACTGCATTGGTGCCATTGATGGCACCCATGTGCTGGCAAGGGTGCCTAGACACATGCAGCAAGCTTTCAGGGGTAGGAAAACTAACCCGACACAAAATGTGATGGTTGCTGTGGACTTTGACCTCAAGTTCACATACGTTCTAGCTGGCTGGGAGGGGTCTGCCCATGATGCACTTATCCTGGCTGATGCCATTGAGAGGGATGATGGGTTCACTGTCCCACAAGGTAATTGCACTACCAAGTTCACATTGTAGGTAAATTCTACAATGTCACACAAGCTCACAGTAGATTTCACATTGTAGGTAAATTCTACTTGGTAGATGCGGGGTATGCATGCCGCACTGGCTTTCTACCCCCCTTCAGGGGGGTTAGGTACCATTTGAGTGAGTTTGGGAGCAGAAATCGACCTACCAATGCAAGAGAACTGTTCAACCTGAGACACTCATCAC
This sequence comes from Zea mays, assembly GCF_902167145.1. Lineage (NCBI taxonomy): Eukaryota > Viridiplantae > Streptophyta > Magnoliopsida > Poales > Poaceae > Zea > Zea mays. Next base: position 208,605,965 of record NC_050097.1, read on the forward strand.
TTAGAGTAACTGTGGAGAGGGCTATAGGTGCATTGAAGAACAGGTTTCGTATCTTGGACAACAAGCCCTTTCACAAGTATAAGACACAAGTCAAGCTTGTGTTGGCATGCTCGATCCTGCATAACTGGATTTTAGGCTTTGGCATTGATGAAATAGTGCCTGATGAGGAGGGTTTCACTGGCACACAACAAGATCCACTAGATGACAATGGTAGCCAGAGCCAAGAATCCAGTGCCATGGCTGCAAAGAGGGATGCCATTTGCAATGTTATGTGGGAAGGGAGGGGAAGCTCTAGGATATGATGGTTTGTTTATCCTGCTATGGAACTCATGTTTGTTTGATGATAATGTAATAATATGATGGACATGGCTGAGACCATTTGACTCTTCTTGTTGTGCTGATATTATTATACTAATTTGTACATGCAAACCAGTGGTAAGATGCCTTCAGTCCCAGCTGGTGATCAGGGTGGGTTTGTCCCAGCTACTGATGTGATGACTGAGATGATAAGGGTTGGTGCTAGTGCAGCAGCTAACGCTGATGATGCTACTGCATCTAGTGCCGGTGCTGCTCCAGCAGCAGCTGGTCTTGTTGCTGTTGTTCCCAGGGGTCCTAGGGCAATGAGGTGGAACAACAACACCTCTGGATTTATTCTTAGGAGGATGGCTCAACTTCTTAGTGATGGTAGCAGGCCTGATAAGGTCTTCAAGGACAAGGATGTCAACTCTGTGGCCAAAGCCCTTAAGGAGTACAGTGGGGAGGCAGTGAGCCCAACTCAGGTGTATAACCACTTGAGGAAATGGAGGCAAAAATGGTCTAGGGTGTCTAAGCTCAAAGACCTTAGTGGGGCTTTATGGGATAGTGACTCCAATGCTATCTTGCTTGATCAGGAGCACTACCTTGGCCACTGCAAGGTAGCACTATGATTTGTTTCCTATGTCTCCTTGCTTTTTTTACTTGTCTAAAACACTATCTTTTCAATTACTTGATCAGGACCATCCAAAAGATGCAGAGTTCCTAAACTGCCCTATTAGGTTCTACACTGAGATGGAGGCCATTTTTGGCCATGCTATGGCCACTGGCAAATTTGCACTTGGTTCTGGTGAAGCCTTAGGACAGAACCAGGTTGATAGTGTTGCTGCCAAGGTTGAGGGACCTGCCTTCACCTATATCTCTGAAGAGAGAGCACAAACTGATGTTGGAGAGGGTAGCAAGGCCACCGAGATCCCCTCCATAGCTGTGGGTAGGAAGAGGAAGAGAGGGAACTTCAGTGAGGATGAGATGCTTATGTTGACCAATATGTCTGATGCAGTGAACAATGTGGCTAATGCCCTTAGAGAGACTGGACCTGCCCATGTGGATGGTAACCTCTACCTAGCTGTGATGGAGATGCCTGGCTATTCTGAGGAGGCACTGATTGTTGCCTACACCTTCCTCCTGGACAACAAGGCTCAAGGCAGGGGCTTTGTTCACATGACTGAGGCACATAGAAACATTTGGCTTAGGACCTTCCTAGCCAAGAACTACTACATGTAGATGAATTACATGTTGGTGTGCACCACCACCCACTCTCTCTTCCTGCCCACTCTCTCTTTTGACTACAACTAGGAATAATTTGTTGTAGACATTTTGGTGTGCAGTCTGGTTTACTCCCACCAGTCCTTTTGTCTAATTTACCTAGGAGGGTGGCTAACAATAGGTAACATTTGGGTGGACACCATTTGAACCCTAAGCTATTGGGCTCAAACTTATTGTAAGGCACTATTTGTATTCTTACTATGATTGAAGTTTTTACTATGATTGAAGTTTTTATTGTAAGGCTCAAACATTTCATACTATGATTGAAGTTTTTACTTGGCCAATGATGCTATATACACTAATCTGAGGAGCATTTGCATTGGATGTGTTGTAGTGCAGCTGAGGCCCGTGTTTACTTGTGCTTTCCTTTATGCCTATGATGACATAATTGCCATGGAACCATGTTGTCATTATTGCCCGTGTTAATGTGGATGATCTTTAAATTGTGAGGTACTGGGCATATGCTGAAAATTATGTTGTTTCCACCATGTTGTGATTATTGCCATGGAACCATGGGGCACATCCATGCCCAATGCAACTGTTATCCACCATAGATGACTTGATGGCTGGGTTGGATGAATATCATGGTTTCATGGCTGCCCAGCTATGTTCCTTATGCTCCAAGTTAAAAGATCACATGAAAATGGCAATTATATCTGAGGAAAATCATTGCTATTGTCAATCTTGCCTGGCTTCTTTGATGGATATGTTGCAGATGGATGCCCAACTACCTGTTGCAGATGGATATGTTATTCTGAGGAAGATCACATGAAAATAGAGATGGCTTCTTTGATAGTAACTTGTAGCCAGCAATGACAATAATTGATGAATTTAAGTTAAATTTGTCTGAGGCTAACTCAGTTGATGCTTGTATTGTTCAATTGACATATGTTGTTCTAATCCTCTATTTTCTGTCAGCAATGTCCATCTCTTTTTTATGTTAGCAATGTCCATCTCTATTTCCTGTCTATGGGCCAGGCCGACCACAGCCAACTGCCAAACATATTCCCAGTTTGGCAGTTGGGCAGTTGGCCTCTTAGCCCAGCTGTCTGTAAGGGTCACAAACATGTTCTCGCCTGGGCCGAGCTTATTTTGTACAGCAACACAAACAAAGGGATTTGCACCAACTGGGCCATGCCAACCTGGGGCTGGGCCAGTAGGGCAGGCCGAGCCAGCTTGGTGCAGGGTCGCAAACACGCCCTATAGCACTCATGTGAATTATAGTTCTCTGAAAAACAAAAATCCATAAGTTGCACTACTCATTCAGACTCAGCTAAAGCATTTTTCTTCAGTAGTGAATTTTATTGACTATCCCCATGCATCATTAGATCTTCTTTTAACTAGCTCCATGATTAATGCATTGCTAGATGATGATGATCCTTTGCAAGATTCTAAACAAAAAAGGCTTGAAACTTTACTCAGTTTTGGTACACCTAGAAAAAAAAAGAAAACAGAGAGTATGGAGAATGTCGAATAAGGCTATCCGCACTCATACTACTCTAAATTTCTACCCTAAAAAGAATATTCTGTCCTGATCAGCAAAATTTTTTACTCTATACCACAATCATCCGCACTCATGTTTACTCTATATCTCAACCGTATACCAATTATCATATATAATATTATTTCTATCACATATTCTATTATTTCTCTCTCCTGAGCAGACTCCCTTGCCCGCCTTCGGCCCCACCTCGGGACCCACCTCTGGCCTGTCCAGTTGCACGGCTGGGAACCCTGAAAATAGCGTTCACGTGCTCTCTCTCTCTGCTTTAGAGTAGACGATAGAGCGGCTCGCTGCACTAAGTTTTTACTGCATACATCACTTAATATGGATAGCGTTCCTTTCCAGTATCCGACTGCGGCCAGCCTAACAACCTTCCTGTGGCAAAGTCTTCTTTTCAGCTGGTATTATCTCGAACACCTCAATGGCATTAATAATGGCATGGGTTCCTTTCACAGGTTACAAAATGATTTTTAATGTTGCTCTACTGACAGCAACAGTTTTATTCAGGACAAGAGCAGTAAAACGCTCTCCTGTCACGCGAACTATATCAACATCCTTAAAAGCAGTGTCTCCGTTAATGAGTACATTGAATACGCTTTGTTCTTCTGCAGTTACCGCATTATCGATCTCTGCAAAGTGAAGCCATACTGAACAGTTCTTGTTCGGAGTAACGTCCATTTCAAAAGACCCATGATAGCTGATTGGTATATGCTTTGAGGGTAAAAATTATAGGCGTTGTCATCTATTTGTAGAACTTCAATAGAAAGAACCGATGGATCACCATGCCATGTGCTATGGAAGCAAACGGATAAGCTTGAGTCCTGGACAAAAACCAAAGCTTCCGCAAACGTCTTCTCTCATCGTCGCTGCTCCAGCCCAGAAGCAAAGAACTGAACAGGGTACCCTCAACAGAAACATCGAAAATCGGTTTGGTGTCAAGATTAGGGTTGTCTAGTAATGCAAAGAAAAGCCTAACTTGATAGTGGCCATTGGCAACGTTGTTGATGTAGTAGCAATTTTCAGGGCCATCAGATAGCGGGAAATATCGAAGCGTTTTCAGGGGAGGAATGATAAAACTCGGACGAGTGGCGCCTCCGAATCTGCCACTGAAAATAACCGTTTATTTTCGGCGCGATCTTAATCTAGCCGTCGAAAATAATTGAGGCCGTCGAAAATGAGCAGCTTAGCTGTTGTGAAAACAGGACATTTCCATTATCTAAAAATAATCCATGTGTGTGCAGTGTGGTTGTAGCTACAACAGCGCTTTCTCAAGTGACCCTCCTATCTAGGCTATCTGTTCTCTTGATTCTACGGACTTTGTAGATACTTACCAAACGCCCCTGTATACAATACTCTGACATTTAGTTAGGGGACGATAAAGTAGGCGGTACAGTCCGTCCGATCCGACGTAGACGTTACAGCTGCTCTTACCTACCATAGGGCCAGACTTGATTTCTTTATTAGCCTCTCTGTTTTTGTTTTTGTTTTTTTGTTGACGTTACAGCTGCAGCCCTGCTCTTACCTACCAAAGCCGCTCCAATGATGAACTCGCTTGTATCATTACTTCGTTAGCCACTTCCCTCACACATCCTGTTTCTTGCCGCACTAGAAACGTCGATCCAGCAATGGCTGCTACCCCGACCATCGTTCTGGTGCCCGTCTGGGGCATTGGCCACTTCGTACCAATGCTCGAGGTCGGCAAGCGGCTGCTCGCACGCAGCGCACTGCCCCTCACCGTCACCGTGCTCGTAATGCCGTTGCCTGCAGAGGCGAAGCGGGCGTCCGAGATCACCGAGCACATACGCCAGCAGGAAGCCTCCGGCCTCGCCATCCGCTTCCACCATCTGCCAGCGGTGGAACCCCCAACCGACCACTCGGGCATCGAGGAGTACATATCCCGCTACGTGCAGCTGTACTCGCCCCACGTCAAGGCGGCCGTCGCCGGGTTGACGTGCCCGGTGGCCGGCGTCGTTGTCGACATCTTCTGCACGGCGCTGTTCGACGCGGCGCACCAGCTCGGCGTGCCGGCCTACGTGTACCTGATCACCAGCGCCGCGATGTGCGCGCTCTTGCTGCGCTCCCCGACGCTCGACGAGGAGGTAGCCGTCGAGGTCGAGTTCGAGCAAATGGAAGGCGGAGTGGACGTGCCAGGGCTGCCGCCGGTGCCGGCGTCCTGCCTGCCGACGGGGCTGGAGAACAGAAAGATCCCGACCTATCGCTGGTTCCTGTACAACGGCAGGCGCTATATGGAAGCAGCAGGCATCATCGTCAACACCATTGCCGAGGCCGAGCCGCGCGTCCTCGCGGCCATCGCCGACGGGCGGTGCACGCGTGGTGTCCCGGCACCTCCGGTGTACTCGATCGGGCCGGTGATCCCCTCCACCCCGCCCGCCGAGCAGCAGGCGCAGGAGTGCGTGCGCTGGCTCGACTCGCAGCCTCCGAGCTCCGTGGTGTTCCTATGCTTCGGCAGCGGTGGCTGCTTCACGGCGCCCCAAGCGCACGAGATAGCGCACGGCCTGGACCGCAGCGGGCATCGATTCCTGTGGGTGCTGCGCGGGACGCCGGAGCCCGGCACGAAGTTGCCCTCGGACGGGAACCTCGCGGAGCTGCTTCCGGCGGATTTCTTGGCGAGGACGAAGGATAGAGGGCTCGTGTGGCCTACCAAGGCGCCGCAGAAGGAGATACTCGCCCACGCCGCCGTGGGAGGCTTCGTCACGCACTGTGGCTGGAACTCGGTCCTCGAGAGCCTCTGGCATGGCGTGCCGATGGTGCCATGGCCGCTTGGCGCCGAGCAGCACTACAACGCGTTCACGCTGGTGGCCGACATGGGCGTCGCCGTGGCGCTGAACGTGGAAAGGAAGAGGAAGAATTTCGTGGAGGCGACCGAGCTGGAGCGAGCGGTTAAAGCTCTGATGTGCGACGGCGAGACAGCGAGGAAGGTTAGGGACAAGGTCATGGAGATAAAAGCCGCGTGCCGGAAGGCAATGGAGGAGGGCGGATCATCGAACATGTCGTTGCAGAGGCTCTGTGATGCGCTCGTCGAAGGCGCGGTGCACCCGGGAAAGTGATGCCCACAGAGTTCAATCAGGAGGCTCTGTCCACCAGCCATCCAATGGTGTACATGTATTCTGTTATGAGTTCTCTGTTTTTAGAGCAAGTTAAATAATATTTTTTATGAGTTCTCTATATAATGCTCAAATAATTTATCTAACATAAATATTATAGCGATAATTATTTTAGAATATAGACAGTATATTTCTTCTATTTTAAAATAAATATTGTATTTGGCTTCGTGCTCATCATATTTTCAGATTTATAAAAAAAATGTTAACCAAGCAATCTACGGAACATCCTCGTACGCAGCCTTCACCCCCCTCGGTGTCGCGAAATCTCGCACATCAGTCTCTGCAACGTGGCACACGACGACCCGCCTTCCTCTCCGGCGTTCCGGCACGCGGCCTTGGCCTCAGCGGCCTTCGCCCTCGCCTTCCTCCCCTCCTCCGACGCGCCCATCAGCGTCCGCACCGCGCGCTCCAGCTCCGCGGCCTCCACAAAGTTGCCCCGCTTCCTGTCCACCTCCATCGCCACGGCGACGCCCAGGGACGCCACAAGCATGAACGCGTTCATGTGCTGCTCCGCGTACAGCGGCCACGCCACCAGCGGCACGCCGTGCCACAGGCTCTCCAGCGTCGAGTTCCACCCGCCGTGCGACACGAAGCCCCCGATGGAGGGGTGCGACAAGATCTCCTTCTGCGGCGCCCATCTCGGCCACACGAGGCCCCTTTCCTTGGTCCTCTCCAGGAAACCACCCGGCACCAGCTCGTCCACGTTGGCGTCGGTCGGGTACGGCGACCCGGCTGGCGGCGGGCCACGGAGCACCCACAGGAACCGGTACTCGCTGCGTTGCAGGCCCTCAGCGATCTCGTGCACCTGCGGCACGGACAGGTTGCCCATGCTGCCGAAGCAGAGCAGGACCACGGACGAACGCGGCTGCGCGTCCAGCCAGCGCAGGCACTCGTGTGGCTGCTCGGCAGGCGGATCAAAGGCGATCACGGGACCGATCGGGTAGATGGTCGGGGCGCGGCGCCCGGGCATGCACCGGCCGTCAGCGACGGCCGCGAGGGCTTCCGGCTCGAGCTCCGCCACCGTGTTGATGATGATGCCGGCGGCCTCCATGAACCGGTTAGCGTGGTACATGCTCCACGTGTAGCCCGAATCCCTCTTCATCACGGCATTCGGCAGGAAAGCCGCTGGCACCGGCGGCATACCAGGCACGTTGAACGCCGTTTCCGCCTCCCCAAAATCCCCGGCAACTTCCCGGTCCAGCGTCGGCAACCGCAGCATGAGCGCGAGCATGGAGGCCGGGGACGTGAAGTACACGTACACCGGCAGTGCCAACTCGCGGGCGACGTCGAACAGCGTGGTGCAAAAGTAGTCCATGACGACGGCGGCGACGGGGCTTGCCAGGCCGGCAATGGCCGCCTTGGTGTTGGACGCCTGCAGCTGGATGAAACTGGAGATCATGTCCTCCGGGCCGGAGAAGGCGGGGAGCTCCACGTCAGGGAGGCGGTGGAAGCGGATGTCGAACCCCGAGCCCGAGGTGGCCTCCCGCTCTACGATGTGCGCGAACCTGGCCATCGGCAGTGGCGCGAGGAGCACGGTGAGCGACATGGCCAGGTCGCCGCCGCCGCTCATCAGCATCCGCTTGCCGGCTTGGAGCATGGACGTCAGGTGGCCGGTGACGCAGAACGGGATGAGCACCACCGTTGGTGCCGCCATTGGTCGAGATTATTATTTGATGGCTTCCCTTGGTCGCCAAAAACTCCAGCACAAAAGTTTGGGGCTATTGAAATTCGTCGTCAAGCACTAATCTTAGCTCCATAATCTCGCCTAGTCTGAAGCGCCTTTCTTGGTATTCCTAAATGAAGTTGGCCACAAGTGTGCCAGGCTTGCGGCACGTAGCTGTCAATCATACAGTATCCACGCACAACTAAAAATAGAAAGAAAAAAAACAACTCTCGGAGTGCCACAATATTAAAAAAATGATTAAAAAATGCATGAAATGCAACAACTGCCCCAGCTGTATGAATAAATGCAGACACTAAGATCTGCCCAAAAACAATATAATTGGACTAAACTAAGGCCCTGTTTGGTTTAGGGTGACTAAAGTTTAGTGACTAAAGTTTAGTCACTTTTAGTCTCTAAAAAAGCAAACATGATGACTAAAATGGAGTGACTAAACTTTAGTTCTTTAGTCACTAACGGGTGACTAAAAAGGACTAAAGTAGTATTTTTACCTTATTTGTCCTCTCCACTTTCTTCTTATAGCAAACATCCATTAATTAATAGGAGTAAAATAGTCATTATTCACAGCAATTAATGCTATTTAGTCTGGTTTAGTCACTAGAACCAAACGGAGTACTTTAGCGACTTATCTTTAGTCACTAAAATTTAGTCTAGTGACTAAGGGAACCAAACAGGGCCTAAGTTTTTCTAAGCTCGACTAAGTTTTAAAAAAAACATACCATAACATTTATGTTTTCAAATAGGTTTGCTATAAAATTATTTTTACCATTCATCTGATAATACTTATTTGACATCATAAAAATGCTACCATTTTTAAGAGATTTGGTCATACTTAAAATTATTTAACTCATCGAAAAATAAGAATTACACTTTTTGGGATGTTGTGACTATTTATCAATGAAGAAATAGTTTGATTCGATGATCTTTGAATGCTTGTATTTTTCAAACCATCTAACCAACACATGTTTTGTTTCCAATTTGAGAGTTATTCTTGCTGAATTGGTGTTTGAGGTAGAAGAAATGTTGAAAAAGAATGAAATATAAGAGGATTATGAATAAAGAAATTTGCAGAATTGAGGAATTCAAATGGAAGGGTTGATTTTTTAATAATTCAAGAGGCCAAGGAGGAAAGTACAAATGACATGTCATGGAGATGTTGAATTCACACATGAAGAGTGACTAATGACGATGTTAGAGCGAGACGACAGTGCAATAATTGTCCATGAAAACCCATGAGAAGTTTGAGATAAAACCCAACTCAAAAAGTGTTTGAAACAAGGGAGTTGATAGTGCAATAGAGGCACCAGATATGTCTAGTGTGCATAGGATATGTGCCACCTGACATGGGTCATTCTTGTTTAGAATTGGTATATCATCGGCGTGTCTAGTGTGCACCAGATAAGGATTAAATATCAACAATAATTCAGTTATATCTATGGATTTTAAGCATTCTCATGTTAAATAGCAACAAAACACTTCATGAATCATTAGCCAAGTTACTTATTCAAAATGATTAATATTATATCTTAATCATTATTATGCAAAATAATGAATAAACAAAATTTTAGGTCGGGTGTGGGTTGGACCTGTGGGTCAAAATCTTCACCCGTACCTGCACTCGTCGGGTTTCGAGTTTGCGGGTTAAATTGTCATTCCTAACTATTAGCCATGGTATTAGCTATGACTATTTGGAACCCAATAACTAATTTTTAGTAACTAACTATTAGTTCTAGAGGTTCCAAACAGGGTCTAAGCTAGGCTCGCTAATAGTTAGTCAGCTAACAAATTATTAGATAGATTGAGTCAATTAGTGAACTAATTGTTAGTTGTGAGTTAGCTAACAGTGAGATGGAGTATTAGCTAGAAGTGTTTGGAACCTCTACAACTAATTTTAGGAGATAACTATTAGGTTTCAAACAGGACCTAATAAACATGCGCAGCTCAGTGACATGTGCTAGACACTATTAAGTTGTATACACAAACCAGTTCAACCTAAAAACTTAAGCTGACAGTAAGAGGCGGACAATTCACTTATATTATATTCTAACACTCAAGAACTAGTAGCGAACAATAATTATTTTATTTAATTATGCCAAACAAGATTCGAACTCAAAATATCTGGCTTTGATATCATATTAAGTTGCATACATCAACCAGTTCAACCTAAAAGTTTAACCTGATAGGAAGAGACAGATAATTCACTTATATTATATTCTATCAGGCACAATAGAGAATCGGTATATATTACTAGTAGTAGAATAAATAGGATATATTATTACCACGACACGATTATCAGAGCAGCATGAATACACAGCAGCCAGCACAAATTACTGTTTGCGCAGGCCACATGATTACACACGTCCTCCTAGCAGAGTAGGCAGTCCCTGCTTAACTGGCTGCAGGCTAATTAGGTTACAATCAGCATATGTCTATATATATATATATATATATATATATATATATATATATATATATATAACTAGGGTTTTCGGGGCGGGTAGACGATAGACGCATAAATATCTATCGGTAGTGATGATGCTAGCATATCCTGCTGCATGACAGAAGAGAGAGAGCATGCTTTATCTGATCTGGAAGTGGTTCCCGGCCGGGTCGCCGCGGCCGTTCTGGTCGGCGTGTTGGCGGAATCCATTATTGCCGCCGCCGGCGTGCGCGTCGGCCGAGCTCTTCCGGCGCCGCTCGTTGTGGCCGGCCAGACGCAGGCGGCAGCTGCGCTTGACGTCGTCGAACTCCGACAGCTCGTGGAACCTGCCGGAAACACACGTACGGGGGGTCGGTCAGACGGACCTGCTTAATTGTATCTGTTGTTGTTACGCGCGCTAGCTCTAATCAATCCAAGGGCCACGGATAGTAAAAAACCTCCTGTCACTCGTGAGCTAGCTACTAGCCATTACGAAACTAGTAGCCTTGTACATGCATATATATGTGTCCGTGTATTTGTCAGTGGCTCAACAGCACCAGGACAGCTTGAACAGCAGGGAGGGACCAACAAGAACTTGTCATGGCACACATTAATAAGACTGCACCAGCCTTTATTCGTCGTAGTACGTACCAAGGCTTGAAGGCTACTAGTAAAGCCGGATGCGCTGCTCTCATCATGCATGTGGTGCACATGCATGTAGCCGGGGATTGGAGAGTCCAGAAAAGTGGCGCGCGCAGCAAGATGCTGAAAAGCTAGCTATGCCTCAGGAATCAGGGCCGATCGAGGAGAACAAGATCGGCGGCAGTGAAAATGCCCAAATATATAGTTCACTGAAGCAGGCAGCCAAAATTAAACCATGAAAACCTAGTCCGTCCTCTTTTCTAATCGTCCTGCTACTCTTCTTCTTTTTAACTACACAAATACACAGTACACACATGGTTGGTTGTTTACTGGGTTTGGTTAATGGATGGTTACTGCTGGTACTACGGAACATCGTCCTGCTAGAACAGTAACATTTTTTGAGTGTGCGCCAGGGTGTGTGTGACGTACGGAGCATTGATCTTGCCTCGGTTAGCTAGGCTCACAGGAACAGGATTAGCTAGACCACTAGCGCGCGCCGCAGTGGATGCTGCAGTCACCAAAAGAGGAACTGTGTGCATGTATCCAGATTTTTCTCGGTGCAAATGTGGCGCGGGATTATATGTGGTGAGGAGCAAGCTAACATCCTGTGTCTAATAATGGTTCATACTATTGCTAACCTACTTAACTTCTTTTATAATTTTAGCGGAAACCGGCGAGCCGCTGCAACATCTTAATTATTACAGGCTCGTCATGCTATCCATGATCCAAGAAAAAAAAAATCCTATCCGATTTTGAAGATCCATGGACTTTAGGCACTGATGATTTTCCTCTCTCTCTCTCTCTGAATAATGTAAAAAAAATGGAACTAAGTTCAGTAGCGCGAGCTGAGCCTGAAAGTGGCTCGACGAGCTTCGGGCGGGCGCGGGGCTTACCGGCTGCATTGCTGGCAGAAGCGCTGGCGGAGGCCGGCGACGAGCACGACGGGGGCCTTGGAGTGCGCCTCGCACACCTTGTGCCTCCGGTTGTACGGCTTCTCCTCGGTCATCAGGTTCGCGTTGCACCGCTCCGCCTGGCACCTCGGCCCGCCGCCGCCGCCTGCCGCAACGACAGACGCCGCCGCCGCCGCCGCCGCGCCCCTCCTCACCGCGGCCGGGGAGGAGCTGGAGGCGCCGCCTCCCAACGCGGCCGCCACGCCCCTCCTCGGCGCCACGGGGGAGGAGCTGGAGGCGTCTCCCACGGCCGCCATCTTCGCAGGCACGCTGTACTCCTCACCGTGCGGCGGCGGCGGCGGCGGCGCGCCGTCGGCGGGGCCCGAGCTGCTGTCGCCGGCCGCGGCGGCTGCGGCGAGCGCGGCCATGGACGCCGCTGCCGAGCTCGCGGCGCCCTTGGCGGACTTGCTCTTGCGGTCCATGGCGGCGCCGGCGGCGAGGGAGGAGGCCGGCCTGGGCGATCGAGGTGCGGCCCGGGAGCTGGCGATGTGGAGCTGGAGCTCTGGTGCCGTGCCTCTCATGAGTGGAAGACGAACCAAGTAGGAGCGGGTGGAAAAGGGTTGAAAGGGATATAAAGCCGGGTGCCGTGTGTGTGTGGAGCGGAGGCAAGGCGCACATACATGTGGGCCCCGTACTACGGCGGGGACGCGTACTCACAATGTATGCATACACTTGTGCGTGTGCATGTACATGCCTTGATATACACACCGTACGCACATGCACGCATACATACGGTCTGTCATTCTGTCAAAGAAGCGAAAGTCAGTCAGGTGGACCTGGGATTATGGTACGGCAGTAGATGTACGGACTTTAGGGGGATCATGGGGAATGTAAGCACAGATAGAAAGCAAAGGCGAAAGGGCCTCTAACCTTTCGAGTAGCATTTTTAAGTCTCCAGTTTGATTACTATCTGAGACAAAAAAAATTTGGTTTGATTAAAAAATCCTCTTCATGTATTCCAAGCTCTGAGGTTATGATATCATGTGCGTCAGTTTGGGCAAACATGATGTTTAAAGTAAAAACACCTTTCCATGTACAAAAAAAAGTGGCCACAAACAGCATACTCTCAACGACAGTCTATACTTTATAATACTTATCCGTACTCTCGCATGTTCAAGTGTAGCTACGGAACGATTGCACAGATCAATTTCCTCTCAATTAAAAACTAGACATTAGCAACAACTAGTTTTGGTTAGTATAGCTATTTCTACCTTTTTCCATGGGTTCATTTGAGACCAAGGACGGATCCAGCCGTGGGCGACGGGGCTCGAGCCCCCTCTACCGCTTCGGATCTCATGAAACTCTATTACAGTCTCTCCTAATCTAAAATATATACAATAATCTAAAATATATACAGTATAATATAGAATGAGTTTTTATAGTGCGTCACTTTAGTTTAGTCCCTCCTAAACTTTTTTCTAGCTCCATCCCTAATTGAGACAATGCCTAAGATTGCTAAATACTAAGGGTGTTGTTTGGAACCAAAATGAGCGGCGTACGGTCCGGCTCTGAGGCCGGACGGTCCGCACAATCGCAGAACATATTAGGGTTCCGAGTTTCTTGCTATGTTTGTTGGCGAGAATCTCGGGATAAGCTCAGAAATTAGTTTGTAAAGGGTCCAGCCCCCTCCTCTATAAATAGAGAGGTATACGACCGATTTGTAATCATCAATCGAATCAATAAAACTTCTATCTTGCATTTATTTCCTATACAATTAGGAGTAGTTCTAGCCTAGTTCTAGTTTAGCCTCTCAATCCCCAAATTCTCCGCCTCTCTTCGACTCTACGTCGATTAGAGGAGTCTAGGTTGGTCTACCCGAGCCTAGACAACTCCTAGGATCTCTCCTCCCCGACGGGGTCCCTCCAGGGAGCGAGATCCAGGCGCCGCCGATCTTCCGTCGCCCCTGCGCACGCGCGGACCGTCCGACCGTCAGGCAGGAAACCCTAGCCCCTGCGCCAAGTCGTGGACCGTCCGGCCCTGTGCCACGGACCATCCACGCCTGACCAGAGAGCACCGCCACGGTTCTTGTTGAGTGTTTGGTGCTCCAAAAAGGCGTCAACATACTTTTTGGCAACTCTGTTGGGGACAACACATATAGACCTATCAAATCGGCCCTCAATGACCGGTTCAAAGGATAGCTCTGAAGTTTCCACCAGCAATATCATCACACCTACATGGGAGACCTTGCCGGCTGAAGAACAGCTCCTGTTCGAGGAGCGCCAGGAGCTGCTGATCCAAGAAGCAAAAGCAAAGTTCTTGGCCAACTTCAAAGTGGACAGGAACAACAAGGTCGTCCGACATCGGGCGATGGATCCGGCTTCGTTCCGACCCACACCAGATATCCCTAATGTAAGTAGCACCAACGAACTCCAATCTCTTAAAGCTTACATAGACGAACAGCGAGAACAGTTGCAACGTATCGTAGGGGATATACAAAATGATCATAAAAGGCTAGTGCGTGCGCTTGATAAGTCTACTATGGCAAATCTTCCTTCGCACGAGGTTGAATTGAGGGAATACACACATAATTCATCGGCTACAGGTTGTCACGACCAGTCACAACCCCTTTATGGGATGCCGATGGACATGTACCCTGGGCAACGATAGCCTCCCACGCACATCGACGATAAATTTACCGATCTGCGCATGTCTGGACCGTCCGCACGTGAGCGCGGACTGTCCGAGCCAGCGGCGGTCGATCCCATTTTTAGAAGCGAATTACCGAGACCTGCACCCAAGCCGTCACATGCCGTGCAAACCCTATATATCCCATTCGGACCGTCTGTGTATGGTGCCAGACAGTCCGAATACAATGTCGGACGGTCCGGCCACATGGCCGGACAGTCCGCGCATGGAGCCGGACGGTCCGCGTATTTAATCGGACGGTCCGGCACAGAGTTTTTTAAAGAGGATGGATATCCAATTCCGTATCCATCCTAGCTAGACTCTCCATCTCACCATAGGACACACCAGCACCGTAATATAATCTGTCAAACCCGTGAGAGTAAGTACTTTCCGGTCCCTAGAAGGCTAGAAAGGAATGGCCAGTCCTATGAGCTTCATAGGGCATGCATTAACGTGCCGCAAAACCCAAACCAATGGGGAGGAAAACAACATACCAACATCCAAACAAACTCACCCTTATTGGATCAAAGAGCCGGTGGTCTCCCACCGGCTGCCATCGATATAGTAAGGGAGGAAATAGTTAGGGCGTTCCTAGATAAGCTCAGAGTTAGTATAATCCCCGGGGGCAGTCATATTGGAGACCTTATGATAGCTGAAAGGGAATTAGGCTTACACCTATTTCCTATACTAATTTTGGTGGTTGAATTGCCCAACACAAATAATTGGACTAACTAGTTTGCCCAAGTTTACAAGTTCTATAGGTACAAAAGTTCACCATAAGCCAATAAAAAGACCAAGAAAAAGGGTTCAAACAAAGGAGCAAAGGGACAACCGAAGGCACCCTGGTCGAGCACACCGGACTGTCCGGTGTGCCACCGGACAGTGTCCGGTGCACCAGGGAAGATCGACTTCAAACTCTTCACCTTCGGGAATTCTCGGAGCCGGCGCGCTATAATTCACCGGACTGTCCGATGTACACCGGACAGTGTCCGGTGCTCCAAGAGGACGCGGCTCTAAACTCGCCAGTCTTGGGAATTCGCAACGGCTGCTCCGCTAAAATTCACCGGACATGTCCGGTGTACACCGGACTGTCCGGTGTAACAGCGGGACAACGGCTACTTCAGGCGCCAACGGCTACCTGCAGCGCATTAAATGCGCGCCAGCGCGCGCAGAGGTCAGGCACGCCCATGCTGGCGCACCGGACACCCTACAGTTGATGTCCGGTGCACCACCGGACATCAAGGCAGGCCCAGAAGTTAGAGCTCCAACGGTCGGAACCCTAACGGCCTGGTGACGTGGCTGTCGCACCGGACATGTCCGGTGTGCACCGGACTGTCCGGTGCACCATACGACAGATAGCCTCCTCCAAACGGCTAGTTTGGTGGTTGGGGCTATAAATACCCCCAACCACCCCACATTCAAGTCATCCAAGTTTTCCACTTCTCAACCACTTACAAGAGCTAGGCATTCAATTCTAGACACACTCAAGTGATCAAATCCTCTCCAATTCCACTCAAGGCTTTAGTGATTAGCGAGAGAGATTTGTCGTGTTCTTTTGAGCTCTTACGCTTGGATTGCTTCTTTCTTTCTCACTTGTTCTTGTGATCAAAACTCCATTGTAACCGAGGCAAGAGACACCAATTGTGTGGTGGTCCTTGCGGGGAAGTTTTGTTCCCGGTTTTGATTTGAGAAGAGAAGCTCATTCGGTCCGCGGGATCGTTTGAGAGAGGGTAAGGGTTGAAAGAGACCTGGCCTTTGTGGCCTCCTCAACGGGGAGTAGGTTTGCAAGAACCGAACCTCGGTAAAACAAATCTGCGTGTCACTCTTCATTCGTTTGCGATTTGTTTTGCGCCCTCTCTCTCGGACTCATTATTATTTCTAACGCTAACCCGACTTGTAGTTGTGATTAATTTTGTAAATTTCAGTTTCGCCCTATTCACCCCCCTCTAGGCGACTTTCAATTGGTATCGGAGCCCGGTGCTTCATTAGAGCCTAACCGCTCGAAGTGATGTCGGGAGATCACACCAAGAGGGAGATGGAGACCGGCGACAAGCCCACTACGAGTCACGAGAGCACTTCATCGGAAGAGTCCCGCACCAAGAGGAAGGAGAAGAAGAAGAGCTCCTCCAACAAAGGGAAGGGGAAGGAGAAGAAATCCTCTTCCCACAAATCGCATCGGAAAGGTGACAAGCACAAGAGGATGAGGAAAGTGGTCTACTACGAGACCGACACTTCATCAACATCGACCTCCGACTCCGATGCACCGTCCGTCACTTCTAAGCGCCAAGAGCGCAAGAAGTATAGTAAGATCCCCCTACGCTACCCCTCAAAGCGTATTCCTTTACTCTCTGTTCCATTAGGCAAACCACCGGTTTTTGACGGTGAAGATTATAACATGTGGAGTGACAAAATGAGGCATCATCTAACCTCACTCCACACAAGCATATGGAATGTTGTTGAGTTTGGTGTACAGGTACCATCCGTAGGGGATGAAGACTACGATTCGGAGTATAACAAGGTGCAAGGGTTAAAAAGTGCGAAGGAAATTTGGGACGTTCTAAAGACCGCGCACGAAGGAGATGAGGTGACAAAAATCACCAAGCGGGAGACGATCGAGGGGGAGCTCGGTCGCTTCATGCTTCACCAAGGGGAGGATCCACAAGCGATGTACAACCGCTTGAAGACCTTGGTGAACCAAGTGCGCAACCTCGAGAGCGAAAAATGGGATGACCATGAGATGGTCAACGTTATTCTTAGATCCCTCGTATTTCTTAACCCTACACAAGTTCAATTAATTCGAGGTGATCCTAGATATAAGCTAATGTCTCCCGAGGAGGTTATAGGAAAATTTGTGAGCTTTGAGCTAATGATTAAAGGCTCAAAGAAAATCATCGAGCAAGGCACCTCCTCCACGCCCGAGGCACAACCCGTCGCATTCAAGGCGACGGAAGAAAAGGAGGAGGCTACTCCAAGTCGAACACCCATCGACGCCTCCAAGCTCGACAACGAGGAGATGACGCTTATCATCAAGAGCTTTCGCCAAATCCTCAAGCAAAGGAGGGGGAAAGACTACAAACCCCGCTCCAAGAAAGTATGCTACAAATGTGGTAAGCCCGGTCACTTTATTGCTAAATGTCCATTATCTAGTGATAGTGACAGGGGCGACGACAAGAAGGGGAGAAGAAAGGAGAAGAAGAGACACTACAAGAAGAAGGGCGGCGGTGCCCACGTGTGCCGCGAGTGGGACTCCGACGAGAGCTCCACCGACTCCTTCTCCGACGAGGACGCCGCCAACATCGCCGTCACCAAGGGTCTTCTCTTCTCCAACGTCGGCCACAAGTGCCTCATGGCCAAGGACGGCAAAAGGAAGAAGGTTAAATCCAAATCCTCCACTAAATATGAGTCCTCTAGTGATGATAATGCTAGTGATGAGGAAGATAATTTGCGTACCCTTTTTGCCGACCTAAACATGCAACAAAAGGAAAAATTAAATAAATTGATTAGTGCTATTCATGAGAAGGATGATCTCTTGGACTCCCAAGAGGACTTCCTAATCAAGGAGAACAAAAAGCATGTTAAGGTTAAAAAATGCTTATGCTCTACAAGTTGAAAAATGTGAAAAATTGTCTAGTGAGCTAAGCACTTGCCATGAGACCATTGATAACCTTAGAAATGAAAATGCTAGATTAATTGCTAAAGTTGATTCTCATGCTTGTGATGTTTCAATTCCCAATCTTAGAAATGATAATGATGATTTGCTTGCTAAGATTGAAGAATTAAACACCTCTCTTGCTAGCCTTAGGATTGAAAATGAAAAATTAATTGCTAAGGCTAAAGATTTTGATGATTGCAATGTTACAATTTCCAATCTTAGAGATAACAATGATATTTTGCGTGCTAAGATTGTTGAACTTAATTCTTGCAAACTGTCTACATCTACCATTGAGCATGTCACTATTTGTACTAGATGTAGAGATGTTGATGTTGATGCTATTCATGATCACATGGCTTTAATTAAACAACAAAATGATCATATAGCAAGATTAGATGCTAAAATTGCCGAGCATAACTTAGAAAATGAAAAGTTTAAATTTGCTAGAAGTATGCTCTATAATGGGAGACGCCCTGGCATCAAGGATGGCATTGGCTTCCAAAGGGGAGACAATGTCAAACTTAATGCCCTCCTAAAAATTTGTCTAACTTTGTTAAGGGCAAAGCTCCCATGCCTCAGGATAACGAGGGTTACATTTTGTACCCTGCCGGTTATCCCGAGAGCAAAATTAGGAGAATTCATTCTAGGAAGTCTCACTCTGGCCCTAACCATGCTTTTATGTATAAGGGTGAGACATCTAGCTCTAGGCAACCAACCCGTGCTAAGTTGCCTAGAAAGAAAACTCCTAGTGCATCAAATGATCATGGCATTTCATTTAAGACTTTTGATGCATCTTATGTGCTTACTGTTGGGGACCTTCGGCTTACGAAGGTCCTCAAAAACAGGATTTAACAGTATTTCCGGAGTATAATGTGTGAACAGGTATCTTCGGACTCGAGTCGGTATCACAGTAGGAGAAGCCCAAAATAATACGAAGGTTGATACAGCGCCGAAGATGTGAGCGGGAAAGCTTCGGCGTGGTAGCAGAAAATGAAACCGACTTAAAGATGAAAAGGCTATTCAGACCTCGGTGGATTACTATAGAATTATTATCAAATGTAAAGGGCATGAATGTAATTTTGTATGGGCTGTGTCCCGTGCCTATAAATAGGTGAACAGTACCCCCGTACTATTGACGCGGATTTGGCATTTGCTTTTGCGTCACACCTGTATTTTCATCCCCTTTCAAGCTGAAGGTACATTTGTAATTCAATGTCATTTCTGTTTCTTCATAATAATAATGCAAAAATAAGTTGATAATAATATATATATATATATATTGTCTATATTATCCTTCATACTCCTTATGATTCATTCTTCGTCATTGTATGTTGTGTGTATGAAGGTACGCCCTTCATAACCTTCGTCTGAAAATCATTATATCCTAAGAGAAATAATGCTTCGAAGGACGAAGGACTTAACCGATTAACATTTTCTGTGTTGTCTTGTTCTTAACTCATAGCATTTGAGAACAAGTCCCCAACATTGGCGCCCACCTCCGGTGAACTCACTTCCACTCTTTGAGTTTTTGAACACCTTCGGCGATCATAAACCTTCGCTATGGCGCCGAAGAAAGCTTCAGCAACTGGGGCTGCAGCTCTGCAACCGCTGGACCATAATCAGGAGACAGTCTCCCTTCGGGAGGCCCGAAGCCAGAAAAGGAAGGCTGTTAGCCCGACACCGCCAGAGGATGAGATAGATCAAGAAATCAGAGACATGGAGATGCTTCATCAACAGGTGCAGAGGAAGAAGGAAAAGATGGCCAGGCTAGCTGAACTGCAAAGGCAGATAGACGAAGCCTCTGAAGAAGTTCGTCATCTTACTCAGGATGAGCAACACCGAAGGCCTCAGCACCAAGACCTTCATCAGGAGGGTTTCCTCAACGAAGATGACTGGTATGACAATTTCCATCATGGGAATTTTATTTTTGATGATGCTTCTCCTCTGTCCACTGAGCTGCAGGCTACACGTTGGCCTCCGTCCTACAAGCCGCCTCAGCTTCCCATATTCGATGGCCACTCAGACCCGAAGCAGTTTTTGATGAGCTACGAAGCAACAGTATCTTCGTATGGTGGCAATGCTGCAGTCATGGCCAAATCTTTTGTTATGGCTGTCAGGAGTGTTGCTCAAACCTGGTATTCTTCCCTACGACCAGGAACGATCACTTCATGGCAAAAGCTGAAGGATTTGTTGTTAACCAGCTTTCAAGGATTTCAGACGAAGCCGGTCACTGCTCAAGCTCTATTCCAGTGCACCCAGGATCACGAAGAATACCTTCAGGCGTACGTCCGGAGGTTTTTGCGTTTGAGGGCACAGGCACCAACAGTGCCCAACGAAATTGTCATTGAGGCCATGATCAAGGGGCTTCGGCCAGGACCTTCAGCTCAGTACTTTGCTAGGAAGCCTCCTCAAACTTTGGAGAAGCTGCTCCAAAAGATGGACGAGTATATTCGAGCCGATAATGATTTTCGTCAAAGAAGGGAGGAGGCTTTCAGGTTTTCTGAAATGACCAGGGGCTTCGGAGGGAGGTTCTATCCGAGGCACGTTAGATCAATTCACAACTCTACTCAAAATGATGATAGGGGGAGCCAGCAGCAAAGGCCACAGTGCTCCTCACAGGCTTCGGGGCAACAGCAAGGCTCCTTCCGACCACCAGCTCCGAGAGGCAGAGGCGCCAGGGGCTTCGGCGGAAGATTTGGTGATCAACCAAGAAGAATTTTTTGCTTGTTCTGTGGTGAAAACAAAGGCCATACCACCAGGATGTGCCATGTTGCCATCCAGAAGCAAAAGGAAATAGTCGAAGCTGCAGCACAACAGGCTCAGCCGAAGCAGGTCATGCACACTGCTTCGTATCATTCGCCTTACATCCCAGAATATGTAGGCAACCACCCTGCAGTTTCTGTTGCTTCGGCGAGTCAACCTCAAGCTTCCTGGCAACAGCCTCCGCCTCCACCACCGCTGCAACAAGGCCAGCAGCCAGAAGGGAGCCAATATGCTCCACACCAAAGGGACTTCAGAGAACAGTCCGAAGCTCGCACAGTCAACAGCACTGTGCCAGAGTCAAAGCACATCTATTGACAAATATCCTACCTTGATAGCAGTCCTTTTCATTCAGTTTTATTTTCTGTGTAATAAAGGACATTATTTAGATTTCATGTAATAGTTTCGTTGTTTGCCACAAGGAAAATATATTTTCTCCACAGGCTTAAGTTGTTGAAGCTTAAAGATTTGCGTTAACAAGGAGGACCTTCGAATTATCAAAAATTCTTCGAAGCAACAAAAAGTCGTTCTAAGGAACGCAGAGTAAGTTTGCTGAAGTCACAAAAAGCCGTTCCAAAGGGAGCGCAGTGTAAGTTTTTTGCTCCAAAGTCGTTCCAAAGGGAATGCAGAGCTTACAGCGAAAAGTCAACGCTGATACCGCCTAAGTAAAAGGCGAAGCGCGAAAAGTCAACGCGAATACCGCTGAAAGTAAAAGGCGAAGAAGCTCCTAAGGGAGGCTTACATCGAAAAATAAACGCCGATTCCGCTGAAGTAAAAGGCGAAGAAGCTCCTAAGGGAGGC
The DNA here is from genome assembly GCF_902167145.1 of Zea mays. NCBI lineage: Eukaryota > Viridiplantae > Streptophyta > Magnoliopsida > Poales > Poaceae > Zea > Zea mays. Next base: position 208,627,702 of record NC_050097.1, read on the forward strand.
TTATAGCAAAAAGTCAATACTAATTCAAAAAGACTATGTGATTTATCGCAGGGATGTGTGTGTACCTTCGGAATAAACACCATTTTACATAGCATAACATCATCGCATCATTTCGCATAGCATAAGCATCATACATCATGCTACATATGGCACAAGAGGGGGACACAATATCGATCCTCAGAAGAATGTTTTGAAAAAAGGGAAAATCATGCTAAGTCGCAAGGAGATACACTATTGATCTTCGGAAGTGTAGCTTCGGAAAATATCTTCACGAAGCTTGGATATTATTCATCAGAACACTACGGATATTGTTGTGACAAATAAAAATTCTTCTTCACGAAGCATGAAAAGAAGGGAAGGTGTTTTTTCGTCAAAGACTCAAAAACGGTACGTATGTAAAATTTCATGCATCGTAAAGAATTGAACAATAAAAGCAGGTATATTATATTCAGGGTTACAAGATGTTACACATGTTACATTTTAGCAGTTTTTACAATAGTACTTAATCTTCTCTCAGAACAACTTCCGCAGCCTCGTTCAGGAGCCGATTAACAACTTCATCCATGATAGCTTCAGCCATCTTTTTAATTTCGTCGTCTCCTTTCGGGTGAGGGCCCGGAGACGCTTTAGTAGGATCTGAAGGAGGACAGGGTACGGCTACATTGCTATTACAAATTGCGAACGAAGTTTAAAACAAAAAATTATTACAACACAATAAAAACCATTAGTTAATACCTATTTGTCCTTCGGGCTCTGCGCTTTTTTCAGCAGCCTCAGCTACTTTTCTAGCATCGTGAATGCCCTTTTCGCTTTTTTGGATAATTTCTCGGGCCATTTCTCGGCCACCATTATCCCAGACATCGGTGAAAAATTTTCCACCAACCATGCTAGCTTCGGCTGAAGGATCTCTTGCATCTTCGAAGGACAAGGTGTCTTCGGAGTGCGCTAAAATCTTTACATGCTCACAGCCCTTTTTCTCCAAAATGGTGGCAATTCCCCTGGCACCCGAGAAAGCACATATGTCTCCGCGACTATTTAAAATTTCCTCGAAGGCCTCAGCTTCGTGATTAATCCATTCGATGGGACCTTCGGGGTTGCCTCTTGTAAAGTTTTCTTCGCTCGAGAATGCGCCGACGCTGGCGAAGCTAGCTTTCAACTTCTTAACACACTCCATAGATTTGTTATAGCATCTTTTCTTGGACGAACGAAGCTCTTCAACAGTTCCCTCTAAATGATTTGCCCATTGGTCGCTAAGCTCTCGCTTCGTTTCTTCAAGTAGGTGTTCCTCTTTGGCTCTGGCCAGTTATTTTCGAAGATCTTCAATTTCACGCTTCTGAGCCTCAACTTGACCTTTAAAAGTAGCTTCGTCTTCTTTTATTCTATTTATCAATGAATGTAATATTTTATCTTTTTCGAGACCTTCGTTCCTCAGTTCAATTACTTCGGAACGAAGGTTGCTCAGGGCTATAGCGCACCCTTCGTCTTCGGCATCTTTTTGGGCCCTGAGGGCATTGCTAAGTATAAGGCCCTGCAAAAAAAATGTGTGTGCGTCAATAGATTTAAGCAAACAAAAATTTTGGTTTCAACAAAAAATACAAAGATCTCATTTTTTGTACCTTTAAGCTATTGTATGCCAGGCTGTCGGCCAGTTCGTTTTTCGACAACACCGAGAGCCCGTCTTCTAGTGTTGGGAATCCGAAGCTCTTGCTCATCTCCCGACAGACAGAAATCTCCTTGTTGTCAGGGAGACAATACAAAAAGTCTTCTTCTCCACTGCCGTTGAATATTAACGCCCCCTTTGGATACTTCAGTTTTTGGGCGTAAAGCTGGGCCTCTTGCTTTTCTTTTTCTGATAATTTTTTCCCCGAAGCATGACGAACAATATAATCAAGGACTTTGGGGGATGCTTCGGGGGCAATAGCACTGATTTCTTCAACAAGAATTGGCTCCGTTATTTTTTCTTCCTCGGTTTCCAAGGATTTTACCTTCGTGGGCTCTGAGGGCCCAGCTTCAGCTTCAGTTTCTTGCTCTGGAGCCTTGGTATCAGAAATTTCAGTTTTCGCTTCGAAAGTGGCAACAGTCTTCTTCGGAGGTGTGCTTGAGGATTTAATTGTTTCCAGAACATCTAGCACATTGACCATTCTCTTTCTTTTCGGAGTCACCGCAGGTACCTTTTGATTTTTTATTGTCTCAACATTTGCTGAAGGACTTAAAACTTCTGATATTTTTGATCCCTCAGTTGGTCCTTTTACTTCTTCCATTTTTTCTGTCGATGGCACTTCGACCATCTCTTTGGTTTCTGGTAACAAAATCTTTGGTTCTTCCAATCCTATTCTTGTTGGCGCTTCGGCCATTTCTGCGACTTCTGGCAGTAAGGTTGGCTTGGTTGGCTTTGCAGCTTCGGTGGCCGAAGAGGTCTCTCCGGTGAACTCAGGCACCGAAGCTGGTTCAATATAGCGTGGCCGATGTGTGAGGACCTTTATCCTTTTTCTTTTCGGTGCTGGCTCACTAGGAGCAGCTGCAGCTTCTTACTTTGCAGAGGTTGTGCTTTTTCTTTTCTGCCCTCGAATGGGATATCGATAGTCAGGGTAGACGAACCCGATTGCATCAAACACCCGGTTCAGTCTTTTCTTTTTTCGGCCTCCGAAGGCTGCTGACAGTGCAGTATCTTCGGCCTTCGAGTAAGCCCCAAGCAGTTCATCACTTAAATTTTCAATACTTTTTAGCCAGTCATCATCTGGCTCAACGAATTTATCTCCGAACTTGAAAGTATACTTTAGCCTGATAAGTCCACCTTCGTCAGCCTCCTTTATGGTTTCTTGCGGCATTTCCCATTTTTCCGCGAGCGGCCATACTCTGAAGGCAATATGCTCTTGTACCAAATCTCTTGTTCCAATAAAAGAACAAATAACACCGAAGGCTCTCTGGCATTCTTCAGCAGCTTCATTCATTTCAACCTTCGGCCTCCGCAGGCCGAAGCTTTGCCAAATAGGGCGCATAATTATACCTTTGATATCTTCCCGTACTGTCAGGTCATTCTTCACATAAAACCATTCTGTCATCCAGTCGCCGGGCCATCTCTTCCGAAAGGTTGGCACGAGACAGCTTGACCCAGACCGAGAAACGAAACTATAGCAGCCAAAATTATTGTGATACTGTTCCTTACCCCAAGGTTTTGTCTCGTATGATAATTCGTGTATATTGCAGAAACTTTTCGCATCAGGCTCCAGACCTTGGCTTCTCACGGCCCACACGAAGATATTCAGCCTTATGATTGCTTCGGGGGTAAGTTGGTGAAGATATACTTCGAATATTTTCAGCACCTCTACAACAAAGTTGCTCAGGGGAAATCTAAGTCCAGCTTTCAAAAAGCTTCGGTACACTACGACTTCATTTTCTTCAGGGTTCGGACAAGTCTTTTCTCCTTCATCGGCTCTAACAACGGACAAGTCCCGGAAATACCTTCCTCTCATGTTGACAAGATGATTTTCTTTGATACTTGATTTGCCGAAAACCGCATGGCTTGGTCGCCAAGGGCGATCTTCGGAGTCTTCACCACCACTATCCACATCATAACTGTCGCTGTCATCAGTATCTTCAGACAAACCTTCTAAAATCTCTTTGGTGATTTTTTCTGTATTGGTCTTCGACATTGCTATAAGAAACCCCAGATTCTTCTCTTCATCGAGACTCAGCTTCATCTCAGCAGCAGCCTTCTTATCTTCAGACATCTTCGAAAACACTAAAAAACTGTTTTCAATTCCGAAGCTTCAAAACTTAAAAAGCTAAGCAAATCTTGGTGCGCAAGAGCTAAAAATTGAGTGAGCGGGAGCAGATGGCAAGAGAGCGTGCCAAATGAGCTTGCGGTATGATCTTATTTATACGCCCAGTGCGTTGAAAATTGAAAGACCCCGCCTCTCAGTGAATGTTGCTATTCTAGCAAAGGGAAGGTGTTTTTTCGGACCTTCGGCTTAAAGCCTTCGTCCATGTCGCAATCTAAATTTATTATTTTAAACAAATTAATATTGCGAGGGGCTACTGTTGGGGACCTTCGGCTTACGAAGGTCCTCAAAAACAGGATTTAACAGTATTTCCGGAGTATAATGTGTGAACAGGTATCTTCGGACTCGAGTCGGTATCACAGTAGGAGAAGCCCAAAATAATACGAAGGTTGATACAGCGCCGAAGATGTGAGCGGGAAAGCTTCGGCGTGGTAGCAGAAAATGAAACCGACTTAAAGATGAAAAGGCTATTCAGACCTCGGTGGATTACTATAGAATTATTATCAAATGTAAAGGGCATGAATGTAATTTTGTATGGGCTGTGTCTCGTGCCTATAAATAGGTGAACAGTACCCCCGTACTATTGACGCAGATTTGACATTTGCTTTTGCGTCACACCTGTATTTTCATCCCCTTTCAAGCTGAAGGTACATTTGTAATTCAATGTCATTTCTGTTTCTTCATAATAATAATGCAAAAATAAGTTGATAATAATATATATATATATATTGTCTATATTATCCTTCATACTCCTTATGATTCATTCTTTGTCATTGTATGCTGTGTGTATGAAGGTACGCCCTTCATAACCTTCGTCTGAAAATCATTATATCCTAAGGGAAATAATGCTTCGAAGGACGAAGGACTTTACCGATTAACATTTTCTGTGTTGTCTTGTTCTTAACTCATAGCATTTGAGAACAAGTCCCCAACACTTACTAACAAATCCGGCAAGGTAGTTGCCAAGTTTGTTGGGGGCAAACACAAGGGCTCCAAGACTTGTGTTTGGGTACCCAAAGTTCTTGTTTCTAATGCCAAAGGACCCAAAACCGTTTGGGTACCTAAAGTCAAGAACTAAACTTGTTTTGTAGGTTTATGCATCCGGGGGCTCAAGTTGGATCATCGACAGCGGGTGCACAAACCACATGACAGGGGAGAAGAAGATGTTCTCCTCCTACGAGAAAAACCAAGATCCCCAACGAGCTATCACTTTCGGGGATGGAAACCAAGGTTTGGTCAAAGGTTTGGGTAAAATAGCTATATCTCCTGACCATTCCATTTCCAATGTTTTTCTTGTAGATTCTTTAGATTACAATTTGCTTTCCGTATCTCAATTATGTCAAATGGGCTACAACTGTCTATTCACTGATGTAGGTGTCACTGTCTTTAGAAGAAGTGATGATTCAATAGCTTTTAAGGGAGTGTTAGAGGGTCAGCTATACTTGGTGGATTTTGATAGAGCTGAACTCGACACTTGCTTAATAGCTAAGACTAACATGGGTTGGCTCTGGCACCGCCGACTAGCCCATGTTGGAATGAAGAATCTTCATAAGCTTCTAAAGGGAGAGCACATTTTAGGATTAACAAATGTTCATTTTGAGAAAGACAGGATTTGTAGCGCATGCCAAGCCGGGAAGCAAGTTGGCACTCATCATCCACATAAGAACATCATGACAAGTGACAGGCCACTGGAGCTCCTACACATGGATTTATTCGGCCCGATCGCTTACATAAGCATCGGCGGGAGTAAGTACTGTCTAGTTATTATGGATGATTATTCTCGCTTCACTTGGGTGTTCTTTTTGCAGGAAAAATCCCATACCCAAGAGACCTTAAAGGGATTCTTAAGACGGGCTCAAAATGAGTTCGGCTTAAGGATCAAGAAAATTAGAAGCGACAACGGGACGGAGTTCAAGAACTCTCAAATTGAAGGCTTCCTTGAGGAGGAGGGCATCAAGCATGAGTTCTCTTCTCCCTACACGCCACAACAGAATGGTGTAGTGGAGAGAAAGAATCGAACTCTATTAGACATGGCAAGAACCATGCTTGATGAGTACAAGACACCGGATCAGTTTTGGGCCGAGGCGGTCAACACCGCTTGCTATGCCATCAACCGGCTATATCTACACTGAATCCTCAAGAAGACATCCTATGAACTCCTAACCGGTAAAAAGCCCAATATTTCATATTTTAGAGTCTTTGGTAGCAAATGCTTTATTCTTGTTAAAAGAGGTAGAAAATCAAAATTTGCTCCTAAGACTGTAGAAGGCTTTTTACTAGGATATGATTCAAACACAAGGGCATATAGAGTCTTTAACAAGTCCTCAGGACTAGTTGAAGTTTCTTGTGACGTTGTGTTTGACGAGACTAACGACTCTCAAGTAGAGCAAGTTGATCTTGATGAGATAGGTGAAGAACAGGCTCCGTGCATCGCGCTAAGGAACATGTCCATTGGGGATGTGTGTCCTAAGGAATCCGAAGAGCCTCCACATGCACAAGATCAACCATCCTCCTCCACGCAAGCATCTCCACCAACTCAAAATGAGGACGAGGCTCAAGTTGATGAAGGAGAAGAACAAAATGATGAGCCACCTCAAGATGACGGCAATGATCAAGGGGGAGATGCAAATGATGAAGACAAGGAGGATGAAGAACCAAGGCCGCCACACCCAAGAGTCCACCAAGCAATACAACGAGATCACCCCGTCGACACCATCCTCGGCGACATTCATAAGGGGGTAACCACTCGATCTCGTGTTGCACATTTTTGTGAGCATTACTCTTTTGTTTCCTCTATTGAGCCACACAGGGTAGAGGAAGCACTTCAAGATTCGGATTGGGTGATGGCGATGCAAGAGGAGCTCAACAACTTCAATAGGAATGAGGTATGGCATTTAGTTCCACGTCCTAATCAAAATGTTGTAGGAACCAAGTGGGTCTTCCGCAACAAGCAAGACGAGCATGGTGTGGTGACAAGGAACAAAGCTCGACTTGTGGCCAAGGGATACTCCCAAGTCAAAGGTTTGGATTTCGGTGAAACCTATGCACCCGTAGCTAGGCTTGAGTCAATTCGCATATTATTAGCCTATGTTACTTACCATGGCTTCAAGCTTTATCAAATGGACGTGAAGAGTGCCTTCCTCAACGGACCAATCAAGGAAGAGGTCTATGTTGAGCAACCTCCTGGCTTTGAAGATAGTGAGTACCCTAACCATGTCTATAGGCTCTCTAAGGCGCTTTATAGGCTCAAGCAAGCCCCAAGAGCATGGTATGAATGCCTAAGAGATTTCTTTATTGCTAATGGCTTCAAAGTCAGCAAAGCCGATCCTACTTTATTCACTAAAACTCTTGACAATGATTTGTTTGTATGCCAAATTTATGTTGATGATATCATATTTGGGTCTACTAACGAATCTACATGTGAAGAATTTAGTAGGATCATGACACAAAAATTCGAGATGTCTATGATGGGGGAGTTGAAGTATTTTCTAGGATTCCAAGTCAAGCAACCCCAAGAGGGCACCTTCCTTAGCCAAACAAAGTATACTCAAGACATTCTAACCAAGTTTGGAATGAAGGATGCCAAGCCTGTCAAGACACCCATGGGAACAAATGGGCATCTCGACCTCGACACGGGAGGTAAATCCGTCGATCAAAAGGTATACCGGTCGATGATTGGTTCATTACTTTATTTATGTGCATCTCGACCGGACATTATGCTTTCCGTATGCATATGTGCAAGATTCCAAGCCGACCCTAAGGAATCACACCTTACGGCCGTAAAACGAATCTTGAGATATTTGGCTTATACTCCTAAGTTTGGGCTTTGGTACCCTCGGGGATCCACATTTGATTTGATTGGTTATTCGGATGCCGATTGGGCGGGGTGCAAAATCAATAGGAAGAGCACATCGGGGACTTGCCAGTTCTTGGGAAGATCCTTGGTGTCTTGGGCTTCAAAGAAGCAAAATTCGGTCGCTCTTTCTACCGTCGAAGCCGAGTACATTGCCGCAGGCCATTGTTGCGCGCAATTGCTTTGGATGAGGCAAACCCTGCGGGACTATGGTTACAAATTAACCAAAGTTCCTCTTCTATGTGATAATGAGAGTGCAATCCGCATGGCGGATAATCCCGTCGAGCATAGCCACACTAAACACATAGCCATTCGGTATCATTTTCTTAGGGATCACCAACAAAAGGGGGATATCGAGATTGCATATATTAACACTAAAGATTAATTAGCCGATATTTTTACCAAGCCACTAGATGAACAAACTTTTACCAAACTTAGGCATGAGCTCAATATTCTTGATTCTAGGAATTTCTTTTGCTAATTTGCACACATAGCTCATAAGTATACCTTTGATCATGTCTCTTTTATATATGCTATGACTAATGTGTTTTCAAGTGTATTTCAAACCAAGTCATAGGTATATTGAAAGGGAATTGGAGTCTTCGGCGAAGACAAGGCTTCCACTCCACTCTATTACTCATCCTTCGCCGTCGCTCCGCATCGCTCTCCGTCTTTGGTATAATCTTCACTCTTATGTTTTATTTACCAAAGGAGAGAAAGTAGTTAGCAAAGGGCTTATATCTCATTCAAAGTATCCATTTTTGGCGATTCATGCCAAAGGGGGAGAAAGTATGAGCCCAAAGCAAAAGGACCGCACCACCACCCTAATTTTAAAATGATTTTCAATTGGTAAATTTCAAATTGGTATCTCTTTGTGTTCTAAAGGGGAGAAAGTAGTATTTTCAAAATTGATATCTTAAAACCCTCTTGAACACTAAGAGGAGAATTTATTGAGGGGGAGTTTTGTTTTAGTCAAGGAAAAGCATTTTAAAACAAAGGGAGAAAATTTTAAATCTTGAAAATGCTTCTCAAAATCCTATTCATTTACCTTTGACTATCTTGCAAAAGGACTTTGAAAAGAATTTACAAAAGAATTTGCAAAAACAAAACTTGTGGTACAAGCGTGGTCCAAAATGTTAAAAATAATGAAACAATCCATGCATATCTAGTAAGTAATATTTATTGGCTCAATTCTAAGTAACCTTTGCGCTTACATTTTGCAAACTAGGTCAATTCTGCACTTCTATATTTGCTTTGGTTTGTGTTGGCATCAATCACCAAAAAGGGGGAGATTGAAAGGGAATTAGGCTTACACCTATTTCCTATACTAATTTTGGTGGTTGAATTGCCCAACACAAATAATTGGACTAACTAGTTTGCCCAAGTTTACAAGTTCTACAGGTACAAAAGTTCACCATAAGCCAATAAAAAGACCAAGAAAAAGGGTTCAAACAAAGGAGCAAAGGGACAACCGAAGGCACCCTCGTCGGGCGCACCGGACTGTCCGGTGTGCCACCGGACAGTGTCCGGTGCACCAGGGAAGATCGACTTCAAACTCTTCACCTTCGGGAATTCTCAGAGCCAGCGCGCTATAATTCACCGGACTGTCCGGTGTACACCGGACAGTGTCCGGTGCTCCAAGAGGACGCGGCTCTGAACTCGCCAGTCTCGGGAATTCGCAACGGCTGCTCCGCTAAAATTCACCGGACATGTCTGGTGTACACCGGACTGTCCGGTGTAACAGCGGGACAACGGCTACTTCAGGCGCCAACGGCTACCTGCAGCGCATTAAATGCGCGCCAGCGCGCGCAGAGGTCAGGCACGCCCATGCTGGCGCACCGGACACCCTACAGTTGATGTCCGGTGCACCACCGGACATCAAGGCGGGCCCAGAAGTCAGAGCTCCAACGGTCGGAACCCTAACGGCCTGGTGACGTGGCTGTCGCACTGGACATGTCCGGTGTGCACCGGACTGTCCGGTGCACCATACGACAGACAGCCTCCTCCAAACGGCTAGTTTGGTGGTTGGGGCTATAAATACCCCCAACCACCCCACATTCAAGTCATCCAAGTTTTCCACTTCTCAACCACTTACAAGAGCTAGGCATTCAATTCTAGACACACTCAAGTGATCAAATCCTCTCCAATTCCACTCAAGGCTTTAGTGATTAGCGAGAGAGATTTGCCGTGTTCTTTTGAGCTCTTGCGCTTGGATTGCTTCTTTCTTTCTCACTTGTTCTTGTGATCAAAACTCCATTGTAACCGAGGCAAGAGACACCAATTGTGTGGTGGTCCTTGCGGGGAAGTTTTGTTCCCGGTTTTGATTTGAGAAGAGAAGCTCACTCGGTCCGCGGGATCGTTTGAGAGAGGGTAAGGGTTGAAAGAGACCTGGCCTTTGTGGCCTCCTCAACGGGGAGTAGGTTTGCAAGAACCGAACCTCGGTAAAACAAATCCGCGTGTCACTCTTCATTCGTTTGCGATTTGTTTTGCGCCCTCTCTCTCGGACTCATTATTATTTCTAACGCTAACCCGACTTGTAGTTGTGATTAATTTTGTAAATTTCAGTTTCGCCCTATTCACCCCCCCTCTAGGCGACTTTCAATAGCCAGTTTGACCGTCTCCCATACCCACAGGGGACCAGAATACTCGAATTCGCAAAGTTTTCGGGTGACCAAGGAAAAAGCACGCGCGAACACATAGGCCAGTTCTTAGCACAATTAGGAGAATTGGCCGACATAGAAGCATTTCGCGTGCGTTTATTTTCATTGTCTTTAACAGGAACCGCGTTCGCATGGTATGCTACATTACCTCCTAATTCTATCTTGTCATGAGGGGATTTAGAACAAAAAATCCATGATCACTTTTTCTCCGGTGACTATGAGTTAGAGTTAGTGGATTTAGTGGCCTTGCGACAAGAAAAAGATGAATCAGTTAGTGATTACATCTGGAGATTCTGGGATACGAGAAACCGATGCTTTCAAATTTATTTAACAGATAAGCAACTGGCGGGAATAGCCTTTGATGGATTGCGCTATTATTTAAAAGAGAAATTAGCAGGCATCCAATTCTTTACGCTAGCACAGTTACATCAGAGAGCTTTGGCTTGCGAAAGCCGAAGCAAAGAACTAGTCAAAATGGTTCATCATAGTGTCCATATAGTAGAACACAATCAAAGTAGTTCGGACGATGAACCAAAGAAAGTTTACACTGTCGAAATAGTTTGGCCCGAACAGGCCAAATCTTCGGCTTGCTCCTCCTTGCAGTCAGTTCAAAAGAAATGGCAGGAGGAGATTAAGTTTTCATTTAATGTCGGCAAATGTGATAAGATATTCGATGAATTACTAAAAAATGGTAACATTAAGATCGATTATACCGTCCCACCCGCCGACGAACTAAAGCGTCGTGCATATTGCAAGTGGCACAACTCATTTTCCCATGCCACTAATGATTTTAATGTGTTTCGACGACAAATCCAATCGACCATTAACGAGAGACGATTGAAATTTCAGGAGGACACAGAGCCCTTCCCAATGAATGTGATCGACTTTAATGGCAAAAAGGTCCTAATTCGGCCCAACGCAGCCGATAAGGGCAAAGACGAAGAAGTCATCATCGGCAACGCACGAGAGGCCGATGGAAACAACAAAATTTCTTGCAGGAAAGTGATGGCTGAGAAAACTCCTGATGGAGGAGAGACACTGAAAGTGACCATTACAAACTCCGACACTGGGGGGCAAGCGCATATAAGGGGATATGCGCGAGAACCCATACTACGCATCGCGGACGGTCCGATGCCCAGGCGCGGACGGTCCGTAACATCACCGGACGGTCCGGAGCGTTCCAGCGGATGGTCCGGCAACGCCGAAGAGCCGCGGCGACCAAGTACCTTCAAACCACGACGACCAGAAATAGGTACGTGGAAAACTAACACGTTCAAGGCAACTGGTCAGTTGGTAAAATCTAGCCCGACCTTTGATCAATTATTGTCTAAATATGTGAAAAAGAAGGCTGGCCCCAGCGACCGGCCACCAACGCGACCTCGCTTACCCACCCAGGTGCGACAGCAGGTTAGGCCGATTGGACCACCACACCAATCGGAAAGGACGGGAGGTCATAATGTTCAATTAAGACCTAACGTACCTGCATGGACACCTCCACCACCATATCCACCTATGCTATATCCATACACATACATACCTCCACCATATGTCCCAAATCAAATGTGGGGCATGCTACCATATTGTAGCATCCCAAAAATTCAAATCTTGAAATTTTCTCAAACTTGCTCTAAATTCAAAATGAATTTCAAATTTCATTTCAAAATGTTTGTTTGTGAGTTGATATCAACAAATAAAATTATAGTGGTCTATATTCTCTCTAAAATCCTTTTCAAAATATCCTACAAATATTTCCCCAGTGATCACCCTCAAACTCTTTCAGAAATACTGCCCAAATATTCCACCGATATATCTCCAAGTATTTTCTTCCTGAGAAATACCTTCAGAATCATTTTTCAAGTCCCTACAAATATTTTCTTCATAACTTTCCTCATGCTCATACGTATACGTATGCCTCCAGTGTCATACGGTGAGCTCTACAAGCTAATCTCACTTATACAAGACAAATACATGCTAATCTCCCACTAATCCTCTCATCCTCCCACTAATCCCCTCATCCCTCCCCCTAATCCCCCCACCATGGCTATAAATAGAGGGGCAAGGGCCTCCTCTCATTCCACCCCAAGCCATTTCATGGCACTCCCTCCCCCCCCCACACGCCCACTCCCACTCCACTTCCCACACAAGCACACACTAGCACAATGATCGTTCGGTCGTTCTTCGATCGTTCGTCCACCTGTTCTTAGTTTGTTTGTTCGTTCGTCCGATCGTTCGATCATTCATCCGATCGTTCATGGTTCGTTCATCCGTTCGTCCGATCGTTCGATCGTTCGTCCGTTTGTTCGTCCAAATAATCTTTTTCCTGTCGTTATGCTGCCGAAATTCCGATCGTTCGTTTGTTCGATCATTCGATCGTTCATCGTTCGTTCATAGTTCCTATTCATCGTTCATCGTTCGTTCATAGTTCATACTCATCGTTCATCGTTCGCTCATTGTCACTATTCATCGTTACTATTCACCGAAACTATTCATCATTGTTACTATTCATCGATGATACCTATAATCACTTTTCTGTTGTCACTATTCACCGTCACTATTCATCGTTACTATTCATCGATCATCTGATTACCCCAAATTTCAACTACTCATCCGTCATGCTGTCCAGTCCACCTAAGACCAGCCAGACCCATATTCCAGTCATACGAACTCCGGTGACTGTGATTTTCCTTCCAGTAGGGAACTTCCCATCTGGTCACCCATCCCAGATTTCTCCAAGTTGAGCACGCTTAACTTTGGGATTCTTTCAAGCCAGATTTCCAAAAAGAAAGGCGAACCATGTTTGTATGGATACGTCTTCAATCCTATAAAACCTGGCCCAAGATACCACAGCCCACTTGGACCAGAATACCACAGCATTCCAGCTATTTGGGTCCTGCCTTACTGTTGTCTGATGAGACACGGTAGGTAGGAACAGTTCCCACCAACATAAACTCTGCCCAAGAAAAGCCCAAAAATAATTCCTCGCACCCCGCTCAAAAATACATTTGTATTTTTGATTTTCCAAATATCTTTAAATATTCAAATTCTAGAATATTTCTTTCCTTTTCTTTTTCTCCCTATGATTATAAAATCCAAAACTCCTCCATCCAAACTCAGATTTCAGTCATTCTTGTTTCTAAAATTCTCGTCAAACTATTCCCTATCCAACCATGTCATCCCTTAAGCATGGATTATATTCCAGAAAACTCCCAAAATACTCTTGTCCCATATTCTGCCTATAACTCTCCTGTCCATGCTAAGTCAGACGATTCTTTCGTCACTATTCTCACCAATAGTGAACTTCACTGAGCTACACCACATACACCCAGCTATAAATACACCCAGCTACCCTCTCCCACTCCACACACTCAACACCCTCAGCCAAGGCAAACACCTCACCCACTCAGTTACTCCGCTCTGCCGGCTACACGCACAGTGTCGCTTCGCCTCCAGTCCACCCTCCTGGTAAGCACCTCCGCTCCACCACTAGTAGTACCTCAACACCACATGACACAGATTCTACTCAAGACTCTACCCATCCATATATCGCTATTCTGACCACTATACTAAATATTTGTTGGTATACTTGTTGGTTTGTATGTTTGCTTGTTCATGTTGCATAGTTATCGGAGCGTCCGTGCCATCTCGTGGAGGCCAGATCTGCAAGTCTACGCCAGGCAGTGGAGCTAGAAGCCAGTTCCGCGAGCTCCCCTTTCCCCTTCGCCGGATAAGCACAGCAAGCTCACTGGATCCCTTTGATGCATAAATTACTTATGCTTTTACAACCACAACCCTCAGCCTGTTATTTTATGCATGATATGATTGTGAGACAAGTTATTATGGCCACCCAGCCGCTTGCCGCAATCAATACTTGATATATTTGTTACAAATGATTTGAGAAAAGGTGTGAGTTTTCAAAAGAAAATGCTTTTCAAAATGTGTATGATGAAGGGTTTCCACCCTTATCACCTTTGAGTAGGGATGATCAGGGACTCCCTGGTTTAGGGGAGGGCCTAAGGTGATGGCTCAGCTGGTTTAGGCGTGAGCAGAAGGATTGTCCCCTCATATAAGGACCGGTTTGTCATCCTTCACTACCTGTACTCATGATAAGTACAACCACTCGAGACTGTGTGGGCAGTCACTCAATCTGAACTCGTACGGTCCAACCCCAGGGTTATGAAGGCTGGGGAGCACCGGGAGGGTAAGGAGGGGGAATGTTTTGTCTGGTTTGGGCATGGCGGTGGCCTGACTCCTTCCGGTATAACCGTTAAGGTTAGGACGTGCGAGGAAAGAAAGAGATTCGGCATTCGGGTCTCACGACGGTGAGATCGCAGAAACCGGACTAGTGGGTAAAGTGTACCCCTCTGCGCAGAGTTCAAACCTATTCGAATAGTCCGTATCCACTGGAATGGACGAGTCTGGTGTGGTATGGCAATTAGTGTTTTGTTTTCAAAAAAAGGGTGCGTTTGAGAAAAATGGTTTTTAAAAGGTCTGGCGGTTTAACCGCGAGCTATGGTGGACGGGAAGTCCAGTAGCTGTTTTTGAAAATGAAAACCAGTGGAAAACTGCTGAGATACCTGGATGGTTTAGTCCAGGGGATTTTGTTCTAATATTGAAAAACTTCCTGCTTCTTTGGGAGAGGATGCGCTTTGAAAAAAAATACAAAATGTTTTACAAAACAACCCTGCATAAAATATTATTGTTTCTGCAAAATATCCTGAGCTCCACATATTCCATGCATTATATCTGATTTCCCCATTCCGCGGGTGAAGGTGGGCTGCTGAGTACGTTTGTACTCACCCTTGCTTATTTGTTGTTTTTCAGAAAAAGGAGATCGGGTAAGAGTTACGACTGTTCCCAACCTTGCCTGTGGCTGTTAGACCGCTGAATTGCTTCGCTGCGTATATCGGGCTGCTTCAGCCCCACTCTGATGATATGTCCCGAGTTGTGGACCAACTCTTAAAGTTGATCGCCACCTTTATAGGTTTGTCTCGTTTAAGCAGATCTGTAATCATCTGATGTATAAATGTGTTTACTAGCCTCCTGGGACTAGTAATTGTATCACATTTGAGTCCTAGAGGATTGAGGCGCTTCACATATCCATTTGGGATACCACAGTACCCTGCTTGGGGGGGCACCTCAAACATCTGTATTCAATAGGTTGACATCTCCAGTACAAGACCGATTGAGAGCCCCTCAATCTGGTCCACGAGCACAGGCCCAGCAAGATTGTCGAACAACTCGCCCCCAAAGGCTGACTAATCCGGTAGGGGGGCATACAACTACAACCTCCAACAGTACGAAAAAAGGAGACGTCATTAAAATAGGAACGACAGATGTCGTCGTACAACAAAATAACGAAGGACCGATGATTTTTGGTGAATCGGCCAACACAAGCAAAAAAGAAGGTACGGCTGTCAACAAAACAGCCGATCCAAAATACTCCATGCTCCGATGGTGCCCATCGGGATTGACACGATCGCAAAAGCGAAAATTACAGCGCCTTAGAGCAAAGGAGAATTAGGAGAAGGAGGTGAAAAAATATTCAATGACACACATCCGCAGTATCCACCACCACAAAAGAGATGGAGACCAAAGGCCCTTGAGGAAAATCAAACGGCCATAAAGACAGAAAATAAAACAACAACTGTGTAGCTCTTTGCAGGTATGGCAGATAGTCCGGCTATAAAGACCGGACCAACCGTACAGGGCGCGGACCGTCCGACCCCTGAGGCTGACTCATCCGCAATACACCATGACACCTGCAACGACATACCAACACCCATGGAGGAAGACGACCTACAAGGAGAAGATCTGGTCGACTACGAAGCTACGCCAGAACACTTAGAAAATTAGGAAAGCAAGGTGACGAATTGGTCAGGACCAGTATGGCGCTCGGTGGTATTGGGACTAACAGTTCGATCAAAGTTAAAGGGGTCATGTCCGTTGAGTCAACCATCGGGACTAAGGCCACTACGTATCATCCTAGTAAGTGTCAAGACGCCTAAGAAAACTGATGTGATCACATCGAGTTAGTTGCTTTTGGTTCGCTCAGCTCCACCAAAAGGCAGGGGGCATATGTTTGGAACCAAAATGAGCGGCGGATGGTCCGGCCCTGAGGCCGGACGGTCCGCGGTCCGGACAGTCCGCGCCTGTGGGCCGGACGGTCCGCGCAAGCGCAGAATAGATTAGGGTTCCGAGTTTCTTGCTATGTTTGTTGGCGAGAATCTCGGGATAAGCTCAGAAATTAGTTTGTAAAGGGTCCAACCCCCCTCCTCTATAAATAGAGAGGTATACGGCCGATTTGTAATCATCAATCGAATTAATAAAACTTCTATCTCGCATTTATTTCCTGTACAATTAGGAGTGGTTCTAGTCTAGTTCTAGTTTAGCCTCTCAATCCCCAAATTCTCCGCCTCTCTTCGACTCTACGTCGATTAGAGGAGTCTAGGTCGGTCTACCCGAGCCTAGACAACTCCTAGGATCTCTCCTCCCCGACGGGGTCCCTCTCAGGAGCGAGATCCAGGCGCCGCCGACGATCTTTTGCCGCCCCTGCGCACGCGCGGACCGTCCGGTCGTCAGGCAAGAAACCCTAGCCCCTGTGCCAGATCGCGGACCGTTCGGCCCTATGCCGCGGACCGTCCGCGCCTGACCAGAGAGCACCACCACAATTCTTGTTGTGTGTTTGGCGCTCTAAAAAGGCGTCAACATGTGTGTTTGGTTTGAGGAATAAAGTGATTCATCTTCTTCTCACTCCTCACTTTTTTATTTGGTTTGTGGAATAGAATCGTTGATCCATCATCATCGCATTCCTCATAAGCTAATAATTAGTATATACATAGGAGTTGGTTGATTCCACCAAAAAATGGAATGAACTTATGATGCATCACTTTATGAAGCATAGGGTAACTCCACCAACCAAACACACCATAAAATAAAGCCACCAACCTTTAGAAGACTACCAAGCCACTAAAATTGCGAAGTTTCACCTTGGCTCCTAGCTAGCGCATGCATTGCTTAGTGAGTAGTTAGTGTTTAATAAGAACTAGAAACAATGATTGCAACTTGTGGCCATCTTGTTGTTGGTTAAGGAGGAGCACACTTGTATTACTTGTTCATTGGCATGCACTAGAGGTGGCAATTTACCCACTGATACAATGACATCGATCTCTGTGTCAGATTTTGGGCCCTCTTTTGTGTATGGTTGATACAAGGATAATTTGGAAATGGCCTAATTCACCCATCTCCCTCTAGGTCGTCACTTGGTCAGAGGCACTATATGATAACATTGCTTTGCTTCACGCATGTACGAACTTAACTTAATGGAGTTTGTCAATCTGGTGTTGGATTAACATGAGCTTGATCTAAATTAATATTCAATAATAGTCAATGCTAATGTTCCACTTTAATGCTATGGTGCACTATTAATTTAGTATCATATTGAAAGTTCAGGGAATAAATCAATCAACTTAAATCGGTGGACCATTGCCCATTGATGCATCTATTGAGAAGTTAAGAAAAGGATGAAGAACTGTCACACGCGTGCGTGCGCTGCCGCCACCGTCGGCCAGGCCGTGGAAGTGGTTCGTTTTGGTCTAAATATTCCTTTCAAACGATTGCACATTTTACCTGATGATCCGTCTGTTTCTTGTCTTATGGCTAGTAGCCTAGCAACGGACGTCGGTTTCTGGCTCTAATGGCATGTCGGTTTCTGACTCTAATGGCTTTTACATTGCAGGAGAGACGCAGAGAGAGAGAGAGAGATAGTTGGACGTCCTGCGGAATGCTGTCACCAGAATAGGCACAGGGGAGGTAGCAAGATGTTGAGTTGAGAGCAACCTAGGATCCAACAGCAGGGTCGCGCCATGCAATCCATGATCCAAGAAAAAGCTACAGGCTTTCCCAGGGGATCCGATGCACTTGAGTTGTTTTTAAGATCGAATTAAGCTCATTTAATTAGTACTCGCACGAACTGAAACTAGACGGTGCCTTTTAAGTCTCGTCGTCCGAGCTGTCGCCAGACACCGCGGCGGCCGCGAGCGCGGCCATGGACGGACGCCGCCGCCGAGCTCGAGGGCCGAGGGGCCCATGGCGGTGCTACCTTCCTAAGCTCTCAACAACATGAGTCGTGACTCATGAGTGGGAGATTGGAGAAGTAGTGGGCTAGCTAGAAAAATGTTGAAAGGGATATAAATAAAGACGGCCAGGTGCCATATGTCTGGAGCTGAGGCAGGACGACCACAGCTGGGAGATGTAGAGCTCCTAAACTAGAAGCATAGAAACAGCTCTCGATCAAAAAAAAAAAAAAAAAACATGAGAAAATTTTCTTTCTCTGTCATTGCTCACAACCTCCAAACGAGATTCTCTCAAATCTCTCTAGTGTGCTTATACAAGTTAGAATGTTACCTAAACATCGGTACTGTCTGCTTGTTTGTTAGCGTAGTGTGTACGAGTACGTCCCGTGCGAGCGAGCGCGGCCGGCGTGGACCGCGGAGACCGGGCGGTCGATCGAGGCGGGGGCGGTGCATGCATGCAATGAAGCAGCTGGAAGAGTACGTAGTACTGGCGTACTGCGCCTGCGCGATCATATTCATGCTCACAGTCACAGAGGTGGGGCTGGGCTGGGCCGCATTCATCGCCCAGCGGTGTGGTACAGGCCGGGAACGACGTGTCCTACGCCGGTGACCGGCGCGATGCCGATCGGCGTACCGCGAGGGGCGCCACCGAAGCTGACGCCCCCGGGCCCCTCCATGTTGCTGCCCGGCGACTGGGCGTTCGCGGCCGTACGTACCGTACGCGTTGGGGGGTGGCCCCTGCTGATCGACGCGTACGTGCTCGTGCAGCGAGGAGCTAGGCGACGACGAGAGGCGCTGCTGGGACGCAGAGGGACCCGCCGGCGGCCGGCCGGACGACCACCGCACCTGACCGTGCGCCGGGTACGGCCGGTTTCCGATCCGCGCCTGGCTATTATTTTGACTGCGGTAATTCCCGGCCGCGGAAATTAACAGCGCTGATGCTGCATCCGCGACCACTACCAGCAGGGCTTGGTCATCGTCTGCAATATAGTAGTAGTACACATAGAGTACAAGATACAAAATGAGGTTTGGTATTATTGTGATAGTTCAACATTATTGTTTCTCTCATCTACAACTCCCTAAGCTAGAGTACCAGACCTAGGATCTACTTTTAGGCCTCATTAAAAATGGAGGATTAGTAAAACATATGGATAGGAAAGATATAAGAATAAAGTTGTATGGTACCTTCAATTCCGTAGGAAAAATTTCAAGAGGGTTGGACCTCATGTTAAAAATCCTCACTAGATCTCATATTAAAAATCCTCACTACAATTCTCCATTCTATATGGATTTTATAGAGTCTGTAGCAACTCATTTCTTTGTTCCAAAGGACCACATAGGACGATAGGAAAGCTTTCTATAGGATTTTAATCCTTCAAAATTCTTTCACTTTTCCTTTTGTTTCAAAGAAGGCCGGTAGATGCTGAGGTCAGGCAGGCCTATGTCTTATTATGGACGTCACCGTCATCGACTACTCTAGCTACGCTCGTGAAGCCAGGACGAGAACATTTGGCCCAATGACAAGTAGGGGTAGGGTCCATAAGAAGTATGTACAGATAAGCTTGCTGCTCCTTTGAATTATAAAAAGGATAGTAGAGCAGCATTCAATTCAGGTGTATTCACTGGAAGGAATTAGTATAGGCTCCACCAAACTCAGGCTAAGGGAGTTCAATTTGATCCTACTATGGTAGATATAGTTAGTGTGAGCGAGGCTAGATCCTCACCACACTTGATTCCTATAGCAGGATTAATAGTTTATGGCGCTAGAGTTTGTAACCTTGTAGATCTATTGTATATTGCAATCCATGATCAGCAAGAGAACATAAGGTATTATGCACACTGCGGCTCGAACCTCTATAAAAAACTTATCACTACCGGAATCAATGGCTTTGCCGAGTGCCTAAAGCACTCGGCGAATCCTTAAAAACACTCGGCCAGGGCGTTGCCGAGTGTTACACTCGGCAAAGAAGGCTCGGCGAACAGTGCATCGGCAAAGCCTTCTTTGCCGAGTGCTTTTTCTCGGGCACTCGGTAAAACTCTTTGCCGAGTGCCAGACAGCACTCGGCAAAGAAAAGAGGCCGTTACGGCGCCGGGTGACGGAGACGGCGGCTTTGCCGAGTGTCTCTTGTGACACTCGGCAAAGAAGTTTGCTTTGCCGAGTGTCTTCTAGGCAGCACTCGGCAAAAAATCCATCTTTGCCGAGTGCCACGTAGGACACTCGGCAAAGAACCCGCCAGGGAGGGTCCCCATGTCAGGTTCTTTGCCGAGTGTTCTGTGCGGCACTCGGCAAAGCCGACCTCTTTGCCGAGTGCCAGTGACATAACACTCGGCAAAGAACCTAAGCCGGTGCCCAGGTCTGTGCTCTTTGCCGAGTGTTACACTCGGCAAAGTGACCAGTATATACCTTTTTAATTTGTTTTTTGTATTCCATCCACACAAACAGAAGATATCACATATATACATCACAGATATCATCACAGACATAAATAGCCAACACAAACATAAAACCGTCACCACAAACATAAATATCCATCACAAACATAAGTGTTCAACACAAGTATTAAACACAAACATAAGTCTCAAACGTCGCAAGCTCTTACATAAGTATCAAACACAGACATAAGTATTATACATAAGTTCTGAAGTCTAAAACAATGAAAACACAACACTCATGGAGGTGGGCGGTTTGACTGGGGCTGCGTTGGGTTGAACCCTTCCGGAGGGTTGTTGGATGCCGTCCCAGATTGGCCCTGCACAGAGAAGAGATTGCATGTGTTATACCAGATGCATTACAAACATCTAATTACTATTTTGATACTCACAGGAGTGTGGAAGAGAGTAGGGTCAACTGGGGGGAACAATGGAGGTGGCGGAGCGATGCCCTATGCGGCGCCAAGGCTCTGCATGTACTGGAACATCTCCACTATCCTCTGATCAGCCGCCGCCCGCTCCGCCATTATCCTCGCCTCCATCTCTTGACGTTCCCTCCTCTCTTCTTCTAGTTGGGTCTGTAATATTACAAGCCAACGTTATAGTAACTCAAAGAGAAGGTATATAACTCAAGAAAGGACGAGTTACAGAAGCACTAACCTCGAGTTGCTGTATGCGATGCTGTGAGCTGTCGTGCCGAGGTCGTATGGCTGGACTCGAGCCCGTGCTCCTTGCTCTCACCTGAGACAGAGTGGGAGTGGAGGACGAGTCGATTGCCCCGTCGGCAATCCAGTACCGCCCATGTCTCTTGCCTCCTCCGACCCTCATGAGCACATCGGGGTCGATCGGCTCGGTGCTCGGATCATAGTCTGGGCCATGGACCTCCTGCGCCGTGGCGGTGTAGTCATGGAGGCGGCTGTAGACGGCGTGGTTGGTGTAGGCCTCGGGCCCGTCATCCGGGTTGTAGGTGACGTCGGACGTCGCCTTACCCTTATGGGCCATAGCATAGGCCGAGAAGGTGGAGCAAGGCCTGCCACCACGTGACGCCGACTGCAACAAAAACCAACGAGATAGTTAGAAATAATATCTAACTTAGTGCTATATACCTAAATAAAAAAGGTGGCGTACCCATGCTTCGGCATATTGGCCCAGGCTCCGGCTGCCTTGGTGGTGGGAGGGGCCTTGCATCATCAAACGCCGTTCCCGGCTAGCTGTGTGCGCCTCGTCCCACTCAGCCGAACACCACCTATCCACCATCTGCTCCCAGCACAGAGGATGTGCGGCGCACCAATGTGGAATCATCTGCAAAGTAAACACGTAAAGTGCATATCAGAAGATAAAATAAAATTCATGCATGGAGTACTGGTACCAAACATGCATGACTTTACCTGCAGGTACTGCTCCCTGGTCAACGACATGGTTCGGTCTTGAGGTTTGGTCACCTTCTCCCCAAGGACGGAGCCGTGGTAGGTGATGATGGGCTGGATGCGGGCCTCATAGTGCATGTCCACGATGAGCTTCTTACAGCTCGTGGTGGCCACCACATCCGCCCTAGCCTTGTATCCAGCATCGCATCTGAAGAAATCCTGCATACAAAAACGATGTATCCATACATTATTTGAAAAATTTGCAACGAATGCGACATATTTTACATTATACTAAGACTTACCCACAGCTCTTGCTTCACCCGCTCCGCCTTGTTATTGAATTCCCTGCCGTCCCGGTCTACTGCATCGGGGGCGACGGCGTAGTGGTCGAAGGTGAATGCTGGGCCCATCACTCCGGCGTACTCCACAAGTCCAGGTAAGTGTTCCCTGCACAGCAGGCCGAGG
The DNA here is from genome assembly GCF_902167145.1 of Zea mays. Taxonomy (NCBI): domain Eukaryota; kingdom Viridiplantae; phylum Streptophyta; class Magnoliopsida; order Poales; family Poaceae; genus Zea; species Zea mays. Next base: position 208,650,331 of record NC_050097.1, read on the forward strand.
ATGTTATTGGGGGGGGGGGGGGGGGGCGACGATGACCCCCAGCATAATCCAAAACCGTCCAAGACCCGTCCAAGTGATAAATAAAAAGTATTAGTTTATATTATGATTTTGAACACATAATATGAACAAGAATGAAGAACATAAAGTGACATACCTCTCCCCTTCCGGCCGAATCAGCGGTCGTCTGTCCCGAAGTATGGGACGCGGCGGGAGACTCGCGGGGCCTCGCAGGTAGATGCTCCTCGAACTAGAGCCGCCTGAACCTGAGGCGTCCTACTGCTGGTCGTCGTCGTCCTGCTGCTGGTCGTCGTCGTCCTGAGGCGCCGCCTGCTGCTGCGCTGCCTGCTCTGCATCGTTCGCCGTCCTACTCCTCCTCCTCAGGAAACCGCCCACCATATTTGTCCAACAACCTGCAATTAAGAGTAAACAAATAAGCACTTATAAAAAGATGTATTTAAAAATAGGTGCGAAATAAAAAGTCATATAGCATTACATCGATTAAAAATAATCTTCATATGTGTCGGGGTTAGCCGGATCATAACTCTCATCATCACTATCAAGCATTTCAATCTCAACACCATCGGAAGACGCAAGTTCGTCATTAATGTCATTGCCTTCAAGGATTACTAAGTCATTATCATTTTGCACCTCATCATCCTCCTCATCAACAACCATTTCAATATCTACGTCCATTCCGATAGCTTCGGTTAAGTCTATCTCAAATCGCCCTTCTAGCCCATCTTCTTGGAAGAACTCTCCATCATATGTGTCTGGGTCTAAGTTGTAATCTTCATCGTTAGGAACAGGTAACCTCCCATGCGGCGATACCTTATACACAACATCCCAACCCTTAAGATGTTCTTTCGTTTGACACGCATATGGGAGATAATACACTTGTGTGGCCTGTTGGGCCACGATATAGACACCGTCTCCTGCTAAGGTGGAATCTTGTTGAATTTCGACTATCCCAAGATTAGAATGTGTCCTTCTCGTCACTTGAGCGTCAAACCAATGACATTTGAATATCACTGGAGTAAGAGGTTTGGAACCATAAAAATTGAGCTCATATATTTCTTCGATTCGTCCAAAATAATCGACATTGTCAAGGCCCGGCGTAAAGACTCCAGAACACGTTGTTTTCCGATTGGGCCGACTTTTGTCGTAGTGTGTTGTGCGAAAACGGTATCCATTGACGTCATACCCAGAATATTTCTTGACCCTATAAGCAAAGTCGTTGGCTACTTGTCTCAACTCGGCACTCATAGACGGATCTCTTTGGCCCTGCAAGTATTCGCAAGTTAAAAGACGCTAAATTGAGTTTAAAGACGTATATCTTTTACAAACTAAGCAGGTACCTTATGTTTGAACCAGGAAATGAAATCGGGCAACCCATTTCTCGCACCCTTTCTAAGAAGAGCGTCATATTCTTGTGGAGTGGGGTCCCTTGATCGAGGCCAGAATTCATGAAGAAATTGTTCCATGTATGGCGTCACCTCTTCAAGGTTGGTCAATACGTATAGCATGATATGCCGCCACTCTTCATGTGTCAGGGTCTTGGTGGTAGAGCCACTTGCGCTTCCGAGTTGGCCTCGAAATATGCTAAGGTTCGATTCATTGTCGCCATCATTGTAACGAGGGGGTGGATTATGCACGCTCGGCAGTTTGTCACCATAATAAGTTGTTGTGAAGTTTGAGACCTCCTCTAGAATGTATGCCTCTGCAATGGAAGCCTCAATTTTGTATTTATTTCTACATTTCTTTCGAATAGTCTTTAGACATCTCTCGATTGGATAGCACCAACGTCCCTGCACGGGGCCCCCCATTCGTGCCTCATAGGGGAGATGAAGAATCAAATGCTGCATTGGATTGAAGAAGCCAGGTGGAAATATCTTCTCAAGCTTACACAGTAACACGGGGGCCAATCTTTCCAAGTCTGCAACCACGGTCCGAGATAACTCTTTTGCGCAAAGTTGACGGAAGAAATAGCTCAACTCTGAAAGCGCTAGCCAGACATGCTCAGGGACATAGCCTCGAACCATCGCAGGAAGAATCCGTTCAATCCATATGTGGAAGTCATGACTCTTCATCCCTAAGACTCGCATAGTAGATAAGTTCACCCCCTACTCAAGTTAGCTGCATATCCATCAGGGAACATCAACATCTTAATCCACTGAAGTACTTCCTTCCTCTGGGCCCTGCTTAGGACGAAATCGGTCTTAGGCCTTCTCCACGTCTTTCCGCCACTTGGCGGCTTCATCTCTAGTTTTGGTCTATCACATAACGCTGCCAGATCCACTCTTGCCTTCACATTATCCTTTGACTTATCTGGAATGTCCATAATTGTTGCCCACAGTGCCTCGACAACATTCTTTTCAGTGTGCATCACGTCAATGTTGTGTGGAAGGAGCAGGTCGTCATAATAGGGGAGCCGAGTCAAGCCAGACTTATGTGTCCACATATGCTGCTCACCATATCCCACAAAACCACCTTCTGTATTGGCCACGAGCCCATCTATCTGTTGACGAATTTCGGCACCAGTCATCGTTGCAGGTGGGCGGTCTGTCACTATGACACCTTTCGTAAAGTTCTTGATGTCTAGGCGGAATGGATGGTCAGCAGGAAGAAATTGTCGATGTTTATCGAAGGACGAATATTTGCCACCCTTTTTCAACCAAATGAACCTGAGAGCTTCCTTGCAAACTGGGCATGGGCCATGAACACACCAGGCACAGAATAGCCCATACGCCGGTAAGTCATGCATGGAGTACTGGTACCAAACATGCATTCTGAAGTTTGTCTTCGTAGCTCGGTCATATGTCCATACCCCTTCCTCCCAGGCACGTACCAATTCATCGATCAAAGGCTCCATGTACACACCCATTTTGTTCCCCGGGTGTCCGGGAATTATCAACGACACGAATATATTCTGCCTTTGAAAGCACACACCAGGGGGAGATTGATTGGGATAACAAACACATGCCAACATGTGTACGGGGCAGCGCTCATTCCATAGGGATTGAACCCATCTGTGGCCAACGCAACACGTACATTACGAGCCTCTTCGGCTTTCTCACGGTGAATGTCATCAAAGTGTTTCCATGCTTCACCATCTGATGCGTGCACCATCTTGTCAGGATTGTATCGTTTTCCATTTTTGTGCCATGTCATCTGTTTCGTGGATTCCTCTGTCATGTAAAGACGCTGGATCCTCGGTATGAATGGAAGGTGTCGTAGGATTGTCAAGGGGATGTCGAGCTGCCTCTTCTGTCCATCACCAGAGTCTACCTCCATAAACCTAGACGAATTACACTTGGGACAATACTTTGCCTCCGCGTATTCTTTCCTAAATAGCACGCAGCCCTTCAGACAAGCATGAATCTGCTCATACGTCATCTTGAGTGCACGAAGTAGTTTCTGTGCCTCATACATGCTCTTTGGCAGAACCTGATCTTCCGGAAGCAGACTCCCAATAACCGACAACAAGCCATCGAATGTGTCTCTACTCATGCTGTACTGCGACTTGAACGCTTTTACACGCCCAATGGCATCCAGTTGAGAAACCTTTGTCTGGCCGTGAAGGGGCTTCTGTGCCGCGTCGAACATGTCGTAGAACGCCTTTGCAGTCGGCTCTGGCTCGTCATCCATACATCCTCCTGTGTACTGTGCCTCCTGATAGTCGTTCAACATATCCGCTACCCCCGCATCCACGTCATAATCCTCGACACGTTGTCTCAGCACCTCCTCTCTCGTACGATGCGCTTCACCATAAAATATCCACCGAGTATAGCCCGGCGTAAATCCATTCTTCCAAATATGTTCTACCATGGTCTTCTTTGGTTTTCTTTTTTGGTTGTCACATTTGCTGCACGGGCATGGGACTAGACTCGCTCCTTTAGCAGCTTCGCCATATGCCCGTTCCACGAAATTATCGGTCTTTCTAATCCATTCAGTGGTGACATCGTTCCTTCCTCTACGGCCCGTGTACATCCACTCACGGTCCTCCATCCTCTAACAGAAGCCTAGCAACAGAAAATTTCAGCAGCACCTCCCATGCACGGAGAGGTTTCAAAATCCTGCAAATAAAACTATCAGCACGATGGCTGACATCCACGCATAATTCAACGGCACGATGACCGACAATCAACAATACTAAATATTAACCTAATCATACACGCATATAATTAACTCAATATTAAAACTAATCATTTCATATAAATCATACACGTATAACATAAATAAAGCAATCACCTTGGAGGTTTCGTCGCGAGCGAGGCGACGGGGCGCGGGCGAGACGACGGGCCACGGGCGAGGCGCCGGGCGGGCGAGGGCACGGCGGGGAAACGGCGGGGGCGAGGGGCACGACGGGCGAGGGCGAGGGCGCGACAAACGAGGGGCACGGCACGGCGAGCACGGGCACAGCGGGTGCGGCTGCGGCGTCGCGAGCGCGAGGGCACGACGGGCGCGGCTGCGGCGAGCGCGAGCGCGGGCACGGCATGGCGAGTGCAGGCATGGCGGGCACGGCATGGCGAGCGCGAGGGCACGGCGGCGCGCGCGCACGGCGGTGGCGCGGGCGCGGGCGCACATGGCGGTGGCTTGGGAGCGTGGCGGCAGCGCGGGCGCGGGCGCACGGCAGCGGCGCACGACGGCGGCGCGGCGCGAGCGCGAGGGAGGGCACGGCGGCGGCGGCGGCGTTTGAGTGAGTGTGTAAGAGAGAGTGAGGAAGAAGCCTTCGGCCGTTGGTATGTAGGGCGCTTTGCCAAGTGCCCGTGATTTGGCACTCGGCAAAGTTTTTTTTAATTTTAAAATACGCTTTGCCGAGTGCCAGATCGCTGGCACTCGGCAAAGCTGTCTTTGTCGAGTGTCGCCCAGGGGACACTCGGCAAAGACTCTTTCCCTATTCTTTGCCGAGTGCCACACAGCTGGCACTCGGCAAAGCTGTCTTTGCCGAGTGTCTAATTCAGACACTCGGCAAAGTATATTTTTATTTTTTTATTTTGTCTCCCAAACTTTTGTGTAGAAACACTATGTTTGGAGAAAGTTGTGAGACACTATGTGTAGAAACCTAGAGGACTACACATGAAATCATAGAGTTTCAATGTGGATCTCTTAGGTTTCTACACATAGTGTCTCACAACTTTCTCCAAACATTCTAAAATTTTTATCACAGCCTGTACATATGATATCATGACACGTGGACAAGTTTCATGATTTTCTGACTTTGTTTGTGTTTTATACAATTTTTAAACATGTGGATGCCAAGTTCACGGCCATGTTTAGTGAGCATGTTGCTCGAAGTTTCCGGTACGCTTCTGAAATCGGTCGTAACTTATGCTAAGTAACATGAATATCATTTTTTCATGCACGGTTTTCTAAGTTTCGAGTGACCTGCAGTTCAAATTTGAATTTTCCGAAGAATTTCAAATAAACGAACTAAATCTACTAACGATTGAAAACTCTGTTATAATTGTCCACAAATGATACATGTAGGTCTACATAGTGTAGGAACATACCACAAAAAGTTTGGGAGACAAAATAAAAAAAATAAAAATATACTTTGCCGAGTGTCTAGAGATGACACTCGACAAAGCCTCCTTTGCCGAGTGCCTACTATGTGGCACTCGGCAAAGAAGCCTCTTTGCCAAGTGCCAGCCGTTGGCTCTCGGCAAAGACTGACGGCCGTCAGCTTTGGGACGGCCGCTGACGGCCCTTTGCCGAGAGCCCCCTTTGCCGAGTGTTTGACACTCGACAAACTTGTCTTTGCCGAGTGTCGTCCTGTGCCGAGTGTTCAGCACTCGGTAAAGGGGCTCTTTGCCGAGATCCTAACTTTACCGAGTGCGGCACTCGACAAAGCCTTCTTTGCCGAGTGCCCGACAAAAGGCACTCGACAAAGAATACAACACTCGGCAAAGCCTAGGATTCCGGTAGTGTATGTATATTAGGATCTTGATGTCATGAACATGTAGATATACTTTACGGTGCCACAATTCAGTATCAGGGCCGGCCCTAGGGCCATGCAGTAGAGGCGACCGCCGGGGGGCCAGGAAAAAAGGGGCCCAATATCTAATAGAATAGTAGGGTTAATGTTAAATTATTGTCTTGCGGAATTGCACATAAGCAAAAGACGACACACACATTAGGCTAAAATGTCGGTTGAGGGCCTCCTACATCGCTGCACAGTCTCATCCTCACTGTCGTCGTCAATCACATGTCACAGGCTCGTAGCTTCCGGGTAATTCACTATTCACTAAATTCTTATTCTTTCATATTCATACATATTTTTTTACATTTCATTTCTTTATTTATCTAGCGTCTTATATATTTTGTCGTAAACTTTTAATTCTGATGAAATAATTACTTGTTTTTCTGATTAAATCTTAGATGTTACAAAGAAGCAATGGATGTGATGGAGTTCTATTGTTCATTAAAGTAATCATATTACCTCTAAAATATATAAAGGCTAGTTTGGCAACGTCATTTTACCAAGAGATTCTCATTTTCTTAAGAGAAATTAGTTCATTAAACCTAAATATATTGTTATTTTGGTCAACTTTATTTCTCGATAATTATTAGACATGTGAAATTGAATATATATCAATGTATTTGTTTATGTTTTTGCAGTTAAAATTAACACATATTTTTTATATATATTATAAGAAAAAACAATACACTATAGATGTCCCATCGCAATAAGCTTGCATAGGGGCCTTCAAAATCATAGGACCGGGGCTATTCAGTACATACAGCTAACTATGCTTCGTGCATTTGGATCTCCTCAATGAGTGCATCTTGCAAAGCGAGCTTAATTTCTCTCTTAATCCCATCACTTGACTCAATATTCTTCTGACCACCACATGTTATACAATAGAAAGTGTGTCAAAAATTTATTCAGGCATGGTAAATGGCTTCAAATATTTTAGCCACATTTTAAACCAAGTAGAAGCAGTTGCTAATTCTGGGTAGCCTGAACATTTCATGAATGAAAAGTTAAATAGATAAGTTTTAAATTTTTTAGAAGCGCGGTCGTTCTTCTGTGTGAATGCCCGTCTCTCTGTTGACACCCTTTTGGGGCGCCAATCACTCAACACGAACCAGCGGCGGTGCTCTCTGGTCAGGCGCGGACGGTCCACGGCCGGGGCCGGACGGTCCGCGACCTGGCGCGAGGCTAGGGTTTCCTGCCTGACGGTCGAACGGTCCGCGCTCTAGGGCCGGACGGTCCGCGCGTCCGCAGGGGTGGCGAAAGATCGCCGGCGGCGCCTGGATCTCGCTCCCGGGAGAGACCCCGTCGGGGAGGAGAGATCCTAGGTGATGTCTAGGCTCGGAAGGCCGACCTATACTCCTCTAATCGACATAGAGTCGAAGAGAAGCGAAGAATTTGGGGATTGGAAGGCTAAACTAGAACTATACTAGAACTACTCCTAATTGTACAGGAAATAAATGTGAAATAGAAGTGTTATTGATTCAATTGATGATTACAAATCGACCGTATACCTCTCTATTTATAGAGGAGGGGGGCTGGACCCTTTATAAACTAATTTCCAAGCTAATTCCGCGAATGTAGCTAACAACCGTAGCACAAAACTCGGAACCCTAATCTGCTCTGCGCACGCGCGGACCGTCCGCCGCTTAATTTACTGCTCAACATATGCCCCTTGCCTTTTGGTGGAGCTGAGCAAACCAAAAGCAACTGACTCGATGTGATTACATCGGTTCTCTTAGGCATCTTGCCACATACTAGGATGATACTGTTTGAGGAAACACCCATTCAAAGCCTTGGGTAAATCCTTGTTGAAAGGGAAATAGGGTCTAACCTTTTCCTAAATGATTTATGTGATTGAATTGCCCAACACAAATAATTGGACTAACTAGTTTGCTCTAGAATATGTGTTCTACAGGTGCCAAAGGTTCAACTCAAAACCAATACAAAGATTAAAAAGGGTTCAAGAATAAAGGAGCAAAGAAAACCGAAGTGCTCCCTGGTCTGGCGCACCGGACTGTCCGGTGCACCAGGGAAGATCGACTTCAAACTCTTCACCTTCGGGTTTTCCAGACGCACCTCCGCTATAATTCACTGGACTGTCCGGTGTGCCACCGGACTGTCCGATGCGCCAACGCAACGGTCGACTCTGATAGTGAACAGTGTAGAACTGTACACGCGACAGAAGTTAGAGCAGAAGGTCAGAAGGGCACCAGACTGTCCGGTGTCGCACCGGACTGTCTGATGCCACATGAGGACAAAGCCTCCAACGGTCGACCAGCTTCAAGCCCTAACGGGAGGATGACGTGGCGGCACACCGGACGCTGTCCGGTGGCGCACCAGACTGTCCGGTGTGCCCATCGCCAGCAGCCTTCTCCAACGGCTACAATTTGGTTGGTGGCTATAAATACCACCCCAACCGGCCACTTCAAGGGGTGGGAGCTGTCGGTGTTTTGGGTTCGACCGCACACCCGGGGTTACCCCTCAAGGTGCTTTTTAGAAGTAGGACGGTATTATCGACTGTAGCTCAATGGTTCGTGCCGGTTGCACGAGAAATGGTAGACAATGGTTTACAGGTTCGGGCCGCTTTGAAATGCGTAACACCCTACGTCCTGGCGAGAGTGCTGTATACGGTGGGTTACAAGGTAGTTCTCTGGTGCGAGGAACGCAGAGAGTTGGGGTGGATGGTTGAGTAGTGAGTTCGATCTGTTCTGAAGGGGTGCCCCCTAGGCCTTATATATTCGACCGTGGGGCAATACATGCAGATATGATAATCACGTGCACCTGAGAAATAGTGAACCGATTGAGTCTATCTTCCTATAGTTCCACCGACCCATCCTCGCTCGGTTCCGTTGTACAGGCCTCCAGCGCGGGAAGGTTGGGTCTCTGTTATGATTACTCGCTCGAAATCATTGGGCCGTCTGGGCTTGCTCGGATCCGGCCTTATGTCGATCTGCTTCACTGGTCGTTCCTCCCCAGGCCCACAAAGGGATGACCTTACGATTTATTGGGCCCTTGGGCCTTTCGTGAGGTCTTTTATCCTTCCAGTGGACCCGGGGGATATCTGTCCCCCACAAGCCCCCGATCTTTGGGTTGATTTTGAAATAATCGGTCCAAAGATCCTAAGTCTAGCTTGCGGTCTTTGTTTGTAACAGGAAGTACTTTCTGGGTAATCCCTGTCTCCTTCTGCTTTTATTGCTCGAAATTTGGTGTTCTATCTCAGGCTCTTGCTTCGGAGGTCAGCATTTCGTACTGTAGGACTTCGAACTTCATTGGGCGCACCAATGGTGCACCCAATGGGTGTAGCCCCCGAGCTTCGAGTGGATTTTTAAAAATAATCCACTCGAAGGTCTTCACTTTGAGTATTATCAGAAATCACTTTCATCTTCCACTTGTACTTTGTCGGAGGTCAGCCTTGTATTGATCTTACCCTATGCATTAGAGGTCAGCATTGTCTTGATCTGAGATGATGATTCAATGGGTGCACCGAAGGTGCTCCCAATGGGTGTAGCCCCCGAGTTTCGGGTGGATTTTTTTGAAAATAATCCACTCGAAGATCTTCATTTTATGCCTTTTTCCAGTAATCTTCTTCCCTTCTTGCCGAATGCCTTGGAGGTCAGCACTATGTTATTGATATTATGCTTTAGAGGTCAGCATATATTTTGTCTTTGAGGCCGAGTTCGTGATCTGCTCATATCTTGCTAGGCAGTGCAATTTATTTGATCTGTGACTGATTGGACGTTCGACAGATGACCCTTGGCTAGTCTTCGTTACCACTTCTTGCTTCAATGCTTCTGTCGATTAGACTTGTACCTTGTTGGCTATATTTGGTTTTCCTTTGATCCTTGTTGATATCTCACTTTTGTCTTGGAGTATTCATTGCACGTACTGCACGGATGAGACAGTTTTGAAAATGTTGGGGACTTGTTCTCAAATGCTATGAGTTAAGAACAAGGCAACACAGAGAATGTTAAACGATAAAGTCCTTCGTCCTTTGAGGCATTATTTCCCTTAGGATATAACGATCTCCGGACGAAGGTCATGAAGGACGAACCTTCATCAGCACAGTATATATTAATGAAAGACGAAGCATATGAAACATAAAAGATAGCATGAATAATCATATAACATCATTCATTTAACTTTATTATATCATCATAGAGAAATAGAGACAATATCGAATTGTAAATGTACCTTTGGTTTGGAAGGAGATGAAAATACAAGTGTGACGCAAAAGCAAATGCCAAGTCCACGTGAACAGTACGGGGGTACTGTTCACCTATTTATAGGCACGAGGTACAACCCATACAAAATTACATACATGCCCTTTACATTTGGTGATAATTCTATAGCACTCTATTGAGGTCTAAATGGTCTTTTCATCTTTAAGTCGGTTCCCTTCTCTGCGAACATGCCGAAGCTTTCCTGCTTCACAGCTTCGGCGCTGTCAACCTTTGTAGCTTTTTGCTTTCTGATACGAGTCCGAAGATACCTGCTCACACATTTTAAGCCGCTTCTCCCTTGAAGACCTTCGGCGACGAAGCATAGACCCAACAGTAGCCCCTTTCGCAGTGCTAGATCGTTTTTCGTAACGAGCTTGATCCGTGAAAAAAGTCTCTTAAGCTTCGGGGAGCCGAAGGTCCAAAAAACACCTTCCCTGAGCTCGTTGCCGAGAAACGATTTAATTTCCCAGCACGCAGCGGTCCCACCTTGCAGAGTTTACTGTTTGTCCCTGCGGTCCACCGCGCAGCGAGCGCAAGCGGGTGCGCGCCTGGTGTAAAAACTCTGGCGCTTCGCCTTCTTACCTGCAGCACTATATAAACAGACGAGTAGGTGTGAAGTTACCACAGCATTCATTGCTATTTGCACTGTTTTCCTGCCAAAATTTTTAACCATCGCCGAAGCTTGTCTGTTAGAAACGAACGAAGCTCCAGTTTGAAACCTGCTTCGGAGGAAGAAAATTTTAAAGTTTCACAAGTTCATAATTGAATGGCCAGAGTCCGTTCTACCGCTAGGGTTGAGCGCGAGGGGGAGGAAACTGAAGCTTCGGAGACTCTTCCCATCTCCGAAGCCATGCAACGATCGGGTCTAGTGACTTCAGAAAAGATCCCTCATGATGATGCAAAACAAGCAGAACAAGCAATCGCTGAAGCAGAGGAAGAAGATATTGAGGAAACTGATTCCGAAGATGATTACCGCATTGCCATGCCAAGCAAGCCGAGCCACTTGGACTTCGGAAAATCTACTGTGTCGAAGACTGATCTATCCAAGATGGTAAAATCGGGCTTTTTCACTGAAAATCAGAAGAAGCTGTTGCGCTTCGGTGGAGAAGAGACTACCCCGAAGCCAGAGAAGGATGAGATTGTTATTTTTAAAAGTTTTCTAAAGGCTGGATTAAGGTTCCCCCTGCATGGGATTATTGGAGAGGTACTGAAGAGATTCGGTATCTATTTTCATCAGCTGACCCCTAACGCTATCGTTAGGCTTATTGTTTATATCTGGGCACTCCGAAGCCAAGCAGTGGAACCATTTGCAGACAGCTTCTGCCGGGTTCACGAGCTACATTATCAAACAAAGGCTAGAAAAGATGGATTACACGATAATTTTGGTTGCTATAACTTTGCCTATCGGAAAACTACAAAGTTCCCTGTAATTAGCTACCGAAGCAAGTGGGCAGCAGGCTGGAAATGAGAGTGGTTCTATGTCAAGGTTGATGACGACAAGGAAAAGCTTGTACAAAGCCCGCTGGAATTAATCTTCGGAGAAACCCGACCTCGCTGCAATATGACACCCGAAGGTCCAACACAACAAGCAATGAGTGAATTCAGAATTATTGCAGAGCATATCAGCACAAGGGACCTGGTTCAAGAGTTTTTAGCATTCAAAGTTTTTCCCAGTTTGAGAGAATGGGAAATGCCGAAGCTACAGGGGGAAAAGAAAGAAGGTGAACTCGTACGTTTACCTTACTATTTCAAGTTTAAAAAGTACTTTAAAGCACCTTGCCAAGAGTGGCTAGATACGATTGAAGCAATGTGTAATGAAATACTTGGCAATTATTCCAAAAAAGAAGATCAATTGATGACCGTAGCCTTCGGCACTCGTCCGAAACGAAGGCTAAATCGAGTGTTGGACGCCTTGGGTTTCGAATACCCAGACTACGAAAATCTGAACAGAGGTGCTGGAGGCCAAAAAAGGAAAAGGGTAACTGAAACCTTAGATGAAGGCGAAAAAGAGCCAGTAACGAAGAAAATTCCGAAGAAAAGGAAAGCTTCTTCTCCGAAGCAACAAATATCCGAAGCAGAAGAAACTCCCGCATCACCTTCTGCTGCTGTTGTTGAGGAAATTCTGAAGGTAATGACTGAATCCTTACCTGCGAAGCTAAGTCCACTGGGTCCTCAACTGACAAAGTTTTTTCAGAAGGACAAGGAGCCCGAGAAATCGAAGAAAACAATCAAGGCAAGGAAACAAAGAATCATTACCGTGACAGAGGTAATTGACAAAACGCCGCCAAGAGCTTCGGCCCAAAAAACACGAGCAACTTTAGAGGGGGCAGATATTGAAATTGCACCTTCGGAGGCCGCAGCCGCCGAAGTTACCTCAGCTGAAGATTTGAATTTAGAGAGCACAATTGAACATATTGACCAAATGCTGCTAGACATGGCTGCAGAAGAAGCTGCCACTGCTGCCGAAGAGACTGTGACCGCAGCGTCACAGAAAGGAAAAGAAATTGCTGATGAAGCTTCAGAAAACGAAGCCTTCGCGTTCCAAAACTTAGTTGGAGAACATCTAACAAAAGCTGAAATAGAAGAGCTTAAAGAGTATGCCCAATCCTGTGGATACAAACCTGGGGCACTCCTCTTCGGAGGCGTTGATGACGAGAAATTAGAGTGTATTCGGGACCAAACAGGGGCCAAAGTTATCAGTACTCTGTCCAAGAATATTGGATTCCCGAAGCTAGAAGCAGACATCAGCCGCTACCGACGACAACATGTCGTTGGTAGTTTATTTTACTCCAACTTCAAGGTGAATGACTTGTCCCTTAACCTTTATTGCTTCTAATAAAAACACGTCTGACGAAGGTTGTGTTTGTGTAGAGTATGTTATTGAGCAAAGCCTTGCAAATGCAGCAAGATCTTGAAGATAAAAAGCATGAAATTATAATCGGAAATTTGGAAAACAAAATAAAGGAGCAATCAGATGCTTTTGAGAAAAAGAATTTTGAGCTCCAGGCAGCTGAAGGCTTACTGGCGGAAGCTGAAGCAAAAATATCAGAACTGAACTCGAAGCTTCTCCGCCAGTCTGAGCAGTTCGAACGAGAAAAACAAGATCTCAATGCAAAACTTGATGCCGAAGCTCAGCAAAATTCGGATTTGAGAAAACTACTGACAAATCTTCAAGAAAAATGCCTGGAATTTAGCAACAAGTGCATTCAACGAATAAGAAAGATTTTTTACTCGGTTGGAGCTAGCAGCGAAAAATTTACCCCCTCAGCTGAAGATCTACCAAAAACCTTCGAACACATTGAGGGGGAAATTGACGAGCTCGACGAAGTCATAGCTGGGCATGGTGACTTCTGTGCCTGGGTGGCTTCTCGAGGGACTGCTGCAGCCTTCATGAAGGCTGGCTGTGATCATGGGAAAATTGTCAATAGGCCAAATTTTACTTTGTCACCATCAATCCTGGATGACATCCCTGATCTCGCCCGAAGCATCTCGAATCGATTTGTAAAAATGATATGGACAAAAGGTGGTCGAGAGAAAGCGGGAGACGAAGCTCGTAGCCACCTTGATCCAGTAAGAAATCATACCTTGTGCTTACCTTTTCCTGTAAACTTGATTCTGACTTCCAACGACCTTATTCATGTAGGATGACGAAGCCGAAGCTGATGATCAAAAATAACGCCGAAGCCGAAGCTCCTTGGAGATTTAGATAGCAGACTGCAGACAGTACTTGAAAAACTTTTGAGATAACTTTTGTAAATGTAAACAAAAACTTGTTTTTAATGTATGCTGTTCATACCTTGTAATATATTCTTAACCTTTCACTGATGTATGAGAAATGCTTTGGTGTGGACGAAATTTCCTTTTTTGAGCCGAAGGCGAAAAAACACCTTCCCTTCTTTTCGTACGCAACGAAGCATAGAAAACAACATTTTCCTTTTTTCCGAAGCTCTTCTTCATAGAAAACAACATTTTCCTTTTCTCCGAAGCTCTCCTTCATAGAAGTTTTTCCCTTTCTTTTTTCTCTTCTTGCCGAAGCAACCATTTTATGCGATGAAGATGATTATCCTACATATGCCTAGATGAATGTTTATGAATGCAAATGCTATGATGTAATGTGATGTGCAAATGAATGGCCAAACACGTATCCGAAGCCATATTCATAGCCATTATTTTCTTAAAAACAATCACACCTCAGCTCTGCATTCCCTTAGGAACGACTTTGGAGCTTCTTCGCCTTTACTTTTGGCGGAATCAGCGTTGACTTTTCGCTGTAAGCTCTGCATTCCCTTAGGAACGTCTTTGGAGCTTCTTCGCCTTTACTTTTGGCGGAATCAGCGTTGACTTTTCGCTGTAAGCTCTGCATTCCCTTAGGAACGTCTTTGGAGCTTCTTTTTTTTCTTTTTGGCACTCGATGGTGCATTCTCAGCTTTTACATTTACATTCTTTGGGGGATTTTGTTCTTATAGAACTAAAAAAGAAAATTACACGTGATGGCCCCATTAAAAACCTTTCTCCCCCTTCGGAAAGGAAAAGGGTGCCATGAAAGAAGAACTAAAAAATAAAAAATATGAAAAATTACATCGAATTAAACATAATATCGCCGAAGCTCATCCGCATTCCAAGATCTAGGAATGTCATTGCCGTCCATATCTTTCAATCTGTATGAACCGGGTCTTGACGAAGATGCTACTAAGAAAGGCCCGTCCCATTTCAACTGCAATTTGCCCACTGTTTCCGAGTTGGCCACCCTCCGAAGCACCAAGTTCCCTGGCCCAATATTTTTTAGCCGAACCTTTCTATCCCGCCATTTAACTGTTTCAGCTTGATATTTATTGATATTCTCCACGGCTTGCAGTCTGATCCCTTCTAAAGCATCTTTTTCTATAGAATAAGCAGCTTCGGAATCTGATTCTACTGAAGCTACTATCCTTATTGATCCGGTTTTAGCTTCCTCTGGAGTTATTGCTTCGTCACCGAATAACAACTTGAATGGAGTGAAGCCTGTAGACCTTGATGTTGTCGTGTTGTGGCTCCACACCACTTTGATTAACTGATCTGGCCATTTTCCTCTGGGTTGATTGAAGATTAACTTCATTATTCCTGTCATTATAATGTCGTTGGCTCTTTCAACGAGTCCATTTGACTCCGGGTGCCTAACTGATGCAAAATGGATCTTCGTACCAATTTGGTCACAGAAATCCCTGAAAGCTTCGGAGTCAAACTGTGTCCCATTGTCCACAGTGATGGCCTTTGGCACCCCGAAACGACAAACAATATTCTGCCAGAAAAACTTTTGGACGGTGGCCGAAGTTATTGTTGCTAAAGGCTTCGCCTCAATCCATTTAGAAAAATATTCCACAGCTACTACAACATATCTCAGGTTCCCTTGGGCCGGTGGTAACGGACCTAACAAGTCAAGGCCCCACCTTTGCAATGGCCAAGTGGGTTGTATGAGCTGTGTTAAGGACGAAGGTTGTTTTTGATCTCTTGCACATTTCTGACAACCTTCGCACTTTTGAACCAATTCTGCTGCATCCGAAGCTGCCTTCGGCCAATAAAACCCTTGACGGAAAATTTTTCCGAGTAACGGCCTAGATCCGATGTGAGATCCACACAGGCCTGCATGTATTTCTTTCATTAACTCTATACCTTCGGTTCTGGATAAGCATTTGAGCAGCGGAGCACAAACTCCATGTTTGTACAACTCCCCTTCTATCATGACATATGGACGAGCTCTTGCTTCTATCCTCTTGTTATAAGCTTCATCATCTGAAAGAAATTTACCCTGAAGGTAAGAGATGATCTCGGTTCTCCAATCTTCGCTAAAAACAGGAGATATATTAAGAACTGCTCTTTCAAGAAGTTCCACCGAAGGTGCTTTTATTGTTTCGAAGAACACCTCCGAAGGTAAAGGCAGCCCCTGTGCTGCTGACTTGGCTAGCAGATCAGCATGCTCATTTTGTCCTCGAGGAATATTCTTGACAGAAAACCCTTCGAAGGAAGCTTCGACTCTTCGAACCATATCCAGATATTTTTCAAGCTTCGGATCCTTAGCCTTACAACTTTTGTCAATATGACCCGAAACAACCTGGGAATCAGTTTTAAGTATGGCCCTTCTGACTCCCATTGCTTTTAACTTCCGAAGACCTAGAACCAATGCTTCGTACTCAGCAATGTTATTTGTGCAATTAAAATCATGTTTTGCCGCATAACAAATTTTGACTTTGGAAGGTGAAACCAACACAGCAGCCGCTCCTGCTCCGAAGGTTCCCCAAGATCCATCACAAAACACTGTCCAGGCTTCGTTGTCTTTATTCGTTTCCTCCTCCTGAGCCCCTGGCGTCCAATCAGCAATAAAGTCTGCCAGCGCCTGTGACTGAATCGAAGATCTATGAACATATTCAATACAAAATTCATTGAGCTCTGCAGCCCATTTTCCAATCCTTCCAGTAGCTTCTCGATTCCTCATAATATCCTTCAGAGGTTGCGATGAAGGAACAATTATGTTGTAAGCTTGGAAATAGTGTCGAAGCTTCCTGGAGGCCATCAAGACAGCATACAATACCTTCTCCAGTTCTGTATAATTTTTCTTTGACAAACTAAGAACCTCGGATACAAAATATATTGGGGCCTGCCTCTTGACTTGACCATCAAGCTTTTCCTGGACAAGCGCTGCACTTACCGCTGAGTGCGAAGCTGCCACATATAATAACAAAGGAGCCCCTGGCATTGGTGGAGTCAATGTTGTTAGATTTATTAAATA
Source organism: Zea mays (assembly GCF_902167145.1). Classification (NCBI taxonomy): domain Eukaryota; kingdom Viridiplantae; phylum Streptophyta; class Magnoliopsida; order Poales; family Poaceae; genus Zea; species Zea mays. Next base: position 208,667,291 of record NC_050097.1, read on the forward strand.
CTGTTTTAGCTCTTCAAAGGCCTTCTGTTGGATTGGTCCCCATTGAAAGACTTCGGCTGACTTCAGCACTTCGAAGAATGGTAAGTTTCTCTCTGCTGATCTGGATATGAATCTATTGAGAGATGCCAATCTTCCTGTCAATCTTTGAGCCCCCTTCTTTGTAGTTGGTGGCTCCATCCGAAGTATAGCTTCAATTTTACTTGGATTAGCTTCAATCCCCTTTGTTGAAACCAAGCATCCAAGAAATTTCCCCTTCTTCACTCCGAAGACGCATTTTTCTGGATTTAACTTCAAGCCAGCTTGCCTGAAACTGGCGAAGGTCTCCTGCAGATCAGCAATATGATTCTCCTGCTTCGTGCTTTTGACAATGATGTCATCAACATAAGTTAGCACGTTTCTGCCTATTTGAGATTGGAGAACCTTCGCAGTCATTCGGCTGAAACTTCCTCCAGCGTTTTTGAGCCCCTCAGGCATCCGAAGATAGCAATATGTGCCACTTGGAGTTATGAAGCTAGTCTTCGGCTCATCTTCCTTCTTCATCCAAATTTGGTGATAGCCTGAATAACAGTCTAACAGACTCATGAGCTCTGAAGAAGCTGCTGCATCAACTAAAGAATCTATCCTTGGTAGTGGGAATTCATCCTTCGGGCAAGCTTTGTTAAGATCTGTAAAATCGATGCACATTCGCCACTTGCCATTGGCCTTTTTTACCATAACAGTGTTAGCTAGCCATTCTGGGTACTTCACTTCTCTGATAACTCCTGCACTAAGGAGTCTTTTGACTTCGTTGCGAGCGCCTTCGGCCTTATCATCTGACATTTTCCGAAGCCTTTGCTTTCTGGGTCTGAAGGATGGATCGACATTGAGTGAGTGCTCGATAACATCTCTATTAACTCCGCAAAGATCATTGGCTGACCATGCAAAAACATCCTTGTTATTAAACAAAAACCTTATCAAGGTTTTCTCCTGCTCTTCGGATAACTGAGAGCCTAACAGCACCTTCTGCTCTGCTATGTCCTCACATAAGAGCATAGGCTTCGGCTGGTCTGCTGAAGCTGCTTTCTCCCTTCTGAATTTGTACTGTTCACAAGCTTCAGCTCCATCGATGTTATGGATTGCTTTTGAGTCAGTCCAATTACCTTCGACCCTTCTTGCAGCTTCCTGACTTCCATGGATAGCGATGGGTCCCTGATCCGAAGGTATCTTCATGCAAAGATAGGCAGGATGAAGGATTGCTTCGAAGGCATTGAGAGTACCACGACCAATAATTGCATTGTAAGGGTATTCCATGTCGACAATGTCAAACACAACTTGCTCAGTTCTAGTGTTGTTGATGAACCCGAAGGTCACTGACATGGTGATCTTGCCCAATGCTACAATCTGTCTTCCTCCGAAGCCACAGAGAGGAGTGTAGCATCATGAATCTTATCTTCTGGCTCTTGCATTTGTCTGAAGGCCTTAGCAAATATGATGTCAGCTGCACTGCCTGTGTCAACCAAGACATTGTGGACCAGAAATCCTTTGATAACACAAGAGATAACCATGGCATCGTTGTGTGGGTAATCTTTGAGCTGAAGGTCCTCTTGGGAGAAGGTAATAGGAATGTGAGACCATCTTGACTTGATGAAGGGTCCTTGCACCCCAACATGTTGTACCCTTCTCTGTGCTTCCTTCTTCTGTTTCTTGTTAGCTGGCTCTGAGGACGAGCCACCTGTGATCGGGAGTACCAGCTTCGGATCCGAAGCAGCTCCAGCTTGGTCGTTGAACGAAGCCATCAGCTCAAAAAGTGGAAGTGAGTTCACCGGAGGTGGGCGCCAATGTTGGGGACTTGTTCTCAAATGCTATGAGTTAAGAACAAGGCAACACAGAGAATGTTAAACGATAAAGTCCTTCGCCCTTTGAGGCATTATTTCCCTTAGGATATAACGATCTCCGGACGAAGGTCATGAAGGACGAACCTTCATCAGCACAGTATATATTAATGAAAGACGAAGCATATGAAACATAAAAGATAGCATGAATAATCATATAACATCATTCATTTAACTTTATTATATCATCATAGAGAAATAGAGACAATATCGAATTGTAAATGTACCTTCGGTTTGGAAGGAGATGAAAATACAAGTGTGACGCAAAAGCAAATGCCAAGTCCACGTGAACAGTACGGGGGTACTGTTCACCTATTTATAGGCACGAGGTACAACCCATACAAAATTACATACATGCCCTTTACATTTGGTGATAATTCTATAGCACTCTATTGAGGTCTAAATGGTCTTTTCATCTTTAAGTCGGTTCCCTTCTCTGCGAACATGCCGAAGCTTTCCTGCTTCACAGCTTCGGCGCTGTGTCAACCTTTGTAGCTTTTTGCTTTCTGATACGAGTCCGAAGATACCTGCTCACACATTTTAAGCCGCTTCTCCCTTGAAGACCTTCGGCGACGAAGCATAGACCCAACAGAAAAATATACCGATAATTCCTGGGCGTCCCCCCAATGGGTGTAGGCAAGGGACGGCTTGGTACGCTGAGTGTTTTAGCAAACTGTCTCTGAGTAGTAACTTGATGTGACCGCGGGTGTAATCATATCGCCCGCGCAGTTGACTAGAGTCCCAATGGGTGTTGTGTTGCGTGAAACGGCGTCAGCCGCCTGACGTGTCTTCAGACGGTTTGAATTGCATATTGAATTTTTGCGACTGTTCAGTGGCCGTGGTAGGAGGTGAGCGGTTGCCTCCTTCTATAAATAGTGTTCTTGCTTCCCCGGCATTTTCACATCTCTTACTGCTCTCTGCTGCTTGCTCTCTTCTTCCTCCTTCCTTTCCACCATGGGCAAGAGTAAGAAGGGTAGCAGTTCTTCGCCTCGTTCTGGTGACAAGAGCAAACGTGAGCCGACTCCTCCCTCGGAGGACTTCGGCAACTCGGAGTACTCGGAGGAGGAGTTCTCCTTCGAGTTCGAGGGGTCTCCGGCCCCCGTCTCTCCTCCCGGCGTCATCTGATGATTTAGACGACTCCTAGGGGATTGCCGTGGAGGTCTGGACCTACATCCGGGCCGTCGAGCGCGCCGGGCTTGAGGGCTCGGATGAGTCGGAGTACTCCTCGGACGAGGAGGGTAGCGGCGGCGATGGCGGAGACGACGATGACGACGGAGGTGATGGTGACGGCGGCGACGGCAGCGGCAAGGGCAGCGGCGGCGACGGTGGCGGCGGCAGCAAGGGCAGCAGCAGCAAGGGCAGCACCAGGGGCAGCAACCAGGCCAGTGGCTAGATGCCAGTGGTTTTAGATGTTAGTATAGATTAGTAGTAGAAATAGTATTAAGTGAAATAATGTAGTAGTAGTAGTAGTAGTATAGAGTAGTGTAATGTAATGTAGTAGTAGTAGTAGTAGGGAAGTATCAACTCATAGCGAGTTGATTTGTAAGTTCTGTAACTTCCCTTTATGAAGAACGATTTCGTCTCCTCCTGTGTTAAATACTTCGCCTCCTGGTCAGTTGATGATCGTTGTCCATGATGTTCTCTGTCTGCTATGCTTGAGTAGTAACTTGGAGCTTTCGAATCATTCTTCCGTTCGTTTTCTCTGCGTCGTTGGTGCCTCGGAAGCAACGATCGAGTTATTATTGACAGCGTTAGCACTTCTGAAGTAGCGTCCGAATGATGGCGGGGCCACGTCGGCGTTTTAGAAGTAACAGCCGAGTGACTAATGGCAACGTCGGCGTTTTAGAGGTAACAGCCGAGTGACTGACAGCAACGTCGGCGTTTTAGACGTAACAGCCGAGTGACTGATGGCAACGTCAGCGTTTTAGAGGTAACAGCCGAGTGACTGACGGCAACGTCGGCGTTTTAGAAGTAACAGCCGAGTGACTGACGACAACGTTGGCGTTTTAGAAGTAACAGCCGAGTGAAGTCGGGTACTGTCAGCGTTTTTAGAAACAACGACTGAGTCAAAATGGGCCGCGTCGGCCGTTTTGGAAATAACGGCCGAGTGATGACATGGCACGCCGGCTTTTTTAGAAATAGCAGCTGAGTGATGATGTGGCACTCTAGTGTTTTAGAAATAACCGCTGGGTGATGACGTGGCACGCCAGTGTTTTAGAAATAACCGTTAAGTGATGACTGGGCACTTCTTGGAAATGGCATCTGGCTCGGGAAAACCCTATATGTACTGCTGAAAGGGAAATGTGCCCTTGGGCCATTTCTAAGTATTTTGGTGATTGAGTGTCAACACAAGTGCTTAAATGTGAATCAATACCCATAGATGAACAAAGTGCAAATCTAGAGCAAAGGTATGTTTCTAAGTTTTAGTACATTGGTTTTGTGTACTAATATACTTGTCTAAGTATTAGAAACAGGAAGAAGAAGAAGAGAAGAAAGTTGGCTGTGTACAGCCAACAGGCTGTTTCGGTCTGGGGCACCGGACTGTTCGGTGGTGCACCGGACAGTGTCCGGTGCGCCAGGCTATCTCGGCCGAAGAGGCCGCTCTCGGGAATTTGCTGACGGCGTACGGCTAAAATTCACCGGACTGTCCGGTGTGCACCGGACTGTCCGGTGAGCCAACGGTCGGCCAGGACCAACGGTCGGCCGCGCGATCAGCGCAGGACACGTGGCCGAGCCAACGGTCGGAAGGGGGCACCGGACTGTCCGGTGTGCACCGGACATGTCCGGTGCGCCAACGGCTCCCGCATTTGCAACGGTCGGCTTCGCCATTTAAGGAAAGGAATCGGGCACCGGACACTGTCCGGTGTGCACCGGACTGTCCGGTGCGCCCGACGACAGAAGGAAAAGATGGCCTTCTAGATTTGTTCTCAACGGCTCCTAGCTGCCTTGAGGCTATAAAAGGGACCTCTAGGCGCATGGAGGAGAACACCAAGCAACTCTTGAGCATTCTTGATCATCCACACTCAGTCTTTGCGCATCCATTTGTGATTCTAAGTGATTCGAGCTCTGTTCTTGTGAGAAACTGTGAGATAGTCTTTGAGCTCGAATCTTGGCCGTGTGTGTGCGCGCTTCGCTGTGGATTTGTGTGTGTTGCTTCCCTCCCTTACTCCGTGCTTCTTTGTGAATCTTAAGTGTAAGGGCGAGAGACTCCAATTTGTGGAGATTCCTCGCAAGTGGGATAAAGATAAGCAAGGCAAAATACTGTGGTATTCAAGTGGGTCCTTGGACCGCTTGAGAGGGGTTGATTGCAACCCTCGTCCGTTGGGACGCCACAACGTGGAGTAGGCAAGTTTTGTACTTGGCCGAACCACGGGATAAATCACCGTGTCTCCTCTGTGTTGAATTCTCTGTGATTGTCGTATTGTGCAAGATCTTCTCTTTAGCCACTTGGCATTTATTGTGCTAACCTCTAACAAGTTTTTGTGGCTATAAGTTAAGTTTTTACAGGATCACCTATTCACCCCCCCTCTAGGTGCTCTCAATTGGTATCGGAGCCGTTCTCTTCACAAAGGGACTTACCGCCCGAAGAGATGGATCCTAAGGGGAAGGGAATCGTGATCAACGACAAAGAGAAGGAATCCTTCGTCAACGAGCCGAAGGACGACAAGCCTACCGACTCCGGCTCGGGGCATAGACGGAAGGAAGGGAAGAAGAAGAAGACAAGGCGCATCAAGGAGATCATCTACTACGACGATAGTGATGAGTCTACTTCTTCCCAAAAGGATGTTGACAACGACTACAAAAAGACGGTCAATTCGAACTTTTCATTTGATTATTCTCGTATTCAACATAGTTCGAATTCGCATTTGCTTTCCATTCCTCTTGGCAAACCTCCACACTTCGATGGGGAGGACTACGGATTTTGGAGTCACAAAATGCGTAGTCACTTATTCTCTCTCCATCCAAGCATATGGGAGATTGTGGAGAATGGAATGAAATTTGATAGCTCGGATAGCCCTATGCTTAAAAATGAACAAATTCATAGAAATGCACAAGCTACCACTGTTCTCTTAGCGTCTTTGTGCAGGGAAGAGTACAATAAGGTGAGTGGCTTGGACAATGCCAAGCAGATATGGGACACCCTCAAGATCTCTCACGAGGGGAACGACATCACCATGCTCACCAAGATGGAGTTGGTGGAGGGCGAGCTTGGACGATTCGCCATGATAAGGGGAGAGGAGCCAACTCAAACTTACAACCGGCTCAAGACTCTTATCAACAAAATAAGGAGCTACGGAACCACACGTTGGACGGATCACGACGTCGTCCGCCTAATGCTCAGGTCCTTTACCGTTCTTGATCCTCATCTCGTGAACAATATTCGTGAGAATCCCAGGTACACGATGATGACGCCCGAGGAAGTACTTGGAAAATTCGTGAGCGGGCGGATGATGATCAAGGAGGCAAGATACGTCGACGACGCATTGAACGGTCCACTCCATGAGCCTCAACCCATTGCTCTAAAGGCAACGAGGAGCAAGGAGTCGCTTCCTAGCAAGGTGGCGCAAGTTGAGGCGGCCGGGCTCAATGATGAAGAGATGGCTCTCATCATCAAGAGATTCAAGACGGCGCTAAAAGGTCGAAAGGGACAGCCAAGCAAGGCCAAGACCAAAGGAAAGCGATCATGCTTCAAATGCGGTAAGCTTGGTCATTTTATTGCTAACTGTCCCGAAAATGATAGTGACCAGGAGCAAGGGAAAAATGGGAAGAGAGAGAACAAGAAGGCTTACAAGAAGGCCAAAGGCGAAGCACACCTTGGAAAGGAGTGGGATTCGGATTGCTCTTCGTCCGACTCCGACGACGAAGGACTCGCCGCCACTGCCTTCAACAAATCGGCTCTCTTCCCCAATGAGCATCACACTTGCCTCATGGCAAGGGAAAAGAAGGTAATCACTCGTAATGCTAATACTTATGAGTCTTCTAGTGATGATGAATCTAGTGAGGATGAAATTGATTACTCTAGTTTATTCAAGGGATTGGATAGAACTAAGATAGCTAAGATTAATGAGTTGATCGATGCCCTAAATGAAAAGGATAGAACCTTAGAGAAACAAGAAGACCTCTTATATGAAGAACATGATAAATTTGTTAGTGCACAAAATTCACTTGCTCTAGAAGTTAAAAGAAATGGAATACTTTCTTGTGAACTTTCTACTTGTAATGAAACCATTTCTTCTTTAAAAGGTGAAATTAACGATTTAACTGCTAAACTAGAAGTAGCAAGTAACTCGTATGTTGAAAATATTACAATTTGCACTAGGTGTAAGGATTTTGATGTTAATGCTTGTATTGAACACTTAGTTTCAATTTCAAAACTAAATGATGAAGTGGCTAGTCTTAATGCTCAACTTAAGACTAGCAAGAGTGAAGTTGATAAAATAAAATTTGCAAGGGATGCCTACACAGTGGGTAGACACCCCTCAATTAAGGATGGTCTTGGCTTCAAGAGAGAAGCCAAGAACTTAACAAGCCATAAGACTCCTATCTCCACCAAGGAGAAAGGGAAGGCTCCTATGGCTAATAGTGTTAAGAAGAATCATGCTTTCATGTACTATGATAGGAGATACTCTAGAAATGCTTTTAGAAGTAATGATGTTTTTGATTCACATGCTTATGACTCTTATGCTATGACTGCTTCTAGTTCTCATGTTATGCATGGTAGAAATGTGTTTAGAAGAAATGTTGTTCACCAAATGCCTAGGAGAAATGTAGTTCATAATGCTCCTAGGAAAGTAGTGAATGAACCTTCCGAAATTTATTGTGCTCTAAATGCTTCCTTTGCTATTTGTAGAAAGGATAAGAAAATTGTTGCTAGAAAGTTAGGGGAAAGATGCAAGGGAGATAAAACTTGCATTTGGGTTCCTAAAAATATTTGTGCTAACCTTGTAGGACCCAACATGAGTTGGGTACCTAAGTCCCAAGCCTAAATTTGCCTTGCAGGTTTATGCATCCGGGGGTTCAAGCTGGATTATTGATAGCGGATGCACAAACCATATGACGGGGGAGAAGAAGATGTTCACCTCCTACGTCAAGAATAAGGATTCCCAAGATTCAATTATATTCGGTGATGGGAATCAAGGCAAGGTAAAAGGGTTAGGTAAAATTGCGATTTCTAATGAGCATTCTATCTCTAATGTATTTTTAGTAGAGAGTCTTGGATATAATTTGCTATCTGTTAGTCAATTATGTCATATGGGGTATAACTGTCTATTTACAAATGTAGATGTGTCTGTCTTTAGAAGAAGTGATGGTTCACTAGCTTTTAAGGGTGTATTAGACGGCAAACTTTATTTAGTTGATTTTGCAAAAGAAGAGGCCGGTCTAGATGCATGCTTATTAGCTAAGACTAGCATGGGCTGGCTGTGGCATCGCCGCTTAGCACATGTGGGGATGAAGAACCTTCACAAGCTTCTAAAGGGAGAACACGTGATAGGTTTGACTAACGTGCATTTCGAAAAAGATAGACCTTGTGCAGCTTGTCAAGCAGGTAAACAAGTGGGAGGAGCGCATCACAGCAAGAACGTGATGACCACTTCAAGACCCCTGGAGCTGCTGCATATGGACCTCTTCGGACCAGTCGCCTATCTGAGCATAGGAGGGAGATAAGTCTGAAACCCAAGTAACCCTCAAGCGCTTCCTCAGGAGAGCTCAAAATGAGTTTGAGCTCAAGGTGAAGAAGATAAGGAGCGACAACGGGTCCGAATTCAAGAACCTTCAAGTGGAGGAATTCCTTGAAGAGGAAGGGATCAAGCACGAGTTCTCCGCTCCCTACACACCACAGCAAAATGGTGTGGTAGAGAGGAAGAACAGGACGCTAATCGATATGGCGAGGACAATGCTTGGAGAATTCAAGACCCCCGAGTGTTTCTGGTCGGAAGCCGTGAACACGGCTTGCCACGCCATCAACAGGGTCTACCTCCATCGCCTCCTCAAGAAGACTTCGTATGAGCTTCTAACCGGTAACAAACCCAATGTATCTTACTTTCGTGTATTTGGGAGCAAGTGCTACATTCTAGTGAAGAAAGGTAGAAATTCTAAGTTTGCTCCCAAAGCTGTAGAAGGGTTTTTGTTAGGTTATGACTCAAATACAAAGGCGTATAGAGTCTTCAACAAATCATCGGGTTTGGTTGAAGTCTCTAGCGACGTTGTATTTGATGAGACTAATGGCTCTCCAAGAGAGCAAGTTGTTGATTGTAATGATGTAGATGAAGAAGATGTTCCGACGGCCGCTATACGGACCATGGCGATTGGAGAAGTACGGCCACAGGAACAAGATGAACGAGATCAACCTTCTTCCTCAACTATGGTGCATCCCCCAACCGAAGATGACGAACAGGTACCTCAAGTGGAGGCGCTTGATCAAGGGGGAGCACAAGATGATCAAGTGATGGAGGAAGAAGCGCAACCAGCACCTCCAACCCAAGTTCGAGCGATGATTCAAAGGGATCATCCCGTCGACCAAATACTGGGTGACATTAGCAAGGGAGTAACTACTCGATCTCGATTAGTTAATTTTTGTGAGCATTACTCCTTTGTCTCTTCTATTGAGCCTTTCAGGGTAGAGGAGGCCTTGCTAGATCCGGACTGGGTGTTGGCCATGCAGGAGGAGCTCAACAACTTTAAGAGAAATGAAGTTTGGACGCTGGTGCCTCGTCCGAAGCAAAATGTTGTGGGAACCAAGTGGGTGTTCCGCAACAAACAGGACGAACACGGGGTGGTGACAAGAAACAAGGCTCGACTTGTGGCAAAAGGTTATGCCCAAGTCGCAGGTTTGGATTTCGAGGAGACTTTTGCTCCTGTGGCTAGGCAAGAGTCTATTCGTATCCTGCTAGCATATGCCGCTCACCATTCTTTCAGGCTGTTCCAAATGGATGTGAAGAGCGCTTTCCTCAATGGGCCGATCAAGGAGGAGGTGTACGTGGAGCAACCCCCTGGCTTCGAGGATGAACGGTACCCCGACCACGTGTGTAAGCTCTCTAAGGCGCTCTATGGACTTAAGCAAGCCCCAAGAGCATGGTATGAATGCCTTAGAGACTTTTTAATTGCTAATGCTTTCAAGGTTGGGAAAGCCGATCCAACTCTTTTTACTAAGACATGTGATGGTGATCTGTTTGTGTGCCAAATTTATGTCGATGACAAAATATTTGGTTCTACTAACCAAAAGTCTTGTGAAGAGTTTAGCAGGGTGATGACGCAGAAATTCGAGATGTCGATGATGGGCGAGTTGAACTACTTCCTTGGGTTCCAAGTGAAGCAACTCAAGGACGGCACCTTCATCTCCCAAACGAAGTACACGCAAGATCTGCTAAAGCGGTTTGGGATGAAGGACGCCAAGCCCGCAAAGACTCCGATGGGGACCGACGGACACACCGACCTCAACAAAGAAGGTAAGTCCGTTGATCAAAAAGCATACCGGTCAATGATAGGTTCTTTGCTTTACTTATGTGCTAGTAGACCGGATATTATGCTTAGCGTATGCATGTGTGCTAGATTTCAATCCGATCCTAAGGAGTGTCACTTAGTGGCGGTAAAGCGAATTCTTAGATATTTGGTTGCTACGCCTTGCTTCGGGCTCTGGTATCCAAAGGGGTCTACCTTTGACTTAGTTGGATACTCAGATTCCGACTATGCTGGATGTAAGGTCGATAGGAAGAGTACATCGGGGACGTGCCAATTCTTAGGAAGGTCCCTGGTGTCATGGAACTCTAAGAAACAAACATCCGTTGCCCTATCCACCGCTGAGGCCGAGTACGTTGCCGCAGGTCAGTGTTGCGCGCAACTACTTTGGATGAGGCAAACCCTTCGGGACTTTGGCTACAATCTGAGCAAAGTCCCACTCCTATGTGACAATGAGAGTGCTATCCGCATGGCGGAGAATCCTGTTGAGCACAGCCGCACAAAGCACATAGACATCCGACATCACTTTTTGAGAGACCACCAGCAAAAGGGAGATATCGAAGTGTTTCATGTTAGCACCGAGAACCAGCTAGCCGATATCTTCACTAAGCCTCTAGATGAGAAGACCTTTTGCAGGTTGCGTAGTGAGCTAAATGTCATAGATTCGCGGAACCTGGATTGAATTGTAGCATACATGTACTTATGCTTTTGATCATGTTCCTTTTTGCATTTTGTCGCTTATTATGGTGCTCAAGTTGTACAAACACTCCCTGGACTTCACAAGTCCGTTGCAAAGTGATGCACATGTTTAGGGGGAGATGTGTTACAACTTGACCCTTTGAGACTAACCATGTGCTTGAGTTTGATAATTTAGTCTCGAAGGAGGATTGAAAGGGAAAAGGTGGACTTGGACCATGAAAGACTTCCACTGCACTCCGATGAGAGGGTAACAAATTCCAAGTTCATCTCATGAAATCTTATTGCCATTTGCTCTTAATTGAAGACTTTGGTGAGGCAATGGGGTTAAAAAGGCCAAGATTGATCCCGTTTTGGTGCTTCATGCCAAAGGGGGAGAAAATAAAGGCCAAAGTGATAAATGGATCAGCTACCACTTGAGAGATTTTGAAAATAGTAGAATAGAGTTTTTGTTGTGTCAAAAGGCTTTTATTATCTCGTATTGTCTCTATTGTCAAAAGTTGGCTTCTTGTGGGGAGAAGTGTTGATTATGGGAAATAGGGGGAGTTTTTGAAATCTTTGATCAATCTCTTTTGGAATGACTCTCTTTATGCCTCAACATGTGTGTTTGACATAGAAATAGAAATTTGAGTTTGATTTGCAAAAACAAACCAAGTGGTGGCAAAGGATGATCCATATATGCCAAAATTGAATCAAAAAAAATTTGAGTTTTTATTTGAAGTGATTTTGCACTTGTTCTAGTTGCTTTATGTTGTGTTGGCATAAATCACCAAAAAGGGGGAGATTGAAAGGGAAATGTGCCCTTGGGCCATTTCTAAGTATTTTGGTGATTGAGTGTCAACACAAGTGCTTAAATGTGAATCAATACCCATAGATGAACAAAGTGCAAATCTAGAGCAAAGGTATGTTTCTAAGTTTTAGTACATTGGTTTTGTGTACTAATATACTTGTCTAAGTATTAGAAACAGGAAGAAGAAGAAGAGAAGAAAGTTGGCTGTGTACAGCCAACAGGCTGTTTCGGTCTGGGGCACCGGACTGTCCGGTGGTGCACCGGACAGTGTCCGGTGGTGCACCGGACAGTGTCCGGTGCGCCAAGCTATCTCGGCCGAAGAGGCCGCTCTCGGGAATTTGCTGACGGCGTACGGCTAAAATTCACCGGACTGTCCGGTGTGCACCGGACTGTCCGGTGAGCCAACGGTCGGCCAGGACCAACGGTCGACCGCGCGATCAGCGTAGGACACGTGGCCGAGCCAACGGTCGGAAGGGGGCACCGGACTGTCCGGTGCGCCAACGGCTCCCGCATTTGCAACGGTCGGCTTCGCCATTTAAGGAAAGGAATCGGGCACCGGACACTGTCCGGTGTGCACCGGACTGTCCGGTGCGCCCGACGACAGAAGGAAAAGATGGCCTTCCAGATTTGTTCTCAACGACTCCTAGCTGCCTTGGGGCTATAAAAGGGACCCCTAGGCGCATGGAGGAGAACACCAAGCAACTCTTGAGCATTCTTGATCATCCACACTCAGTCTTTGCGCATCCATTTGTGATTCTAAGTGATTCGAGCTCTGTTCTTGTGAGAAACTGTGAGATAGTCTTTGAGCTCGAATCTTGGCCGTGTGTGTGCGCGTTTCGCTGTGGATTTGTGTGTGTTGCTTCCCTCCCTTACTCCGTGCTTCTTTGTGAATCTTAAGTGTAAGGGCGAGAGACTCCAATTTGTGGAGATTCCTCGCAAGTGGGATAAAGATAAGCAAGGCAAAATATTGTGGTATTCAAGTGGGTCCTTGGACCGCTTGAGAGGGGTTGATTGCAACCCTCGTCCGTTGGGACGCCACAACGTGGAGTAGGCAAGTTTTGTACTTGGCCGAACCACGGGATAAATCACCGTGTCTCCTCTGTGTTGAATTCTCTGTGATTGTCGTATTGTGCAAGATCTTCTCTTTAGCCACTTGGCATTTATTGTGCTAACCTCTAACAAGTTTTTGTGGCTATAAGTTAAGTTTTTACAGGATCACCTATTCACCCCCCCCCTCTAGGTGCTCTCAACTGCACTGTTCCGTGTCTCCACATTTCGTGCCCTAGTTCTTGCTTTCCTACATCCAGGCCCTCTCTGTCAATTTGCAATTTTGCTTCCGCTCCGCTCGCCGGCGAGGTTGAGATGGCACCTAAGTGGAAAGCCTCGAGTTCGTCCGCTGCCGTCATTCCCCCCATCGATCCCAACAGCCAGTTGCCTTTCGCAGGTAACCATATGTCTGTTGTTTCTGAGTCTGACCTTCTCCATCTTGTGTCCATCGGGGTTCTTCCTCCGAGAGAGCTCTGTTCCTGGCGAATCTGCTGCGGGGTTACTGTTCCAACAGAAGACACCCATGAATCTGTTGTTTATGTTCCATTCCTCCTCTGCGGCCTTGCTCTTCCTATTTCTCCCTTTTTCCGCGGTCTCCTTGATTTCTATCACCTGAATCTGACCCATCTGAACCCCAATTCTGTTCTGCAAATCTCCATCTTTGTTCATTTATGTGAAGCTTTTCTTAGCGTTCTGCCGCACTTTGGCCTATGGAAGTTCTTGTACCATTGTCGGCCTAGGATGGCCGGAGGGCAGCACCAACTGGTAGGGGGCGCGAGCTTGGAGATGCGCCGTGGGAGGAAGACTGATTACCTTGACATCCCGCTCAAAGACAGCATCAAAGGATGGCGCTTAGAGTGGTTTATCGTGGAGAATCATGGGAATTCCCTTCCACCACGGTCAGGGAGACAGCCGGATGTTCATACTCCGAGCTGGACTGAATCCCCCACACACCAGGAGGTGGCCAAGGCAAGGGCTCTGTTGGCTGAACTTGGATTGTTGAAGGAGAGAGGTTTGACTACAGAGGCTATGGTTGCTGACTTTGTTTTCAAGAATATTCAGCCGCTGAAGGACAGGGCACACCCGGCCTATCTGTACCGAGGCCTGACTGACTCAACCTGGGTTACCAACAGAAGAATTCCTCCTGTGGATTTGGTGAGCCGGCTTGAAATGATACTCAGAGGCAAAGTATCAAATGTAGGCGCCCCTATTATGTATTCGGCCTGGAACCTGCCTCCTTCTAAGGTCTTCACTCATTTTGTGTCAAATCCTCCTGCTGGTGATGGCGGTTTGGGCCTTTGAAGCGCCCCAATCCTCTGGGACTCAAATGTGATACAATTACTAGTCCCAGGAGGCTAGTAAACACATTTATACAACAGATGATTCCAGATCTGCCTAAACGAGACAAACCTATAAAGGTGGCGATCAACTTTAAGAGTTGGTCCACAACTCGGGACATATCATCAGAGTGGGGCTAAAGCAGCCCGATATACGCAGCGAAGCAAATCAGCGGTCCAACAGCCACAGGCAAGGTTGGGAACAGTCGTAACTCTTACCCAATCTCCTTTTCTGAAAAACAACAAATAAGCAAGGGTGAGTACACACTTACTCAGCAGCCCACCTTCACCCGCGGAATGGGAAAATCAGATATAATGCGTGGAATATGTGGAGCTCAGGATATTTTGCAGAAACAGCAATATTTTATGTAGGGTTGTTTTGAAAAACATTTTGTATTTTACAAAGCGCATCCTCTCCAAAAGGAGCAGGAAGTTTTTCAATATAGAATAAAATCCCCTGGACTAAACCATCCAGGTATCTCAGCAGTTTACCACTGGTTTTCATTTTCAAAAACAGCTACTGGACTTCCCGTCCACCATAGCTCACTGCTCAACCGCCGGACCTTTTAAAAACCACTTTTCTCAAAAGCACCTTTTTTTTGAAAACAAAACACTAATTGCCATACCACACCTGTCGGCGTTCCGAGACCGGGGGGGTCCCTTGGGCCGACGAGTGAGTGTCGCCGCGTGCCCCAGCCCAGATGGGTCGAGCGCGAGGGCGAGCGCGAAGGGGGGAGAAGCGAGGCGGCCGGAGACCGGCGTGAGAGAGGTGGGAATCCCGCGGCCTTCGTGTTCGTCCTGCGCCCAGGTAGGGTGCGCTTGCAGTAGGGGGTTACAAGCGTCCACGCGGGAGAGGGAAGCGAGCGGCCCCAAGAGAGCGCATGTCTTGTCCTCGTCCCCGCGCGGCCAACCCTCTCTAAGAGGGCCCTGGTCCTTCCTTTTATAAGCGTAATAAGGAGAGGATCCAGGCGTACAACGGGGGTGTAGCAGAGTGCTACGTGTCTAGCGGGGGAGAGCTAGCGCCCTAAGTACATGCCGTCGTGGCAGCCGGAGAGATTTTGGCACCCAGCTGGTGTGATGTCGTGGCCGTCGGAGGAGCGATGGAGCCTGGCGGAGGGACAACTGTCGGAGCGGTTGGGTCCTTGCTGACGTCCTCTTGCTTCCGTAAGGGGGCTGAGAGCCGCCGTCGTCACAGAGCATGCGAGACGCCATCATTGCCTATCTGGCGGAGCTAGCCAGATGGGACGCCGGTCTTGTTTCCTGCGGCCCGAGTTAGCTCGGGGTAGGGCGATGATGGCGCCTCCCGTTGACGTGGCTGGTCTGCGCCCTAGGTTGGGCGAGGTGGAAGCTCCTCCGAAGCCGAGGTCGAGTCTATCTTCCGTGGCCGAGGCTGAGTCCGAGCCCCTGGTCGGGCGAGGCGGAGGTCGTCGGCTGAGGCCAGGGCGGAGTCCGAGCCCTGGGGTCAGGCGACGCGGAGTTCGTCGTCTTCTGGGGCTGAGCCCGAGTCCGAGCCCTGGGTCAGGCGGTGCGGAGTTCGCCGTCTTCCGGGACTTAGCCCGAGTCTGAGCCCTGGGTCGGGCGGAGCGGAGTTCGCCGTCTTCTGGGACTTAGCCCGAGTCCGAGCCCTGGGTCGGGCGGAGCGGAGTTCACCGTCTTCCAGGACTTAGCCCGAGTCCGAGCCCTGGGTCGGGCGGAGCGGAGTTCACCATCTTCCGGGACTTAGCCCGAGTCCGAGCCCTGGGTCGGGCGGAGCGGAGTTCGCCGTCTTCCGAGGCTGAGCCCGAGTCCGAGCCCTGGGTCGGGCGGAGCGGAGTTCGCCGTCTTCCGGGGCTAAGCCCGAGTCCGAGCCCTGGGTCAGGCGGAGCGGAGTTTCCTGTGGTGCCTTCTGCAGGACCTGACTACCTGTCAGTCTCACTCTGCCAAGTGGCACTGCAGTCGGCGCGGCGCAGGCGGCGCTGTCCTTCTGTCAGGCCGGTCAGTGGAGCGGCGAAGTGACGGCGGTCACTTTGGCTCTGCCGGGGGGCGCATGTCAGGATAAGGGTGTTAGGCCACCTTTGCATTAAATGCTCCTGCGATTTGGTCGGTCGGTGCGGCGATTTAGTCAGGGTTGCTTCTTAGCGAAGGCAGGGCCTTGGGCAAGCCGGAAATATGTTCGCCGTCGGAGGGGGGCCTCGGGCGAGACGGAAATCCTCCGGGGTCGGCTGCCCTTGTCTGAGGCTAGGCTCGGGCGAGGCGTGATCGAGTCGCTCGAACGGACTGATCCCTGACTTAATCGCACCCATTAGGCCTTAGCAGCTTTATGCTGATGGGGGTTACCAGCTGAGAATTAGGAGCCTTGAGGGTACCCCTAATTATGGTCCCCGACAGTAGCCCCCGAGCCTCGAAGGGAGTGTTAGCACTCGCTTGGAGGCTTTCGTCGCACTTTTTTGCAAGGGGACCAGCCTTTCTCGGTTGCATTTTGTTCCGGTGGGTGCGCGCGAGTGCACCCGCCGGGTGTAGCCCCCGAGGCCTCGGAGGAGTGGTTTCACTCCTTCGAGGTCTTAATGCCTCACGTAATGCTTCGGCTGGTCTGGTCGTTCCCTCATGCGAGCTGGCCGTAGCCCGGGTGTACGGTCGGGTCCCAAGTTCTCGGGCTGGTATGTTGAAGCTGTCAACGGTTCGACCGGAGCCGGGTTTGCGAGAGCAGCCCCCGAGCCTCTGCACAGGGCGAGAGGGCGATCAGGGACAAACTCGGCTTTTTTACATACGCCCCTGCGTCGCCTTTCCGCAAGGAGGAGGGGGGAAAGCGCCATGTTGCCCTCGATGGGCGCCGAACATGGTGTCTCCGGTGAGCTGCGAGCGAGTAATCCGAGTGGATGTCCGTGCCCCGTTCGTTAGGGGTCGGCTAGGGGCCCAGAGGCACGCCCAAAAGTACCTGCGGGTGACCTGCCGGACCCGGTCCCCTGGCAACTGGGTCCGAGGGCTCGATGCCTCCCTCCGATGGGATTCTGTTACAAGATCGCTTCCGCTGGTCTCGGAAATGTCCTAGGGTACCTCGGGAGCGCAGCCCGAGCCTCGGTTATGTATCGAACATACCCCTGGTCATCCCTCGCTCGGCGTCTGAGGCGGTTGTGAACCCTTCGGGGGCCAGCCTTCGAACCCCTGATCAGTAATGGGCGCGGAGCCCGAGTAGCCTGAGGCGGCCGTGGAACCCTTCGGGGGGCCGGCCTTCGAACCTCTGACCAGTAGTGGGTGTAGGGCCCACGCGATCTGAGGCGGCTGTCGAACCCTTCGGGGGGCCAGCCTTCGAACCTCTGATCAGTAGGGAGGCTCGGAGCCTGGTTCCTTCACAGGGAAGGATCCTTTTCGGGGTATCCCCCTTTCCCGGTCCCTGTTGCAAGAGAGAGAGAAAGGGGAAAAAAGGAAAAGGATGCGAAATCGAACGACGCGGCGTACCTTTTTTGGCGCGGTTATTACGGTGAAGGCGAAGCGTCGCCCGTTTCTCCTGCCAGAAGCGCCGCCTGTCCCGCCGCGGAGTTAATGCGACGGGGCGAGTGGTTGGCGGGGCAGCCGTTGCGCGTGCGCGAGCCGTTCGAGGAATGGCTGTTTCGCTTCGCGTTTTTGAATCCCGCGTCCGGTCCGGGCGGAACGTTGGAACCGGTCTTGCCTTGGTCTTTATATACCTGGGAGAGGGCCTGTTGACGGTTCTTTGCTCCGCTTCCTGCCTCCCTCTTAGGTTTTCGCAACCCGAGAGACTTAGCCAGAGAAGAGGAAACCGCCCTTCCTGCCCCTTGCGCCGCCATCCCTTCCGCTCGGTGATGGCCGACCGGGTGACCATCATCCCGCCGCGCGATCCATGGCCTTTTTCCACGGTGACGGCGAGTGATCTAGAGGATCTGGTCGGCGAGGGTTTGCTTCGCCCTCTCACCGATGAGCAGCGACCGGAATGGATTCCTCCCGTGGGCGGAGCCGCTCCGTCCCCACCGCCGGGGTACATCGTGAGCTTCGTCTCCTTCCACGAGCGAGGATTCGGTGTGCCAGCGAGCCGCTTTATGCGGGCGATCCTGTACCACTATGGGGTGGAGTTGCACAACCTCACCCCCAACTCCATCTCGCAGGCCGCCATCTTCGTAGCGGTGTGCGAGGGGTACTTGGGGATCGCCCCCCATTGGGATTTGTGGACCCATCTCTTTTTCGCGGAGCTTTTTGCCTCGCCGACGGGGGAGAGGAAAGTCCGCGCAGCGGTGCGGGCCGGCGGCTGCACCCTCCTGCTGAGGCAGTTGCGGGCGTCGCTGTATATTCCTGCCATCCTCGCGTCCTCGAACAAGGGGTGGCAGCGCCGGTGGTTCTACCTCCAGAATGACGGCGAGTTGCTCCCGCCGTTCTCCCAGCGAGTAGTCACCACTGCCACCGACGCTTGGCGCCACAGGACCCCACACGAAAGGCAGAAGAACCTCGAACCCCTTCTCCAGGCCTTAGAGGCGTTGCGGAAGGGGGGACTCACCGCTGCAGGAGTGATTGCCGCCATCCACCGTCGGAGGGTGCTTCCCTTGGCGGAGCGACGGCTGTCGCTTTGGGAGATGACCCTGGAGGCTGACTGGGAGGGCTCGCGGATGTCCGCTGATCCTCTTCCCTTCGACGCCCTCCAATGGCGGGTGTCCGTTGCGTTGGGGAAGCCGGACCCCCACGCCTTCTCCCAGCTTTTGATGCGCCCCAACCGAGGGTGCGTGACTCAGGTGAGTGCCCGCTCCTTCCCTCTTCATACATCGGGTTGCTCCTGGTTCTTACGACCGGGGTTTTCCCCCCTTCTTCAGGAGGTGGGGTGGCACAAGCCTTCCCTGCCACGGGTCCCGCAGGACGCGGTGGACCGAGCAGCGCGGCGGGTCGCCGCGGAGGAGAAGAAGAAGAAGAAGGACGCGGAGAAGGCTCGGGCCCGTGAGCGGAGGCGGGCTCGAGACGCCTTGGAAAAGCTCCGTCGCCGGCAGGAGAGGGAGGGGCTCCCGAGGGAGCCGTCGCCGGAAACGCCCGACGACGACGACGATGATGAAGGCGATGACGAGGAGGACGACATGGCCGCCCGCCTTGGCCTCAGCCCCGACTTGGGGTTTGGCCAGGAGTCGTCAAGCCAGCCCCCGAGCGGGCTGACGCCGTCAGTCCCCGGAGTCGGGGCGTCGAGGTCCCGTCCCGAGGAGCGGGGGCAACCCGAGACGGCGCCTGACTCCTCGGCTGGAGGAGCTGAGGTGACCCCGGGGGGCTAGGCCAGGGCGTCTGCTCCCCGAGAGCCGCCGCTCGCGCCGGCAGCGCAGGGAGGCGACCCTCAGGTCATCGTGACAGTGCGTGGGCAATCTGTCCCCCGGGCGTCCAAAGCAAGGGTAGTGCCGAAGTTGCCGGCGAAGTGGACCTCGGCGGCGGTTCCGGGGGCCGAGATCCAAGAGACTTCCCCCCAGGCACGGTGGATCATGGCCCGGAGCGGGTAAGTATCTCGGAAATGCCTTCGCCCTGGCTTTCCATTCATATGTCCCGGCCGTGATTTTTCATTTTTCCTCAGCAAGCGAAGCCATGGCCTGACTGACCTGGCACCCCGGAAGGCCCTTAAGACGACGCCGGCCTGTGCGGCCAGCGTCGCTCCGGGCCTTGCCGTTCAGCCGTCCCTCTCGCAAGGCATTCCACCTCAGGGGGCTCGGGCGGCACCGGTCGCCGTGGAGCAGGTTCCCGAGGCTGGCTCTTCTGCCGAGGCGACCATTGTGATAGGGGAGGCGGCTGACGCTGGCGCGGTCCCGAGCCCACCGGTCGTGCCGGCCATGCCGGGACCTGCCGCTACCGAAGTTGTCGCCGCTCCAGTCGGAGAGCGACCGGTTGCTGCCGACGTCGAGACGGCTGATGCGTCGGCGCTTGGTGCCTCGGAAGAGGGGGGCGTGGAGGCGCGATCCGTCCCGCCGGGCGGCAGCCTCGTCGCTGTGCGGCAGAGCTCTGGGGGCCGGCGCCAGTTGCTCCGGTTCCGGACCCATGAGGCCTCGGACCCCGTCTTCGTTCTTGACGATGAACGGGAGGACCAGTCCTGGGATGAGCTCCGCGAGTGTGCTGAAGCAACGGTGGGGTCGCTCCGGTCGTCGCTAGAGGTTTTCTGCAGGGACGTCCCCAAAATCCTCCAGGTAACGGTTTCAGGCATACCTTTCCTCTTCTGTGACCGAGGCGTTCTTCGTGACGCCTCGCTTCCTTCCCTCAGGATCTGACGAATCGGAGTGCCGCCAAGTCGTCGTTCATCCATCGCGAGGTCGACGTCTGGGGCTCGCTGCGATCCCTGAGGACCTCGCTTGCCGGGGCTACTGCGCGCCTTTCTCAGTAGGGTGCCGAGGTAGCGGACCTCCAGTTGCTCTGCACTGACCTGAGAGCCGAGGTGGCAGCGGCGCGCGCAGAGGCGGCCGCGGCGCGCGTAGAAGCGCAACGGCAGCGGTCGGAGTTCGACCGGGTCGTTGAGGAGCGGGACCGATCTCGGGGCCGGGCTGCCGAGGCCGAAAGCCGGGCCGAAACCCTTGCGGCCGACCTAGCCGTAGCCCAGGTCGCGGTCTCGGAGCAGCGTGCCCGAGCCGGAGGTACGCCTTGGCCATCCTTGGTTCTCGTTCCTGTTTGTTTCCTCTGCTTGTGTTTGAGATCTTTCTTCTGGCTGTTCGCAGAGCTCGAGTCCGCCCTTGATGAGTCCGCCAAGGCGCTTGCCGGGGCGGCCGAGCAGAGGGAGGCCGACCACGCGGTCATGTCCGAAGCCGTCTCGGACGCTTATCGGATCCTTGGCTCCGGCGACGTCCCCTCAGGGAGCTCCCCTCAAAGTCGCCTTCAAGCCTTGGGTGATCACGTGCGCGGCAGACTCCGCGAGGCGCTACACCACGGCGTCAGGCGGGCCTTCGCCGTGCTCGCTTCCCACTATGTTGTGGATCTGGAGCGGGTTAGTGAGGGGTATTGTCTTCCCGACGAAGACGAAGCTGCCCTGGCAGAAGTCCAGCGGCTCGACGCGGTCGCCGCGGGTCCGAGCGCAGTGCTGGCGACCACCTTTGAGGCGGAGATCCTCCCCCCTGCGCCGTCGCCGGAAGCCGAGATGGACTTTACCGAAGGCGGGGACGGAGCTAAAGGCGCGGCTCCTTCCCAAGGCGACGCCTAACTCCGTTGGAACAGTTTCTGTTGGATGCGCGTGTGTCTTTCTGTGGCCGCTAAGGCCTGAACACTTTGTTTCCATTGCATGAAGTTGTACTCCTCTTCCTTTTATTTTGCGTGTCCGGCTTTGCCTGTCAATAACAGGGTGGCTTCCCGAGTAGGGGTCATTTTTCATGGCAGGTGATGAGTGAGGTGTTCCTAACCCGGAGACATAGGAATTCCTTGGCTCAGTCGGCCTTGCCACTTTCATGCACCCACGTTCGCTCCTTAGGGCCCTGCTTCTGACGCAGCCGGGAGAACGCAAAAGCCTTTTTGACCGAAAATTTTGGATGCGGAGAGGTGCGCCCAATCTTGACGCAGAGGGGTTCCCCCCTTTTTAGCCCCCGAGGGAGGGTCGGGCTCTGCCGAGGCGAGGCTGACCCTTCCTTGACGACTGAGACTTGTGTGGGAGCGAGGTATACGAACGGCTTGAAAACATCTTGGGGGTAGAAGCGACGTAGCTGTCGGATGTTCCAAGCGTTACCGTAGACCTCGCCTTGACCGCCGACCAGCCTGTGGGTCTCCTCGCCTATCGCTCTGCGCTTCTCCTCGTCGAATCGGCGCAGAGGCTGCTTGACGGGTCGGGCTCCGGCCCGAATATCCAGCGAGTGCTCGGCGACATCCCTCGGTATGCTGGGCATGTCCGAGGGACTCCACGCGAAGACGTCGGCGTTTGCGTGGAGAAAGTCGACGAACACTACTTCCTATTTGGGGTCGAGCCCGGAGCCGATCCGGATCTGCTTGGAGGTGTCGCCGCTGGGGTCGAGGGGGACGGCCTTAACCGTCTCCATTGGCTCGAAGTTGCCGGTGTGACGCTTCACGTCTGGCACCTCCTTGGTGAGGCTTTCCAGGTCGGCGATGAGGGCCTCGGACTCGGCGAGGGCCTCGGCGTATTCCACGCACTCCACGTCGCATTCGAACGCGTGTTTGTACATGGGTCCGACGGTGATGACCCCGTTGGGGCTCGGCATCTTGAGCTTCAGGTAGGCGTAGTTGGGGACGGCCATGAACTTCGCGTAGCATGGCCTTCCCAGTACCGCGTGGTAGGTTCCTCGGAACCCGACCACCTCGAACGTCAGAGTCTCCCTTCGGAAGCTGGAGGGTGTTCCGAAGCAGACGGGAAGGTCAAGTCGTCCGAGGGGCTAGACGCGCTTCCCGGAAATAATCCCATGGAAGGGCGCAGCGCCTGCTCGGACGGAGGACAGATCAACACACAGGAGCCCGAGGGTCTCGGCGTAGATGATGTTGAGGCTGCTGCCTCCGTCCATAAGAACTTTGGTGAGCCTGACGTCGCCGATGACGGGGTCGACGACGAGCGGGTATTTCCCCGGGCTCGGCACGTGGTCGGGGTGGTCAGCTTGGTCAGCTTGGTCGAACGTGGTCGGCCACCTTCACCGAGCAGACCTCCCGGCGCTCTTGCTTGCGATGCCGAGCCGAGGGATTCGCCGCATGCCCACCGTAGATCATGAAGCAGTCGTGGACCTCGGGGAACTCTCCTGCTTGGTGATCTTCCTTCTTGTCGTCGTCGCGGGCCCTGCCACCCTCCGCGGGTGGCCCGGCCCTATGGAAGTGGCGCCGAAGCATGACGCACTCCTCAAGGGTGTGCTTGACGGGCCCCTGATGATAGGGGCACGGCTCCTTGAGCATCTTGTCGAAGAGGTTGGCACCTCCGGGGGGCTTCCGAGGGTTCTTGTACTCGGCGGCAGCGACAAGGTCCGCGTCGGCGGCGTCGCGTTTTGCTTGCGACTTCTTCCTGCCTTTCTTCTTGGTGCCGCGCTGAGTAGACGCCTCGGGAGCATCTTCCGATGGGCGGCCCTGGGGCTGCTTGTCCTTTCGGAAGATAGCCTCGACCACCTCCTGGCCAGAGGCGAACTTGGTGGCGATGTCCATCAGCTCGCTCGCCCTGGTGGGGGTCTTGCGACCCAACTTGCTCACCAGGTCGCGGCAGGTGGTGCCGGCGAGGAACGCGCCGATGACATCCAAGTCGGTGATGTTGGGCAGCTCGGTGCGCTGCTTCGAGAATCGCCGGATGTAGTCCCGGAGGGACTCTCCCGGCTGCTGCCGGCAGCTTCGGAGGTCCCAGGAATTCCCGGGGCGCACGTACGTGCCCTGGAAATTGCCGGCGAAAGCTTGGACTAGGTCGTCCCAGTTGGAGATCTGCCCCGGAGGCAGGTGCTCCAGCCAGGCGCGAGCGGTGTCGGAGGGGAACAGGGGGAGGTTGCGGATGATGAGGTTGTCGTCGTCCGTTCCACCCAGTTGGCAGGCCAGACGGTAGTCCGCGAGCCACAGTTCCGGTCTCGTCTCCCCTGAGTACTTTGCGATAGTAGTCGGGGGTCGGAACCGGGTCGGGAACTGTGCCCGTCGGATGGCCCGGCTGAAGGCCTGCGGACCGGGTGGCTCGGGCGAGGGACTCCGATCCTCCCCGCTGTCGTAGCGTCCCCCACGCCTGGGGTGGTAGCCTCAGCGCACCCTCTCGTCAAGGTGGGCCCGACGGTCGCGATGATGGTGCTCGTTGCCGAGGCGGCCCGGGGCCGCAGGCGCGGTGTTGCGCGTGCGCCCGGTGTAGACCGAGGCTTCCCGCATGAATCGGGAAGTCGCGGCATGAGGTTCCGAGGGGTATCCTTGACTTCGGGAGGCAGAGCTCTCGGCCCATCGGACCGCGGCGCCTTCCAGGAGATTCTTGAGCTCCCCCTGGATTCGCCGACCCTCGGTGGTGGATGGCTCCGGCATCGTGCGGAGGAGCATCGCTGCTGCAGCCAGGTTCTGGCCGACCCCACTAGACGCGGGTGGTGGCCTGACCCTGACGTCGTCGGCGACGCGGTGCTGGAAACCCTGGGGCAGATGACGTATTTCTCCGACTGGGGGTTGGTTCGCCCATGCCTGCCCGATGTCCCGGCGGATCGGCTCAAGCGCTCCTGCTCCCTCGTCGAGCCTGGCCTGCACTCCGCGGATTTGCTCGAGCTGTGGGTCGTGACCCCCCGCCGGAACTGGGACCACAACTAGCTCCCGTGGGATGTCAACGCGGGGCACCGGCCTAGGGAGATCACCGCCCTCCGGCATGCCGAGAAGATTGCCTTCGGAGGGACCCCCTAGATCGACGTGGAAACATTCGCGGCTTGGGCCGCAGTCCTCGTCGTCGAGGCTGCGGCTACCATCGGAACAGCCGGAGAGGCAGTAGTCACACGCGGTTATAAAGTCCCGCATGGCACTGGGGTTGCCAAGTCCAGAGAAATCCCAATAGATGTTGGGCTCGTCGTCTTCCTCGGACCCAGAGGGCCCGTAGGTCGAGACGTCCGTCAACCGGTCCCAAGGAGACCGCATGCGAAACCCCAGAAGGTTTGGACTCGCCCCTACGAGAGCGTCCGCCAAAGCGAGGTCGCTAGGCGGGTTGAGGCTGAATCCAAATGACGGAGGATGGGAATCGGTCGGTACCTTTTGGTCGACGAGCGGCGATGAAGTCACGTCGAGGACTGACTGCGCCGTCGTCTCAGGTACGAGGGTGACGTCCAGCAAGCTCTCCGCGAGCGCGCTGGCTTCGTCCGCTTGCTCGGGATTGGCGTGTCGCGGGGAGACGGCGCTCGTCTTCGTCTCAAACGCGAGGTCGATGTCCGGTGCGCCCCTCGTTGGGGTGCCGGCGCTGTCGACTCGCTCGACAGCCGACGAGGCGCTGCCTCCTGCTTGGCCTTGGTTGCCCCGCCTCCTCCTCCATCGACGAGGGAGAGGACGGGGTGAGCTTGAATGTTGTTCTCCCACCACGCGGGGAAGACGTCGTCGATTCCGCCCCCGGCGGGCGGGCTGTCGGCCGCCATTGTCGTTGTCGCACGGCGGTGGAAGGAGTATCATGTCGTAGCTGCCGTCGAAGGACATGAACTCAAGACTCCCGAAACGGAGCACTGTCCCGGGTTGGAGAGGTTGCTGGAGACTGCCCATCTGGAGCTTGACGGGAAGCTGTTCGTCAACACGCAGCAGGCCCCTACCTTGCGCGCCAACTATCGGCGTTCCGAGACCGGGGGGTCCCTTGGGTCGACGAGTGAGTGTCGCCGCGTGCCCCAGCCCAGATGGGTCGAGCGCGAGGGCGAGCGCGAAGGGGGGAGAAGCGAGGCGGCCGGAGACCAGCGTGAGAGAGGTGGGAATCCCGCGGCCTTCGTGTTCGTCCCGCGCCCAGGTCGGGTGCGCTTGCAGTAGGGGGTTACAAGCGTCCACGCGGGAGAGGGAAGCGAGCGGCCCCAAGAGAGCGCCTGTCTCATCCTCGTCCCCGCGCGGCCAACCCTCTCTAAGAGGGCCCTGGTCCTTCCTTTTATAGGCGTAAGGAGAGGATCTAGGCGTACAACGGGGGTGTAGCAGAGTGCTACGTGTCTAGCGGGGGAGAGCTAGCGCCCTAAGTACATGCCGTCGTGGCAGCCGGAGAGATTTTGGCACCCAGCTGGTGTGATGTCGTGGCCGTCGGAGGAGCGATGGAGCCTGGCGGAGGGACAGCTGTCGGAGCGGTTGGGTCCTTGCTGACGTCCTCTTGCTTCCGTAAGGGGGCTGAGAGCCGCCGTCGTCACAGAGCATGCGGGACGCCATCATTGCCTATCTGGCGGAGCTAGCCAGATGGGACGCCGGTCTTGTTTCCTGCGGCCCGAGTCAGCACGGGGTAGGGCGATGATGGTGCCTCCCGTTGACGTGGCTGGTCTGCGCCCTAGGTTGGGCGAGGTGGAAGCTCCTCCGAAGCCGAGGTCGAGTCTGTCTTCCGTGGCCGAGGCCGAGTCCGAGCCCCTGGTCGGGCGAGGCGAAGGTCGTCGGCTGAGGCCAGGGCGGAGTCCGAGCCCTGGGGTCGGGCGACGCGGAGTTTGTTGTCTTCTGGGGCTGAGCCCGAGTCCGAGCCCTGGGTCGGGCGGAGCGAAGTTCGCCGTCTTCCGGGACTTAGCCCGAGTCCGAGCCCTGGGTCGGGCGGAGCGGAGTTCGCCGTCTTCCGGGACTTAGCCCGAGTCCGAGCCCTGGGTCGGGCGGAGCGGAGTTCGTCGTCTTCCGGGACTTAGCCCGAGTCCGAGCCCTGGGTCGGGCGGAGCGGAGTTCGT
Source organism: Zea mays (assembly GCF_902167145.1). Lineage (NCBI taxonomy): Eukaryota > Viridiplantae > Streptophyta > Magnoliopsida > Poales > Poaceae > Zea > Zea mays. The sequence goes on from NC_050097.1 coordinate 208,693,713, forward strand.
CGTCTTCTGGGACTTAGCCCGAGTTCGAGCCCTGGGTCGGGTGGAGCGGAGTTCGCCTTCTTCCGGGGCTGAGCCCGAGTCCGAGCCCTGGGTTGGGCGGAGCGGAGTTTGCCGTCTTCCGGGGCTGAGCCCGAGTCCGAGCCCTGGGTCGGGCGGAGCGGAGTTTCCTGTGGTGCCTTCTGCAGGACCTGACTGCCTGTTAGTCTCACTCTGCCAAGTGGCACTGCAGTCGGCGCAGCGCAGGCGGCGCTGTCCTTCTGTCAGGCCGGTCAGTGGAGCGGCGAAGTGACGACGGTCACTTCGGCTCTGCCGGGGGGCGCATGTCAGGATAAGGGTGTCAGGCCACCTTTGCATTAAATGCTCCTGCGATTTGGTCGGTCGGTGCGGCGATTTAGTCAGGGTTGCTTCTTAGCGAAGGCAGGGCCTTGGGAAAGCCGGAAATATGTTCGCCATCGGAGAGGGGCCTCGGGCGAGACGGAAATCCTCCGGGGTCGGCTGCCCTTGTCCGAGGCTAGGCTCGGGCGAGGCGTGATCGAGTCGCTCGAACGGACTGATCCCTGACTTAATCGCACCCATCAGGCCTTAGCAGCTTTATGCTGATAGGGGTTACCAGCTGAGAATTAGGAGCCTTGAGGGTACCCCTAATTATGGTCCCCAACAACACCAGACTCGTCCATTCCTGTGGACACAGACTATTCGAATAGGTTTTCAAACTCTGCGCAGAGGTATACACTTTACCCACTAGTCCGGCTCTGCGATCTCATGATCAATGAGATCCGAATCCGAATCTCTTTCTTTCCTCGCACGTCCTAACCTTAACGGTTATACCGGAAGGAGTCAGGCCACCACCATGTCCAAACCGGACAAAACATTCCCCCTCCTTATCCTCCCGGTGCTCCCCAGCCTTCATAACCCTGGGGTTGGACCGTACGAGTTCAGATTGAGTGACTGCCCATACAGTCTCGAGTGGTTGTACTTATCATGAGTACAGGTAGTGAAAGATGACAAACCGGTCCTTATAAGAGGGGACAATCCTTCTGCTCATGCCTAAACCAGCTGAGCCATCACCTTAGGCCCTCCCCTAAACCAGGGAATCCCTGATCATCCCTACTCAAAGGTGATAAGGGTGAAAATCCTTCATCATGCACATTTTGAAAAGCATTTTCTTTTGAAAACTCACACCTTTCCTCAAATCATTTGTAATAAATATATCAGGGATTGATTGTGGTAAGCGGCTGGGTGGCCATAATAACTTGTCTTAAAATCATATCATGCATAAAATAACAGGCCGAGGGTTGTGGTTGTAAAACATAGGTAATTTATGCATCAAAGGGATCCAGTGAGCTTGCCGTGCTTATTCGGCGAAGGGGGAAGGGGAGCTCGCGGAACTGGCTTCTAGCTCCACTGCCTGGCGTAGACTTGCAGATCTAGCCTCCACGAGACGGCACGAACGCTCCGATAACTATGCAACATGAATAAGCAAACATACAAACAAGCAAGTATACCAACAAATATTTAGTGTAGTGGTCAGAATAGCGATATATGGATGGGTAGAGTCTTGAGTAGAATCTGTGTCATGTGGTGTTGTGATATTACTGGTGGTGGAGTGGAGGTGCTTACAAGGAGGGTGGACTGGAGGCGAAGAGACACTATGCGTGTAGCCGGCAGAGCGAAGTAACTGAGTGGATGGAGCGTTTGCCTTGGCTGAGGGTGTTGGGTGTGTGGAGAGGGAGAGGGTAGCTAGGTGTATTTATAGCTAGGTGTATGTGGTGTAGCATAGTGAAGTTCACGGTTGGTGAGAATAGTGACGAATGAATCGTCTGACTTAGTATGAACAAGAGAGTTATAGGCAGAGTATGGGACAAGAGTATTTTGGGAGTTTCCTGGAATATGGACCAGGCTTAAGGGATGACATGGTTGGATAGGGAATAGTTTGATAAGAATTTAGAAACAAGAATTATTGGAATCGGAGTTTGGAAGCCTGGTTCGAAGGAATCTCAAAGTTAAGCATGCTCAACTTGGAGAAACCTAGGATGGGCGACCAGATGGGAAGTTCCCTACTGGATGAAAAATCACAGTCATCGGAGTTCGTATGACTGGAATATGGTCTTAGGTGGACTGGACAGCATGATGGATGAGTAGTTGAAATTTGGGATGACTGGATGACCGATGAATAGTAACAATGATTAGTAATGATGAATAGTGGCGGCGGAAAAGTAATTATAGATATCATCGATGAATAGTAAAGATGATGAACAGTAATGATAAATAGTAACGATGATGAATAGTGTATGTGAATAGTAACGATGAATAGTAATGGTGAATAGTAATGGTGAATAGTGATAGTGAATAGTCGTATGAACGAACGATGAACGATGAATATGAACTATGAACGAACGGACGAACGATCGAATGATCGGACGAATGAACGATCGGAATTTCGGTAGCATGACGGCAGGAAAAAGATTATTTGGACGAACGAATGGACGAACGATCGAATGATCGGACGAATGAACGATCGGAATTTCGGCAGCATAACGGCAGGACAAAGATTATCTGGAAGAACGATGAATAGGGACTATGAACGAACGACGAACGATGAATAGGGACTATGAACGAACGATGAACGATCGAATGATCGAACGAATGAACGATCGGAATTTCGGCAGCATAACGGCAGGACAAAGATTATCTGGAAGAACGATGAATAGGGACTATGAACGAACGATGAACGATGAATAGGGACTATGAACGAACGATGAACGATCGAATGATCGAACGAACGAATGAACAAACTAAGAACAGGGGACGAACGATCGAAGAACGACCGAACGATCCTTGTGCTAGTGTGTGCTTGTGTGGAACATGGAGTGGGTGTGGGGGGGGAAGAGAGTTGCCATGAAATGGCTTGGGGTGGGATGAGAGGAGGCCCTTGCCCCTCTATTTATAGCCATGGTGGGGGATTAGGGGGAGGGATGAGAGGATTAATGGGAGGATGAGAGGATTAGTGGGAGATTAGCATGTATTTGTCTTGTATAAGTGAGATTAGCTTGTAAAGCTCACCGTATGACACCGGAGGCATACATATACGTATGAGCATGAGGAAAGTTATGAAGAAAATATTTGTAGGGACTTCAAAAATGATTCTGAAGGTATTTCTTAGGAGGAAAATTCATGGAGAGTTATCGGTGGAATATCTGGGCAATATTTCTGGAAAGAACTTAAGGGGGATCACTGGGGAAATATTTGTAGGATATTTTGAGGAGGATTTTGGAGAGAATTAGACCACTATACTTTATTTGTTGATATCAACTCGCAAACAAACATTTTGAAATGAAATTTAAAATTCATTTTGAATTTAGAGCAAGTTTGAGAAAATTTCAAGTTTTGAATTTTTGGGATGCTACAGATCTACCCCACTTAAAATGAATCTCGTCCTCGAGATTCGGCTTAGAAGGGTTATGGGTATAGCTTTACTTCAGCTATATATCTTCACTTTGCAGACTCTTCGAGGAGATGGAGCTTCAACAAAATCTGACCTTTGAGGAGCATCTGGTTGCCGATTGCAAACGCTGATTCTGGCTAGTCAAAGATCATCTTCAGGCTTCAGCTTTCACTTGGCATCTAGCTTATTGAGGAAGCATTGATGCCAACACACAAACCTTTCTCTTGCAAACTCCCACATGGATTTCTTCTTTGATTGGTCTTCTAGTGCTTCATCAACAAAACTTGGGTGACCACTTCTCATCCAGAAACTTATATGCTTGGACGATCTGGTCCTCCACAAGCTTGCTACAGGCCTTCTTCTTTTTCTCCATAGGAACCTTACTAGAACACTACCCCACTTAAAAAGAATGAGGTAGAACTCTTGAATCTTGGGGATTTGAACTCCTTGAAGTACCACATAACAAGGGTGTTACGGGGCCTTCTTCTGCTGTTGCTACTTGAGCAGACTGCGGAGAGATGACTGACACAGGGTTGATTCTGGGACAACCTTGTTCTCATCTTCTCTTCACTATCTTCTTTTCACTGATCCTTTCTTTCTCTTTGCTCTTCCCACTGGAGGATTCTATCAAAGAGTATTACCATAATACAGAGGAGGAAACCAAAGATTGTGAACCATGTGCAACAGTCTTCAACCCAAGAATCACCAAGCATTGTGATCTTAGGGGCAATGGAGTGGAAAATGGAGTTGCTTGCAATTTGGCAGAGGGGATTTTATCTGGTGTGTTTTGCTTTGAGCGGAATAGGAACTGAGGGAGTTATTGGGGGGTTTATCAGGTGTGTGCTTTGCTTGGGATGGGAAATGAGGGAGCTGGTGCGGGAGTTTTATAGGCGAGCGGGGGTGCTCGGGTGTGGAATGGCAGTGATGGAGCAGGTGACACAGGGCAGTAGGTACGATGGAGGGGGGATGGTGTTGCTGGCGGTAATGGTGGTGGGTGCGCTGCAAAGGGGGTGGGGCGGTGGTGGTGTGCATAGAGGCGAGCACGCGTGCGGGGGCACGAGTGAGTGGTGGGGTCAATGACCCTGATGTTTGTGGTCTATGGTTCCAAGAATCCTTGCCTCTCTGTATGGTAATAACTTCTTTTGTCCTCTTTTTCTGTTTACTTTGACTCAGGGGCAGTGCTTTGATTCTCACGGTTGGTCCTTTTGACTGAGTGGCTGGACTGGTTTCTTCTGTAGCTGATTCCAGGCTTCAAGGGTAAGCTTCTCGGTATCTTCTTGGGTAAGGTGCTTTTCTCTTGAGAAGGGTTAAGATGAGAATGGAAGCATAAGGTGAGGATTAGCTCTAATTTGTGATCTGTGTTTTAGAGAAAACCTTTCTTAAAAAGAAAGAAAACACACAAGCTCAGCAATGATAAGCACAAACAAATCAAATGTTTTGAATAAGGGAAGAATAGAGTTTTTCCAAAGCACGGTCTACTCAGATTCGGGGGCTAAGCATAACTACTATTGCTCGGCTCTTGAACTGAGAACTATGCTAAATGCAACTTATGAGCACTAACGTTAAAGCATCACATATGCACTCAAAAGGGGAGAAAACATCAAGCGAAATTCATTTTGAAATGCCCTAGGGGGGCACACAAATAGAGTTTTTCAAAACACGGGTCTACACGATTACCTCTCATACATGCAGGGCTCTAGCCAAAGTGAAGAAAAACTTCACTACCCAATGCATGCAGAGGACTGGGCATAACTAACTCAGATCTGGCAGCTTCTCTTCTGGCAAGGCTAGAGCACAACTACAATCTGAGACATCTCCTGGATGGGTTAAGAGGGAGCTAATGTTGATGCCTTCTTCTGGCGGTGATTGAGATGGCAAGACGGGGTCGAACTCTTCTTCAAGCTGGACTGGCTCTTGCAATTCCGCAGATGGCGGCGGTACTGGCGGGGTGCTCGCAGCTTCTTCCTTGACTTCAAGGGATGGTGCTGGAATCTTCTTCATGGTGAGGAGCTCAAACAACTCTGGCGAGGGATCTTGGGAGGATTCAGGGTGCTCTTGCTTATCCATAGCCTGAGGGAAGACTGGAATTCCTTCCTAGACTATGGCTCCTTCCGGGAGTTCCCAAGCCTTCTTCTCTCCTTTGGTAGAGATCGGGTGACCTTCAAGAATCTGAGGATCTTCAACTCTCATGGGTTGAACTGGGTTGGATGGAGCGGGCTCTTGGATCCGCAGGGCTCTACGTTGTTTACGTGTTACCAAGTAGGCCTCCATCAACTTCCGGATGTGCTCATCCTTGGCTTGCTTCAGGGCTTCAACCGCAATGACTTCACGACTTTCTAATGCAGTTGCACGGGCTTGAGCTGTGGTGAGATCCACATGGAGCTTACGGTTGCGCTTCTCTGCATCTTCTGCTCGGGCAAATCATCTAACGGTGGTGCCGAGCCAAGAAATCATACTGTGCATCCAGGGTGAGCAGGTATGCAGTGAGGTACACGACTGTGGGGTCATCCTCAAGCAGCTGCTTACCTTCCAATGCACGCATCCTGGCCATCCAAACGGGACGGTCTCTCTGAAGGGCGGAAAGAATCTGAGCGGTTTGTCAGCCACTTCTTCTTCATAAATCTGACACAGGGCCCTCAATGCCTTGCGAGCAACGACTTGGCAGGTGTCCTTGAATCTGTGCCCAGCAGCAGTGACACTCCATTCCACATGGTGCGGACTAGATCCAATGTATACAGTCACGACACACTTCTCTGTGCCATGCTCGACGAATTCACGACCATCATACTCTGGCTGGCTCCTGATTCCGAGGCAAACTGTGCATGCTCTCAGTAACTTGGGGAAACCATCTTCATTCTGGCACAAGCTGGTTTGGCAGCGGACCTCCATCTGACTTCTGAGAGAAGGAAAGGGGGAAGCATTTTTGAAATGAAGGGATGAGAGCAAGATTTTTTTTAAGAAAATAGTTTTGACTCAAAAACTTTTGGATCAAGGCTAAGGGTTACGTCCTGCGGCCAACCTAACAGCTCTGATACCACCTGAAGCGCCCCAATCCTCTAGGACTCAAATGTGATACAATTACTAGTCCCAGGAGGCTAGTAAACACATTTATACAACAGATGATTCCAGATCTGCCTAAACGAGACAAACCTATAAAGGTGGCGATCAACTTTAAGAGTTGGTCCACAACTCGGGACATATCATCAGAGTGGGGCTGAAGCAGCTCGATATACGCAGCGAAGCAAATCAGCGGTCCAACAGCCACAACAAGGTTGGGAACAGTCGTAACTCTTACTCGATCTCCTTTTCTGAAAAACAACAAATAAGCAAGGGTGAGTACACACGTACTCAGCAGCCCACCTTCACCCGCGGAATGGGGAAATCAGATATAATGCATGGAATATGTGGAGCTCAGGATATTTTGCAGAAACAACAATATTTTATGTAGGGTTGTTTTGAAAAACATTTTGTATTTTGCAAAGCGCATCCTCTCCAAAAGGAGCAGGAAGTTTTTCAATATAGAATAAAATCCCCTGGACTAAACCATCCAGGTATCTCAGCAGTTTCCCACTGGTTTTCATTTTCAAAAACAGCTACTAGACTTCCCGTCCACCATAGCTCACGGCTCAACCACCGGACCTTTTAAAAACCACTTTTCTCAAATGCACCTTTTTTTGAAAACAAAACACTAATTGCCATACCACACCAGACTCGTCCATTCCTGTGGACACAGACTATTCGAATAGGTTTTCAAACTCTGCGCAGAGGTATACACTTTATCCACTAGTCCGGCTCTGCGATCTCATGATCAATGAGATCCGAATCCGAATCTCTTTCTTTCCTCGCACGTCCTAACCTTAACGGTTATACCAGAAGGAGTCAGGCCACCACGATGTCCAAACCGGACAAAACATTCCCCCTCCTTATCCTCCCGGTGCTCCCCAGCCTTCATAACCCTGGGGTTGGACCGTACGAGTTCAGATTGAGTGACTGCCCATACAGTCTCGAGTGGTTGTACTTATCATGAGTATAGGTAGTGAAAGATGACAAATCGGTCCTTATAAGAGGGGACAATCCTTCTGCTCACGCCTAAACCAGCTGAGCCATCACCTTAGGCCCTCCCCTAAACCAGGGAGTCCCTGATCATCCCTACTCAAAGGTGATAAGGGTGAAAACCCTTCATCATACACATTTTGAAAAGCATTTTCTTTTGAAAACTCACACCTTTCCTCAAATCATTTGTAATAAATATATCAGGGATTGATTGCGGCAAGCGGCTGGGTGGCCATAATAACTTGTCTTAAAATCATATCATGCATAAAATAATAGGCCGAGGGTTGTGGTTGTAAAACATAGGTAATTTATGCATCAAAGGGATCCAGTGAGCTTGCCGTGCTTATTCGGCGAAGGGGGAAGGGGAGCTCGTGGAACTGGCTTCTAGCTCCACTGCCTGGCGTAGACTTGCAGATCTAGCCTCCACGAGACGGCACGAACGCTCCAATAACTATGCAACATGAATAAGCAAACATACAAACAAGCAAGTATAACAACAAATATTTAGTGTAGTGGTCAGAATAGCGATATATGGATGGGTAGAGTCTTGAGTAGAATCTGTGTCATGTGGTGTTGTGATATTACTGGTGGTGGAGCGGAGGTGCTTACCAGGAGGGTGGACTGGAGGCGAAGAGACACTATGCGTGTAGCCGGTAGAGCGAAGTAACTGAGTGGATGGAGCGTTTGCCTTGGCTGAGGGTGTTGGGTGTGTGGAGAGGGAGAGGGTAGCTAGGTGTATTTATAGCTGGGTGTATGTGGTGTAGCACAGTGAAGTTCACTGTTGGTGAGAATAGTGACGAATGAATCGTCTGACTTAGTATGAACAAGAGAGTTATAGGCAGAGTATGGGACAAGAGTATTTTGGGAGTTTCCTGGAATATGGACCAGGCTTAAGGGATGACATGGTTGGATAGGGAATAGTTTGATAAGAATTTAGAAACAAGAATTATTGGAATCGGAGTTTGGAAGCCTGGTTCGAAGGAATCTCAAAGTTAAGCATGCTCAACTTGGAGAAACCTAGGATGGGCGACCAGATGGGAAGTTCCCTACTGGATGAAAAATCACAGTCATCGGAGTCTGTATGACTGGAATATGGTCTTAGGTGGACTGGACAACATGATGGATGAGTAGTTGAAATTTGGGATGACTGGATGACCGATGAATAGTAACGATGATTAGTAACGATGAATAGTGGCGACGGAAAAGTAATTATAGATATCATCGATGAATAGTAACGATGATGAACAGTAATGATAAATAGTAACGATGATGAATAGTATATGTGAATAGTAACGATGAATAGTAATGGTGAATAGTAATGGTGAATAGTAATGGTGAATAGTAATGGTGAATAGTGATAGTGAATAGTCGTATGAATGAACGATGAATAGGAACTATGAACGAACGGACGAACGATCGAATGATCGGACGAATGAACGATTGGAATTTCGGCAGCATGACGGCAGGAAAAAGATTATTTGGACGAACGAATGGACGAACGATCGAATGATCGGACGAACGAACGATCAGAATTTCGGCAGCATAACGGCAGGACAAAGATTATCTGGAAGAACGATGAATAGGGACTATGAACGAACGATGAACGATGAATAGGGACTATGAACGAACGATGAACGATCGAATGATCGAACGAACGAACGATCGGAATTTCGGCAGCATAACGGCAGGACAAAGATTATCTGGAAGAACGATGAATAGGGACTATGAACGAACGATGAATAGGGACTATGAACGAACGATGAACGATTGAATGATCGAACGAACGAACAAAGAAACTAAGAACAGGGGGACGAACGATCGAAGAACGACCGAACGATCCTTGTGCTAGTGTGTGCTTGTGTGGAACATGGAGTTGGTGTGGGGGGGGGAAGAGAGTTGCCATGAAATGGCTTGGGGGTGGGATGAGAGGAGGCCCTTGCCCCTCTATTTATAGCCATGGTGGGGGGATTAGGGGGAGGGATGAGAGGATTAATGGGAGGATGAGAGGATTAGTGGGAGATTAGCATGTATTTGTCTTGTATAAGTGAGATTAGCTTGTAAAGCTCACCGTATGACACCGGAGGCATACGTATACGTATGAGCATGAGGAAAGTTATGAAGAAAATATTTGTAGGGACTTCAAAAATGATTCTGAAGGTATTTCTTAGGAGGAAAATTCCTGGAGAGTTATCAGTGGAATATCTGGGCAATATTTCTGGAAAGAACTTAAGGGGGATTACTGGGGAAATATTTGTAGGATATTTTGAGGAGGATTTTGGAGAGAATTAGACCACTATACTTTATTTGTTGATGTCAACTCGCAAACAAACATTTTGAAACGAAATTTAAAATTCATTTTGAATTTAGAGCAAGTTTGAGAAAATTTCAAGTTTTGAATTTTTGGGATGCTACAGCCTTAGAGTGCGACCTTCTGCCGAAGAAGTTAGTGCTTTGGTTGCTTCGCTTGAAGAAATTCCTTATGATGAATGACAGGTTCATTTTGAGGTGCCTTTGGATCCTAGCGATGCAGAGATAGGTGCCATGCTGGATATGTTGGCTGGGGATTCTTCCGATGCCGCTCCTGTTGAAACATTGGTGGTGGCGCCCACTCCTAGGGCTGATAAAGCTTTGGACGCTCAAAAGTCTGCCAATGTTCATCCAAAATGTTCTCGCCGAGCTGTTCAAGCCTTTCTTCCTGCTGAGGGGGAGAAAAAGAAGAAGAGACGTCTTCGTCGGGTGTCTAGCTTGGATCAGGGTGCCGGTCCTTCTGCTCCTGTTGCTGAGGAAGTGCCAGTGCCTGAATTCACTGAAGCTGACCCCAATGGGTGCGACCCGTCTGACGCTGATCCCAATGGGTGTGCTACCCGTGTTGTTGATGAGGATGATGAAGAAGAGGACGAAATCCCTCTGATTCGGAAAAATAGCCGTTGTTACATAGTTAGTGGGGAAAGTAGCAGTGTTCCTTCTCCCGCCTTGTCTGCCCTTATTGGTCTGCAAGAATTATCTCTGGCGAACTTTGATCAGGCTCTTGAGGACATGATTCCAGAAGATCTGTTATTAGAACCGGCGGACGGTGGCGCGATGGATGTATGTGTTAATGTGTTCGACACCGGGTTGGGGTCCTCCCGGGCAGCGTCCCGCGCCTCATCGACCTTGGAGCGCGGTCTTGAGGGTCAGGAGGCTGGTTTGGATTGCCCTGCTCCTATGGAAGTGACTGAGGGACCTTCAACCTTAGAAGTGGCTGCTGTAGAGAACTCGGCCCTCAATGATGGTGCTGGCGCTTATCCAGTCCCCGAGGGTGTTGCAGGAGATGATCCGGCTCGGATGGGTAGCGCAAGCTACTACCCAGCCCCAGAGGGTGTTACCGGAGATGATCCGGCTCGGATGGGTAGCGCAAGCTATGACCCAGTCCCCGAGGGTGTCCGAGCGGGTTCTCCCTCTTGCACTTCCATGGATGTTCACGTAGGGTCTTCTCCTCCACACTCTGGTTGCATGGTGATAGCCCAAGCCTTTGGTCAAGGGGTCGCTTTAGAGGCCAGCGTACCTGATGACAGAGTTTTGGGTTCTGCTGATGACACTGAATTGGTCCCTGTTGAATCGTTGCAAGTTGCTCCATGTGGTGATCCTTTGCTGAGCCATCAGTTGATCTCTCACGATTTGGGAGTCGCCTCCTTCTTCTCCAACTTCCAGGTATTTTGGTTTCTTCTGGTCTAACTTTTACCCAAGCATATAATTATTCTCATGCTTGTCCGCTTTTTAATACCAGGCGTTGGTCGATGAGATGTCTAGTCGGCTGAGGTTGCAGGGTGCTTCTGTTCCAGAAGGAGCTTTGTCTCTGGCGCGTTGGAATCCGGTGCTGCTTCAGCGGCGTGTTTCTGAATTAGAGGCGGCGAATGCTGGTCAGTGCTCTTTTGCTTCCTTCTAGCTACCTTATCAAACTGCTTCTTATTTTAACACCTTTGCTTGACAGCTGCTCGCCAGATATGGCTCGGCGGTATTCTGCTCTTGAGGAAAAACGCTCTCAAGGTCAAGCCGAACTGGTCCGGTGGTGTTCTGATCTTGAGGAAAAGTATTCCCAAAGTCAGACAGAGCTGGCCCAGGTCTCTGCTTCTCTGAATGACGCTAACACGCTGAACTCTACTCTTTGCGCTCAGCTCGACTCCGAAAAGGTGACCTGTGAATCCGGGTTTTGTTTTGTTGTGTTCTTATTGCTTGCTTGACGTTTGAAGAAGCTGATTCTTGCTTGCAGGAAGAAAAACGCGCCCTTGTTACTTCTCGTGACAATCTTGACAGGCTATACCGTGACTCTAGCAACTCGCTGACCATCTTGGAGAGGAGTCATCGCTTCACCAGGGAGGAGTTAGACAATCTTCGTTATAAGCTGCAGGAATCCTTGGATGACGTGATTCGCCTCAGGGAGTTGATATCGGCCAAAGATGTTGTCATCAAGAATCTGCGTGCTTCCAAGAAATCTGTCGCCCAGGAGCTAGAGACCGCTCAGTTGGCTGTCAAGGTTGCTGAAGAGACTTCCGCTACTCTGAGGGCCCAGCGCGATAAAGCTATGGATAAAGCTATTCGCGCGGGGCGGATTCTGATGAGGAGACCTGGTGTGGTTGTCCCAGATGACATAGTGGTAGATGTGAACGCCGCTCCTGATTCCTCCAGCCGTCCTTCTTCGTCGGTTGCTCCTGAGAAGAATGTTGCAAAATAGAAAGACATTGCGTGCTTTGAGCGCGCGGTTAACATGCTCGGATATTTTGTTAGAGGACACCTTCTTAGTATTGAATGCTACCATCATTCTCCTATTGTTTAGAATTCAACAGTGTTTATATTTGTAGAAGTAAAATGCAGCGTGATGGTTTTGAGACTTCTTCGTGGGACATAGAGGCTGCCCCTGGATGAGTAACTGTATGTGCGCCGAGTGTGTTGCACCAGTTTGAGCTAGAATTAACTCAGACCGATTGCTCCGTTAGTGTGGTTTAGTGGTCACCCTGAGTTAAGCAAGCGCGAGCATGTTGCACCGCCTTAAGTCATTGCCGACTTAAGCCGATTGCTCCGTTAGCAGGGCATAGTGGTCACCCTGGGTTAAGTAAGCGTGAGCATGTCGCACCGTCTTAAGTCGTCGCCGACTTAAGCCGATTGCTCCGTTAGCAGGGCATAGTGGTCACCCTAAGTTAAGTAAGCGTGAGCATGTCGCACTGTCTTAAGTCATCGCCGACTTAAGCCGATTGCTCCGTTAGCAGGGCATAGTGGTCACCCTGAGTTAAGTAAGCGTGAGCATGTTGCACCGTCTTAAGTCGTCGCCGACTTAAGCCAATTGCTCCGTTAGCAGGGCATAGTGGTCACCCTGAGTTAAGTAAGCGTGAGCATGTTGCACCGTCTTAAGTCATCGCCGACTTAAGCCGATTGCTCCGTTGACAGGGCATAGTGGTCACCCTGAGTTTAAGTAAGAATGCAGGTCGACAATGAACAATTTGAGCGCTCTTGAAGTCTTCTTATTGACGATATATTTCCCAGTTTATAGAGTACATTGTCGTCCCAATAGCTTTTGGAATACAACTAGGGGTAAAACTTCCTGAGGTGTTCTATGTTCCATGAGTTCCCAATTTCCGTGCCATCCATCTGAGTGAGACGATATGATCCCGGCCGAGTGACTTCTGCTACTATGAATGGTCCTTCCCATAGAGGTGACAACTTGTGCCGCCCCTCCCCCGCTAGAATTCGGTGGAGGACGAGATCTCCTACTGCGAAGGATCGACGTCGTATGGCCTTATCATGATAGCGCCTTAGAGTTTGCTGGTATTGCGCTGATTGAATCACCGTGTTCATTCGTTCTTCTTCGAGTACATCGACATCTTCTAGCCTAGTAGCCTCAGCTTCGGCTATGTTTTCAAAGATCAACCTTGGCGCCAAACTTGAGATCAGCAGGTAGCACTGCCTCTGAACCGTATACCATGAAGAAAGGGGTATTTCCATGCAGAGCTCGACTGGGTTGGGTTCTAAGGCTCCAAACGACATAAGGCAACTCCCTTATCCATTTTCCTGCGAACTTTTCATTTTTATCGAAGACTTTTTTCCTGAGGGCCTCCAATATCATCCTGTTAGCTCTTTCAACCTTCCCGTTGGCTCTTGGATGTGCCACCGAAGCATATTTGATCTGAATGCTCTTCTGCTCACAGAAATCAAAGAACTCTGAACTTGTGAAGTTGGATCCCAGATCAGTTATGATGCTATTCGGTATTCCGAATCTGAATATTATGTCTTGTATGAACTCCACTGCCTTAGCTGAAGTTAGGGAAGCAATGGGTTTGAACTCTATCCATTTAGTGAATTTGTCGATAGCCACCAGTACATGAGTGTATCCTCCTTGAGCTTTTTTGAAAGGCCCGATCATATCCAATCCCCAGCACGAGAACGACCAAGTTATGGGTATAGTCTACAGCTGCTGTGCTGGCAGATGCTGCTGTTTTGACAGGTACTGGCAGGCCTCGCACCTCTGGACTAACTCGGCTGCGTCACTCTTCGCTGTTGGCCAATAGAAACCTAACCTGAAGACCTTCCCAACCAGGGTCCTGGATGCTGCGTGTACTCCACACTGCCCAGCATGGACCTCATCCAGAAGTTGCTTTCCAGTAGCTGAGAGAATGCATTTCATAAAGACTCCTGATGCACCCCTTCTGTATAGTGTTTCCCCAATGAGTGTATAGTGAGCAGACTGTCGAGCAATGCGCTCGGCTGCATTTTTGTCATCTGGCTCTTCTTCATACTTTATGTATCTGATGATCGGCTTCCTCCAATCGTCAGAATCTGACTCTGGTTGACTCAAGGTATTACATCCTTCTATCTGATCCGGTGAGATGCTTGGGTGTGATATTTCTTGAACAAAGACTCCAGGTGGGATCTGAGTCCGACTGGATCCTAGCTTGGACAACACATCAGCTGTCGTGTTTCGATCTCTCTCCACATGGTGAAATTCCAGACCTTCAAATTTATCTTCTAATTTCTGGACAGCAGTGCAGTATTTTCCCATGGGATCGCTTGAACAATCCCATTCTTTGTTTATCTGGCTTATGACTACCATAGAATCTCCATATACCATCAGTCTCTTGATGCCCAGTGATATAGCAATGTTCAGTCCGTGAATCAGAGCTTCATATTCTGCTGCATTGTTAGAGGCTGGAAATAACAACTGTAGGGCATATCTGAGGTGTTCGCCTCCAGGTGCAGTAAAGAGGATCCCTGCGCCCGCTCCCTGCAGCTTTAACGAGCCATCAAAATACATTCGCCATACTTCTGCAGTTTCTGGGTTATCTGGTACTTGTTGTTCGGTCCACTCCGATACAAAGTTAACCAGTGCTTGAGTTTTAATGGCAGTACGAGGTCGAAATTCAATGTCGTGAGATCCCAGCTCGTAGGCCCATTTGGCTATTCTCCCGATGGCTTCTTTGTTGTGAAGAATATCCCCTATTGGAAAACCAGTGACTACTACGACTTTGTGGTCGTCGAAGTAGTGACGAAGCTTGCGTGCAGTTAGAAGTACTGCATATAATAGCTTCTGAACTTGAGGGTATTTTTTATTCGAGGGACCCAGAACTTCGCTGATGAAATAAACAGGATGTTGCACTGGATAGGCATGTCCTTCTTCTTCTCGCTCGACTACCAACGCAGTGCTCACCACGTGAGTCGTGCAAGAGATATATAGCAGCAAATCTTCAGCTGGTTGAGTCGACGTGGCCCGTCGCGGCGGTTTCAGCACTGGCGGCGTCGTTAAGAACTTTTTCAATGCGTCTAGGGCTTCCTGTGCTTCTGAAGTACACTGAAACTTGTCCACCTTCTTGAGTAACTTATAAAATGGTAAGCCTTTTTCTCCTAGCCTGGATATGAATCAGCTCAGGGCTGCCATACATTCGGTAAGTCTTTGCACTTTCTTTTGTGATCGCGGTGCCTCCATCCTCATGATAGCTTCGACCTTTTCTGGATTAGCTTCGATTCCCCGGTGGCTGACAATAAACCCAAGTAATTTTCCTGCTGGTACCCCGAAAACACATCTTTTGGGATTAAGCTTCCATCTATATCGCCGTAGACTGTCGAAAACCAGTCATAAATCTTCAATGAATTTTCCGAATTTTCTGTTTTGATTACCACGTCGTCCACATAAGCTTCCACACGCTTGCCCCAGTGATCGGCTAAGCATGTTTGAATAGCTCTCTGATAAGTCGCTCCAGCGTTTTTGAGGCCGAACGACATGGAGGTATAGTAGAAAGCACCGAATGGAGTAATGAACGTTGTTTTTTCCTCGTCTTCTTTTGCTAGGCTAATCTAATGATATCTAGAGTAGCAATCCAAGAAGGACAGTATAGAACATCCAGCGGTGGAATCCACCACCTGATCTATTCTAGGGAGCCCGAAGGGATCCTTCGGACAGTGTTTGTTGAGATCCGTATAGTCGACGCACATGCGCCAATCCACCTTATTCTTTTTGAGTACAAGAACAGGGTTAGCTAGCCACTCGGGATGTAACACCTCTCTAATGAATCCAGCCGCGACCAAGCGAGCCAACTCAGCGCGAATGGCCTCTCTCTTGTCGGGCGTGAAACGACATAATTTTTGCTGAATCGGCCTCGCCTGGGGGTAGACCTTCAGTTTGTGCTCGGCCAGTTCTCTCGGGACTCCCAGCATATCCGCAGGTTGCCATGCGAATACATCTCGGTTATCTTGCAGGAACCGGACGAGCGCGCTTTCCTATTTGTCATCCAGGCTGGAGCTGATGATGGCAGTCTTGTGTTCATCAGCGAACCCGAGGTTGATCCTTTTGGTTTCTTCAATCGGCCGCATAGAGGTCGCAGCTTGAGCCTCGTTCGCGGGTACCGCGAGGTCTTCTTCAGGCTTAGAGTTTGCCTGTATAGAAGAAGTTGCCGACGGTTTGGCGGTGAGGGCCGCCTGGATGGCCACTCGGAAACATTCTGTGGTGCCTTTGAAGTCAGCACGCACAGTTATGATCCCTTGTGGTCCTGGCATCTTCAGTATCATGTATGTGTAATGTGGAATGGTCATGAATTTCGCCAGTCCAGGCCTACCGATGATGGCGTTGTATCCGCAGTTGAAGTTCGCCACCTCGAACCTCAGGTACTCGGTTCTGTAGTTTTTCGAAGTCCCGAAGGTGACCGGCATGTAGATGTGGCCCAACGGATATTCTCCTTCAATCGGCACGATGCCGAAGAAGGGCGTGTCCGACTCATGGAGCTCTTTGAGGTGAACTCCCAACCCTTGGAGCGTCCGAGGGAAGGTGACGTTGATGTTGCTCCCCCCGTCCACTAATACCTTCTTTACCCTGCTCTCTCGGATCACCGGATCGACAAGGAGCGGCTATTTGCCTGGGTGATCGAAGTTTAGCCACTGATCTGCCCGAGTGAAGGTGATCGGGTTCTCCGACCATCGGTACGGAGCGGGAGCACCGATGGT
The DNA here is from genome assembly GCF_902167145.1 of Zea mays. Taxonomy (NCBI): domain Eukaryota; kingdom Viridiplantae; phylum Streptophyta; class Magnoliopsida; order Poales; family Poaceae; genus Zea; species Zea mays. The sequence goes on from NC_050097.1 coordinate 208,710,673, forward strand.
CGCCACCAGTATTTGGCGATCGTTGAGCTTTTGTTGTCTCTTGTTTTCCTGCGATCCGTGTCCGCCGAAGATGACGTTGACCTCTCTGTCGACACGTGGGAAGGCTCCTCCTCCTCCCTCCTCTTGTTGTTGGGGTTGTCGCGGTTCTCCTGGTCCTCCCCGCGGCGGAGGAGGGGGTAGAGGTTGGAAGGGTCGGCCGTGCCCGACGGAGTGCTTGAAGTCTCTGTAGTTCCGAAGGGTGTGGCGCATGTCTTTGTGGTATGGGCACTGGGCGTCGAGGATGTCGTCCAGCGTGCGTTCGCCTCCTCGAGGTCCTCCTCGGGCACGAGAGGCGGGCGGTCCGGCGGCATGGACCTCTTCGCGAGGCCTCTTCTCCCAACGCTTGTCGGGCTGTTGGTTTGTGTCGCGTCGCGGCGCTGCCGGTGCCGGCTTCGTTCCTCCGATGAGATCCCGAGCTCGCTCGTCGACGGTGATATAGAGGTCGGCTTCCCGGAACAGCTGTTCGGAGGTAGTCGTCGCCTTCTGGAGTATGGTTCGGATCCCCGGTAGAAGTCTTCGATCACAGCGGCTTCCGTGACCTCGGGGATACGATTTCTCATGGTCTGGAATCTTTTGAGGTACGACCGGAGAGTTTCGTCCCCTCGGCGCTTGATGGATTTGAGGTGCCATGGTTGCGCCGGCTTGTCGGAGAGGGACTGGAAGTTGGCGATGAAACATCGACTGAAATCACTCCAGTCGTCGATGCAGTGTCGTGGTAGGTGTCGCAGCCATTGCAGCGCATCTTGCCCGAGGACGATGGGCAAGTACGCGGTCATCACATCCTCGGTTGCCCCGGCAGCTCGGGCAGCAGTGGTGTTGACGGCCAGCCAGCCCCCCGGATCCTGCTTAGGTTCATATTTGTCAACGTTGGATACCTTGAAGTTAGGGGGCCATTGAATGGATCTGAGGTGTGGAGTAAGTGCCGAAATCCACACGTGTCCTCCTGTCATCGGGGATGATGTCTGTCCCAGGGGGGAGTGGTTGTCGTGGTGCCTCGACCGTCCCCGGGTGGTGCCGCCAGTCGAAGCCATTGCCGACTCGGTCCTGGTGGCCTGACTCCAGGATGGGATGTCGTGGTCCCTGTCGTATTCTTCCCGGCGACAGATTTCGCTCTCATGTCGTCGTTCTCGTGAAGCTTTGATGGAGCTCCGTGCGTCCCGCCGGCTGTTGATGGCATGTCGTAGATCATTCGGCGGATGTGCGAGAGGTAGAAGATGGTTGGCTGCTCGAGTGAACAATCGCCGGTAGCCCTCAGCATCGGGAGTCCGAGGGAGACCGTCGGCTATCCGAGCCAGTACTCCGCTGACTTCACTCGGCGTGTTCAAGGCTCGGGCGAAGTCGGGGTTCAGGTTGCGCCCGAAGAGGGGATTTTCTCGACGTTGCTTTGTTTCCTGTTCGGCCTATTCTTGAGCTCACCGGCGATCGCGTCGTCGGGAATTCCTCCTTTCCCGGAAGACACACTCTTCTAGGGTTTCTCCCATCTCTGAGGCCTCGTCTCGCGACACAGGCTATGCCGGGTCCCGCTCTCCGGCTTCGTGATGTCGCCGGATATTTCGGCGTCGGTTCCTTCGCCGGCGGGATTCCCGCTGAGGAGGTTCCTCTCCGGGTGCGGTCGACTCGTCGTCGGAGATGGGGGGCGACTCCCCTCTCCCGATGAAGAGGACGTCGGGGTAGAATGGTGTAGCTGTCGTGACGATCTTCTTTCTGTTCTCCTTTGAGGGCGGTGGCGCAGAAAGAACAACTTGCTTCCTCCCGATTTTATTTGTTTCTTTCTTTCTTGTGATTTGTGTCCATTCTTTCGTCGGAGAGGTAGACAGTCGAGTTTTCCGGGTTGACGGGCCTCGAGCCTCTGTCCTGCCAGAGGTGATCTTTTTTCGGAGCATTGGAGGTTGCGCCTTTTCCTGCTTTTCCCCGATTTTCCCGGAGATTTTTGAGGAAGATCTTCTCTCCGTCGGGTCCACAATGCGATGCAGAGTTCCCTCCTCGTCCGCTATAGATGAGATGGTTCTGAAGCAGAATGTGGACCCAGGGCGGAAGACGATCTTGTGCAGGAAGGTGACGGCCATTAAGTTAGCTTGGATCGACGACACACCCCCTACCTGGCGTGCCAGCTGTCGGTGTTTTGGGTCCGACCGCACACCCGGGGTTACCCCTCAAGGTGCTTTTTAGAAGTAGGACAGTGTTATCGACTGTAGCTCAATGGTTCGTGCCGGTTGCACGAGAAATAGTAGACAATGGTTTACAGGTTTGGGCCGCTTTGAAATGCGTAACACCCTACGTCCTGGCGAGAGTGTTGTATACGGTGGGTTACAAGGTAGTTCTCTGGTGCGAGGAACGCAGAGAGTTGGGGTGGATGGTTGAGTAGTGAGTTCGATCTGTTCTGAAGGGGTGCCCCCTAGGCCTTATATATTCGACCGTGGGGCAATACATGCAGATATGATAATCACGTGCACCTGAGAAATAGTGAACCGATTGAGTCTATCTTCCTATAGTTCCGCCGACCCATCCTTGCTCGGTTCCGTTGTACGGGCCTCCAGCGCGGGAAGGTCGGGTCTCTGTTATGATTACTCGCTCGAAATCATTGGGCCGTCTGGGCTTGCTCCGATCCAGCCTTATGTCGATCTGCTTCACTGGTCGTTCCTCCCTAGGCCCACAAAGGTATGACCTTACGATTTATTGGGCCCTTGGGCCTTTCGTGAGGTCTTTTATCCTTCCAGTGGACCCAGGGGATATCTGTCCCCCACAGGAGCCCAAGCAACATTCCAAGTCATCTAGTTGACATATTCAAGCCCTCCCAACCACATATATTCATTGATCCATCCTATACACAAGATTTAGACCACTACAACCCACACAAGTGCCACAAAAGTGAGAGCAAGCAAAAGAAAACCTCTCGTGTGATTTAGCTCTAGTGCCTTGTGAGTTTCATTGAGAGTTAGTGTGTGCTACATCTTTGTGTTCATTTGCGCGTGGAGTTTTGACTCCCATTGAACTTCCTCCAAAGTTTTGGAGGCTTGTAAAGCTAGCAAGAGACACCAAAGTGTGTGGTGGTCCTTGCGGGGTCTTAAGTGATCCTTGAGAAGAAGAAGAGCCCGCCGGTCTTGCGCGATCGGTGGAGAGAGGGAAAGGGTTGAAAGAGACCCATCCTTAATGGACTCCTCAACAGGAATTAGGCCTTCAAGGGTCGAACCTCGGTAAAACAATTCACCCGTGTCTCGTGTGCTTATTGATTGTGATTTGTTTGTTCTTTCCCTTTCTAAGTTTTTCTTGCACTATTCGTTGCTAATATTATTTGGTGTTGCTTTAAGTTAAATTCTCATTTAGTGAAGCAACACATTGCAAGAAAGAACTTGCGTCATTGCTCTTCTTATCTAAGACCCTTTGCTTTATTCTCATAGACCTATTAGTTGTATTGTTTTCTGCATTATTTGAAAGCAATACTCTTTACAAGCAAGGACTTAGTTTTTATACTTCGATAATTGTATATCTTGTTCTAACCACTAATCAAGGGATCTAGTTGGGGATAAAGTTTTAATTTTTAGGTTTTGCCTATTCACCCCCCTCTAGGCGACTTTCAATTGGTATCAGAGCTAGGCACTTCATATTGAGTCTAACAACTCGAAGTGATGGCTCGTAGAAGATCCAAAAGAACAAGAAGACAACTCCGAAGGAGAACAAGGAGGTAACTCTTGAGATATTACTTTCCGATTGTTCTAATTATGATTCTTGGTCTACTAGGGTGATAAATGCTTTTAGAACTGTAGATCCATAATTAGAATAAATTATAGACAAGAGTATCATGCCCTCCAATTATGATAGAAAGAATATTTCCGAGGAAGATCAAAGATGTTTAAGCTTAAATTATCTTGCCTTTGACATCTTAGGTAATTCTCTTAGCAAAGAAGATTATCATGCCTTCATAATTAATTATAATGAATCTATTCATGATGCGCATGATATTTGGACTAGAATTAAAAGCAAATTTGATGAGTCCAAACATGATAGTTCATTTTGTGCTTCTACTTCCTTTGGTATTTGTGAAACTAACCCTTTGAAGGAAGAAGAAGAAAATGAACGATGGAGACCAAACGATGAATCCACCTCTCCAAAAGGTTTGTCTTCCCATTTCGATTCCCACATATGTTGTGTGGCTAATGAAAATGATAGTGGAAGCACAAATGAGGATGAGGAGGAAGAAAGAAGCTTCTTGCAACTCTACACTCGCCTAAGCCAAGAAGATAAGGCGGTCATGCTCAAACTTCTAAAAAGAGCGAGAGAGCAAAGCGAAGCTCGTCAAAGGCTAGAAGATATTCTCTCCATAAAAATGCTAAGCTTTGACGAGTTGACTAAAGAACATGAGGAGCTAAAGTGCTTTCATGTTGATTTGGTCCAAAGGTATGAAACTATTTCAATTGAGCAAGATAACTCTTTACATTGTATCGCTCAATTAGTAAATAAGAATGCCTTGCTTAAGGACCAAGTAGAAAAGCTAAAAGATGAAAATCTAGCTTTTCAAGAAAAATATGATATGCTCCTATGTTCTCATGAAAATCTTATAGATGATCATATCATATTAAATATTGCTCATGAGGTTGTGATAGAAAACTTAAAATCCCAACAACCTCACTCATGCACATGTATTCAAATTGAAACTACATTACCTTGTGCTAATGCTTGTTGTCCGTCGACAAGCAAATCTTCCTTTTAGCTAGAATTTGCAGGAACAAATGATGATACATATCAAAAGCTCAAAGAAGAAAATGAGAGGCTAAAAATGAGCTTGACACAACTAAAAGGGAAGTGCATTGCTCAACCTTCTCAAGATAACCGTGATCACATGGTGAAGAAGCTTGAGACGGGTACAACCGTAGCATGCACTAAATCCCTTGAAGAAAACGTCAAGGACTTGAGGATTGCCAAGAGGAAGGAACAAAAGAAGAAAATCAATACCTCTTCCAAAAGCCTCAACCACGCCTCCATAAAAGGTAACATCCAAGGTAATAATCAAGTCACACTTCACACTAAGAAAAGTAAGAAGTGTAGTGAATGCTTTGAAAAGGGGCACTCGATTAGGTCATGTCCCTATATTAAAAATGACTTGATTATTAACAAGGATGATAAACTTTGTTTTAAATGCTCAAAGAAGGGACACTTAATTAGATCTTGTCCCTATTTAAAACAAAAAGGCATTATGTTAGAAAAGAAAATATTCACTAACCATGTAGCAAGCAAGAAACAAGGAAAGAAGAAATCTTCAAGACTTGAAGATCGCCTATGCTACATATGCCAAAAGAAGGGACATCAATGCAAGGATTGTCTCATTGGTAACAATCCCTCTCCTAGCTTGTCAATTAATTATCATATAACTAGGCAACCCAAAATTGCAACTTGTGCTAGAAAGGTAATGAGTTTACCTAGTGCTAACACAAAAGAACTTTTGGGTTCCTAGATCTTTGTTGACTAACCGTGATGGACCCATCAAGCGATGGGTACCAAAATATGCTTGACAAGCTTTGCAGGAGAAGGAGATGATATGAAGCCTTGGGGTGCTTGAGAAAGTTAATTCAATTTAACTCAAGCTATCAATCTTCAATGATCCATATATCCAAGATTGACCAAAAGTTATTTCAAATTGTTATGTCTAATACTCATATCATCTCGGGGAAGATATTGATGTTGTAGGAAATAATGAATTACCTTGTGCGGAAAAATCAAGGCCTACAACATGGAGGAAAACCGTAGGATGGTAACACTTGTGTTTTTAAGTGCAAGTATCTTAAATTATGATTTCTCATGTGTCTTGTGTAGTCGCATAGAAAAAGAAGCACTTCAAATGTCTTTAAATTTATATTACCATTCTTTGAAGAATTTCCTCTCATATGGTAGATTGCATACTCATCATTTCCATACTATGGCAATCTACATGCTTTAAATTGTTGCAAGTATCTCATGGCATGTTTCTCTTTAGTCATTCTATTATTGCCATGATTCTAGATATAGAGAGATATTTCAAGCTCTTAAAAGGATAAGGTGTCATGTAAGGAAGTCAAATCCTTATGACACTTATAAAAGGAAAACTCTCTCTATAACTAGAATAGTGAGACTAATGATTTTATTTAAGTAACCCAAGTAGTCTCACTTGTAGAGAATAAGTTTCTCTTTGGAAATGTGTAATCTAACATGAAAAGAAAATTCAATCCAATGATTTATGATGTGTTTCTACTTGCTTAAATTGGATTTGATTCTTTCACATTTATCGCTTTCCATATCAGGAATTAGATTTATTCCTATAATCTTAAGGGATTATTTATGCTTGTTTTATGAGTTAAAATTGAGCATAACATCATCTATAGGATAATCTAGTTCATGCTATGAAGTTTCCATGTTTTAGTAATCCATCTTTTCATTCCTTATAAAAAATGATTACAAAAATGGAAACTAGTGCTTGTGTTACTAACGACGTATCTCTTGAGTTTACTCATGAATATCTACAAAAGAGAAAGTGCACAAGCCTCAAGGGTTGCTCTTCACCCAAAGGAAGAAAGGTAAAAGCAAAGATTCTTTATTGGACTTAATTTTTGCTAGGTGTGCATTCAATCTCATTCTCATAAATGCACTAGTCCATTAGAATCTATTTCATGCCTTTGCTATACATATTCTCATATATTTACTTCCAAGTAATGATTAATAAACTCAATATGAAGAAGTAAATTTCCTATGATTGATCAAAATGCTTAAAGGATGCATATTGTTGTGCTCAAACGTTAAGGAATTTACTTCATGTATATGTGAAATATGGATGATGAATTGTGTTTATTTCCTATCTAAAGAAATCATCCTTCATTATATACTCCCTTGTGTTATTAACATCTTTCTTGAGTATTTTCAATAAGTTTGGAAGGAAAAAGAAGTCACTGCAAAGGGAGGACTCTCAAATGAAAGAGGACATCAAGAACAACACCACCTACTTCTACAAAATAATCAATGGTGTGGTTGTGAGTATTCTAAATCCTTTTCATTGAGAGAATGTCATGAATAAGGTGTTTATTGCAAATCTTATAAGCCTTGATCAAGATGTATAATGCTTCTCCCTACACATCTCTAAAATAAATGCATCTATTCATCTCATTCAAATTCTTGATGCATATCTCTAGGGGGAGTCTATTTCTATATCTTGATTATGTGAGACTATCGCTTTTTCTTAGTAATCTCATATAGTCTCTTGCATGAGAATAAGTTTCTCATGATGTATGCTACTACATATCAATCCATCTTGTTAGAATAATGTCATCTTTATCAAGGATTGTAGCTTTCTTTGCTAAAGTAGCATATCTACTGGATTCTCCTATCTTGTCGAATACATATGTTGTTCTTTTGATAACACCTGTTATTTGTTTGATCATTGAATAACTTCAATTAACTCTTATGTTTCTTAGTGCCTTATATACTATCAATCAATATCTTTTGATATGCACTAAGTTAAAAGGAGAAATCATGGTACATTTATGCAATTTGTGATCCATTTGCCATATGCTAACAATAACTTTGAAAAGGATCACTAGTTGTAGAACTCTCTATTGTGCAAAATATTTCCATACATTGTATTGAATATAGGTCTTAAGCAGCTAAGACTAAAGGACAAAGCACAATGAAGAGAGCGTCTCTATGAGAAGGTACAAAACGGTAAAACTACTTCCATTCATTTAAACTTGTACCTAAATCTTCCTTTTCTATACTTTCTTTGCATATCTTGTATAAAAGGAAGAGAAAGCATGTCCATGCATTATCACTGCTTCATACCCAGTTTAACCTCTTAAAATTTCATTCCTGCATTAATGCATCCTTGTTTAAACTAAATGAAGTGATTTAATTGTCAAAGAGCTTAAAGCTTAACCTTGTAACAAAGATAAGCTACCTTTATTCCAAAGGTGGATGGTCCTTAAGCCTCTTTGAAATCCTTAAGGGTAAAAGCTTAAGATGTTTTAACATGCTTTCATAAGTGCATAAACTGTCATGAGCATCACACTTATACTATGACACAATGCACTTCACGTTCTGTATGATATAGATATGTTCTCATTAACCTAATTATGTGCAATTGGCATTTAAGGCCAAAATATGTATTCCTCTCCATGCACATATTTAGGGGGAGCAATCTATGTTATATAGAACTATGATTATGCTTAATTTGATATATCCTTTGATCATATCTCTTTTATGTCTATGACTAATATGTTTTCAAGTTACATTCTCAAGCTTAGTCATAGAATTGAAAGGGAAATGGAGTATTCGGCAAAGAAGGCGCTTCCACTCTACTCCATCGATATTTGCCGGTATTCCGCATCATTCTCCACTTTGGTATAATCTTCAATCATATTTGTTTGCCATTGGGAGAAAGTAAAAAGGGCTTATATCTCATTGACAAGTATCCGTTTTTGGCGATTCATGCCAAAGGGGGAGAAAGTATGAGCCCAAAGCAAAAGGACCGCACCACCACCAAATTTAAAAATGGAGTTTTCAATTTGATATCCTTTTGTGTTCAAAAGGGGGAGAAAGTAGTATCTTCAAAAATTGCAAAACCCTCTTGAAATCTAAGAGGAGAATTTATTTAGGGGAAGTTTTGTTTTAGTCAAAGGAAAAGCATTTGAGACAGGGGAGAAAATTTCAAATCTTGAAAAATGCTTTCTTCAATCTTATTCATGTACCTTTGACTAATTGCAAAAGATTTTTGAAAAGAATTTTACAAAGAATTTGCAAAACAAAACTAGTGGTGCAAGCGAGGTCCAAAATTTTAAATAAGAAGAAAAACATCCATGCATATCTAGTAAAAATAATATATTGGTTTAACTCCAAGCAACCTTTGCACTTACTTTATGCAATCTAATTCAATTCTGCACTTACATATTTGCTTTGGTTTGTGTTGGCATCAATCACCAAAAAGGGGGAGATTGAAAGGGAAATAGGGTCTAACCTTTTCCTAAATGATTTTGGTGATTGAATTACCCAACACAAATAATTGGACTAACTAGTTTGCTCTAGAATATGTGTTCTACAGGTGCCAAAGGTTCAACTCAAAACCAATACATAGATTAAAAAGGGTTCAAGAAGAAAGGAGCAAAGGAAACCGAAGTGCTCCCTGGTCTGGCGCACCGGACTGTCCGATGTGCCACCGGACAGTGTCCGGTGCACCAGGGAAGATCGACTTCAAACTCTTCACCTTCGGGTTTTCCAGGCGCACCTCCACTATAATTCACCGGACTGTCCGGTGTGCCACCGGACTGTCCGGTGCGCCAACGGAGCAACGGTCATCTGTGCGCAATGGTCGACTCTGACAGTGAACAATGTAGAACTGTACACGCGGCAGAAGTTAGAGCAGAAGGTCAGAAGGGCACCAGACTGTCCGGTGTCGCACCAGACTGTCCGGTGCCACATGAGGACAAAGCCTCCAATGGTCGACCAGCTCTAAGCCCTAATGGGAGGATGACGTGGCGGCACACCGGACGCTGTCCAGTGGCGCACCAGACTGTCCGGTGTGCCCATCGCCAGCAGCCTTCTCCAATGGCTACAATTTGGTTGGTGGCTATAAATACCACCCCAACCGGCCACTTCAAGGGGTGGGAGCCCAAGCAACATTCTAAGTCATCTAGTTGACATATTCAAGCCCTCCCAACCACATATATTCATTGATCCATCCTATACACAAGATTTAGACCACTACAACCCACACAAGTGCCACAAAAGTGAGAGCAAGCAAAAGAAAGCCTCTCGTGTGATTTAGCACTAGTGCCTTGTGAGTTTCATTGAGAGTTAGTGTGTGCTACATCTTTGTGTTCAATTGCGCGTGGAGTTTTGACTCCCATTGAACTTCCTCCAAAGTTTTGGAGGCTTGTAAAGCTAGCAAGAGACACCAAAGTGTGTGGTGGTCCTTGCGGGGTCTTAAGTGATCCTTGAGAAGAAGAAGAGCCTGCCGGTCTTGCGCGATCGGTGGAGAGAGGGAAAGGGTTGAAAGAGTCCCGTCCTTAGTGGACTCCTCAATGGGGACTAGGCCTTCGAGGGCCGAACCTCGGTAAAACAAATCACCCGTGTCTCGTGTGCTTATTGCTTGTGATTTGTTTGTTCTTTCCCTTTCTAAGTTTTTCTTGCACTATTCGTTGCTAATATTATTTGGTGTTGCTTTAAGTTAAATTCTCATTTAGTGAAGCAACACATTGCAAGAAAGAACTTGCGTCATTGCTCTTCTTATCTAAGCCCCTTTGCTTTATTCTCATAGACCTATTAGTTGTATTGTTTTCCGCATTATTTGAAAGCAATACTCTTTACAAGCAAGGACTTAGTTTTTATACTTTGATAATTGTATATCTTGTTCTAACCACTGATCAAGGGATCTAGTTGGGGGATAAAGTTTTAATTTTCAGGTTTCGCCTATTCACCCCCCTCTAGGCGACTTTCACTTGTCTTGTAATGTTTGTAGTAAATAGGCGTTACCAGACATTACCTGTTTTACTTTATAAGGACCCTCCCAGCTTGGTGACCATTTCCCAAACTTCCGGTCTTTATTCCTTAGAGGCAGGATAGTCTTCCACACCAGGTCCCCTACTTGAAATGACTTTCCTTTGACCTTCTTGTTGTAGGCCCTGGCTACCATGATCTTGTCCTTTTCTATTGCTCCCAAAGCTATCACCCTCTTGTCAGTCACCTCATCAATATTATCCATCATTGAATTATAATAATCAATGACGGTTAGATCATTTTGTCTGGCGAACCTGACCGCATTCAAACTTATTTCCACAGGCAACACTGCTTCCTGCCAATAGATAAGCTCAAAAGGAGATACTTTAGTAGCACTATGTTTAGATATTCTGTGAGCCCATAAAGCTTCGGACAAAATCTTATGCCAATGCTTAGGATTATCGCATATCTTCTTTTTTATCAAGTTAATCAATGTCCTATTACTAGACTCGGCCTGTCCATTGGCCTGAGCATAATATGGAGATGAATTAAGCAACTTAATTCTATATAATTCAGCAAATTCACGTACCTCTTTTAACATAAAAGAAGTTCCTTTATCTATAGTCAAAGTCTGGGGAATGCCAAATCTATGAATAATATGCTCAGTTATGAACTCAATTACCTCCTTGTGTGTCATGTTCTTCAGAGCAACGACTTCAGTCCATTTGGTAAAGTAGTCAGTGGCAACTAACACAAACTGATGCCCCTTTGATGATGAAGGATGAATTTCTCCTATAAAGTCTAATCCCCATCCTCTGAAAGGCCAAGGTTTGATGATAGGATGTAATTCGGCTACAGGGACTAACTGTAGGTCGCCGAATTTTTGACACACTTGGCATCCTTTGTAGTACTTGAAACAATTAGCTATCATGTTAGGCCAATAAAAACGAGACCTTCGCAACAACCACTTCATCTTTGGAGCCGATTGATGGGTACCACAAATTCCTTCATGTACTTTGGCCATGGCTAATATAGCATCATTTGGGCCCAAGCACTTAAGCAGGACATCATTGACTGTTCGGCGGTAGAGTTCATCATTCATCAAAACATACTTGAAAGCTGTACGCCGAATGTTCTTATCTGTCCTAATATTGGGATTTCGTAAATAATTAGTTATGGGCGTCCTCCAGTCACTTGCATCGGCTTCATTATCAGCCAAATCAATTAGGAGAACTTTCCTGGTAACCCAGGATAGTCTGGAGTCCCTACTCGGACGGTCCGCGACCTGGGGATATGGCCCTGCACCGGTTATCAGATTTTCAGTATTGTGAAATCTCCCTCGCTTTATTCGATAACCTGATGCATCTTGTGCCAAATTGTTAGCTCTATAATTCTCAACTCTAGAGATATGTCGAATACTGAATTTATCAAAAGAATGAATTATGCCCCAACATTTTTTAAGGTAACTATTTAGAGTACCATCAAAACATTGATATTCTTCTAACACCTATTGGACGACCAACTGAGAATCACCAAATGCCTTCACATGTTTTACTCCCATACAATTTAGAAGTTCCAAGCCGAACAAAAGGGCCTCATATTCGGCTTGATTGTTAGTGCAATAAGTTTTCAATCGGCTAGAGAAGTCGAAGGAGACACCACTTGGTGAAACAAGTACGATGCCAATTCTTTGCCCTTCATTGCAAACCGATCCATCAAAATATAAAGTCTAAGGAGTAATAGTGAGGTATGACATGTCTAGTTTATGAGTATCATTAATCCGATGTTCTACAATAAAATCCGCTACGACCTGGCCTCTCATAGATTTCAATGGCTCATAGGCCAAGTCATATTCTATGAGTGCATAAGCCCACTTACCAACTCTACCACTCATAATTGGGTTATGCAACATGTATTTGATCACATCGGCTTGACCAGAAATAGAGCAATGACTATACAGTAAATAACATCTACACTTGGTGCATGTATAAAACAAGCATAAGCATAACTTCTCAATAAAAGTGTACCTCGTTTCAGCATCCACCAACCTCCGACTTAGATATGTCACCACATGCTCCTTTCCTTCAGTTTCTTGTGTCAGAACAGTCTCAATGACCTTATCTTTAGCCGCAATGTATAATCGGAATGGCACTCCTGCTCGTGGTGCTTTTAATACGGGAGCCGAAGATAAGTATTTTTTAATGTGATCAAATGCTTCCTGCTGCTCTGCCCCCCAAGCGAATTCGGCATCATTCTTAAGCCGAAGGATAGGGGTGAAGGCATCAATCTTCTCGGCTAGGTTAGAAATAAACCTTCATAAATAATTCACCTTGCCGAGAAACTTCTGCACTTCGACCATACAGGTCGAAGATCCCACATTCCGAATAGACTTGATTCGGTTAGGGTCTATCTCTATACCATGTTCATGGATGACAAATCCTAAAAACTTACCAGCCGACACTCCAAAAGCACATTTACATGGGTTCATTTTCAAACCATACTGACACATCTTATCAAAGGCTTTGCGCAAATCAGCTAAATGAGAACTAAACTCAGCCTATTTTACTACAATATCATCAATGTAGACTTTCACAGTGTTTCCCAACAACTCGTGAAAGATCAAATTCATAGCCCTCTGATAAGTAGCACCGGTATTTTTTAGACCAAATGTCATGACAACCCACTCAAATAAACCAATGAAGCCTAGACATATAAAGGTCATTTTAGACGCATCCTCTTCGGCCATAAAAATCTGATTATATCCGGCATTACCATCAAGAAAGCTAATAATCCTATTTCTTGATGCATTATTGATTAATGTGTCAACTATGGGCATGGGATACTCATCTTTAGGAGTCTCTCTATTTAAATTGCGAAAATCAATGCATACTCTAAGCTTACCTGACTCCTTCTTCCCGACCGGCACAATATTGGAGACCCACTCTATGTATCTGCAAGGTCTAATAAAATTAGCTTCTAGCTGCCGGTGGATTTCGTCCTTTATTCGTGGGAGAAGATCGGGACGAAATGTTCTAGCTCTCTGCTTGAAAGGTTTGAAACCGAACTTAATGGGTAGCCGATGCTCTATGATCTCTCTGCTTAATCCCGGCATCTCAGTGTAATTCCAAGCAAAGCAATCTGAATATTCCTTCAATAGACCGATCATCTCATTTCTAGGATCGGTCTCCAGGGTCTTGTTTACAAAAGTTGGCCTTAGAGTTTTATCATCTCCTATGTCGATCTCCTCCAAAGGATCGGCCGATGTAAACCCCTGCCCTAGTTTATCGAGATCTCTGAATTCCTCTATCATGTCTCCCACAGAGGAATCAGATGATCTTTGTGTGATGGCGGACTCTCCGGTCTCGGGGGCTGGATCATCCGTAATATTGTCTTTACGTTGTGGTAGATGTTCGGTCTTAAAGTCCGAACTGTTTTGTGAAAGAATAGACCATCCAGCCTTAGAAGCCGAACTGTCCGTGACCAAGGACTCATGAATTTTGTGTGTACTCATCATTTAAACTTTATTTAGGATTTAGCTGATTCTCCATCGGCTCTAGCATTATAGGAATGAAACCCTTCTTATCTATACTTATGAACTGGTAATCAGAAAAATTTACTCCTGTGAGACATGTAGCAGTCTCATAAGTCCGGAGTACAGGGGCATCGGCCACAGCGATACATGCCGATACATCAGCATGTACTTGTTCTATATCATCGCCTACCCATTGTATTAACATTTGATGTAATGTAGAAGGTATACATTGGTTGGCATGTGTAACACCCCAGGCTTTAAGGGACAAAGCCGGGTGCATCTCATACATGCGCCAAAGAAGACAACATATATAATAACAGAGTGTATAGAGATAAATGTCACAATAATCAGAGTATTTAATACATAGCGGAAGACTTACAAAAATAAAAGATAAATATAACAGGATTTAAACTCCATCCTTGGCGCTAGAAAGTCAACTGGGAGACGCCACCTAGATCGAATCGAACTCCTCGATATGCGGCTCCTCTTGAACCACCTGTACTTCTCCTGTGGGGGTGTGAGACAGCAAGGGTGAGCTCACACATGTTCATCACTCAACAAGTTGTGGGGAATAATATGCATGAACTCACCAAAGGTGGGAGCACATGTGAAGTGTAAGGCTAATCAACAATATAAAGGTTGAAGCTGAGCATTGCTTTTATAAGTTGGTCAAAAATTTATTAGCAGTTACTAAATGTAAGTGAATACCAAACCATAATAAATAACAGAACAAAATTAATAAATAATCCCATGCAAATGTGTATGACAAATTGAATTTAGGTTCCATAAATTAATCATGTGAGGGTCCGAGCTGCTCATGACCGTGAGCACGACTAGTATACCAGTATTACACTCTGCAGAGGTTGCGCATCTTTACCCACAAGCCGTGTTACCCATCTGCCAATGGGCCATGAATCCCATTCACCTCTACCAAGGAAGCAAGGCAGGGTAACACTACGATGCCTTTACAAAGTTCCACTAGCTTCAGAAAAACACGCTACAGTTTATAGGAAGCTCCAGTGCAGGAATCCCTCGTCTGACCGCCATCGCAGCAAAATCAACCCAAGGACCTCCCTACACTGACCACTCCCCTACTGCCCTTGTCCCTTTCAGGTAAGCTAGTCATCCACTAGCTTTCCTAATTGAAAGTCGCCTAGAGGGGGTGAATAGGCGAAATCTGAATTTTATAAACTTTAAGCACAACTACAAGGTAGGGTTAGCGTTAGAAATATAATCGAGTCCAAAAGAGATGGCGAAAACAAATCAACCAAAGAAATAGAGCGGATGGCACTGTGATTTGTTTTACCGAGGTTCAGTTCTTGCAAACCTACTCCCCGTTGAGGTGGTCACAAAGACCGGGTCTCTTTCAACCCTTTCCCTCTCTCAAACGGTCACCTAGACCGAGTGAGCTTCTCTTCTCAATCAAACGGGACACTAAGTCCCCACAAGGACCACCACACAATTGGTGTCTCTTGCTTTGATTACAATGATCTTGGGAACAAGAAAGAAGGAAGAAGAAAAGCAATCCAAGCGCAAGAGCTCAAATGAACACGGCAAAACTCTCTCTTCTAGTCACTATTGCTTTGAGTGGAATTGGGACTTGGAGAGATTTTGATTCACTATAATTGTGTCTTGAATTGAATGCTATAGCTCTTGTATTGAATGTGTTGGCTGAAAACTTGGATGCCTTGAAGTGTGGTGGTTGGGGGGTATTTATAGCCCCAACCACCAAAGTGGCCGTTGGGGATGGCTGCTGTCGTATGGCGCACCGGACGGTCCAGTGCGCCACTAGACACTGTCTGGTGCGCCAGCCACGTCACCCAACCGTTAGGGTTCGACCGTTGGAGCTCTGACATGTGGGGCCACCGGACAGTCCGGTGGTGCACCGGACAGTCACTGTTCACAGTCCGGTGCGCCTTCTGACGCCTGCTCTGACTTCTGCGCGCGCAGGCGCGCACTGTAGCGTTTTACTGTTCCTTTGCAGACGACCGTTGGCGCTAGTAGTCGTTGCTCCCACTGGCACACCGGACAGTCTGGTGAATTATAGCGGAGCGGCTCCCCGAAAACCCGAAGCTGGCAAGTTCAGAGTGGATTCACCCTGGTGCACCGGACACTGTCCGGTGGCACACCGGACAGTCCGGTGTGCCAGACCAGGGCAGCCTTCGGTTGTCTTTTGCTCTTTTTATTTGAACCCTTTCTTGGACTTTGTATTGGTTTGTGTTGAACCTTTGGCACCTGTAGAACTCATAATCTAGAGCAAACTAGTTAGTCCAATTGTTTATGTTGGGCAATTCAACCACCAAAATTCATTTAGGAAAAGGTTTGACCTTATTTCCCTTTCAATCTCCCCCTTTTTGGTGATTGATGCCAACACAAACCAAAGCAAATATAGAAGTGCGGAATTGAACTAGTTTGCATAAGGTAAGTGCAAAGGTTGCTTGGAATGAAACCAATATTTATTTCTACTAGATATGCATGGATGGTTTTCTTCTTATTTAAAATTTTGGACCACGCTTGCACCACAAGTTTTGTTTTTGCAAATCTTTTGGAAATTCTTTTCAAAACTTTCTGCAAATAGTCAAAGGTAGAAAAACTTTTTGCAAATAGTCAAAGGTGTATGAATAAGATTGAAAGAAGCACTTTCAAGATTTAAAATTTTCTCCCCCTGTTTCAAATGCTTTTCCTTTGACTTAAACAAAACTCCCCCTCAATGAAAATCTCCTCTTAGTGTTCAAGAGGGTTTTACGAATTTTTGAAGATACTAGTACTTTCTTGAAAGTCGCCTGGAGGGGGGGTGAATAGGCAAAACCTGAAAATTAAAACTTTATCCCCCAACTAGATCCCTTGATTAGTGCTTAGAACAAGATATACAAATATCGGAGTATAAAAACTAAGTTCTTGCTTGTAAAGAGTATTGCTTTTAAATAATGCGGAAGAGATAAATCAATACTACTAACAAGTCTATGAGAATAAAGCAAGAAGGCTTAGATAAGAAGAGTAATGGCACGAGTTCTTTCTTGCAATGTGTTGCCCCACTAAATGAGAAGTTAACTTAAAGCAACACCAAATAAGATTAGCCAAGAATAAAGCAAGAAAGACTTAGAGTGAGGGAAAACAAACAAATCACAAGCAATAAACTCAATGGACACGGGTGATTTGTTTTACCGAGGTTTGGCCCTCGAAGGCCTAGTCCCCGTTGAGGAGTCCACTAAGGACGGGTCTTTTTCAACCCTTTCCCTCTCTCTCCACCGATCACACAAGGATCGGCGAGCTCTTCTTCTTCTCAAGGATCACTCTCGATCCCGCAAGGACCACCACACACTTTGGTGTCTCTCGCTAGCTTTTACAAGCCTCCAAAACTTTGGAGGAAGTTCAATGGGAGTCAAAACTCCACGCACAAATGAACACAACGATGTAGCACTCACTATCTCTCAATGAATCTCACAAGGCACTAGGGCTAAACTCAATTGAGTAGCTCTCAATTGCTTGCTCTCTCTTTTGTGGCACTTGTGTGGGATGTAGTGGTCTAAATCTTGTGTATAGGATGGATCAATGAATATATGTGGTTGGGAGAGCTTGAGTATGTCAACTAGATGACTTGGAATGTTGATTGGACTCCCACACCTTGAAGTGGCCGGTTGGGGTGGTATTTATAGCCACCAAACACAATATGGCCATTGGAGAAGCTTGCTGGCGATGGGCGCACTGGACAGTGTCCGGTGCGCCACCAGACAGTGTCCAGTGAGCCGCCATGTCAGCCTGTTCGTCAGGGTTGGAGCTGGTCGACCGTTGGAGGCTTTGTCCTCATGTGGCACCAGATAGTCCGGTGGCACACCGGACAGTCCGGTGCCCCTCTGACTCGCTGCTCTGACATCTGAATTCTACTGTTCACTTTGCAGAGTCAACCGTTGTGTGCAGTTAGTCGTTGCTCCGCTGTTGCATCGGACAGTCCGGTGGCGCACCGGACAGTCCGGTGAATTATAGCGGAGGTGCGCCTGGAAAACCCGAAGGTGAAGAGTTGAAGTCGATCTTCCCTGGTGCACCGGACACTGTCCGGTGGTGCACCGGACACTGTCCCGTGGCACACCGGACAGTCCGGTGCGCCAGACCAGGGAGCACTTCGGTTTCCTTTGCTCCTTTCTTCTTGAACCGTTTCTTGGTCTTTTTATTGGCTTATTGTGAACCTTTGGCACCTGTAGAACTTATAAACTAGAGCAAACTAGTTAGTCCAAATATTTGTGTTGCGCAATTCAACCACCAAAATCAATTTAGGAAATAGGTGTAAGCCTAATTCCCTTTCATTTCTCCCCCCTTTTTTGAACACAATAAGATACCAATTTGAAAAACTTCATTTTTAAAATTCGGTGGTGGTGCGGTCCTTTTGCTTTATGCTAATACTTTCTCCCCCTTTGGCATGAATCGCCAAAAACGGATACTTGTGAGTGAAATATAAGCCTTTTACTTTCTCCCAATGGTAAACAATTAAATATGAGTGAAGATTATACTGAAGTGGAGAACAATGCGGAATACCGGCAAAGAGTAGATAATACCGATGGAGTTGAGTGGAAGCGTTGTCTTTGCCGAATACTCCATTTTCCTTTTAATTCTATGACTAAGCATAAGATTGCACTTGAAAACACATTAGTCATAGTCAGAAAAGAGATACGATCAAAGGTATATAAATGAGCTATGTGTGCAAAGAATCAATCAAAATTCCTAGAATCAAGAATATTTAGCTCATTCCTAAGTTTGGTAAAGGTTTTCTCATCTAATGGTTTGGTAAAGATATCGGTCAATTGATCTTTGGTGTTAATATAGGCTATCTCGATATCCCCCCTTTGTTGGTGATCTCTCAAAAAGTGATACCGAATGGCTATGTGCTTAGTGCGGCTGTGTTCAACGAGATTATCCGCCATGCGGATTGCACTCTCATTATCACATAGGAGAGGGATTTTGCTAAATTTGTAGCCATAGTCCCTAAGGGTTTGCCTCATCCAAAGCAATTGCGCGCAACAATGGCCTACGGCAATATACTCGGCTTCGACGGTAGAAAGAGCTACTGAGTTTTGTTTCTTTGAAGCCCAAGACACCAGGGATCTCCCCAGAAACTGATAAGTCCCTGATGTGCTCTTCCTATCAATTTTACACCCTGCCCAATCAGCATCGGAATATCCTAATAAATCAAAAGAGGATCCCTTAGGGTACCAAAGGCCAAACTTAGGTGTATGAACTAGATATCTCAAGATTCTCTTTACGGCCCTAAGGTGAATTTCCTTAGGATCGGCTTGGAACCTTGCACACATGCATACAGAAAGCATAATATCCGGTCGAGATGCACATAAATAGAGTAAAGATCCTATCATCGACCGGTATACCTTTTGATCTACGGATTTACCTCCCATGTCGAGGTCGAGATGTCCATTTGATAAAGCTTAAAGCCATGGTAAGTAGCATAGGCAAGTAATATACGAATTGACTCAAGCCTAGCTATGGGTGCATAGGTTTCACCAAAATCCAAACCTTCGACTTGTGAATATCCCTTGGCCACAAGTCGTGCTTTGTTCCTTGTCACCACACCATGCTCATCTTGCTTGTTGCGAAAGACCCACTTGGTTCCTACAACATTTTGGTTAGGACGTGGAACTAAATGTCATACCTCATTCCTCGTGAAGTTGTTGAGCTCCTCTTGCATCGCCAACACCCAATCCGAATCTTTAAGTGCGTCCTCTACCCTGTGTGGCTCAATAGAGGAGACAAAAGAGTAATGTTCACAAAAATGAGCGACTCGAGATCGAGTAGTTACCCCCTTGTGAATATCGCCGAGGATGGTGTTCACGGGGTGATCTCTTTGAATCGCCTGGTGGACTCTTGGGTGTGGCGGTCTTTAATCTTGTTCATCTTCCTTGTCTTGATCATGGGCATCTCCCCCTTGATCAATGTCCTCCTCTTGAGGTTGCTCATCTTCTTGATCTTCATTTTCATCATCCTGAGCTTGATCCTTATCTTGAGTTGGTGGAGATGCTTGCATGGAGGAAGATGGTTGATCTTGTGCTTGTGGAGGCTCTTCGGATTTTTTAGGACACACATCCCCAATGGACATGTTCCTTAGCACGACGCATAGAGCCTCTTCATCATCTAACTCATCAAGATCAACTTGCTCTACTTGAGAGCCGTTAGTCTCATCAAACACAACGTCACAAGAAACTTCAACTAGTCCAGTGGACTTGTTAAAGACTCTATATGCCCTTGTGTTTGAATCATAACCAAGTAAAAAGCCTTCTACAGCCTTAGGAGCAAATTTAGATTTTCTACCTCTTTTAACAAGAATAAAATATTTGCTACCAAAGACTCTAAAATATGAAACATTGGGCTTTTTACCGGTGAGGAGTTCATATGATGTCTTCTTGAGGATTCGGTGTAGATATAACCGGTTGATGGCGTAGCAAGCGGTGTTGACTACCTCGGCCCAAAACCGATCCAAAGTCTTGTACTCATCAAGCATGGTCCTCGCCATGTCAAGTAGAGTTCTATTCTTCCTCTCCACTACACCATTTTGTTGTGGCATGTAGGGAGAAGAGAACTCCTCATGCTTGATGCCCTCCTCCTCAAGAAAGCCTTCAATTTGAGAGTTCTTGAACTCCGTTCTGTTATCGCTTCTTATTTTCTTGATCCTTAAGCCAAACTCATTTTGAGCCCGTCTCAAGAATCCTTTCAAAGTCTCTTGGGTTTGAGATTTATCTTGTAAAAAGAATACCCAAGTGAAGCAAGAATAATCATCCACAATAACTAGACAGTACTTACTCCCACTGATGCTTATGTAAGCTATCGGGCCAAATAGGTCCATGTGGAGTAGCTCAAGTGGCTTGTCAGTCGTCATGATGTTCTTGTGTGGATGATGAACACCAACTTGCTTTCCTGCTTGGCATGCGCTACAAATCCTGTCTTTCTCAAAATGAACATTGGTTAGTCCCAAAATGTGCTCTCCCTTTAGAAGCTTGTGAAGATTCTTCATTCCAACGTGGGCTAGTCGGCGATGCCAGAGCCAACCCATGTTAGTCTTAGAAATTAAGCAAGTGTCGAGTTCAGCTCTATTGAAATCCACTAAGTATAGCTAACCCTCTAACACTCCTTTAAAAGCCATTGAATCATCACTTCCTCTAAAGACAGTAACACCTACATCCGTAAAAAGACAGTTGTAACCCATTTTACATAATTGTGAAACTGAAAGCAGGTTATAATCTAAAGAATGTACAAGAAAAACATTGGAAATAGAATGGTCAGGTGATATAGCAATTTTACCCAATCCTTTGACCAAACCTTGATTTCCATCCCCGAATGTGATAGCTCTTTGGGGATCTTGGTTTTTCTCATAGGAGAACATTCTTTTCTCCCCAGTCATATGGTTTGTGCACCCGCTATCAATAATCCAACATGAGCCCCTGGATGCATAAACCTACAAAACAAATTTAGGCCTTGTTCTTAGGTACCCAAACGGTCTTGGGTCCTTTTACATTAGAAACAAGCACCTTGGGTACCCAAACACAAGTCTTTGACCCCTTGTGTTTGCCCCCAACATATTTGGCAACTACTTTGCCTGATTTGTTAGTAAGCACATATGAAGCATCAAATGTTTTAAATGAAATGTTATGATCATTTGAAGCTATAGGATTTTTCTTCTTAGGCATTTTAACATGTGTAGAACGCCTAGAGCTAGAAGCCTCATTCTTATAAATAAAAGCATGGTGAGAAACAGAATGAGTCTTCTTTGCATGAATTCTCCTAATCTTATCCTCAGGATAACCAGCAGGATATAAAATATAGCCCTCGTTATCCTGAGGCATGGGAGCCTTGCCCTTAACAAAATTAGACAATCTTTTAGGAGGGGCATTAAGCTTGACATTGTCTCCCTGTTGGAAGCCAATGTCATTCTTAATGCAAGGGCGTCTCCCACTATAAAGCATGCTATGAGCAAATTTAAATTTTTCATTCTCTAATTCATGCTCGGCAATTTTAGCATCTAGTTTAGCTATATGATCATTTTGTTGTTTAATCATAGCAAGGTGATCATGAATAGCATCAACATTAATATCTCTACATCTAGTGCAAATAGTAACATGCTCAACCGTAGATGTAGAGGGTTTGCAATCATTTAATTCAACAATCCTAGCATGTAAAATAGCATTCTCATCTTTAAGATTGGTAATAGCATCATTGCAAACATCTAATTCCTTAGCCTTAGCAATTAATTTTTCATTCTCACTCTTAAGGCTAGCAAGAGATTCATTCAACATGTCAATCTTAGCAATTAAACTAGCATTATCATTTCTAAGATTAACAATTGAATCATCACAAACATTTGATTTCTCAACCTTAGCAATTAATTTGGCATTTTCATTTCTAAGGCTAGAAATAGTGTCATGGCAAGTGCTAAGCTCACTAGTCAATTTTTCATTTTTCTCTACCTCCTGATCATAAGCATTTTTAACCTTAACATGCCTTTTGTTTTCCTTAATAAGAAAGTCTTCTTGGCTATCCAAGAGTTCATCCTTCTCATGAATAGCACTAATCAATTCATTCAATTTCTCTTTTTGTTGCATGTTAAGATTGGCAAAAAGAGTAAGCAAGTTATCCTCATCATCACTAGAATTATCCTCATCACTAGAAGTTGCATACTTAGTGGAGGATCTAGATTTTACCTTCTTCTTCTTGCCGTCCTTTGCCATAAGGCACTTGTGGCCGACATTGGGGAAGAGAAGACCTTTGTTGACGGCGATGTTGGTGGCGTCCTCGTCGGAGGAGGAGTCAGTGGAGCTCTCGTCGGAGTCCCACTCCCGGCAAACATGGGCATCGCCGCCCTTCTTCTTGTAATATCTCTTCTTCTCCTTCTTCTTCCCCCTCTTGTTGTTATCCCTGTCACTATCACTAGACAAAGGACATTTAGCGATAAAATGACCGGGCTTACCACATTTGTAGCAAACCTTCTTGGAGCGGGGCTTGTAATCCTTTCCCCTCCTTTGCTTGAGGATTTGGTGGAAGCTCTTGATGATGAGCGCCATTTCCTCGTTGTCGAGCTTGGAGGCATCGATGGGGATCCTACTTGGTGTAGAATCCTTCTTTTCTTCTTCCGTTGCCTTGAATGCAACGGGTTGCACCTCGGGTGTTGAGGTGGCGCCTTGCTCGATGATTTTCTTAGAGCCTTTGATCATCAATTCAAAGCTCACAAATTTTCTTATCACTTCCTCGGGAGACATTAGTTTGTATCTAGGATCACCATGAATTAATTGTACTTGGGTAGGGTTAAGAAAAACAAGTGATCATAAAATAACCTTGACCATTTCATGGTCATCCCATTTGGTGCTCCTGAGGTTGCGCACTTGATTCACCAAGGTTTTTAGCCGGTTGTACATGGCTTGCGGGTCTTCTCCTTGGTTGAGCATGAAACGACCGAGCTCCTCCTCGATCGTCTCCCTCTTGGTGATCTTGGTCACCTCATCTCCCTCGTGCGCAGTCTTGAGCACGTCCAAAATCTCTTTGGCGCTCTTCAACCCTTGCACCTTATTATACTCCTCTCGACTTAGAGAGGCGAGGAGTATAGTGGTGGCTTGGGAGTTGAAGTGTCGGATTTGGGCAACCTCGTCCGAGTCGTAGTCTTCATCCCCCAGTGATGGTACCTGCACTCCAAACTCAACAACGTCCCAAATACTAGCGTGGAGTGAGGTTAGGTGATTCCTCATTTTGTCACTCCACATGTTATAATCTTCACCCTCAAAAACGGGTGGTTTGCCTAGTGGGACGGAAAGTAAAGGAGTACGTTTTGAAATGCGAGGATAGCGTAGGGGGATCTTACTAAACTTCTTGCGCTCATGGCGCTTAGAAGTTACGGACGGTGTGTCGGAGCCGGAGGTAGATGGCGACGAAGAGTCGTTCTCATAGTAGACCACCTTCTTCATCTTCTTCTTCTTGTCGCCACTCCGATGCGACTTGTTGTGGGAGTGTGATTCTCCCTTTCCTTTGGAGCTGACTCCCTTGATGGAGCCTTCCCGTGGCTTGTAGCGGGCTTCTCAAGCTTCTCGCCGGTCATGACCTCCTTCTTGGCGTGATCTCCTGACATCACCTCGAGCGGTTAAGCTCTAATGAAGTACCGGGCTCCGATACCAATTGAAAGTCGCCTAGAGGGGGTGAATAGGCGAAATCTGAATTTTATAAACTTTAAGCACAACTACAAGCCGGGGTTAGCGTTAGAAATATAATCGAGTCCGAAAGAGAGGGCAAAAACAAATCAACCAAAGAAATAGAGCGGATGGCACGGTGATTTGTTTTACCGAGATTCGGTTCTTGCAAACCTACTCCCCGTTGAGGTGGTCACAAAGACCGGGTCTCTTTCAACCCTTTCCCTCTCTCAAACGGTCACCTAGACCGAGTGAGCTTCTCTTCTCAATCAAACGGGACACTAAGTCCCCACAAGGACCACCACACAATTGGTGTCTCTTGCTTTGATTACAATGATCTTGGGAATAAGAAAGAAGGAAGAAGAAAAGCGATCCAAGCGCAAGAGCTCAAATGAACACGGCAAAAGTCTCTCTTCTAATCACTATTGCTTTGAGTGGAATTGGGACTTGGAGAGATTTTGATTCACTGTTATTGTGTCTTGAATTGAATGCTATAGCTCTTGTATTGAATGTGTTGGCTAAAAACTTGGATGCCTTGAAGTGTGGTGGTTGGGGGTATTTATAGCCCCAACCACCAAAGTGGCCGTTGGGGATGGCTGCTACCGTATGGCGCACCGGACGGTCCGGTGCGCCACCGAACACTGTCCGGTGCGCCAGCTACGTCACCCAACCGTTTGAGCTCTGACATGTGGGGCCACCGGACAGTCCGGTGGTGCACCGGACAGTCACTGTTCACAGTCCGGTGTGCCTTCTGACGCCTGCTCTGACTTCTGCGCTCGCGGGCGCGCACTGTAGCGTTTTACTGTTCCTTTGCAGACGACCGTTGGCGCTAGTAATCGTTGCTCCCGCTGGCACACCGGACAGTCCGGTGCTACACCGGACTGTCCGGTGAATTATAGCGGAGCGGCTCCCCGAAAACCCGAAGCTGGCAAGTTCAGAGTGGATTCACCCTGGTGCACTGAACACTGTCCGGTGGCACACCGGACAGTCTGGTGCGCTAGACCAGGGCAGCATTCGGTTGTCTTTTGCTCTTTTTATTTGAACCCTTTCTTGGACTTTGTATTGGTTTGTGTTGAACCTTTGGCACCTGTAGAACTCATAATCTAGAGCAAACTAGTTAGTCCAATTGTTTGTGTTGGACAATTCAACCATCAAAATTCATTTAGGAAAAGGTTTGACCCTATTTTCCTTTCACTAATTAATCAGCCAAGGCGTCCCATTAAACTCTTGTGGTAGCACTGTTTTCCCGGGTGGTTGCTCCATGTTCCAATTAACATAATAATCTTATCTAGAACATAAATAACATAAAAGAATAATTGGAACATGGATATAATGAAATATTAACCCAAAACCATATAAAGCAGTAGCAAAACTACCCAAGTGATTCAGGGGTAAACAAGGTAAAAAGGATAAGTAGACTAGGGTGACCTATTGGGTCCCATCAAAATTAAACCTATGCATTGAATAGTGATAATAAAGAACATTATTGGGTAACAAAAGTGGATCAAGGGCACAACTTGCCTGGCACTTGAGATTCTAGTTACCGGGGTGATTCTTCGGATCCTCATGACCGCACTGCTAGTCGTAGCAATACAAACAGACATGGTATAGACAAAATTAACATCACATCAAACATAAGAACATACTGCATAATAATGATCTACGCGTTGCTACGAGATCGTGGGATCGAGAGCTACTAAGATCGGAATTACGATTAAGGAGTTGTAATTTTACAAAAGATTTGTGTGATTAAAATATTAAACTATATTATAAATTGGTTAGTATACATCATATGAGAGAATATCTTATAAATAATTAACTCACTTTGATCTAAGTTATATATGGACCATAGATCATATTTTAATAGATTATAATGATAGGCGGATTAACAAGACTTTCCAACATCGGTTAAATACATATCTAATTACAAAATAAAGAGATATGGTATTATAAATGTTGTTATTGCATATTAAATATTTATACGAGACTAACGCAACTTGAACGGATCCAATCGGAGTTAAAACGGAGGAGTTATGAATTTTCAAGGGTTTTATGTATTCAGTACAAGATTAACCAAGAGATTAATTTTAATACCATTTTCATGTCAAAACAGTGGTACTAACTGATAAACAATAATATTACAAAATTATAGGAATTGGAATGGATTAATTTAGACTTCATATGAATTTTCTACGAATTAAACAAATTCTAGCATTTATTTTTGCATTAAAAAGTATTTTCCAAATGAATCTATTTGATTTTCTAATTATCTGGACCAAGCGCATCATTACCAGAGAGTCCAGAGGCTAAACCATAAGTTTTACGCAGACACAGAACTCCCCTAAGTGGACTGCAGTTTATTTATACTAAAGACGGGGGGCTCTTTTGAAAAATAGACACCGCGAAGGGTCATCGGGTGTTTCAGTCCGCCCGATCCACAATCTACGGCCCCGATTATATCTAACACAGATCGAACTGGTACACAACTACGGTCTTTTGATCAGTGATCGACGATCAGGATTTTATGAACGAAGGGTTACGCGACGATCTAATCGTACCCACAGATCCAAGAATCAACGGCCCTAGTGCAATCTAGCCAAAACGTTATCCCTCGACTTGATCTTGGCCGATCCCGGCAAGATCAACGACCCTGGTTAACTCTCCGCAGTACTCACTCTTCTCTCTCCTGAGACCGCTGGCGCACAACAGAACCTAGAGCGTCGCCGCGACGCCATTGCCAGCACACGCAATCCACGGACTCGAGGCCTAAAATTCCCATCGAGCTACTCATACGCGAAGCGGACGTGACAATAACTATAACCTAGGGTAACTCACCGACGGTGGAGTAGCAGTGGACTCGCCCCGCGACGAGATGCGGCACCGTGACGGAGGTTCGACACTGACGAGCAATTGGCTCAACCCGCAGAAGACCCGAGCAGCTTCCTCGTGATCTAGCTAAGCTCCACGGCCAATCACGTGCCCCGATTGTGGGAGATGTGTGGGTTCCTCCGCGGCGGACCACCCATGCTCGATGATGGCGGCATAAATCTCATGGTTCTATGGCGATGGTGGTTGGGTTACGAGGAATAGGGGAGAATCGGTCCTAGGCCTACGGATTTATAGCCCCGGGGAGTCGGTCCATGGCGCCCGCAACTACCTCTGTGATCCACAGGCACTCCGAGCTTCGCAGATTCAAGCGCGCGCGGGTAGGAGACGGTCAGACGATGCGGGGTCCATGGCGCAGTGGCCACGGGACTAGAGGCGAGCGCCCACATGAGAGTCTAGTCGGGCGAGGGCATGTACGGCTGGCGCAACGACCCACGGATTTCCCGGCGGCCGGTGAGCGGATGAGTGAGTCGCGCGGGGGAAGACCGGAAGAAGAAGACTCCGACCCAAGGCCGACCGGTGGGCCCGTGTGGCAGTGCGGGCGGTGATATGCGCAGCGCATGCTTGCAAGAGAACGGCGAGGCTGACCTGCGAGCTCGATGCGGCAGTGACAGTGACACCGAAATTGCAGGCCGAGCAGGGAAGCCTAAATGGGCCGCGAGGAGGAAGATCCGGCCCAAACGTGTTTTCTCTTTTTATTTTCTATATTCTTCTCTCATTTCTAATCTCTCCCTTTTAAATTTAATTCAACTCATGTTACGAACCAAGTTTCCAAATATCAACACATCTTTAAGAAAATATAACATCTATTATTTCCAATATTTTATTTATTATTTTTCTTGTCATTTATTTAGGGAGGAATCAATGATTTCCTTCAAATTCCCATCCTTTTCTTTTCTATTCCCCTTTTTATTTTCAATTTCTAATTTTTAAACTCAAACTTGTTTTCACAAATTCAAATACAAATACAAGAATTTCATCATGAGGTGCACATTTCTGTATTTATTTATTTTGTTATTCGACTAATATAATCCTATTAATTGAACTTGTTAAACAAAAAGGAATCAATTAATCTCCTTAGGTTTCATAATCCCAAAGCATTATCATATAGATATATCTATTCATTATTTTTTAATACTAATTTTGGGCTTTACAGCATGAATCCAATCTCTGCCTAGGATTAGACTGTAATTTCCTTCTACATCAGCGACGAAGAATGCAGCAGCAAGGGTCTTAGTCCCGATGGTTAATTCAACGGACGTGACTCCTCTGGCTTTGATCATTCCAACACCGCTGAGGGTCATGTTGGTCTTGACAAGTTTGTCATTTTGTTAACCTAATTTTCTATACAATGAATAAGGCATTAGATTTACATGTGTCCCTCCATCTACTAACATTTTAGCAATCGGTATCCCATCAATGTGAACGCGCACGAAGAGCGGCTTTAAATGATTTACCGATTCCTTTGGTTTAGTAAAGGCGGCTTCTTTAGGACCAAAATCAAACTAGGCAACAACGGGTTCATCGTTGCTGACAATAGTACAATTGGTGGAAAATGTAATAACATTTACATTCATACCTGGGCGTTCTAGAGAAGCTTCGTAGTCGACCAGGTCTTCTCCCAGTAGGTCCTCCTCCTCCATTGATGTCGGTATGTCGTCGGAGGCGTCCTGGTGTGGTGCGGACGGTCCGAACTCAGGGGTCGGACGGTCCGCGCCTTATGTAGCTAGTCCGGCCATTTTAGCTGGGCTGTCTGTCATACCTGCAGGGTGCTGCACAAGTGTTGTTTTATTTTCTATTTTTGTGACTGTTTGCTTTTCCTCAACGACCTTTGCTTGGTCTCCATTTCTTTTGTGGTGGTGGGTACTGTGGATGTGTGTCATTGAATATCTTTTCTGCCTCCTTTTCCTGGTTCTCTTTTGCTCTTAGGCGTTGTAATTTTCGCTTTTGGGACCGTGTCAATCCCGCTGGGCTCCATTGAGGCATGGAGTATTTTGGATCGGCTGTTTTGATGGTAGCCGTATCTTCTTTTTTGGTTGTGTTGGTCGTTTCACCAAAAATCATCGGCCCTTCATTATCTTCCTGTATGATGACATCTGCAGTACCTATTTTGATGATATCCTTTTTTGTTGTTCTTTCGGTCGCTGCAGGTATATGCCCCCCTACCGGATTGGTCGGCCTTTGAGGCCGAGCACTCCAGCAATCTTGTTGGGCCTGTGTCTGGTGACCGGATTGAGCGACGCTCAATCGGTCTTGTACTGGAGATGCCAACATGTTGAATACATATGTTTGGGGTGCCCCCCCAAGCGGGGTACTGTGGCATCCAAAATGGATATGGTGGCATGCCGCACATTTAATTTGGGACATATGGTGGAGGTAAATATGTGTATGGATATGGCATAGGTGGATAAGGGGGTGGAGGTGTCCATGTAGGTATGTTAGGTCTCAATTGGACAATATGACCTTCTATTTCTTCCGATTGGTGGGGTGGTCCAATCGGTCTTACCTGACATTGCTCACGAATGGGCGAGCGAGGTCGCTTTGCTGGCCGGTCACTGGGGTCGGCCTTCTTTTTCACATATTTGGACAATAATTGATCAAAAGTTGGGCCGGATTTGACCAGCCGACCAGCTGCTTTAAATGTATTTGTTTTCCACGTATCTATCTTTGGTCATCGTGGTTTGAAGGTACATGGTCGTTGCAGGTCTTGAGTATGATCGGACCGTCCGCTGGAATTCTCCGGGCCATCCGGTGTTGTCCCGAATCGTCTGCGCCTGTTGATAGTCGCCTAGAGGGGGGGTGAATAGGGCGAAACTGAAATTTACAAAAATAATCACAACTACAAGCCGGTGTTAGCGTTAGTAATAATAAATGAGTCCGCAAGAGAGGGCGCAAAACAAATCGCAAGCAAATAAAGAGAGTGACACGTGGATTTGTTTTACCGAGGTTCGGTTCTTGCAAACCTACTCCCCGTTGAGGAGGCCACAAAGGCCGGGTCTCTTTCAACCCTTCCCTCTCTCAAACGGTCCCTCGGACCGAGTGAGCTTTCCTTCTTCTCAATCAACCGGGAACAAAACTTCCCCGCAAGGGCCACCACACAATCGGTGCCTCTTGCCTCGGTTACAATTGAGTGTTGATCACAAGAGCAAAAGAGAAAGAAAGAATGCGATCCAAGCGCAAGAGCTCAAAAGAACACGGCAAATCTCTCTCGCTAGTCACTAAAGGCTTGAGTGGAATTGGAGAGGATTTGATCTCTTTGTATGTGTCTAGAATTGAATGCCTAGCTCTTGTAAGTGGTTAGAAGTTGGAAAACTTGGATGGATATGAATGTGGGGTGGTTGGGGTATTTATAGCCCCAACCACCAAACTTGACCGTTGGCTGGAGCCTTCTGTTCGATGGCGCACCGGACAGTCCGGTGCACACCGGACAGTCCGGTGCCCCTGCCACGTCATCACTGCCGTTGGATTCTAGCCGTTGGAGCTTCTGACTTGTGGGCCCGCCTGGGTGTCCGGTGCACACCGGACATGTACTGTTTGATGTCCGGTGCACCGGCATGGGCGATTCTGACTTCTGCGCGCGCTGCGCGCGCATTTAATGCACCGCAGGGAGCCGTTGGCGCCGCAGGGAGCCGTTGCTCCGCTGGCACACCGGACAGTCCGGTGTACACCGGACAGTCCGGTGAATTATAGCGGAGAGGCTGCCGCGCGAACCCGAGGCTGGCGAGTTCCGGAGGCCGCGGTTCGTTGGCGCACCGGACATGTCCGGTGCACACCGGACAGTCCGGTGAATTATAGCGCGCCGGCCTTCGCGAATTCCCGAGAGTGAAGAGTTGGAGTCTGAGTCCCCTGGTGCACCGGACAGGTACTGTTCACTGTCCGGTGGCACACCGGACAGTCCGGTGCGCCAGACCAGGGGTGCCCTCGGTTGCCCCTTTGCTCCTTTATTGAATCCAAAACTTGGTCTTTTTATTGGCTGAGTGTGAACCTTTTACACCTGTATAATCTATACACTTGGGCAAACTAGTTAGTCCAAAGATTTGTGTTGGGCAATTCAACCACCAAAATTATATAGGAACTAGGTGTAAGCCTAATTCCCTTTCAATCTCCCCCTTTTTGGTGATTGATGCCAACACAAACCAAAGCAAATATAGAAGTGCATAATTGAACTAGTTTGCATAATGTAAGTGTAAAGGTTGCTTGGAATTGAGCCAATAAAACTACTTACAAGATATGCATGGAATGTTTCTTTCTTATTTAACATTTTGGACCACGTTTGCACCACTTGTTTTGTTTTTGCAAAACCTTTTGTAAATCCTTTTCATAGATCTTTTGCAAATAGTCAAAGGTAAATAAATAAGAGTTTGCAAAAGCATTTTCAAGATTTGAAATTTCCTCCCCCTGTTTCAAATGCTTTTCCTTTGACTAAACAAAACTCCCCCTAAAAGAGATCCACCTCTTAGTGTTCAAGAGGGTTTTGATATACCATTTTTGAAATACTACTTTCTCCCCCTTTTGAACACAATAGGATATCAAATGATAAAGACTTTTGGAAAGCACTAAGTTTTTGAATTTGGTGGTGGTGGTGCGGTCCTTTTGCTTTGGGCTCATTTCTCTCCCTTGTTGGCATGAATCGCCAAAAACGGAATCAATTAGAGCCCTCGAAGTGCAATCTTCCCCTTTGGTCATAAATAAGTGAGTTAAGATTATACCAAAGACGAAATCCTTTTGCGTTTGAGCTTTTACTCTCTCCCCCAAGGATGAAGTCCTTTTCCTTGATGCTCATTTCTCCCCTGAAGAAGAGAGAGTTGCTCGGAGTGGTGGCGAAGTATGAGTTACGGAGTGGAAGCCTTTGTCTTCGCCGAAGACTCCAATTCCCTTTCAATATACCTATGACTTGGTTTGAAACAAACTTGAAAACACATTAGTCATAGCATATAAAAGAGATATGATCAAAGGTATTCAAAAGAGCTATGTGTGCAAGCTTAACAAAAGAAATTTCTAGAATCAAGAATATTGAGCTCATGCCTAAGTCTGGTAAAAGATTGTTCATCAAGTGGCTTGGTAAAGATATCGGCTAATTGATCTTTAGTATTAATGTAAGAAATCTCGATATCCCCCTTTTGTTGGTGATCCCTAAGAAAATGATACCGAATGGCTATGTGCTTAGTGCGGCTATGCTCGACGGGATTGTCGGCCATTTTGATTGCACTCTCATTATCACATAGCAAAGGGACTTTGGTTAATTTGTAACCGTAGTCCCGCAGGGTTTGCCTCATCCAAAGCAATTGCGCGCAACAATGTCCTGCGGCAATGTACTCGGCTTCGGCGGTGGAAAGAGCGACCGAATTTTGCTTCTTTGAAGCCCAAGACACCAAGGATCTTCCCAAGAACTGGCAAGTCCCCGATGTGCTCTTCCTATTGATTTTGCACCCCGCCCAATCGGCATCCGAATAACCAATTAAATCAAATGTGGATCCCCTAGGGTACCAAAGCCCAAACTTAGGAGTATAAGCCAAATATCTCAAGATTCGTTTTACGGCCGTAAGGTGTGATTCCTTAGGGTCGGATTGGAATCTTGCACACATGCAAACGGAAAGCATAATGTCCGGTCGAGATGCACATAAATAAAGCAATGAACCAATCATTGACCGGTATACCTTTTGATCCACGGACTTACCTCCCGTGTCGAGGTCGAGATGCCCATTAGTTCCCATGGGTGTCTTGATGGGTTTGGCATCCTTCATCCCAAACTTAGCAAGAATGTCTTGAGTGTACTTCGTTTGGCTAATGAAGGTGCCCTCTCGGAGTTGCTTGACTTGGAATCCTAGAAAATACTTCAACTCCCCCATCATCGACATCTCGAATTTCTGTGTCATGATCCTACTAAACTCTTCACATGTAGACTCGTTAGTAGACCCAAATATAATATCATCAACATAAATTTGGCATACAAACAAGTCATTTTCAAGAGTTTTAGTAAAGAGTGTAGGATCGGCCTTGCCAACTTTGAAGCCATTAGCAATAAGGAAATCTCTTAGGCATTCATACCATGCTCTTGGGGCTTGCTTGAGCCCATAAAGCGCCTTAGAGAGCCTATAGACATGGTTAGGGTACTCACTGTCTTCAAAGCCGGGAGGTTGCTCAACATAGACCTCTTCCTTGATTGGTCCGTTGAGGAAGGCACTTTTCACGTCCATTTGATAGAGCTTAAAGCCATGGTAAGTAGCATAGGCCAATAATATGCGAATTGACTCAAGCCTAGCTACGGGTGCATAGGTTTCACCAAAATCCAAACCTTCGACTTGTGAATACCCTTTGGCCACGAGTCGAGCTTTGTTCCTTGTCACCACACCATGCTCATCTTGCTTGTTGCGGAAGACCCATTTGGTTCCTACAACATTTTGGTTAGGACGTGGAACTAAATGCCATACCTCGTTCCTCGTGAAATTGTTGAGCTCCTCTTGCATCGCCACCACCCAATCCGAATCTTGGAGAGCTTCCTCTACCCTGTGTGGCTCAATGGAGGAAACAAAGGAGTAATGTTCACAAAAATGAGCAACCCGAGATCGAGTAGTTACCCCCTTATGAATGTCGCCGAGGATGGTGTCGACGGGGTGATCTCGTTGGATTGCTTGGTGGACTCTTGGGTGTGGCGGTCTTGGTTCTTCCTCATCCTCCTTTTCTTGATCATTTGTATCTCCCCCTTGATCATTGCTATCATCTTGAGGTGGCCCGTCTTCTTGATTTTGCTCTTCATCATTTTGAGCCTCATCCTCATTTTGAGTTGGTGGAGATGCTTGCATGGAGGAGGATGGTTGATCTTGTGTACTTGGAGGCTCTTCGGATTCCTTAGGACACACATCCCCGATGGACATGTTCCTTAGCGCGATACATGGAGCCTGTTCTTCACCTATCTCATCAAGATCAACTTGCTCCACTTGAGAGCCGTTAGTTTCATCAAACACAACGTCACAGGAGACTTCAACTAGTCCAGTGGACTTGTTAAAGACCCTATATGCCCTTGTGTTTGAGTCATAACCAAGTAAAAAGCCTTCTACAGTTTTAGGAGCAAATTTTGATTTTCTACCTCTTTTAATAAGAATGAAGCATTTGCTACCAAAAACTCTAAAATATGAAATATTGGGCTTTTTACCGGTTAGGAGTTCATATGATGTCTTCTTGAGGATTCGGTGAAGATATAACCGGTTGATGGCGTAGCAGGCGGTGTTGACCGCTTCGGCCCAAAACCGGTCCGGTGTCTTGTACTCATCAAGCATGGTTCTTGCCATGTCCAATAGAGTTCGATTCTTCCTCTCCACTACACCATTTTGTTGTGGCGTGTAGGGAGAAGAGAACTCATGCTTGATGCCCTCCTCCTCAAGGAAGCTTTCAATTTGAGAGTTCTTGAACTCCGTCCCATTGTCGCTTCTTATTTTCTTGATCCTTAAGCCGAACTCATTTTGAGCCCGTCTCAAGAATCCTTTTAAAGTCTCTTGGGTTTGAGATTTTTCCTGTAAAAAGAATACCCAAGTGAAGCGAGAATAATCATCCACAATAACTAGACAGTACTTACTCCCGCCGATGCTTATGTAAGCGATCGGGCCGAATAGATCCATGTGTAGGAGCTCCAGTGGCCTGTCAGTCGTCATTATGTTCTTGTGTGGATGATGAGTGCCAACTTGCTTCCCTGCTTGGCATGCGCTACAAATCCTGTCTTTCTCAAAATGAACATTGGTTAGTCCTAAAATGTGCTCTCCCTTTAGAAGCTTATGAAGATTCTTCATCCCAACATGGGCTAGTCGGCGGTGCCAGAGCCAACCCATGTTAGTCTTAGCAATTAAACATGTGTCGAGCTCAGCTCTATCAAAATCTACTAAGTATAGCTGACCCTCTAACACACCCTTAAATGCTATTGAATCATCACTTCTTCTAAAGACAGTGACACCTATATCAGTAAAAAGACAGTTGTAGCCCATTTGACATAATTGGGAAACAGAAAGCAAGTTGTAATCTAATGAATCAACAAGAAAAACATTGGAAATGGAATGGTCAGGTGAAATAGCAATTTTACCCAAACCTTTGACCAACCCTTGATTTCCATCCCCAAATGTGATAGCTCGTTGGGGGTCTTTGTTTTTCTCATATGAGGAGAACATCCTTTTCTCCCCGGTCATGTGGTTTGTGCACCCGCTGTCGAGTATCCAACTTGAGCCCCCGGATGCATAAACCTACAAAATAAATTTAGTTCTTGACTTTAGGTACCCAAACTGTTTTGGGTCCTTTGGCATTAGATACAAGAACTTTGGGTACCCAAACACAAGTCTTGGAGCCCTTGTGTTTGCCCCCAACAAATTTGGCAACTACTTTGCCGGATTTGCTAGTAAGCACATAAGATGCATCAAAAGTTTTAAATGAAATGGCATGATCATTTGATGCATTAGGAATTTTCTTCTTAGGCAACTTGGCACGGGTTGGTTGCCTAGAACTAGATGTCTCACCCTTATACATGAAAGCATGGTTAGGGCCAGAGTGAGACTTCCTAGAATGAATCTTCCTAATTTTGCTCTCAGGATAGCCTGCAGGGTATAAAATGTAACCCTCGTTATCCTGAGGCATGGGAGCTTTGCCCTTAACAAAGTTAGACAAGTTCTTAGGAGGGGCATTAAGTTTGACATTGTCTCCCCTTTGGAAGCCAATGCCATCCTTGATGCCAGGGCGTCTCCCATTATAAAGCATGCTACGAGCAAATTTAAATTTCTCATTTTCTAAGTTGTGCTCGGCAATTTTAGCATCTAGTTTAGCTATATGATCATTTTGTTTTTTAATTAAGGCTAGGTGATCATGGATAGCATCAACATTAATATCTCTACATCTAGTGCAAATAGAAACATGCTCAACATTAGATGTAGAGGGTTTGCAAGATTTAAGTTCTACAACCTTAGCATGCAACATTTCATTCTTAGTTCTAAGGTCGGAAATAGTAGCATTGCAAACATTAAAATCTTTAGCCTTAGCAATTAAATTTTCATTCTCTAATCTAAGGCTAGCAAGAGATGCATTCAATTCATCAATCTTAGCAAGCAAGTCAACGTTATCATCTCTAAGATTGGTAATTGAAACATTACAAACATGTGAATCAACCTTAGCATTTAAAGTAGCATTTTCATTTCTAAGGTTGTCAATCATCTCACGGCAAGTGCTTAGCTCACTAGACAGTTTTTCACATTTTTCAACTTGTAGAGCGTAAGCATTTTTAACCTTAACATGTTTCTTATTCTCCTTGATTAGGAAGTCCTCTTGGGAGTCCAAGAGATCATCCTTTTCATGGATGGCACTAATTAGTTCATTTAATTTTTCCTTTTGTTCCATGTTAAGGTTAGCAAAAAGAATGCGCAAGTTATCCTCCTCATTTTTATCATCATCCTCATCACTAGATGTTTCATATTTAGTGGAGGACCTTGATTTTACCTTCTTTTTGCCGTCCTTGGCCATGAGACACTTGTGGCCGACGTTGGGGAAGAGAAGGCCTTTGGTGACGGCGATGTTGGCGGCGTCCTCGTCGTCGGAGGAGTCGCTTGAGCTTTCGTCGGAGTCCCACTCCCGACAAACATGGGCATCGCCGCCCTTCTTCTTGTAATACTTCTTCTTCTCCTTTCTTCTTCCCTTCTTGTCGTCGCCCCTGTCACTGTCACTAGACATAGGACATTTTGCAATAAAGTGACCGGGCTTACCACACTTGTAGCAAACCTTCTTGGAACGAGATTTGTAGTCCTTCCCCTTCCGTTGCTTGAGGATTTGCCTAAAGCTTTTGATGATTAGGGCCATCTCCTCATTGTCGAGCTTGGAGGCGTCAATTGGTTGTCTACTTGGTGTAGACTCCTCCTTCTTCTCCTCCGTTGCCTTAAAGGCCACCGGTTGCGCCTTGGAGGTGGAAGGCTCGTCAAGCTCGTTGATCTTCTTGGAGCCCTTAATCATGCATTCAAAACTCACAAAATTCCCGATAACTTCCTCGGGGGTCATTAGTGGATATCTAGGATTCCCACGAATTAATTGTACTTGAGTGGGGTTAAGGAAAATAAGAGCTCTTAGAATAACCTTAACCACTTCGTGGTCATCCCATTTTGTGCTCCCGAGGTTGCGCACTTGGTTCACCAAGGTCTTGAGCCGGTTGTACATGTCTTGTGGCTCCTCCCCTTGGCGAAGACGGAAGCGACCGAGCTCCCCCTCGATCGTTTCCCGTTTGGTGATCTTAGTGAGTTCATCACCCTCGTGCGCCGTCTTGAGTAGGTCCCAAATCTCCTTGGCGTTCTTCAATCCTTGTACTTTGTTGTATTCCTCCTTGCTTAGGGAGGCAAGGAGGATGGTTGCGGCTTGGGAGTTGAAGTGCTCGATTTGGGCCACTTCGTCCGTGTCATAGTCCTCATCCCCTATTGATGGTACCTGTACACCATACTCAACAACATCCCATATTCTTTTGTGGAGAGAGGTTAGATGAAATCGCATCAAATTACTCCACATAGCATAATCTTCACCATTAAAAGTTGGTGGTTTGCCTAATGGGACGGAAAGTAAAGGTGTATGTTTAGGAATGCGAGGGTAGCGTAGGGGGATCTTACTATACTTCTTGCGCTCTTGGCGCTTAGAAGTGACGGAGGGCGCATCGGAGTCGGAGGTAGAAGTTGATGAAGTGTCGGTCTCGTAGTAGACCACCTTCCTCATCCTCTTGTGCTTATCGCCTTTCCGATGCGGCTTGTGGGAAGAAGATTTTTCCTTCTTCTCTTTGTGGTGAGAAGAAGATTTCTTCTCCTTCCCTTTGTTGGAGGAGCTCTTCTTCTTCTCCCTCCTTTTGGTGCGGGACTCTTCCGATGAAGTGCTCCCGTAGCTTGTAGTGGGCTTTTCGCCGGTCTCCATCTCCTTCTTGGCGTGATCTCCCGACATCACTTCGAGCGGTTAGGCTCTAATGAAGCACCGGGCTCCGATACCAATTGATAGTCGCCTAGAGGGGGGGTGAATAGGGCGAAACTGAAATTTACAAAAATAATCACAACTACAAGCCGGTGTTAGCGTTAGTAATAATAAATGAGTCCGCAAGAGAGGGCGCAAAACAAATCGCAAGCAAATAAAGAGAGTGACACGTGGATTTGTTTTACCGAGGTTCGGTTCTTGCAAACCTACTCCCCGTTGAGGAGGCCACAAAGGCCGGGTCTCTTTCAACCCTTCCCTCTCTCAAACGGTCCCTCGGACCGAGTGAGCTTTCCTTCTTCTCAATCAACCGGGAACAAAACTTCCCCGCAAGGGCCACCACACAATCGGTGCCTCTTGCCTCGGTTACAATTGAGTGTTGATCACAAGAGCAAAAGAGAAAGAAAGAATGCGATCCAAGCGCAAGAGCTCAAAAGAACACGGCAAATCTCTCTCGCTAGTCACTAAAGGCTTGAGTGGAATTGGAGAGGATTTGATCTCTTTGTATGTGTCTAGAATTGAATGCCTAGCTCTTGTAAGTGGTTAGAAGTTGGAAAACTTGGATGGATATGAATGTGGGGTGGTTGGGGTATTTATAGCCCCAACCACCAAACTTGACCGTTGGCTGGAGCCTTCTGTTCGATGGCGCACCGGACAGTCCGGTGCACACCGGACAGTCCGGTGCCCCTGCCACGTCATCACTGCCGTTGGATTCTAGCCGTTGGAGCTTCTGACTTGTGGGCCCGCCTGGGTGTCCGGTGCACACCGGACATGTACTGTTTGATGTCCGGTGCACCGGCATGGGCGATTCTGACTTCTGCGCGCGCTGCGCGCGCATTTAATGCACCGCAGGGAGCCGTTGGCGCCGCAGGGAGCCGTTGCTCCGCTGGCACACCGGACAGTCCGGTGTACACCGGACAGTCCGGTGAATTATAGCGGAGAGGCTGCCGCGCGAACCCGAGGCTGGCGAGTTCCGGAGGCCGCGGTTCGTTGGCGCACCGGACATGTCCGGTGCACACCGGACAGTCCGGTGAATTATAGCGCGCCGGCCTCCGCGAATTCCCGAGAGTGAAGAGTTGGAGTCTGAGTCCCCTGGTGCACCGGACAGGTACTGTTCACTGTCCGGTGGCACACCGGACAGTCCGGTGCGCCAGACCAGGGGTGCCCTCGGTTGCCCCTTTGCTCCTTTATTGAATCCAAAACTTGGTCTTTTTATTGGCTGAGTGTGAACCTTTTACACCTGTATAATCTATACACTTGGGCAAACTAGTTAGTCCAAAGATTTGTGTTGGGCAATTCAACCACCAAAATTATATAGGAACTAGGTGTAAGCCTAATTCCCTTTCACCTGTGCGTCGGACCGCCCGAGATGCGCAGCACGGGCTCCTGCTCCTTGGTCTGTGCTTGCCCCCAGCGCTGGAGGTCATGATGGTCACCTTAAAAGTCTCCCCTCCATCGAGAGTCTTCTCGGCCACCACTTTCCTGCAAGAAATTTTATGATTGCCATTGGCCTCTCTTGTGTTGCCGATGATTATCTCTTTGTCTTTGCCCTTATCGGCTGTGTTTGGCCGAACCAGGATCCTCTTGCCCTCAAAATCGATCATGTTCATCGGAAAGGGCTCTGTGTCTACCTGCATTTCCTGAAATTTCAATCGTCCTTCGTTAATGGCCGATTGAATCTGTCGATAGAATACATTACAATCATTAGTGGCATGAGAAAATGAGTTATGCCACTTGCAGTATGCACGACGTTTCAGCTCGTCGGCAGATGGAACAGTGTGATTTATTTTAATGTTGCCATTTTGAGTAATTCATCAAATATTTTATCACATTTACCAACATTAAATGTAAATTTAACCTCCTCTTGCCGTTTTTTTGAACCGACTGCAAGGAGGAACAAGCCGAAGATTTGGCCTGCTTTGGCCAAACCATTTCGGCAGTGTATACTTCTGTTGATTCGTCGTCCGAGCTACTTTGGTCGCACTCTACTATATGGACATTGTGACGAATGGTTTTGGCAGTCTCTTTGCTTTGGCTTTCACAGGCCAAATCTCTCTGGTGTAATTGTGCTAGCGTAAAAAATTGGATGCCTTCTAATCTTTCTTTTAAATAATATCGCAGTCCATTAAAGGCTAATATTGCTAGCTGTTTTTCTGCTGAGTGTATTTGGAAGCATCGGTTTCTTGTATCCCGGAACCTCCGGATATATTCATTAATCGATTCATCCTTCCCTTGTCGCAGGGCCACTAGGTCTACCAAATCTAACTCATAGTCACTAGAGAAAAAATGGTCATGGAATTTTTGTTCTAAATCCCCTCATGATAAAATAGAATTAGGAGGTAATGTGGCATACCACGCGAACGCAGTTCCTGTTAAAGATAATGAAAATAAACGTACGCGGAATGCTTCTATATCGGCCAATTCTCCTAATTGTGCTAGATATTGGCATATATGTTCACATGTGTTTTTTCCTTGGTCACCTGAAAATTTTGCGAATTCGGGTATCCTGGTTCCCTGTGGGTATGGGTGGTGATCAAATCGGTTGTCATAAGGTTTCCGGTATGATTGCCCCCCAGGAACTATGCTTACTCCGAGCTTATCTCGAAACGCCCCAGCTATTTCTTCTCTCACTATATCAATGGCAGCCAGTGCCAAACCACCGGCTCTCTGGTCAAACATAGGTGGAGTTGGCTGGATATTAACATGTTGTCTTCCCCCCATTGGTTTGAGTTATGTGGTGCATTACTATTTGCCCTATATGGCTCATAGGATTGACCGTACCTTTCCGGCCTTCTAGGCGAGGCCGAAAAGCTTTCCTGGGCTTGGGATTCTGTATTAATGGGTTGATGCATTGTATAGTGTGATGGGAAGTGTTGCTGGGATGGGCGAGGATTCAGGTAACAATCCTCCTCAAAAAACTCTATGTCGGACTGTCCGGTTGGATACGCGGACCGTTCGGTAGTATGTGCGGATGGTCCGGGTATGCGTCCGGACCGTCCGTGACAGTATGCGGACCGTCCGTCGCTATATGTAGACGGTCCGACTGGGTAGTTTAGATTCTGCACAATACGTTGTGGCTTAGGCGCATGTCTGGGTAATTCATTAAAAATGGGTCCGGCCGTAGCTGGCTCGAACGGTCCGCGCTCACGTGCGGACAGTCCAGGCATGTGCAGATCGGCTGATTTACTGCCGATTTGCGGTTGCTCAGTGTATGTGTCCATCGGCATCCCATAAAGGGGTTGTGACTGGTTGTGATAACCTATAGCCGATGTATTACCCCCTAATTCAACCTCGTGCGAAGGAAAATTTGCAATACTAGATTTATCAAATGCACGTACTAGTCTCCTATAATCGTTTTGCATACCCCCTATGATATTTTGCATTTGTTCTCGTTGTTCATCTACATAATTCTTAAGAGATTGTAGCTCGTTTGTATTACTTACATTGGGGATATCTGGTGTGGGTCGGAGGGAAGCCGGATCCGTCACCCGTTGTCGGACGACTTTATTGTTCCTGTCCACCTTAAAGTTGGCCAGGAACTTCGCTCTCGCCTCTTAAATCAGCTGCTCCTTATGCTCCTCAAACTGAAACTGTTCGTTAGCCGGCAAGGTTTTCTAAGTCGGCTCTATAATGTTGCTGGAGGAGACTTCAGAACTATCCCTTGAACCGGCCATTAAGGGCCGATTTGATGGGTCTAAACGTGTTTTCCCCAGTGGAGTCGCCAAAAAGTATGTTGACACCCTTTTGGGGCGTCAATCACTCAACACGAACCAGCGACAGTGCTCTCTGGTCAGGCGCGGATGGTCCGCGACCTGGCGCGAGGCTAGGGTTTCCTGCCTGACGGCCGGACGGTCCGCGCGTGCGCAGGGGCGGCGGAAGATCGCCGGCGGCGCCTGGATCTCGCTCTCGGGAGGGACCCCGTCGGGGAGGAGAGATTCTAGGTGATGTCTAGGCTCGGCAGGCCGACCTAGACTCCTCTAATCGACGTAGAGTCGAAGAGAAGCGAAGAATTTGGGGATTGGAAGGCTAAACTAGAACTAGACTAGAACTACTCCTAATTGTAAAGGAAATAAATGCGAAATAGAAGTGTTAGTGATTCGATTGATGATTACAAATTGTCGGGGACCATAATTAGGGGTACCCTCAAGACTCCTAATTCTCAGCTGGTAACCCCCATCAGCATAAAGCTGCAAAGGCCTGATGGGTGCGATTAAGTCAGGGATCAGTCCATTCGAGCGACTCGATCACGCCTCGCCCGAGCCTAGCCTCGGACAAGGGCAGCCAACCCTGGAGGATTTCCGTCTCGCCCGAGGGCCCCCTCCAACGGCGGACACATCTTCGGCTCGCCCGAGGCCCTGCCTTCGCTAAGAAGCAACCCTAACTAAATCGCCGCACTAACCGACCAAGTCGCAGGAGCATTTAACGCAAAGGCCCTGCCAAAGGCACCATAGGAAGCTCCGCCCGACCCAGGGCTCGGACTCGGGCTCAGCCCCGGAAGACGGCGAACTCCGCTCCGCCCGACCCAGGGCTCGGACTCGGGCTCAGCCCCGGAAGACGGCAAACTCCGCTCCGCCCGACCCAGGGCTCGTACTCGGGCTAAGACCCGTAAGACGGCGAACTCCGCTCCGCCCGACCCAAGGCTCGGACTCGGGCTCAGCCCCGGAAGACGGCGAACTCCGCTCCGCCCGACCCCGGGCTCGGACTCGGGCTCAGCCCCGGAAGACGGCGAACTCCGCTCCGCCCGACCCAGGGCTCGGACTCGGGCTAAGACCCGGAAGACGGCGAACTCCGCTCCGCCCGACCCAGGGCTCGGACTCGGGCTCAGCCCCGGAAGACGGCGAACTCCGCTCCGCCCGACCCAGGGCTCGGACTCGGGCTAAGACCCGGAAGACGGCGAACTCCGCTCCGCCCGACCCAGGGCTCGGACTCGGGCTAAGACCCGGAAGACGGTGAACTCCGCTCCGCCCGACCCAGGGCTCGGACTCGGGCTCAGCCCCAGAAGACGACGAACTCCGCTTCGCCCGACCCCAGGGCTCGGACACCGTCCTGGCCTCTGCCGACGACCTCCGCCTCGCCCGACCCAGGGGCTCGGACTCGGCCTCGGCCATGGAAGACAGACTCGACCTCGGCTTCGGAGAAGCCTCCACGTCGCCCAACCTAGGGCGCAGGCCAGCCACGTCAACAGGAAGCGCCATCATCACCCTACCCCGAGCTGACTCGGGCCGCAGAGAACAAGACCGGTGTCCCATATGGCTGTCTCCACCAGATAGGCAATGATGGCGCCCCGCATGCCCTGTGACGACGGCGGCTCTCAGCTCTCTTACGGAAGCAGGAGGACGTCAGCAAGGACACGACCGCTCCGACAGCTGTCCCTCTGCCAGGCTCCGCCACTCCTCCGACGGCCACGACATCACACTAGTTGGGTTCCAGGATCTCTCCGGCTGCCACATTGGCATGTACTCAGGGCACTAGCTCTCCCTCGCTAGACACGTAGCACTCTGCTACACCCCCATTGTACACCTGGATCCTCTCCTTGCGTCTATAAAAGGAAGGACCAGGACCCTCTTAGAGAGGGTTGGCCGCGCGGGACGAGGACGGGACAGGCGCTCTCTTGGGGCCGCTCGCTTCCCTCACCCGCGTGGACGCTTGTAACCCCCTACTGCAAGCGCACCCGACCTGGGCGCGGGACGAACACGAAGGCCGCGGGATTCCC
The DNA here is from genome assembly GCF_902167145.1 of Zea mays. Taxonomy (NCBI): domain Eukaryota; kingdom Viridiplantae; phylum Streptophyta; class Magnoliopsida; order Poales; family Poaceae; genus Zea; species Zea mays. The sequence goes on from NC_050097.1 coordinate 208,754,423, forward strand.
ACCTCTCTCGCGTCGGTCTCCGGCCGCCTCGCTCTTTTCCCCCCTTCGCGCTCGCCCACGCGCTCGACCCATCTGGGCTGGGGCACGCGGCACTCACTCGTCGGCCTGAGGGACCCCCTGGTCTCGAAACGTCGACAGTTGGCGCGCCAGGTAGGGGCCTGCTGCGTGTTGACGAACAGCTTCCCGTCAAGCTCCAGATGGGCAGTTTCCAACAACCTCTCCAACCCGGGACGGTGCTCCGTTTCGGGAGTCTTGAGTTCATGTCCCTCGACGGCAGCTACGACATGATACTCCTTCCACCGCCGCGCGACAACGACAATGGTGGCCGACAGCCCGCCCGCCGGCGGCGGAATCGACGACGTCTTCCCCGCGTGGCGGAAGAACAACATTCGAGCTCGCCCCGTCCTCTCCCCCACCAACGGAGGAGGAGGCGGGGCAACCAAGGCCAAGCAGGAGGTCGCGCCTCGTCGGCTATCGAGCGAGTCGACGTCCCTAGCACCCCAACGAGGGGCGCGTTGGGCGTCGACCTCGCGTTTGAGACGAAGGCGAGCGCCGTCTCCCCGCGACACGCCAATCCCGAGCAAGTGGACGACGCCAGCGCGCTTGCGAAAAGCTTGCAGGACGTCGCCCTCGTACCGGAGGCGACGATGCAGTCAGTCCTCGACGTGACTCCATCGCCGCTCGACGACCAAAAGGTACCAACCGATTCCCATCCTACGTCATTTGTACTCCGCCTCAACCCGCCTAGCAATCTCGCTTTGGCGGGCGCCCTTGTAAAGGCGAGTACAAACCCTCTGGGGTTTCGCTTGCGGTCGCCTTGGGACCGGCTGACGGACGTCTCGACCTACGAGCCCTCTGGGTCTGAGGAAGATGACGACCCCAACATCTGTTGGGATTTCTCTGGATTTGGCAACCCCCGGGCCATGCGGAACTTCATGACCGCATGTGACTACTGCCTCTCCGACTGTTCCGACGGTAGCCGCAGCCTCGACGACGAGGACTGCGGCCCAAGCCGCGAATGTTTCCACGTCGATCTAGGGGGTCCCTCCGAAGGCAATCATCTCGGCATGTCGGAGGACGGTGCTCCCCTTGGACCGGTGCCTCGCGCTGACATCCCGCGGGAGCTAGCTGTGGTCCCCGTTCCGGCGGGGGGTTATGACCCACAGCTTGAGCAAGTCCGCGGGGCGCAGGCCAGGATCGACGAGGGAGCAGGAGCGCTTGAGCCGATCCGCCGGGACGTCGGGCAGGCATGGGTGGGCCAACCCCCGGCCGGAGAAATACGTCACCTGCCCAAGGGTCTCCAGCACCGCGTCGCCGATGTCGTCAGGGTCAGGCCACCACCTGCATCCAGTGGGGTCGGTCAGAACCTGGCCGCAGCAGCGATGCTCCTTCGCACGATGCCGGAGCCATCCACCACCGAGGGTCGGCGAGTCCAAGGAGAACTCAAAAATCTCCTGGAAGGCGCCGCGGTCCGACGGGCCGAGAGCACTGCCTCCCGAAGGCAAGGATATCCCTCGGAACCTCATGTCGCGACCTCCCGATTCATGCGGGAAGCCTCGGTCTACACCGGGCGCACGCGCAACACCGCGCCTGCGGCCCCGGGCCACCTCGGCAATGAGCGCCATCACCGTGACCGTCGAGCCCACCTCGACGAGAGGGTGCGCCGAGGCTATCACCCCAGGCGTGGGGGACGCTACGACAGCGGGGAGGATCGGAGTCCCTCACCCGAACCACCCGGTCCGCAGGTCTTCAGCCGGGCCATCCGGCGGGCACCGTTCCCGACCCGGTTCCGACCCTCGACTACTATCACAAAGTACTCGGGGGAAACGAGGCCGGAATTGTGGCTCACGGACTACCGCCTGGCCTGCCAACTGGGTGGAACGGACGACGACAACCTCATCATCCGCAACCTCCCCCTGTTCCTCTCCGACACCGCTCGCGCCTGGTTGGAGCACCTGCCTCTGGGGCAGATCTCCAACTGGGATGACCTGGTCCAAGCCTTCGCCGAAAATTTCCAGGGCACGTATGTGCGCCCTGGGAATTCCTGGGACCTCCGAGGCTGCCGACAGCAGCCGGGAGAGTCTCTTCGGGACTACATCCGGCGATTCTCGAAGCAGCGCACCGAGCTGCCCAACATCACCGACTTAGATGTCATCGGCGCGTTCCTTGCCGGCACCACCTGCCGCGACCTGGTGAGCAAGTTGGGTCGCAAGACCCCCACCAGGGCGAGCGAGCTGATGGACATCGCCACCAAGTTCGCCTCTGGCCAGGAGGCGGTCGAGGCTATCTTCCGAAAGGACAAGCAGCCCCAGGGCCGCCCGTCGGAAGATGCTCCTGAGGCGTCTACTCTGTGCGGCGCCAAGAAGAAAGGCAAGAAGAAGTCGCAAGCGAAACGCGACGCCGCCGACGCGGACCTTGTCGCCGCCGCCGAGTACAACAACCCTCGGAAGCCCCCCAGAGGTGCCAACCTCTTTGACAAGATGCTCGAGGAGCCGTGCCCCTATCATCAGGGGCCCGTCAAGCACACCCTTGAGGAGTGCGTCATGCTTCGGCGCCACTTCCACAGGGTCGGGCCACCCGCGGAGGGTGGCAGGGCCCGCGATGACGACAAGAAGGAAGATCACCAAGCAGGAGAGTTCCCCGAGGTCCGCGACTGCTTCATGATCTATGGCGGGCACGCGGCGAATGCCTCGGCACGGCATCGCAAGCAAGAGCGCCGGGAGGTCTGCTCGGTGAAGGTGGCGGCGCCAGCCTACCTAGACTGGTCCGACAAGCCCATCACCTTCGACCAAGCTGATCACCCCGACCACGTGCCGAGCCCGGGGAAATACCCGCTCGTCGTCGACCCTGTCATCAGTGACGTCAGGCTCACCAAGGTCCTTATGGACGGGGGCAGCAGCCTCAACATCATCTACGCCGAGACCCTCGAGCTCCTGCGCGTCGATCTGTCCTCCGTCCGAGCAGGCGTTGCGCCCTTCCACGGGATCATTCCCGGGAAGTGCGTCCAGCCCCTCGGACGACTCGACCTCCCTGTCTGTTTCGGAACACCCTCCAACTTCCGAAGGGAGACTCTGACGTTCGAGGTGGTCGGGTTCCGAGGAACCTACCACACGGTGCTGGGGAGGCCATGCTACGCGAAGTTCATGGCCGTCCCCAACTACACCTACCTGAAGCTCAAGATGCCGGGCCCCAACGGGGTCATCACCGTCGGCCCCACGTACAAACACGCGTTCGAATGCGACGTGGAGTGCGTGGAGTACGCCGAGGCCCTCGCCGAGTCTGAGGCCCTCATCGCCGACCTGGAGAGCCTCTCCAAAGAGGTGCCAGACGTGAAGCGTCATGCCGGCAACTTCGAGCCAGTGGAGACGGCTAAGACCGTCCCCCTCGACCCCAGTGGCGACGCCTCCAAGCAGATCCGGATCGGATCCGGGCTCGAGCCTAAATAGGAAGCAGTGCTCGTCGACTTTCTCCGCGCGAACGCCGACGTCTTCGCGTGGAGTCCCTCGGACATGCCCGGCATACCGGGGGATGTCGCCGAGCACTCGCTGGATATTCGGGCCGGAGCCCGACCGGTCGAGCAGCCTCTGCACCGATTCGACGAGGAGAAGCGCAGAGTGATAGGCGAGGAGATCCACAAGCTAATGGCAGCCGGGTTCATCAAAGAGGTATTCCATCCCGAATGGCTCGCCAACCCTGTGCTTGTGAGAAAGAAAGGGGGGAAATGGTGGATGTGTGTAGACTACACTGGTCTCAACAAAGCATGTCCGAAGGTTCCCTGCCCTCTGCCTCGCATCGATCAAATCGTGGATTCCACCGCTGGGTGCGAAACCCTGTCTTTCCTCGATGTCTACTCGGGGTATCATCAAATCAGGATGAAAGAGTCCGACCAGCTCGCGACTTCTTTCATCACGCCCTTCGGCATGTACTGCTATGTCACCATGCCGTTCGGTTTGAGGAATGCGGGTGCGACGTACCAGCGGTGCATGAACCATGTGTTCGGCGAACACATCGGTCGCACGGTCGAGGCCTACGTCGATGACATCGTAGTCAAGACAAGGAAAGCTTCCGACCTCCTCTCTGACCTTGAAGTGACATTCTAGTGTCTCAAGGCAAAAGGCGTCAAGCTCAATCCCAAGAAGTGTGTCTTCGGGGTACCCCGGGGCATGCTCTTGGGGTTCATCGTCTCCGAGCGGGGCATCGAAGCCAACCCGGAGAAGATCGCAGCCATCACCAGCATGGGGCCCATCAAGGACTTAAAAGGTGTACAGAGGGTCATGGGATGTCTCGCGGCCCTGAGCCGCTTCATCTCACGCCTCGGCGAAAGAGGCCTGCCTCTGTACCGCCTCTTAAGGAAGGCCGAGTGCTTCACTTGGACCCCTGAGGCCGAAGAAGCTCTTGGGGACCTGAAGGCGCTCCTCACCAAGGCGCCTATCTTGGTGCCCCCAGCTGATGGAGAAGCCCTCTTGGTCTACGTCGCCGCGACCACTCAGGTGGTTAGCGCCGCGATTGTGGTCGAGAGGCAAGAAGAGGGGCATGCATTGCCCGTTCAGAGGCCAGTTTACTTCGTCAGCGAGGTACTGTCCGAAACCAAGATCCGCTACCCACAAGTTCAGAAGCTGCTGTATGCAGTGATCCTGACGAGGCAGAAGTTGTGACACTACTTCGAGTCTCACCCGGTAACTATGGTGTCATCCTTCCCCCTGGGGGAGATCATCCAGTGCCGAGAGGCCTCGGGCAGGATTGCGAAGTGGGCGGTGGAAATCATGGGCGAGACCGTCTCGTTCGCGCCTCGGAAGGCCATCAAGTCCCAGGTCTTGGTGGACTTCGTAGCCGAATGGGTCGACACCCAGCTACCGACGGCTCCGATTCAACCGGAGCTCTGGACCATGTTTTTCGACGGGTCGTTGATGAAGACGGGAGCCGGCGCGGGCCTACTCTTCGTCTCACCCCTCGGGAAACACCTACGCTATGTGCTACGCCTCCATTTCCCGGCGTCCAACAATGTGGCTGAGTACGAAGCTCTGATCAACGGATTGCGAATCGCCATCGAGCTAGGGGTCCGACGCCTCGACGCTCGCGGCGACTCGCGGCTCGTCATCGACCAAGTCATGAAGAACTCCCACTGCCGCGACTCGAAGATGGAGGCCTGCTGCGATGAGGTTCGGCGCCTGGAAGACAAGTTCTACGGGCTCGAGCTTAACCACATCGCTCGGCGCTACAACGAGGCTGCGGACGAGCTGGCAAAAATAGCCTCGGGGCGAACAACGGTTCCCCCGGACGTCTTCTCCCAGGATCTGCATCAGCCCTCCATCAAGATCGACGACCCTCCCGAGCCCGAGGCGCCCTCGGTCCAGCCTGAGGTACCCTCGGCACGGCCCGAGGCACCCTCAGCTCAACCCGAGGTACCCTCGGTCTCCGAAGGCGAGGCACTGCGCATCGAGGAGGAGCGAAGCGGGGCCACGCCTGAACGAAATTGGCAGACCCCGTACCTGCAATATCTGTAAGGCCCAAAATCTGTATAAAAAAATTAATAATAACAAAATAAATATATGAAGAAATAAACTAGTAAATTCAGATATCTCAAATTGCACTTGAGTTTTGAAACTTGAGATCTGAATTTTGAAACCAAGAATTATTCTAGAATTTAGAAGTGGAGAAAGAAAAGAAAATTTGTATACAAATTATAAATAAAGGAAAGAATATTATGTGCAACATGATTCTCTTAAATTGAGGAGGATTTACCACAGAGAAAAATTGAATTTTGAACTTTGAATTTCAAACTCAAAGAAAAAGAAAAACAGAAAATATAACATAAAAGAAAAAAAATGGAAAGGAGATACCTGCGCATGGGCTGGATCCTCACACCTTCGGCCCACTTCGCCTGCACCCGCGCACGGCCTTCTCACCCGCGCCAGCCCACTCTACGCTCTTCCCTTTTCTTTTTCGTTTGTGGCGCTTACATGTGGGCTCCACTCGTCATATTCACGCGGACGTCTTCGTGGTCATCTGCACGCCGGGTTGCCACTGGCATGTGGCCCCCGCAGATCGGGCTTCTCCTCTCATTTCGGGTCACTTACCTGTGGGCCACCATGTCAGGCCCATCTCCCACGTGAGCTCCAACTGAGCTCCGCTGGTTTGTCGCCCGCGGGTGCGCCGCGCAAATCGCCGCGCCGCTCGGAGATCCACCCTATTCCCTAACGAACTCCACGCGTCCTTCGCTTCCCGGGTCTCCAGCTTATTCCATAGCCGCCGTCACCTTCAATCCCGCGCATGGCGGAACTACTCCCTGGATTCGAGCCGATCCGAACCCGTGTGTCCGTTGGCTGTCCGCCGCGCGCGTGAATCTCGCTCGGGTATTCCGTGGCCACCTCCCGACTCATCCGTGCGGAAGATAAATACCTTCTCCTTCTCGGCCGCTGCACATCCCTCCATCTCGCTGCTATTCCCGTGAACCGAGAGAGCCGTGTAAGATGGAGGGTGCCGCCGCCACGATTCGCCACCGATAGGGGAAGTAGGGCGCCAATTGTGCCAGCGGGAGGGTGGTCGTGATCCAGCGGTGCTGTGTGAGGGTTTAATCGGTGGGCGACCTGCTGGTGCTCCGGGAACTTCTCACCGACGCGCTCTTCACCGCGCAACAGCCGTCGCCCGTGGACCGCCATCGATTCGTCATCCCTGCCGGTGAGAGCTCTCCCCTTGCATTCGCCGTGCCTGGAATTGCGTGAATCGCATTGTAAATTAGATATTAGGGCCCTCCTGGATGGAATGGCCGAGCTCCGTCCAAGCTCCGTCGCGGTCCTGGACCTTGCCGCTGGCAATGGCTGCCGGAGGGGGGAAGAGGGCGCTTGGCCCTTGGATGGTAAAGGTGCGGTTAAGATTAGATCTGGGGGCTGGTAGATTTGGATCGTTGATATAAGATCGATCGGCCGTGATTGGATTGGGGCGGGATCGATTCAATCGTATGATCGTGTCCGTCGATGGGCAGATCAACGGCCATGGGAGTTTATGACGTTACTTTCATCGTATGGCCGTAGGATCTTGATCCGATGGCCAGGGGTGCGTACCGGTTCGCGAGTGTGGAAATCTAATCCGAGCCCCTGATTTTCGATCGGACGGCCAGAAAACCTTAGATACCTCTTCGCGGATCCGTTTTGCACAAGAGTCCCTCGGTTTAGGTTAAAATAACCCGCCGTCCACCTCGGGTCAGGGTTGAGTCTGGTCGATTTTGCGAATTAAACCTCGAGCTTCTTAGTAAATGACGCGCAGTCCAGAGGTAGATAAAAATAGATAAATGATTAGGGAAATTGATTTTTAGTATAAAAATAATTCCAGAAACTTGTATAATTCATATTTAATTCATCTTAGGTCCGAATTAATTTATCCCACTTGCTATAAATTCATAATAATATTGTTTATCATCCGGTAATTTTATTTTATGAAACAAAGGTATAATTTATGTGCTCAATTTCTTTCTTGTCCAATACATATATCTTTTATAAAATCATAACTCCTTAATCGTAACTCCGATCTTAGCGGTTCTCGATCCCACGATCTCGTAGCAAAGCGTAGATTATTATTACGCAATTTATTCTTATGTTTGGTGTGGTGTTAATTTTGTCTATACCATGTTTGTTTGTATTGCTACGACTAGCGTGAGGTCACGAGTCACCTGAAGATCATCCTGGTACCTGGAATCTCAAGTCCCAGGCAAGTTGTGCCCTTGATCACTTCTTTTTACCCACTCATGTTCTAATTAATCATAATGATCTGCATAGGTTAAATTTGATGGGACCCAATAGGTTACCCTAGTTTGATTATCTTTATACCTTGTTTACCACTGAACTTTTTGGGTAGTACTTGCTAGTGCTTTATGTGGTTTTGGGTATGAAGATACATTACTCATGATTATACTTTTGTTATCCGTTGTTATTTATCGTTCATGATAAGATCATTATGTTAATTGGAACATGGAGCGACCACCCGGGAAAACAGTGCTACCACAAGGGTATAATGGGACGCCCTTGGCTGATTAATTAGGAAAGCTAGTGGAGGACTACCTTACCCGAAAGGGGCAAGGGCAGTAGGGGAGTGGTCAGTGTAGGGAGGCCCTCGGGAGGATTTTGCTGCGATGGCGGTCCTGCAAGGGAATTCCTGCATTGGAGCTTCCTATAAACTGTAGCGGGTTTTCTGAAGCTAGTGGAACTTTGTAAAGGCCTCGTAGTGTTACCCTGCCTCGCCTCCTCGGTAGAGGTGTATGGGAAGTCGCGATCCCTTGGCAGATGGGTAACATGACTTGTGGGTAAAGATGCGCCACCTCTGCAGAGTGTAAAACTGGTATACTAGCCGTGCTCACGGTCATGAGCGGCTCGGACCCTCACATGATTAACTTATGGAATTAAATTCAATTTGTCATATGCATTGCATCGCAGGTGATGTTGTTACTTCTATTCTACTATTTAATTGGGTTGGTATTTACTTATACTTAGTAATTGCTAATAAAATTTTGACCAACTTTAAAAGCAATGCTCAGCTCTAACCATTCTCTTTGGTAAGCCTTACACTTCACATGAACTCCCACCTTTGGCGAGTTCATTCACATTATTCCCCACAACTTGTTGAGCGATGAACGTATGTGAGCTCACTCTTGCTGTCTCACACCCCCCCACAGGTCAAGATCAGGTACCGCTGGATGAGGCGCATGGAGGATGCTGTGGCGAGTTCGTGAGAGGTCTAGGTCGTCGTCTCCCAGTCAACTTTGGTTTGCTGGACCGTTGTCTCCTTATAATGTAATTATTTATTTTGTATAGAACTCCTGTTATATAATAAAGATGTGACATTCGATCCTGTGCCATGATTCATCATATGTGTGAGACTTGGTCCCAGCACACCTGATGATTATGTTTACGCCCGGGCTTTGGACCCCTAAAATCCGGGTGTTACAGAAGTGGTATCAGAGGAATGTTGACTGTAGGACGAAACCTAGATAGAACCGGACAACCATTCTTTACTTACCCTGGCTACTCTGATTCTTTTCTAAACTTTTCTTAATCTTTTCTCATCTATTTCCGCTTTACTCTGATTATTCTTACCTTTTTATTCCAAAGACAAATGTGGATTTCACACTTTGAAATCTTGTGCCTAAAGTGACTTTAGGAATAGGAGACCTACTCTTAGGAACAAAAACAAAACTATTTTTATAGGTATTTGTATGCTTGAATGTTTGTTTTTATGATACTTGTTTGATTTGGATCTTTGATTGAGTGTGATTAGTTGTGGAGTAATGTCCACAATCACATCTGCATATACATATAGAAAAAAAAAACGGTTATAAAAATATCTAAATGGACTAGGTTATCCCTCATCAAAGAATCTAGCCTAGCAAAATCCATCTTATCTTGAAAAAGTCTATCCTACACTCATAGATCCATCTTATCCTAAAAAAAATAGATTCTCATCTTATCTTGAAAAGATCTTATGTCACCCTAATAGATCTAACTGACCTCAAAAGATTCTACCTTATCCCTATGGATTCATCTTGCCATAATTAATATATTTATGCCACTCTAAAATAACAACCATGATCTAATACAAATTAATGAGATCTTATCTACTCTATCTAATCATAAAAATCTAACCTAGATCTGATCTAATCTAAAGTGACTTATCAAACATGTTAGATAATACTGGTGAAATAGATTAGACTCTACTCCTATAGAGCATGTCTTAACTTAGTTCACCCTGCACTAAAAATAAGAACGACAGACCGACTTGGCCATATGCAACTACCTTAACCATCTGATAGTTGCATAACCCCTCGATTTTAACCTAGCAAGAGATTCTAACCTACCTACACCACATAATCCATCCTACTCACATATATCCTAACTATATGTCCTTAACTCGGATGGCAACTCCAAGAAGAAAGGCCAAAGAAGACCAACCATGTCAAAGAAGGATAAGCATCAACTCAAGTCTTCAAAGATCAAGTTGAATCGTCAGCGGAATCAAGATCCACAGTTCAGGATGAAGTCTTTCCTTATTATACTCTACCTTGCCACAACCTATACTTGCCATAAACGTACCTCATCTGACATAATAAATGGCTAGACATACATATCCATATAAAAAAAACTTTAAACAAAACTTTGATTCCCAAAACCAAATGAGAAACTAAAATTCTAGACCAAACTTATTGTATCCCTTTTCTTACAAATCTCGAGGACGAGATTTCTGTTAAGGGGGTAGGATTTGTAAGGCCCAAAATCTGTATAAAAAAATTAATAATAACAAAATAAATATATGAAGAAATAAACTAGTAAATTCAGATATCTCAAATTGCACTTGAGTTTTGAAACTTGAGATCTGAATTTTGAAACCAAGAATTATTCTAGAATTTAGAAGTGGAGAAAGAAAAGAAAATTTGTATACAAATTATAAATAAAGGAAAGAATATTATGTGCAACATGATTCTCTTAAATTGAGGAGGATTTACCACAGAGAAAAATTGAATTTTGAACTTTGAATTTCAAACTCAAAGAAAAAGAAAAACAGAAAATATAACATAAAAGAAAAAAAATGGAAAGGAGATACCTGCGCATGGGCTGGATCCTCACACCTTCGGCCCACTTCGCCTGCACCCGCGCACGGCCTTCTCACCCGCGCCAGCCCACTCTACGCTCTTCCCTTTTCTTTTTCGTTTGTGGCGCTTACATGTGGGCTCCACTCGTCATATTCACGCGGACGTCTTCGTGGTCATCTGCACGCCGGGTTGCCACTGGCATGTGGCCCCCGCAGATCGGGCTTCTCCTCTCATTTCGGGTCACTTACCTGTGGGCCACCATGTCAGGCCCATCTCCCACGTGAGCTCCAACTGAGCTCCGCTGGTTTGTCGCCCGCGGGTGCGCCGCGCAAATCGCCGCGCCGCTCGGAGATCCACCCTATTCCCTAACGAACTCCACGCGTCCTTCGCTTCCCGGGTCTCCAGCTTATTCCATAGCCGCCGTCACCTTCAATCCCGCGCATGGCGGAACTACTCCCTGGATTCGAGCCGATCCGAACCCGTGTGTCCGTTGGCTGTCCGCCGCGCGCGTGAATCTCGCTCGGGTATTCCGTGGCCACCTCCCGACTCATCCGTGCGGAAGATAAATACCTTCTCCTTCTCGGCCGCTGCACATCCCTCCATCTCGCTGCTATTCCCGTGAACCGAGAGAGCCGTGTAAGATGGAGGGTGCCGCCGCCACGATTCGCCACCGATAGGGGAAGTAGGGCGCCAATTGTGCCAGCGGGAGGGTGGTCGTGATCCAGCGGTGCTGTGTGAGGGTTTAATCGGTGGGCGACCTGCTGGTGCTCCGGGAACTTCTCACCGACGCGCTCTTCACCGCGCAACAGCCGTCGCCCGTGGACCGCCATCGATTCGTCATCCCTGCCGGTGAGAGCTCTCCCCTTGCATTCGCCGTGCCTGGAATTGCGTGAATCGCATTGTAAATTAGATATTAGGGCCCTCCTGGATGGAATGGCCGAGCTCCGTCCAAGCTCCGTCGCGGTCCTGGACCTTGCCGCTGGCAATGGCTGCCGGAGGGGGGAAGAGGGCGCTTGGCCCTTGGATGGTAAAGGTGCGGTTAAGATTAGATCTGGGGGCTGGTAGATTTGGATCGTTGATATAAGATCGATCGGCCGTGATTGGATTGGGGCGGGATCGATTCAATCGTATGATCGTGTCCGTCGATGGGCAGATCAACGGCCATGGGAGTTTATGACGTTACTTTCATCGTATGGCCGTAGGATCTTGATCCGATGGCCAGGGGTGCGTACCGGTTCGCGAGTGTGGAAATCTAATCCGAGCCCCTGATTTTCGATCGGACGGCCAGAAAACCTTAGATACCTCTTCGCGGATCCGTTTTGCACAAGAGTCCCTCGGTTTAGGTTAAAATAACCCGCCGTCCACCTCGGGTCAGGGTTGAGTCTGGTCGATTTTGCGAATTAAACCTCGAGCTTCTTAGTAAATGACGCGCAGTCCAGAGGTAGATAAAAATAGATAAATGATTAGGGAAATTGATTTTTAGTATAAAAATAATTCCAGAAACTTGTATAATTCATATTTAATTCATCTTAGGTCCGAATTAATTTATCCCACTTGCTATAAATTCATAATAATATTGTTTATCATCCGGTAATTTTATTTTATGAAACAAAGGTATAATTTATGTGCTCAATTTCTTTCTTGTCCAATACATATATCTTTTATAAAATCATAACTCCTTAATCGTAACTCCGATCTTAGCGGTTCTCGATCCCACGATCTCGTAGCAAAGCGTAGATTATTATTACGCAATTTATTCTTATGTTTGGTGTGGTGTTAATTTTGTCTATACCATGTTTGTTTGTATTGCTACGACTAGCGTGAGGTCACGAGTCACCTGAAGATCATCCTGGTACCTGGAATCTCAAGTCCCAGGCAAGTTGTGCCCTTGATCACTTCTTTTTACCCACTCATGTTCTAATTAATCATAATGATCTGCATAGGTTAAATTTGATGGGACCCAATAGGTTACCCTAGTTTGATTATCTTTATACCTTGTTTACCACTGAACTTTTTGGGTAGTACTTGCTAGTGCTTTATGTGGTTTTGGGTATGAAGATACATTACTCATGATTATACTTTTGTTATCCGTTGTTATTTATCGTTCATGATAAGATCATTATGTTAATTGGAACATGGAGCGACCACCCGGGAAAACAGTGCTACCACAAGGGTATAATGGGACGCCCTTGGCTGATTAATTAGGAAAGCTAGTGGAGGACTACCTTACCCGAAAGGGGCAAGGGCAGTAGGGGAGTGGTCAGTGTAGGGAGGCCCTCGGGAGGATTTTGCTGCGATGGCGGTCCTGCAAGGGAATTCCTGCATTGGAGCTTCCTATAAACTGTAGCGGGTTTTCTGAAGCTAGTGGAACTTTGTAAAGGCCTCGTAGTGTTACCCTGCCTCGCCTCCTCGGTAGAGGTGTATGGGAAGTCGCGATCCCTTGGCAGATGGGTAACATGACTTGTGGGTAAAGATGCGCCACCTCTGCAGAGTGTAAAACTGGTATACTAGCCGTGCTCACGGTCATGAGCGGCTCGGACCCTCACATGATTAACTTATGGAATTAAATTCAATTTGTCATATGCATTGCATCGCAGGTGATGTTGTTACTTCTATTCTACTATTTAATTGGGTTGGTATTTACTTATACTTAGTAATTGCTAATAAAATTTTGACCAACTTTAAAAGCAATGCTCAGCTCTAACCATTCTCTTTGGTAAGCCTTACACTTCACATGAACTCCCACCTTTGGCGAGTTCATTCACATTATTCCCCACAACTTGTTGAGCGATGAACGTATGTGAGCTCACTCTTGCTGTCTCACACCCCCCCACAGGTCAAGATCAGGTACCGCTGGATGAGGCGCATGGAGGATGCTGTGGCGAGTTCGTGAGAGGTCTAGGTCGTCGTCTCCCAGTCAACTTTGGTTTGCTGGACCGTTGTCTCCTTATAATGTAATTATTTATTTTGTATAGAACTCCTGTTATATAATAAAGATGTGACATTCGATCCTGTGCCATGATTCATCATATGTGTGAGACTTGGTCCCAGCACACCTGATGATTATGTTTACGCCCGGGCTTTGGACCCCTAAAATCCGGGTGTTACAATATCTCCGCCAAGGAGAGCTACCCCTCGACCGAGCCGAGGCTCGGCGGATAGCACGACGCGCCAAGTCGTTCGTCTTGCTGGGCGATGAGAAGGAACTCTACCACCGCAGTCCCTCGGGCATCCTCCAGCGATGCATCTCCATCGCCGAAGGTCAGGAACTCCTGCAAGAGATACACTCGGGGGCTTGTGGCCATCACGCAGCGCCTCGAGCCCTCGTCGGGAATGCTTTCCGGCAAGGCTTCTACTGGCCAACGGCGGTGGCTGATGCCACTATAATTGTCCGCACCTACGAAGGGTGTCAATTATATGCGAAGCAGACCCACCTGCCTGCTCAGGCTCTGCAGACAATACCCATCACCTGGCCCTTCGCTGTGTGGGGTCTGGACCTCGTCGGTCCCTTGCAGAAGGCTCCCGGGGGCTACACGCACCTGTTGCTCGCCATCGACAAATTCTCCAAGTGGGTCGAGGTCCGACCTCTGAACAGCATCAGGTCCGAGCAAGCGGTGACGTTCTTCACCAACATCATCCATTGCTTCGGGGTCCCGAACTCCATCATCACCGACAACGGCACCCAGTTCACCGGCAGAAAATTCTTGGACTTCTGCGAGAATCACCACATCCGGGTGGACTGGGCCGCCGTAGCTCATCCCATGTCGAATGGGCAAGTAGAGCGTGCCAACGGCATGATTCTACAAGGGCTCAAGCCTCGGATTTACAACGACCTCAACAAGTTCGGCAAGCGATGGATGAAGGAACTCCCCTCGGTGGTCTGGAGCCTGAGGACGACGCCAAGCCGGGCCACGGGTTTCACGCCGTTCTTCCTGGTCTACGGGGCCGAGGCCGTCTTGCCCACTGACCTGGAATACGGCTCCCCGAGAACGAGGGCCTACGACGATCAAAGCAACCAAGCTAGCCGAGAAGACTCGCTGGACCAGCTGGAAGAGGCTCGGGACAAGGCCTTACTACACTCGGCGCGGTATCAGCAGTCCCTGCGGCGCTACCACGCCCGAGGGGTCCGACCCCGAGACCTCCAGGTGGGCGACCTGGTGCTTCGGCTGCGGCAAGACGCCCGAGGGAGGCACAAGCTCACGCCCCCCTGGGAGGGGCCATTCGTCATCGCCAAAGTTCTGAAACCCGGAACGTACAAGCTGGCCAACAGTCAAGGCGAGGTCTACGGCAACGCTTGGAACATCCAACAGCTACGTCGCTTCTACCCTTAAGATGTTTTCAAGTCGTTCGTATACCTCGCACCCACGCAAAGTTTAGTCATCAAGGAAGGGTCGGCCTCGCCTCGGCAAAGCCCGACCCTCCCTCGGGGGCTAAAAGGGGGGGAACCCCCTCTGCGTCGAAATTTTCCTCGAAAAAAGATCTCTTCTGCCAGAATATCTTTCGTGCTTTTTGACTACTTCGAAAAGTGGATCTTGAAAACGACGGAGTACACGTAAGCAGCCAAGGCTGACCGAGCCGAGGGACTCCTACGCCTCCGGGATACGGATACCTCACTCATCACCTTCTGCGATAAGTAACTCGCGTTCGGATAAAGTGATTCCGCGGACCGAACAAGTCTTCATGTTCGGAAGTTCTTCTGCCAAAGCGATCCTTCGAGCCTTCTCGACTGAGTCGGTGGCAGGGCCTCATGGACGGGTGAAAGTACGCGTAAGCGGCAAGGCCGACCGAGCCGAGGGACTCCCACGCCTCCGGGATACGGATACCTCACTCATCACCTTCCGCGAGAAGCAACTCCCACTCACACAAACATCCCTGTTACCGACAAAAAAGTCCAGATACTCGAAACAAGAGGAAAGGAGACACAGCTTTACAACACAGCGAGGGCGTGTATTCTGGCCTCGGCGGCTGCAGAAGGCACACGCTACAAGACACTCTGACCCTGCAGGCTCGGGTCTTGACGCTGGAAGGGAGCAGCAACACCCTCGGCATCGACGACACCTTCGACGAGGCCCGACCTAGCCTCGGACGGCGACGCGGTCCGAGGATCTCCGCTCTGAAGGACGACGTCATCACCACGCCCGGGCAATCGCTGCCAGGGACTTCTCCGGGAATCCGGCCCGAGCAGGCGGCTCGGCCGGTTGCCCCTGGGGCCTCGGTCGACCATCTCCCAAGGGCGCCAGCCCGACCTGAGGCCTCGGCTGATCAAATCTGGCGTCGGTCCCGCCAACGGACAACCCGGCTAGGCTCCGGCCAACCAGGTTTCATTTTCGAGCCGACTCCGCCTCTGTTCATACTGATATCGCTACCCCTGGCCTCGGCTCATCGAAGAGCGGCCGAGGGGTCCCTTTAACTAAGCTAGAGGAGCCTCAGACAGCAAGGCCGACCGAGCCGAGGGACTCCTATGCCTCCGGGATACGGATACCTCACTCGTCACCTTGACACGGGGCGACTCATGCTTGGTGAAGCGGTTCAGATAATCAACAGACGAGTCTTAGCGCTCAAAAATGAGGAAAAAACACGGCTCCGTGCCGAAATTACATACATGTTCAGGCCCCGAAAGCCGCAATGAACAAAAAACCCTGGCATTCGAAGTGCCATTACAAACGGAACTCCGGTTCCCCCTCCGCAGGTACGAACAACCCCACTCGATAGGGGTGGGCCTGCGGAGCAACAGAAGACCGACGAACGGCTTGTCGTTACCCGCTCCAGCAGCGGCGACGACGACGACTTCTGCTCCGGGGGGCCGAACAGCGGCAGCACTGACCTCAGGGCGGATGCTGCTGCCAGGAGGCCCCCGCCCATGCCCAAACTCGTGAGGCAAGGATGGGCAAAAGGCCGTAGAGTTGGAGGTCAGCCCGTGGCCGGCCTTGGCTATCGGCGCCGGCGGAAGAACCTCTTCCAGCTGCCGTGGCAGACGCCGGCACTGCGAGCAGCTCTGAAGCCACTCGCGTCCGAGAGCCAGGCACGGTGCAGCTGCCGGCGCCACGGACGACGGCCGCCCTTCCCTCCAATCACTGAGTGAAGAAGCGGGCCGCCGCCCGTGCAGGGGCCGACCCCAACTCGGTACACTCTCCTCCCCAGCCCTGGTGATGAAAATCCTTGAGGCTGAGGGAGGAGCAGAGGCCGCAGCCCGGCTCGCTTTCCCCCACCATCAAGCTGGAGGTCACCATCTTGGGTGACCGCCGGTGGAGGGATGCAGCCGGGCTGCATGATGAAAATCCTTGAAGCCGAACGATGGCTGAAAGGTACCAACTCCCACGGAGTTGCGTCCCTCCAACGACGAGGCAAAAAGACGGCGGGTATCCCCCATCCGGGGGCTTGGAAGGTGGAAAAACGCGGTGCATAAGGGAGCGAGAAGACACGGTCGCCTTTCGAAAGGGGTCGCCCTCCTTTTAAAGGCAACTCTCCCTGCTTGCACCCCCAACCGTAACGGGCTGAGTCTTCTCCAACACGCTCCAAAGCCCTCCCCTGCGGCGCGGGGGCTGGGTCCCGCATGTCATGCAGACCGGCTCCGAGCAAAAGAAGCCAAACCGCCGCATATGGTGCACGCAACCGCCCAGCGGTTACAAGTGACCCTCCACTTTTGCCCAGACCAACGGGCGAAAGAGGCGGGCAGCCATGCAGGCGGCATGCCACCGCGCCAAGTGGACGCGCTTCTCCGACTCCCGACACGCCAGCATGGGGGCCCAGGCCCACGCGTCGCGCAAACTGGCGCGCCGGATGCTGCATGCAAGCAACTGCACCGCCACTTGCGCCACCACCGCGTCTCCTCGATTGCGGAACCAATACCGCGACTCGAGGCGACCCAGCGCGCGACCCAGCAACGCCAGCCTGACGCGGCAGTCAACGCGGCCAAAAGTGGGCCGGCAGTAATGACGGAGGCAGGCGCGCGGGAGCAGCGGTCACGTCGTCAACCAAGCTCACGTCCCATCCGGGGGCAGCAAGAGAACCCCCTCTCACGGCGTGAAGACAACGCGCCCGTGATCCGTTCCTCGAACGGCTCGCGCACGCGCAACGGTCGCCCCGCCAGCTACTCGCCCCGTCGCATTAACTCCGCGGCTGGACAGGCGGCGCTTCTGGCAGGAGCAGCGGGCAACGCTTCGCCTTCGCCGAAACAACCGCGCCAAAAAAGGTACGCCGCGTCGTTCGGTTTCGTATCCTTTTCCCTTTTTTCCTCTTTCTCTATCTCTTGCGACAGGGACCTGGAAAGGGGGATACCCCGAAAGGGATCCTTCCCCGTGAAGGAACCAGGCTCCGAGCCTCCCTACTGATCAGAGGTTCGAAGGCTGGCCCCCCCGAAGGGTTCAACAGCCGCCTCAGATCGCGTGGGCCCTACACCCACTACTGGTCAGAGGTTCGAAGGCCGGCCCCCCGAAGGGTTCCACGGCCGCCTCAGGCTACTCGGGCCCCGCGCCCATTACTGATCAGGGGTTCGAAGGCTGGCCCCCGAAGGGTTCACAGCCGCCTCAGACGCCGAGTGAGGGATGACCAGGGGTACGTTCGATACATAACCAAGGCTCGGGCTGCGCTCCCGAGGTACCCTAGGACATTTCCGAGACCAGCGGGAGCGATCTTGTAACGGAATCCCATCGGAGGGAGGCATCGAGCCCTCGGACCCCGTCGCCAGGGGACCGGGTCCGGCAGATCACTCGCAGGTACTTTTGGGCGTGCCTCTGGGCCCCTAGCCGACCCCTAACGAACGGGGCACGGACGTCCACTCGGATTACCCGCTTGCAGCTCACCGGAGACACCATGTTCGGCGCCCATCAAGGGTAACATGGCGCTCTCCCCCCTCCTCCTTGTGGAAAGGCGACGCAGGGGCGTATGTAAAAAAGCCGAGTCTGTCCCTGATCGCCCTCTTGCCCTGTGCAGAGGCTCGGGGGCTGCTCTCGCAAACCCGGCTCCGGCCAAACCGTTGACAGCGTCAACATACCAGCCCGAGAACTTGGGCCCCGACCGTACACCCGGGCTACGGCCAGCTCGCATGAGGGAACAACCAGACCAGCCGAAGCATTACGCAAGGCAATAAGACCTCGAAGGAGTGAAACCACTCCTCCGAGGCCTCGGGGGCTACACCCGGCGGGTGCGCTCGCGCGCACCCACCGGAACAAAATGCAACCGAGAAAGGCTGGTCCCCTTGCAAAAAGGTGCGACGAAAGCCTCCAAGCGAGTGCTAACACTCCCTTCGAGGCTCGGGGGCTACTGTCGGGGACCATAATTAGGGGTACCCTCAAGACTCCTAATTCTCAGCTGGTAACCCCCATCAGCATAAAGCTGCAAAGGCCTGATGGGTGCGATTAAGTCAGGGATCAGTCCATTCGAGCGACTCGATCACGCCTCGCCCGAGCCTAGCCTCGGACAAGGGCAGCCGACCCCGGAGGATTTCCGTCTCGCCCGAGGCCCCCCTCCAACGGCGGACACATCTTCGGCTCGCCCGAGGCCCTGCCTTCGCTAAGAAGCAACCCTGACTAAATCGCCGCACCGACCGACCAAGTCGCAGGAGCATTTAACGCAAAGGCCCTGCCAAAGGCACCATAGGAAGCTCCGCCCGACCCAGGGCTCGGACTCGGGCTCAGCCCCGGAAGACGGCGAACTCCGCTCCGCCCGACCCAGGGCTCGGACTCGGGCTCAGTCCCGGAAGACGGCGAACTCTGCTCCGCCCGACCCAGGGCTCGGACTCGGGCTAAGACCCGGAAGACGGTGAACTCCGCTCCGCCCGACCCAGGGCTCGGACTCGGGCTCAGCCCCGGAAGACGGCGAACTCCGCTCCGCCCGACCCCGGGCTCGGACTCGGGCTCAGCCCTGGAAGACGGCGAACTCTGCTCCGCCCGACCCAGGGCTCGGACTCGGGCTAAGACCCGGAAGACGGCGAACTCCGCTCCGCCCGACCCAGGGCTCGGACTCGGGCTCAGCCCCGGAAGACGGCGAACTCCGCTCCGCCCAACCCAGGGCTCGGACTCAGGCTAAGACCCGGAAGACGGCGAACTCCGCTCCGCCCGACCCAGGGCTCGGACTCGGGCTCAGCCCCAGAAGACGACGAACTCCGCTTCGCCCGACCCCAGGGCTCGGACACCGTCCTGGCCTCTACCGACGACCTCCGCCTCGCCCGACCCAGGGGCTCGGACTCGGCCTCGGCCATGGAAGACAGACTCGACCTCGGCTTCAGAGGAGCCTCCACGTCGCCCAACCTAGGGCGCAGGCCAGCCACGTCAACAGGAAGCGCCATCATCACCCTACCCCGAGCTGACTCGAGCCGCAGAGAACAAGACCGGTGTCCCATCTGGCTGTCTCCACCAGATAGGCAATGATGGCGCCCCGCATGCCCTGTGACGACGGCGGCTCTCAGCTCTCTTACGGAAGCAGGAGGACGTCAGCAAGGACACGACCGCTCCGACAGCTGTCCCTCTGCCAGGCTCTGCCACTCCTCCGACGGCCACGACATCACACTAGTTGGGTTCCAGGATCTATCCGGCTGCCACATTGGCATGTACTCAGGGCACTAGCTCTCCCTCGCTAGACACGTAGCACTCTGCTACACCCCCATTGTACACCTGGATCCTCTCCTTGCGTCTATAAAAGGAAGGACCAGGACCCTCTTAGAGAGGGTTGGCCGCGCGGGACGAGGACGGGACAGGCGCTCTCTTGGGGCCGCTCGCTTCCCTCACCCGCGTGGACGCTTGTAACCCCCTACTGCAAGCGCACCCGACCTGGGCGCGGGACGAACACGAAGGCCGCGGGATTCCCACCTCTCTCGTGTCGGTCTCCGGCCGCCTCGCTCTTTTCCCCCCTTCGCGCTCGCCCACGCGCTCGACCCATCTGGACTGGGGCACGCGGCACTCACTCGTCGGCCTGAGGGACCCCCGGTCTCGAAACGCCGACACAAATCGACTGTATACCTCTCTATTTATAGAGGAGGGGGCTGGACCCTTTACAAACTAATTTTCGAGCTAATTCCGCGAATCTAGCTAACAACCGTAGCACAAAACTCGGAACCCTAATCTGTTCTGCGCACGCGCGGACCGTACGGCCCACAGGCGCAGACCGTCCGCCGCTCAATTTACTGCTCAACACCTTCATAACTCAATATATAAACATTGAGAATTTCTGTTGCTTAGTTCTTTTTTTTCCATCATAAAGTTATACAAGTCGTTGATATATAAATATTAGCTTCTGCTTAATATAGGAGTAATGTACTTGATTGACTGACAGTACTGCACAGGTAAAGTGGCGCTGGTCGAAAGAAACACAGAGGTAACCTAGCTAGCGTCCAATTGTTAGAGTTAACTAACAGTCCGATTCCTCTTTGAGAACAGTTGTTTGTTGTGTAGTAAGAGTATACAGAGAGAGAAAAAAAGGTTGCAGAACAATAAGCCATATGCGGTACTTCTGCCACAAGCCCACAACTGTTCTTGCTTGTCTCTAACTACACTTTTGTCCCGTTTCGAGTGACTCACCACGTGCGTCGTCAGCCCTGGTTTGACAAGTCAGCGCTCGTAGCCTCTGCCTCAAGTAGGACGAAACCTGCTGGCATTATCCAAAAAAAAGGGGGAAGAAAATTAAAGTAGCTAGGGCAACAAAACCAATGCAAAGTCACACAAACTAGTCGAGCCTCATAAATTCCGGTCTTGGGTAGAGGCGAATCCGCAATACAGATACAGCAGACGTGGCCGATCGATCGTCGCGAGTTGACGCGAGCCGTCACAGCCTGCTGGGTGCTGTCGTGCCGCTCGATGGCGATAGGATATCGGAGCCGTTCGAGCCGCGAGGTCGGCACGCACTGATTGGCCTGTGGCCTGTGTGACTGGGGTCGTTGGTTAATGGACAGCAACCGCCGGCCGCCGCCGCATCACCTTCTTTCTCTCAGCTTCAGCCTTCATTCAGCTAGCTAGGCCGGCCCGGGCCCGGCCCGGCGGCGCACAGCGGAGGCGATCAGGCGGAGCAGAATCATTCGATCGCTATTCGCTAGGCATAGCCGCTGCCCGTTGGTACGTAGCAGGAGCGGCAGCAGCAGTGGACGCTTCCAAATTCCAACGCGTGCGCGCGCGGCGAAAGCAAAGCTACTACTACTACTCCTACGGACTAAGGTCGACTGGCCCCGTCCTGGCCGCGAAAGCCACCGACGGCGACGGCTACCCGGGGCCAAAATTGAAAAGGCATACAGGGCTACGCGTAGATGGATAGGTACGCGTCTTGGTACCGTAGTATGTGTATAGGACTATAGGAGGGAGCACGCGCAGGTACTCCCTTCGCTTCGTCAAAAGGAATATATAAAATTCTCATTTTATATTGAACCAAACATTCTAATCTTTAACTAAATTTGTATATATAAAAAATACACGCAGTCCACTCTAGTAGTTTCCGGACAGGGAGGGAGGGAGAGCCCCACCTGGCTGGCCCGCGGGCCTCGGGGTCGGCGCCTCGGACCGGACACCACCGCACCGCGGACGGGTCGTCGGATCAATCTATCTATCCAGCGGGTCTACGGGGACGCCGTTTTGCTCTTGGCACTGTTGGCAGGCAGCGTGGCCCGGGTGCTCCGATCCTCCTGCGCGTGCACGTGATCCGAGGCGGCTTTATCGGCCACCACTGACTGACTCGTGAGGACGGACCGCGCCATGAAAGCAAGCTGTGCATGCTCTCTCCACCGACGTACTCTCTAGCTGCTCATCTGCTGTCTCTCTACGTACGTACTGTACTCTCTTATATATCAGTAGTACGTAGTAGTATTTTTTTCCTGACCAGTGATCGATCACCGCCGGTCATAGCATAGCTGACGTTCCCCGGCCCTCTGATCTCTTGGGCTTTTGAGACTTTTTCATTCACGGACCGGTGAGGGTCCGGTCCCTGCGCCCGTGCCGGCCGGGGCGCGCGGGCAGCAGCGAACGAGGCAATGATGGCGAGCGAGCGAGCGGTGACTGCGCTGCGCCGCTGGTCGGCGTCGCACGCGACGCGCATGCAGGCTGGCGGACGTCGAGACAAGGCTTCCAGTCAGCTGCCGTCCGCAACGGGCCAATATACCCCGGCCCGCGTACGATCTGCTGCCGGCCTGCCGCCCTGCCGTGCCCAGCCTTTCTCGTCTCTCTTTCCTCCCTCTGGCTGACTGGGTAGGCTGTGCGCGGCGCGCGGCAGCAACGACGAGACCGCTGGTGGTGTCGCTTGCCACCCACCTCTCGCCTTTGCTTGCTGCCATGTAGCGTCACGAGAAGGAAGGGAGGCCGTGTCCGTGTGCCGTACTAGGAATCTACAGGAGTTGCACATGTGGCCCCACCACGTACGCGCCACCACCAATTAACCAGTAGCCCAGTAGCAGTAGCAGTGCAGTCAGTGTTGGTTCGTGCCCACCCTGCTACTGCAATGCATGCGGTCCACGGCCTCCCCCTCTCCTCTTTTCTCACTTTCAGGTACTGTACCGCGCGCTAGGCGGCAGGACGCTGGGCCGGGGCTATGACCTTGTAGCCTGCGCGAGCTCCTGCGTCCCTGCCCCCTGCTTTTGCGCCTCTGACACGACGGGGCGAATCGCATCGTCGCAGGCAATCGCCGTCGCACAGTCGTCTCGCAGTCGCAGCAGCAGTGATGAGGCTGCCCATGAACCCATACCACGATTTCTCATCGTACAGGCACACAGCAAGTAGAAAAACTCCCATCAGTCATGTACTCCTGCCACTTGTGATGAACTCTGGAAATCAGCCTCAGAGACCTCAAAACCACGTAGCTATACACTATACCGCCAATAAACAACGAGCGGTAGTTGCAGATTGCAAGATCATCCCCTAGCAGTGGTAGTGGTAGTTGCAGGCAACCTCATCGGAATCAATCAGTCCAGTGCGGCCACTGTAGAACAGGACTGTAGATTTATTCGCAAAAGGATCCCGCAGTCGGCCTCGGCCAGTCCCCAGCTGAGAATAGCGTACGTACAAGACGACCAGTCCCTGGCAACATAGCCTCCTCAGTCCTCATCGACAACGTTCAAAACGACAAAACTAGCAAAAAACCATTCAGCGTGCAAGCCCACAGTGTGATTTTACAGCAGCACGATACCTTGCTAAGGGACCTGTGTATGTCCATCCGTGAGGAAAATACTGGTGCTCCATTTCCGGCCGGCAGACCAGAGAGCAGAGAGAAGCAGCACGGGGTTCCCCCCCCCCCCCCCCCCCCCCCCCAATTCCTTCCGGAAACCTGGTTCATTCGTTCTTCTTCTCGAATTTGGCCCTGTCAGCGCCGCTGTAGGGCTTGTTCGGTTATTTTCAATCCATATGGATTTGAGGGGATTGATACGGATTGGAGGGGATTTTGACTTACCAGGGATTGAAACCCCCTCAATCCATATGGATTGGGGTAGAACCGAACAAGCCCGTAGAGGGGACGACGAAAAACACGACCATCTCGAGGATCACCAGCACGTTCTGGATGGCCTCCTGGATGTGCTCCACGTCCCGCCAGAAATGGTGGGATTTGATCACGCCTGCTCCAGCTAAGATACCGAGCGCGAAACCCTGGAACGAAAATGTGCAGTGCAGTGCAGTACGTGGGCGTGTTCTGTTTCTGTCAGGGCGAAAGAATGTAGAGCCAAGTAGGCAAGTAGTGGTATTTCAGTCAAAAAAGGCAAATAGCTCTTTCCATTTCCACAAGGGATGAGGTTCCTTCCAAATTCAAATGTTGCCTAATGTAAGTGCACTGGCAGACTAATACAAAGTGAATGTCCTCCAGCAGGATCAAACTACAAATTAAATTTGCCTCCAAAATGAATGAGATACCTCAAGTTGTCTAGCTTGTTTTGTTTTTTCTTTATAACTGTAGCTTTCATTTCCACTACACCTCTTTCTGCACCTCTTGCTATCTCTATCACCCATAAAGCAACACGTACTTGTAACACTGTTTTATAAAGAAATTATTATCTCAAATTTACATATGATGTGATTACATCAAGTAAAACTGTAAGTGGGGTTTATAAAACAGAAATTATGGCACGGAAGTGAACATGAGGTGGTCATACAGTCATACTCATACATAAAATCTAACTAAATCAAAATATTAAAGAGAAATGAAGCTTCATCTTAAGTCATGGCAAGCAGATACTATCTAATAAGTACACATTAATCCATCCAGAGAGTTGTCTATAAGCAATCAAGACAATCACCCGTGCAAACTTTATATAAAGCTTTCAGAAACACTTTAGATGATATACCTGCCAGAAACAGAAGAATACGATCCCTTTGATGCACAAAAACTTTGCAAGAGGCTTGTGAGGTGCCAACTCTTTAGCAAACAAGTGGTAGAAAAGAACCAAGGCATATAAGGCCATGTAGACTGAGAAGTTCAGTATAATACTAAACGTCCAGCTCACCTAGCTGGGGTACAGCCCAAGAACCTGAAGTGCAATAATCAGAATGGAACATACTGTCCTGACAATAACAAATTGCCAGGTCCAATACTTTAGAAGCTTCAATGTCTTGTGCTCCAAGACGTTGCGGGGCTGCCTGTCACGACCCTATCACTGGTGCATAGATCCAGCCAAGGCAACACAAGAAGGCAAGAAGGTTCAGAAGAGTACATGGAGGATTAGAGTAATACAGTTGTAATCCGTTGTAATCTAGCTGTAATACCCGATTAACGGGCAAAGCCGCTTAGGGGTTCTATAAATCTGAGAGATTGTAATGAGGAAGGCATGAAATGAAATAACAGAAATCAAACTACCACCACATACGTGTGTGTGTCCGGATTCTGGCTAGAACCGGCCAAGGGGGAAACCTCACGTCGGATGAACCCTAGAGAAAGGGGAAACCATACCTGGAAGCAATTCTGGGATGGCAAAACCCTAGATCCAGGGTTCCTCACAATTGGTATCAAAGCTACCGTGTCCTCGGAGAATAGGTTGGCGGGAAGACAGCGTGACAAAAGTTTGAAGGGAGGTGCTCAGAATCTTCATCACGACACCTTCAGTCAAGCCATCAGCACAGTCCCGGTTGGTGGTCAAGGCTTTCACCATGGAAGCCAAGCAGAGTGAAGCGTGTTGGGAGAAGATGATGCTGGCCATCGAGAAGTTGATGGGGAAGGTGGATGCCATGGAAGAGAGGACGCTGCTTCGCAAACAAGTGGAGGAGACCGGTAAGGCTGTTTCTCTTCTTCGGTTGGAAGCCATGGCTAGAGATATGGATCGCTCTATGGATAATTATGAAGATGTAGAAGGAGGTGGTAACAAAAGAATTCCCCAGAATAGAGGATGTAGGACTCAGGGAGGAAGAGGGGAGAGTTCTAGGCGACAAGAGAGAGATGGGGAACAATTGCAGCAACATATATCGAAGATGCCTTTCCCAAAGTTTGGAGGAACAGACCCAACTATTTGGATCATTCAATGTGAAGACTACTTCAACCTCTATCGAGTCCCTGACTTCATGAAGTCCACTGTGGCGTCCCTGAATTTTGAAGGCACTGTAGCACGTTGGTTGCAGGTGGTCAGGTTGAAGCAAGGGTTGGGAGATTGGAGAAATTTGTCTAGGCTTGTGCTAAACAAATTTGGAGCCGAGGAATACCCAAGAGCTATGAGGAAGTTGATGAGTATAAGGCAGAAAGGGTGAGTAGAAGAATATGTGAAGGAGTTTGAAGAAGTGAGATATGCCATAGCTGTTCACAACCCTGTGATGGATGAGACATTCTATGTCACTCAGTTTGTCAGAGGACTGAAGAGTGAAATTCAGTATGCAGTTATGTCTCAGCTCCCTGCTACTGTCGACAGGGCACAGTTATTGCCTCAAGTTCAGCAGCATATCATCGACAAAAGAGGAATGAAGTTTATAAAGCAACCCAGTGTGGGTCGATTAGGGGGAGGAAATAGAGCAGAAGGGAAAGGAGTAGATATGGGAGATTGGGAGTATGGAGTAAGGAGAGACAATTGAAGGAATATATAAGAGCAAATGGTCTGTGTTTTATCTGTGGAGAAGTATGATCCTGGTCATCAGGTGAAATGCCAAAAGGGGAAGACAGTCCAGTTACATATCTTGACTCCTGACTCCTGAGGTTTTGGAGCAGATAGAGCAAGAGGAGAAACAAGAAGATGATCTTTAGTTATCTCTTAATGCTATTAGTGGGACTGATGATTTACAGTGTATCAGACTCAGGGCATTGGTTCAACATCAGATGTTGATGTTGGTGGATTCTGGAAGTTCTACCAGTTTTATTAGCAAGCAGATGGTGAAGTTAAGGTTGGAGGTAGAAGAGTGTGACCCAGTAAGGATAAAGGTGGCTAGTGGTGATATCATGATGAGCAACCAGAGGGTGAAGGAAGTGAAGTGGTGGACTGGAGGGCATACTTTTACTTTTCCCATGAGAGTATTGGATATTGGGTATATGATTCTATTCTCCAGTTCAGGTGGGAACGAAGGAAATAATCCCATATTAACTCACTGGCCCAAGTCGTGAGGTCATCTTCCATCTCCAGACAGCAGTTTGTCGACTTGAGCCCCTCGCCCCCTCCTACTCTTCACAGCAATGGTGGAAATTGCTTTTTTTGGGGGGTTGGGGGTGGGGAGGGGGGGGCTCTAAGGGATCAACGGTGGTAGAGGGGCTCGAGCAGTCGAGCCCACCCCGCCCTCTAGTCTGGTTTCAAAAACTATAATTAAAGAAACTGAAGTTCAAACACAACACCGGAAGCTTTGGAAAAAATATAATTAAAGAAACTGGATCTGAAATAAAAGGTAAAACTGGTGTAATCTTATTCACCAGTCACCACTAAGTATATAGTTCAATCATTCTACAAAAAAGCTACACAAATGATTATTTGACTAACGGACCACTGGAAAAAAAAATGATTGTCTCCTTCAAATAAGTAAGCTTTCTTATAGATATCCCAGGTATGAACCTATAACATAACTCACCATAGACAGGCCACATTACAAAACTTAAGCAGCAATTATAAAAAATTAGGAAAAAAGTTTTATCTACCAAGGCATAAGAAAGGTACCAGGAAAACAGAAACATGGAAGGAATGATGAAGCACCCCCCCCCCCTTTCCCCCTTTGATTTCATCAGGGACTATGTTCTTGCTGATGGATATATTCAAGTAGCTGTACATCAATGCCATAAACTTAGCAATCACCTTCGTAATTGTAAGGAAATTGAAGTGTTAGTGAAACAGCAAGATTCATTTAGGCTTATAATCATATGGTTGACCCACCAGTGCTTCATAGCATTCCTTAACAGCATCCAAGAATGTAAAAAATGTCTTGCTACCCTGGATATCAAGAAGACCCACAAAGGAAGAGATAGCATATAGTGGAGCCATTAGCACAATAATAAGTCTAGCTTTCTGCTCCTAGGGGTTTTTCCAATAGAAGAGATGTTGTGACACCAGTTGCACAGTGAAATGCATAGTCAGCATTACACAACCAGCTGCCCCAAGGAGGGTCAGAGTCGCGGGATCCATTTTACTTAGATCCATCCCCGGGAATGGAGACATGAGTAACATGGTGCCTGAAAACTATAGATTAGGTTTTTTTATCGAAGGATACATTTATGCTAATGACAAGTCAAACATAACCCTTATTAACAGAGGAGTCGAGGACATTAATACAACACAATGCGGCACAAATATTTGAAACATGCACTTTGTGAACTTCCAAAATTTCTAAAAAACAAATAAACACATGTAGACCATGAACAAGTATGTCAACACAGATAATTTTTGTGGAAAAACTAGACCATACGCGAGTTACACGAAAGACAGGAGAAATAATTTGATTTGCCCCCACAAATATGAAACAAGTTATTTGTCTTTTTTGGAACAAGCAGTGTAGCACATATTGCCAAAAAAAATCTACAGATTTTTGTATCTATTTCTTTTTTTCTCACAAATGTCAGAAGTGCACTTTTAAGAGGGCATACATATGTGACCTTGAGCTCAGCTTAACTGCACTCCACTGAACAGGTTGTCAATCAAATGTTTTGCAAGCACGATTTTTATTTAGTTAGAGCCAGGTTTTGGGTTCAAAATTTAGATTAATCCAGTGACCATTCTTCTGTAACTAGATTTTTCTAATGAAGACCAACCACAGAACCAAAAGCCTGTATAATTGATTTTTGAACTAATAGAAATGATCTAGAGATGCATTAAGCAACTGTTTTCATGGTAGCTACAATAATACAAACAGCCGAAGTATAAATATTTAAAAAGAAATGAAATTCAGAGCTTCACTATAGAATAGGTACAGTATATTGTGTGACTGTAATAACTGTGTCCTGAGCTTGCGTTCCCTCCATGGAGATCTGGAATCAGAGGGAGTAAATACTACAACTGAAATCAGATCAGCGCTGGAAGCAATATCATACAGGCAAAAGGTACAATCAGTTGGGACTCAGCCCCTTGCCTCAGGATACATAACAAAGGGAGGAGGAGCTGGTGTTGGATTCAGCACACCAAAAGCTACTGCAAGGCAAGAGGGAGCAAGGACAAATTGATGGTAGAGTATTAGGGTGGCAAGAGAAAGAAGCAACTGTGGGAAAGAACCACTGTGCAGTGGGCATGACTGTGAATAAAAGCAGTGCCATATGATATGTGCTATATACATTTCAAGTAATTAAATATAAATCTGAATCCTGAAAATAGTTTTTTCTAGCCTCCTAGTTTATTTACTTAACTAGAGTGTGGTAAGAAGACTATTTCCTAAACAGTTGAATACTTCTGTAGGAGGCTTGATGAAGGAAACTATCTTATGCTCCTTTATTAGGGTACATGTTCAGTTACAGTAACTGAAATTCAGTTTTTTTTCAAGAGAGCAAATGGCACCATGTCTCTATTGATCACCAACTAATGACTTGGCATAATCCACACTTAACTAAAATGGAGCCAATTAAGGCACACTGTTTCATTGGTTGAAAAATAAGGAACTTGCCAATTATGTGCAGGGTGCTATAAGTTAAAAACTACTGTTTAGAGCAAGGATCTCATTCATCAGAGAATGAAAGGACTCTCAGCTAGGACATTTTCTAAATAGCTTTTTGTGAACCGCATATCACAATATCAGCATAGCCTTTCACATATGTGCAAGACAGGACACCAAAGTCATTCAACTAAGAGTATTCCACTCTTAACTGACCCACACCTCAGCTTCGTCTCAGGGTATATGGAATGGGACACTTCACCCCTGTACATGTACAAGAATATAAAAACAAAACAGACTGTGTTTTGACTTTTGAACACCTATAATTTGTGCAGCAAATTGGCAAAATTAATTATCCAAAGCCACTCGAGTAAGTAGGACATACAGCCACTGCTCGATGGGAAGATAATCAAGCAAGCAGGATTTCTGCGCCGACACAGTGGCCTGAGCACTAGACACATATGAAATAATTTAACAAATTTGCAGACCTAAGTTTTCGTTTCTTTTCTAGTAAAAAGCGCATCAGAATTTAACCTTGGACTTCTCAACAAGTAGAAAGAGATGTTACAAGTAGAAATTCACATAATATTTTCAAAATCAAGCAAGGATTGGGAACCAGGGCTACATGATACACGAATCCTAGCTGCAATCCTACATCAGACAACACATAAACATAAATAGGGGTCTTAGCATGCTATTGCATTCAGTCGTGTTGCCACAGCGATTCCTGGAACTGTTTTGTCAAATGCATTAACTCTGCAAAGTAAAGCAAACCAGAAGCCGATGGCAAAAGGTAGGTTGTTACTACTTGACAACTCAAAGCTCACGGTTCCAGTCATGTGCCTCTACGTCAATCAACAAGCCGCCCTATGAACCGAATCTCGTGACCGCAAGTCGCGAGAGCACGGCGGCTGCCGACTAGGGTCGCAGTCGCACCCGCTTTGGATCAATACCCCGGCGAGAAACCTCAGGGCGAGCAGGAGCATGGCATCCAGACCAGAAAGGCCACATGTACATGGGAAACCGGCGTCCACCGCCTGAGGTAAGCGGGAGAGCTCTCACCTTGGCTGGAGCACTGCAGCCTCCGCGCGTGGTTGTTGGAGTCGTCGCTGCCGCCGCGCCTCGGCCTCGCGAGTCGCGACGTCTGGGCCACTCGCTCGGTTCCCTCCGCCAGTCCACGTGGTCACTTGGCAAAGTCAAGGACTAATTGCAGATTTGCAGTGACGATCTGGCTGCAGGTGGAGGTGAACCCTCAGATTAACTGTCTGACGTCTGAGGCGTGCCATACTGCCATCTGGTTTCTGGTAGCATCCACCGATCCACGGCTCCGGCAGCGTCGACACACGGGCCTCGCGGTTGTTACAAAATATTACATATGTAATCAATCCAAAGGATGCGACAGTTTTGCCCAAGGGACACACCTCTTAGGATACACCCCTTCACTTATATATAAATTGTCCTGTCACTGCAATAAAGAACAACAGTTCTGTCATTTGTCTCTCTCTCAATCTCGTTACCACTGAGTATACTTCAACACGTTATCAGCACTGCTCCGAGATAAGAGAAGAAAATTTCTGCTGAAGTTCCTTGGTCGTACGAACAAGAAGACCAAGCCGAACACTACCATTAACAGGCGGTTGCAAAAGTTAATGCATCAAGACGTTGATCAAGGGCAGATCCTGCAGATCTAGATATTGTGAAAAGAACATTAAAAATGGTAGGATCATTACCCTTTTCTGAAGTGTTCTTTTGGCACTGTCGTCCTTTCAATTTCTACACAAATTGCATGAAGGACATTGCCTGGCACCCTGGCCGTGGCTTCGCGGGCTGCAGAGGCCATGAATGCTTGCCAGATCCCACCTCGCGAACTGGCAAGGCCCGCTCATGGCCAAGGCCGCGCCCGCGCAGAGGGCCACGAGCGCGCGCGCTGAAGTGGTCGCGCGCCGCCGGGATGTCCGCGTTGTTTCGCGCCCACGACAGGCAGCGCCATGGCCGTTGCGCCATGCAGGGGCCGCGCAAGGCTGCGTGCCGAGGGGCCGCGCAAGGCGGCGTGCCGAGGGGCCGCGGGGCTGCTGCGCGCACGCCATGGCCGCCCGCCAAGCCTCGCTGGGGCTGTATCCGCACCGGGACCCGCTTAGCCGGAGGCACCATGCGGCACCGCGCTCGTGCGCCGGAGTCGGGGGACTCGCCCGCGCGCGCGTCTAGACAGCGCGCCTGCGCTGCCGTGGCCGCTGCGCATGCCAAGGCCGAGCCGCCGCGCCAGCGCCCCCCGAGCCGCGCCCGCGCCGCCCGTGGAGGGCCGCGCCCGAGCCATGCACACCGTGGGGGCCTTGCCCCCGACCCGCCGGGAGACCGCGCGTTCGCGCGCCTGGGTCGTCTGCCCGCGCTGCCGCCGGGGGGGGCCGCGCGCCCACGCCCCCGCGCGCCGGGGCCTGCACCGCGCACCGCCGGGGTCGAGGCCGACCGCCTAGCCGCTGCTGGGGGGTCGCGAACCCGCGCGCCGTCGAGCACCGCCAGGGGCGCTTGCTTGCGCGCTTGTGCTGTCGGGGCCGGGGGCCTCCGCGCGGCCGGGACCTCGCCCGCGCGCGTCGGGGGTCGCGAACCCGTGCGCCGTCGAGCGCCGTCGGGGGCGCTGCGGGCCCACGCCGGGCAGCCGAACCGCCGCCGGCGGGCGCGCCTGCGCCGAGGGGCTGTGCCCGCCCTCGTCCGCCGGCCTGCGGCGAGCCGCCGAGGGTCCAAGGGCCGCACGCCGGTGCAGCCCACACCACCGCGGGGGAGGCGCGCTCGATGTCGAGCCGCTGGAGCCGCACCCGTGCGCGCCGGGGGCCGCCGCGCCTATGCCCAAGGCCGCCATGGCCATCGCTCCTGCCTGGCCTGGACCGCACGCTGCTGGGCCGCCGCGCCCGCCTGGCCGGAGCTGCGCGCCGCCAGAGCATGCGCCGCCGGGGGGCCCGCTCAGGGGGCCGTGCTTCCGGCCACCATGGCCGTGCCTAGGCCGCTCCCACGCCGCCGCCGGGGAGGCCATGGCTGCGCCTGTTGTTTGGTCGTCGCCGCAGGTCGATGTGGTGGGCGAAACCCTAACCGCCTAGGCACTGTACTGGTCGGCTGGGCCACGCTGGCCATTGTACTGGCCGGCTGGGCCGCGCCTGGCCACTGGGCTGGCCCCCTGAGCCGCCTGGGCTGTTCAGCCATATGTTTGGCTGGGCCAAATTTACTTTTTTTATTTTATTTTCTGTACATTTACAGTACAAGACTCTGTGATTGCTTGTAACGCAATTTCAAAATACTATCTAAATTCTCATATTTAGACTACTGCTAATGTTATATGTAATTATACATATTTGTCTGTTTTTATTGTGAAAATGCAGACTTATCAGTGAATTATATTTTTATTTATATTTATGATTCACATGTTTCGACTTGCTTTTGTTTTTTGCATTCTTTTATGTTTGTATGGAAAACATAGCACATTAATTAAGTCGAAACTTAACGGTCCTCATGCAACATAAGATTGCACTTTTTTGGGAAAGGCATAGGGTGATGGAGTCCTAAGCACTGGCTGCGCTAAATTCTTTATAGAATTTAGTAGCCCAGAGACCGTGCTTTAGGCCGCATTTGAAATGCCTATCACTATGAGGTCTACATCTTTCGAGATGATTACCTATACGTGCTACCCAAAAAGGTCACGGACCAAGCAGGCGTCGCGGGCTATGGAGCCAGACTGGACGCTGCAGTCATGCTGACTGCTAAAAGAATTCTTTTAATTAAGTTCTACTTAATTAAACGATGAATTCTTGCAAAATATGACACATATCTTGAACTTGGGATATTTCAACACATGATGGAGATCTAGGCTTTGGCTGCAATAAGTTCTTGGAATTTATTTGCCCTGAGACCAAGCTTTTAGACAGCAAAATGTTATTTGCCCATCAGTAAGAGGTCTACATCATATGGTTATGATGATTACCTATGTGTTCACCCAAGTAGATATGTTGGAGATGTGATGTTGGTTATTCACCTTTATGGTGATTTCCATTTTATTTTTGAAATTTTGGTCAAGCACAAGGTAGTGGAGTCCTAAGCATTGGCTGCGGTATGTTCCTTGAATATATCAGCCCAGAGACCATGCTTTCAGGCAGCAAAAGTTTTGCCCACTACTGGGAGATCTACTCCATTGTTTCATTACATGGAGATTATCTACGTTGTGTGCACAAATTTTCAAAAATCTTTGGTACACTTTATGTGATACCTGGAATTCTCCAACATATAAAGATATGTTATATTTTGCGGCAAAGTTGCAACAACAAACGAAAATGGTTATGCCATTTGAAGGATAATTATTTAATAGAGTTTGATGAACTCGCCTAATGGGCTTAATTATCCTTAATGTTCATTGGATATGTTCATTTCATCTTTGCATAATATGGGGATTCACTTCTTTATTTTGGAGGAAGTGAGATGCTCCCTTTCTCTTGTGGTTCTTATGAAAAGAACTAATGTGCTTTTGTGGCATGATGTGCAAGCCCAAAATGAATACCAAAGAAAATCATAAGACTTGTGGACTTATGAGTATGTGTCTACATTATGTTGTAGACTAACACTTTGTATTCAAATATTTTTGCTTGAAAGCAAATATATAAGCACATTAAAAAGGGAAGGGCAATGAGTATGACAAACGCTTTTGTCATTACACTATACATGGTATAGTGTTGTATGCCTAAGCATCTAATCATGTATATGAAATCCCAATGGATGCATACTACTCATGAAAGCTAAGATATGAAGTGTACTTCAATCTTCCATCTGACATGATAACAGTGGTTAGTTGTGTAATTCATGATTTGGACTAATCATGTAACAACACTTCTTTTTCTAAGATAAGACCACTTTGTTAGATGATTTGCTTTTGAGTAATATTTAAATGATGCATGAGATTTGGTATAATCTCATAATTGATGTTGTGATAGGTTCAACTCATGCGGTGTGAGTTGAACACACTCATGTGATTTGAGTGTAAAAACTCATATAAATTTGAGTTGAACAAACTCATCGATTGGAGTTGATCACTCATGTGATTTGAGTTGAACAAACTCATCGATTAGAGTTGAACCAACTCATCAAGGGAGTTGAAGACTCATTGATTTGAGTTGTGCAAACTTGTACAGGGATTCTTCCAATTGAGGAAGAAACATGCAATGTGGAGAATTGAGCCACAAACTCTATAAGTGGGGAACAAAATATTCTCATATTCCTTTGGAAAGAGGAAAGAATATTTTGACAATCGCTTCGTGCGATATCATGATATGTTATTATCATATCCCCTTTTGGTATTGGAAGTATCAAGGATGTGTTGATATATCCTAATTTATCTTACTGTATTATAGAGATATCCATATAATTTCTATCATGTGGAAACACAAGGTGATAGTGATGGATATTGCATATGTTTCTCAGAAACATTTCTTATGGACTGTATTCTACATACATCCTCCCATACAAAGTGTTGCATATGTTATAACTTTTCAAGTGATGATACTTACCATGCTGGGTAAGATTGAATTGGTCATCCCATTGTTGGGATGAAATGAAAAGTTATGAACAATTCTATTGGTCATGTTTTTCCCATAAGATGGATACTTGATGAGTATCATCGGAAATGAGATTTTAAGTCCCTCTTATCTTAAAATATGATCTGAATTGGTTAAGTTCTTTGAATTGTTTCAAAGGAACAAGTGTGGTCCATTACATAGATGGTATGGACATTGTAGGCTTTATATGGTTATTTGGTGCATCTATATGATGACCTGAAGTGTGTCCTTCGGACAACACATGACCATTAAGTAATAATGTCTCAAGCTTGAGCACATTAGCCTCCACACTACTGAATTTACCAAATGTGCTTACAATGGTGATTGTTTGTCTTGGTATTCAGAATGATATCCATAAAGGATATGATGAATCTGTGATAGATTCGAAAATTTCAGATCATTAATGACCATCAGTAATGAATTGTCATTTTCAACTGGTTATGGTTGGAGTCAGGAAGTTTTGCACGCTCCTGACTTGTGATTAACTACATGTACTGCGTGTACAAGTTCCCCTATGGTTTTTAGTACGTGAAAATCCGTGAAAGATTTCCCATGCGTACATTGGGTATGTTCCCAATCTCACCACCGCAGCGTACATATATGGGCACACAGAAAACTGGGGATCTATGTGAGAATTCATTCTCCGTCGATCATTAAGTTTTAGAATCTCTTCATGAGAATCTATTTATGGCCCGTACGCTTGCTTGAATCATGAGCTTTTCCAGGCATTAGGGGGAGATTTCAAGTACCAAATAGAATGCCAGGAAATTATAATGAATGCAGTAAGCATTCAGGCTCAGGATCACGTACTAAAACTGAACCTTTGAGTTCGAATGATTTGCAAGAAGTTGCAAATTGACTGCCATGTGCATTTACTATGAGGTGTCACTCAAATTAATCCTATGAGGAAGTGCCAGAAAGAGTGGTTACATGGAAAACCACTTAACTCCCTATTGCAACGTTGTTGTAAATAAGAGGGGGAGAAGTATGGTCACAAATTGGGATTAAGATGCTTGCAAGCAGTTGAAGGCTATACCTTCTGAGATAGTAAATGCAGACCATCTATTCGTTGGTAACCAACCGAGTGTTGGTGGACACCTAAAGGATATTGATTATCCTGTGAATGGAAGACATTCACAACCTAGCCCAATGCGCACTAATGAGGCTAGGTTATCGGAAGCCCTTGATTCTCGTTTTGGGATTTCACGACGAATCATAAGGGTACATAAAAAATGACTTTATGTCAACTGGAGAATTATGTTATTTAAAAGCTACAAGTGTCGACACATACATCTCAGCAATTGTATATGCACTCCAAGTGATCCAAAAGACTATGGCCATAGCAGAGCATGAGTATGCTCACACTGGATCTTGTTGAGTGATACAATGTTGCAGAGATAGCCTTGCTCACCGGAAAGAAGTGTTAACTTATTTTCACTTCAAGGTATCTTACTGTGGATACATGTTTGTTTTCATGGACTTGGAAACAATGAGGTGGTGAGAAAGCATGGCTAGTAGCAACTGGGTTTATACGCAAACCCAAGCATTATTTTAATGCTATAAATTCTCCCCTACCGTGAGTAGAAAAATTCCGATACAATAATATGGGCAGTAAATCATCTATCTATGCAGTTGATAGATGTAGTGACAACATATGCATATGTGGTCACTAGATTATGGTATATGTGGAGTCTTGAAGGATTCCAAATACATAATCACCAATCACAAATTTGCAATGCTTGGAAAGTCTTTGTGACTTAGAGCATCCTGGTCAAATATGGTACATTCGACCTAGTGAATCCTTCCTTCTGAAAGGATACACAAAGAATGGTATGTTCAGTGTAAATATGTGCAGCATATTTTAAACATACATTACTTATCGACGGAGTTCGAGATAGAGGATATGAATTGAAAGAAATTTTCAATTCAAAGTAAACTATCTTGAATATCTTGGATACAAAATTGTCTATATCCAACATATATTGAAGAAATTCAATATGAGAGAATCATTGTTATTTGATTCTTTCGGATCATGAGATGTGCTATTGTATCTTGCAAGAGCATTCGACCGGATATTGCTTTGCAATGATTTGCTAGCTAACAGCACATGAGATCGAGTTATGATCTCTAGATGTACTCATGCTCTCCTTATGTTTGGATATACTGATCTTGGATATCTATAGAAGATCCCCAGGTACAAGATCAATGACATACTTCTGGTAAGTTGGACCTACTGTTTGATAAATGTTGATCAACAGAGATTAATGGTCACTTACACTAATCATTCTATAGTACACTTCGTGGGATTGTACAGAATGATATACTACATACTGAAGGTATGTGGTGGTCATGATTTTTATATCACTGACCTTATTATCTATAAAGATAATATTACTTTGTGTTGTTTAGATGAAAAACAAGTTACGAACTAAGTCCCTACCTTACTCTAATGTGTTTGAGAGCAGGTATGAGATGACTTAGTGATTCGTAAAGATCAGGGGGAGTTTTCTCTTGATCTGAAGAACTTGTTTCTGCATCATGTTGTACTCTTTTCTTTGCATGAGTTTTCCCCCTGTTTGGGTTTCTCATTCAAAGTTTTTAACGAGACAACATCAACACAAGGTCTATGTCGTATCATCTATTTTTCCCGTAGAGGTTTTCAAGGATGATACATTATGACATAGTTATTGTTGTATTTGAACTAGGATATGAGTTTATATCCCTAGAGTTCAAATGGATCAGCAATAGAGTATGACTACTCTCCTTATTTTTCCCGTTGGGTTTTTAAGGAGACTCGGTTGATATGTTAATTTCTCAGATTTTCTGACTAGATTATCTTGGGGAAATATTAGCCTGAGTTATATGTCTCATCATTTATTTTCCCCACGGGGGTTTTTGAGATGATGAATATAGACATATTATTATTCTTTGGGCTAAAGGTCCATTGGAGAACAATGTCGTATTGTGGTTCAATTGAACCACTAACCATTATCCATAAGGATAATTGAGCTTGTGTTGTTCAGATGGAAACAGGAAAATGGAAATATTAACATCTTGCAAACAAAGTTTTGTGATAATCTTGCTGATCTATTCACAAAATCTCTACCATACTCAACGTTTTCAGAAATGTGTTGAGGTGATTGGTATGAGAAGACTTAAGTGCTTGCAAGATCAGGGGGAGTAATTCTCCGTGCTATTCGACCTGTTTTGTACCATCATATTACACTCTTTTCTTTGTATGAGTTTTGCCTTGTTAAGGTTTTCTCATCCAAAGTTTTTAACGAGGTAATATCAACTAAGCTATATGCTTCATCATTGACTTTTCCCCACAGGGGTTTTTACGAATGATGATTACAAGCATATTCTTTTGGAGTTCATGTGAGATTATTCTCATTATCCAAAAGACACTGTGTACTCCTTATTTTTCCCACAGGGTTTTTGAGGAGATAAGATCTTGGAAGAACAGCTGACAGATCATCAAATGAAGTTGGATTGATCAAGGGGGAGTGTTACAAAATATTACATATGTAATCAATCCAAGGGATGCGACAGTTTTGCCCAAGGGACACACCTCTTAGGATACACCCCTTCACTTGTATATAAATTGTCCTGTCACTGCAATAAAGAACAACAGTTCTGTCATTTGTCTCTCTCTCAATCTCGTTACCACTGAGTATACTTCAACAGCGGTCACGGGGTTAATGCCCACAGCCCGATCTCCGTCGGCCCAGCCCATTGGTCTCGGTCGTGCTAGGCCCAATGACAGAGATTGTAGAAAATTATAGGGTCAAATATGTCAACAATTTAACCTAAATATATCATCTAATATTTTTTAACATATTCGAATTTTTTATATAAGGTTACTTTAGCTTGTTATTTACAGGTTCATCTAAAAAATCAATAACAAGTGTCGCAACAATATGTATTGTCCATAGGTATAGAGAAAAAAGCTCTAGAATCATACAAGTTAGAATATAGACAATATTGACATCTTTTTGGACTAAATATTAAAGAACTCTAGGATTTGTACTTGACGTGTAGGCTCTATGGGTCACTGATCCGTCCGCGGTAGGTTACCGGACCGTCCACGGTAGGTCACTAGACTGTCCGTGTTAGGTCACCGGAATGTTCGCGATAGGACACCAGAATGTCTGTGATACGCAGAAAGCTCTCGAGTAAACCTAGATCCAACTATATGTAAGGGACCCATCAAGGAGGACGGACTCTAGGTTGTTCTATCATCGATAGACCACCTAGAACTACTTAAGTCGATGTAGAACCAAAGTGAGGGAAGAGGGGTTGAAAAAAGATCTAAGGTTGGAAGATAAAAATGTATATGACTAAAATAAAGGTGAATATATTGGTTAAATTGGATTGTGTGTCTCTTAATCAACCATACCCTTTATATTTTATGGGGTTTCGACCCTTTTCTAGGCAAAGTCCAAGAAAATCCCATAGAAACTGAAAGATAAAGCAAGAAATTGGGACTCTGGCCCGAAATGATATAATTCCATATTGTCTGGGCTAACATGACGGACCGTTTGGCGCACGGACCATCGAAGCTAACACGTCAGACCATTCAGGATGTGGACTGTCCGGGCTACTATGCAAGATCGTCCACATGGTACTAGTACTGCCATATTAGGTGTTCAATACATGCCTCTGTCTTTTGATGGTGGAGGCCACAAACAAAAACACTTATACTACCGACGTCTTTTGAGAAACAACATATTTTATGTTGTGGATGTTGATATCTCTCATATCTACATTGCTACAAGGATTGTAAAAAAGTACAGTATCATTCCAAACTTTAATTTTTTTGTGTCTTTTTTAGATACACATTGTTTTTCTATATACTACCTTTGTTCATAAATATATCGTTGACTTTTTTCCAAAACTTTATCACTCATTCTATTAAAAAATCGTGAATTATTATTTATTTATGATTTGGTTTATCGTTTGAACTTAATGTTGTTAGAGTGTAGCTTGAATTTCAATATTTTTGAATAAATATTTGGAATAAAACGAGTGATTAGTTTTTTTTAAAAAGTTCGATGACGTCATCATATCTTGATGAACAAAAAGGCAATATCTAAGTATAGAGTATATCTAGATATATAATAAAAATATATTATAAAAAATAAAAAAAATAATCTAAAATAGAGGGGATAGATTAATTCGCACCGATATCTTTGGAACCATAAGTTTTAGAAATTATTAATAACAAACCGATGTATGGCAAAGCATATAATTCAATAGTGATATTTGATAAATAAAGATAACATACATTGCAAAAAAAAAAAAGCATCGCAGGAGAGTTAGTCCGTCCAAGCTTGATGGCAGAGTTTCACCGCTTTTGTTGACCCTTAAAGTCCCGCTAGGGAACATAGTTTTTTAAAACCGCAGTTTTTTAAATACTATAATATACTTTAGTTATGTTATTACTGTAATTTACAATACTTTAATTTTCGAATACTATAGTATCCAATACATCAAGATGTTTGGGAAAAACTTTGGTTGAACCAATCGACCAGAGCAATACCGAGCCAGAAAAACTATGGTTGAGACCAAAGTTTCAAAAACTGTAAAACAAGTGCAGTATTAACAATATTACAGTTTAGTATACAGAGATTTCAGATGAGTTTTCAAACACCTCAAAGTATACAATACCACAATATTTCCCAATACTGCAATATTACTTCAATACTGCAGAAAAACTTTGTTTCCAAACCGCACCTAAGGTGCTTTTGCCCGTCTCTTTTCAATCAGTTCAATGGCTTATATCATCAAAAGACTGGAGAGCCTAGAGATCTCTTATTTCTTTCAT
The DNA here is from genome assembly GCF_902167145.1 of Zea mays. Classification (NCBI taxonomy): domain Eukaryota; kingdom Viridiplantae; phylum Streptophyta; class Magnoliopsida; order Poales; family Poaceae; genus Zea; species Zea mays. Next base: position 208,795,346 of record NC_050097.1, read on the forward strand.
GTCGTTGATTTATATTTTATTTTTATTTCCGACTCCATCCATCCCGAAATAATAAACGTATTTTAGTCGGACAAAAATGGCTCTTAATTTCTCATGCAGTTTAATGTGCTGTTTGCTAAAAAAAATCAATATCATCTTAGAGACACTTTGAATACAAATATACTGATACAGGTATTATGTTTCTGACCTTGACGATCATAACTTGAGCAATGCGGAGAGTAGTAAGTAACAAGTTGGCTGAAAGAAATTGCTGTGTTGCTCAATCTAACATCGGAAATTGATAGTGAGAGACACGATCGACACACAGTCAAGGTAATCTAAATATACCTCACATATTAGACTATTGATGATCTTTAATTTGCTGTGCTAGTCCTAACTAAACAACCGTACGTGGGCCCTCCATTTAAGTAGATGTTGATGGATACATACACGACACATGCCGAGAAGATTTTAGGGCAGGCTAAGGCTAGCACAGATATCTCTGGGCCATCGGCCATGTACACGTGTCCACTCGAGCGGCATGAGCTTTGAAACGACCACAACGATCTACATTTTAAACCTCCAAAATTCTGAAGAGGCTGCCAGTCGATGGTTGGCAGGCAATACACGTCAAGGCCTCAAGGGACCTTGTCATGGATAAGCTAAGCTAGCTAGGATGATCGGAAGGAAGACCATAAACAAAGATGGGTCGATTCAAACCCGTACATCTCTGATTGTCTCCTTACTTATTACAAAAGAAAAGATTTCCGGAAAAGGACACGTCGGATTGTGACCTTACACTTTTTGACCCCACCGTCTATCTACCTCCCCTTTCCCAAAAATTAAATTCCTCCTCCTGCAAGGCGCTCTCGTAGTCTCGTAGGCCCCCACCACGAGATGCATGCCAACCCGACGACTCCGACGTCAGCGTTCGTCGGTTTTCTATGTCATATGTATTGGTCACACTAATTATTGTTTTTTTCTTAAGGTCACACTAAAATTCCGCACAAGTATCTTTCTTGTGTTATTACCATTGGGGTGTCCGTGTCCTGCTGCGAAAACAATATGCGGATTTATGTCGCTGCCCGTGCGGTGCGTAGATTGGTTGCGCTCTGCAGGACAGTGACTACACGTCGACACTAGGTCACTAATCACCTTGCTTGTAGAAGACAGCGGGGACGGAGATCGATTCATGTGGTGGCTAGCTGTGCAACGCGAGGCGGCGTGTCGCCCTCGCTGGACAGCCGGGCTAGACAGCAGCGTGTCCGAAGTTGAGAGCCTGATTAATTACTACTCATGTGACATTTGTTGTAACTAGCTACCTAGCAACAGCAACATGTTTAGACCTCCTTTTAAATACAGGAATTTTAGCAAAACCATATAGAACTTTCACAAGTATCAGTTCTTTTTCACATAAAAACATATAAGGGCTGGTTTGAGAACAACATTTTTCTAAGGAAAATTCATTTTCCTAACACTCCGTTTGAATCATTGGAATTGAATTTCATTCTAATAATAATAATTTAAGTATATATTAGTTAAGTTAATTCGCTTTTATATAAAATATATTTGTATATTATTATTAGAAAGATGTCAGAGATATTTATGTCCTATATTTTTATTATAGAGAAGTAAGACAAAGAGTGTCATGTAAGTTACAAAATAAAAACAAATTCTACTAATGCATAAAATCATTTCTCATTCTACATCCCATGAATTTGAGATAGTCTTATATCTGAACTTTGGAAAGTGGTGCAATCTCAAATTCTAAACAATTCCTCTAAAATGAAGGAATCCAAACGGCATGTAAGGAAAACTAGTTCATTTTTTCTTAGGAAAATAGAAATCTCATAGAAAAATAGAGTTCCCAAACTAACCCTAATACGGGAAAAATTCTCGTATCTAAAGAAACTTTATTCTTAGTTTTACGGTACAAATGGAGAAGTCACCTACCCAAACCTTTTTTGTGGGGGGTATGTTTGGAACTCGAAACGGGGATTCTCAGCGAAATTAGCTAGCTTACTATAGTTGGGTTAAACAAGCAAATTGAATAATGGATAGTTGAGAGCACAACTAATAGTTAGTTGAACTATTGGCCGGAGGTGTTTATATATCTTTAGCTATTAGCTAGATTGTTTTGATATCTTTAACTAATTTTAGTATCTATTCCCTCCGTTCCATAATATAAGGCGTACCTACTTTTTATTTTTGTCACACAATATAAGACATGGTTTCTCTATGCACACGTACATTGATGCAGTGGTATAGAAAGAATTAAATGAATTTTTTGGTCTTTAAGTCAGTAGTAGTTACGCCTTATATAATGAGACGGATGGAGTATTTATTAGCTATAAAACATTCGAAAATTGTCTTAGACATCGAAACAACACATCTAATAGTTAGTTGCTAAAATTAACTAGAGACATCGACATTTATCAGCTACACCCTCAACTATCCATTAGCTCATTAACTGACCCAACTTAGCTAAAAATAGCTAATAGTTAGACAACTAATTGCACTAGCAACTTTTTATCTATTAGCTCTAGTGCATTTAAATAGACAACATAGGAGCATTCGAATTTCGGAACAACCTGACATGAAACTTCAAACAAAAATTCGCCAAAAATTCCAAGCAACACTACAGATGGTGTAGGAGCTCATGGGATAACATTTTTATAGAGATTTTGGATTCCTAGATAATCTAACTCTCACGATAATTTGGACATCGTGGAGTTTGTGTGTGGAGAAAAATGAAGGAGTCTGTACGATTTATGATTTAGCAAGCGATGGATTTCTCCTGTCGTGATGACTCGACGGATTCTAAATTCACATTGATTTAAACAGTTTTCACATAAATGATTCTCACAAATAGACTGAAAAACAAAACATTTGGTAGCTAAAAGCTGATCCTGATGGTGGCCTAAAGCCTAAACAAACACGCACATTGGGTCTTCCATTCCATGTTATCTTTTACGGCATTAAAACTTGAAGTTAAATAGTTGGGGGAAAAACATGAGCACTCCCGTTTGATTTTCTCCATGGACTTAAATGGCATAAAGAAAACCCAATAACTCCACCATAAAAGTATCATGTGCCCATCCTGTCAATGAAAGTACATGCATAATGCAAAAAAATGGTTCCTATAAATATAATTTTTTCCCTCCCAGAAATATATATCGAGAAAGAGGAAGAAACCAAAACGTTATGGACACCGTGCAAACTTATTGCAGCGCACTCGTCTGCAGTGCAACACAGCACACGCATAGGAAGGGGCCGTCGCCGTGTACGTCGGCGTCGCGGCGTCCACGAAGTCTCCATTTCTGATTCTGAAACGCCCACGGCTTCCTCGCTTTGTCGCTCTCCTCTGTCTGTCCGCCTGTCCGAGACCTCGGAGCCGACGGCCGGTTTTAAAAGAGCCTGCGCGGTGTAAGGATTCTCGGGTCGGGCTCGGGACGGGAGCAACCGCAGTGGGAGACATGCCCCCTTGCACAGGAGTTGGGGCTGGGGCTGGGGCTGTGCAGCGCCGAGTAGTAGGAGCCGGGAGGCGGTGACGGACGGAACAGAAGGCGCGGGTCCTGTTGGGCGGCCGCCTGGTTCCCGGGTCCTGTTGGGCGGGCGCGCGGCTGAGCGGGGCCATCCATCATTGCCTCCTCCGCGTGGGTCTTGGCTGCCTCTGTCGTCGTCCTCGCGGCGCGGGTCGCGCGGCCGAGGTGAAGGTGAGGACTGAGGAGAACTTCTCTTCCCGTCTCATGGAGACGAAGGACTTCTTCTACTCCTCGGCGCTCTCTTCGGTTTCTTTTCTCATCGACTCTGCTCTGTTCGTTCGATTTGCGAGCGGCGGAGCATAGTGGTATGGTATATCCGAATTGTGTGGTTTCTTGGTGATTTTTGCTTTCTTGCTTGGGGACCCAATAAGCCAAGTAATTCTGCTCCTTCTCTCGGTTTCGATCGACGGGTACAGTACAGTTTGTGCGAAGGAGGGCGCGCGCACGAACATGAGGAGTGGTCTGCGATTGAATTAGGCGATTACGTTTGAAGATAAAATAAAACTGTTAAAAGGCGTCTTGTTGTTATTCTTCTTCTTTTCCACGGACCCAACAAGCATTGGATTAGTTCGTGTTCTTGAAGGTCCTGCTTCGGATCGCGTGGATACTAACTGCTGGATATGTGTGACTCAACTTTTTTTTTTTGTTTGGGGTCTATTTTGGTTTCAGCGAAGACCGTCAACTTGTACTCTTCCGGCGCTCGCTGGCGGTGGAGGGGACGAAAGTAGATAGCGTACGGAAGCATCGGCATTGGGTCGCGCGCGTAGGGGATGGACCGTCGGAGCTGGCTGTGGCGGCGCAAGTCGACGGACAAGAGCCCCGGGGAGACCGAGACCTCGGCGTCCGAGAAGATTACTGATGAACAGGTGCGCAGTTTTTTTCTCCTCGCCCTTCGTCTCTCTCACCCTGCAAATATTAGGAGCTATGCAGAAACGTTCTTCTTGCTCTGTGAATCCTACATTTCCATAATATGTCGTACGTACTCACTTTTAGAAGCAAGCCGCCACCGTGAAGTTCTTTTCCCCGCGTTTCCGGCGCGTATTCAGATACTGACGGATTCAGGGAGGCGAGAGGTGTAGATCAGACAACAGTAGCAGTCTAATAATCCCCAGTGTAGGAGTGAACCACAAGCAAGCAAGCATCGCGCTGCAGAGCGTTCATTTGACTTTCCCGGTCCTGCAACTGCAACACTTCAGTTCACAGGTCACGTAGCATGTGCAGTGCATGTGAGGGCTTATTTCATCCCGTGCCAGATCTGTTGGGTCTAGACTGTCTGGGACGATTCTCTCAAAATTTCTTCTTCTATATTCCATTTTTACCTCACATAGCCAAAATTTTATCCCTATCTTTTTTTTTATCTTCTGCACCAGTTCTCTCTAAACTCCCTATATTCTACTATAACAATAAAATATCATTTTTTATAGCTATCCATCATCTATTATCATTTTTTCCAACTAACAATTACTAATTTGCACATAAAACCAGACAATCATTTCTTATAGCTATCAACCATCTATTATCATCCCTTGTCCCGTTCACGTGTTAGGGCAAGTTACCAATGCATCTCTAAGACTGTCCGCAACTGTTACCGTAAGTGCCCCCCTCCCCTCTGCATAGTGGCAACAAGGACACACTTTGGCTTGTATCGCTGCCCTTTGCACTTCCTCTACGAGTTATAGTGCTAGCGGGAGGCGCAGTGAACCGCCAGATGAATCTGGGTGCGGCAACAGGCCTTCTCATACACTATGCTGATCTTGGGTTTTGTGACGACATCAATAGTTAGTAGGAAAAAAATATAATTGATGATAAATCGGTATAGAAAATAATATTTTATACTTGTGATGGGATATAAGGGAGAATTTAGAGGGAATCGCTGCAGGAAACGGAAAAGTAGAGGGTGGAATCTTGACGACGTGGCATAAAAGTGAGGTATATAGGAAGAAATTTAGAGGTAACCGCTGTAGACAGTCTAAACAATACGGACTCCTCTTCCCCCTTGGTGCACACGGCTTCACGCCATAGCCATAGCTAACTGTTGCTGCCCTCTTTGTTTGGATTCCGTGCACACCATTATTTGTTAGTTGGAGAAAAATGATATTGGATGATGAATAGTTATGTAAAATAATATTTTATAGTTATAGTGAGTATAGGAGAAGAATTTAGAGAGAATCGTTGCCGGTAAGGAAAAAAAAGTACGGGGTGGAATTTAGATGATGTAGCTGCATAGAACGGTATAGAGGAAAAAATTAGAGGGAACCGCTACATATAATATAAGGCTCTTAGTAGTGGTTCTCTTTAAATTTCTTCTCCTATATATCACTTTTACTCCACATATGTGTACTTTCTCCCTCTATTTTGCTTCCATCTGCAGCATTTTCCTCTATCCCACCGTAAAATATTGTTTTCCTTCCAACTATCATAACTACCTCTCCTTCCTATTTTCCTCCATTTGATCCTCTGTAAATAATTTATCATACAATTAAATTAAAATAAATTGTTGATCTTTTTCAACAACACTAACATAGAAAATGATGAATTCTTTTTTTTTTTTAAAAAAATATTGCTCCTTGAACGGAAGCTGAACCTGAAACCTTAGTTTTTGTTTATCATAAATCGATACCTCCATTCAACCATGCATATGGGCTTATATAAGTAAATGTCGCCATGTTCTAACAGATTAGGCAAAACGATACATACACAGTATCAGGCAAGAGAAAAAGCAAATCATTATTTTCTATGTTCCTGTCCGAGACAGTCCAGCCTGTGTTTAAAATAGGGAATGAAATAGATGACAGTACAATGGTCTGCTGGAGGACAAATTCCTCGCTGTTCCTGGCCCTGTGGCTGTGGCGGTATAGAGACCCTTGTACTGAACCTTCAGATATGTTTCAGCAATTTGTGCTGTGTACATGCCTAACTTGTCGCCTGACAAAAAAAGGGTACTCGCGCGAAATACGGCCGTAGACCTCCTAACAGCAAATCAGTCATTTGGGCGAAGGCGCACTGACCGTACGTAGCCATCGTCTACTAGCCCACATGGCACTGAGGGCCAGCAAGATTCTCAGTTTTCTCATGCTCTCCTCCTGCACGCATTGCTCATTGCTGTGGGGAGGGAGCAGCAAAGCTACAGTGCTGACCACATCCCTCTGTTCATGATCATGTGAGGACTCCATCATGCATTAGCAGGGTAGAGGACGAGGCCGGCAGTGTGACTGTCCTGGTGGTTTCCATACCAGGGTACGCTTGGCTGGCAGGGCAAGCCCCCCCCTACCTGGCCTGGCCATTGCCGGCCCTGCCTGCCCATGAACAAAATGGGGATGTGTTGGTGTTGGTTGGACTTGGGACTCGCTTTTCCTCCGACAAATAAAATCATGGCGACGCATTAGCAGGATGCGTCTCTTTGGTTGGTTGGCTGTTCCTCCAGTTCTTCCATGTACTGCAGCTGCACTACTGCACGCCTGTGGCACAGGCCGCACAGCCCAAATGTTGCTATTGGGTGACATTGCTCACCATCTTTGACCGGAGCTAGCCCCTTCTCTCTCTCTCTGTCTGCAGTCTGCAGTCTCCAATGGCAATGTGGCACAGTCAGACCAGGTACTGCTAGTCCTGCTGTTTAGAAACTTGACGGTCTTGGCTTCAAATCTTTCACCCATCACACCGTTGTGTATTAGTATTTCAAATCCTATGAACACAAATTCATAGTGGTCAACCAAGTTTGAGATGGGTCGTGTTCTTCTCTAGTTGCTGCAAAATAAGAAAGCTAACCTGCAGGATGTTTGACTGTTTACTGTTTTGGCTTCTTGATCAGGATTCTGCCAAGAGCTCTCCAAACTCGACTCGGTCGCCGGAGATCACGTCGAAGGAACTGGAGGACGATAACGACGTGAAGGTGAAGGTATTGAGTGAGAGGCTATCATCCGTAGTTCTGGATGTCCGTGCGAAGGATGATCTCGTGAAGCAGCATTCCAAAGTTGCAGAGGAGGCTGTTCTAGGTAACGATCCCTCTGGAATGAATCAGGTATTTGCTGTTTCTTCTGAAAATAGTAACTGTTATTTCCTTTGTACTACTAGGATGGGAGAAGGCCGAGAAGGAGATCTCATCGCTGAAGGCGCAGCTGAGCGCTGCAACGGCCAAGAACTCCGCGCTGGAGGACCGGCTCGTCCACCTGGACGGCGCCCTCAAGGAATGCGTCCGGCAGCTCCGGCGCGCCAAGGACGAGCAGGACCAGACGGTGCAGGACGCGCTGGCACGGCAAGCGCGGCAGTGGGAGTCCCACAAGGCCGACCTCGAGCTGCGCATCGTTGAGCTCACGGCGAGGCTGGAGGCCAAGTCCGAGCGCTCGGTGGTGGGCGCCACCGACGGCGACACCCGTTCCAGCAGGCTAGCCGCCCTGGAGAAGGAGAACTCGGCGCTGAAGTTGCAGCTGCTCGCCAAGACGGAGGAACTGGAGCTCAGGACGATAGAGAAGGAGCTCAACCGGCGGGCGGCGGAGACGGCGAGCAAGCAGCAGCTGGAGGGCATCAGGAAGGTGGCCAAGCTCCAAGCTGAGTGCAGGAGGCTGCAGGCCGCGGCACAACGGAGGGCGTCCTCCGTGAACGTCGAGCTCCGGCGTTCTCCGAGCTCGGCCTGCGTCGAGTCGCTCACGGATTGCCAGTCGGACTGCTCCGACTCATGGGCCTCGGCCCTCGTCACGGAGCTCGACCAGTTCAAGAAGGACAAGAGCGGCGCGAGCACCAGGACAGCGAGCCTCGTGGCCGCGGACATCGACGTGATGGACGACTTCCTCGAGATGGAGAAGCTCGCCTCCGCGAACGGCTCGTCGAAAGGCGACGCCGTCGAGGACGCGAGCGGGCAGGTGGAGAAGGCGCTGCACGAGGCTCAGCGCGAGCTGAGGACTTGCCGCCGCCGGGTAATGGTGGCAGAGGAGAGATCAGCTGAGCTACAGCGGCAGCTGAACCATGCCAATGGCGACAAACACGCCATGGAGGCGGAGGCGGAAGCTGCTGAGGCGAAGGGAAGGGAGCTTGAGGGCAAGCTCGAGCTCGCCCGTGCCGATATCGCGGGCTTGCTGGACAAGGGGCGCATCCTGGAGGAACGGCTCGAGTCTGAGAAGGCGCTGACACTTGAGCTCGCAGCCAAGTACCAGGACATGGAGACGCTGGAGGCAGAGAAGAGGGAGCTGAACGCTCAGCTGGAGACGTCACGGTCCGAAGCCAAGAAGCTCAGCGACAAGATCGCCCTGATGGAGAGGAAGCTGGAGGTGGAGAAGGCCCTGTCGATCCGACTGGCGACGAAATGCCATGGCGTTGATGCTCTGGAAGCAAAGAAGAAGGGCGTCGAGCTCGAGCTGGAGTCGGCACGCGAGGAAATCGCTTCCCTGCGAAACAAGGCTAGTAGCTTGGAACTGCAAGTCATGGAAGAGAAAGCGTCGTCCGCTGGACTCGCAATGCGGTGCCAAGAACTGGAGGAGCTTAGATCCCAGCTTGTGTCTTCAAACTCACGGATCGTTGAGCTGAACGAGAAGGTTAAAACGCTCGAGGATGTGATCGAGAAACAGAGGCCAGTGACGGCGGAATTGGAGTCTCAGCTCCAGTCGAGACACGACGAAATCAGCAGCTTGAAGGAGGACATAAGCCTGTTGCAGAAGAAGCTGGAGTCCCAGAAGAACCTGTCGTCAGCTTACATATCTGCGCTGGGCGCTTCTGAAACCGAGAAGAAAGAACTGGCTACCCGGTTTGAACTCGGAGAGAAAGAGGCCGAGGAATTGCGCGGGAAGACGAGTTTGCTGGAGGAACAGATCCACGAAGAGAGGGCACGGTCATCTGAGTTTGCGGTAAAATGTCGGAAGATGGAGGAACAGTTCTCCCGCAGATCTCTTCTTGGCCACCAACCAGTGAAATCTTCGGCGATCAAAGATATTCAGATAAGAAAGGTAACCTCCATTCCATGGAACAAAATCGGCACTTCGTTGCCATTCATCTTGTGTCTTATTACTATTAGCGATTGGTTGTCTCAGAAAGGGTGTCGGGTGTCCAATGTTTTTGTTTTTTTTTTTTACAGGAGACAGAGCTGGCCAAGGCTGCCGGGAAACTGGCCGACTGCCAGAAGACGATAGCTTCACTGAGCAGCCAGCTGAAATCGTTGGCCGATTTCGACGAGTTCCTCCCTGAAACCGAGACTAGTGGCGCCGACTCAGCCGACGCCTGGGACGGCGACCTGAAGCTGCTCCACCCTGCAAGCTATCCCACGCAGATTGGCTGTTTGGCAGTCACATGAGTCACGATCCTCGTTGGCAGGTGGGCGGAGAAACTGTTTTTGTTCGGGTTCCACCGCATGATTGCTGTGGTGAGATTGCCATGATCTTCCACCACATGCCATATAGAGTTAAGTTTATAATAGTCTATAGGTGAGAAAATGTTCATATGAAAGCTGTTTATAGAGTTGGTTGGTGAAGCTTCAAAGGAACTCATAAACTTTGATCTCCCATTCTTCCTGTCCCTTGGAAACGGCTTTTAACCACCAGCATGTGTTCCATCTTGATTGTCTTCCGGCTATTTTATATTCTGCAGGAGTTCATTGTGCAATGAAATGAATGGAATATTCAGTTAGATCTGAAACATCCTCACTGTCAGAAGACTCGGGGGGGGGGGGGGGGGGGGGGGGGGGGGTGGCACCCTATATGACCACAGCTCCACAAGGCACGTTTCAAGGTGGACATGGTTGGTATCACCCTGACCATCCATTGAAGCCTTGAAGGCAACCACACACATAGGCCTCCCGTTGTGACGGCTATTTATGTTTTCCGCAAACTATCGTATGATTGGTCGGGTCAGCTAGCCCCCCTGGAAACCGGATGCCTAGTGCAAATCTCGCATGCAGCTAGAAGAGATAATTTTAGCCCGTGTTGCAACTACGGATGTAACCCTGGCCTCGCGTATGCACGCAACCAAACAGGGGGCGCCTCTTGGTCAAGGCACGCAAAGAGGCTGGATAGACACGCGCATGCAACCGATCATGAGGTGTATGAAGCTTGTGCGCAAGGCTTCGACCATCCTTGCATCCATGTTTCAAATTGCCCACAAGTATGCTATGAGCAAGAAAGTTAGGGACAAGAAAGAATAGAGAATCGTGCCAGATAAAAGCAAAGATAAGAAATGTAAGATAGATAGTCAATTTACAGCAAAAAGTTGAACGAGAGGCTCGATAGCAACGTCCTGCCTCTAACCAAGACAAATCTTAGAAGATTATAAACGGACATTGCATTTATTATTCGAAGGGCAACTATAAGACCAAGGATTATTTTCATGTTGGATCTTGTTGGGTCAGAAGAGAATTAAATCTCTTACTAGTCAAAATTGAATAAAGAAAGATTTTAATCCCCCTCAATCTCCTTTGATTCATGTGTAACTGAACAATCTCCTTTGATTCATGTGTAACTGAACAAGGCTTTAAGAAATTCACTGGGAAGGTCCTCAGATTTTCTGAGTCCTAGTCACAGAAGCTCGAGTCAAACAAGAAAAATGACTCGGACCAAGAAAAATGTACAACTTTAGAGAACCCCATTCCTATAAGTCTAAGAGGAAGCAAAAGGTTACAATGAGAAATGTGTTTGTCGTCAAACCGGTCACTCCCAAGTTCTTGGGCTAGCCCAGAAGTGCTAATCACCTTCGAGAGAGTTGATCAAACTATATACCACACCTCGGGCACTGCTGCACTGCTAACTCAACATGGGTTCAACAGCGGATTATGCACTAGACCTCGTTGGAGCACCCACGCAAGTATGTCACCCCCTTTTAATACTGTCGAGGACCATAATTAGGGGTACCCTCAAGGCGCCTAATTCTCAGCTGGTAACCCCCATCAGCATAAAGCTGCAAAGGGGGCACGATTAAGTCAGGGATCAGTCCACACGAGTGACTCGATCACGCTTCACCCGAGCCTAGCCTCGGCCGAAGGCAGCCGACCTCGAGAGACTTCCGTCTCGCCCGAGGCCCCCTTTTTATGGCGGACACATCACCGGCTCGCCCGAGGCCTTGGCTTCGCTCAGAAGCAACCTTGACTAAATCACCACACCGACTGACCAAATTGCAGGGGCATTTAACGCAAAGGTGGCCTGACACCTCTATCCTGACACGCGCCCCCGGCAGAGCCGAGGTGACCGCCGTCACTCCACCGCTCCACTGGCCAGTCTGACAGAAGGACAGCGCCGCCTGCGCCACTCCGACTGCAGTGCCACTCGACAGAGTGAGTCTGACAGGCAATCAGGCCTTGCCAAAGGCGCCACGGCGAACTCCGCTCCGCCCGACCCCAGGACTCGGACACGGGCTAAGACCCGGAAGACGGCGAACTCCGCTCCGCCCGACCCCAGGGCTCGGACACGGGCTAAGACCCGGAAGACGGCGAACTCCGCTCCGCCCGACCCCAGGGCTCGGACACGGGCTAAGACCCGGAAGACGGCGAACTCCGCTCCGCCCGACCCCAGGGCTCGGACTCGGGCTAAGACCCGGAAGACGGCGAACTCCGCTCCGCCCGACCCCAGGGCTCGGACTCGGGCTAAGACCCGGAAGACGGCGAACTCCGCTCCGCCCGACCCCAGGGCTCGGACTCGGGCTAAGACCCGGAAGACGACGAAACTCCGCTCCGCCCGACCCCAGGGCTCGGACTCGGGCTAAGACCCGGAAGACGGCGAACTCCGCTCCGCCCGACCCCAGGGCTCGGACTCGGGCTAAGACCCGGAAGACGACGAAACTCCGCCTCGCCCGACCCTAGGGCTCGGACTCCGCCCTGGCCTCGGCTGAACGACGTCCGCCTCGCCCGACCCCCAGGCTCGGGCTCGGCCACGGCAACAGAAGGCAGACTCAACCTCGGCTTCGGAGGAAACCCCACGTCGCCCTGCCTAGAGCACAGACCGCCACGTCAACAGAAGACGTCATCATCGTCCCACTCCGAATCGACTCGGGTCACGGAGAACAAGACCGGCGTCTCATCCGGCCAGCTCCGCTAGAGGGGCAATGATGGCGCTCCACAAGCTCTATGACGACGGCGGCCCCCAGCTCTCTTACGGAAGCAGGACAACGTCAGCAAGGACTCGACCGCTCCAACAGCTGTCCCTCCATCAGGCTCCGCCGCACCTCCGACAGCCACGACATCACGCCAGCAGGGTGCCCAGATCTCTCCGGCTGCCACATTGGCATGTACCTAGGGCGCTAGCTCTCCCTCCGCTAGACACGTAGCACTCTGCTACATCCCCATTATACACCTGGATCCTCTCCTTACGACTATAAAAGGAAGGACCAGGGCCTTCTCAGAGAAGGTTGGCCGCGCGGGACCGAGGACGGGACAGGCGCTCTCTTGGGGCCGCTCGCTTCCCTCACCCGCGTGGACGCTTGTAACCCCCCTACTGCAAGCGCACCCGACCTGGGCGCGGGACGAACACGAAGGCCGCGGGACTTCCACCTCTCTCACGCTCGGCTCCGGCCGCCTCGCCTCTCCCCCCTTCGCGCTCGCCCACGCGCTCGACCCATCTGGGCTGGGGCACGCAGCACACTCACTCGTCGGCTTAGGGACCCCCTGTCTCGAAACGCCGACAGTTGGCGCGCCAGGTAGGGGCCTGCTGCGTGCTGACGAACAGCTCCCCGTCAAGCTCCAGATGGGCAGTCTCCAGCAACCTCTCCGGCCCGGGACGGTGCTTCGTTTCGGGACTCTTGAGTTCATGTCCTTCGACGGCAGCTACGACATGACACTTCTTCCACCGCCGCGCGACTACGACAATGGCGGCCGACAACCCGCCCGCCGGCGGCGGAATCGACGACGTCTACCCCGCGTGGTGGAAGAGCAACATTCGGGCTCGCTCCATTCTCTCCCCCGCCAACGGAGGAGGAGGCGGGGCCGTCAAGGCCAGACGGGAGGCCACGCTTCGCCGGCCGTCGAGCGAATCGACGCCCCCGACGCCCCGACGGAAGGCACGCCGGACGTCGACCTCGCGTTCGAGACGGAGGCAAGCGCCGTCCCCCCGCGGCACGCTGACCCCGAGCAAGAAGACGACGCCGGCGCGCTCGCGGAAAGCCTGCAGGACGTCGCCCTCGAACCAGAGATGACGGCGCAACCAGTCCCCGATGTGACTACGTCGCTCCTCGTCGACCAAAAGGTAACGACTAACTCCCATCTTGCGTCATTTCGACTCGGCCTCAACCCGCCAAACGACCTCGTTTTGGCGGGCGCTCTCATTGAGGCGAGTGCAACCCCACTGAGGTTCTGTATGCGGTCGCCTTGGGACCGACTGACGGACGTCTCGACCTACGGGCCCTCTGGGTCCGAGGAAGATGACGATCCCAGCATCGGTTGGGATTTCTCCGGACTTGGCAACCCCAGTGCCGTGCGGGACTTCATGACCGCATGTGACTACTGTCTATCCGACTGTTCCGATGGAAGCCACAGCCTTGGCAACGAGAGCTGCGGCCCAAGCCGCGAATGTTTCCACATCGAGCTAGGGGATCCCACCGAAGGCAACCATCTTGGCATGCCGGAGGATGGTGATCTCCCTAGGCCGGTGCCTCGCGCCGACATCCCACGGGAGCTAGCTGTGGTCCCCGCTCCGGCGGGGGGTTACGACCCACAACTCGAGCAAGTCCGCGAGGCGCAGGCCAGGCTCAACGAGGGAACAGGAGCGCTTGAGCCGATCCGTCGGGACGTCGGACAGGCATGGGTGGGCCAACCCCTGGCCGGAGAAATACGTCATCTGCCCCAAGGTCTCCAGCACCGCGTCGCCAACGACGTCAGGATCAGGCCGCCGCCCGCATCCAGCGGGGTCGGTCAGAACCTGGCGACCGCAGCAATGCTCATCCGCGCGATGCCGGAGCCGTCAACCACCGAGGGGCGGCGAATCCAGGGAGAACTCAAGAATCTCCTGGAAGGCGCTGCGGCCCGGCGGGCCGAGAGCACTGCATCCCGGAGGCAAGGATATCCCTCGGAACCTCATGCCGCGACTTCCCGATTCATGCGGGAGGCCTCGGTCTACACCGGGCGCACGCGCAACACCGCGCCTGCGGCCCCGGGCCACCTCGGCAACGAGCACCATCGACGCGATCGTCGGGCTCACCTCGACGAAAGGGTGCGCCGAGGCTACCACCCCAGGCGTGGGGGGCGCTACGACAGCGGGGAGGATCGGAGTCCTTCGCCCGAACCACCCGGTCCACAGGTCTTCAGTCGGGCCATCCGACGGGCGCCATTCCCGAACCGGTTCCGACCCCCGACTACTATCACAAAGTACTCGGGGGAAACGAGACCGGAACTGTGGCTTGCGGACTACCGCCTTGCCTGCCAACTGGGTGGAACGGACGACGACAACCTCATCATCCGCAACCTCCCCCTGTTCCTCTCCGACACTGCTCGCGCCTGGTTGGAGCACCTGCCTCCGGGGCAGATTTCCAACTGGGACGACTTGGTCCAAGCCTTCGCTGGCAATTTCCAGGGCACATACGTGCGCCCCGGGAATTCCTGGGACCTTCGAAGCTGCCGGCAACAGCCGGGGGAGTCGCTCCGGGACTACATCCGGCGATTCTCGAAGCAGCGCACCGAGCTGCCCAACATCACCGACTCGGATGTCATCGGCGCGTTCCTCGCCGGCACCACTTGCCGCGACCTGGTGAGCAAGCTGGGTCGCAAAACCCCCACCAGGGCGAGCGAGCTGATGGACATCGCCACCAAGTTCGCCTCTGGCCAGGAGGCGGTCGAGGCTATCTTCCGAAAGGACAAGCAGCCCCAGGGCCGCCCATCGGAAGAAGCCCCCGAGGCGTCTGCTCCGCGCGGCGCCAAGAAGAAAGGCAAGAAGAAGTCGCAATCGAAACGCGACGCCGCCGACGCGGACCTTGTCGCCGCCGCCGAGTATAAGAACCCTCGGAAGCCCCCCGGAGGTGCAAACCTCTTCGACAAGATGCTCAAGGAGCCGTGCCCCTACCATCAGGGGCCCGTCAAGCACACCCTCGAGGAGTGCGTTATGCTTCGGCGTCATTTCCACAGGGCCGGGCCACCCGCCGAGGGTGGCAGGGCCCACGACGACGACAAGAACGAAGAACACCCAGCAGGGGGGTTCCCCGAGGTCCGCGACTGCTTCATGATCTATGGAGGGCATGCGGCGAACACCTCGGCTCGGCACCGCAAGCAAGAGCGCCGGGAGGTCTGCTCGGTGAAGGTGGCGGCGCCAGTCTACCTAGACTGGTCCGACAAGCCCATCACTTTCGACCGGGCCGACCACCCCGACCATGTGCCGAGCCCGGGGAAATACCCGCTCGTCGTCGACCCCGTTGTCGGCGATGTCAGGCTCACCAAGGTCCTGATGGACGGGGGCAGCTGCCTCAACATCATCTACGCTGAGACCCTCAAGCTTCTGCGCGTCGATCCGTCCTCCGTCCGAGCAGGCGCTGCGCCCTTCCACGGGATCATCCCTGGGAAGCGTGTCCAGCCCCTCGGGCGACTCGACCTCCCAGTCTGCTTCGGGACACCCTCCAACTTCCGAAGGGAGACCCTGACGTTCGAAGTGGTCGGGTTCCGAGGAACCTACCACGCCGTGCTAGGGAGGCCATGCTACGCGAAGTTCATGGCCGTCCCCAACTACACCTACCTGAAGCTCAAGATGCCGGGCCCCAACGGGGTCATCACCGTCGGCCCCACGTACAAACACGCGTTCGAATGCGACGTGGAGTGCGTGGAGTACGCCGAGGCCCTCGCCGAGTCCGAGGCCCTCATCGCCGACCTGGAGAACCTCTCCAAGGAGGTCCCAGACGTGAAGCGCCATGCCGGCAACTTCGAGCCAGCGGAGACGGTCAAGGCCGTCCCCCTCGACCCCAGCGGCGACACCACCAAGCAGATCCGGATCGGTTCCGGGCTCGACCCCAAATAGGAAGCAGTGCTCGTCGACTTTCTCCGTGCAAACGCCGACGTCTTTGCGTGGAGTCCCTCGGACATGCCCGGCATACCGAGGGATGTCGCCGAGCACTCGCTGGATATTCGGGCCGGAGCCCGACCCGTCAGGCAGCCTCTGCGCCGATTCGACGAGGAGAAGCGCAGAGCGATTGGCGAAGAGATCCACAAGCTAATGGCGGCAGGGTTCATCAAAGAGGTATTCCATCCCGAATGGCTTGCCAACCCTGTGCTTGTGAGGAAGAAAGGGGGGAAATGGCGGATGTGTGTGGACTACACTGGTCTCAACAAAGCATGTCCGAAGGTTCCCTACCCTCTGCCTCGCATCGACCAAATCGTGGATTCCACTGCTGGGTGCGAAACCCTGTCCTTCCTCGATGCCTACTCGGGGTATCACCAGATCCGGATGAAAGAGTCCGACCAGCTCGCGACTTCTTTCATCACGCCGTTCGGCATGTACTGCTATGTCACCATGCCGTTCGGCTTGAGGAATGCAGGCGCGACGTACCAGCGGTGCATGAACCATGTGTTCGGCGAACACATCGGTCGCACAGTCGAGGCCTACGTCGATGACATCGTAGTCAAGACACGGAAGGCTTCCGACCTCCTCTCCGACCTTGAAGTGACATTCCGGTGTCTCAAGGCGAAAGGAGTCAAGCTCAATCCTGAGAAGTGTGTCTTCGGGGTGCCCCGAGGCATGCTCCTAGGGTTCATCGTCTCCGAGCGAGGCATCGAAGCCAACCCGGAGAAGATTGCGGCCATCACCAGCATGGGACCCATCAAGGACTTAAAAGGGGTACAGAGGGTCATGGGATGCCTCGCGGCCCTGAGCCGCTTCATCTCACGCCTCGGCGAAAGAGGTCTGCCTTTGTACCGCCTCTTAAGGAAGGCCGAATGTTTCGCTTGGACCCCTGAGGCCGAGGAAGCCCTCGGCAACCTGAAGGCACTCCTTACAAAGGCGCCAGTCTTGGTGCCGCCGGCAGACGGAGAAACCCTCCTGGTCTACGTCGCCGCGACCACTCAGGTGGTTAGCGCCGCGATTGTGGTCGAAAGGCAGGAGGAAGGGCATACATTGCCCGTTCAGAGGCCGGTCTACTTCATCAGCGAAGTGCTGTCCGAGACTAAGATCCGCTACCCACAAGTTCAAAAGCTGCTGTATGCTGTGATCCTGACAAGGCGGAAGCTACGACACTACTTCGAGTCCCATCCGGTAACTGTGGTGTCATCCTTCCCCCTGGGGGAGATCATCCAGTGCCGAGAGGCCTCGGGCAGGATCGCAAAGTGGGCGGTGGAGATCATGGGCGAAACGATCTCGTTCGCCCCTCGGAAGGCCATTAAGTCCCAAGTGTTGGCGGATTTCGTGGCCGAATGGGTCGGCACCCAACTGCCGACGACTCCGATCCAACCGGAGCTCTGGACCATGTTTTTCGACGGGTCGCTGATGAAGACGGGGGCCGGCGCGGGCCTGCTCTTCATCTCGCCCCTCGGAAAGCACGTGCGCTACGTGCTGCGCCTCCACTTCCCGGCGTCCAACAATGTGGCCGAGTACGAAGCTCTGGTCAACGGATTGCGGATCGCCATCGAGCTAGGGGTCAGACGCCTCGACGCCCGCGGTGATTCGCAGCTCGTCATCGACCAAGTCATGAAGAACTCCCACTGCCGCGACCCGAAGATGGAGGCCTACTGCGACGAGGTTCGGCGCCTGGAAGACAAGTTCTTCGGGCTCGAGCTCAACCACATCGCTCGGCGCTACAACGAAACCGCAGACGAGCTGGCTAAGATAGCCTCGGGGCGAACGACAGTCCCCCCGGACGTCTTCTCCCGGGATCTGCATCAACCCTCCGTCAAGCTTGACGACTCGCCCGAGCCCGAGGTACCCTCGGCTCAGCCCGAGGTACCCTCGGCTCAGCCCGAGGTACCCTCGGCCCCCGAGGGCGGGGCATTGAACGTCGAGGAAGGGCAGAGCGGGGCCACGCCAGACCGAGATTGGCAGGCCCCGTACCTGCAATATCTCCGTCGAGGAGAGCTACCCCTCGACCAAGTCGAGGCTCGGCGGGTAGCGCGACGCGCCAAGTCATTCGTCTTGCTGGGCGACGAAGAGGAGCTCTACCATCGCAGCCCCTCGGGCATCCTCCAGCGATGCATCTCCATCGCCGAAGGTCGGGAACTGCTGCAAGAAGTACAGTCGGGGGCTTGCGGCCACCACGCAGCACCCCGAGCCCTTGTTGGAAATGCTTTCCGGCAAGGCTTCTACTGGCCAACGGCGGTGGCTGACGCCACTAGAACTGTCCGCACCTGCGAAGGGTGCCAATTCTATGCGAAGCGGACACACCTGCCCGCTCAGGCTCTGCAGACAATACCCATCACCTGGCCCTTTGTTGTATGGGGTCTGGACCTCGTCGACCCCTTGCAGAAGGCGCCCGGGGGCTACGCGCACCTGCTGGTCGCCATCGACAAATTCTCCAAGTGGATCGAGGTCCGACCTCTGAACAGCATCAGGTCCGAGCAGGCGGTGGCATTCTTCACCAACATCATCCATCGCTTCGGGGTCCCGAACTCCATCATCACCGACAATGGCACCCAGTTCACCGGCAAAAAATTCTTGGATTTTTGCGAGGATCACCATATCCGGGTGGACTGGGCCGCTGTGGCTCATCCCATGTCGAATGGGCAAGTAGAGCGTGCCAACGGCATGATTCTACAAGGGCTCAAGCCTCGGATCTACAACGACCTCAACAAGTTCGGCAGGCGATGGATGAAGGAACTCCCCTCGGTGGTCTGGAGCCTAAGGACGACGCCGAGTCGTGCCACGGGCTTCACGCCGTTTTTCCTGGTCTACGGGGCTGAAGCTATCTTGCCCACTGACCTGGAATACGGCTCCCCGAGGGCGAGGGCCTACACCGAACAAAGCAACCAAGCTAGCCGAGAGGAATCGCTGGACCAGCTGGAGGAAGCTCGGGACAGGGCCTTGCTACACTCGGCGCGGTACCAACAGTCCCTGCGACGCTACCACGCCCGAGGGGTCCGGTCCCGAGAACTCCAGGTGGGCGACCTGGTGCTTCGGCTGTGACAAGACGCCCGAGGGAGGCACAAGCTCACGCCCCCCTGGGAAGGGCCATTCGTCATCGCCAAAGTTCTGAAGCCCGGAACATACAAGCTGGCCAACAATCAAGGCGAGATCTACGGCAACGCTTGGAACATCAAACAGCTACGTCGCTTCTACCCTTAAAGATGTTTTCAAGTTGTTCATATACCTCGCACCTACGCAAAGTTTAGTCGTCAAGGAAGGGTCGGCCTAGCCTCGGCAAAGCCCGACCCTCCCTCGGGGGCTAAAAGGGGGGAGACCCCCTCTGCGTCGAATTTTTCCTCGAAAAAGGATCTCTTTTTGGCAGGATTTCTTTCGTGCTTCTTGACTACTTCGAAAAGCGGATCCTGGAAACGACGGAGTACACGTAAGCAGCCAAGGCTGACCGAGCCGAGGGACTCCTACGCCTCCGGGATACGGATACCTCACTCATCACCTTCTGCGATAAGTAACTTGCGCTCGGATAAAGCGACCTCGTGGACCGAACAAGTCTTCACGTTCGGAAGTTCTCCTGCCGAAGCAGTCCTTCAAGCTTTCTCGACTGAGTCGGGGACAGGGCCTCATGGACGGGTGAAAGTACGCGTAAGCGGCAAGGCCGACCGAGCCGAGGGATTCCCACGCCTCTGGGATACGGATACCTCACTCGTCCCTTCCGCGAAAAGCAACTCTCGCTCACACAAACATCCCTGTTACCGACAGAGTCCAGATGCTCGAAACAGGAGGAAAAAGGACGCAGCTTCGCGAGCGCGGCGAGGGCGTGTTCTTCTGGCCTCGGCGGCCGCAGAAAGCACACGCTACAAGATGATCTGATCCTGCAGGTTCGGGTCTTCACGCCGAAGGGAGCCGTAGCACCCTCGGCATCGACGACGTCTTCAGCAAAGCCCGACCCAGCCTCGGGCGGCGCCGCGGTCCAGGGGCCCCTCCGGGAATCCGGCCCGAGCAGGCGGCTCAACCGGTTACCCCTGGGGCCTCGGTCAACCGGCTTCCAAGGGCGCCAGCCCGATCCGAGGCCTCGACTGACCGACTTTGGCGTCGGCTCCGCTAACGGACAACACAGCTAGGCTCCGGCCAACCAGGTTCCCCATTCTCGAGCCAACTCCGCCTCCGTTCGTACTGATATCGCTACCCCCGGCCTCGATCCACCGAAGGGCGGCCGAGGGGTCTCTTCAACTAAGCTAGAGGAGCCTCACATAACAAGGCCGAACGGGCCGAGGGATTCCTACACCTTCGGGATACGGATACCTCACCCGTCACTTGGGCACGGGGCAACTCATGCTTGGCAAAGCGGTTCAGATAATCAAACAGGCGAGACTTAGTGCTCGAAAATGAGGAAAAAACACGGCTCCGTGCCAAAATTACATACACGTTCAGGCCTCGACAGCCACAATGGACAAAAACACTGGCATCCAAGGTGCCATCACAAACGGGACTCCGGTTCCGTCCCCGAGGGTACGAGCGACCTCGGGCCTGCGGGGCGACGACCTCTGCAGCGGCAGCCATGGCCCCAGGCCCACGCGTCGAGCAACCGGCGCGCCAGTTGCTGCATGCAAGCAACCGCACCGCCACTTGTGCCACCATCGCGCCCCTTCGGTTGCGAAGCCTATGCCACGACTCGAGGCGACCCAACAGCGCCAGACTGGCGCGTCGGTCAAAGCGACCGAAAGTGGGCCGGCAGTAATAGCGGTGGCAGGCGGGCGGGCGCAGCGGTCACGTCGTCAGCCAGGCTCACGTCCCATCCTGAGACAGCAAGAGAGCCTCCTCTCACGGCGTGAAGACGGTGCACCCGTGACCCGTTCCTCGAACGGATCGCACGCGCGCAACGGCCGCCCCGCCAACCACTCGCCCCGTCGCATTAACTCCGCGGCGGGACACGCGGCGCTTCTGGCAGGAGGAGCGCGCGACGCTTCACCTTCGCCGTAACAACCGCGACAGAAAAGGTACGCCACGTCGTCCGATTTCGTATCCTTTTCCGTTTTCCTCTTTCTCTATCTCTTGCAACAGGGACCGGGAAAGGGGGATACCCCGAAAGGGATCCTTCTCCGCGAAGGAACCGGGCTCCGAGCCCCCCATTACTGATCAGGGGTTCGAAGGCTGGCCCCCCGAGGGTTCAACAGTCGCCTCAGATCGCGTGGGCCCGACACCCACTACTGGTCAGGGGTTCGAAGGCCAGCCCCCCGAAGGGCTCCATGGCCGCCTCAGGCTACTCGGGCTCCGCGCCCATTACTGATCAGGGGTTCGAAGGCTGGCCCCCGAAGGGTTCACAGTCGCCTCAGACACCGAGCGAGGGATGACCAGGGGTACGTTCGATACATAACCGAGGCTCGGGCTGCGCTCCCGAGGTACCCTAGGACATTTCCGAGACCAGCGGGAACGATCTTGTAACGGAATCCCATCGGAGGGAGGCATCGAGCCCTCGGACCCCGTCGCCAGGGGACCGGGTCCGGCAAATCACCCGCAGGTACTTTTGGGCGTGCCTCTGGGCCCCTAGCCGACCCCCAACGAACGGGGCACGGACGTCCACTCGGATTACCCGCTTGCAGCTCACCGGAGACACCATGTTCGGTGCCCATCGAGGGTAACATGGCGCACTCCCCCCCTCCTCCTTGCGGAAAGGCGACGTAGGGGCGTATGTAAAAAGCCGAGTCTGTCCCTGATCGTCCTCTCGCCCTGTGCAGAGGCTCGGGGGCTGCTCTCGCAAAAACCGGCTCCGGCCAAATCGTTGACAGCGTCAACATACCAGCCCGAGAGCTTGGGCCCCGACCGTGCACCCGGGCTACGGCCAGTTCGCATGAGGGAACGACCAGACCAGCCGAAGCGTTAAGCGAAGTATTAAGACCTCGAAGGAGTGTAACCACTCCTCCGAGGCCTCGGGGGCTACACCCGGCGGGTGCGCTCGCGCGCACCCACCGGAACGAAATGCAACCGAGAAAGGCTGGTCCCCTTGCAAAAAAGTGCGACAAAAGCCTCCAAGCGAGTGCTAACACTCCCTTCGAGGCTCGGGGGCTACTGTCGGGGACCATAATTAGGGGTACCCTCAAGGCGCCTAATTCTCAGCTGGTAACCCCCATCAACATAAAGCTGCAAAGGCCTGATGGGCACGATTAAGTCAGGGATTAGTCCACACGAGTGACTCGATCACGCTTCACCCGAGCCTAGCCTCGGCCGAAGGCAGCCGACCTCGAGAGACTTCCGTCTCGCCCGAGGCCCCCTTTTTATGGCGGACACATCACCGGCTCGCCCGAGGCCTTGGCTTCGCTCAGAAGCAACCTTGACTAAATCACCACACCGACTGACCAAATTGCAGGGGCATTTAACGCAAAGGTGGCCTGACACCTCTATCCTGACACGCGCCCCCGGCAGAGCCGAGGTGACCGCCGTCACTCCACCGCTCCACTGGCCAGTCTGACAGAAGGACAGCGCCGTCTGCGCCACTCCGACTGCAGTGCCACTCGACAGAGTGAGTCTGACAGGCAATCAGGCCTTGCCAAAGGCGCCACGGCGAACTCCGCTCCGCCCGACCCCAGGGCTCGGACACGGGCTAAGACCCAGAAGACGGCGAACTCCGCTCCGCCCGACCCCAGGGCTCGGACACGGGCTAAGACCCGGAAGACGGCGAACTCCGCTCCGCCCGACCCCAGGGCTCGGACACGGGCTAAGACCCGGAAGACGGCGAACTCCGCTCCGCCCGACCCCAGGGCTCGGACTCGGGCTAAGACCCGGAAGACGGCGAACTCCGCTCCGCCCGACCCCAGGGCTCGGACTCGGGCTAAGACCCGGAAGACGGCGAACTCCGCTCCGCCCGACCCCAGGGCTCGGACTCGGGCTAAGACCCGGAAGACGACGAAACTCCGCTCCGCCCGACCCCAGGGCTCGGACTCGGGCTAAGACCCGGAAGACGGCGAACTCCGCTCCGCCCGACCCCAGGGCTCGGACTCGGGCTAAGACCCGGAAGACGACGAAACTCCGCCTCGCCCGACCCCAGGGCTCGGACTCCGCCCTGGCCTCGGCTGAACGACGTCCGCCTCGCCCGACCCCCAGGCTCGGGCTCGGCCACGGCAACAGAAGGCAGACTCAACCTCGGCTTCGGAGGAAACCCCACGTCGCCCTGCCTAGAGCACAGACCGCCACGTCAACAGAAGACGTCATCATCGTCCCACTCCGAATCGACTCGGGTCACGGAGAACAAGACCGGCGTCTCATCCGGCCAGCTCCGCGAGAGGGGCAATGATGGCGCTCCACAAGCTCTATGACGACGGCGGCCCCCAGCTCTCTTACGGAAGCAGGACAACGTCGGCAAGGACTCGACCGCTCCAACAGCTGTCCCTCCATCAGGCTCCGCCGCACCTCCGACAGCCACGACATCACGCCAGCAGGGTGCCCAGATCTCTCCGGCTGCCACATTGGCATGTACCTAGGGCGCTAGCTCTCCCTCCGCTATACACGTAGCACTCTGCTACATCCCCATTGTACACCTGGATCCTCTCCTTACGACTATAAAAGGAAGGACCAGGGCCTTCTCAGAGAAGGTTGGCCGCGCGGGACCGAGGACGGGACAGGCGCTCTCTTGGGGCCGCTCGCTTCCCTCACCCGCGTGGACGCTTGTAACCCCCCTACTGCAAGCGCACCCGACCTGGGCGCGGGACGAACACGAAGGCCGCGGGACTTCCACCTCTCTCACGCTCGGCTCCGGCCGCCTCGCCTCTCCCCCCTTCGCGCTCGCCCACGCGCTCGACCCATCTGGGCTGGGGCACGCAGCACACTCACTCGTCGGCTTAGGGACCCCCCTGTCTCGAAACGCCGACAAATACACACAAGGATCAAGTGTTCTCAATAGATTGATTCTTAAGAAAAAATAAAGATTCTATTCTTAACATATATGTTCATCAACTCCATTGTAATTTATAACTAGCTAATACTTAATCTTCTTGCTTGCTTCTTAATACTTAAAAACCCGTTATACCTTATTCGGTTATTGAGATTCCATGTGGATTGAAGTTAGACCTTGTTCAGTTATTGAGATGTGGATTGAAGTGTATTGGGTAAGATTGGGATAGATTTTGACTTGCTATAGATTTAATCCAACTCAATCCCACCTAATCCACATGGATTAACGCAAAAACGAACAAACCCTTAAATAACTTCTATCAATAAGAACACAAAAACCATATAATTACAAACAAATACTATTACTTTACCTAACTTAATTTACCTCTGCAAAATACATTTTAATTTAGTCACAATAATATAGTGCTCCTATTAATCAGCAAAACGCAACAAAACCCAACTAGTGGACCAGATACTTTCACCAGAAATATCCACAAATAAAACACGCCCCTAGTGACGCATATGCAGTTGCAGCCATAAAAAAAAGTATCTCGTAGAATGGACGGCGAAATTCCCTTGCATAGTTTCAAAAGGAATATACTGTTCAAAACAACTACAGCACAAAATTGTGTAATTCTGCAAAATCAAGCGAATGCAAATACTGAGATAAATGGTACTTGTTCTATGTTCTATGCGACCTGCTGTTTCTTGCTCTTCTTCAGGCATTTGCTTCTTTCTACAGATTTTCTTCTCTTGGGACTGCACATTTCACCATCGTTGTCTGGCTCCTCGTCCCGTTCAATAGTTCTACTCTTCTTTTTCTTTTTTTTCTTTTTTTCTTTTCTAGCATACATTTCACCATTATTATCACTATGGTCGACCACTCCAACTTGTTCTTCGTCCTCTTCAGTTGGTCTGCTCTTCTTTTTCTTCTTTTCTTTTCGGACTTCAGCCTCCGCCTCCACTAAAGACTCCAATTGCTTGAATTTCATCTCTCCAGGCTCTAGAGCAATAATAGTGTTAGCATGGGACCACGCAGATGCCCTTGGAGAAAATGGGATTAATGAAAAATGCCATTTCAGGTTTACAATCTAAAAAGGTTCTAATGACAAAAGGGGGCTGCCATCTCAACCACCATGTTATTCAGGTATGTGATTGTTTACATTGCCTATTGTTAAACTTCTTCTAAACTAAGAAATTGCATTTGAAACTACGAACAACAAACAATTGATGTGCAGTGACAACTGTTGTGAATAGATAATAACCTTCAACAGAAAAATGTGAATCAAGGACCACCGTTGTAAGGTGCTGCTTCAGAAAGACCTGCATGAGAACAAAACAAGACAACTAGTTAATCATAGAAATAGCTTAAAATATATTAGAAATCATTCATTTACATCGAAGTAGACATTTGAAACAAGTATACTATCAACTGCCAGTGACCACCAAGTTACTTCATTTTGTTTGTGAAATGAAATGGAGGCCCAAAATTAGTTCGTAATGCAGCAAAACAAAATTAACTCCAATATGTGCTTGAATGTTATGTCAGCCCTCAGCAGTTCTCGAACTTACAGCAGATAGCAACTGTCTTGTGTTTGTGTCCCAGATACGTAAGTAGCTATCCAGTCCTACAAAGACAAACATTTCCTGAGTTATTCATAATTCTGAAACTTGATGTTTTAATTTGTAACAGAAACTATCTAGAATGCCAAGTGAAACAGGCATCCCAGTAGAAAGAATCTAAGCCTTTCTGGAGGTAGTCTTACCGCAAGATGCTATCAAAGGTAGCTCTGGATGCCTAACAATAGATCTAATACTTCCACTGCATTTGCCAATATAGCATCCCAGCAATTTCCCTAAAATGTGGGGGAAATGTTGATTTTGCAATTTTAGTATCAGATAAAAATTGAAGTAACAGTACTGATAATAAAACGGTCAAATTTAGCTCATCGCCGCTTGCACATGTGATACTTGCAACCATTT
The DNA here is from genome assembly GCF_902167145.1 of Zea mays. NCBI lineage: Eukaryota > Viridiplantae > Streptophyta > Magnoliopsida > Poales > Poaceae > Zea > Zea mays. Next base: position 208,821,681 of record NC_050097.1, read on the forward strand.
TCTTCCTGTTAGTGTTACTGATAACCTATTTTCTCTCCTTAACAACCATCTAAACAACAGTTCTACACAAGTGTTACTAATAACCTATTTTCTATCCTTAACTACTATCTAAGCAACAGTTTTACACAAATTATAGCCCATGTTCAGCCTGCCCACAATGTATATTCCTATCAGTACACATGTAGGTCAGCATTGTTTTAGTTGGAATACCACCTTAGATGCAGACTACAGGCTAACAAAAGAGAGAAAAACTTAAGTAGCAACAGTGGAACAGAAGGTGCATTGCCAGTTGTAACAATCCAACACTACAAAAAATAGAAACTGAACTAACATAACATTCTAAAGAATGTGTCATATGATCAAGTTTTCAATTCTGATTAAGAAGAGGGTACTAGCATATAGCAGCATGCCAGCATCTTACCTGTTCTCATGTCGAAAGAAGCAAGGTCCCCTGTTCCTGTGCCAATATAGACATCATGCCCATTTGGATCAGCAGCAACTGCCTTGATTGGTGACTCCCTAAAATCAACAGAGACGGCAGGTCTTCTTTGCAATGCAGTATCATATAAGCGGACCTGAAAAGGTAAACAACGTTCGCATAAAATGAGTATCATCATCATCATCATTCATTAGCAAAATATGGAGAGATACCGGTGCCTTTACATGAACATGCCTTGCTAATCTACTGCCTACAAGACTGTAATGACACAAGTGCAATAAATTTCCCAGTACAACCCCCCAGTCAGTTAATAGATGCCTGAGTCACCAAGTGGGTTGTGAAGGTTGATGTGAGGACCTGGTTAACCAGTTTATGCAAAGCAAGAATAAAAGTGTAAGAAGGATGCTAGCTATCTGTAGGCCTGTCACATTGGAGGTATGCCTTTGGGCGAGTTCTTAGCCTGGCATATTAGAGCATCTCCATCAGATCCTATCCAATCTCCTATATCTAAGAAGTTGGGGTTTAGGAGAGGAAGGAGCTGCAACAGATCTCCTATATCTATAATTTTACGAGATCTCCTAAAAGAAGCATAATTTCTCCAAAATAAAGGAGATAATTCTTCTCCCCTATATCCCTAAAAAATATGAGACAAGTTTAGGTAATCTGCTGCGGCAGTACTCTCCTATATCCTAAATTGACTTTAGAGTACTCCCTTAAAACAACTTATAGAAGATATGACATGAGAAATCTGATGGAGATACTCACAGCTTAAAAACGTCATGCATTTAAACAAATACGCATAAACTTCGAAGCAAAAAACTAGCATCCTTGCAGCTCAGGCACATGATAATCTATTTGATCAAAATATGTTCAATCTGTTGGAGTTTTTTTCTTTCATAGCAAGAGATACAAGCATCAGTTTACATTACCTGATGATTATTTGTGCAGGCAACAATTTTACGATGATCATTCTTGCACAAGAAGGTTCCAGCAGTGAACCAAGGTCGAGTGAATATGCCAAGACTATTTGCTCGGGGCTTCAGATGAAACAAAGGAAGAAAATCATTTAATAAATGATGAAGGTATCTATATTAGTATCAAAGATAAATTAAAGAAGTCAATGAGTGCTTACAGATTTAGCAGACCATGTCTTACTACTAGATGTGATATCCCACAAGTTCACTTCTATGCCTTTCCTACAACAAACGGAACCATTATTTATGAAACTTGAAATTTGCTTAAAGGTTTTCATGTCAAATAGCAAGTATGATGAACAAAGGCAATAACGCTCAAATACAAATTTTGAAATAAAACAGATAAACGCCATTTCAGATTCTTTAAGCTCACCCTCCAAATATCACATAGCTTTCGCCATGATCTACTGAGCAAAATTGCACATTGGCCCCATTGCACACATCCCATGTGGCTGATGGCCCAACATCCGAACCCGAATCTGCATTTTCTTTCGTGATGGACCTGATAGAAGCTTTCCCCTTCTCCGTGCAGGCAAGAAATGTGCCTAAGCTGCAATGCACAATTGGGTCAACATAGCTTGGCCCCCAGCTACTAACATGAATGAACCATGAATCTTACACAGTATGTGTAAGCATAAAGATGGGGCATAGCATAAACTAAAACCCTAGGATGATAACAGATGGAACAATTTCAGAATGAAAATTTACATCGAGTCCGAAGTCTGTCTTGCGAAAAGATGCAGTGCGGCGAGGGGATCACCTTCAGCGCCACTGTCATTTGGCGCTGACCCCGCGGTCTTGACAGCAGCCAGAGCACTTCCATTCAAGGGATTCAGCAGCTCAACCTACACGAAATCACCTCAATCATTCGCTAGTCGGGACATCGCAAGTGGTGAGCGCCCCATGTCCAAAGAGTAGCAGCTACTCACCACGCCGTTCCTCCTCGCCACAGCCAAGACCTGCAGAAGAGCGGCACATAGCGCAAATTAGAGGCACGCCTTGATTATCAATGGATCTGATAAAAGTCTCCAGTAGTCCAGTCAGCAAGGAGACACGGGCAGGGACGCTCACGGGGTCGGCGGCACGATCGGCGAGGGAGGCAGCAACGATGGCACGGGAAGCGTCAGGCGCGCCCCACGTCTCGACGACCTTGGCGGCGCCCGCCGGCCTCGCGTGGGCCTCGACGACTGCAACCAGCCGGGAAATGGGTGGAGTCAGTGCTACGTAGCAGCGAAAAGACGACGAGGGGGCAGGCGGCGGAGGGGAAGGGGGAGGGTCGCTGGCTACCTTTGACGAGGCCGAGGATGTCGGTGGTGAGGGCGCGGAGCGGCGGGCAGCCGGAGCTCTCTACCACGGTGGTCCGCGGCATCCTTAGCTCCGCGCTCGCTTCGGCTCGCCGGCGCGGTGGGCTACTGTTTTTCTAGGGTTTTACTACGACGTGCCGTGCCCGCGCGGAGGTGGCAGGGGCGCGTTCTCCGCGACAACGAGTACAGTACATGGATTTGACGGGCCGGGCCGTGGAAAAAGCCAGTCGCGCTAGAGTTTCAGCCTGGCCAGGTGGTGCTTAGAATTTCCTCAAACAAACAAAGGTGGTGGCGTGAGCAGTCGCAGAGTGTGGCTTTTCTCCGTGTTCGGTCCTGATCGTCGACTGTGGTGCAAGGGGCTCTTATTTGCAAGCGTGCAAACGAGCATTTTCATTTTTTGGTTTGATAGCTTACGGTGGATTGAATTTTAGTACATAAGCTCTTCCACAAGCATCATCCCTTGAACAGATCGAACAGAGTCGTCAGCTCCGCGGGCGTCCATGGCAGTTCCACCGGAAGCGACACTCCGGTTATTCATTCATGGAGTGCCCCATGCCGGGCGCCAGGGAGACCTAGCGTGAGTCGTCGGGGCGAGCTGCGTCACGCGCCATGGTCCATCGTTACCTCACTGAGATCTCCGTGCGCCCCCTTGTCGCCTGCAGCCGGTCCACGACGATGACGTGCTCGCCCCAATCACTCATGGACGAGACATCGCCTCCCCTGACCGATGTCATCCAAGACCCCGCCTCCCCTACATCATCAACGCCTTTGTTCATTGCTGCAACTGGCACTCTCGGCATCACCCAATTGTTGCTGGGCACTCCAGGCCCCAATCTAAGAAATCTTTTTTGCAGGTGTCAATACAAGAACCTGAAGTTATGGTTGCTTGCTTATTATGTATCCCTACTTCTGGTGGCAGTAAAGCTAACTGGAAGTATCAGCGAAGCGTTGAGTTATTGCGATCATCAGAGTGTTATAGGTTCACATTAGTTGTTAACAAATATGACAAGATGATCCACCATGAGTTAGTTCTCCTCTCTCAGATGTGCTTTGTAATTCCAATAGATGTCAATGCACAACTTTTTTCATCAGAGATTGGCAATGTGCCATTTCAAAAATCAAAACTCAGCGCTTTGTACTAAATTGTTGTAACTTATCACTATGTTTGTATTGTGCCATTTGTAATTTATGTACAATTTTGATACATGGAAAATTAATGTAGTACTTTTGTAATCTGACCATTAGCGTATGTTGAACAAACATATGGTGCTGCTAAACTTATGTAACCATATTATACAAAAACAACCGCTTTATCTAAAAATCCATAGAAAATATATGACAGATTTGTATATAAGACAAAAAGTTTAAACCGATGCTACTAAAAACTTATGGTGTTGCTGATCCTTTCTTCGAACAATTTTGTCGATCCTGTCCAAGATGTTTGCATATTGTGCATTTGCTTGTACATGGACTATGCTTCTTTTTGTTTTTGTCAGATGCCATATTATTTTCTTGCACTTCCCCTTTGAACGAATATCACTAGGTGGATGGACATGTACATTCTCCAGAATGGACATCCCAATAGAACTCTCTTGCTCCTCCTATTTGGCGCGAGATGTAGGCTGAAACAACAATGACAGAGATTCCAATTTTTTATTAATAGGTTCATGCCGTCTTCCGAGGTCTTGGCCATTTTAAAATTATCTTCAAAGTTGTTATAGGCGCTTGACATCTTCCTTCTCATGACATCATTCATGGGCACCAGTGGACTTCTCCAATAATAAATTTTCTGAAAAATAGAAAACTAAATGTTAATTACAAAAAAAGTACTCAACCTCATAACATAGATCATATAAGAATAAATGCTACCTTTTGCAATTATGTGTCCATCTTTTTGTGATGCATCCACATCATCACGTAGCATCCCTCTCTGAAAAAATACATGATATTAGGATGACAAGTATCCCCAATTTCTCAATGTACGAATCAATATACAAAAACATATCACCTTAAGAATAATTTCTTTTTTCTTCTTCAGTGTCCCAACATGGGCTTAATTACCAAGTGAATCATGGCATACACATCAGGTCATAACATTGCACGCATACCTTACAGGTCACAAGAGTTACCTTGCTCGACGTCGTCTCTTTGTTGATCAGGCTTAGAACCAGGATTCAGAAGCCCGCGAATATCTACTTCCTCTATGGAGATGATGTCGTGTGACAAAAAAAAGGCGGAGGGAACATATCATTGACGTTGGGCTGATCTGAGACTTTGGCGGCAGGGACTGATTGTTCTGATGGCTCCTGTTCTGACATCGTTGTTCGATCACCAATTTGATTGCTAGCATCAGGCAAGGGCTCGTCACGTCCACATTGTATGGCACCAGGTAGGATAGGTTCACCTTAGGGCTTGTTCGGTTTGAAGGGGTTTGAGAGGGATTGAAGGGGATTAAATCATCTTCTATTTAAATTTGTATAGAAGGGAATTTAATCCCCTCCAATCCTCCTCAATCCACCCCTAACCGAACAAGCCCTTACATGGCATCGGGTAGGGGCTAGTCGTGACGAGATTCTGTTCAAGAGGGCGACGAGATCCTACGAGAATAGGGCGGAAGGAAAGGATTTTCACCCCTACAGTCTTGACGGGATCGTGTGAGGATACGACTTAGGCGTTCTGTTCGGTCTGTTATGTTCAACTGGATTAGATTGATGCAATGAACTCAAGGGGTTAATAGGAAAAAACATCAGACGCTGGTGGGAGGGCCTATGTGCTAAAATTCAATCCACCATAGGCCATCAATCTAAGGAATGGGAACGCTCGTTTGCACGCTTGCAAATAAGAGGCGATTGCGCCACAGTCGATGCCTGCAATGCATGACCTCTGTTGTTCACAGTGATTCAGGTATGCTAGCATAGTGTGTCGTATTCAGAACACATGCCATAGGTTTTATGTGATACGGATTACTTTAGAGAATTATTTCATTATGTATTTGTTGCAGACTTGCAGACACAGATTCTACAAGCAATCAGTTGTGTTGACGCCTTTCCGGAGCGTCAAACACTCAACAAGAACCGTGGCGGTGCCCTCTGCACAGGGGCGGACGGTCCGCGCGCGGGGCCGGACGGTCCGCGGCCTGGTGCGAGGCGCGGTGGTACTCTCTGCGCAGGGGCGGACTGTCCGCGGCCTGGAGCCGGACGGTCCGCGGCCTGGTGCGAGGCGCGGTGGTACTCTCTAAGCAGGGGCGGACGGTCCGCGCGCGGGGCCAGACGGTCCGCGCGCGAGGCCGGACGGTCCGCGGCCTGGTGCGAGACGCGGTGGTACTCTCTGTGCAGGGGCGGACTGTCCGCGGCCTGGAGCCGGACGGTCCGCGGCCTGGTGCGAGGCGCGGTGGTACTCTCTAAGCAGGGGCGGACTGTCCGCGGCCTGGGGCCGGATGGTCCGCGGCCTGGTGCGCGTCTAGGGCTTCTCTGCCTGACGGCCGGACGGTCCGCACCCTGGGGGCCGGACGGTCCGCGCGTACGCAGAGGCGGCGGGAGTCGCCGACAGCGCCTGGATCTCGCTCCCGGGAGGGACCCCGTCGGGGAGGAGAGATCCTAGGTGGTGTCTAGGCTCGGGTCGACCGACCTAGACTCCTCTAATCGACGTAGAGCCGAAGAGAGACGAAGAATTTGGGGATTGGATAGCTAAACCTAAACTAGACTAGAACTACTCCTAGGATAAAATGTAAATTGTATTGATTGAAGGTTCGATTGTTGATTACAAATCGGCCGTAGACCTCTCTTTTTATAGAGGAGGGGGGTTGGACCCTTTACACGACTGGATTCCGAGCTAATTCCGCAAATCTAGCCAACAAACATAGCACAAAACTCGGAACCCTAAACTGCTCTGCGCATGCGCGGACCGTCCGACCCACAGGCGCGGACTGTCCGGACCGCGGACCGTCCGGCCTCAGGGCCGGACCGTCCGCTCGCTCAATTTGGGGCTCAACATATGCCCCCCTGCCTTTTGGTGGAGCTGAGCAAACCAAAAGCAACTAACTCGATGTGATTACATCGGTTCTCTTAGGCATCTTGCCACATACTAGGATGGTACTGTTTGAGGAAACGCCCATTCAAAGCCTTAGGCAAGTCCTTGCCTTGTAATGTTTGTAGTAAATAGGCGTTGCCAGACATCACCTGTTTTACTTTATAAGGACCTTCCCAGCTTGGTGACCATTTCCCGAACTTCCGGTCTTTATTCCTTAGAGGCAGAATGGTCTTCCACACCAGGTCCCCTACTTGAAATGATTTTGCTTTGACCTTCTTGTTGTAGGCCCTGGCTACCATGATCTTGTCCTTTTCTATTGCTCCCAAAGCTATCATCCTATTGTCGGTCACCTCATCAATATTATCAATCATTGAATCATAATAATCAGTAGCAGTTAGATCATTTTTTCTGGCGAACCTGACAGCATTCAAACTTATTTCCACAGGCAACACTGCTTCCTGCCCATAGACAAGCTCAAAAGGAGATACTTTAGTAGCCCTATGTTTAGATATCCTATGAGCCCATAAAGCTTCAGACAAAATCTTATGCCAATGTTTAGGATTATCAGATATTTTCTTTTTTATCAAATTAATCAATGTCCTATTGCTAGACTCGGCCTGAGCATAATATGGAGATGAATTAAGCAGCTTAATTTTGTATAATTCAGCAAATTCACGTACCTCCTTTGACATAAAAGAAGTATATTGATCTGTAGTTAAGGTCTGGGGAATGCCGAATCTATGAATAATATGCTCAGTTATAAACTCGATTACCTCCTTGTGTGTCATGTTCTTTAGAGCAACGGCTTCAGTCCATTTGGTGAAGTAGTCAGTAGCAACTAACACAAACCGATGCCCCTTTGATGATGGAGGATGAATTTCTCCAATAAAGTCTAATCCCCATCCTCTGAACGGCCAAGGCTTAATAATAGGATGTAATTCGGCTGCAGGGACCAACTGTAGGTCGCCGAATTTTTGACACACTTGGCAACCCTTGTAGTACTTGAAACAATCAGCTATCATACTAGGCCAATAAAAACCGTACCTTCGCAACAACCACTTCATCTTTGGAGCTGATTGATGAGTACCACAAATCCCTTCATGTACTTCGGCCATGGCTAATATAGCATCATCTGGGCCCAAGCACTTAAGCAGGATGTCATTGACTGTTCGGCGATAAAGTTCGTCACTCATCAAAACATACTTGAAAGCTGTTCGCCGAATGTTCTTATCTATTTTGATATTGGGATTTCGTAAATAATTAAGTATAGGTGTCCTCCAATCTCTTGCATCGGCTTCATTGTCAGCCGAATCGATTAAGAGAACATTTCTGGTAACCCCGGATGGTCCGGCGCCATCATGCGGACGGTCCGCGACCTGGGAATTTGGCTCTGCACTGGTTATCAGATTTTCAGTTTTGTGAAACTTCCCTCTCTTTATCCGATAACCTGATGCATCTTGTGCCAAATCGTTAGCTCTATGATTCTCAACTCTAGAGATATGCCGAATACTGAATTCGTCAAAAGAATGAATTATGCTCCAACATTTCTCAAGGTAACTATTTAGAGTACCATCAAAACATTGATATTCTTCTAACACTTGTTGGACAACCAGCTGAGAATCACCAAATACCTTCACATGTTTTACTCCCATACCATTTAAAAGTTCTAAGCCGAATAGGAGGGCCTCATATTCAGCTTGATTATTAGTGCAATAAGTTTTCAATCGGCTAGAGAAGTCAAAGGAGACATTACTTGGTGAAACAAGCACAATGCCAATTCCTTGCCCTTCATTGCAAACCGATCCATCAAAATATAAAGTCCAAGGAGTAATAGTGAGGTATGACATGTCTAGTTCATGAATATCATTAACCCGATGTTCTACAATGAAATCCGCTATGACTTTGCCTTTCATAGATTTCAATGGTTCATAGGCCAAGTCATATTCTATGAGTGCATAAGCCCACTTACCAATTCTACCACTCATAATTGGGTTATGCAACATGTATTTGATCACATCGGCTTGACCAGAAATAGTGCAATGACTAGACAGTAAATAACATCTACATTTGGTGCATGCAAAAAACAAGCATAGACATAACTTTTCAATAAAAGTGTACCTTGTTTCAGCATCCACCAACCTTCGGCTTAGATATGTCACCACATGCTCCTTCCCCTCAGTTTCTTGTGTCAGAACAGCCCCAATGACCTTATCCTCAGCTGCAATGTATAATCGGAATGGTACTCCTGCTCGTGGTGCTTTTAATACGGGGGCCGAAGATAAGTATTTTTTGATAAGATCAAATGCTTCTTGTTGTTCTGCCCCCCAAGCGAATTCGGCATCATTCTTAAGCCAAAGAATAGGGGTGAACGCATCAATCTTCCCGGCTAGGTTAGAAATAAACCTTCATAAATAATTCACCTTGCCGAGAAACCTCTGTACCTCGACCTTACAGGTCGGAGGTCCCACATTCCGAATAGACTTGATTCGGTCAGGGTCTATCTCTATACCATGTTCATGTATGACAAATCCTAAAAACTTACCAGCCGACACTCCAAAAGCACATTTATGTGGGTTCATTTTCAAACCATACTGACGCATTTTATCAAAGGCTTTGCGCAAATCAGCTATATGAGAACTAAACTCAGCCGATTTGACTACAATATCATCAATGTAAACTTCCACAGTGTTTCCTAACAATTCATGGAAGATCAAATTCATAGCTCTCTGATAAGTAGCACCAGCATTTTTCAAACCAAATGTCATGACAACCCACTCAAATAAACCAATGAAGCCTGGACATATAAAGGCCGTTTTAGACGCATCTTCTTCGGCCATGAAAATCTGATTATATCCGGCATTACCATCAAGGAAGCTAATAATTCTATTTCCTGATGCATTATTGATTAATGTGTCGGCTATGGGCATGGGATATTCGTCTTTAGGAGTTGCTCTATTTAAATTGCGAAAATCAATGCATACTCTAAGTTTACCTGACTCCTTCTTCTCCACCGGCACAATATTGGAGACCCACTCTGCGTATCTGCAAGGTCTGATAAAATCAGCTTCTAGTAGCCGGTGGATTTCGTCCTTGATGCGTGGGAGAAGATCTGGACGAAATGTTCTAGCTCTTTGCTTAAAAGGTCTGAAACCAGATTTAATAGGCAGCCGATGCTCTACGATCTCTCGGCTTAATCCAGGCATCTCAGTATAATTCCAAGCAAAGCAATCTGAATATTCCTTCAATAGACCGATCATCTCATCTCTAGGATCGGTCTCCAGGGTCTTGTTTACAAAAGTCGGCCTTGGAGTTTTACCATCTCCTATGTCAATCTCCTCCAAAGGATCGGCCGATGTAAACCCCTGTCCTAGTTTATCAAGATCTCTGAATTCCTCTATCATGTTCCCCACAGAGGAATTAGAAGATCTTTGTGTGACGGCGGACTCTCCGGTCTTGGGGACCAGATCATCCGTAATATTGTCCTTTTGCTGTGATATATGTTCGGTCTTAAAGTCCGAACCCTTTTGTGAAAGACCAGACCATCCGGCCTTGGAAGCCGAACTGTCCGTGGCCAGAGACTCATGAATTTTGTGTGTATTCATCATTTAAACTTTATTTAGGATTTAGCCGATTCTCCATCGGCTCTAGCATTACAGGAATGAAGCCTTTCTTATCTATACTTATGAATTGATAATCAGAAAAATCTACTCCTGTGAGACATGTAGCAGTCTCATAAGTCTAGAGTACAGGGGCATCGGCCACAGCGATGCAGGCCGATACATCAGCATGTACTTGTTCTATGTCATAGCCTACCCATTGTATTAGCATTTGATGTAATGTGGAAGGTATACATTGATTGGCGTGAATCCAATCTCTGCCTAGAATTAAACTGTAATTTCCTTCTACATTAGCGACGAAGAATGCAGCAGCAAGGGTCTTAGTCCCGATGGTTAATTCAACGGACGTGACTCCCCTGGCTTTGATCGAACTATCAGTTCCAACACCACTGAGGGTCATGTTGGTTTTGACAAGTTCGTCATCTTGTTTACCTAATTTTCTGTATAATGAATAAGGCATTAGATTTACAGCCGCCCCTCCATCTACCAACATCTTAGCAATCGGTATCCCATCAATGTGGCCGCGCACGAAGAGCGGCTTTAAATGATTTACCGATTCTTTTGGTTTAGTAAAGGCGGCTTCTTTAGGACCAAAATCAAACTGGGCAACAACAGGTTCATCGTCGCCGATAATAGTACAATCGGCAGAAAATGTAATAATATTTACATCCATACCTGGGCGTTCTGGAGAAGCCTCGTAGTCGACCAGGTCTTCTCCCAGCAGGTCGTCCTCTTCCATTGATGTTGTCGTGTCGTTGGAGGCTTCCTGGTGAACGGCGGACGGTCCGCGTGCGGGGGCCGGACGGTCCGCGCCTGGTTTAGGTTGTCCAGAGACTTCCTGGTGAACGGCGGACGGTCCGCGCGCAGTGGCCGGACGGTCCGCGCCTGGTGCAGATTGACTTTCTATTTCTGTGGCCGTTTGTTTTTTCTCAACGGCCTTCGGTCTCCATTTCTTTTGCGGTGGCGGGTATAGTGGATGTGTGTCATTAAATGTCTTTTCCGCCTCCTTCTCCTGGCTCTCCTTTGCTCTTAGGCGCTGTAATTTTCTCTTTTGGGATCGTGTCAATCCCGCTGGGCACCATCGAGGCATGGAGTATTTTGGATCGGCTGTTTTGATGGTAGCTGTATCCTTTTCGGTTGTGTTGGCCGATTCGCCGAAAATCATCGGCCCTTTATTATCTTCTTGTATGACAACATCTGCAGTGCCTATTTTGATGATGTCCTTTTTTGTTGTTTTTTGAGTTGCTGCAGGCATATGCCCGCCTGCCGGATTGGTCGGCCTGGAAGGCCGAGTAGTCCGGCAATCCTGTTGGGTTTGTGCCTGGTGACCGGATTGAGCAGTGCTCAATCGGTCTTGTACTGGTGGCGTCAACCTGTCAAAAACAGATGTTTGGGGTGCCCCCCAGGCGGGGTACTGTGGCATCCCAAATGGATATGGTGGCATGCCCCACATTTGATTTGGGACATATGGCGGAGGTAAATATGTGTATGGATATGGCATAGGTGGATATGGAGGTGGAGGTGTCCATGCAGATATGTTAGGTCTCACTTGTACAGTATGACCTTTCATTTCTTCCGATTGGTGGGGTGGTCCAATCGGCCTGACCTGACGCTGCTCATGAATGGGTGAGCGGGGTCGCTTTGCTGGCCAGTCACTGGGGCCGGCCTTCTTTTTTACGTATTTAGACAATAATTGATCAAAAGTTGGGCCGGCTTTAACCAACCGACCAGCTGCCTTGAATGTATTTGTTTTCCACGTACCTATCTCTGGTCGTCGTGGTTTGAAAGTACGTGGACGTTGTGAATCATGAGTACGGCCGGACCGTCCGCCGGAGCTCTCCGGACCGTCCGGTGGGGTCCCGGACCGTCCGCGCCTACGTGCCGGACCGTCCGGGATACGCAGCACGGGTTCCTGCATCTGTCTCCCTGCCTACGCTTGCCCCCCAGTATTGGAGGCTGTGATGGTCACCTTTAGGGTCTCCCCTCCATCGGAAGTCTTCTCGGCCACCACTTTTCTGCAAGAAACTTTACGATCCTCATCGGCCTCTTTAGCATTGCCGATGATTGTCTCTTTGCCTTTGTCTTTATCGGCTGTATTTGGCCGAACTAGGACTTTCTTGCCCTCGAAGTCAATCATGTTCATCGGAAAGGGCTCTGTATCCACCTGCATTTCTTGAAATTTCAATCGTCCTTCATTAATTACCGATTGAATCTGTCGCCGAAATACATTACAATCATTAGTGGCATGAGAAAATGAGTTATGCCACTTACAGTACGCACGACGTTTTAGCTCGTCGGCGGATGGAACAGTGTGATTTGTTTTAATATTGCCATTTTTGAGTAACTCGTCAAATATTTTATCACACTTACCGACATTAAACGTAAACTTAACCTCCTCTTGTCGTTTCTTTTGAACCGGCTGCAAGGAGGGACAAGCCAAAGATTTGGCCTGTTTTGGCCAAACCATTTCAGCAGCATACACTTCCGCTGATTCGTCATCCGAGCTACTTTGGTCGCATTCTACTATATGTACGTTGTGACGCATTGTTTTAGCAGTTTCTTTGCTCCGGCTTTCGCTAGCCAAAGCTCTCTGGTGTAACTGTGCTAGCGTAAAAAATTGGATGCCTTCTAATCTTTCTTTTAAATAATATCGTAAACCATTAAAGGCTAATCCTGCTAGCTGTTTTTCTGCTAAATGAATTTGGAAGCATCGGTTTCTTGTATCTCGGAATCTCCGGATGTAATCATTAATCGATTCATCTTTTGCTTGTCGTAATGACACTAAGTCTACCAAATCCAACTCATAGTCACCGGAGAAAAAATGATCATGAAATTTTTGTTCTAAATCCCCCCATGATGAAATGGAATTAGGAGGTAAAGTGGCGTACCATGCAAACGCAGTTCCTGTTAAAGATAATGAAAATAAACGTACACGAAATGCCTCTGTGTCGGCCAACTCTCCTAATTGTGCTAAAAATTGGCCTATGTGTTCACGTGTGTTCTTTCCTTGATCACCCGAAAATTTCGTGAATTCGGGTATCCTGGTTCCCTGTGGGTATGGGTGGTGATCAAATCGGCTGTCATAAGGTTTCCGATATGATTGCCCCCCAGGGACCATGCTTACTCCGAGCTTATCTCGAAACGCCCCGACTATTTCTTCCCTTACTATATCAATGGCAGCCGGTGCGAGACCACCGGCTCTCTGGTCAAACATAAGTGGGGTTGGCTAGATATTAGCATGTTGTCTTTCCCCCCATTGGTTTGAGTTACGTGGTGCATTTCCATTTACCCTATATGGCTCATAGGTTTGATCGTTTCTTTCCGGCCTTCTAGGTGGGGCCGGAAAGCTTTCCTGTGCTCTGGATCCTGAATTAATGGGCTGGTGCATTGCATAGTGTGATGGAAGCGTTGCTGCGACGGGCGAGGATTCAGGTAATAATCCTCCTCAAAAGATTCATGCGCGGACTGTCTGGACATTGGCCCGGACCGTCCGTGATTATGTGCGGATCGTCCGTCGTTGTACGCGGACGGTCCGACTGGGTAGTTTAGATTCTGTGTCGTGTGTGGTGGTTCGGGCGCATATCTAGGTAACTCATTAAAAATCGGCCCGACTGTTGTTGGTCCGGACGGTCCGCGCTCACGTGCGGACGGTCCGGGCATGCGCAGATCGGCTGATTTGCTGCCGATTTGCGGTTGCTCAGGGTATGTGTCCATCGGCATCCCATAAAGGGGTTGTGACTGGTCGTGACAACTTGTAGCTGATGTGTTACACGTGTTACCTCCTAACTCAACCTCGTGCGAAGGAAAATTTGTGATATTAGATTTATCAAATGCACGTACTAGTCTCTTAAGATCGCTTTGCATACCCCCTATGATGTTCTGCATTTGTTCACGCTGATCTTCTACATAATTTCTAAGAGATTGCAGATCGTTGGTATTACTTACATTGGGGATATCTGGCGTGGGTTGGAGCGAAGCCGGATCCGTCGCCCGATGTCGGACGACCTTGTTGTTCCTGTCCACTTTGAAGTTGGCCAAGAACTTTGCTTTCGCCTCCTGGATCATCCGCTCCTTGTGCTCCTCGAACTGGAGCTGCTCGTCAGCCGGCAAGGTTTCCCAAGTCGGCTCTATGATGTTGCTTGGAGAAATATCAGAGCTATCCCTTGAACCGGCCATTGAGGGTCGATTTGATAGGTCTATATGTGTTTTTCCCCAGCGGAGTCGCCAAAAAGTATGTTGATGCCTTTCCGGAGCGTCAAACACTCAACAATAACCGTGGCGGTGCCCTCTGCACAGGGGCAGACGGTCCGCGCGCGGGGCCGGACGGTCCGCGGCCTGGTGCGAGGCGCGGTGGTACTCTCTGCGCAGGGGAGGACTGTCCGCGGCCTGGGGCCGGACGGTCCGCGGCCTGGTGCGCGGCTAGGGCTTCTCTGCCTGATGGCCGGACGGTCCGCGCCCTGGGGGCCGGACGGTCCGCGCGTACGCAGAGGCGGCGGGAGTCGCCGACGGCGTCTGGATCTCGCTCCCGGGAGGGACCCCGTCGGGGAGGAGAGATCCTAGGTGGTGTCTAGGCTCGGGCCGGCCGACCTAGACTCCTCTAATCGACGTAGAGCCGAAGAGAGACGAAGAACTTGGGGATTGGATAGCTAAACCTAAACTAGACTAGAACTACTCCTAGGATAAAATGTAAATTGTATTGATTGAAGGTTCGATTGTTGATTACAAATCGGCCGTAGACCTCTCTTTTTATAGAGGAGGGGGGCTGGACCCTTTACACGACTGGATTCCGAGCTAATTCCGCAAATCTAGCCAACAAACATAGCACAAAACTCGGAACCCTAAACTGCTCTGCGCATGCGCGGACCGTCCGGCCCACAGGCGCGGACTGTCCGGACCGCGGACCGTCCGGCCTCAGGGCCGGACCGTCCGCTCGCTCAATTTGGGGCTCAACAAGTTGTATTTATGCCACCAGATAATCACAGCGAACCATCTTTCGATTATATCTATTTTATTTGAGCAAGCCCTTCCATTGTATGATTGTTTGTTTCACATAGTTTATGTTAGCATTTGGAATAAAGCAATATCGCATTTAAACATCGTCGACTTATGTGATATATAGAAACCATAGTAACATACGGGTATTCATCTATCTTGCTGATTTTTTAGCGCATAACGTTTGGGTTGTTCACTGATAGCTACTCTTCCAAGTTTTCATATGTAACTATAATTTTTTATGATAATTGGAGTAACCCAGGTGATAATTTTGCTCGGATTTATGAGGTTTTGAATGACTTGTTTATTTGCGCCTTTTGATATTGTCGCTTTTGTCTTTCTGATGGGACTAATCTAGGTTATAAATCTAGTGGAATTTCTTGATTAATGTCTTGGCGTGAGGATTCAATTGCCTGGGTGGCAGATATAGTGATGGGTGAAATTTAATGTGTGAATACCATGCAACATGTTCACAAGAAACTTTTGGGGCCTTGGTATCGATTCCCTAACGTTTGTTGGGATTGTTTTCGCTGAATTTTTCTTTGTTGTTCAAATGATCTATAAAGTAAGCAGTACAAATGTCTTCGTGTTTTATACTCACAAATGTCTTCGTGTTTTATACTCTATGCATTATTTGTTTAGCAGGTATAAACTACTCTTTGTGGCATACGATGGAACTGCAGAGGCACAAAAATGTTTTCGTTTGACAACGATGCTGGGAAATTATATGAATGCTAAGAAGCTATAAGGACAAATAAAAAAGGTATGTTATATGGAAAGAATCTATCCAAAATTATAGTTTCCTAAATATGCCTCCCTATTGACTTTAAAAAAACACTATAATGTCTGCTTCGATTGTAACCGCTGTTATTGACTCAGACTATCCATAACACTATAATTAATGATGCATTATCTTTCTAACTTCATCTCTATTCCAAACTCAATTTTGCTAATTCTCTATAACAAACACGTTTTCTTTTGGTATGTTTTTATCAACCTACTCCCTCCGGTTTCCTATTAGTTGTCGTTTTGGATAAGGTTCGAGTCAAACTTATAAAATTTTGACTACAAATAACTATTTTGTTATTTAGTTTTGGAACCTAATATTTATATGCGTCAATTTGTGATAAAAAGTACTTTTATAAAAGTATAAATGTATTAAGAGTTCATTTGTATTTTAACAAAAAAACATTGGTCAAAGTTATATTTTGGAGACCGTGTCGTTGTCCTAAACGACAACTAATAGGAAACCGGAGGGAGTAATTATTATTAGCTAAGTTAGCGAAAGTGCCTCTAGCGTAATGGTTAAGGCTTTTGAACAGCACCTCCAGGTCCCGGGTTCGATTCCCCTAAAGGACAAATTTCAAACTTGGTTAAAAAAAGTCTCCTCGCTATGCCCGCTCGCTTTCGGGTTATGTCCTGTACGACACCCTCCGACTGAGTCATTGCAAAATGAGCGATGACGACTCGCTAGTGATGGAGGGTTAGGATTCGGGGATTTTTTCGTCCGAGAACATGTTTCGGTCTCTTCTTAATATATTTCGGGAGGGGGCGGTCTTTTTCTCCCGAGTAGCCCCTTGCTTATTAATATATATATATATAGTATTTAGAGCCCTGAGCTCTATTTAACTACAGGAAGCCCTGACCAGGTGTGCAGACCGCACCAGACCCTTTTTGGCTTATTGTACCTACCTGTGCTTATGCTAAATTATAATACGAGTTATGCTAATGTGTGTATCAGTTTATGCAAATATAGTCTGCGCATATTACGTGAATCGGGCCCACGATCCTGCCCACGCGCTCACAATTATCCAGTCCCACGCCGTCACTATAAAAACACCCCCACGCCGCCAGGGATTAGGTTTTAGCGGCGGCGGCGGTTCCCTCGGGCGTGCGAGCAGGCGCCCGTGAGCAGGAGAGCCCCGGCCGTCGCGGCGCTCTCCAGCCGGCGGACTGGCGGTCGTGGAGGGGGCGCGAGGAGGAGCCTCAGCGTCCGCGGCGGTACAGCTTCAGGAGGCACCGGTCGGGCGCGGCGGAGTGGGCGGCGGTGGTGCTGTTGCTGGTGGTCGTGGTGCTGCTGGGCGTCGTGGTCGTCCTTGTGGTGGTGGTGCTGCTGCAGCCCCGCGTGCCGTACGTGGCGGTGCGGGCGGGCTGGCGGTGCTCCGCGCCTACCCGTTCCGCGTGCCCGCCAGGGGTGTCCTCCCGCTGGCGTACGTGGCGCGCGCGCAGGGCGCCCCGCTGGGCGACGCCGACAGCGCCGCCATGGAGGCCGCGCTCCGCGACGGCGTGGTGCCGTACCGGGTGGATGGGGAGGCCCGGACGCGATGGAAAGTCGTGGGGATCGTCGGCGTCGACCAGTGGACGCGCCTGGCGTGCCAGCTCCGCTTCTTCTGGCCCAACAGCACCGTGCTCCCCTTCAGATGCATCTCCAAGTCCAAGTTCTTGTTCTTCTGACCATCGTGCCCTCTGTATTGTCTAGTGGCTACTCTTCTAACCTCAGTTCCATGGCCGGACGTGAGCGTGACGGATCAAGATTCAGGAACAGCAATTGGCTTCATCGTTTTCTTTCTTGTCTTGGGTTCGTTCAGTTATTAATTCACCCCCATGTCGCATGTATAGGTCGGCAAAAAAAGATTTTGTCTTGGGTTCTTTCTTATTGCATTTTACGCTTCCACTAAAAAGCAAGTGCCACATTCGTTGTTTTAAAACAGATCATTGATTTACGCTAAAATTCGTATCCATTTACGCTGTTTCGAA
The DNA here is from genome assembly GCF_902167145.1 of Zea mays. Classification (NCBI taxonomy): domain Eukaryota; kingdom Viridiplantae; phylum Streptophyta; class Magnoliopsida; order Poales; family Poaceae; genus Zea; species Zea mays. The sequence continues at coordinate 208,839,793 of NC_050097.1, forward strand.
TCACGTCTTACGCTTAAATCCACCTGACCTAGAACCCGAGCACGACCGGAGCGCGATTTTGACGTCGTAATTTAGGCCACATTCGTTGTTACGAAACAGATTGATGATGTACGATAAAATTTGTACCCATTTACGCTGTTTGGTTCACGTTTTACGCTGAAATTTGACCAAGCCAAAATCCGTGCACGATCGAACGTGATCAATCTACGCTGTTTTAGCTAATATAGGATTTACGCTAAATTTCGTATTCATTTACGATGTTTTAGCTCACGTTTTACGCCGGAATCTGCCCTAGCCAGAACCCGCGCACGATTAGGTGCACGCGATTTTCACGCCGTAATTTTGGGCTTCATTTGCTGTTACAAAACAGATATATGATTTACGCTAAATTTCGTACTCATTTACGATGTTTTAACTCACGTTTTACGCTAGAATCCGCCCGAGCAGAACCCGCGAACTGCGGCTGTAAATTAAAATTTATTTCCTTCTACTAATGCTCCTCGAACCGTAACTGTCCCTTTATTTACGCGATTATGCAGCACGTCTTTCCTTATATCAAACCGGTCAAGATTTATATAATGCATGGTTTATGCTATCATGTTACACATCGTTATGCAGTCGTAAACGGTGTGCACATGGTAATATTCGTTTCCGTGAGTCAAGGTACAAAAGATCCCTTCTATGCATGATTTATGCACATTACTACATATATTTATGCGTGCGTATTTGTTTCCTCCCGTAACTGCGCCTTTATTTACGCGCACGAAGAGCACGTCTTTCCTTATCTCAAAACCGGTGGGAGATTTTAAATGTTTGCATGGTTTACGCTATCATGTATCACAACGTTATGCAGTCGTAACTGGCAAGCACATGCAAATATTCGTTCCCGTGATTCGTGGCATAAAAGATATGCATGAGTTATGTACATTTGTATATATATTTATGCGTACGTATATTGCATGTCGCGTCTCAGCCGGGATACGTGGCTATCCTTGCATGGCTGACGCAAGCTGGCGTCCAGTGGGCCGAACGCGACCCGATCGGCCTCCTGTCTGAGGCTTCGCCCACCAACGGAAGCCCAGAGCTTCCATTACCTCTTCCCTATATATATATATAATATTATAGAAGAAAAAATGTTTACAAGAAACTGATTTCAAGAAACAACAATGACAAAAAAGAAAATAAAGATCATAATTGGTGCTTTCAGAGTGAATTATTCAAGATAGGCTTCGGAATGGTTTGCCTCGGCCTGCCTTTGCTACCGTTATAGTAATTTATGGTAGAAATTTTCACTACTTTATATCACATTTTTTATTTTACTATAAAATCATCACATGTGGTAACTGGATTTCTAGAACTATCTACTTGGCAACGACTACTATGTAAACGATCATTAGATGCAAGCATGCAATCATATGTTTTGGTATGTTAGATCATATCTAACCGTATGTCATATTTGTAGCACTTAAACCCTCCCACCACCACTTTGTATAGCTTTATAAAAATTCCTGACAAACCACGGTTAGATCTAACGGCCCAAGAGACCTACTTGCACGTTTGCACCAATCAATCCTGTCTACTGCTGGAAAGATATAACAATGCCATTGTTTCATGTTTGCATGTCTTCATTACAACAAAGTTTTGTGATTGAGTGGGTGAATATAAATTTTTATGTGCATGACTTTTAAAATAGGATATTTAATAATCTAATTCAGATGTGCAACTAGAAAATGAGTCACTGTGTAGTGAATGTTTTTCCTTTTACATCTTGTTGCTGGTATTGCAGCTTGACATTGTACGGAAGAAGGTGGTAAAGATTAGTGGAAGGGATGGACAAGAGGTTTAATGGTTGCTGCTTGCCCCTACAAAATTTGCCCTTTGGGGGCTCATATTGATCATCAGGTGACCTTGTATAAATGTTGTTCATATTTTATCAGAAGATAAAGTCACGATTAAAGTACATCTTAATTTAATTTACACCAGTTTGGTCGTCGAAGGGAGTAGTACTTGCAGTGTACATACAGACAAAGGGAGTACTTGCAGTCGGCTTTGCAGTCAAGAACAATCTGTTCAGACTCAACTCGCGAGCAGTGTAAAGCCCTTGCATTTAAAATGATCTGTTTCGGAGGTGGGGACTCGAAGACATGAAATGTTCTCTCTCGATCTGGTCAAGTTATTTGAATGCAAGAAAGAAAACACGCGTGCGTATGGCACGCTGCCGGCGGACGTTCCAGACGGGTCAACACAAGCTCTATATCAAGCCATCATCGGATTAAGAAGTCTCACCATCGAGGTAATCATATTACACTTACACAAACATACACACACACACTGGCACACAAACACACACAGGGCAAGGGCATACACCGTGTCAGCTGCGTTGTGCTGACAAAGATTGCTGTTATTAGGGCCTGGCCTGCTCTACATATGGTCACTGGTCAGCAGAAGAAAGAATCTAGTAACCAACAACAGATCGACGGCAAGATTGAGATATGATCTTGACCGCGCATGACAATCAGTGTAGTACAAGATAGATAAACAACGGCGGTGATCATCTGATCAAAGCGTGCCTCCTCGCCCCTCGCTCATCCACCTGAAGCTGTGGCGACTTCGGCCTTGTCACCTGCTTCGTCGATCTGTGAGAACACAAATCGCCAGTCTGTGAGATCGAGACGCTGGACATTAAAGAGACACACACACACACAGAGAGAGAGAGAGAGAGAGAGAGAGAGAGAGAGAGAGAGAGAGAGAGAGAGAGAGAGAGAGAGAGAGAGAGAGAGGGAGAGAGAGAGAGAGAGAGAGAGAGAGAGAGAGAGAGAGAGAGAGAGAGAGAGAGTTTTGTTTTGTTTTTGCTGTACTCACTTCTGTGGTCGGAATGGCCTGTCAAACTTGGGGAGCGGCCGAGCATGTGGCACCATGGTTCTCCTCAGCTGCTTCAATGCCTTCTCTTCCTCGATCTTCAGACAAAAAAGATTGCATCGGTCGATCAGCAGGAGCAAGTAAAAAGAACTGTTGGAGCATTTAAGGAGCAGGGAGGATGTCTGTACCTTGTGCGCGAATTCGTTCTCCTCTCTCAACCTTTTGTAAGTCTTTTCTTTCTCTTTTATCTGCATCGAACACAAAACAAACGATCATTTTTTTTATACAACAACTACAAGCATACTCTAGCGAGAAAAGCACGGAGGGTTTCCTACTGACCAATGTATCAAATTCTGATCTCTGCACTGCCCTCTCATCAACATGCAACACAAACTGTTCAACTTCGGTGAGAGGTTTCCGCTCTTTCTCCGGAAGTGGGAAAGGATCCCTGTGACAACATTACAAAAGGCTGTCTATATCTCTCTCTCGCTCACGGAAAAATAAAGGATGAATCCTTACGTAGAAATGGTTGCATGTGTTACTCACTCTTTCATTACAGGTTGAGCTTTGAAGATTCTCCTCTGAGCCTCTTCACTCTCCATTCTCTGTTTTTCTTCCATCAGCCTTCGCTGCTCTAGTTCATGTCTCACCGAACTCTCTAGTTGAAAGCCTTCTGGCCTTGTACAGGGCTTCGGCTCAGGTTTCGGTGGCATCTGAACAAGGATTGTGTTAGAGAGGATGAATCAAGATATGGTGCCAACTGAAAATGTTCAGAGTACTATTTTCGCATACCGTCGGGTAGTCCGTGGTGTATGGGTAAGGATTAGCTTTGTGAACCCTGGCCTTTTCCTCCTCCATCTTCTTTTGTAAGAGATGTGCTTCTAGCTGCCTCTCTTTTAAATGACCTCTTTCCTGCAACAAGGGATGGATAATTATTCTGTTGCGCAAACATGATGAGAAACTCGAAAAACAATCACATCTCACGAACCTCTGTTTGTAGATTGAAAGGGTTTGGTATGGTGCGTCTGGGCACATCTTGTCTGTTGCTGTTTGAAGAACATTCAGAGTGAAGAGAGAGCTGCAAAATAGGGAAAACAAGCTTTAATAAGATAAATACCTTGCCAAATACCATATGGCTGTTGGTAAATACCTTGTCAAATAAGTCAGCAACTGATGGAGGGCCCAAGCGAACATCGGTAGAAAAATGGAATTTTTTGGGAGCTGTGACCTGAGACTTTGGATGGAAAAATACACCAATGTCTCCCTTGCTCTCAAGAATCTGCATGACATGAAGAAAGCCCAAAATTGAAGCTCCAAACTCATAACCTAATCAAATTTATCTAATCAAGATAAATACCCTTTTGTTTAATGGCTTGGCCTTGAACTTGGGGGCCTTCTCCAGCTCCTCCAGTTCAAGTTCCTGAAAACTTTTCACACTGTTGAAAGATGATGTTAGAATCTAGCATTAAAAAATGACTTATGTCTGCTAAAATGACTCAAGTCTCAAGGATAGACCCAACACCGAAGGCTCCAACATGACTCGGGTGGAAAAGGAATAAACCAAATGACTTTAGTTTATCAAATGTGTGGCAAAAGCAAACCTTGGTGGCCGAGCTCTCATTGCTGTATGAAGTTGTGGTGGCTTTGCTTGTCTCGATTTCAGTGTCTTATTTTGACTCTGCAAGATCGAAAGGTTGAACTTTATAGGAAAAATAATAACTAGCATCCTATGATGCAGCTAGGCAACTAGGAACTTACCTGGATAGTATCTGCACAAGAAACTTCTGAACAGGTGTCCGCATATCGACTTGCTCTCTCCATTGTTTTAAGATGGAATTCCTGTAGTCGATGCAAATAAACAAATGAATTTATCAACGAAAAGAGCAATTTATTCATGAATTTGCACTATGATAAAATACACACATTGAATTCAGGTATCTGTGGGGTTCTCCTTGGAAGTGGAGGGAACGAAGGGGCTTCAGCAATCTTTAGGCAAAAGGCAGCAACTAGTCAGCATGCAGTTAAACCAAGATAGTCTTCTTTCATGTAAGCAAAATATCTTTTTTTTTACCGTTTTGTTGAATGGCCGTGCCCTGAACTTGGGTATCTTTGCCAACATTTCCTCCTCTATCTCTGCAGAGCTCTTCACTTTTACTGTTCGAACTCTCTGGGAAGTCTGGAAGTCAGGTTCCTTAGGTCTAGTTAACATAAGCTTAGGCCTTCGCAGGCTTCGCTGTGATGCAGCATCCTCCTGCATAACGCATAAGCAATTTGGGTGTGAAACCACTTAATTACTTATCAAGGTTCAAGAATCAAGACTGAATTCCTGATTCAGTATTACAGTTATAATAAATATATGCATGTTGGTAAATCTCATAGGCACGTGAGTGGTGAAATGGAGTTGCAATAATGTAATAATGACAAGCTAGTGTACAACAGATATGGGAAATGAATACTTACATGAGAACGACATCTACTGTGAGTGATGCTAAGCTCTCTGGTCCCTGATTCAAACTTCTTAACCAATTCTGCAGCTGATACATATGGATCTGCTTCCTAAAATCGCCACACAATTCATATTAGTAACGCTTCACCTTTTTACCTCTATCCAATGCCCACTACTGGAATACTTCCCTAGTAGGAGAGGAATTTTTACCTTCGCAGAGCGCATATCCTCATGGGACCTCCTCATTTCGCTTCCAGCTAAATCAGCTCTCGCCTTATGAGGCAGCACCTTAGTCTTGACATTGAGTATCTGAGCACAAGAGCAACAAAATTAACAAATAAAATCACAACACCAGTGGCATGAAGCTTACAAGTTCGTATCTATTCTCATCCCCTTACCTGTCTGTAGGGATGAAAGTAGGATGGGAAAATCCCGAACCGACCGTTATCGTATAACCGATTTTGTTAGTTTTGTCCCGATCGATTTCGAACCCGATGTAAAAAACGAAAACGGAACGAAAATGAGATATACAAAACGGTAAACGGAAACGGAAACGGTAGAGCTGTTTTTCCGACCGTTTAACCGGGATACCGTTTTTAATCGGGATGATCCCGTTTTGTTACCATATTTTATAATTCGGGAACACTAGGCCCAGCCCATCTAAGCTCAAACCTAACCAGCTAACCTAGTGATCCACACGCCGCCGCCCTCTCTCCAAAGTCCAAACGCCCGTCGCCCAGCACGGCAGGTCGGCAGCACATTCCTCTCCCAGTCCCAGGTCCCAGCCTCCGGCGGTCCTTCCGTCGTCCCTCTCCCTCTGACCTCTCCCTCTGCCCTCCGCCGTGCAGGGTCTGCTCTGCTGTCCACGGCTCCTCGCTGCACCAGCAGGCAACACGGCACCCAACCTCCGCCGTCCTGGTGGCCAGGCCTCCGCCGTCCAGACCTCCAGGGGCTGCCAGCCTCCGCCGTCCAGGCCTCCAGGGATGAAGACACACTAATAGGATGTTGAGAATAATGAAGATGCAGCACTAGAATTTTCTAATAGGATGAAGACGCACTAATAGGATGTTGAGAATAATGAAGATGCAACACTAGAATTTTTCAGCTGACTTATTTTGTGCATTAATAGGATGAAGACGCATTAGAAATTTTTAAGAATAATAAAGATAATAGCAAGTGGCTCCTCTCCATGAACAATGTGTCTTATGTTTGTTGAGAGATGTGAGCAAATAAGCATTGGTTATAATAGTCTATGCGTGTACTAGAATTTTTTTGTTAAGTTTTAAATATATGGTTTCATGGTGTGATTTTACCGAACAAAAATACCGGTTCCCGTCCGATTTCGGTGTTTACCCGACCGGACCCTATCGTTTTTCGATTCCCGTATTTATCCCGTTCGTTTTCGTTACCGATGTATCCCGTTTTCGTCCCGCAAGTTAAATATGAAAATGAAAACGGTAGAGGTATTTTTCCGACCGTTCCCGACCGTTTTCATCCCTACCTGTCTGGCTCTCCCATCATCGAGCTTCTGCCTCTTCACCGCTTGGTTCTCTTGAGCAATTTCAGCGCCAGCAGTGGCTGCCTTTCCAGTCCCCACCAAATCACGGCCACCCCTGAAAAGCCAACAACTCAGACAACAGAAACAATCTCAAGATTTTCCTTTATGCACAAACGAGCTTGAATCTTACTTGATCATCACGCTCCTCTTGACATTCGTCGAAGCAGCCGTAGGACCTGCTCTGCACATGTTTACCTGCATCTTCGGCGTGCGCGCATCAGTATTCACTGAAGAGCTGTCACATGTCGAACTCGCAGGGGCAACATTGGTAGGAGGGGCAGGATAACGCGTCTGCATCTTAAGCGTGCTGGTAGAACCACCATCTGCTGCTGAAGTCATGACATTGTCGAAGTGAGAACTAAGATACCGCAATTTCGGACCCGAAGTAATCAAAGAAGACAGAGTTAGCAATTAGCAGCTCACATTTTACAGAAAGGTCCGTCGCCGAGAGGAACTCCAGAGACGGGGGCGATTCATCTCTCTCTTCTTGAGCCGCAGGCGGCCCCGACATTTCGTCAGCTGGCTCCTTCTGTTTATTTACCTCTGGAGCCGGCTCCTCGGCTTGCGCGAAATCACAGAGGACCGCGAGCTTGACCTCCGCCCTCGATTCCTTGATCCTTGGGTTGAACGCTAGAATCCAGAACAGGGAAAAAAGATCAGGAAACAATCGGCGATCGACGAGGAAGGCCTCGGCAGCGCGCGAGTACATACGCGAGGGGGCGTGGCTGCGGGCAGCCTCGAACCAGCTCTCGGCGGCACGTACGGCCTCCTCCGTTTCCTCGACGACGAAGTCGAAGAACCTGGGCGCGGAGAACTCGTACGCCTCGTCGATACCCGCCGCCGTCCCCGTGTCCAGCGCCATCGATGGACGTGGAATCCTACGCCTAGGGCTTGGGGATCAGGAGCTGGGGGTTATTATATCTCTAAGTCCTATCTCTAATTATGCGGCGGCCTCCTGAAGCGATGAAGAGACGATGATGAAGAAGAAGGAAGTCGGCGGGGGATGCATCAGGTGGAACCGATTGGGAGAAGAACGTTGCGGGTGAGCATTACTGCATTTAGGGGTTGGGGTCTCCAACGGTCGGGAGGTTTGAACACTGCGCGCCCAGGCTTCATAGAGGGGTTGCCCTGGTGGGTGGGTGTGGGCCGTGGGCTCACGCCGCACGCGCCCTGCGCGCAACGGCTATTTCCCGGGCGAGGCTGTGGGTGTGGGTCCGGAGGATTAACGGTCTTGAGTAGTCCCACCAGAGATTTTGACGCCACATCCCCATCTCTATAAAACTATTAACTATACACATCTCCAATTCTCCATTCTTTTATTCTTTTACCATAATATTATTATGGGTATAAGATTCTTCCCATATATATTGCTTATCGGATATTATTTATAATACTAATAACTATGTCATCAACTTTCAAACAATGTTTAAAAAAAGTTAAATGAGGTTTTATATATTAAGAAGAAATTGTTAGATGATAATATTAAAACCATCATTAATAATTTTGCATCTACAAATGTTAGAAGACATTTTATTTAAAATAATAATCTTACTTCTATTTTTTTACTGTTCATGTTTTTTTATGATACATCCAATTATTTTAATTAGTTAATATATATATATATATAATAGTAAAAAATAGTTGTTATGGTACATCCAATTATTTAATTAGTTGATATATATGATAGTAAAAAAATAGTTGTTATGGTATTATAGCCTCTGTTTATCTCTACTAACTAATAAGGAGGTACTGTAGACTGCCCCCGCCCGCCTATCCGTCGCTTCGCTGCCCGCCGCAGCGCACGCTCCGCGAATCCCGCACGCCCGCCGCCGCGACTCCCGCATGCCCGTCGCTACCGAACCGCTCGCCTACCACCTGCACGCCACACGTCGCGAAGCGCCCGCACGAAGCACGACCGCCGTCGCGAATCCCGCCACTACCGAACGCGGACCGCCCGCCTCCGCGAATCCCGCAGACGCAACCTCTCCCTCATCCACCTGCTTGATGTCGCTACTACCCACGATCGGCGATCCCATCTCCGAGCGCTCCCACATGAATCCCAAATATCGTTCTCCATCTGCCTCTCTTCATCCTCTCTCACATCTCGGCTAGGGTTAGGTCATCTCACCAAGCCACCGTGATGCAGCAGCTCCGTCACAGCAAGGCATGGCAGATGGCGTCACCTCTTACCTCCACAGTCCGCCAGGCAAAGGAAGGCCCACCATCGCGCAAGTGCCAAGCGTGGATGGGCGTGGCCAAGAGCTAAGACCCTAACTTTTGGTGAATCTCATGGCTGCGCTCTCCTTCTTCTCCACACTTTGTCTCGGCACCGTCCCGCACTCTCGCTCTCAACGCCACCATCGCCGCTGACGAGGCCTCGTCTCGGTCGGTCCCTGTTCTGCCCACCGACAGTATGACAGATGGACCCCATGTCTCCGGCGGAGGGAATGTGAAAGGGAAATAGGCTTACACCTTTTCCTAATTGATTTTGGTGGTTGAATTGCCCAACACAAATAATTGGACTAACTAGTTTGCTCTAGATTATGAGTTCTACAGGTGCCAAAGGTTCACAACAAACCAATAAAAAGACCGAGGAAGGATTCAAATATAGAGAGTTAAAGTCAGCCGAAGTGTGCCCTGGTCTGGCGCACCGGACTGTCCGGTGCACCACCAGACAGTGTCCGGTGCACCACCGGACAGTGTCCGGTACACCAGGGACTCTAACTCTGAACTGCTCACCTTCGGGAATTCTGGGAGCCAGTCCACTATAATTCACCGGACTGTCCGGTGTGCCAGCAGAGCAATGACTACTTCAGCGCCAACGGTCACCTGCAACGGCATTCAATGCGCTACAGTGCGCGCAGAAGTCAGGCACGCGCTAGAAGGCGCACCAGACAGTCTACAGGACCTGTCTGGTGCACCACCGGACTGTCCAGTGGCCCAGAAGACAGAAGCTCCAATGGCCAGGTGACGTGGCAGGTGCACCGGACAGTGTCCGGTGGCGCACCGGACTGTCCGGTGCGCCATGCGACAACAGCCTTCACCAAACGGCTAGTTTGGTGGTTGGTGGTATAAATACCCCCAACCACCCACCAGTCATTGCATCCAAGTTTTCTGACTTCCCATACCTTACAAGAGCTATAGCATTCAATACAAGACACACCAAAGAGATCAAATCCTCTCCCAAGTCCTTAGTTCATTCCAAATCAAATAGCGACTTGTGAGAGAGTGACTTGTGTTCATTTGAGCTCTTGCGCTTGGATTGCTTCTTTTTCTCATTCTTTCTTGTGATCAACTCAATTGTAACCGAGGCAAGAGACACCAATTGTGTGGTGGTCCTTGCGGGGACCTTGTGTCCCGTTTGATTGAGAAGAGAAGCTCACTCGGTCTAAGTGACCGTTTGAGAGAGGGAAAGGGTTGAAAGAGACCCGGTCTTTGTGACCACCTCAATGGGGAGTAGGTTTGCAAGAACCGAACCTCGGTAAAACAAATCCTTGTGTCTCACTCTTTATTTGCTCGCGATTTGTTTTTCACCCTCTCTCTCGGACTCGTTCATATTTCTAACGCTAACCCAGCTTGTAGTTGTGCTTAAGTTTATAAATTTCAGATTCACCCTATTCACCCCCCCCCCTCTAGGCGACTTTCAATTGGTATCAAAGCCCGGTGCTTCATTAGATCTTAACCGCTCGAAGTGATGTCGGGAGATCACGCCAAGAAGATGGTGATCGGCGGTGAGAAGTCCGCTACAAGCCACGGGAAGGCTCCATCAAGGGAGTCCGCCAACAACAAGAAGGATGGATCCCCTTCACACATTCGATCGTACAAGAGTGGCGAGAAGAAGAAGAAAGTAAAGAAAGTGGTCTACTACGAGACCGATTCTTCCTCGCCCTCTACATCCGGATCCGACGCCGCGTCCGTCACTTCTAAGCGCCAAGAGCGCAAGAAGTATAGTAAGATTCCCCTACGCTATCCTCGCATTCCTAAACATACTCCATTACTTTCCGTCCCATTAGGCAAACCACCGACGTTTGACGGTGAAGATTATTCTAGGTGGAGTGATATGATGATATATCACCTAACCTCACTCCACAAAAGTATATGGGATGTTGTTGAGTTTGGTGTACAGGTACCATCCGTAGGGGATGAAGATTACGATGAGGACGAGGTGGCCCAAATCGAGCACTTCAACTCACAAGCCACCACTATACTCCTCACCTCTCTAAGTTGAGAGGAGTATAATAAGGTGCAAGGGTTGAAGAGCGTCAAGGAGGTTTGGGACGTACTCAAGACCGCGCACGAAGGAGATGAGGTGACCAAAATCACCAAGCGGGAGACGATCGAGGGGGAGCTCGGTCGGTTCCGACTCAACCAAGGCGAGGACCCTCAAGCCATGTACAACCGGCTAAATACCTTGGTCAATCAAGTGCGCAACCTCGAGAGCTCCAAATGGGATGACCATGAAATGGTCAAGGTTATTCTAAGATCACTAGTATTTCTTAATCCTACGCAAGTACAATTAATTCGTGGTGATCCTAGATATAAGTTAATGTCTCCCGAGGAAGTTATAGGTAAATTTGTGAGCTTTGAGCTAATGATCAAAGGCTCAAAGAAAATCATCGAGCAAGGCGACTCCTCCACGCTCGAGGCACAACCGGTCGCATTCAAAGCGACGGAGGAGAAGAAGCAAGAGTCTACATCAAGTAGACTTCCCATCTACGCCTCCAAGCTCGACAATGAGGAAATGACGCTCATCATTAAGAGCTTCCGCCAAATCCTCAAGCAAAGGAGGGGAAAGGACTACAAATTCCGCTCCAAGAAAGTGTGCTACAAGTGTGGTAAGCCCGGTCATTTTATTGCAAAATGTCCATTATCAAGTGACAGTGACAGGGGCGGCGACAAGAAGGGAAAGAGGGGGGAAAGAAGAGGTACTACAAGAAGAAGGGCGGCGATGCCCATGTGTGTCGCGAGTGGAACTCCGACGAGAGCTCCACCGACTCCTCCTCCGACGAGGACGCCGCCAACATCGTCATCACCAAAGGACTCCTCTTCCCCAACGTCGGCCACAAGTGCCTCATGGCCAAGGACGGCAAAAGGAAGAAGGTAAAATCAAAATCCTCCACTAAATATGCAACCTCTAGTGATGAGGATAATTCTAGTGATGAGGAAGATAATTTGCGCACCCTTTTGCCAACCTAAACATGCAACAAAAAGAGAAGTTAAATGAATTAATTAGTGCTATTCATGAGAAGGATGAACTCTTGGACACCCAAGAGGACTTCCTAATTAAGGAAAATAAGAAGCATGTTAAGGTTAAGAATGCTTATGCTCTAGAGGTAGAAAAATGTGAAAAATTATCTAGTGAGCTAAGCACGTGCCATGATATTATTGCCAACCTTAGAAATGAGAATGCTAGACTAATTGCTAAGGTTGATTCAAATGTTTGTGATGATTCAATTTCCAATCTTAGAGATTGAGAGCACCTAGAGGGGGGGGGGGGGTGAATAGGTGATCCTGTAAAACTTGAAACTTAAGCCACAAAAACTTGGTTAAGTGTTAGCACAATAATCGCCAAGTGGCTAGAGAGGAGTCTCAACAAAACACAGTAACCACTGTAGGAAACGGGTGATGCCTAAGAGGGGGGGTGAATTAGGACTTCTAAAACTTTCGCTAAACTAGGCCACAATTAAATCCCTAGAGCAAATCTTATGCAAATAGTCAAACTAGAATGTGCAAACTAGGTTTTGTCTAAGTGTTGCTATCTCTACCGCAAAGGCTAAGTTTCAATCTACACTAGATATGTATGAATACAAGATTGAAACTTAAATGCTTAATATAAATGCGGAAACTTAAAGAGCAAAGTAGAGAAGCAAACTCTCGTGGATGACGCCGGTATTTTTACCGAGGTATCCGGAACCGTGCAAGGTCCCGACTAATCCTCGTTGGTGCCCCTACGCGAAGGGAAGCCCATGCGAGGGCCAAGCACCTCGGTCGAGTAACTCCGTAGAGAGCCGCAGGCCTTCTCCACACGCAAGTGGTGCTCCGCTTCCGGCTCCTCTCGGACGCTCCCCGCCGTCTCCACTATCGAGCTTCCGGCCGAAACGCCGCGGGCCTCGTTCCCTCCGGTACACGGTGGCGGCCGTGACACAAACGCGGTTGTCACGGTCTCGCAAGACTCTCGCCCCACTCGGTACAATTACAACGACTCACGCAAGAGCCGAGGGGTTGTGAGGTTTATCTAAACTCACTCAACAATCTAGGGTTCACCTAGAGCAAGCGCTAAAGCGGTCTAACTAACCTAAGCACTTCGCAAAGCACCTACGCTAATCACCGAGTGATTCTATTAAGCACTTGGGTGTTTGAGCTCTTGGAAATATGCACTATGTGTCTTGGTATGTTGCTTGGGCTCTCACACATGAGAATGGCCGGTTGGGGTGGTATTTATAGCCCCCACACCCCCAACTAGCCGTTGGACAGAAAGCAGCAGCTTTCTGTCGTCGGGTGCACCGGACAGTCCGGTGCACCACCGGACACTGCACAGTAGATGTCCGGTGCACGCCACGTCAGCCGACCGTTGGCGCCTGTAGCAGTCGACCGTTGGATCCGACCGTTGCCGTCTGCCCGTTGGCACACCGGACAGTCCGGTGCACATCGGACAGTCCGGTGCTGCAGCCAGAGAGCGCCTGTCTGCGGCCTCTCTGCGCAGACTATCCGGTGCCTCACCGGACAGTCCGGTGCACACCGGACACCAATGTCCGGTGCGCCACCAGGCGCTGGCTGACAGCCCTTATCTTGGATTTCTTCGCTGATTTCTTCGGGCTTCTTTGTTCTTGAGTATTGGACTCCTGTGCATCTTTTTATGTCTTCTTTTGAGGTGTTGCATCCTCATTGCCTTGGTCCAATTCTCTTCGCATCCTGTGAACTACAAACACAAACACTAGAAAACTTATTAGTTCACAGATTGTGTTGTTCATCAAACACCAAAACTCAATTAGCCAAATGGCCCGGGGTCCATTTTCCTTACAATCTCCCCCTTTTTGGTGATTGATGACAACACAACCAAAGCAAGCAAATAATACAAGTATTTGAGTGAAAATATGCAATCTACTTGCTAAGATGCATGATTGTCCCCACAATGTGATATTATGGACTTAAGCCTCCCCCTAACTCCATAATTCACTTACTTCCTATTTTTGGACCAAATAACCAAAACCACTTGAAAAAGTCATTTGGAGATATAAAATTTTAAATTGGTGGTGTTTGGTGTTTGATATAGTTTTCATTGCTTTGGTCCCTAAACTTCTCCCCCTTTGGCATCAACCACCGAAAAGGAAGACATTAAAAGCATGAAGGAAGTAAATAAAAGCTTGCCCTCATCAAGAATTGTATCAAATGATATCACTAGAAGGATATTAAATTAAACTATGTGAATGATACCACTTGTATGAGTCCTCAAAAGATTACTCCCCCTAAATGAGTTGTCTCCTTTAGAAAGAGTTTTTCTCCCCCTTTAGAGATGAAGAAATACTCCCCTTGACAGAGATCCTCTACTTAGGAAAAAGCATGTGAAAATTAGAGGTGCAAGACATGATTTGAAAAGACTAACTTCCCTTATGCATAGGTAACAGAATATGAGTTAACTACTTATGCATTTTTAGCAACATGGAAGCAAATGATATGAGATATAGTCTAATCAAATTTTGGAGAAGACATGTAAATGATACTGAATGTAGTCTCAAAAGATACCAATTGAAGATCAATGGCAAGCTTGAGAGACATGAGAGTTCTTGGAGATTTTGCAGTGGAAGATTGTTGTCTTTCTCCGGGGACTTCATTTTCCTTACAATGAGACTATCACATGAAATAGACTTGAAAAGGTGTTAGTCTCAAAGTGTTAGATTATAGAGTAACCTCCCCCTAAAGGTGTGCATACAAGTTGTGAATACTTGAAGGAGACATGCACTTTGATTTGATATCAAGAGGGGCAAATTATCCATAATCCAAACTTTGGCACATATAAGTTAAATGATGCAACTTGTAGGAATCAAAATTTTCAATTGATGCATCATTTACTATGGTGTGATATAAAAGCTATGTGCCGTGCTTTAACTAAACATTTTAAGCCATGTAGGTTTGCTTAAGTATATGAATTAAAAACTAGCAATCCTACCATATGATTTACCTAGTATGCATGATTTTGAACAAAAGTACATAACAAATGTAATACTAGGCAAGAAAGGTAAACTAGATAAAAGATAAATAGATACGCATATCTAAAAACGAGAAATACAATAAAACTAGTTACCTTAGTCATGGGTGGGAAATTTGGGTCCAAAATTTTCACTAACCCACTTGGCAATAAACTTGAGCCAATATGATGTATCCCATGATATACATCCCAATTTAGCCAAGTCTCCAAATTTCCCGAGGACCTTCGGTCCACTCACTTCCCTTTCGGGATCCAAACCTTCTTGATGCTTTTCATGGTTGAAATTATCTCCTTTGGCACCCAGATGCGTTTGGCCCCCTTTCCTTTGTTGGCTTGCTTGTTGGCCTTGATTGCTATCACCTTTTCGTTATTTTTCTTCTTGATCAAATATGGTGTAGCATCCTTTTTGTTCACCTTTTTGATGTAGGTGTTTGAGATTTTGCTTGATGGCTTTTGCTTGAGCTTTTGTCTTTGTTTATCCCCGGTCATCGCCTTGCATTGGAAAGACTTGTGGCCTTCCTTGTGGCATAGCCTACAAATCACAGTTTCTCCCTCCATAGGCTTGTTCACTCCCGCAGTGGTGTTATCCTGTGGAGGTTGGATTTGTTTGGCTTTGCCTTTCTTGTCATACAAAGCCTTGCCAAGGCGAGCCACTTCTTGCTTTAATTGTTCATTTTCCTTTGCAACCTCATCCGTACATGTCTCTACAACAATATTCTCAACAACGACTTGGTTGCAGAGGTTAGAATCATCAATTAAATCAAAGCAGGAAGTAGAGGCATCTTTCTTAATTATTTCAGGTATTTCAACTAAAGATGCTGCTGGGGTGCTACCAATGTTTTCTAGCTTAATAGTTAGCTCATTGTTGTGTATGCTAAGAATTTCCATTTTCTTTAGCAAATTTTCAATAGCTTCTTGGGAGCTAGCTAACTTAGCCTTAAGTTTTTCATTCTTTTTAATAAGGCTGTCATCGGTAGCAGTGGATGGAGCACTAGATTCTAATAGCTCAATTTTAGTTGATAGCTCACTATTTAAGTTTGCAAAAGTTTCAAATTTTTCTAGCAAACCTTTGTAATCATTTTGAGAGCTAACCAACTTATTTTTCAAAGTTTTAAGTTGAGCTTTTTGCTTAGTGCAAACATCCTGGAAAAATTCAACGGCTTCCGCAAGCTCATCTAGAGAGGGCTTTCCCTCACCTTCATCATCACTACTACTTTCATCACTAGAGGATGGAATGCTTTTGTTACCTCTTGCCATAAGGCATTTGTGTGATGACCGTGATGATCGTGACGAGGACCGGTGGCTGCGCGTCCTTGGAGGTTCATCTCCACTTGAAGAATCATCCCAAGTTCTAACACTTGTTAGCGCCTTGCCTTTGCTCCTCTCCTTTTTGGGCTTGGCCATATTTGGACAGTTGTCCCTGAAGTGGCCCTTCTCCCCACATGCGAAGCATATCCTCTCTTCCTTTGCTTTTTCCTGTCAATGTTAAAGAGAAGATCCTCGACCTGCAGGGGCACACCCATTAGATTAATCTTGCGGATCATCCTCATTACCTTTCCGACGCGTCAGATTGTTTCTTCGTCCTCGGAGGATGATGTGCATGGTTGATTATCTTCATCATCATCACTTTCTTCTTCTTCCTCTTCTTCACTTGAGGAACTTGGAGTGGGAGCCTTCTTTTTGCCCTTCCTTTCATCACATGCAAAAGCATATGGCCTTGAGGATGTTGGCTCCTCTCCCCGACTCATTTTTCGCGACATCTCAAAAGCCGCGATTTTCCCAATCACAATGGTCGGGGTCATGTTGCTCAAGTCCTCCATGTTGTGAAGGATGGTGATGATGCTCCCATATCTTTGTTGTGGTAGCAGGGAAATAATCTTCCTCACAATGTCCGCATCACCTAGCTTATTAATGCCAATCGAATTGAGCTCATTGATAATTAGATTCAAACGAGAATACATGTCTCTAACAAGCTCATCATCTTTCATAGCAAAAGAATTATAATCATTTAAGACAAGGCAATGTTTTTGCTCACGGACATTGGATGTGCCGTCATGGAGCTCATGCAATTTTAGCCAAATCTCATTAGCAGTTTTTAAGGTAAATACTTGATTAAAAATATCCATGCTAAGAGATTCATACACGCAATTTTTGGCTCTAGCATTTAAATGAATTTCTTTTTCCTCACTCGTGGTGGGTTTCTCGGGATTCTTGAGGGGTTTCATCCCGTCACGAGTGACTCTCCAAACACCTAGATCAACAGCCTCTAGGTAACAAGCCATTCTAGCACTATAATATGGGAAGTTAGTGCCGTCGAAGTGTGGTGGCCTATGGGTATCCATCCCTTCCTCCAAAAAGCGTCGGCTCTTTTAGCGGTGAAGCTAAAGCGTTTCAAATGAGCCAAACCGGGCTCCGATACCACTTGTAGGAAACGGGTGACGCCTAAGAGGGGGGGGGGGGTGAATTAGGACTTCTAAAACTTTCGCTAAACTAGGCCACAATTAAATCCCTAGAGCAAATCCTATGCAAATAGTCAAACTAGAATGTGCAAACTAGGTTTTGTCTAAGTGTTGCTATCTCTACCGCAAAGGCTAAGTTTCAATCTACACTAGATATGTATGAATACAAGATTGAAACTTAAATGCTTAATATAAATGCGGAAACTTAAAGAGCAAAGTAGAGAAGCAAACTCTCGTGGATGACGCCGGTATTTTTACCGAGGTATCCGGAACCGTGCAAGGTCCCGACTAATCCTCGTTGGTGCCCCTACGCGAAGGGAAGCCCACGCGAGGGCCAAGCACCTCGGTCGAGTAACTCCGTAGAGAGCCGCGGGCCTTCTCCACACGCAAGTGGTGCTCCGCTTCCGGCTCCTCTCGGACGCTCCCCGCCGTCTCCACTATCGAGCTTCCGGCCGAAACGCCGCGGGCCTCGTTCCCTCCGGTACACGGTGGCGGCCGTGACACAAACGCGGTTGTCACGGTCTCGCAAGACTCTCGCCCCACTCGGTACAATTACAACGACTCACGCAAGAGCCGAGGGGTTGTGAGGTTTATCTAAACTCACTCAACAATCTAGGGTTCACCTAGAGCAAGCGCTAAAGCGGTCTAACTAACCTAAGCACTTCGCAAAGCACCTACGCTAATCACCAAGTGATTCTATTAAGCACTTGGGTGTTTGAGCTCTTGGAAATATGCACTATGTGTCTTGGTATGTTTCTTGGGCTCTCACACATGAGAATGGCCGGTTGGGGTGGTATTTATAGCCCCCACACCCCCAACTAGCCGTTGGACAGAAAGCAGCAGCTTTCTGTCGTCGGGTGCACCGGACAGTCCGGTGCACCACCGGACACTGCACAGTAGATGTCCGGTGCACGCCACGTCAGCCGACCGTTGGCGCCTGTAGCAGTCGACCGTTGGATCCGACCGTTGCCGTCTGCCCGTTGGCACACCGGACAGTCCGGTGCACACCGGACAGTCCGGTGCTGCAGCTAGAGAGCGCCTGTCTGCGGCCTCTCTGCGCAGACTGTCCGGTGCCTCACCGGACAGTCCGGTGCACACCGGACACCAATGTCCGGTGCGCCACCAGGCGCTGGCTGACAGCCCTTATCTTGGATTTCTTCGCTGATTTCTTCGGGCTTCTTTGTTCTTGAGTATTGGACTCCTGTGCATCTTTTTATGTCTTCTTTTGAGGTGTTGCATCCTCATTGCCTTGGTCCAATTCTCTTCGCATCCTGTGAACTACAAACACAAACACTAGAAAACTTATTAGTTCACAGATTGTGTTGTTCATCAAACACCAAAACTCAATTAGCCAAATGGCCCGGGGTCCATTTTCCTTACAACCACAAAGATGTCAATCACAGAGATGGCACGGTGGTTATCCCGTGGTTCGGCCAAGACCAACGCTTGCCTACTCCACGTTGTGGCGTCCCAACGCATGAGGGTTGCAATCAACCCCTCTCAAGTGGTCCAAAGACCTACTTGAATACCACAGTGTTTTGCTTTGCTTTTCTTAATCCCGTTTGCGAGGAATCTCCACAACTTGGAGCCTCTCGCCCTTACACTTGAAGTTCACAAAGAAGCACGGAGTAAGGGAGGGATAAGCAACACACTCAAGACAAGAAATCACAGCAACACCACGCACACAAGTCGCAACAAGAGCTCACAACACAACTCAATGAGTTCACAACTCAACTAGAGCTCTAATTGCTATCGTAAAGAATCAAAGGCGCGGAATCGATGTCTTAGTGCTTAGGAATGCTTAGAGCATGCTTGATATTCTCCTCCATGCGCCTAGGGGTCCCTTTTATAGCCCCAAGGCAGCTAGAAGCCGTTGGGAGCATTCCTGGAAGGCAAATCTTGCCTTCTGTCGTCTGGCGCACCGGACAGTCCGGTGCACACCGGACAGTGTCCGGTGCCCGATTTCTTTCCTTCTACGGCGAAGCCGACCGTTGGCAGCCAGAGAGCCATTGGCGCACCGGACATGTCCGGTGCACACCGGACAGTCCGGTGCACACCGGACAGTCCGGTGCCCCCTTCTAGCCGTTGGCTCAGCCACGTGTCCCGCGCAGATCACGCGGCCGACCGTTGGCCCGGTCGACCGTTGGCTCACCGGACAGTCCGGTGCACACCGGACAGTCCGGTGAATTATAGCCGTACGTCGCCGGTGAATTCCCGAGAGCGGCCAGTTCGCTCGAGCCAGCGTGGCGCACCGGACACTGTCCGGTGCACCACCGGACAGTCCGGTGCTCCCAGACTGAGCAGACTTTGGCTGAACAAAGCCATCTCATTTCCAATTCGATTTTTCCTGTTTCCAGCACTTAGACACAATACATTAGTCTCTAAAACAATGTACTAAGTCTGAGAAACATACCTTTATCCTTGATTTGTACTTTGTCCACCATTTTACACTTAGGCACTTGTGTTGGACACTAAATCACCAAAATACTTAGAAATGGCCCAAAGGCACATTTCCCTTTCAATCTCCCCCTTTTTGGTGATTTATGCCAACACAATATAAAGCAAGTAGAACAAATACAAAATCAATTCAAATAAGAACTCAAATTGTTTTGATTCAAATTTGACATATATGGATCACTCTTTGCCACCACTTGGTTTGTTTTTGCAAATCAAACTCAAATTTCTATCTCTAAGTCAAACACACATGTTAAGACATAAAGAGAGTCATTCCAAGAAAAAATTGATTCAAGATGTCAAAAACTCCCCCTTTTTCCCATAATCAACACTTCTCCCCACAAGAAGCCAACTTTTGACAAGAGAGATAATAAAAGAGTTTTGACAAACCAAAAGCTCTATTCTACTATTTTCAAAATCTCTCAAGTGGTAGTTGATCCATTTATCGCTTTGGCCTTTATTTTCTCCCCCTTTGGCATCAAGCACCAAAACGGGATTAATCTTGGCCCTTTAACCCCATTGCCTCACCAAAATCTTCAACGAAGAGCAAATAGGCAATAAGAGTATAAAGATGAACTTGGAAAAGTTACTCTTTTCATCGGAGTGCAGTGGAAGTCTTGCATGGTCCAAGTCCACCTTTTCCCTTTCAATTCACCTTCGAGACTAAATCAAGCAAACTCACGCACATGGTTAGTCTCAAAGGGTCAAGTTGTAACACACCTCCCCCTAAATTCGTGCATCACATGCATAAGGACTTGTGAGGTCCGAGGAGTACTTGTACAACTTGAGCACCACAATAAGCAACGAAATGCATAAGGAACATGATCAAAGGTATAAACACATGTATGCTATAAATCAATCCAAGTTCCGCGAATCTAAGACATTTAGCTCACTACGCAACCTGCAAAAGGTCTTCTCATCTAGAGGCTTGGTAAAGATATCGGCTAGCTGGTTCTCGGTGCTAACATGAAACACTTCGATATCTCCCTTCTGCTGGTGGTCTCTCAAAAAGTGATGCCGGATGTCTATGTGCTTTGTGCGGCTGTGCTCAACAGAATTTTCCGCCATGCGAATAGCACTCTCATTATCACATAGGAGTGGGACTTTGCTCAGATTGTAGCCAAAGTCCCTGAGGGTTTGCCTCATCCAAAGTAGTTGCGCGCAACACTGTCCTGCGGCAACGTACTCGGCCTCAGCGGTGGATAGGGCAACAGAAGTTTGTTTCTTAGAATTCCATGACACCAGGGACCTTCCTAAGAATTGACACGTCCCCGATGTACTCTTCCTATCGACCTTACATCCAGCATAGTCGGAATCTGAATATCCAATCAAGTCAAAGGTAGACCCCTTTGGATACCAAAGCCCGAAGCAAGGCGTAGCAACTAAATATCTAAGAATTCGCTTCACCGCCACTAAGTGACACTCCTTAGGATCGGATTGAAATCTAGCACACATGCATACGCTAAGCATAATATCCGGTCTACTAGCACATAAATAAAGTAAAGACCCTATCATAGACCGGTATGCCTTTTGATCAACGGACTTACCTCCTTTGTTGAGATCGGTGTGTCCGTCGGTCCCCATCGGAGTCTTTGCGGGCTTGGCATCCTTCATCCCAAACCGCTTCAGCAAGTCTTGCGTGTACTTCGTTTGAGAGATGAAGGTGTCGTCCTTGAGTTGCTTCACTTGGAACCCAAGGAAGTAGTTCAACTCGCCCATCATCGACATCTCGAATTTCTGCATCATTACCCTGCTAAACTCTTCACAAGACTTTTTATTAGTAGAACCAAATATTATGTCATCAACATAAATTTGACACACAAAAAGATCACCGTCACAAGTCTTGGTGAAAAGAGTTGGATCGACTTTTCCAACCTTGAAAGCATTAGCGATTAGAAAGTCTCTAAGGCATTCATACCATGCTCTTGGGGCTTGCTTAAGTCCATAGACCGCCTTAGAGAGCTTACACACGTGGTCGGGATACCGTTCATCCTCGAAGCCAGGGGGTTGCTCTACGTACACCTCCTCCTTGATTGGCCCGTTGAGGAAAGCGCTCTTCACATCCATTTGGAACAACCTAAAAGAATGGTGAGCGGCATATGCTAGCAAAATACGAATGGACTCTAGCCTAGCCACAGGAGCAAAAGTCTCCTCAAAGTCCAAACCTGCGACTTGGGCATAACCTTTTGCCACAAGTCGAGCCTTGTTCCTTGTCACCACCCCGTGTTCGTCTTGTTTGTTGCGGAACACCCACTTTGTTCCCACAACATTTTGCTTAGGACGAGGCACCAGTGTCCAAACTTCGTTCCTCTTGAAGTTGTTGAGCTCCTCCTGCATGGCCAACACCCAGTCCGGATCTAGCAAGGCCTCTTCTACCCTGAAAGGCTCAATAGAAGAGACAAAGGAGTAATGCTCACAAAAATTAACCAATCGAGATCGAGTAGTTACTCCCTTGCTAATATCGCCCAGAATTTGGTCGACGGGATGATCCCTTTGAATCATCGCTCGAACTTGGGTTGAAGGTGCCGGTTGAGCTTCTTCCTCCATCACATGATCATCTTGTGCTCCCCCTTGATCACACGCCTCCTTTTGATGAACCTGTTCATCGTCTTGAGTTGGGGGATGCACCATAGTTGAGGAAGAAGGTTGATCTTGCTCCTTTTGTTCCTGTGGTTGTACATCACTAATCGCCATGGTTCGTATAGCGGCCGTCAGAACATCTTCTTCATCTACATCATCAAGATCAACAATTTGCTCTCTTGGAGAGCCATTAGTCTCATCAAATACAACGTCGCTAGAGACTTCAACCAAACCCGATGATTTGTTGAAGACCCTATACGCCTTTGTATTTGAATCATAACCTAACAAAAACCCTTCTACAGCTTTGGGAGCAAACTTAGAATTTCTACCCTTCTTCACTAGAATATAGCATTTGCTTCCAAATACACGAAAGTAAGATACATTGGGTTTGTTACCGGTTAGAAGCTCATACGACGTCTTCTTGAGGAGGCGATGAAGGTAGACCCTATTGATGGCGTGGCAAGCCGTGTTCACGGCTTCTGACCAAAAACGCTCGGAGGTCTTGAACTCTCCAAGCATCGTCCTTGCCATGTCTATAAGCGTCCTGTTCTTCCTCTCTACCACACCATTTTGCTGTGGTGTGTAGGGAGCGGAGAACTCGTGCTTGATCCCTTCCTCCTCAAGGTACTCCTCCACTTGAAGGTTCTTGAACTCGGACCCATTGTCGCTCCTTATCTTCTTCACCTTGAGCTCAAACTCATTTTGAGCTCTCCTTAGGAAGCGCTTGAGGGTCCCTTGGGTTTCAGACTTATCCTGCAAAAAGAATACCCAAGTGAAGCGGGAAAAGTCATCCACAATAACTAAACCATACTTACTTCCCCCTATGCTTAGATAGGCGACAGGTCTGATGAGGTCCATATGTAGCAGCTCCAAGGGTCTTGATGTGGTCATCACATTCTTGCTGTGATGTGCTCCTCCCACTTGTTTACCTGCTTGACAAGCTGCACAAGGTCTATCTTTTTCGAATTGCACGTTAGTCAAACCTATCACGTGTTCTCCCTTTAGAAGCTTGTGAAGGTTCTTCATCCCTACATGTGCTAAGCGGCGATGCCACAGCCAGCCCATGGTAGTCTTAGCTATTAAGCATGCATCTAGACCGGCCTCCTCTTTTGCAAAATCAACTAAATAAAGTTTGTCGTCTAATACACCCTTAAAAGCTAGTGAACCATCACATCTTCTAAAGACAGACACATCTATATTAGTGAATAGACAGTTATATCCCATATTGCACAATTGACTAACAGATAGTAAATTATATCCCAGAGACTCAACTAAAAACACATTGGAGATAGAGTGCTCATTTGAAATTGCAATCTTGCCTAAACCTTTCACCTTGCCTTGGTTCCCATCACCAAATATGATTGAATCTTGGGAATCCTTGTTTTTGACGTAGGAGGTGAACATCTTCTCCCCCGTCATATGGTTTGTGCATCCGCTGTCGATAATCCAGCTTGAACCCCCGGATGCATAAACCTGCAAGGCAATTTTAGGCTTGGGTCTTAGGTACCCAACTCATGTTGGGTCCTACAAGGTTAGCACAAATATCCTTAGGGACCCAAATGCAAGTTTTGTCTCCCTTGCATTTTGCCCCTAATTTTCTAGCAACTATCTTCCTATCGTTTCTACAAATAGCAAAGGAAGCATTTAAAGCATGATATATTGTAGAAGAACCATCCATAACTTTCCTAGAACCATGAACAATATTCTTTCTAGGCACATGATGAACATATCTCCTAGACATATCTCTATCATGCATGTAAGAAGAACTAGAAGCAAACATAGCATGTGAATCATAAGCATGTGAATCATAACTTCTATAGTCATTTCTAGCATGTCTCCTATTATGATACATAAAAGCATGGTTCTTTTTAGTACTACTTGCCATAGGAGCCTTCCCTTTCTCCTTGGCGGGGATGGGAACCTTATGGCTTGTTAAGTTCTTGGCTTCCCTCTTGAAGCCAAGTCCATCCTTAATTGAGGGGTGTCTACCAATCGTGTAGGCATCCCTCGCAAATTTTAGCTTATCAAATTCGCTCTTGCTAGTCTTAAGTTGAGCATTAAGACTAGCCAATTCATCATTAAGTTTGGAAATTGAAACTAGGTGTTCACTACAAGCATCAATGTCAAAATCTTTACACCTATTACAAGATGCAACAATTTCTACACAAGATGTTGATTTACTAGCTATTTCTAACTTAGCATTCAAATCATCATTAATGCTCCTTAAGTTAGAAATTGTCTCATGGCAAGAAGATAATTCACAAGAAAGCATTTCATTTCTTTTGACTTCTAGAGCATGAGATTTTTGTGCTTCTACAAATTTGTCATGTTCTTCATACAACAAATCCTCTTGCTTTTCTAAAAGCCTATTCTTATCATTCAAGGCATCAATCAATTCATTAATTTTATCTACCTTGGTTCTATCTAGGCCCTTAAATAAACATGAATAATCTATTTCATCCTCATCACTAGATTCGTCCTCACTTGAAGAAGCATAAGTAGAGTTTCGAGTACATACCTTCTTCTCCCTTGCCATAAGGCATGTGTGACGCTCGTTGGGGAAGAGGGATGACTTGTTGAAGGCGGTGGCGGCGAGTCCTTCATTGTCGGAGTCGGAAGAGGAGCAATCCAAATCCCACTCCTTGCCTAGATGCGCCTCGCCCTTTGCCTTCTTATAGTTCTTCTTCTTCTCCCTCTTGTTCCCTTGATCCTGATCACTATCATTGTCGGGACAGTTAGCAATAAAATGACCAAGCTTACCACATTTGAAACATGAGCGCTTCCCCTTTGTCTTGGTCTTGCTTGGCTGCCCCTTGCGACCTTTTAGCGCCGTCTTGAATCTCTTGATGATGAGGGCCATCTCTTCATCATTAAGTCCGGCCGCCTCAATTTGTGCCACCTTGCTAGGTAGCGTCTCTGTCAAATCTTCACAGCTGTCAAGAAGATGCTCCTCGATGAAAAAAGGCAGATGGACCGATTTATTACCGGAGGCAGTCTGGGCGCTAAACACAACTGAGTGCAGGGCGACCGGGTTCACTCCTTTCCGCCTTCTATACGGATCGGAGGCAATGACCCCGCAAGAAATAAAGCATGGGTCCCCGCGTACAGTTCCGTCAGCCGTCCCCGACGTGGACGAGCCAACTTCAAAAGATCTCATTGACGGAGACCGGGTCTTCGCCCTACAGGCCCTAAACAAATACCAAGCCCAGACCAAAGCATGGCGCGACCACGCAGTCATCCCGAGGGAGTTCAGCGAGGGGGACCTCGTACTCGTCCGAACAGCTCGGACGGAGTCCAAGGGCAAGTTGGAGCCCAGGTGGGAGGGCCCTTCATAGTCAAAACAAAAGCTTCCCCCAGCGCCTACAGGCTCACAACGCCAAATGGCGAGGACCTGGAGCACTCCTGGAACATCGACAACCTTCGCAAATTTTTTGTTTGACCCATTCAGGGCTGATTTCGCCCTTGTAATTCGCCGCAAACAATCTTGTACCGGCCCGCACTCTTTTCCTCCCGGGGGGTGAGGTTTTTAACAAGGCGGAGCCATGTAATATATGTGAGAAAAATCCCCCGCAAAAACATGTGTCGAAAAAAGACCGCGACAACGGTCTTCGGCATTCGACCAATTCGAAGTCACCGCGAGGCTAAGCGCTAGCCACCCTCGCGTGCGACAAGTCCACGCAGAAGTCGCCTAAGGGTGCAGCCGGACTAAGCACAACAAGTGCGAAAAAATCCGATGTCTATCGCGAAGACTATCCGCGCAAAAGTCGCCTAAGGGTACAGCCGGACTAAGCACAACAAGTGCGAAAAAATCCGATGTCTATCGCGAAGACTATCCGCGCAGAAGTCGCCTAAGGGTGCAGCCGGACTAAGCACAACAAGTGCGAAAAAATCCGATGTCTATCGCGAAGACTATCCGCGCAGAAGTCGCCTAAGGGTGCAGCCGGACTAAGCACAACAAGTGCGAAAAAATCCAATGTCTATCGCGAAGACTATCCGCGCAGAAGTCGCCTAAGGGTGCAGCCGGACTAAGCACAACAAGTGCGAAAAAATCCGATGTCTATCGTGAAGACTATCCGCGCAGAAGTCGCCTAAGGGTGCAGCCGGACTAAGCACAACAAGTGCGAAAAAATCCGATGTCTATCGCGAAGACTATCCGCGCAGAAGTCGCCTAAGGGTGCAGCCGGACTAGCACAACAAGTGCGAAGAACCCCGAAGTCTATCGCAAAAGACTCCGCGCAGAAGCCGCCTACGGGCGCAGCCGAACTAGTACAACAAAAGCAGACACGACAGCATCAAACCATCCGCGCTAAGACCGACTATAATCACACCAGCACAGCATAGCCAACCATACCAGACAAAGTACACAACGCCCTCGCAGGCACAGGCACGTGAGGCACACAACTTCATCTTACAAGCCTTTAACACATATACAAGCGAGGGCACCACACTCTACATCGGCTCCACCTTAGGAATAATTCCCATCTCCCTATAATTAAATAACATTATCCTAAGCTCCTCACCCGCAAACAGACTTCGCAGTTCCCCTTCCCCTGCACCCGCGGCGGCCGGCAAAGACAGCAGCTCCTGCCGACCAGCCCTACTCACGCGAAGCCGAGCCCCTTCCTCCGCACTAACCCTACGCTTTGCAACCGCCCTTCGTTGTCAGCGCCCGGTGCTAGGGCCTGGCACGTCTGGCGCGTCCGCGGCGTGTGGCGAAGCCTCCGCCGCAGCCACGTCCAAGGCCGCAAAATAGTCCAAGTCCTCCTCCGACGACTCCTCAGTCCACTCAACCGAGCTCCCAGAGTCAGTAAAATCAAAAAACTCAGATACAGACCCACCATATTCATTCCCACCTTCCGCGGTCGAAGCCGCCAAAAACTCAGCAGTAGCGGTTGCGTGCGCAGGCCCAAAATCTTGAACCTGCGCAGCAACCAAAATTCAGCACAACATCCAAAAATTCCCCAACCCTAAGCACCCACTACGCCACCTGCGAAGGCCCTGCCGCTGCGGGAGCCTCCGCCGTTGGCTCCGCCGCTGCTTCCGCCACCACCGCCGCGGAATCTTCAGCGCTCGACACAGCAGCTGCGGGGGCATCAGGCGCGCCTTCGGCCACCTTTGGGGGCAGGTCTTCGCCGGCCGCAGCAGATGTGGGGGCGCCTAGCGCGTCTTCCGTAGTCTCCGGGGTTGGTTCCAGGGCGACTCCGGTCGCGGCCTCCGCAGGGGTCGGCTCCGGGCCAAGCAGCGCGCTGTTCAGTGCCTCGAAGTCGTCCACCCGCTCGCCACGCTCCGCCTAAGACAAAACACACAAAAATTCAGCAAACACACGTACAGACCACATCCAGCAAACGCCGAACAAACGACAACGTTACCTGAGCCCTCGCAGCCTCGGCCCGCTCCCTGACCACCTCACGACCGTACAGACCCCACATCCGATCATAAAGGGCCCCGGCGGATTCCTTCACCACGGGGTCTTCGACCTTATAGATATCTTGCCCAAAATCTTCATCTGTCTGGTCGAAGGCCTCAAAGTGCCGGCACCCTTCGCGAGAGAGTGCGTTCATCGCCCCCTCGCAGGTGACCAGGGAGGTGAACGACATTAACCCCCCAAGACAGTGGGGAGCTCCTGCAGCTCCTCCTGCACCCATTCCAGACAGCGAAGCCCGGGCTCTCGCTCCGGCACCTCGAAGTCACCGGTCCGCGCACCCAGCTCGCGATATGTAGCCATAAGCTGTGTGCGCGTCCGTTCGGCCTCCGCTCGAATCGCGGCCTCAGCCCCCTTCGCGCGGCTCTCCAGGGCAATAAGCCGCTCCTGCAGATGTCCGGTGAGCTCCTTGGCAATATTGCCTTCCGCCCGCGCTAGCTTGGCCTCCGCCTGCGCAGCCTGCTCTTTGGCGATGGCTTCGTTGGCCTCCCTCCTCTCCCCCGCCAGCTGGCGCCGGAGGTCAGCCTTCTCCTTTGTAGCATCCCAAAAAATTCAAATCCTGAAATTTTCTCAAACTCGCTCTAAATTCAAAATGAATTTCAAATTTCATTTCAAAATGTTTGTTTGCGAGTTGAGATCAACAAATAAAGTATAGTGGTCTATATTCTCTCTAAAATCCTCCTCAAAATATCCTACAAATATTTCCCCAGTGATCCCCCTCAAATTGTTTACAGAAATACTGCCCAGATATTTCCCTAGTGATCCTCTTCAAGTTCTTTCCAGAAATACTGCCCAAATATTCCACCGATATATCTCCAGGTATTTTCCTCTTGAGAAATACCTTCAGAATCATTTTTCAAGTCCCTATAAATATTTTCTTCATAACTTTCCTCATGCTCATACGTATACGTATGCCTCCAGTGTCATACGGTGAGCTCTACAAGCAAATCTCACTTATACAAGGCAAATACATGCTAACCTCCCACTAATCATCTCATCCTCCCACTAATCCTCTCATCCCTCCCCCTAATCCCCCCACCATGGCTATAAATAGAGGGGCAAGGGCCTCCTCTCATCCCACCCCAAGCCATTTCATGGCAACTCTCTTCCCCCCCCCACACACCCACTCCATGTTCCACACAAGCACACACTAGCACAAGGATCGTTCGATCGTTCTTCGATCGTTCGTCCCCTGTTCTTAGTTTGTTCGTTCGTTCGTCCGATCGTTCGATCGTTCGTCCGATCGTTCATGGTTCGTTCGTCCGTTCGTCCGATCGTTCGATCGTTCGTCCGTTCGTTCGTCCAAATAATCTTTTTCCTACCGTTATGCTGCCGAAATTCCGATCGTTCGTTCGTTCGATTATTCGATCGTTCATCGTTCGTTCATAGTTCCTATTCATCGTTCATCGTTCGTTCATAGTCCCTATTCATCGTTCTTCCAGATAATCTTTGTCCTGCCGTTATGCTGCCGAAATTCCGATCGTTTGTTCGTCCGATCACTCGATCGTTCGTCTGTTCGTTCATCCAAATAATCTTTGTCCTGCCGTTATGCTGCCGAAATTTCGATCGTTCGTTCGTTCGATCGTTCATCGTTCGTTCATAGTTCCTATTCATCGTTCATCGTTCGTTCATAGTTCCTATTCATCGTTCGTTCATACGCTATTCACCATCACTATTCACCGTTACTATTCATCATTACTATTCACTGACACTATTCACCATCGTTACTATTCAGTGTTACTACTCATCATCGTTACTATTCATCGATGATATCTAGTAGTTTTCGTCGTCACTATTCATCGTTACTATTCATCGATTAGCCGATCACCCCAAATTTCAACTACTCATACATCATGTTATCCAGTCCACCTAAGACCAGCCAGACCCATACTCCAGTCATACAGACTCCGGTGACTGTGATTTTCCTTCCAGTGGGAACTTCCCATCTGGTCACCCATCCCAGGTTTCTCCAAGTTGAGCACGCTTAACTTTGAGATTCCTTCGAACCAGGCTCCCAAACTCAGATTCCAATAATTCTCATTTCTAAATTCTTATCAAACTATTCCCTATCCAACCATGTCATCCCTTAAGCATGGTCCATATTCCAGAAAACTCCCAAAATACTCTTGTCCCATATTCTGCCTATAACTCTCTTGTTCATACTAAGTCAGACGATTCATTCGTCACTATTCTCACCAACAGTGAACTTCACTGTGCTACACCACATACACCCAGCTATAAATACACCCAGCTATCATCTCCCTCTCCACACACACTCAACACCCTCAGCCAAGGCAAACACCCCACCCACTCAGTTACTCTGCTCTCCCGGCTACACGCATAGTGTCGCTTCGCCTCCAGTCCACCCTCCTGGTAAGCACCTCCGCTCCACCACCAGTAACATCACAACACCACATGACACAGATTCTACTCAAGACTACCCATCCATATATCGCTTTTCTGACCACTATACTAAATATTTGTTGGTATACTTGCTGGTTTGTATGTTTGCTTGTTCATGTTGCATAGTTATCGGAGCGTTCGTGCCATCTCGTGGAGGCCAGATCTGCAAGTCTACGCCAGGCGGTGGAGCCAGAAGCCAGTTCCGCGAGCTCCCCTCCCCCCTTCGCCGAATAAGCACGGCAAGCTCACTGGATCCCTTTGATGCATAAATTACCTATGATTTTTCAACCACAACCCTCAGCCTGTTATTTTATGCATGATATGATTTTGAGACAAGTTATTATGGCCACCCAGCCGCTTGCTGCAATCAATCCCTGATATATATGTTCCAAATGATTTGAGAACAGGTGTGAGTTTTCAAAAGAAAATGCTTTTCAAAATGTGTGTGATGAAGGGTTTTCACCTTATCACCTTGTGAGTGGGATAATCAGGGACTCCCTGGTTTAGGGGAGGGCCTAAGGTGTTGGCTCAACTGGTTTAGGCGTGAGCAGAAGGATTGTCCCCTCATATAAGGACCAGTTTGTCATCTTCACTACCTATACTCTTTAATAGTACAACCACTCGAGACTGTGTGGGCAGTCACTCAATCTGAACTCGTACGGTCCAACCCCAGGGTTATGAAGGCTGGGGAGCACCGGGAGGATAAGGAGGGGGAAAGTTTTGTTCGGTTTGGACATGGCGATGGCCTGACTCCTTCTGGATAACCGTTAAGGTTAGGACATGCGAGGAAAGAAAGAGATTCGGATTCGGATCTCATTGATCATGAGATCGCAGAGCCGGACTAGTGGGTAAAGTGTACACCTCTGCGCAGAGTTTGAAAACCTATTCGAATAGTCTGTGTCCACAGGAATGGACGAGTCTGGTATGGTATGGCAATTAATGTTTTGTTTTCCAAAAAAGAGGTGCTTCTGAGAAAAGTGGCTTTTAAAAAGGTCCGGCGGTTGAACCGTGAGCTATGGTGGATGGGAAGTCCAGTAGCTGTTTTTGAAAATGAAAACCAGTGGGAAACTGCTGAGATACCTGGATGGTTTAGTCCAGGGGGTTTTGTGCTAATATTGAAAAACTTTCTGCTCCTTTTGGAGAGGATGCGCTTTGCAAAAATACAAAATGTTTTTCAAAACAACTCTGCATAAAATATTGTTGTTTCTGCAAAATATCCTGAGCTCCACATATTCCATGCATTATATCTGATTTCCCCATTCCGCGGGTGAAGGTGGGCTGCTGAGTACGTTTGTACTCACCCTTGCTTATTTGTTGTTTTTTCAGAAAAAGGAGATCGGGTAAGAGTTACGACTGTTCCCAACCTTGCCTGTGGCTGTTGGACCGCTGATTTGCTTCGCTGCGTATATCGGGCTGCTTCAGCCCCACTCTGATGATATGTCCCGAGTTGTGGACCAACTCTTAAAGTTGATCGCCACCTTTATAGGTTTGTCTTGTTTAAGCAGATCTGGAATCATCTGATGTATAAATGTGTTTACTAGCCTCCTGGGACTAGTAATTGTATCACATTTGAGTCCCAGAGGATTGGGACGCTTCAGGTGGTATCAGAACTGTTAGGTTGGCCGCAGGACGTAACCCTTAGCCTGATCAAAAGTTTTTGAGTCAACTAATTTCTTAAAAAAATCTTGCTCTCATCCCTTCATTTCAAAAATGCTTTCCCCTTTCCTTCTCTCAAAAGTCAGATGGAGGTCCGTTGCCAAACCATCTTTTGCCAAAATGAAGATGGTTTCCCCAAGTTGCTGAGAGCATGCACAGTCCGCCTCGGAATCAAGAGCCAGCCAGAGTATGATGGTCGTGAATTCGTCGAGCATGACACAGAGAAGTGTGTTGTGACTGTATACATTGGATCCAGTCCGCACCATGTGGAATGGAGTGTCACTGCTGCTGGGCACAGATTCAAAGACACCGGCCAAGTCGTCGCCCGCAAGGCATAGAGGGCCCTGTGTCAGATCTATGAAGAAGAAGTGGCCGACACGCTGCTCAGATTCTTTCTACCCTTTCAGAGAGACCGTCCAGTTTGGATGGCCAGGATGCGTGCATTGGAAGGGAAGCAGCTGCTTGAGGATGACCCCACAGTCGTGTACCTCACTACATACCTGCTCACCCTTGATGCACAGTATGATTTCTTGGCTCGGCACCACCGTCAGATGATTGCCCAAGCAGAAGATGTAGAGAAGCGCAACCGTAAGCTCCATGTGGATCTCACCTCAACCCAAGCCCGTGTAGCTACCTTGGAAAGTCGTGAAGTCATTGCTGTTGAAGCCCTGAAGCAAGCCATGGATGAGCACGTCCAGAAGTTGATGGAGGCCTACTTGGTAACCCATAACCAACGTAGAGCCCTGCGGATCCAAGAACCCGCTCCATCCA
This sequence comes from Zea mays, assembly GCF_902167145.1. NCBI lineage: Eukaryota > Viridiplantae > Streptophyta > Magnoliopsida > Poales > Poaceae > Zea > Zea mays. Next base: position 208,872,607 of record NC_050097.1, read on the forward strand.
ACCCAGTTCAACCCAGGAGAGTAGAAGATCCCCAGATTCTTGAAGGTCACCCGGTCTCTACCAGAGGAGAAAAGAAGGCTTAGGAACTCCCAGAAGGAGCCATAGTCTTGAAGGAATTCCAGTCTTCCCTCAGGCTATGGATAAGCAAGAGCACCCTAAATCCTCCCAAGATCCCCCGCCGGAGTTGTTTGAGCCCCTCACCATGAAGAAGATTCCAGCACCGTCCCGTGAGATCAAGGAAGAAGCTGCAAGCACCCCGCCAGCACCGCCGCCCTCTGAGGAGCTACAAGAGCCAGTCTAGCTTGAAGAAGAGTTCAATCCCGTTCTGCCATATCAGTTGTCGCCAGAAGAAGTCATCAACATCAGCTCCCTCGTAACCCATCCAGGAGATGTCTCAGATTGAAGTTGTGTGCAAGCCTTGCCAGAAGAGAGTTGTCTGGTCTGAAGTTAGTTATGCCCAGTCCTCTGCATGCATTGGGTAGTGAAGTTTTTCTTCACTTTGGCCCTGCATGTATGAGAGGTAATCGTGTAGACTCGTGTTTTGCAAAACTCTAATTGTGTGGCCCCCTAGGGCATTTCAAAATGAATTTCGCTTGATGTCTTCTCCTCTTTTGAGTGCATATGTGATGATTTAACGTTAGTGCTCATAAATCCTGGTTAGCATAGTCCTCAATTCAGGAGCTGAGCAGTAGTAGTTATGCTTAGCCCCAGAATCTGAGTAGTTCGTGCTTTGGAAAAACTCTATTCTTCCCTTATTCAAAACATTTGATTTGTTTGTGCTTATCATTGCTGAGCTTGTGTGTTTTCTTTTCGTTTTTCTTAAAAAGATTTTCTCTAAAAACATAGATCACAAATTAGATCTAATCCTCACCTTATGCTTCCATTCTCATCTTAACCCATCTCAAGAGAAAAGTGCCTTGCCCAAGAAGACACCGGGAAGCTTACCCTTGAAGCCTAGAACAAGCTACAGAAGAAACATGTCCAGCCGCTCAGTCAAAAGGACCGACCGTGAGAATCAAAGCGCTACCCCTGAGTCAAAGTAAACAGAAAAAGAGGACAAAATGAGTTATTACCATACAGAGGCAAAGATTCTTGGAACCAGAGACCACAAACATCAGGGTCATTGACCCCACCACTCACCCATGCCCCCCCGCATACGTGCCCCGCCTCCATGCGCACTACCATCGCCCCCACACCCCCTTTGTAGCGCACTACCGCTGCCCACCCCCCTTTTTGCAGCGCACCCACCACCATTACCGCCAGCAACACCACCCCCCCTCCATCACACTTGTTGCCTTGTGGCACCTGCTCCATCACCATCACTCCACACCCCCCCGAGCACCACCATCAGTGTTGCTCGCCTATAAAACCCCCCACCAACTCCCTCAACTCCCAACTCGCTCAAAGCACACTCCAGATAAACCCCCTCTGCCAAATCGCAAGCAACTCCATTTTCCACTCCCTCACCCCTAAGATCACAATGCTTGGTGATTCTTGGGTTGAAGACTGTTGCACATGGTTCATAGTCTTTGGTTTCCTCCTCTGTATGATGGTAATACTCATCGATAGAATCCTCCAGTGGGAAGAGCAAAGAGAAAGAAAGAGGCAGTGAAAAGTGAAAAATGAGAAGAGAAAAAAAGATAATGAAGAGAAGATAAGAAGAAGGTTCTCCCAGAATCAACCCTGTGCCAGTCATCCCTCCGCAGCCTGCTCAAGCAGCAACAGCAGCAGAAGGACTCATAACACCCTTGTTATGTGGTACTTCAAGGAGTTCAAATCCCCAAGATTCAAGAGTTTTACCCTCATTCTTTTTAAGTGGGGTAGTATTCCAGTAAGGTTCCTGCTATGGAGAAAAAGAAGAAGGTCTGTAGCAAGCTTATGGAGGGCCGGATCATCGAAGCTTATAAGTTTCTGGATGAGAAGTGATCACCCAAGTTCCGTTGATGAAGCACTAGAAGAGCAATCAAGGAAGGGACCCATGGATAAGTTCGCAAGAGAAAGGTTTGCGCGTTGGCATCGATGCTTCTTCAATAAGCTAGCTGCCAAGCGAAAGCTAGAAGCCTGAAGATGATCTTTGAGTAGCCAGAATCAGTGTTGCAATCGGCAACCGGATGCTCCTGCAAGGCCAGATTTTGTTGAAGTTCCATCTCCTCGAAGAGTTGCAAAGTGAAGATATGTAGCTGAAGTAAAGCTATACCCATAACCCTTTTAAGCCGAATCTCGAGGACGAGATTCATTTTAAGTGGGGTAGATTTGTAGCATCCCAAAAATTCAAATCCTGAAATTTTCTCAAACTCGCTCTAAATTCAAAATGAATTTCAAATTTCATTTCAAAATGTTTGTTTGCGAGTTGAGATCAACAAATAAAGTATAGTGGTCTATATTCTCTCTAAAATCCTCCTCAAAATATCCTACAAATATTTCCCCAGTGATCCCCCTCAAATTGTTTACAGAAATACTGCCCAGATATTTCCCTAGTGATCCTCTTCAAGTTCTTTCCAGAAATACTGCCCAAATATTCCACCGATATATCTCCAGGTATTTTCCTCTTGAGAAATACCTTCAGAATCATTTTCAAGTCCCTATAAATATTTTCTTCATAACTTTCCTCATGCTCATACGTATACGTATGCCTCCAGTGTCATACGGTGAGCTCTACAAGCAAATCTCACTTATACAAGGCAAATACATGCTAACCTCCCACTAATCATCTCATCCTCCCACTAATCCTCTCATCCCTCCCCCTAATCCCCCCACCATGGCTATAAATAGAGGGGCAAGGGCCTCCTCTCATCCCACCCCAAGCCATTTCATGGCAACTCTCTTCCCCCCCACACACACCCACTCCATGTTCCACACAAGCACACACTAGCACAAGGATCGTTCGATCGTTCTTCGATCGTTCGTCCCCTGTTCTTAGTTTGTTCGTTCGTTCGTCCGATCGTTCGATCGTTCGTCCGATCGTTCATGGTTCGTTCGTCCGTTCGTCCGATCGTTCGATCGTTCGTCCGTTCGTTCGTCCAAATAATCTTTTTCCTACCGTTATGCTGCCGAAATTCCGATCGTTCGTTCGTTCGATTATTCGATCGTTCATCGTTCGTTCATAGTTCCTATTCATCGTTCATCGTTCGTTCATAGTCCCTATTCATTGTTCTTCCAGATAATCTTTGTCCTGCCGTTATGCTGCCGAAATTCCGATCGTTTGTTCGTCCGATCACTCGATCGTTCGTCCGTTCGTTCATCCAAATAATCTTTGTCCTGCCGTTATGCTGCCGAAATTTCGATCGTTCGTTCGTTCGATCGTTCATCGTTCGTTCATAGTTCCTATTTATCGTTCATCGTTCGTTCATAGTTCCTATTCATCGTTCGTTCATACGCTATTCACCATCACTATTCACCGTTACTATTCATCATTACTATTCACTGACACTATTCACCATCGTTATTATTCAGTGTTACTATTCATTATCGTTACTATTCATCGATGATATCTAGTAGTTTTCGTCGTCACTATTCATCGTTACTATTCATCGATTAGCCGATCACCCCAAATTTCAACTACTCATACATCATGTTATCCAGTCCACCTAAGACCAGCCAGACCCATACTCCAGTCATACAGACTCCAGTGACTGTGATTTTCCTTCCAGTGGGAACTTCCCATCTGGTCACCCATCCCAGGTTTCTCCAAGTTGAGCACGCTTAACTTTGAGATTCCTTCGAACCAGGCTCCCAAACTCAGATTCCAATAATTCTCATTTCTAAATTCTTATCAAACTATTCCCTATCCAACCATGTCATCCCTTAAGCATGGTCCATATTCCAGAAAACTCCCAAAATACTCTTGTCCCATATTCTGCCTATAACTCTCTTGTTCATACTAAGTCAGACGATTCATTCGTCACTATTCTCACCAACAGTGAACTTCACTGTGCTACACCACATACACCCAGCTATAAATACACCCAGCTATCATCTCCCTCTCCACACACACTCAACACCCTCAGCCAAGGCAAACACCCCACCCACTCAGTTACTCTGCTCTCCCGGCTACACGCATAGTGTCGCTTCGCCTCCAGTCCACCCTCCTGGTAAGCACCTCCGCTCCACCACCAGTAACATCACAACACCACATGACACAGATTCTACTCAAGACTACCCATCCATATATCGCTTTTCTGACCACTATACTAAATATTTGTTGGTATACTTGCTGGTTTGTATGTTTGCTTGTTCATGTTGCATAGTTATCAGAGCGTTCGTGCCATCTCGTGGAGGCCAGATCTGCAAGTCTACGTCAGGCGGTGGAGCCAGAAGCCAGTTCCGCGAGCTCCCCTTCCCCCTTCGCCGAATAAGCACGACAAGCTCACTGGATCCCTTCGATGCATAAATTACCTATGATTTTTCAACCACAACCCTCAGCCTGTTATTTTATGCATGATATGATTTTGAGACAAGTTATTATGGCCACCCAGCCGCTTGCTGCAATCAATCCCTGATATATATGTTCCAAATGATTTGAGAACAGGTGTGAGTTTTCAAAAGAAAATGCTTTTCAAAATGTGTGTGATGAAGGGTTTTCACCTTATCACCTTGTGAGTGGGATAATCAGGGACTCCCTGGTTTAGGGGAGGGCCTAAGGTGTTGGCTCAACTGGTTTAGGCGTGAGCAGAAGGATTGTCCCCTCATATAAGGACCGGTTTGTCATCTTCACTACCTATACTCTTTAATAGTACAACCACTCGAGACTGTGTGGGCAGTCACTCAATCTGAACTCGTACGGTCCAACCCCAGGGTTATGAAGGCTGGGGAGCACCGGGAGGATAAGGAGGGGGAAAGTTTTGTTCGGTTTGGACATGGCGGTGGCCTGACTCCTTCCGGATAACCGTTAAGGTTAGGACGTGCGAGGAAAGAAAGAGATTCGGATTCGGATCTCATTGATCATGAGATCGCAGAGCCGGACTAGTGGGTAAAGTGTACACCTCTGCGCAGAGTTTGAAAACCTATTCGAATAGTCTGTGTCCACAGGAATGGACGAGTCTGGTATGGTATGGCAATTAATGTTTTGTTTTCCAAAAAAAAGAGGTGCTTTTGAGAAAAGTGGCTTTTAAAAAGGTCCGGCGGTTGAACCGTGAGCTATGGTGGATGGGAAGTCCAGTAGCTGTTTTTGAAAATGAAAACCAGTGGGAAACTGCTGAGATACCTGGATGGTTTAGTCCAGGGGGTTTTGTGCTAATATTGAAAAACTTTCTGCTCCTGTTGGAGAGGATGCGCTTTGCAAAAATACAAAATGTTTTTCAAAACAACTCTGCATAAAATATTGTTGTTTCTGCAAAATATCCTGAGCTCCACATATTCCATGCATTATATCTGATTTCCCCATTCCGCGGGTGAAGGTGGGCTGCTGAGTACGTTTGTACTCACCCTTGCTTATTTGTTGTTTTTTCAGAAAAAGGAGATCGGGTAAGAGTTACGACTGTTCCCAACCTTGCCTGTGGCTGTTGGACCGCTGATTTGCTTCGCTGCGTATATCGGGCTGCTTCAGCCCCACTCTGATGATATGTCCCGAGTTGTGGACCAACTCTTAAAGTTGATCGCCACCTTTATAGGTTTGTCTCGTTTAAGCAGATCTGGAATCATCTGATGTATAAATGTGTTTACTAGCCTCCTGGGACTAGTAATTGTATCACATTTGAGTCCCAGAGGATTGGGACGCTTCATCCTTCTCCAGGGCGGCCACCCTGTCCGTCAGTTTACGGCACTTGCTGTCGGAGGCCGTTTTTTCACGGACAGCATCTGCATGTTGCGTCCGAAGTCTCTCGACTTCGGCAGACAAAGCTGCCATAAGGGCCCCCGACGCAGTACGGCTGGTGAAGTCAGCCACCTGCAGAGCACACGTAAGGCCATTGCCGTAAAAAAAAGGGGGGGGAAGAGTATAGCTCAGCGAACCTGACTCAGCGCCTCCGTCGCCTGACTCAGCGCCTCCGTCACTCCCTTCAACCGGCGGGTCGCCACGCCCGCCTCGTCCCTGACCAACGCGAGGGCCGACACCTCGCCTCCGGCGCCAAGCGCCTCGCCCCTCGCCTTCGGCACTATGGCGGCCGTCGCGATCGCCGCGCCAGGCGCAACTATAGCAAGCTGGCCCTCGTCCGGCCCTGCAACGCGTCAACAAATTTTTTTAAAAAAATAACAATAATAGGCCAGCGACTTACCACCAAGATAGTCATCCATAGTAATATCGGTGCCGAAGTCGGCAACACGTTTGCCCGCCAACGGCAGCGCTCGGGCCGCCTTCGAGGCCTCCGCCACTCCGCTGGCCGGCGGCACCACCTTCGTTGACTTGGAGCCTCCGGCGCCCGCCGTTGCCTCCGGCGCCTTGCTAGGTGCAGAGGCGCCCGCCTTCGCCGCCAGCGGCGGCTTGCCTCCGCCGGAGGCCGCAGCCTTCGCAGTTCCCCGCTGCCTTTTCGGCCGAGCTTCGTGAATCCTGACCGTCGCCTGGCGTTTTTGCGCCGCCCCTTGGCGATCCTTGTCCATCACTGCCCACACAACAGCACCGATATTTCGCCCGTAAGGAAAAACTCTCCACTGATGAACCATACGAGATGTAAAACAGTCCTCCTCAGCCGCGCAGGGGATAGGAACATTTCTAGGCCAGCAACCCCCGGTAACCCTCAGCATCCGAGCCGAAGACTCCCGGAGCTCGGGCGAAGACATCCTCTCCCCCGGGGCCGCACACGTCCTCATTAACTCTCTAGCAAAACTATCAGACACCCCAAGTCCTCCCATCGCAGTACCTAATTTTCTCTTTTTTGAGGAGGGGGCGGCCGCCAGCGCAGGGTCGCCTCCAGTCTCCACCGCCGGTTTCTTCCCACGGCGGTCCGCTTCGTCTTGACCAGGATAGCCGTCGTACGGCAATTGATTTAATTCGAAGACCCTGTTCAAACGGTCATTTGACCCACGGATATCAAAGCTGCGCTGGCCTTCCGTCCTCGGCACGTAACGTCCCACGAGCCGCACCGCCAAGTCCTCCGCATCATGCACAAAGGCGGCCGGGTCACGGTTTCGCAAATTCAGTGCGAAGGCAGGACTTCGCACCACCCTTCCTCCGTGAAAAGGCATCTGGCGAGGGCACACTTCGCCCAGCGCCCAGCCGTGCGCCAAGGGCCAGACCCCGTACGCCACGAACTCTTCAACTAAATCACGCCCACTGCTTTGACCGGCGGCGCACCGAAGGGCCCCTTCGTCTGCATCCTCTTCTGCCACTTCAAAAGACGGATACGCAGAGTAATAATGAGAGCACATCTCAGACACGGGGAGTCCCTCATGGTCTTCGACAGTACCCTCAGCAACGTAAAACCAAAATTCATTCCAATTGCCCCACTTGTTGCGGGCGCACGGAACCAACTCCACTACTGGCATTGTGGTCTTGCCGGTCTTCGGCGTGAATGTGCATGACCCGAACTGGGCAACTCCGTCCCCAACCATCCTCTTCTGCCAATGCAAACAATAATTCTTCGCAAAAACTTCAACCGACGGCTGTCCGCCGTACGAAGTCGTCGCCCAGACATACTTCGCAAGCGCCACCAGGGCATTCGGTGTCAGCTGATGTATTTGAACGTTGAATCTACGCAGGACCTCGCCAACAAACCGGTGCACAGGCAAGCGGAGACCGGCGGCGAAGAACGCCTCGAAAACGACCAACTCACCCTCTGGCTCGGGGACTTCCTCCGTCCCCGGAGCACGAGCAACTCCGCCGCCAAAGTAGCCCAACCGCTGCATATCTTCAACGCGGGCTGACGTCATCCGTGACACACCAAAATCAACAGAGCCGCCGGCGCGCAACTCCTCCACCATCACGCTACTCAACGTCTCCTCAGACGAGGCGGCGACCGGCGGCGTGGTGTCGGCGGAAGAAGAAGAGGACGGCATTGCTACGTACCGTCGGCGGCGGCGGGCGGTCTGCTTCACTCGAGCACGTAACCCTGTTGCCACCACTATTCACCCTTGTTGGCCTCCTTGCTGCTGAGAGCAAGTTCCAACAGTCTCCTTGCTTCTTGTTGCCTTGAGAGCAAGAGGTTGAGGCTCATTGATTGGACCATTCAATGCGTCGTCCACGTATCTTGCTTCCTTGATCATCATTCGCCCGCTCACGAACTTTCCAAGTATCTCTTCGGGCGTCATCTTGGTGTACCTAGGATTCTCACGAATATTGTTTACAAGATAAGGATCAAGGACAGTAAAAGACCTTAGCATTAGGCGAACGACGTCGTGGTCCGTCCATCGCGTGCTTCCATAGCTTCTTATCTTGTTGACAAGGGTCTTGAGCCGGTTGTACGTTTGGGTTGGCTCTTCTCCCCTTATCATAGCGAATCTCCCGAGTTCGCCCTCCACCAACTCCATCTTGGTGAGCATTGTGACGTCATTCCCCTCATGAGAGATCTTGAGGGTGTCCCAAATTTGCTTGGCGTTATCCAAGCCGCTCACTTTGTGGTATTCATCCCTGCACAATGAAGCTAGAAGAACAGTAGTAGCTTGTGCATTTTTATGAATTTGCTCATTAATGAACATGGGACTATCCGTACTATCAAAGTGCATTCCACTCTCTACAATCTCCCATATACTAGGATGGAGAGAGAACAAGTGACTACGCATTTTGTGACTCCAAAACCCGTAGTCCTCTCCATCAAAATGAGGAGGTTTACTAAGTGGAATAGATAATAAATGAGCATTTGTACTTTGAGGAATACGAGAGTAATCAAAAGAAAAGTTTGAATTGACCGTTTTCTTTTTCTCGTAGTCGTCGTCGTCCTTTTGGGAAGAGGAAGATTCGTCGCTGTCGTAGTAGACGATCTCCTTGATGCGCCTTGTCTTCTTCTTCTTCCCGTCTTTGCGCTTGTGGCCCGAGCCCGAGTCGGTAGGCTTGTCATCCTTCGGCTCGTTGAAGATAGACTCCTTCTCGTTGTTGTTGACCACCATCCCCTTTCCCTTAGGATCCATCTCTTCGGGCGATTAGTCCCTTCTTGAAGAGAACGACTCTGATACCAATTGAGAGCACCTAGAGGGGGGGTGAATAGGTGATCCTGTAAAAATTGAAACTTAAGCCACAAAAACTTGGTTAAGTGTTAGCACAATAATCGCCAAGTGGCTAGAGAGGAGTCTCAACAAAACACAGTAACCACAAAGATGTCAATCACAGAGATGGCACGGTGGTTATCCCGTGGTTTGGCCAAGACCAACGCTTGCCTACTTCACGTTGTGGCGTCCCAACGGACGAGGGTTGCAATCAACCCCTCTCAAGTGGTCCAAAGACCTACTTGAATACCACGGTGTTTTGCTTTGCTTTTCTTAATCCCGTTTGCGAGGAATCTCCACAACTTGGAGCCTCTCGCCCTTACACTTGAAGTTCACAAAGAAGCACAGAGTAAGGGAGGGATAAGCAACACACTCAAGACAAGAAATCATAGCAACACCATGCACACAAGTCGCAACAAGAGCTCACAACACAACTCAATGAGTTCACAACTCAACTAGAGCTCTAATTGCTATCGCAAAGAATCAAAGGCGCGGAATCGATGTCTTAGTGCTTAGGAATGCTTAGAGGATGCTTGATATTCTCCTCCATGCGCCTAGGGGTCCCTTTTATAGCCCCAAGGCAGCTAGGAGCCGTTGGGAGCATTCCTGGAAGGCAAATCTTGCCTTCTATCGTCTGGCGCACCGGACAGTGTCCGGTGCCCGATTTCTTTCCTTCTACGGCGAAGCCGACCGTTGGCAGCCAGAGAGCCGTTGACGCACCGGACAGTCTGGTGCCCCCTTCTAGCCGTTGGCTCAGCCACGTGTCCCGCGCAGATCGCGCGGCCGACCGTTGGCTCACCAGACAGTCCGGTGCACACCGGACAGTCCGGTGAATTATAGCCGTACGTCGCCGGTGAATTCCCGAGAGCGGCCAGTTCGCTCGAGCCAGCGTGGCGCACCGGACACTGTCCGGTGCACCACCGGACAGTCCGGTGCTCCCAGACTGAGCAGACTTTGGCTGAACAAAGCCATCTCATTTCCAATTCGATTTTTCCTGTTTCCAGCACTTAGACACAATACATTAGTCTCTAAAACAATGTACTAAGTCTGAGAAACATACCTTTATCCTTGATTTGTACTTTGTCCACCATTTTACACTTAGGCACTTGTGTTGGACACTAAATCACCAAAATACTTAGAAATGGCCCAAAGGCACATTTCCCTTTCAGAGATGATGATGTTAGTTTACTTGCTAAGATTGAAGAATTAAATGCCTCTCTTGTTAGCCTTAGAAATGAGAATGAAAAATTAATTGCTAAGGCTAAAAACATAGATGTTTGCAATACTTCCATTTCCAATCTTAGAAGTGAAAATGACATTTTACATGCTAAGATTGTTGAACTAAAATCTTGCAAACCCTCTACATCTACCGTTGAGCATGTTACAATTTGCACTAGAGGTAGAGATGTTGACATTGATGCTATTCATGATCACATGACTATGATTAAACAACAAAATGATCATATAGCAAAATTAGATGCTAAAATTGCCGAGCATGAATTAGAAAATGAAAAATTTAAATTTGCTCGTAGTATGCTTTATAGTGGGAGACACCCTGGCATCAAGGATGGCATTGGCTTCCAACAGGAAGGCAATGTCAAACTTAATGCCCCTCCTAAAAGATTGTCTAATTTTGTTAAGGGCAAGGCTCCCATGCCTCAGGATAACGACGGTTACATTTTGTACCCTGTCGGTTATCCCGAGCATAAAATTAGGAGAATTCACTCTAGGAAGTCTCACTCTGGCCCTAATCATGCTTTTATGTATAAGGGTGAGACATCTAGCTCTAGGCAATAAACCCGTGCTAAATTGCCTAAGAAGAAAACTCCTATTGCATCAAATGATTCTAACATTTCATTTAAAACTTTTGATGCATCTTATGTTTTGACTAACAAATCCGGCAAAGTAGTTGCCAAGTATGTTGGGGGCAAGCACAAGGGGTCAAAGACCTGTGTTTGGGTACCCAAAGTTCTTGTATCTAATGTCAAAGGACCCAAAACCGTTTGGGTACCTAAAATCAAGAACTAAAATTGTTTTGTAGGTTTATGCATCCGGGGGCTCAAGTTGGATCATCGACAGCGGGTGCACAAACCATATGACAGGGGAGAAGAAGATGTTCTCCTCCTACAAGAAAAACCGAGATCCCCAACGAGCTATCACATTCGGGGATGGAAATCAAGGTTTGGTCAAAGGATTGGGTAAAATTGCTATATCTCCTGACCACTCTATTTCCAATGTTTTTCTTGTAGATTCTTTAGATTATAACTTGCTTTCAGTTTCACAATTATGCAAAATGGGTTACAACTGTCTTTTTACAGATATAGGTGTTACTGTCTTTAGAAGAAGTGATGATTCAGTAGCATTTAAGGGAGTGTTAGAGGGTCAGCTATACTTAGTAGATTTTGATAGAGCTAAACTCGACACTTGCTTAATTGCTAAGACTAACATGGGCTGGCTCTAGCATCGCCGACTAGCACATGTTGGAATGAAGAATCTTTACAAGCTTCTAAAGGGAGAACACATTTTGGGACTAACAAATGTTCATTTTGAGAAAGACAGGGTTTGCAGCGCATATCAGGCAGGGAAGCAAGTTGGTGTTCATCATCCACACAAGAACATCATGACGACTGACAGGCCACTCGAGCTCCTACACATGGATCTATTCGGCCCGATTGCTTACATAAGCATCGACGGGAGTAAGTACTGTCTAGTTATTGTGGATGGTTATTCTCGCTTCACTTGGGTATTCTTTTTGCAGGAAAAATCTCACACCCAAGAAACTTTGAAAGGATTCTTGAGACAGGCTCAAAATGAGTTCGGCTTGAGGATCAAGAAAATAAGAAGCGACAACGGGACAGAGTTCAAGAACTCTCAAATCGAAGGCTTTCTTGAGGAGGAGGGCATCAAGCATGAGTTCTCTTATCCCTACACGCCACAACAAAATGGTGTAGTGGAGAGGAAGAATAGAACTCTATTAGACATGGCAAGAACCATGCTTGATGAGTACAAGACTTCGGATCGGTTTTGGGCCGAGGCGGTCAACACCGCTTGCTACACCATCAACCGGTTGTATCTACACTGAATCCTCAAGAAGACATCATACAAACTCCTAACCAGTAAAAAGCCCAATGTTTCATATTTTAGAGTCTTTGGTAGCAAATGCTTTATTATTGTTAAAAGAGGTAGAAAATCCAAATTTGCTCCTAAGGCTGTAGAAGGCTTTTTACTAGGATATGATTCAAACACAAGGGCATATAGAGTCTTTAACAAGTGATCTGGACTAGTTGAAGTTTCTTGTGACATTGTGTTTGATGACACTAACGGCTCTCAAGTAGAGCAAGTTGATCTTGATGAGCTAGATGATGAAGAGGCTCCGTGCGTCGCGCAAAGGAACATGTCCATTGGGGATGTGTGTCCTAAGGAATCCGAAGAGCCTCCACAAGCACAAGATCAACCATCTTCCTCCATGCAAGCATCTCCACCAACTCAAGATGAGGATGATGCTCAAGATGATGAAAGCAAAGATCAAGAAGATGAGACACCTCAAGAGGAGAGCAACGATCAAGGGGGAGATGCCCATGATCAAGATAAGAAAGATGAACAAGTTCCAAGACCGCCACACCCAAGAGTCCACCAAGCAATTCAACGAGATCACCCCGTGAACACCATCCTCGGCGATATTCAAAAGGGGGTAACCACTAGATCTCGTGTTGCTCATTTTTGTGAACATTACTCGTTTGTTTCCTCTATTGAGCCACACAGGGTACAGGAAGCACTTCAAGATTCGGATTGGGTGGTGGCGATGCAAGAGGAGCTCAACAACTTCACTAGAAATGAGGTATGACATTTAGTTCCACGTCCTAACCAAAATGTTGTAGGAACCAAGTGGGTTTTCCGCAACAAGCAATATGAGCATGGTGTGGTGACAAGGAACAAAGCCCGACTTGTGGCCAAGGGATATTCACAAGTCGAAGGTTTGGATTTCGGTGAAACCTATGCACCCGTAGCTAGGCTTGAGTCAATTCGCATTTTACTTGCCTATGCTACTTACCATGGCTTCAAGCTTTACCAAATGGACGTGAAGAGTGCCTTCCTCAATGGACCAATCAAGGAGGAGGTCTATGTTGAGCAACCTCCCGACTTTGAAGATAGTGAGTATCCTAATCACGTATATAAACTCTCTAAGGCGCTTTATGGGCTCAAACAAGCCCCAAGAGCATGGTATGAATGCCTAAGAGATTTTCTTATCACTAATGGCTTCAAAGTCAGAAAAACCGATCCTAATTTATTTACTAAAACTCTTGCAAATGATTTGTTTGTATGCCAAATTTATGTTGATGATATTATATTTGGGTCTACTAACGAATCTACATGTGAGGAATTTAGTAGGATCATGACACAAAAATTCGAGATGTCTATGATGGGGGAGTTGAAGTACTTCTTGGGATTTCAAGTGAAGCAACTCAACGAGGGCACCTTCATTAGCCAAACGAAGTACATTCAAGATATACTCAACAACTTTGGGATGAAGGATGCCAAGCCTATCAAGACACCCATGAGAACCAATGGGCATCTCGACCTCGACACGGGAGGTAAATCCGTAGATCAAAAGGTATACCGGTCGATGATAGGTTCTTTACTCTATTTATGCGCTTCACGACCGGATATTATGCTTTCCGTATGCATGTGTGCAAGATTCCAATCCGATCCTAAGGAAGTTCACCTTAGGGCCATAAAACGAATCTTGAGATATTTAGTTTATACTCCTAAGTTTGGGCTTTGGTACCCTCGGGGATCCACATTTGATTTGATTGGTTATTCGGATGCCGATTGGGCGGGGTGTAAAATTAATAGAAAGAGCACATCGGGGACTTGCCAGTTCTTGGGAAGATCTCTGGTGTCTTGGGCTTCAAAGAAGCAAAATTCTGTCGCTCTTTCTACCGCCGAAGCCGAGTATATTGTCGTAGGTCATTGTTGCGCGCAATTGCTTTGGATGAGGCAAACCCTTAGGGACTACGTTTACAAATTAACCAAAGTTCCTCTTCTATGTGATAATGAGAGTGCAATCCGCATGGCGGATAATCCCGTTGAGCATAGCCGCACTAAACACATAGCCATTCGGTATCATTTCTTAAGGGATCACCAACAAAAGGGGGATATCAAGATTGCATACATTAACACCAAAGAACAATTAGTCGATATCTTTACCAAGCCATTAGATGAACAAACATTTACCAAGCTTAGGCATGAGCTAAATATTCTTGATTCTAGGAATTTCTTTTGATGTTTTGCACACATAGCTCATTAATATACCTTTGATCATATCTCTTTCATGTGCTATGACTAATGTGTTTTCAAGTGTATTTCAAACCAAGTCATAGATTGAAAGGGAATTGGAGTCTTCGGCGAAGACAAAGGCTTCCACTCCACTCTATCAAATTACTCATCCTTCGCTGATTGCTCCGTACCGCTCTCCGACTTTGGTATAATCTTCACTCATATGTTATTTACCATAGGGAGAGAAAGTAAAAGGGCTTATATTTCACTCAAGTGTCCGTTTTTGGCGATTCATGCTAAATGGGGAGAAAAGAATTAGCCCAAAGAAAAAGGACCGCACCACCACCAATTTCAAAAATTTGAGTTAAGAAAAGATTCTTCAATTGGTGATTTTTCAATCGATATCTTATTAGAATTTCAAATTGGTACAACCCTTTCAAAACTAATATCTAAAACCCTCTTGAACACTAAGATGAGGATTTGATTGAGGGGGAGTTTTGTTTAGTCAAAGGAAAAGCATTTGAAACAGGGGGAGAAAATTTCAAATCTTGAAAATGCTTCTCAAAATCTTATTTATTTGCCTTTGACTGTTTGCAAAAAGACTTTGAAAAGAATTTACAAAAGAATTTGCAAAAACAAAACATGTGGTGCAAGCGTGGTCCAAAATGTTAAAAATAAAGAAATCAATCCATGCGCATCTTATGAGAATTTATTGATTCAATTCTTAGTATCCTTTGCACTTACATTATGCAAACTAGTTCAATTATGCACTTCTATATTTGCTTTGGTTTGTGTTAGCATCAATCACCAAAAAGGGGGAGATTGAAAGGGAAATAGGCTTACACCTTTTCCTAATTGATTTTGGTGGTTGAATTGCCCAACACAAATAATTGGACTAACTAGTTTGCTCCAGATTATGAGTTCTACAGGTGCCAAAGGTTCACAACAAACCAATAAAAATACCGAGGAAGGATTCAAATATAGAGAGTTAAAGTCAGCCGAAGTGTGCCCTGGTATGGCGCACCGGACTGTCCGGTGTGCCACCGGACAGTGTCCGGTGCACCAGGGACTCCAACTCCGAACTGCTCACCTTCGGGAATTCTGGGAGCCAGTCCGCTATAATTCACCGGACTGTCCGGTGTGCCAGCAGAGCAACGGCTACTTCAGCGCCAACGGTCACCTGCAACGGCATTCAATGCGCTACAGTGCGCGCAGAAGTCAGGCACGCGCCAGAAGGCGCACCGAACAGTCTACAAGACATGTCCGGTGCACCACCAGACTGTCCGGTGGCCCAGAAGACAGAAGCTCCAACGGTCGGAATCCAACGGCCAGGTGACGTGGCAGGGGCACCGGACAGTGTCCGGTGCGCCATGCGACAGCAGCCTTCACCAAACGGCTAGTTTGGTGGTTGGGGGTATAAATACCCCCAACCACCCACCATTCGTTGCATCCAAGTTTTCTGACTTCCCATACCTTACAAGAGCTATAGCATTCAATACAAGACACACCAAAGAGATCAAATCCTCCCCCAAGTCCTTAGTTCATTCCAAATCAAATAGCGACTTGTGAGAGAGTGACTTGTGTTCATTTGAGCTCTTGCGCTTGAATTGCTTCTTTTTCTCATTCTTTCTTGTGATCAACTCAATTGTAACCGAGGCAAGAGACACCAATTGTGTGGTGGTTGAAAGGGAATTAGGCTTACACCAATTTTCCTAATTGATTTTGGTGGTTGAATTGCCCAACACAAATAATTGGACTAACTAGTTTGCTCTAGTCTATAAGTTATACAGGTGCCAAAGGTTCACACTTAGCCAATAAAAAGACCAAGAATTGGGTTCAACAAAGAGAGCAAGGGATAACCGAAGGCAGCCCTGGTCTGGCGCACCGGACTGTTCGGTGTGCCACCGGACAGTGTCCGGTGCACCAGAGGACTTCACGCTGAACTTTTCACCTTCGGGAAAATCCAGAGGTGCTCCGCTATAATTCACCGGACTGTCCGGTGTACACCGGACAGTGTCCGGTGCCCTAGGGAAGAGCTGCTCTGGAACTCGCCAGCTTCGGGAATTTGCTCCGCTATAATTCACCGGACGTGTCCGGTGTACACCGGACTGTCCGGTGAGCCAGCGGAGCAACGACTACTTCGCGCCAACGGTCACCTGCAGAGTCATTTAATGCGCGCCAGAGCGCGCAGAAGTCAGGCACGCGCGAAGTGGCGCACCGGACACTCTACAGTACATGTCTGGTGCGCCACCGGACATCCAGGTGGGCCCAGCAGTCAGAGCTCCAACGGTCGGAACCCAACGGCCTGGTGACGTGGCTGGTGCACCGGACACTGTCCGGTGGCGCACCGGACTGTCCGGTGCGCCATGCGACAGCAGCCTCCACCAAACGGCTAGTTTGGTGGTTGGGGTTATAAATACCCCCAACCACCCCACATTCAAGTCATCCAAGTTTTCACACTTCCAACCACTTACAAGAGCTAGGCATTCAATACGAGACACACCCAAGTGATCAAATCCTCTCCCAAATCCACAAAAGCTTTAGTGATAAGTGAGAGTGATTTGTTGTGTTTCTTTGAGCTCTTGCGCTTGGATTACTTTTTCTTTCTCAATCTTTCTTGAGTTCAAACTCACTTGTAATTGAGGCAAGAGACACCAATTGTGTGGTGGTCCTTGCGGGAACTTTGTGTTCCAATTGTTTGAGAAGAAGAAGCTCACTCGGTCCGAGGGACCGTTTGAGAGAGGGAAGGGGTTGAAAAAGACCCGGCCTTTGTGGCCTCCTCAACGGGGAGTAGGTTTGTGAGAACCGAACCTCGGTAAAACAAATCCGCGTGTCACACTTCTTAATTGCTTGTGATTTGTTTTTCACCCTCTCTCGCGGACTCGATTATATTTCTAACGCTAACCCGGCTTGTAGTTGTGATTAATTTTGTAAATTTCAGTTTCGCCCTATTCACCCCCCCTCTAGGCGACTTTCAATTGATATCAGAGCCCGGTGCTTCATTAGAGCCTAACAGCTCGAAGTGATGTCGGGAGAACACGCCAAGAAGGAGATGGAGACCGGCGACAAGCCCGCTACAAGCCACGGGAAAGCTTCATCGGAAGAGTCCCGCAAAAAGGGAAAGGGGAAGGAGAAGAAAGCCTCTTCCCACAAGTCGCATCGGAGTGGGGACAAGAAAAAGAAGATGAGGAAGGTGGTCTACTACGAGACCGACACCTCATCGCCATCTACCTCCGGCTCCGATGCGCCCTCCGTAACTTCTAAGCGCCATGAGCGCAAGAAGTTTAGTAAGATTCCCTTACACTACCCTCGCACCTCTAGACATACTCCATTGCTTTCCGTTCCATTAGGCAAACCGCCAACCTTTGACGGTGAAGATTATGCTAGGTGGAGTGATTTAATGAAATTTCATCTAACCTCACTCCACAAAAGTATATGGAATGTTGTTGAGTTTGGAGCACAGGTACCATCCGTCGGGGATGAGGATTATGATGAGGACGAGGAGGCCCAAATCGAGCACTTCGACTCCCAAGCCACAACCATACTCCTCGCCTCTCTAAGCAGGGAGGAGTACAACAAGGTGCAAGGATTAAAAAGCGCCAAGGAAGTTTGGGACGTGCTCAAGACCGCGCACGAGGGTGATGAACTCACCAAGATCACCAAGCGGGAAACGATCGAGGGGGAGCTCGGTCGCTTCCGTCTTTGCCAAGGGGAGGAGACTCAAGACATGTACAACCGGCTCAAAACCTTGGTGAATCAAGTGCGCAACCTCGGGAGCAAGAAATGGGATGACCACGAGGTGGTTAAGGTCATTTTAAGATCACTTATTTTCCTTAACCCTACTCAAGTCCAATTAATTCGTGGCAATCCTAGATACACACTAATGACTCCCGAGGAAGTAATCGGGAATTTTGTGAGCTTTGAGTTTATGATCAAAGGCTCAAGGAAGATCAACGAGCTTGACGGCCCCTCCACGTTCGAAGCACAACCGGTAGCATTTAAGGCGACGAAGGAGAAGAAGGAGGAATCTACACCAAGTAGAACACCCATCGACGCCTCCAAGCTCAACAACGAGGAAATGGCGCTTGTCATCAAAAGCTTCCGCCAAATCCTCAAGCAAAGGAGGGGGAAAGATTACAAGCCCCGCTCCAAGAAGGTTTGCTACAAGTGTGGTAAGCCCGGTCAGTTTATAGCAAAATGTCCTATTTCTAGTGACAGTGACAGGGGCGACGACAAAAAGGGGAGAAGAAAGGAGAAGAAGAGGTACTACAAGAAGAAGGGCGGTGATGCCCATGTTTGTCGCGAGTGGGACTCCGACGAAAGCTCTAGCGACTCCTCCGACGACGAGGACGCCGCCAACATCGCCGTCACCAAGGGACTTCTCTTCCCCAACATCGGCCACAAGTGCCTCATGGCAAAGGACGGCAAAAAGAAGAAGGTTAAATCTAAATCCTCCACTAGATATGAATCCTCTAGCGATAATAATGCTAGTGATGAGGAAGATAATTTACGTACCCTTTTTGCCAACTTAAACATGCAACAAAAAGAGAAATTAAATGAATTAATTAGTGTCATCCATGAGAAGGATGACCTCTTGGACTCCTAAGAGGACTTCCTAATCAAGGAAAACAAAAAGCATGTTAAAGTTAAAAATGCTTATTCTCTAGAAGTTGAAAAATGTGAAAAATTATCTAGTGAGCTAAGCACTTGCCATGAGACTATAGACAACCTTAGAAATGAGAATGCTAATTTGTTAGCTAAGGTTGATTTTATTGCTTGTAATGTTTCAATTCCCAATCTTAGAAAAGATAATGATAATTTGCTTGCTAAGATTGAAGAATTAAACATTACTCTTGCTAGCCTTAGAAATGAAAATGAAAAATTGCTTACCAAGGCTAAAGAATTAGATGTTTGCAATGTTACAATTTCCGACCTTAGAACTAAAAATGATATATTGCATGCTAAGGTTGTAGAATTGAAATCTTGCAAACCCTCTACATCTACCGTTGAGCACGCTTCTATTTGAACTAGATGTAGAGATGTTGATGTTAATGCTATACATGGTCACATGGCTTTAATTAAACAACAAAATGATCATATAGCAAAACTAGATGCTAAAATTGCCGAGCATGAACTTGAAAATGAAAAATTTAAATTTGCTCGTAGTATGCTTTATAGTGGGAGACGCCCTGGCATTAAGGATGGCATTGTCTTCCAACAGGGAGGCAATGTCAAACTTAATGCCCCTCCTAAGAAATTGTCTAATTTTGTTAAAGGCAAGGCTCCCATGCCTCAGGATAACGAGGGTTACATTTTGTACCCTGTCGGTTACCCTGAGAGCAAAATTAGGAGAATTCATTATAGGAAGTCTCACTCTGGCCCTAACCATGCATTTATGTATAAGGGTGAGACATCTAGTTCTAGGCAACCAACCCGTGCTAAGTTGCCTAAGAAGAAAACTCCTAATGCATCAAATGAACATAGCATTTCATTCAAAACTTTTGATGCATCATATGTGTTAACTAACAAATCCGGCAAAGTAGTTGCCAAGTATGTTGGGGGCAAACACAAGGGGTCAAAGACTTGTGTTTGGGTACCCAAAGTTCTTGTTTCTAATGCCAAAGGACCCAAAACCATTTGGGTACCTAAAGTGAAGAACTAAACTTGTTTTGTAGGTTTATGCATCCGGAGGCTCAAGTTGGATCATCGACAGCGGGTGCACAAACCACATGACAGGGGAGAAGAAAATGTTCTCCTATGAGAAAAACCAAGATCCCCAACGAGCTATCACATTCGGGGATGGAAACCAAGGTTTGGTCAAAGGATTGGGTAAAATTGCTATATCTCCTGACCATTCCATTTCAAATGTTTTCTTGTAGATTCTTTAGATTACAATTTGCTTTCCGTTTCTCAATTATGTCAAATGGGCTACAACTGTCTATTTACTGATGTAGGTGTCACTGTCTTTAGAAGAAGTGATGATTCAATAGCATTTAAGGGAGTGTTAGAGGGTCAGCTGTATTTGGTAGATTTTGATAGAGCTGAACTCGACACTTGCTTAATTGCTAAGACTAACATGGGCTGGCTCTGGCATCGCCGACTAGCACATGTTGGGATGAAGAATCTTCATAAGCTTCTAAAGGGAGAACACATTTTAGGACTAACAAATGTTCATTTTGAGAAAGACATGATTTGTAGCGCATGCCAAGCAGGGAAGCAAGTTGGTGCTCACCATCCACACAAGAACATCATGACGACTGACAGGCCACTGGAGCTCCTACACATGGATCTATTCGGCCCGATTGCTTACATAAGCATCGGCGGGAGTAAGTACTGTCTAGTTATTGTGGATGACTATTCTCGCTTCACTTGGGTATTCTTTTTGCAGGAAAAATCTCATACCCAATAGACTTTAAAAGGATTCTTGAGACGGGCTCAAAATGAGTTCGGCTTGAGGATCAAAAAGATTAGAAGCGACAACAGGACGGAGTTCAAGAACTCTCAAATTGAAGGCTTCCTTGAGGAGGAGGGCATCAAGCATGAGTTCTCTTCTCCCTACACGCCACAACAAAATGGTGTAGTGGAGAGGAAGAATCGAACTCTATTGGACATGGCAAGAACCATGCTTGATGAGTACAATACTTCAGATCGGTTTTGGGCTGAGGCGGTCAACACCGCTTGCTACGCCATCAACCGGTTGTATCTACACCGAATCCTCAAGAAGACATCATACGAACTCCTAACCGGTAAAAAGCCCAATATTTCATATTTTAGAGTCTTTGGTAGCAAATGCTTTATTCTTGTTAAAAGAGGTAGAAAATCTAAATTTGCTCCTAAAACTGTAGAAGGCTTTTTACTAGGATATGATTCAAACACAAGGGCATATAGAGTCTTTAACAAGTCCTCTGGACAAGTTGAAGTTTCTTGTGACGTTGTGTTTGATGAGACTAACGGCTCTCAAGTAGAGCAAGTTGATCTTGATGAGATAGGTGATGAAGAGGCTCCATGCATCGCGCTAAGGAACATGTCCATTGGGGATGTGTGTCCTAAAGAATCCGAAGAGCCTCCAAATGCACAAGATCAATGTTGGAACTTGCTCTCCGGTGCAAGGTGATCCAACGGGGGTGTGTGGCAATGTAAACAGGGTTTTTTCGTACGAGATGGCAATAGCTCTGTTAATCTAGCCTCTCACGGGCACTATGCGGGGGTATTTATAGGTATCTGAGTGCCCAGCGTCCCGTGTTAAGGATGCATGTGCCCTCAGACACCTAGGTTATCCCCGTAATATTCCCATAAAGCGGGGTTACAGACCGTAATTACAGGGAGGCCTTTACAAATTAGGCCTGTAACGCGCAACGGCCACGCAGGGCCTGTTACAATGGGTCGGATCGTACGCAGGCCTCCATTCTGGACGAGGGCGCGAGATGAGATGACCTCGACATAGGTCTTCGTCCGACGGCGTATGAGACGAAGGGTAAGTCTGCCCGTTGTCTTGTCATCGTTGGCGCAGCGAGTACAACGAAGGCCTCGAGCGAAGGGTGGCGTCTTCGCCTTCGCCCCAACATTTGCCCTCCGAGGGACCAGTTCGACAAAGTCATCTGGTGCCAAAGACGTCGCTAGATGGCAGAGACTCTGCCCTCGCTCGAAGTGGTTCCGCTGGGGTTTTTGATATGACCGTTGATTGACGCCATACTGTTGGATTGCGGGTTTCCCGAAGCGCCGTGCCCTGTGCATAAAAGGGGATGGGGGGCGGCGCGTTTTGAACTTTATCTTTCCGCGCTCCGTGAAAACCCTAACCGCCTTCTCAATCCTCTCGCTGCTCGTCTGCCCTCCTTGCTCTTGTTCGCCGGAGATCTAGCCCGTGTGAAGCAGACCGCCCGCCGCCGCCGACGGTACGTAGCGATGCCGACCTCTTCTTCTTCTGCTGCCGCTACACCACCGGCCGACGCGTCGTCTGAGGAGACGCTGAGCACTATGGCGGCGGAGGAGTTGCGCGTCGGCGACACGATGGATTTCGGTGTGTCGCGGATGTCCTCGGTCCGCGTGCAAGATATGCAGCAGCTTGGTTATTTTGGCGGCGGAGTCGCTCGTGTCCCAGGGGCGGAGGAGGTCCTCGAGCCAGAAGGCGAGTTGGTTGTCTTCGAGGCGTTCTTTGTCGCTGGTCTTCGCCTGCCTGCGCATCGATTCGTGGGAGAGGTCCTGCGCAGATTCAACGTCCAGATACACCAGCTGACGCCGAATGCCGTGGTGGCCCTGTCGAAATATGTCTGGGCGACGACTTCGTACGGCGGGCAGCCATCGGTCGAAGTCTTTGCGAAGTACTATTGTCTGCACTGGCAGAAAAGGATGATCGGAAGTAAGGTTGCTCAGTTTGGGTCCTGTACATTTACGCCGAAGACCGGCAAGACCTCGATGGAGGTCGTTGAGTTGGTTCCTTGCGCCCGCAATAAATGGGGCAACTGGCATGAGTTTTGGTTCTACGTTGCGGAGGGTGCAGTCGAAGACCATCCGGGGCTCCCCGTGGCTGAGATGTGCTCGCATTGTTACTCGGTATACCCGCAGTTTGAAGTGGCGGAGGATGATGCAGACGAAGGGGCCCTGCGGTACGCGGCCGGTCTGAGTAGCAGGCGCGACCTGGTTGAGGAGTTTGTCGCATATGGGGTGTGGCCCTTGGCGCATGGCTGGGCGTTGGGCGAAGTATGCCCTCGCCAGATGCCTTCCCGTGGTGGGATGCTGGTGCGAAGTCCTACCTTCGCACTGGATTTGCAGAGCCGCGATCCTGCCGCATTTGTGCGTGAGGCGGAGGATGGGGCGGTGCGGATTGTTGGTCGGTACGTGCCGAAGACGGAGGGCCAGCGTAGCTGGGATATACGCGGGTCCAACGACCGCTTGAACAGGGTCTTCGAGTTGAACCGTCTGCCGTATGGCGGTTATCCCGGGCAAGACGATGTGGATCGTCGCGGGAAGAAGCCGGCGGCAGAGACTGGGGACGACCCCGCGCCGGCGGCCGCCCCATCCTCTAAAAAGAGGAAGGTAGGTACTGCTACGGGAGGATTGGGGGTTTCCGATGGTTTTGCTAGGGAATTGATGAGGACATGCGCGGCCCCCGGGGGAAGGATGTCTTCGCCCGAGCTCCGGGAATCTTCGGCGCGGATGCTGAAGGTTACCGGGGGTTGGTGGCCTAAGAATGTTCCTATCCCCCGCGCGGCCGGCGAAGACTTTTTTACATCTCGCATGGTTCGTGACTGGAGAGTGTTTCCTTATAGACGGAATATTGCTGTTGTTGTGTTGGCAGTGATGGACAAGGATCGTCAGGGAGCTGCGCAGAAGCGTCAGGCGGTCGTCAGGCTGCCTGAGGCTAGGCCAAAGAGGTCGCGGGGGGCTGCGAAGGCTGCTGCCCCCGACGGCGGCCAGCCGACGCTGGCGGTGAAGTCGGCCGCCCCTGGGTCCAGCAGGGTGTCGGAGGCCGTGAAGGCGACAGGTGGCGGTGGAGCCAAGTCTGCCCCGGCCAGAGCCGCGAAGGCCCGAGAATTGCCTCCGCCGGGCAAGCGCGTTGCCGACTTCGCCACCGATATTAGCGTGGACGATTATCTCATCGATAAGTCGTTAGCTCGATTTTTTTTTAAATCTGTTGGTACGTTGCAGGGTCGGGCGAAGGCCAACTTGTTGTTGTTCCGCCTGCCGTGGCGACCGCGGCGGCTGCCGTGGTGCCTAGGGCGAAGGGTAGTGCTCTTAGCGCCGGTGGTGAGATTCCGGCACTCACTGCCGTCAGGGACGAGGCGGGCGCTGTGTCCCGCTGGCTGAAGGAAGCATTAAGTCAGGTAAGTTGAGCTAGACTTCGGTTTTTACCAGCTTCGTTGGGGTTGTGGTCTTATGTGTGTCTTGTAGGCGGCTGACTTCGCATACCGCGCGGCGTCGGGGGCCCTTACGGCAGTTGTGTCTGCCGAAGTCGAGAGACTTCGGGCGCAACATGCTGACGCCGTCCGGGAAAAATCGGCCGCCGACAGCAAGTGCCGCAAGTTGGCGGATAAGGTGGCCGCGCTGGAGGGCGAGAGGACTGACCTCCGGCGCCAACTGGCAGAGGAGAGAAAGGAGGCTAATGAGGCCCTCGCCAAGGCGCAGTCTGCGCAGGCGGAGGCCAATTTGGTGCGGGCGGAGGGTAGTCTTGCCAGACAGCGCGCCGAGGAATTGGAGGAGCGGCTCAACGCTCTGCAGACCCGTGTGGAGAGGGCCGAGGCTTCGACGCGCTCGGAGGCTGAGCGGACGCGCAAATAGCTTATGGACTCATACCACGAGCTGGGCGCGCGGACCGCTGACTTCGAAGTGCCAGACCGAGAGCCCGGACTTCGCTGCCTTGAGTGGATGCAGGAGGAGTTGCTGGCGCTCCCCGCCATTGTGGAGGGGTTTATGTCCTATGCCTCCCTGGTCACCTGCGAAGGGGCGATGAACGCGCTGTCCCGCGAAGGGTGCCGGCACTATGAGGTCTTCGACCAAGCTGATGCGGATTTCGAGCGCGAGATTTACAAGGTTGAGGACCCTGTGGTGAAGGAATCCGCGGGAGCCCTTTTCGACCGGATGTGGGGCCCCCACGGTCGGGAGGTGGTCAGGGAGCGGTCCGAGACGGCGAGGGGTCAGGTAATGTTTGACTTTTGTTTAGTGTTGTTGAATGTGGGTGATATGTGGGTTTGATGAATCTGTGTGCTGTGTCTCAGGCGGCGCGTAACGAGAAGGTGGAGGACTTCGGGGCTTTGAACAGCACGCAGCCTGATTCGGAGTCGAACCCGGTGGCGGCTGTGTCCGAGGTCGCCCCGGCGCCGCCCCCAGAAACCGTCGAAGGCGCCCCTGATGCCCCCGCAGCCACTGCGGCTGGCGGTGGCTCGTCGCCAACTGCTGCGCCGAGGGCTGAGGATCCTGCGAAGATGGCGGCGGAGCCGGCGGCGGAGGATCCCGCGACGGCTGGGTCTTCACATGTGGCTTAGTGGGTGTGAATAGTTAGGGAATTTTGCATATGTTGTTGAACCTTGGTTGCTGCGCAGGTTCAAGATTTTGGGCCTGCGCACGCAACCGCTACTGCTAATTTTTTGGCGGCTTCGACCGTGGATGATGGGAATGAATCGGATGAATCTGCATCTAAGTTTTCTGATTTTGGTGACTCTGGGAGTTCGGTTGAGTGGACTGAAGAGTCGTCAGATGAGGACTTGGATTACTTTGCGGCCTTGGATGTGGCAGCGGCGGAGGCTTCGCCGCGTGCTGTGGATGCTGAAGTTGTGCCTGGTCCAAGTGCTGGGCGCAGGCGGCGAAGGGCGGTTGCGAAGCGTAGAGTGAGTGAGGCGGACGGCGGTCGGCGTCGCGTGGGCAGGGCTGGCAGGCAGGAACTGTTGTCCTTGCCGGCCGTTGCGAGTGCAGGTGAGGGGGAGCTGCGAAGTCTTTTTGCGGGTGAGGAGCTGAGGATAATGCTATTTAACTATAGGGAGATGGGAATTATTCCGAAGGTTGAGCCGATGTAAAGTGTGATGCCCTCGCTTGTACATATGTAATTGCTTGTATGATGAGGTTGTGCGCCTTCGCACATTCGGCTATGCTCACGAAAGCGTTGCGCACTTGGTCTGGTGTATTTGTTATGTCGGTCTGGCGCGCATGTAGTTGGTCTTTGCGCGGACAGTTTGGTGTAGTCTTTTTTGCACTTGTTGTGCTTGGTCCGGCTGCACCCTTAGGCGACTTTTGCACGGATACTCTTCGCGGGAGACTTCGATTCTTCGCGCTTGTCGTGCTAGTCCGGCTGCACCCTTAGGCGACTTTTGC
Organism: Zea mays; assembly: GCF_902167145.1. Classification (NCBI taxonomy): domain Eukaryota; kingdom Viridiplantae; phylum Streptophyta; class Magnoliopsida; order Poales; family Poaceae; genus Zea; species Zea mays. The sequence goes on from NC_050097.1 coordinate 208,898,758, forward strand.
ACGGATAGTTTTCGCGGAAGACTTCGGTTTTTCGCACTTGTTGTGCTAGTCCGGCCGTACCTTTAGGCGACTTTTGCACGGATAGTCTTCGCGGAAGACTTCGATTTTTCGCACTTGTTGTGCTAGTCCGGCTGCACCCTTAGGCGACTTTTGCACGGATAGTCTTCGCGGGAGACTTCGATTTTTCACACTTGTTGTGCTAGTCCGGCTGCACCCTTAGGCGACTTTTGCGCGGAGTGTCGCACGCGAGGGTAGCTAGCGCTGGGCCTCGCAGTGACTTTGTATTGGTCGAATGTCGAAGACCGTCGGCGCGGTCTTTTTTCGACGTAGATTTTTGCGGGGGATTTTTCACTTGTATATTACATGGCTCCGCCTCGTTAAAAACCTCACCCTCGGGAGGAAAAGAGTGCGGGCCAGAATAAAATTGTTTTTGCGAATTACAAGGGCGAGCTGGCCCTGATGAGTCAAACAAAAAATTTGCGGAGATTATCGATGTTCCAGGAATGCTCCAAGTCTTCGTCGTTTGGCGTTGCGAGCCTGTATGCGCTGGGGGAGGCCTTCGTCTTGACAATGAAAGGGCCCTCCCACTTGGGCTCCAGCTTGCCCCTGGACTCTGTCCGCGCTGTTCGGACGAGTAAGAGGTCCCCTTCGCTGAATTCCCTCGGGATGACTGCGTGGTCGCGCCATGCTTTTGTCTGGGCTTGGTATTTATTTAGAGCCTGTAGAGCGAAGACGCGGTCTCCATCGATAAGAACCTTCGAAGTGGGTTCGTCCACGTCGGGGACAGCTGACGGAACTGTTCGCGGGGACCCATGTTTCATTTCTTGTGGGGTCATGGCCTCCGATCCATATAGAAGGCAGAAAGGGGTGAACCCAGTCGCCCTGCACTCAGTCGTGTTTAGCGCCCAGACCGCTTCAGGTAACAAATCGGCCCACCTGCCCTTTTTTCGTCGAGGAGCATCTTCTTGACAGCTGTGAAAATTTTTCCATTGGCGCGTTCCACAACTCCGTTGGACTGCGAGTGATATACTGAGGCGAAGGCAAGCTTGGTGCCAATGGAGAAGCAGAAATCCTTGAAGTCTTGGCTGTCAAACTGCTTGTCGTTGTCAACTGTGAGTTCGGACGGTACTCCGAAGCGGCAAACAATGTTTTTCCAGAAGAATTTCTGTGCAGTCTTTGATGTTATTGTGGAAACAGCCCTCGCCTCGATCCATTTGGTAAAATACTCGATAGCGACGAAGGTGAACTTGAGGTTCCCCTGAGCCGTGGGCAGGGGCCCAACGATGTCCAGGCCCCAGCGCTGGAGAGGCCATGTGTGGGCGATCAGTTTTGTGAATTGCGAGGGGCTGCCTGATCGAGGAGAAAACTTCTGGCAGGCTTCGCAGGACCTTGTGACCCGATTTGCGGCGCAGATCATTGCGGGCCAGTAGAAACCTTGGCGGATCACCTTTGCGGCTAGGGCCCTTGGCCCTGCGTGAGAGCCGCAAGTACCACTGTGGACTTCGCGCAAGATTTGGACGCCTTCGGTCTCCGTGACACATTTAAGCATTGGCTGACTGACCCCCTTCTTGTAGAGCTGGCCCTCAATCAGTGCGAAGTCCCGGCTTCGATGTTTGAGGCGCTTGGCCTCGTTGATGTCGGTTGGGTGGTAGTACCCCTGTAGGAACAGTGTTATTGGTGCCCACCAGTCTTCGGTCATAATAAGATTGACTATGCGGTGGCCCTCGCTGTCATTGGTTATTTGGAGCCCTTTGGGGCTCCGGGCGGCTGGCGTGCCAATAACATGGTAGAACACGTCGGAGGGCAGGGACTCGCCTCTGGCGGCAGCCTTGGCCAATGCGTCGGCTTCTTCATTCTTGGCCCGGTCCACATGCTGCAAGGTGAATCCCTTGAATTGTCTCTCAAGACTTCGGATGGCCGCGAGGTATTGCATAAGTGCGGGGTCCTTTGCTGCATAATCTTTCTCGACTTGGCCGGCGACTACCTTGGAGTCTGTCTTGACAATGCAGGTGGTGACACCAAGGGCCCTTAGCTTGCGGAGGCCGAGGATGACGGCTTCATATTCTGCTATGTTGTTTGTGCATCTGTCAGATTCCAGAGCGAAGCTGAGGCATGCCGCGTATCTGTGCTTGACCCCGACGGGTGAGGTGATGACTGCAGCGCCTGCCCCCGCATGGCACCATGCGTCGTCGCAGTGGATCGTCCAAACCTTCTCTGCGGACGGGTCCAACTGTGTTATTGGCCCAGTCCAGTCGACGGTGAAGTCTGCCAGAACTTGTGACTTGATGGCTGTCCTGGGCTCGAAATTGATGTGGTAGCCGGAGAGTTCGGCCGCCCATTTGGCAATCCTGACCGATGCCTCCGGGTTTCTGAACAATTCACCTAGTCCCCTATCTGAGGTGACCCGGACCTTGAATGCTTCAAAATAGTGGCGCAATTTGCGCGAAGACATAACAACTGCATAGGCAATCTTCTCCAGTTCCGTCATGTTACATTTTGATGGTGTTAGCACTTCGGAGACGTAATAAACTAGGCACTGCCTGATCACGCCCTCAACTGTCTGCTCCTGAACCAGTGTCGCGCTGACCGCATGCGGCGAAGCCGCAACATAGAGCAACAGGGGTAGCGAAGAGTCGGGGCTTGTAAGGACTGCCAACTCCGACAGGTACTGTTTTAATGAGGCGAAGGCCGCTGCCTGCTCTGGTCCCCAAGCGAAGTCTTTTGCACCACGGAGAGTTTTGAGGAAGGGGAGACTTCGCTCTGCGGACTTGGAGATGAATCTGTTGAGGGCGGCCAATCTGCCTGTCAGGCGCTGGACGTCTCTGGCTGATTGCGAGGGTGTTATGTTGATGATGGCCTGAATTTTGGTTGGGTTGGCCTCGATTCCATGGTGCGACACCAGGTAACCCAATATTTTTCCCTGGCGAACGCCGAAGACGCACTTTTCGGGGTTTAGGCGAAGACGTGCGTCCCGCATGTTTGCAAATGTTTCGGCGAGGTCAGCAAGATGATCTTCCTTGCTTCTGCTGGCGACGACGATGTCGTCCACATACGTGAATATATTTCTGTCGACTTTCCCCTCGAGCACTATTTTGGTAAGCCGGGAGAAGGTGGACCCGGCGTTCTTGAGTCCCTCCGGCATTCTGATGAAGCAATATGTGTCGAAGGGTGTTATGAAGCTGGTGCTGGCCTTGTCTTCCTCCTTCATATATATTTGATGGTAACCGGAGAAGCAGTCGAGGAGTGACATGACTTCGCACCCGGCCGCGCTATCGACTATTTTGTCGATCCGAGGCAGCGGGAAGTTGTCCTTTGGGCAGGCCTTGTTGAGGCTAGTGAAGTCGATGCACATTCGCCACTTGCCGCTCTTTTTCTGCACCATCACAACGTTGGAGAGCCACGTGGGGTAAGCCACTGGCTCGATAAATTTGGCTTCCAGGAGGCGATGTACCTCGGCCTTGGCTGCTTCTGTCTTCTCGTCGGACATTTTGCGGAGCCGTTGTTTTTTCGGTCTCACCGAAGGGTCGATTCCCAAGCTGTGCTCAATTATGGATCGGCTGACCCCGACCAGGTCGAGGGCGGACCAGGTGAAGACGTCTTTGTTCTTGGACAAGCAGCAGAGGAGTTTCTCCTCGTCATGCGAAGTGAGGTCTTCGCTGATGGTGACTGTCTGCTTGGGCGTGGCCTGGTCGAGGGGAACAGTCTTGGTCCCGTCGTTGCTCTGTAGCTGTGCCTTGTCGTGCTCTTTGTCGGTTGGGCTGGCGGACGCAGGGACCTCGCGCTGGGCCATGAGGCAGTGCACATTTCTCTGCCCGAGGACGAAGTCCCGCTCTATGTTGCACGCAGTCTGCTGGTTGTCGTAGACCGTGATGGCGCCTAACGGACCTGGTATCTTCATGCACAGGTAAAGTCCGTGAATGGCGGCCTCAAACTTGTTGATGGAGCCCCGGCCCATAATGGCGTTGTACAGATATACCATATCCACGATATCGAAGGTCACTTGCTCACTTCGGGCATTGGGTGCTACACCGAAGGAGAGAGGCAATTCTATTTTGCCGACGGGAAATGTGCCCTTGCCGCCGAAACCATACAACGGGTTGTCTGAAGGCTTTAGCAGGCTGTGTCTTATGCCCATGCGGTCGAAGGCGTGGAGGAAGATGATGTCTGCTTGACTGCCATTGTCGACTAGGACTTTGTGCAGGTCCCAACCTGCCACGCTGCAGTTGATAACCATGGCGTCGATGTGGGGGGCGCTGCGCAGATCAACGTCTCGGGCGTCGAAGGTCAGTGGCACATGGGACCACTTCGTCTGCACGACCGGACCGGTGATGGCGACGTGGTTGATGCTGCGGTAGTGGTCCCGCTTCTGCCGCTTCGTGTCGAAGTCGGTGCTGGACCCCCAGTGATCATGTGAATGACTCCGCGATACGGCTGATCGGCGAAGTCTTCTTGCTTGGGGGCTTGGGGGTGGTGGATGTTTTGTTGTTGCTGGTGTGGAGGTGGGTGTGGGGGAGGTACGATTTGTACCTCCTAGTGGTGTTGGTATGCGTGGTACGGTGGATGCGGAGCGGGGGCGTGGATGTATAGGGTTGTCGGCTGGTTGCGCCCGTGCCATCCTGTCTCTGGTGGCCTTCGTCTCTGGGCAGTCTCTGGTTTGGTGGGCGCAGTCTTCGCCGTGAAACAGGCAGTAAAAACGGCGTGCCGGCTGCGCACATCCCCGACCCCGACCGCGAGTTCCATTTCTGCGGCCCTGGGAGGGATATTCCTAGCGGCGAGGGGCCTCACCAGCGGGGTGCTGGTTGGCGATGTTGTGCACCTGCTGCTGATTGCGGCCGTCCCGACCGGAATCTGGCTGCGGAGTCCTTGTCCACGTGCGGCTGGACTGTGGAGCATCTTTGGGTTTCCTCTGAGACTCCACTTTGCGCTGGTGGAGCTCTTCGGATTTGGCGTATTTTTCAAACAGCTGATACAACTCCTGTAGGTTCTTGGGCGGATCCCTGATGCAGTGGCTGTAGAGGACGCCGGCCCGAAGGCCACTGATGGCATAGTGGATGGTGTTGGAACCGGACCGCCGACACACGGCGTGTCCGTCGGGGCCGCCCGCACAAACGGCGTGCCCACCCAGGCTGTCGGGCCGCGACACACGTGCCCGCACGTATAGCAGCGGGCTTTAGGTCTCTTGGGCCAACACTCCCCCCAAAAAGCTAGCCTTATAGGGGTTGCACCCTCAACCTTATAAACCATGCTTTCACACTCTCACCAGACAATGTGGGACTATTCCCAACAATCTCCCCCTCACACATTGTGAGCCGAGATTTGTCTGAGAATGCACTGGGCCAACCTGGCTTTGATACCAATTGAGAGCACCTAGAGGGGGGGTGAATAGGTGATCCTGTGAAACTTAAACTTATAGCCACAAAAACTTGGTTAATCGTTAGTACAATAATTGCCAAGTGGCTAGAGAGGAGTCAAAACACAATAACCACGAGAAATCAATCACAGAGATGACACGGTGGTTATCCCGTGGTTCGGCCAAGTACAAAACTTGCCTACTCCACGTTGTGGCGTCCCAACGGACGAGAGTTGCACTCAACTCCTCTCAAGTGATCCAATGATCAACTTGAATACCACAGTGTTCTTCTTTACTTTAATCTTTTCCCGTTTGCGAGGAATCTCCACAACTTGGAGTCTCTCGCCCTTACAATTGAATATCACAAATAAGCACGGAGTAAGGGAGGGAAGCAACACACACAAATCCACAGCAAAATGCGCACACACGGCCAAGAATCGAGCTCAAAAGACTATCTCAAAGTTCTCACTAGAACGGAGCTCGAATCACTGAGAATGACAAACGAATGCGCAAAGACTGAGTGTGGATGATCAAGAATGTTCTAAGGTTGCTTGTGTATCTCCTCCATGCGCCTAGGGGTCCCTTTTATAGCCCCAAGGCAGCTAGGAGCCGTTGAGAGCAAATCTGGAAGGCCATTCTTGCCTTCTGTCGTCGGGTGCACCGGACAGTCCGGTGCACACCGGACACTGTCCGGTGCCCGATTTCCTTCCTTAAACAGCGCAGCCGACCGTTGTAGATCTGGGAGCCGTTGGCGCACCGGACATGTCCGGTGCACACCGGACAGTCCGGTGCCCCCTTCCGACCGTTGGCCCGGCCACGTGTCGCGCGCAGATTCCGCTGCCGACCGTTGGCTCACCGGACAGTCCGGTGCACACCGGACAGTCCGGTGAATTTTAGCCGTACGCCGTCGGCGAATTCCCGAGAGCGGCTACTTTGCGCCGAGTCAGCCTGGCGCACCGGACACTGTCCGGTGCACCACCGGACAGTCCGGTGTGCCAGACCGAGCTGAGTCTTGGCTGTACACAGCCAAGTCTTTGCACCTCTCTTCTTTTCTTCTTCTCTCTGTTTCTAACACTTAGACAAGTATATTAGTACACAAAACCAATGTACTGAGGCTTAGAAACATACCTTTACTTGTGATTTGCACTTTGTTCATCCATGGGCATAGATTCACATTTAAGCACTTGTGTTTGCACTCAATCACCAAAATACTTAGAAATGGCCCAAAGGCACATTTCCCTTTCAATCTCCCCCTTTTTGGTGATTTATGCCAACACAACATAAAACAACTAGAACAAGTGCAAAATCACTTCAAATAAAACTCAAATTCATTTTGATTCAATTTTGGCATATATGGATCATCCTTTGCCACCACTTGGTTTGTTTTTTTTTTGCAAATCAAACTCAAATCTCTATCTCTAAGTCAAACGCACATGTTGAAGCATAAAGAGAGTCATTCCAAAAGAGATTGATCAAAGATTTCAAGAACTCCCCCTATTCCCCATAATCAACACTTCTCCCCACAAGAGGCCAACTTTTGACAAAAGAGACAATGCAAGAGTTTTGACCAATGCAAGAGTTTTGACAAACCAAAAGCTCTATTCTACTATTTTCAAAGTTTCTCAAGTGGTAGCTGATCCATCTATTGCTTTGGCCTTTATTTTCTCCCCCTTTGGCATCAAAACACCAAAACGGGATCAATCTTGGCCCTTTAACCCCATTGCCTCACCAAAATCTTCAATTAAGAGCAAATGGCAATAAGAGTTCATGAGATGGACTTGGAATAAGTTACCCTCTCATCGGAGTGCAATGGAAGTCTTTCATGGTCCAAGTCCACCTTTTCCCTTTCAATTCTCCTTTGAGACTAAATCAAGCAAACTCAAGCATATGGTTAGTCTCAAAGGGGTCAAGTTGTAACACATCTCCCCCTAAACATGTGCATCACTTTGCAACAGACTTGTGAGGTCCAGGGAGTGTTTGTACAACTTGAGCACTACAATAAGAAACAAAATGCAGAATGAATATGATCAAAAGCATAAACACATTTATGCTACAATTCAATCCAAGTTCCGTGAATCTAAGACATTTAGCTCACTACGCAGCCTGCAAAAGGTCTTCTCATCTAGAGGCTTGGTAAAGATATCGGCTAGCTGGTTCTCGGTGCTAACATGAAACACTTCGATATCTCCCTTTTGCTGGTGGTCTCTCAAAAAGTGATGCCGGATGTCTATGTGCTTTGTGCGGCTGTGCTCAACAGGATTTTCCGCCATGCGGATAGCACTCTCATTATCACATAGGAGTGGGACTTTGCTCAGATTGTAGCCAAAGTCCCTGAGGGTTTGCCTCATCCAAAGTAGTTGCGCGCAACACTGTCCTGCGGCAACATACTCGGCCTCAGCGGTGGATAGGGCAACGGAAGTTTGTTTCTTAGAGTTCCATGACACCAGGGACCTTCCTAAGAATTGGCACGTCCCCGATGTACTCTTCCTATCGACCTTACATCCAGCATAGTCGGAGTCTGAATATCCAATCAAGTCAAAGGTAGACCCCTTTGGATACCAGAGCCCGAAGCAAGGCGTAGCAACTAAATATCTAAGGATTCGCTTCACTGCCACTAAGTGACACTCCTTAGGATCGGATTGAAATCTAGCACACATGCATACGCTAAGCATAATATCCGGTCTACTAGCACATAAGTAAAGTAACGATCCTATCATTGACCGGTATGCTTTTTGATCAACGGACTTACCTCCTTTGTTGAGGTCGGTGTGTCCGTCGGTTCCCATCGGAGTCTTTGCGGGCTTGGCGTCCTTCATCCCAAACCGCTTCAGCAGATCTTGCGTGTACTTCGTTTGAGAGATGAAGGTGCCATCCTTGAGTTGCTTCACTTGGAACCCAAGGAAGTAGTTCAACTCGCCCATCATCGACATCTCAAATTTCTGCGTCATCACCCTGCTAAACTCTTCACAAGACTTTTTATTAGTAGAACCAAATATTATGTCATCGACATAAATTTGGCACACAAACAAATCACCATCACATGTCTTAGTGAAAAGAGTTGGATCGGCTTTCCCAACCTTGAAAGCATTAGCAATTAAGAAATCTCTAAGGCATTCATGCCATGCTCTTGGGGCTTGCTTAAGTCCATAGAGCGCCTTAGAGAGCTTACACACGTGGTCGGGGTACCGTTCATCCTCAAAGCCAGGGGGTTGCTCCACGTACACCTCCTCCTTTATTGGCCCGTTGAGGAAAGCGCTCTTTACATCCATTTGGTACAACCTGAAAGAATGGTGAGCGGCATATGCTAGCAAGATACGAATGGACTCAAGCCTAGCCACAGGAGCAAAAGTCTCCTCAAAGTCCAAACCTGCGACTTGGGCATAACCTTTTGCCACAAGTCGAGCCTTGTTCCTTGTCACCACCCCGTGCTCGTCCTGTTTGTTGCGGAACACCCACTTGGTTCCCACAACATTCTGCTTGGGACGAGGCACCAGCGTCCAAACTTCATTCCTCTTGAAGTTGTTGAGCTCCTCTTGCATGGCCAGCACCCAGTCCGGATCTAGCAAGGCCTCTTCTACCCTGAAAGGCTCAATAGAAGAGACAAAGGAGTAATGTTCACAGAAATTAACTAATCGAGACCGAGTAGTTACTCCCTTGCTAATGTCACCAAGAATTTGGTCGACGGGATGATTCCTTTGAATCATCACTCGAACTTGGGTTGGAGGTGCCGGTTCCGCTTCTTCCTCCATCACATGATCATCTTGAGCTCCCCCTTGATCACACGCCTCCTGTTGATGAACCTGTTCATCGTCTTGAGTTGGGGGATGCACCGTTGTTGAGGAAGAAGGTTGATCTCGTTCATCTTGTTCCTGTGGCCGAACTTCTCCAATCGCCATGGTTCGTATAGCGGCCGTCGGAACATCTTCTTCATCTACATCATCACAATCAACAATTTGCTCTCTTGGAGAGCCATTAGTCTCATCAAATACAACGTCGCTAGAGACTTCAACCAAACCCGATGATTTGTTGAAGACTCTATACGCCTTTGTATTTGAGTCATAACCTAACAAAAACCCTTCTACAGCTTTGGGAGCAAACTTAGAATTTCTACCCTTCTTCACTAGAATGTAGCACTTGCTCCCAAATACACGAAAGTAAGATACATTGGGTTTGTTACCGGTTAGTAGCTCATACGACGTCTTCTTGAGGAGGCGATGAAGGTAGACCCTGTTGATGGCGTGGCAAGCCGTGTTCACGGCTTCCGTCCAAAAGCACTCGGGGGTCTTGAACTCTCCTAGCATCGTCCTCGCCATATCGATGAGTGTCCTGTTCTTCCTCTCTACCACACCATTTTGCTGTGGTGTGTAGGGAGCGGAGAACTCGTGCTTGATCCCTTCCTCTTCAAGGAACTCCTCCACTTGAAGGTTCTTGAACTCGGACCCGTTGTCGCTCCTTATCTTCTTCACTTTAAGCTCAAACTCATTTTGAGCTCTCCTGAGGAAGCGCTTTAGGGTCCCTTGGGTTTCAGACTTATCCTGCAAAAAGAACACCCAAGTGAAGCGGGAAAAGTCATCAACAATAACTAGACCATACTTACTTCCTCCTATGCTCAGATAGGCGACGGGTCCGAAGAGGTCCATATGTAGCAGCTCCAGGGGTCTTGATGTGGTCATCACATTCTTGCTGTGATGTGCTCCTCCCACCTGTTTACCTGCTTGACAAGCTGCACAAGGTCTATCTTTTTCGAATTGCACGTTAGTCAAACCTATCACGTGTTCTCCCTTAAGAAGCTTGTGAAGGTTCTTCATTCCCACATGTGCTAAGCGGCGATGCCACAGCCAGCCCATGCTAGTCTTAGCTATTAAGCATGCATCTAGACCGGCCTCTTCTTTTGCAAAATCAACTAAATAAAGTTTGCCGTCTAATACACCCTTAAAAGCTAGTGAACCATCACTTCTTCTAAAGACAGACACATCTACATTTGTAAATAGACAGTTATATCCCATATTGCATAATTGACTAACCGATAGCAAATTATATCCAAGAGACTCTACTAAAAACACATTAGAGATAGAGTGCTCATTAGAAATTGCAATTTTACCTAACCCTTTTACCTTGCCTTGATTCCCATCACCGAATATAATTGAATCTTGGGAATCCTTATTCTTGACGTAGGAGGTGAACATCTTCTTCTCCCCCGTCATATGGTTTGTGCATCCGCTGTCGATAATCCAGCTTGAACCCCCGGATGCATAAACCTGCAAGGCAAATTTAGGCTTGGGTCTTAGGTACCCAACTCATGTTGGGTCCTACAAGGTTAGTGCAAATATCCTTAGGGACCCAAATGCAAGTTTTGTCTCCCTTGCATCTTGCCCCTAACTTCCTAGCAACTATTTTCCTATCCTTTCTACAAATAGCAAAGGAAGCATTCAAAGCATGATATATTGTAGAAGGTTCATTAACTCTCCTAGGAACATTAACAACATTTCTCCTAGGCATATTGTGAACAGCATTTCTCCTACCAACATTTCTATCATGCACATAGAAAGAACTAGAAGCAAACATGTCATGAGAATCAAAATCATCATAAGCATTGTAACTCCTATAAGCATTTCTAGTTTGTCTCTTATCATGGTACATAAACGCATGGTTCTTTTGCACACTACTAGCCATAGGGGCCTTCCCTTTCTCCTTGGCGGGAATGGGAGCCTTATGGCTTGTTAAGTTCTTGGCTTCTCTCTTGAAGCCAAGTCCATCCTTAATTGAGGGGTGTCTACCAATTGTGTAGGCATCCCTTGCAAATTTTAGTTTATCCAAATCATTCTTGCTAGTCTTAAGTTGAGCATTAAGACTAGCCAATTCATCATTAAGCTTGGAAATTGAAGCTAGGTGTTCACTACAAGCATCGATGTCAAAATCTTTACACCTAGTACAAATTACAACATGTTCTACACAAGAATTGGATTCATTTGCTACTTCTAATTTAGCATTTAAATCATTGTTGACACCTTTTAAAGTAGAAATGGTTTCATGACAAGTAGATAGTTCAAAAGAAAGCATTTCATTTCTTTTAACTTCTAAAGCATAGGATTTTTGTGCTTCTATAAATTTATCATGTTCTTCATACAATAAATCCTCTTGTTTCTCTAAGAGCCTATCCTTCTCATTCAAGGCATCAATCAATTAATTGATTTTATCAATCTTATTTCTATCCAATCCCTTGAACAAGCTAGAGTAATCTATTTCCTCATCGCTAGACTCATCATCACTAGAAGAAGCATAAGTGGTGTCTCGAGTACTCACCTTCTTCTCCCTTGCCATAAGGCATGTGTGACGCTCGTTGGGGAAGAGGGTTGATTTGTTGAAGGCGGTGGCGGCAAGTCCTTCATTGTCGGAGTCGGAGGAGGAGCAATCCGAATCCCACTCCTTTCCGATATGTGCCTCGCCCTTGGCCTTCTTGTAATGCTTCTTCTTCTCCCTTTTGTTCCCTTGGTCCTGATCACTATCATTGTCGGGACAGTTAGCAATAAAATGACCAAGCTTACCGCATTTGAAGCATGAGCGCTTCCCCTTGGCTTTGGTCTTGCTTGGCTGTCCCTTGCTACCCTTAAGCGTCGTCTTGAATCTTTTGATGATGAGGGCCATCTCTTCATCATTAAGTCCGGCCGCTTCAATTTGTGCCACCTTGCTAGGTAGCGCCTCCTTGCTTCTTGTTGCTTTGAGAGCAAGAGGTTGCGGCTCGTTGATCGGTCCATTCAAGGCGTCGTCCACGTACCTTGCTTCCTTAATCATCATTCGCCCGCTGACGAATTTTCCTAGGACTTCTTCGGGCGACATTTTGGTGTACCTGGGATTCTCACGAATATTATTCACCAAATGAGGATCAAGAATGGTAAAGGACCTTAGTAATAGTCGGACGACGTCATGGTCCGTCCATCGCGTGCTTCCATAGCTCCTTATTTTGTTGATAAGGGTCTTGAGCCGGTTGTATGTTTGGGTTGGCTCCTCGCCCCTTATCATCGCAAACCTTCCAAGTTCGCCCTCCACCAACTCCATTTTAGTGAGCATGGTGATGTCGTTCCCCTCGTGAGAAATCTTGAGGGTGTCCCATATCTGCTTGGCATTGTCCAAGCCGCTCACCTTGTTGTACTCGTCCCTGCACAAAGAGGCTAGCAACACAGTAGTAGCTTGTGCATTTTTATGAATCTGTTCATTAATAAACATAGGGCTATCCGAGCTATCAAATTTCATTCCATTCTCTACAATCTCCCATATGCTTGGATGGAGAGAGAATAAATGACTACGCATTTTGTGACTCCAAAATCCGTAGTCCTCCCCATCAAAGTGTGGAGGTTTGCCAAGAGGAATGGAAAGCAAATGCGAATTCGAACTATGTGGAATACGAGAATAATCAAATGAAAAGTTCGAATTGACCGTCTTCCTGTAGTCGTTGTCGTCGTCCTTTTGGGAAGAAGAGGATTCGTCGCTGTCGTAGTAGACGATCTCCTTGATGCGCCTTGTCTTCTTCTTCTTCCCATCTTTGCGCTTGTGGCTTGAGCCCAAGTCGGTAGACTTGTCATTCTTTGGCTCGTTGAAGATAGACTCCTTCTCGTTGTTGTCGACCACCATCCCCTTTCCCTTAGGATCCATCTCTTCGGGCGATTAGTCCCTTCTTGAAGAGAACGGCTCTAATACCAATTGTTGGAACCGGACCGCCGACACACGGCGTGTCCGTCGGGGCCGCCCGCACAAACGGCGTGCCCACCCAGGCTGTCGGGCCGCGACACACGCGCCCGCACGTATAGCAGCGGGCTTTAGGTCTCTTGGGCCAACACTCCCCCCAAAAAGCTAGCCTTATAGGGGTTGCACCCTCAACCTTATAAACCATGCTTTCACACTCTCACCAGACAATGTGGGACTATTCCCAACAGATGGCAACCTGGTCATCGACCGAGGGCAGTTGTGACTTGAGTGTCAGAAACTTGCGGTAGTACTCCCGCAGAGTCTCTTTTTCCAGCTGCTTGCAGAGTGAGAGTTCGGCCAAGGCGTCGGTGTCGGGGCGGTACCCTTGGAAGTTGAGTAGGAATTTGTCCCGGAGGCTTCTCCAGGAGTCAATGGACAACGGGGGCAACCTGGTGAACCAGGTGAGGGCTGGACCCTCGAGGGCGATGATGAAAGACTTGGCCATCGTGGCGTCGTCCCCTCCGAAAGATGCCACGGCGACCTGGTAACTCATGATGTACTGTGCTGGGTCAATGCTGCCGTTGTACTTGGGATAGGTCCCTGCCCGGAAGTTGGCAGGCCAGGGTGTCACTTGCAGGTGGGGCGCCAGGGGACTTCGCTCATCGAGGTAGTTGACACCTTGGAATGCCGCGGCGTGCGGGAAGGCGTGGTCGCGCTGGGGGCAGTGTAGGTCTTCCATTTGTGCGCGCTGTTGCTGGGGTGGCCCGTGTTGTAGGCCGAGGTGGCCTTCGCGTAGGTCTTCCAGTTGTGCGCGTTGTTGTAGGGGTGGCCCGTGTTGCAGGCCGAGGTGGCCTTCGCGCTGCATTAGCGCGATCTCCTGCTCGAGGTCCTGGGCCTTCTGCTCTTCGTCACGTATCATTTGCTGCACCTTGGCTAGTGCAGACACACGTTGGCGCTTGGCCTCAAGTATCTCTTTTTGCCTCTGGAGATTGCGGTTCTTGATGCGCAAGGCGCGCAACTGTAGTTGTTCTTCCGCTGAGACGCCGAGGACCTCGCCGTCCTCGGTGAGGTCCGCGCCCTCCGGTGGAGCGAAGTCTGGGGGAGGTTGCGGTTGTCCTTCAGGGCCGCAGGTGCGGAGTGCGTCGTCTTCAGTGGCTTCTTGGTGGGTGGTGTTGGTAAGGGCGAGTGCCTTGCCCTTTTTTGCGGTCAGTAGTGCTGCCTTCGCAGCCTCGTCAGCCTTCGAGTTAGCTTTCTTGGGTGCCATCGCGGGTGGTTTTTTCGTAGCACGAACGGTGGGCGCCAAATGTTGGAACTTGCTCTCCGGTGCAAGGTGATCCAACGGGGGTGTGTGGCAACGTAAACAGGGTTTTTTCGTACGAGATGGCAATAGCTCTGTTAATCTAGCCTCTCACGGGCACTGTGCGGGGGTATTTATAGGTATCTGAGTGCCCAGCGTCCCGTGTTAAGAACGCATGTGCCCTCAGACACCTAGGCTATCCCCGGAATATTCCCATAAAGCGGGGTTACAGACCGTAATTACAGGGAGGTCTTTACAAATTAGGCCTGTAACGCGCAACGGCCACGCAGGGCCTGTTACAATGGGCCGGATCGTACGCGGGCCTCCATTCTGGACGAGGGCGCGAGATGAGACGACCTCGACACAGGTCTTCGTCCGACGGCGTATGAGACGAAGGGTAAGTCTGCCTGTTGTCTTGTCATCGTTGGCGCAGCGAGTACGGCGAAGGCCTCGAGCAAAGGGTGGCGTCTTCGCCTTCGCCCCAACAATCAACCATCCTCCTCCATGCAAGCATCCCCACCAACTCAAAATGAGGATGAGGCTCAAGTTGATGAAGGAGAAGATCAGGCAAATGAGCCACCTCAAGATGACGGCATTGATCAAGGGGGAGATGCAAATGATCAAGACAAGGAGGATGAAGAACCAAGGCCGCCACACCCAAGAGTCCACCAAGCAATCCAACGAGATCACCCCGTCGACACCATCCTCGGCGACATTCATAAGGGGGTAACCACTAGATCTCGGGTTGCACATTTTTGTGAACATTACTCTTTTGTTTCCTCTATTGAGCCACACAGGGTAGAGGAAGCACTTCAAGATTCGGATTGGGTGGTGGCAATGCAAGAGGAGCTCAACAACTTCACTAGGAACGAGGTATGGCATTTAGTTCCATGTCCTAATCAAAATGTTGTAGGAACCAAGTGGGTCTTCCGCAACAAGCAAGATGAGCATGGTGTGGTGACAAGGAACAAAGCCCGACTTGTGGCCAAAGGATACTCCCAAGTCAAAGGTTTGGATTTCGGAGAAACCTATGCACCCGTAGCTAGGCTTGAGTCAATTCATATATTATTGGCCTATGCTACTTACCATGGCTTCAATCTTTATCAAATGGACGTGAAGAGTGCCTTCCTCAATGGACCAATCAAGGAAGAGGTCTATGTTGAGCAACCTCCCGGCTTTGAAGATAGTGAGTACCCTAATCATGTCTATAAACTCTCTAAGGCGCTTTATGGGCTCAAGCAAGCCCCAAGAGCATGGTATGAATGCCTTAGAGATTTCCTTTTAGATAATGGCTTCAAAGTCGGAAAGGCCGATCCTACTTTATTTACTAAAACTCTTGAAAATGACTTGTTTGTATGCCAAATTTATGTTGATGATATTATATTTGGGTCTACTAACGAGTCTACATGTGAAGAATTTAGTAGGATCATGACACAAAAATTCGAGATGTCTATGATGGGGGAGTTGAAGTATTTCTTAGGATTTCAAGTGAAGCAACTCCAAGAGGGCACCTTCCTAAGCCAAACGAAGTATACTCAAGATATTCTAAGCAAGTTTGGGATGAAGGATGTCAAACCCATCAAGACTCCCATGGGAACCAATGGGCATCTCGACCTCGACGAAGGAGGTAAATCCGTGTATCAAAAGGTATATCGGTCGATGATTGGGTCTTTACTCTATTTATGTGCATCTCGACCGGATATTATGCTTTCCGTATGCATGTGTGCAAGATTCCAAGCCGACCCTAAGGAAGCTCACCTTACGACCGTAAAACGAATCTTGAGATATTTAGTTTATACTCCTAAGTTTGGGCTTTGGTATCCTAGGGGATCCACTTTTAATTTGATTGGTTATTCGGATGCCGATTGGGCGGGGTGTAAAATCAATAGAAAGAGCACATCGGGGACTTGCCAGTTCTTGGGAAGATCCTTGGTGTCTTGGGCTTCAAAGAAGCAAAATTCCGTAGCTCTTTCTACCGCCGAGGCCGAGTACATTGCCGCAGGACACTGTTGCGCGCAACTACTTTGGATGAGGCAAACCCTTAGGGACTACGGTTACAAATTAACCAAAGTTCCTCTTCTATGTGATAATGAGAGTGCAATCCGCATGGCGGATAATCCCGTTGAGCATAGCCGCACTAAGCACATAGCCATTCGGTATCACTTTCTAAGGGATCACCAACAAAAGGGAGATATCGAGATTTCATATATTAACACTAAAGATCAATTAG
Organism: Zea mays; assembly: GCF_902167145.1. Lineage (NCBI taxonomy): Eukaryota > Viridiplantae > Streptophyta > Magnoliopsida > Poales > Poaceae > Zea > Zea mays. Next base: position 208,915,318 of record NC_050097.1, read on the forward strand.
CTGATATCTTTACCAAGCCTCTTGATGAACAAACCTTTAACAAACTTAGGCATGAGCTAAATATTCTTGATTCTAGGAACTTCTTTTGTTAATTTGCACACATAGCTCATTCGTATACCTTTGATCATGTCTCTTTTATATATGTTATGACTAATGTGTTTTCGAGTCTATTCCAACCCAAGTCATAGGTGTATTAAAAGGGAATTGGAGTCTTCGGCGAAGACAAAGGCTTCCACTCCGTCACTCATCCTTCGCCGTCGCTCCGGGCAACTCTCCATCTTTGGGGGAGAGAGCCTAAGCAAAAGGACTCCGTCTTTGGTATAATCTTCACTCGTATTTTATTTGCCAAAGGGAGAAAGTAATTGTCAAGGGCTCTAATGACTCTGTTTTTGGTGATTCATGCCAAAGGGGGAGAGAGTATTAGCCCAAAGCAAAAGGACCGCACCACCACCTAATTTTAAAACTAAGGCTTTTTCAATTGGTAAATTTCAAATTGGTACCTCATTGTGTTCAAAAAGGGAAGTAGTAGTATTTTCAAAACTGATATCTTAAAACCCTCTTGAACACTAAGACGAGGATTTTATTTAGGGGGAGTCTTGTTTAGTCAAAGGAAAAGCATTTGAAACAGGGGGAGAAAATTTCAAATCTTGAAAATGCTTCGCAAAATCTTATTCATCTACCTTTGACTATTTGCAAAAGAACTTTGAAAAGGATTTACAAAAGAAATTGCAAAAACAAAACATGTGGTGCAAGTGTGGTCCAAAATGTCAAAAATTAAAGAAACAATCCATGTGTATCTTATAAGTATTTATATTGGCTCAAATCCAAGCAACCTTTGCACTTACATTATGCAAACTAGTTCAATTATGCACTTCCATATTTGCTTTGGTTTGTGTTGGCATCAATCACCAAAAAGGGGGAGATTGAAAGGGAATTAGGCTTACACCAATTTTCCTAATTGATTTTGGTGGTTGAATTGCCCAACACAAATAATTGGACTAACTAGTTTGCTCTAGTCTATAAGTTATACAGGTGCCAAAGGTTCACACTTAGCCAATAAAAAGACCAAGAATTGGGTTCAACAAAGAGAGCAAGGGATAACCGAAGGCAGCCTTGGTCTGGCGCATCGGACAGTGTCCGGTGCACCAGAGGACTTCACGCTGAACTCTTCACCTTCGGGAAAATCCAGAGGCGCTCCGCTATAATTCACCAGACTGTCCGGTGTACACCGGACAGTGTCCGGTGCCCCAGGGAAGAGCTACTCTGGAACTCGCCAGCTTCGGGAATTTGCTCCGCTATAATTCACCGGACGTGTCCGGTGTACACCGGACTGTCCAGTGAGCCAGCGGAGCAACGGCTACTTCGCGCCAACGGTCACCTGCTGAGTCATTTAATGCGCGCCAGAGCGTGCAGAAGTCAGGCACGCGCGAAGTGGCGCACTGGACACTCTACAGTACATGTCCGGTGCGCCACCGGACATCCAGGCGGGCCCAGCAGTCAGAGCTCCAACGGTCGGAACCCAACGGCCTGGTGACGTGGCTGGCGCACCGGACACTGTCCGGTGGCGCACCGGACTGTCCGGTGCGCCATGCAACAGCAGCCTCCACCAAACGGCTAGTTTGGTGGTTGGGGTTATAAATACCTCCAACCACCCCACATTCAAGTCATCCAAGTTTTCACACTTCCAACCACTTACAAGAGCTAGGAATTCAATACAAGACACACCTAAGTGATCAAATCCTCTCCCAAATCCACAAAAGCTTTAGTGATAAGTGAGAGTGATTTGTTGTGTTTCTTTGAGCTCTTGCGCTTGGATTACTTTTTTCTTTCTCAATCTTTCTTGAGTTCAAACTCACTTGTAATTGAGGCAAGAGACACCAATTGTGTGGTGGTCCTTGCGGGAACTTTGTGTTCCAATTGTTTGAGAAGAAGAAGCTCACTCGGTCCGAGGGACCGTTTGAGAGAGGGAAGGGGTTGAAAAAGACCCGGCCTTTGTGGCCTCCTCAACGGGGAGTAGGTTTGCGAGAACCGAACCTCGGTAAAACAAATCCGCGTGTCACACTTCTTAATTGCTTGCGATTTGTTTTTCACCCTCTCTCGCGGACTCGATTATATTTCTAACGCTAACCCGGCTTGTAGTTGTGATTAATTTTGTAAATTTCAGTTTCGCCCTATTCACCCCCCCCTCTAGGCGACTTTCAGTGGTCCTTGCGGGGACTTTGTGTCCCGTTTGATTGAGAAGAGAAGCTCACTCAGTCTAAGTGATCGTTTGAGAGAGGGAAAGGGTTGAAAGAGACCCGGTCTTTGTGACCACCTCAACAGGGAGTAGGTTTGCAAGAACCGAACCTCGGTAAAACAAATCCTTGTGTCTCACTCTTTATTTTCTCGCGATTTGTTTTTTACCCTCTCTCTCGGACTCGTTCATATTTCTAACGCTAACCCGGCTTGTAGTTGTGCTTAAGTTTATAAATTTCAGATTCACCCTATTCACCCCCCCCCTCTAGGCGACTTTTAGAATGGCGAGGCAAAGCATAGGTAGGCACTGAACGGACCCGACACAACCCGATCCAGTTAATTGGCATTGCGCTCGTTCTCCCTGTTCAGATCTGAGGGTTCAGTTTGGTTGTCTCAGGCGGTAACGGTGTCACGAACGCGACATCGAAGGTGAAATTCTTTTCGCGTTCAACTAATCCCCCTATGTCATTCGATGATAATCCCTTGCTTACTTTGGTAATGGTTTGGCTACTGCACATAGACTATTGTTGCTCTGAATGTTGCACGGCGTTTTCTTCGAAGAAGACTGGGTTGATTCGGCTACAGCCTTTAAATGCAGCTAACCCTTGGTGCTTCTCCAGTAGTCCAGCGCATGTGCTTCAGTTATTTGTACAAGAACTTTTTTGTTGGCTGTTGTACTCATGCCAGTTGTAGATTGACCATGCAGAGTAGTGAATAGCGAGGATGGCTGATACTATAATTTTCTCGCCATTTGGTTGCTCATAGGCTCTCAAGAATCGAGGATATTCTTTTCAGGCATCAAATCATGTCTGTCCTATGTAGGGAAAGAAGACCTGGGTAATGCCTTGCTATGCCCATATGAGATTACGAGCACACTGAATTTAAGCTTTCTTCTACCTTTGATCATGTTCTAACTACTAGCATGGAGGAAGAAGATGTACAATTCAAGCAGGTACTGACCCATTCCTTTTTCTCTAAACCTGACTTCAGTCAGCAAGTTGGTTAATTCAGCGCCAAGTTACTAATAAAATCCATTTTTGCTTTGTGGTGACTATCATCCCTTGTACGTTTGTTCCTTTGGTCTTGCACGTTTTAGTATATACATATGTTTTTGTTTTGCTTTTTTTGTCCCAATTAACAAGAACAAAACATGTGTTGGCTTTCAGTTCTATCTTTTTATAGATAAATATAGATAAAAGTGTCACATCGTATTACCGTAATTGAATTCATTTTTATATGCTTCTACCTTTTTTAGCTTAGTATAATCAAAGGATATGCAACATAAAGTAGGCCTCAGTTTAAATTTGAGCTTGAATTACCTGTATGATTCGCATGTGGAATAATGGGTCACCAATGCACAAGTTTGCTGGTTGACGTCCTGCCCTGTTCTACAACATGGACTCCTGCCCAGTTCTACAGTATGGACTCCTTCTAGACCGCCAATAACCCCGTCCGCACCCAGGCATCAGCAAGACAACACAACAATTGGATGGAATCTATGCACTCTTTGCAGCATTGAGGCTTGCTGTTGTTGATACAAAAGCAGGTTTTCCACAATTTCTTGTATCCATGTGCCTTTTTTGTATGCTTACTAGCACATTTTGCCTTAAATATAGTTTGATGAATATGTAGATGGTGCCATTCTGAAGGAGGAACTGTGGACATTGATTGCTCAAAATGAACCCTCATTAATCTCTTTACATTTGGTAATTCTGTTGTTCTGAGTTTTCCACTAAGAATACTTTATCATCCCACAAAATGACACGAAAGTGCATGTATGGATGTACTTCAGCATCTCATCACCTTTTTATTTATTATTTAGATCTTGATGAGCTACTTATGGAATATACATTTATGTAAACTGTGTTTGGAGAAATAATTCTTAGTGGTTACAAGAACTCTAAAGGGTGTAGTGTAATCATTCGTATTAAATCTTATGACTTTTAATATCTTTGATGATACCTCGAAACTAAATCTCTTTGTATTAATGCTTTTGTAACACTATTTTCTCCTAACAGCTTCTCAAACTAGCAGATGACGATTGCTTAGCCATGTTGGATCTTCTTCAATCATTGCTTGTAGATCATTACTTTAGGTCTAGCTCTAGCATATGAATTGGGTTTTGTGTGTCAGACCAGTACCTTTCTTTTCTGCCCTCAACTTATTTTTTCTCTCGAAAACGCGCAGGAGAACTGTGCCTCATTATATTAACAAGAAAAAGAAACCAGAGTCTAAAAGAAGGCCCAATACAAAAGACCCCTTATGGGGCCAGAAACATGCATATAGGAAGGAATCCATCTAGGAAAACAAAAAAACCCACACACTGCCAGGGAAGTCTCTAGGGCTCAGCTAAGGGGGTTGCCAGGTAAGAAATGTCTTTTGCCCCCGCTATTTCCTATCGATGCATCTCCTCAAGCAGGTATTTCTTATTCTAAATTGTTGAGTTGGAGAATATTTTCCAATCCAGTCATTGCTGCAGGTACATATATTTGGCTTGAATGCTCTAAATTATTGACATTGTTTTTCTTATTCTAAATTCTTTTAAAATATTGATGCACATATTTAGCTTCTTACTACTGGAGAAATATTTATATGTGTGTAGCATGTATTGATTCATTGTCCTTTTGTACAGCTGCTAATATATCTACTTTGCCATCCAAGCTCGGAGGTGAGAAGGTAGTTTATGATGCTACCAAGAAAATCTTCTCAAGCTCGAGTGGTCTAGCTGAAGATATTCTATTCTTATTCACAGATTGGTTGTCACTACTTGGAGAGATTGTCAATATTGAAACAAGGGTACACACCTAATTCTTTGTATTCCTCTTGCAATCATCTGCTTTCCTCTGAATTTGCTTGGGACTCATGTTGGGTACTTGGGTTTCAACTATAGCCTACCGCATCTTGCTTGAGACTAAACTGCTTTGTTGTTGTTGTTGAATCCTCTGCTACTCCAAGCTTCTTTGATGTCGGGTGTAATGTCGTAACTGGCTATCGTTGTTGGCCCAACATTTGGCTAGAGTGGATGATATATATTGCAATGTGAATTCATTAAGAGGCTTGGCTCTACATATAGCCAATAACTAGGAGAGTGATCAATGTATGTAATCGTTGTACACTAACATTTGTCGAATATTTAGTATATCGTTTCAAGGCACCTAAATATTTTCTGAAGGTTTGTATAAGTTTATAGTTTTTTGTGGTAGTCTTAACATTTAAATGATGTAATTGACATGACATTATTAAAATCATATTTAGAAGTCTGTATAGTATTGTGTAGTGTTGAAATAGCTAGATTAAAATAATAAAATTTATATATGACTGGATCAAAAATGGAGTACGAAACGTTTTATCCAAACAGTATAATGCACATTTGTACATAAGTTATTGTGATATTATATGTTTCTGTTGCAACGCACGGGCGTTCACCTAGTTATCGTTTATAAACTCAAGAACGGCCCTATGAACAGTCGACCACCAAGCTTCAAAGTATTGCAACTGGTATTTTTTTGTCAAATGAAATAACAGGTGGTGGGGATGTTTGGTTACACACAACTTTCTTTTAATACTTGTGTGTACAACCGGTCTCACGTGAGCCTGCTCCCGCAGATGCGAAGGTTTCACGTGTATCGGCGGATGTAGGGCAAATGCCTCCCGAAAAGACGTGACTGCACCTGTACATACATGTTTGGCCACCTGTATATGGACAAACAAACATGCGCAGGAGCCTCGTCAATGCATGCCAGCGACGAGGCTATCCAGCTACGCGCAACCAAACACACGGTTAGTGATCAGTAGAGAGCGAACATGATAGTACGTGTTAAAGTATAAATATAAACAAAATAATAAAAACAAAGAGCTTAAATTTTACATTGATCTAACTCCCGAATATAAAACGTGAAGAAATGCCTTATCATTAAAGGCTAGTTTGGGAACCCCATTTTTCCACGGGATTTTCATTTTTCCAAGGAAAATTAGTTCATTTTCCCTTGAAAAAATAGAAATCCCTTGGAAAAACGTAGTTCCCAAACTAACCCTAAAAGATAGAACAACCATTCCCACTATCTGTGCCAAAAGACTTGCCCCTTTAATAGCCATGTTAATTGTCATAAACAGTTACAACTCTATCGCTTCTGAAAAGGCATCTATTTCACAGAGGCAACTGTTTCACAACGATATAAACACAGGAAAATCCTCGCAAATTGCAGACAGCAATACCGCAGAGCGGTGTTGGTGGCCAGCTAACTGTCAGCAGTGCAGCAAACAAGTCATGTTTCTTTGCTACTTTGTACAATATGAAGACCAAGCGAAGTTTTGTCTTCGTCAGCGGAAAATCGGATTAGCTGCCTCGGCATTCACTCCATCTCTGTGCTTGAACATTTTCAGCTGCACACAGAGCCTTCCACTTTGGAGGCAATCAGTGTCCCTTGTGATTGGAATTTCATCCCCACCTTCCCGCCTCCGCTTCATTGATTCTGGTGAGCTTGAGTCTAGAGATGAAGAAGATGTGGTCATCGTCAAATGGGACTGGGAGACCCGCCAGGGATCCATGGCCACTTGTTCCTTCAATGCCTCACCCCCATTTAGTAGAGGAATGGTGCCATCAAACACTATGTTTACCGGGGTGCCTAGATACCGATGAGGAAAAGAATCTTGAAAGAGTGAATGTCTTCCCCTTTTTCTTGGGTTCTTTGACCTGACTGGGTCAGCGGGGCCATGACTTACTCGATCTTTCCTTCGGCTGCCCTGTGGTGGGGTATAACTCTTGATCATCGTGCTCACCCTCTCTAGGAAGCTTGCAACATCTGAAGGAAGCAAGTTTCCCTCAAGATATCGACCAATTACTGGGAGATCATTTTTCAAATCTTCAACCTATAAGTCACAAGCATAAGCGCACCAAGGCAAACTATAGGCGAAAGGTATGGAATATGGATAATTAGCTTTCTCTTAAGGGCTTACCATTGCAGAAAAATTATGAGAGATATTCAGACTGCATCCTGCATCATTCTGTCCAGCACTAGACTCATGTAGTGGAAAGGAGTTGATATTGGTTTCCGCAGGAGGGGTGAAATGGCAGCCAACCAATTGATGGAACTCCTCAATCTCACGAGCATACTCAGTCCTCCAGTCTTTCCACTTACTCCAAGTTCTTCTTGTCCACATTGGCACACCATGGAGGCGTCCTTGTTCCCTCCCGAACTGCCTAGCAAACCTGTCAGGCACATACGCCTCCTTTATGTTAAAGCTGATTAGCCAAGTACGAGAGTAGCAGATGTTATCTGCTGCAATGCAATATTCCGGAACAATTGCTGGATTCATGTCCTTGTAAGGGTTCCAGTTGACCTGAAAACACAATTGGGATAGTATATGACATAACAGTTGGCAAATTGGCAAACAAAATATGTAGGTAATTTTGGACTTGCCTCGGAAAATTGAAGTTGCTCAAAAACTTTTCTCCAGTCCATGACTTTTTTTCTCTGTCCACGTGTTGCTCCTCCAAAGTTCCACCGGCAAGCCCGGGGCAGCAATGTGCTCTGGTTCTTCTGTTGTGGTTGAGTAATAGGAAGATACTCATAAATCCAGGCCTTGCAGGAACAAGGGAATGCCCTGATTAGTTAAGCAGATATACAATACCATAGATAATGATGTGAACTTACACAAATAAATAGCACACCATGAGCAAAGTTGCACTGCCGAGAAACTGTGTTGTGGCATTAGGTGTTACTGCAACAGACAATCCCCTATACAAATGAGCAAGGGCTGCAGCCCCCCAAGCATACTCACGGATCTTCCCAAAATCTGCCAACAGTGGTAGATATCTTGGGGATACAAATCCCCTCATGGTGTCAGGAAACAAGGTGGAACCAACAAGGTATAGAAGGTAAGCTCGGGTGCTATATGCAATCTTATTGATGGTTGGATGTTCAGGTAGTTGATGAAAATTCCTATACAACCAAGTCAGCCTAATTAAGCCACACAGTTGCTCTCCATTTCCAGGGCTCTCTCCTAAATAATGCAAGCACATCCGCTTCACAGCTTCATCACCAATTGGCTCTGCGGTCACCACATGACCAGTCACTGGAATGCCAAGAATATATGAAACATCACGAAGTGAAGGCGCAATCTCAAATCCCATGAAATGTGCAGTATTTGTTTCATTATTCCATCTTTCACAAAAAGATGTCAGCAAAGAACGGTCAATGGTAAACCCAGTGGTAAGTGCCAGATGTCCAAGACCACTAGCATTAACAAGCTGTTGCTGCTCATCAGTCAGAATCCATTCTTTTAGCTTTCGAGTCTGCTGGCTTGGAAGCAGAACACCATACCGCTACAAAATTTTCATTATCTCAGGTTGTATTTTGTTTAAGATGCCCAAGTAATAAGAGAAACAAGGAATGAGAAAGTTACATACTGTCCAAATTTGTGAGCTACCAACTGGCCTTCGCTCATTTGCCTTTTGTTGCTGTGTTATCAAACCCTGAGGTGCAAGGTCCATTTTGTCCTGAAAAACAAGACTGCAGTTGGAAGATCTAAGATGGTAGCATCAACAGTTTACACATGGAAACAAAAAAATGGATAAAAAGATGAATGGTATGTACTATTTGTTTTCTTTTACTTCAATACCCTCATTCTTTTATTTTTACTCTCTTCCAAAATCTAATAGTTGTGGTCTTAAAAAAACTGGACCAGATAGTTTTGCCCTTAGGAGATCAATGATATAGTATGAACTGTACATTGTAGCTCCCTTATACAAAAAATGATATATAAGTGTAACAACTCCTAACAGAATCACTATTACTCAATCTGTAGAGAGAGAATCATCACTTATTCAAAACATGTTTTACCATCTTTTTTTGAAAATGTTTCTTTTGCCCTTTAGAACATACTTTTGGTTTCTTTTCTCTGAATAGTATGGTTCTACAATCTTCTATCCACTGTATTATCGATAATACTATTTTTGCGGAGAACTATTTCTAAAAATCAGCACAAATACCAAAAGACCAAAACTAAATAATTTGCATTCAAACCAGATAACAAGTTAAACGCTAAAACATAATAAACCAAAATTAGTGCATGGTCTAGTTCAACCAATTTGATCACTTTGAGAAAAACAGCACAAACAATTTTTTCCTCATAATTCTGCATTCCAAAGGTCATCTGGTATTGAACTGCCAGCGCCACCCTTCTCATCTGAGAGCTTCTACACTCCTGAACTATATTTTCCTTGTTATGAGTAAGTAATTATACATCTGCCAGTAAATATTATTGTAGAATATCATGTATTCATGTTACTATAAGGACAAAAGGACAACTATAATAGTTACTGAACAATTTTTTTATTTGAAAAGTGAACACATTTCAAAATCAAATGTGGTCCAAGTAAATGGAAAGAAGATTGACGGTCCAGAACTACTGCATAGCTATTCCTCTTCCAAGAAACTCAACCTTCTGATTCTCACCAAAGAGACGGTCCAAGTGCACACGGACAAATATCAGCTCTAAGGGCATGTACAACCTAGAGACGTCTCTTAGCAGAAGAGACAACTAAGAGACTGTATAGTACAATGGACAGTCTCTTGATCAGTTGATCCTGTCTTTTAATATATGCATCACGTGTAGTTGAATTAAAACATGCTTGATCAATTGTGCATGTGAATTTCGTACGCAAAGATGTATTGTTTCTGACTCATAATATTTACATAAATAATATATAATTTAGGTAACACGAAATTAAAATTACAATATTCATACTACTTTGGACCATATCGATGCCATATATGTTCAACTAAATCTTTCTTGAGCTCAATATGCTTTGAGTTGTCTTGAATTTCTGAATTTCTTCGAAGCACATCTGCAAAGCATGGATTAGCTTGGGTGCTCACTTCGGGTGGTAGCGCAATAGATGCTCCCGGGTTTACATTCAAGTCAATAGGAATTCGTGCTATTTCTTTTTCATCTTCAACTATCATGTTGTGCAAGATTACACAACATTGCATTATGTTCACCACGTCTAATCAATTATTCTAGACATTAGCGGCACCGAACATGATATACATTGATGCTACACACCAAATCTAATCAATTAATCTAGACACTAGCTAGCCCTCACATGCAGTGCAATTTGATGGCAGAAAAGATTAGATCTCAAAATCAAATTGGAGTGTCACACACACAAAGGGTCGAGAGGATAACTGTGTTCTTGTGTGTTCGCAGGACTGCATGGCACAATATTAGTGAAGCAAGTCAGAGACTTTACCTTTGAAGCATATCTAAGAACGAGGGCGATGGTTGGGGTGGTGGCTTGGGCGGCCAACTGGGTGGCAGCTTCAACGACGAACTGGGCGGCGGATTGGCCCGCGACGGATCGGCTGCCGGTGGCAAACTCGGTGGCGCCATGGGCAGCAGAGGTGGTGCAGCGGGTGCCAGCAGCACCTCTTTTCGGTGGCATTGCGAGGGAAAGGCGATGTTGTCTACTCAAGCGGGAAGAAAGGATTTAGCCACCACGGTTTCGCGCCATCGACCAGGAAGAGCATCGGATCTGGAGAGACGACCACCAACTCGTACAACCAGAGCCGGAGGTGTCTCTTCCAGCAATGCGCCAGAGTCCACTCCTATATTTTTTTTGCAGTTTACCCCCTAAAACGGTTAAGAGACGACTTAAGAGACAGGATTGTACATGCCCTAACACTCCCAATGCTACAAAACTACCACAAACCAACCAGAGCTACAGAAAATTAGGCAGATATCATTGCCGAGTAATAAATGCACACAATGCTTCAAGCAGTACATGCACCCTAATTTTGCACGGCATTTCGCAGCATCTTCCAAACGGGGCTAGCCCTACATTCCTACCAAGGCCAGACATCGCCACACGAAATACCAGCGTCTCGACAACCAGGGTTCTCTAGGGAAGTGAAATCCGTGCACCAATCCATCGGTCAACCAAGAATCACCAACCGAGGAGCGAAAGGTAAGCCCGGATCTGGGCTTGAGGTCCAGATCGAATCCACCACTGATACGGGAAGGACAACGACGACGAGGGGGAAGCGGCGGCAGAAACCGCTCACTCACCAGCGAGGAGTCCGAGGGCGCGCCACGCGCCTCCGCCTTCGCCTCCGGTGGAGCTCGGCGTCTCCAATCCCCTCCCTACGTGGTGGGACCTGGAAGCAACCGTGGGAGAGAGAAGAGATGCTGTTAAGTGAGAGGAACTCTTCCACTGGCTGCCACAGGGGCCCAGAATCCTAGCTGCGGATAGGGACCCACATGTCAGTGAAATGAAGCCGCTCGAGCCCGACTGATCGAGTGAAGGTGATTAGGTGAAGGATCGGGTCCAGTGACCAGTCCAACCCGGAGGTGGGACTGGGAGGCACCGTGTCGTCGTCGTCCCCTTTCCCTTCTCTACTCCGCCGCCGCTCGCTCGCCGGTGAAGAGCAAATGCTGCTGCTGTTACGGCAGCGGCTCTGTTGGCGCCGCGTATCTCCGACTTACCTCGCGCCTTTGTAGGATCTGTGGAGACTCGTGAGTACGTGACCCCCACGGTGGATGAGGATAGGCGGGCCTCGTCCGGCAGCCTGTGCTCTCTGGGACGGGAGGCAGAGCTGGCACCAGGTTGGTTCTTCTCTTCTTGCCCCTGTTCGTAACTGGACCATAGGCGCTGTCGTTGAGTCGATTGACCCTGGCATCGAAGCTGCTAGTTGCTTTGCTTCTAGCTGCTGCTGGCCCTCAGTATGGTTGCGTCTATTCGATTTGTTAATTAATTGGGCGATATTCAGTTAGGCATAATTGGAGCTTGGTCCTTGTATAAGGTGGGATGTGCCACAGCGAACAGGTTAGGCATAATTGGGCTTCTCGAGCTAGGTTAACGTTACATGAATCTGGGTGTAGATCAGCGTGTTCATAGTTGATGTGCTGATTGTGATTAACATGACTCCTGATCCCTAGAAGTATTAGCTCACCTTATATTTGGTCTGGATGCTTGCTATGCTGCTACATGAATCTGAGTGTAGATCAGCATGTTTTTATCCTTGCTATTCCTTCAGTAGCTCCAGCTAGTTGTTTTCCGTCCCCAAAAGTCCCGGGCATAGCCGCATAGCAAAGCATATAGTTTGTGCCTCTCCAAACTCAGCGAAGCAGCTGCACCTTGTGTTAAGGGGTTTATTGGAATATGCTACACATATATGCATAGAGCCATTTCTGGTTTTTTCTCACTCCTGTGTTTATCTATTAACTATTTACGCTGTTGCTATGCTAGTTACTTACTTACTTCTCTTCTCTGTAACAATTTTGGCAAGGGTTATGTCCACTGTCCACCTTCGAATGTTGACATTACATTACATGTCTACACTTTCAAATTTAAGAGAGAGCACGAATTGAGGCCGGCCCAGGTGAACGCTGCTGAAGCTGCTGCTCAATTAAAACTAGGGGAACAGATGGGGATGAAGCGCGAGCAAGAAAGAAAGAAAGGCTGCACAACTGGCACTGTGTATGATACTTTCTGCTCACCATTTTCTTGCCTGAAAAAAAATGATATGCTTGATGTCACGTTATGGTTATTTATGATGAAGAAGATGAAGAAGACTGTTGATATTGACAACAGTCAACAGCCACTTTCTGAAGGGCCTGGAGAACTTGTGCCAAAAGTAACAATGGAAGTTTGTTCATGGGATTGAGTTGACACAGGGCTTAGGGAGCCCACTGACTGGAGACACTTAGCTTGGAGGCCTGTTCATGAAGAAAGATATCGAGAAAGACGTCGAACATGAAATGGAGGACAGCGTGTCAACCTACCAGAATGCTGATGTCGGGGAAGGAGAGATCAGCTGCTGTCAATAGTGTACCTCTCTCTATTCCAACTGTGAACCTGGGATTCTATGATCATGTGCGTGCTATGTAACCTATGCTGCCACTGTGCAACGTCACAAGTCAGCACATGCTGCACGCCTGCACTAGGATGTCTAGCGTATGCTGGACAGCTGGAGTACAATAGTTGGGCGTTGCTGTCTGTTTTTGTGGTTGTCATGTACAGATGTGCTAGTGCTAATGTATGTTGTAGGTGTTCCAGGTCTATGTAAACTGGACATTCTGTAAAGAAGGTAAAAAAAACAAAGAATAGTGAGATATCCATCTATACTATAGTTATTATGTATCAATGTATGTGTTTAGAGAAAGATGTTTGCCATTCATGTTGCTCTTTTTTTAATGCCACGTCCACGTTTGGCATGCCCTAGAGTGGTTGTAGCTCCACTTGTCTACCGAAGCAAAAACGGCTCTGCTGCAGTCTGCAGAAACCGTCAAGAGCTGGATAGAGCAGCACTTTGAACATCAGCAATAGAGATGGTAACGGTTACAAATCCACTGGGTTTTGTTATCCTAAACTCATACCCGTGAAAAATATCTATACCCATTATAAACCCGTACCCATCGGGTTAGCGGGTATCCACGGGTTATCTGTGGGTTTTATCTCCAATATGTTTATTCTCCTCAGAATCAATAAGTATTGTAATGATTAATTAGATCATGGTCCAAAATTTATGTGATGAACGTTGAGTTCATGATTTGGTATAAAAATTATTAGTAGAGAAATGAAATATAAATAATAAGTTGTATAATCAAGTGACCTTGCACTAAGTTATCCATCGACCACACATATAACACTAGTAAAAAGTATAATAGCAAGCAAGCAACATTTTCACCAACTACTTATACATTCACCATTTGAAAAAAAAAATAGGAAGTAAATTGGAAGATAACAAGTTTGTTGTTCTTTTTAACTACTATATATTAAGTTAATAGTGTAGACTGTGGCACTACCATAATTTTACCCTCCACACCCCCACCCTTGCCTCGCTCTCTGCGCACGCACAAACCACCCTTCCGCCCCATCCAGGAGCTGATACCATGCCCACCCCCCGGTCCTGCCCGCACGCTTCCCTAACCCCTTGCGGACTAGGCTTCCCCTGCACGACGAGGCCACGACAATGGCTGCCCCGCACGACGAGGCCGCGGCGTGGGCGAAGGAGGCGGCTCGACCTGCAGTCCAAGGTCTCACATCCACATACACGCAGCCCAGACCCGACCAACTGGACAACCAAACACTAGCTGCATGCCCATCTCGATGAGTCCCCGCGCCGAGTCGCGTCTTCCTGTGTCGGCTCCCCACTTCAGCCTCTAGCACACAACAGCAAAGAAGGAGATCGCCAAACTTCTCGGACGGCTCCTCGTCTCCACCACGCCCTCCTCGTTGGACGCTGACTATGTGTCCTCATCCCTGGTCCTTGTCAATTTCGTCGATAGTTGCATCCACGGCCTAGCCCTCCCCTTCGCTGACGTGCTCCGCTTCCCAGGAACCTAGGCCGTGAAACTCGGGTCCGAGTGCGGCCCTATAGGACTTGGCCTCTCCCGCCTCTCGTCTTGACCCATTGTCCTTGTCGATCTGATCCGATCCATGCGAAGAAACGAATTAATAGAATCGCTTGGTCGATCCAGTGCTGACATATCCCTTTTCATTTGCTGGTACACCTGTCTCTCTGATCCTATTATTCCTCTGTCATAAGCTTATTGTTGGCTCTGTCTCTCTGATTTTCCAAGTGACGACGCTCACTTCTGCTCTTGCACATGCATCATCTAATTGATTAATCTACAGCCTAGTCGCGCTGTGCTGCTACTGCTTGATCGACGAGTGCTGCTGCGACCCGTCTGTCATCTTCGTCAGCTAGATGAAGCATCCGAGTACAACTCTAAACATACGAACATTTTAATAACGAGAGCATAGAACGATAAAATAGTGCTTCTGCATCTTAATGTATGTTATCAATACATGTTGACTTCGTGGCAAAGCACGGGCATACACCTAGTTATAAAATAAAATGACAATATACACTAGGTTTGGTCGAGTTTAAAAAACTCACAGGTTCATGGGTCAGGTACTGTAGGAACAAACATTTACCATAAACCCGTCGGGTATAGATTTATGCACAATAACAAATTCATGAGTATGAAAACTGACCCAAACTCGTACCCTAATGGGATAAAAACCCATCGGGTTTCGGATACCCATTGTCATCTCTAATCAGCAATGGACGATTGGTTGAGTCCATTCAGGGTCACGTTGTTTCTTGAAATGTTTTAAGAGCTAATTTAGCTTGCCTGCAGAATTCATAGACCTTCAAGAATCATATTTTTCATTAAGAGGACATACCATATCAAACATAATGACTGCATACTTTTAAGAGCTAACTCAGCAAAAAATCAAACTCTATGTCGACAACACTCTATTTTTCTTTTCATTTTTTCACATGTCGATGTTGTATACATTCACATTGACGTGTTGTTTTACATGCTGCTTGAGCAGGCTACACATTACAAGTTCCCTCAGCCTAGTAACAAAATCACCGGAGACAGTTAAGTTATATCAGGTCTTATCTACAGACCCATTCTCTTGGGCCTCAGATAAGTCGCACCCTTCTTCAGGCCGGGCATAGCAACCTGTTGCTGCTGCTTAGCTCTCTTCTCCCGTTCCTTCTCCTTCTCCATGCGCGCGGCCTCTGCTTGCTGCCGCCTCAGCTTCTCCATCTCCTCCTCCATCGCCGTCTTCTCTTCCTTCTGCCTCTTCTTGTGGTCAAGAAGAGAGGTGTCTGTCTCCTTCACAGAGAAGAACATGGGCCCCATCTCCGCTAGCCACTGTGGATCAACTGCGGTGACGCACTGCATGTACTCCTTGGTGGTCAGGACAAGCTCATGGTAGACGACATAGTCAGGAGTGTAGCCAAGGCCATATAGCGCACTGCTGGGGTGCAGGTGGCACGGCATCCCATTCCGGCAGTTGACGTACTCCCCAATACCCTTCAACCGGGCGGAATTGTGGAAGTACGCAGAGCAGATAGCCTTCCTCACCACGTCCCATTCCATATGGCATGATGTCAGGGGGATCTTCAGGGTTTTCAGTATGTCCAGCAGCTGAGATCTCACCTCACGAGCCTTGCGGAGACCCTTGACATGGAGGAAGTGGTCGTTGCACCAATCGCCTCGATACTGATTCGACTTCCACTGAAGATACACGTTCAGGAGTGTCAGGTGGTCAGACTCTGGGACAAAGAATTTCTCCCTTGCTGCGTCACTCTCCTCTGCTCGGTCTTTTGGCCGGAAGAAGACTGACGGCACTGATAGCATGGATACAATGGTCAGCACCTCATCAAGGCACTCTAGCTGCTCCCCCATAAGAAGCATTTTTGCCAGAGTTGGATCCAACGGGAACTCCACCATCTTCCAGCCAATTTCTGTAAGGCCACCAACATTGTTCAATGCACCTAACACCCAGAGTTGGTACATTGAGTTGAGGATATTCTCCTGGGGCGGTGGGTCCATAAAGTCAAAGTCGAGCAAGTTTTCAACTCTGAGGGATTTCAGTAAAAGCACCACATTCCCCAGGTTAGTCCTTTGGATCTCTGGCACAGGGTTAGGGAGCATCTCATTCTGGTAGGCTGATTCTGTGAACAATCTGTAGCATGTGCCAGGGCCAGTTCTTCCTGCCCGACCTGCACGCTGGTCGGCAGCTGCCCGGCTGACTGGGAAAACCTGGAGGGCGTCCATACCCATCCGCGGGTTGTACACCTTCATCTTCCCATACCCGGTATCAATGACATAGAAGATACCATCAACTGTTAATGAGGTCTCAGCAATATTGGTAGCAACAATACACTTGCGAGCGCCCTCTTCAGCCTTCTGAAAAATCTTGGCTTGCAAGTCAGCAGGCAACTGTGAGTAGATGGGCAGAATCTCTAGCTTGGGGATAGTCTTGGTGGATGACGATATTAACTGTTCCATGCGTTCAGCAAGCGCATAGCAGGTAGCCTCAATTTCTTCCTGCCCAGTCATGAAGATTAGGATATCACCAAGGCCGCTGGTTATGTGGATAGTCATGGCCTGCTTCACTGCAGCTTCCACATAGTCCTCACATGGTGTTTTGCTGAACATAATGTTAACTGGGAAAGTCCGACCCGGAATATGGAATACAGGCACACTGCAAACAAAGGAGTTACTACAGAGAGAAATATAGGCGCAGATTTTACTTGGATTAAAGGTACCTATCAGGTTTTCTTACCCTCCGAAGAACTTGGAGAACTTGTCAGCATTTAGGGTTGCAGATGTAACGATTAGTTTAAAATCCCGTCTACGTGCAACAACCTTCTTCAGTATACCAAACAAAACATCAGTGTTGAGTGATCTTTCATGTGCTTCATCCATGACAACAACACTGCAAAAGAATGGGGTATAAACTTTAGTATGGCAAGACATACTCAGACCATCTGAGATACATCCCAGGCTCTATCAAATACTAAAGGGACAAATTATCAACATACCGATATTTGTCGAGGTCAGCATCTTTCAAGGTTTCACGGAGAAGCACTCCATCTGTCATATACTGCAAACAGGCCCATAAAATATTCTGTTACAGTCAGGAAGACAGGTACATAATGCTAAGCAACTAAACTTGACCAAAGTTAAGTAAATTTGACAACGTAAATCTGTAGCAAGTCACAAGTGGTTTACCTTTATTATAGTGTTTGGACCAGTGACATCCTCAAACCGTATGGCATATCCGACTTTATCTCCCAGATCAGTCTCCATTTCCTCGCTGACTCGCTTAGCAACACTCATGGCAGCCACACGCCTTGGTTGGGTACAACCAACAACTCCTGTGGTAGTATATCCATCCTCATGCAGATACTGAGTCAGTTGAGTAGTCTTCCCAGAACCAGTTTCACCAACAACCACAACCACTTGATTTTCACGCACAACCTGCTCAATAATCATATAAGATCAGGTTATTACCAAATTGGCTTTGCGATCACTTGAAATTAAATATAAAAAACTAAAACTACTCAAATTGTTCCAAATTATAAGACGTTTTGGCTTTTATAGATGCATTGTTTTTTACTATGTATCTAGACATAGTGCATATCTAAGTGCATTGCAAAAGTTATGTATCTAGAAAAGCCAAAACTTCATATAATTTGAAATGGAAATAGTAGGACTCAATTATTATGTATACACAGGGAATTCCACGGTGCATCAATATAAAATTATGAAGTTGGTTAAATGAAAGGGCAATTGTCTGCATCTTGCCCTTTCTCCTTGCGCATAGGTGTTTCTTCATCCATCAAAGCCATAGCCCAGCGTTCCAACCTTTCGGATGTTGAAACATACAGTATAAGCAAAAGGGCCTCTAGCTGAGTTAGTTAGGTAGCTTGAGTAGCACTTCTCGGTTCCTAGGTTTGACTCCCCGTGGAAGCGAATTTTAAGCTAGGGTTATATCCCCTAACCCAGACCAAAGCCCTAGTTGTGGTTGTACTCAAATGAGCTATGATGAAAGCTCCATGTATGGTTTTGGTAACTGAGACAACTAAATGGACTTACATTTATTGTAAGTGTTGTGAATGAGATAGGTTGATGTCCACAAAGATGAACAAGTGCTCCACAAGGAGAAGGATTGACAAAAATAAGGCAAACAAGGTATTTGACATTGTTGAATCTGAGAAGGTTATTGATGCTGCACAGCTGCAGAAAGGAAGACGTGCAAGAAGACATGAAAAGGAAGATGCAAGGCAAAGCTGTATGTAAAATCATTTTGACTTTACCGATTGAGACGCAATACTGCAATAGTGTCATCGGATTTAGGATAAGTAGCCTTACTATTAAGAGAACTCGAGGTTCAAGATGGTTACTTATGTGCCATTTGGTGAGATGAACTCATGCGTTTGCATTAGAACTTAATGAAGTTGTGAAAAAAGACCTTAGGCATCGCTGACTTAGGCTAACTCATGATCCATAGTGTTTGGAACGTCGCTGACATAAACCATATGTTAAAGTTAGCATACGTGAAAAGGTTGGAAGATATAAGACAAACAATTGGCATCGGACCCTATTACCCTAACTATTAAGGGTGTCGAGCTGCAACGGTGTCAGTTTGACGGCTAACTGTAGTGCGCTGACAGAGAGATCGTTGAACCCTGGGCTTCGGTCGACAGTGACAACCTAGGTTCTCTCTAGTCAATCTCTGGAATGTGCCGGACACTTGGTTTTTGGTTTGACAATTGTCAAAATTGTGGTGTCGGATAGAATGTAGTGCGCTGACAGAGAGATCGTTGAACCCTGGGCTTCGGTCGACAGTGACAACCTAGGTTCTCTCTAGTCAATCTCTGGAATGTGCCGGACACTTGGTTTTTGGTTTGACAATTGTCAAAATTGTGGTGTCGGATAGAATGGAGGCATTGTTCACTCAGAGGGTCCCACTGTATTCGTTGTGACTAGGAACGGAGGCGTCAGACTGGACTTTTGTGATTTGGTCCGACTGTGGTCGTCAGACCAATCCAACGAGGGTTGGCTGCTCTCGAGTTTGTTCGACGAGGGTTGGCTGCTCTCGGGTTTGTTCTATGCGGGTCGTCGAACCTTGAGTTTTTGACGATCATCGAACTTAGCATGGTTATTAAAACGACGAAACGTTGAAACGCTCATGGGTGGAGTTTTAACTTTTAAACGGTTTAAACAAAGTTTAAACGTAGTTTTAAACAACATAGGGAAATTTCAATATATCATAATTTCAGACAATTATATAAAGTCAAATACCAAACAACCAACATAAGTTCACATAATAATATTGTGCAAAATGACATGTCCACAACCACATTACCACAATAACACAAGTTCAACTAATAGCAAGTCGACAACCGCAAACAAAGTGGAATGAGATGTCTAATAGTCCACAATCACAAACATAGCATAAAAGCAACTAAAGTAGAATGCAATGTCCACAACCACAAGCACACAAGTGTTACTCAAGCACTCAACTCAATAACCATCATCCAAATCATCTAAACCAACATCATCCTTGTCTTGCTCATCACCACGGCCACCACTGTTGTAGTGTTGTTTGTTTCTTCTTCTTCATCCATGTCAAGGTCGTCAAGCACAAAATCGTCATCGTCTTCATTCTCATCACCCACATCAAGACCATCTTCATCATCCTCAAGAATTGGCACTTGAGTACCATGAGCTCTCCTAGGAAAGTAGCGGCCTTGAAGTTGTGTAGATGCATCGATGGCATGATCAACATGCTCCCATGTGAAAAGAGGGTCATCCCCAACAACAGATGAATTAGCTGATGGATCAACCCACTCATTGTCCCAATCAAAATCTTCAAGAACCAAAGGATCAAAGTTCTTCCCTAATTGGGCTGGGCCAAATTTTACAAGCAGGCAACTTAAACGCTCGAAACGTGACGTTTAAACGACGTTTTACGAGGAAGTGTAAAATGTTTCAGCGTTTTGCTGTTCTATCAGCGTTTCATAGTTTAAACTACGTTTAAACGTCGTTTTAATAACCATGGAACTTAGAGGTGTCGGCCTATACGAATAGATAGTCTTTGGATGACAACAGTGACATTTAAATGCCTAGTACACGTGGCTGATCGGAGATCGTCAGAATGGAGTAGGATGGTTTCAACGGCTAGGGATGGCAACAGGGGAATTCCATGTCGGGGAATCGCTCCCCAACCCCAACCCTGCGACGAAAAGATTTCCACACGAGGATCCCCATGAACGCTCACGGGGGACATTTCTTTCCTATCCCCGTTCCCCGCGGGGATAAATCCAAGTCCCCGCTTAAATTATAATTAGGACGTACATTCTTTGTTATTAATGCAAAACATTATCACTTATAAATATTGTCATATGTAAGAAATTATTATATGTACGTCAAAATGAACACATTTGTACAATAAGTGATCTCTTGACAAGGTAATTACTTAATTTTATCATTAACTATGCCACGAAAACATCGTTACGTGCAAGTTTAACGTGTCCCCGACTCCACGCGGAAAATGACGATGGGGAATGCTTTCCTATCCTCGTCCCCGTCGAGGGAGAATTTTTCCCCGTTTACATCCCCCGTGGGGGAAGAAGCTTCCCCATCCCCTAATGGAGGAATTCCCCGCGGGGAATCGGGTCCCCATTGCCATCTCTATAAACGGCTAGTTGAGCCATGGGACCTTATAGATAAAGATTGTGTGGCCTTGTGGGGCATATTCTGGCTTCCCGACTGAGTATACATCCTAGTAAGCCCAAGAAAACATCTTCCACCCACATCTAGTGATAGTGATACATTCATAATGAGATTGGAGAGTGGTTCTAATGATTTGCATTGAGAGCTTGCATCTAGTGGCACTAGTGATCGCTTTGAGTTGCAGATTCTTGTTACTCTTGGCGGTTGTCGCCACATAGACGACTAGGCAGTGGAGGATTGTTGAGCGCCTTTGGTGATTGTTGTCGGCTCCGATCATCAGATTGTAAGGAGCTCATGTAGTCATTCCTGCAGGATATTCGTGAGGACCAACTCTAGTGGAATAGTAGATTGTTGGAGTGCTCACCTAGAATGATTCTTACATTGTAAGGAGCTCATGTAGTCATTCCCGTAGAAGATCCACGAGGACCCACTCTAGTGGAATAGTATATTGTTGGAGTGCTCTCCTAGAGTGATTCTCACATAGCCTTGTGTGGGACTTAGCTTATTACACCAATATGAACGTGAATCATCTAACCTTAGACTCACCACAACGAGAATGTAGATTGTCGACAAGCAACCGAACCTCGGAGATAAATATTGTCTACTTCTTGCTCGTGTGGTTTGCACTTCAAGTTACCTTTGGTATTACATATTGTTTCTCGTAGTCATATTGTGTAGAATTCTCTATTACTTATTACGCTTCTACATATATTTTTAGATAAGTTTTTTGTTAGAGAAAAGTTTTATAGGTTATTCGCGCTCCTCTAGCCATCCAGATCCTACCAGTAGAGGTTCATGGGTTCTCTCGACCTACGTGAGTTCTTCTTAATGCAATGCCGAGAGGCTGTCTTACTCCCTATAGGTCGAGTTTTCTTTTTCTTTTATGGAAATGTGCAGTATACAGTTGTTACAAACAGATTTCAGGTATAAGGATCGTTTTCTGCTTGAAGCAAAAACTAGCATTCTGGGATGGCGCATTGGACTTCAATAAATTTCATGAAATAGAGGAAAGTAAGATAAAAAAAACATGACAGACCTAAAAAACTCGTAATGAATGTACAAACCTGTAGCAGATCATCCCGGACGGTAAATATGGGAAGATATTGCCTTTGTTGAGAAAGGGATTTTGATTTTGCAAAATCACTGACAGCTTCTGCTTTATCCTTCAAATGTTGTGAAAACTTTGCTTCTTCTTTAAAATTAATCTCACCTTGGTCACCAACAACAGCAGTATCTGCATCAACCTGATTTTTCAAAGGTGAGTAGGAAACAATGACAAGGAACTGTCTTTCTCAAAACAGATAAATACAAGGGGACAAAAATACCTGTTCAGCTGTTTTCTCAACACCCAAGATATTGCCAAGCTTAGATCCAGCAAGCTCCCAAAATCGTTGCCTTGATTTGTTCATGCTTTGCTTTTCACGGATTTCCCTAACCAGACTAGAACCTTTGCGTGCAATAATAGCCATATCAGATGTTGGGTCCTTCAGAGGCATTACAGGTTCTGCTTGTTTTGTGAAAACAACTCTCCCATCCAGGAAGGGGGGCTTTGTGTCTGCCAGAAAAAATGAGGCAATTAACTTGCCAGATTAAACTGCATTGAACTGCTGTAGAAAAAACAGAAAGACTTGAAACAAATAAAAGAATAATATCGCTACACACACATTATAGTATCTTAATGCTCTGTGTTATGTAGAAATAATTACATAAAGAAAATATAGAGGGCCCCAGATTAGTGTGGATAACAAGGAACCGCAATCGTCTACTAGCCGTCGAGCCAAGTAGTAATACAAACAGATCTAAAGATCAGATCACTTAAAATCATTGTGCTGTTGATATCCCATCACCAAAATACTTAATGATTTTTCACAAAAAAAATGTTTAAAAAAACTCGGCCTATGAGGAAAAACAGCTCCCACTGCATTGCACTTGATAAGAAGCTTCTCACACGCAGACCAAGAAACACCGCAAAGGCTGACTTCCCTGAACGTGCCACTGAGTGCCCACGTGCATCTTTGAATCTCACTGAAAACGACTAGTGTGGTTACATTACACGTATAACTCAGGATCGCAGCTGGCGAAGGGTGTTTTTTTAACCCAGGCCTGCCTAAAATTCACTCTCACAGGGAAACGAACCTAGGACCTGGCATGCTACTTAAGCCCTGCTAATCAGTCAGGTAGCAGGACTATTCGCTTCACAAGAAATGTTTTGTATTCCTTATAAAACTTTACATTAGAAACAGAGGGATGATTCCTAACATGTATGTGATTTCCAAAGCTTATGGAATCACAGGTATAAAACTACAAGCGCAAAGAAAAGATGTGATAGGCAAACTGGCAAATAACATACCATGAACAAGAAGTATTACTTTCCGTTCCTCCTCATCATCAAATTCAGTTTGCACTTCTGTTCCTTTAACAGCTCCAGATCTCAACAATTGTCTATCCTCCCACTGAGCATTATCAGCAGTCATCTGTGACATCTTTTTGCTTTGAGCAAGGGTCATCAGGCTACCATCTCTACGAGTCTGCAACCGAGAGAAATAGATGTCAAAACCAGAGTACTGCAAAAGTTAAGGCTACAAAAAAAATACATTTTGATGTTATCTTTTTTTTCTCGAACAGCGCAGGAGAACTGCACGTCATTTCATGTTAGTTTGATGTTATCTTTTGATGTTATCTGAAGTTAATTATTTCAAACTTTGACTAGTACCTTTCAATATAATATAACCACAGAACATAGCAGATGTATACTTTTATCAAACTATTTTTCAAGACAAATCTACTCATATCACTCACAAACATTTAAACTTAATAAGTGAAAAGTAAGTGAAGTCGAGGGAGTACAATGTTTACTAGAAAAAATAATTGGGATCATTGAAAAAAAATGAGATATTGGCATCTAATTTCAGCGCACACAGTTTGACTATATCGAAAAGAACTTATATGAAAATCATAAACCATGCCAAAAGATTAATACAACTCCCTTTGTGATGATGCACTTTACATGATATACATCTTGTCAGGATCACGGATTTAATAGACGTAAAATGAAGGATAGTAAGTCAAAGAATAAGACCAAGAAAATCAAAGCATGTGTCTAATTGTTGTTGGATTACTGTGTCCTACTTTTACTTCTTGCAGGCATTTCACTAGTAGATCATCAGGTGTTTACATGAAATGTGATACCAAAGTTCACGATTACGGTAGATCCAACAACTCTTGTTAGAGGCTCATTGTTTTTTCATCGATGATCACAGCTTCATAGATGTATGTGATCATAGTACTATGTCTGACCCATAATAAAGATTAAAGAAACATAAGTATGAAGATTGTGATGGAGTATTTGGGACTTGGTAGTGAAATATAGGCACACAAATACGGAACCTACCAGCTTCTTCGGCATCTCTGCTTCCCTCTTTTTGTAGGAATTATCATCTCCAAGATACATAGAATGATCACCATCAAACATGGTAGTGTGTTCTTCGCAGTCATACCTGAAGAATTCGTAAAGATAAGAACCAAGTAGTTAACTATATTGATATTCTATCTTCTATGAGCAAAGATTGTTGATTCCTATATTCATTTCCCTCACTAGAACACCAAAGACAGTGTGCTATAGTGTATGAAATTGTGCTAAATACAAGTAGAAAATATTCACACACAGGACTTCAATATATAAACTAGTAATAGTAAGTATAAAAAGTTTACTTCGCCAAAGTAGCAGATAGCTCAGTAGTTAATACAAAATAAAAGGAGCACACAACGAAGCATGCAGGAACAGAAAGCTTTGGCTCATATGTTTGCAATGCCGACAAATATCATAAAGCAACAGTAATAATGTCCTTCTGTAATTTAAAAACTGAACAAGGTTTGTAAGGAAAATTACCATGCACGGTCAGCATTGTAGTCCATCTCCTGCATCATTTCCTCGGTTATCTCACTGTTCCTATCAGGATTTGAGGGGCTTCTATCAGCATCAATAATCTGGGATAACAAGGTAGCAGTTATAGACTTGTACCTTATGATAACAACATGTTGAGGAATGAGAAAATTAAAACAACTTGTCAAGACTCAAGATCTCAAAAGCGAACTAAAGAAACATGGCATCCAAAGATCAACTCAACAGGTTGCTATCACTAAATTAACTTGGACTCGGGCATGATAAAAAATCACAATGTTGATTGAGTATACCTAAAAAACAAAGAACAATTGATAAAAATAGTAGTAAGCCTAACAGGCTAAAAGCTATACGTTTGTGAAAACTGTTTAGTCAGTAACTAACAAGCTTATTGAATGACACAAAAACCATGACTGCATCGTTACATTTAAGCTTAAATCAACCTAGAAAAAGAAGACGTGAAAAAACGTGCACATGTCTCATATATCTTCTGATTAAGGACATTTTGAAACAACCATAAACAAACTATTGTAGAAAACAGTAAAACACAATAAATAAATGGAAAAGAACGTGTTAATCTGAACAAAAGCTCGTGGTTAATCAAATTATGATGACAATATGATTCAAACTCACGTTTGATAGCATGAAATAAGTACGCTGCAGAAAATTGAATTCTAGCTTACATTAGAACTAGTAGTTGATGAAAAGGTAAGCTGGTGTGATCTTCCACTGGAATGTGAATAAGAAGACCCTTTTGAGGAACCAGAAGCACGTATTGGAGCAGGTGAAGGGGATACATTATCCCACGGGGACGCTGAACATTAAGAACACAGAGAGGATATTAGTTTCATGATTTAGTTGGGTTACTGAGGTGTCAAGAGAGTATATTTACTACACAAAAACAAAGCAGTTTTACTGAGAGTCCTGTCTCAACATGCTTTACCTGCTAGACGTGGTGTATTCCCGTCTAACCAAGGAGATACCAGGCGTGCATCCGGGGATGCAGCAGCGAGCATAGGAGATCGTGTTGGATGTTGTCTCCGGGAGCCAGGACGATTATCACGATAATCTCGACGAGGTGTATCTTCCCATTCCCAGCGTCCATCATCCCAATCAGATCGTGCTAATATTTGCCAGAGTAATCATACTCCTATCAGTAAAATGTCAATTCAATGATAAGACCAATAAAGAATGCCAAGCTAAACAAGTACCAGATGTTCTTGAGCTTCTTGAGCTATGCTCATGTCGACTTCTCTTGTTAGTATATTCATTTGATGTAGACCTCTCACGCTCAGCGCGCCTAGTATGAGATTCTCTATCATCATGGTATCTTCGCCTTCCACTATTACTATAGCCAATGGATGCAGATCTCTCACGATCACCATGTTTATCATGGGATCCTCTATCATCATAGTAACCATAACCACGAGGAGTGCCATGAGGACGAGAACCTTGAGAGCTTCTAGAGATGTGGGCCTATAAATTAACAGGCATAGAAATTGACTTGTTAGTAAAGTCTAACAGAACTAATATAAAGTATTGATGTCATTTCCAAAACAAGCAGGTGGGACTGTATATTGAAAGTTTTCATGTAATTAGGACCTCTTGCCGGTGGGGCTCATCCTGATGGTTGGGTGATGGGGCCCTTTCGTCCTCATCAGTGACTGTTGATTCTAAAACAAAGAGAGAGATTTAGTTACAACTTAAAATGAGTGGAAATGAATTACCATAAAACCATAGCACTACAAGGATATACATTAGCTAATTTATGCAACTCATGTATTTAGTTCAAAGAAAATGACGCACCATTCAAAGATGTTTTATCATCGGAACCACTTCCTCGGTAGCGTCGCAATGAGTTACTGCGAATTGTCGTAGAGAGGCTTGTCGCGTCATTCTCTGTAGGTCCTGGCTTCTCATCTTCATCGATGGAACCCACAGCAACAGCTACCATGGGAGGGGGTGGCTTAAACACAGAGCCACCGCCCGCTGCCCGTTTCTTGTCAGCAAGGGTGTCAGGACCTGCCGAAGAACAGACCAAGAGTTAGCTAACTAGAGTGATGTGAAGCAGCAGCAGCAACAACAACAAAGTCTTTTAGTCCCAAGCAAGTTGGGGTATGCTAGAGATGAAATCCAACAGAAACCAAAAATCAAGGTTCAACCACGTGGATACTTGTTTTCCATTCCCTCTTATTTAAGGCTAAATCTTGGGTATATCCCATCCTTTCAATCTCCTTTTATTATCTCTTCCCAATTCCCATTAAGGATGGCAATGGGTCGGGATCGGGTCGGGTGGAGAAAAAACCCACCCGCGACCGCACCCGTGGAACATGCCCAAACCCGCCCTCGACCGTGGGTGAAATCCCACACCCCTCGGGTTTCAGGTCCCCGTCGGGTCTCACGGTTTTTATTCCACATTTTTCACCGGTGCAGTCTGCGGTGCACTCACCAGTCACCAGCCGTGTGCTCAGGTTTCACAAATTCATAGTCTGCACTCTGCAGAAAGCCAGCAAGGAACATTGCCACACACCCTGGTCCCTAACGGCCACACTGCCACACATCCTGAGTCCCTCAGGGCCTGAGTGCCTGACCGAACAGGAACAGCCTGGTCAGTGGTCCCTGAAGCCGAGCAGGAACAGGCTGCAGGCAGGCCAAACAGCAGACCTCTGTTTGCAAGTCGTCCGACTAATCGCGATTAGTCGGGCTGGTCGCCTGTAAGTGGCCGATTAGCCGGACAACGCGATCAGACGTTCTGGTCGTCCAGATCGTCGATTAAGCGTCCAGATCGTCCGATTAGGCGTTCGATTAGTTGATTTCTGGTCGTCCAGTGGCGGCTAGGGTTTACTATTGGGCTTCATCATTTTTTGGCCCATGTACAGTAAGCAATATAAACCGCTTGCCTCCCCTGCCGAAACCCTAGCGCTGCTGTAACCCAAACCCTGCCTGCGCCCCTGTCCATTGTATGCCCTCTGCCGCCGTCGGTTGTCCAGTGCATTCACCGGCGGCTGCTCCAGTCCATCGGCGCCGGCTCCACACCCACTTACGGCGTCTCCAGGACTCCAGGTCACCAGCGTTGTCTCCAGACCAGCACCAGTGAGCAGTTGTCTCCAGACCAGCACTAGTGAGCAGTGACGAAGACAAAGTGATGACTGACGACATGAACTCGTCATCTGAAGGTTGCCGCTGGTCCCTTCCTTCTCCCCCTCTCCCCCTTTTCTACCTTATTATCAGTATGTCTACACTCTGCAGTCAGTTGTTCTTGCCTTCTTGGTTCTTACCATCACATCACATGTGCATTCTGCAGTCTCTAGTTCTTGCCTTCTGCTCTAGTCAATAGTCACAGGTAGGTACTGCATTAGCATTACTGCTTGCACTTTCTTTCCAATATTTCAGTTTCAGACTTTCAGTTCTGCTGCTACTGCTATATTTCCGTTCCAATTTCAGACTTTCATTTCTGCTGCTTCACTGCTTGTAATTTCAGACTCAGTTTATATGTCCAGAAATTGTATAGGACGATTAGGAGACGACTTAAGGTCGACCAGGACCGATTAGGCGTCCTAATCGTCGCCCTAATCGCGATTAGGCGCCTGGTCGGTCCTCCGGGACGACCAGCTGGTCGCCCGACTTGAAATCATTGCAACAGACCAACGGTACATTCATGACTTAACTCTCAAAAAGCAACATTGATGATATAGATATCTTAGAATTAACATGTCTGAAACAGTACATTCATGTATCAAATGGTACCAACAGCAATAACATGAATACATGATACATATATGAGAATAAGTTCATGTCTCAAACACAAACAGTACCAACAGCACTATATGATTACATCAACAAGACAATACCAGTAGAAATAACATAACACATATCATTAGTGCAAGTTCTTTCCTAGCAACTTCCTGATCAAACACATACTTCTCGACAACTACCGCCCCATGCTCATCTTTTCCTAGTTATAAGGAGGTTTGTTTTAATCATTTCCTAACCTGTCTTGATTGACAAGATCTAAGATGACCACGCAAGTCATTAGTACCGGTTTGTAACACCCCGTCTAATCCCTGGATCAGCGGTACTTACTTTTGGCAGCTCTCTAGGATCATATATCATCCCCACAGACCAACTCGGGTCTTTTGTGCACTCTTTGCCCTCACTCATGCGCACCCAAGAAAACTTCCTAATCGGTCACACATACCAAATTGCTCCAAGCCAAGCACGCTTAGCTTGGAGGTTCTTTCGAGATAGGCTTCCAAAAAAGAAGATGCACCTTGTTGGTAATGGATACTCTATTAATTCTATTAAGCCTTGGGCCAAGAAATCACCATCGCAGGGGGCCAGGATATCACAATCCACCCCTCTTAGAAGACCGACGTCCTCGTCGGTCAACCATAATCTAGAAACCTTCCCTCTTAGTCAAGTCTGTGTGTCTAGTGTCGTCATATGCCATGACATGTGACCACTCTGGACCCACATGCGCCATGCGCCATATACCCGAACCCCCTAACCCACACACGCCCGTAAAACCGCGAGGGTCGGCTCTGATACCACTTGTAACACCCCGTCCAATCCTGAACCAGCGGTGCTTACTCCTTGCAACTCTCTAGGATCATATATCGTCCCCACAAACCAACACAGGTCTTTTATGCACACTTTGTCCTCACTCATGCGCACCCGAGAAAACTTCCCGGTCAGTTAAACATCCAAAATTGCTCCATGTCAAGCACACTTAATTTGGAGGTTCTTTAGGCTTCCGAAAAAGAAGATGCACCTTGTTGGTATGGATACTCTATTAATTCTATTAAGGCTTGAGCCAGGAAATCACCATCACAGGGGTCAGGATATCACACGGTTCTACTATGTCCAACAAGTAACTTTTTACATCAAGTGTATTCAGATTTCATTTTACCACCAACTGTTACTTGTTCAAATTCAAGACACACATCAGGTTTCAGCTTCCTTTTGCATCCAACTTGTACATCATCATCATTTAAGAATTAAGGCTACGTGTTATGTACCTTCTGATGGTGGAGCTTGAGCACTTGAAGATGGCATTGCATTTGCAGCAGCACTCGTCGGTGTAGGTGCACTTGAGGAACCTCCTGCAGCCACAGCACTTGTCTTTGAGGGAACTTGATGACTGCTCGGCCTCGGGGCACCTTGTGCTTGAGCGCCGGTTCCGCTCCTACCAGCATGCGCCATGGAAGGAGGCAAGGGACCTGCTGACCTGCACAGATTAAATTTATAAATTATAAGTGCTCACTGCTCAACCTGTCACATGTGCAAGGGACCTGCACAGCAAACTGCAAACGCACCTGCGAGACGTGGTCACGTGGCGGCCCTTGCCTGGAGCCCTGGACGCTGGCAGGTTGCGACTGCCGGTGGGGGGCGGCGGCGGATGGTGGGGGCGAGTGCCCTGGACGCTGGCAGGTTGCGGCGGCCGGTGGCGGGAGCAGGATCTCGCGGCCCTGGGGATGCGGCCGGTGGCAGGAGGCCGGGAGCAAGGATGCGCCGGTGGCGGGAGGCCAGGAGCAGGATGCGCCGATGGAGGCTGGAAGCAGGATGCGCCGGCGGAGGGAGTGGGGACTGGAAACGTGGGGTAGCCGGGTAGGTGGCGGCGGCCGGCGGCTAGGGTTGGAGAATGGATCGGCCGATCGGGTTTGCCGTTTGCCTCTTGTCCGGGTGCCGTACTGACACGGTTGTGTGGAGTGGAGGCAAGGCGGCAAGGCGCACATGGGGGCCCTGTACTACGGAAGCGAACGCACAATGTATGCATGCACTTGTGCTTGTGCCTTTTACGGTGAAAACGGTCTAAACACAAAATCATTTATGTTTTCATATTTTTATTTTAAAACGAAATAAAAACGATATCTTCGAAAATAAAAACGACATCAATAATTCAAAAACATCGAAAATTAAATTTGGTATGGAAAACACACCGGTTACAATCGAAGTATAAAATTCATAGATAAAAAACGTAATATGTATCCGCGGTTGACTTCGAAAATTCACAAAAGTCGTACATCCACATAAAATTTAATACTAATATAGAAATATTCAAAAAGTCATGAAAATTAATCACAAATACAAGTGCCATTGTATAAATACATATATTAGCAAGTCAACATAATTGATATTATTATGGTCCTTCAAGTCCTGATGTGAATTAGGATAACTGGATCATTTGATCTGGTCGTACATTTTTGCCATATTAATTTTGTACTCATTCAACAGGTAATAGATTTTTACGTATGTACCGAATTACATAAATATATGTACTATGTAGCATAATTAGTATCGGTATATATTATAAACTGGTCCTGACGAGCTTAAATGCATGGCTTTGGCCTTTCGTGTTGTTTTTTTATCCCTTACTAATACCGTTTTTGCATGGTACGCCACCGTGCCTCCTAAATCCATTTATTTCTAGAATGACTTAGAGAGTAAATTTCATGAGCATTTCTTTTCCCGAGAATATGAATTAGGTTTGTCTGATTCAGCCTTAGTCCGACATTGACGCGAAAAATCGGTTAAAGATTATATCTGGAGGTTTCAGGACACTAGAAACCGATATTTTCGAATCCATGTCGCATAAAAAGAGCCAACAGGACTGCCTTTTAGTGGGTTATTATTGTACTTAATAGACGAATTAGATGGCATTCAGTTCTTTTCAATAGCTCAGCTACACCAACGGATTTTGGCCTGTGAAAGTCGATTTAAAGAGATGCCAAAATCGACTGCCTATATTATACATCTTGTAGAGTGTGATAGTTTAGATTATGAATTCGCATATGTATATACTACTGACCTTGTTTGGCCAACGAAGGCCAACTCTTCTGCATGTTCTTTTTTACAACCAGTTCAAAAAAATGGCAAGAAAAGGTTACATTTACTTTTAATGTTGCCAAATACGATGAAATATTTGACAAGCTACTAAAAATGGCAAAGTTAAATTAACATATTTTGTTTCTCCTATGGATGAATTAAAGAGACGTACTTACTCTAAGTGGCATAATTTTTTCCCATGTCACCAATGACTGTAATGTTTTTCGTCGACAGATATGATCGACCATAAATGAGGTCCTATTGGTTTTTCAGGAGATGTAAGTGGACACACAACTATTTCATGTCAACACAATATAACCCACAAGCAAAAGTATTGGTTCGGCTGGAAATGGCCGATAAAGACAAGGGCGTGAATCATCTAGGCCTTTAGTGATGTTTTGGTAATTAATGACAACCATTTGTGGACTAATAATTCTTGGAGAAATAATAATGCACGTTAGAACACAAAGAACAGAAAGTCTTGGAGACTTATAAGCATTGGTTGTGGTTTAGGTGAAGGCAAAGGCATAACATATGTTTTGTTTTATGCCGGTCACCAGGTGTTTAGATAAAAAATTGTTCGGGTTAATAGGCTAAATAGTCATACTATAAAGGAGGGGTTTATGGCTTTGGTATGTATAAAACTTAGTGCCTCATAAAGCATATAGTAGTTGTGTTTGCATGAGGATTAACAACGTTTCCGGTTTCGAGAGTTAAAATCCTTTCAAAAACGTGTTTGAAAAATGACTAAGTATTGAGGACGGTGGACCGTCTGGATCAGGAGGCCGGAACGTTTGCGATCCAGCCAGAGGGGTCTGAAGTGTGTTCACTTCAGACTGGTCCAGTATGTTTGTATTGCAGACCGTTCAGGCCTTGGGTTCGAACCGTCCGCAGTCCTGACCACAGAGGGTCTGAAGTTGCACTTGTCCCTGTGTCCATGTGCGGACTGTCCCGACCAGGGTCGGCGGACCGTCTGCATGTGCCAAAATTGAATTTGGGCAGGGACTGTGTATTTTTTGTCGTTTGAACTACATGTCGTCCGGACAATACTAACTCCCAAGCGCGGACCGTTCGGCCCTGAAGGGCGGACCATTCACTAGTGTAAATCAACTTGGTCAGTGCTCTGGTGCTTTAAGTCGATAGGTCTCGAACCATTCGGCTGAGGTTGGCGGACCGTCTGGGCTTGACTTTTTCTGACAGCACTAACGTGTTTCGAATGGGGATTATAGTTGTTACTTGTATGGCGGACCGTCCGACCGTAGGGCGCGGACCGTCCGCGTGTGCGCAGAATGTGTGCTTCAAGCACATAACGGTTAAAATTATGAGGTGGGCTATAAATAGAAGTGTAGCCCATGTGTGAGGGTTGTTTTGGCCATTCCTAGCATACATTGAGCTCATTTGTGATCCTCTAACTCATTCTCTCGCACTCTTTACTTGGGACTGCATTCTAGTGAGAGATTGAGTGTTCCTAGTGCATTTGCATCAATTGGTGATCTATGAGCCACTAGGTGGTACACCAAGCAAACGTTGTTGGCTTGTTACTCTTGGATGTTGCCGCCTCGTAGACGACTCGGGTGTTGTCTCCATCGAGCTCTCCGTGAAGATTATGGAGGAGCCGCGATGTTGATTGTGAGGGGTTCGCGACTACCTCGCCGGAGCGTCAAAGGCGACGCTAGTGGAATTAAGGTATTGAGTGATTTCGTGTCCACTTGCCTCAAAGATCAAGTCGCGCCTTGATAGAGGAGCAAGTGAGAGCTTGAAGTCTACCTCAACATGGATTATGGGTGATCGGCAAATCACCAATACCTCGGGATAAAATTGGGGGTCGTTCTCTCACTCTTTACTTATTACTTTATAGGTAGTTAGTAATTTGTGTATTGTCTCGCATTTCTAGCATTGCCTTAATTGTTCCTCATAGATTGCTTACTTGTCGTAGCTAGAGAATTTATATCTCTTGTCGTATTGATTAATTTTCTCTAGCGTATTTGATTTTAGTTAAAATCGTCTATTCACATCCCCTCTCGCTGGTGTCCTAGATTCTACAAAGGGCAAAAGCATCATCGCCGATAATCCTCGCACATCAAACATATCGCAAGGAGGGATTGTTTGGAAGGCTACGACAACAAGACTAACAAGTCCGGATGCATTGGGGGTAGGATCAATTGAGCAACCGAGCACGACAGCCTAAACTGAGCATCGTGGACGGTCCGGTGCTCAGACGGATGGGCTGGTTGATTGATAGGGATGAAAACGGGACGGATACATTCGGATACAGGGTCATCCCGTATCCTACCCTAATGTATTTCTCTCGAATACGGGACCGGATACGGGTAGTTAAGATTCGGGATGGATACAAGACGAGACGGGGTAATAATCCGGACGGGTAAGAAACGGATAACAGATACTACTTGGGTAGGTGCCGGATAATTGTCGGGTAGTTCATCCGATGATATTAATTGTCCAACCATCCATAAGTTAAGCAATACATAATCATGTATATGATAGATCAGATGTAAGAAAGGAAACCGATAAAATTGACATCACACAGTTCAAAGTTGCTTGTCACAAGGACATTGTAGAACCAACATCGCAATATTTAAAATTCATAAAATATTCTAGTTTCACTAAAAAATTGCAAATAAGTTATAAAAAATAATAAACATTTTATATGAAGATAACTCAAGTCCTCGTATGAAAAATGATAAAGTGAAGTACTGATTATGTTGAAACTTGGATAGTTACACTAATTCACATGTAACTCATACAAATAAGTGAAAGTGAAAAGAAAGAAACGTGGACATCTTATAGATCTTATGATCCAAACATTTTTTATGATTACATATGGACATATGTTGTATCTCCGTAAAATTTCACGATTTTTTAGGCTATTTATGTATTATTAATTTCTTGTCATAGAAAATCATCAAAATACATTTAAATCATTAAAATATTGTTTAAACAAAAAATTGATGTATTACAAAGTCATAGATCTCTTCAAGCTCTACAATTTTCATATAAACTTTATCTTCATCCGATTTCATATGTAAAAGTTATGATTTTATAACTATATTATGCAGGAAAAAAGGGTACCCGTATTCGACCCGGGATTTTCGGGTACTGACCGGGTATTAGTGATTCCGTGTCCTACCCGTATCCGAGGTTCAATATCCGTATAATACCCGTATCCGTCCTGACAAACAAAATACCTGTATCTGTATCCGAAATTACGTTCCGTTTTGGTACCCGTATCCGATACCCGTTCCGGGTACCCGTCCCGTTTTCATGCCTACTGATTGAGACGGACAATCTGCCCATACCCAAGGGCGTCAGCCTTCACAAAAAGAAGGGGACACAGACGCAAAGCTAAGATAACCCATATAGTCGACTGGTCAAAGCCAGCCCTACTTTCGATCAATTGCTCGTCAAATATGCTAGCAAGAAGGTTGTTCTACACGATCGACCAACAAAAAAAACCCGATCACCCGCTAAAACAAAACAGCCGAATAAAACGGCCCGGAAGGCGCATCACATCGTCTATTCATCCTACAATGACAGGATACTTTCCACCCGCTTATTTATCGTTAATATATTATCCTATTCAAATATGAAATGATACGACAGTGAACTCATGATACATGCATAATCCCTTTGTCTATTCAGTCCGGAAGGTGAGATATAGGTATGCTGCGAAGAAGACGACCCTCTGCACCATCGCGGACCGTCCGAGCCCCAGGCGCGGATCGTCCAAACATACCAGAGAAGGAGACGCTTCTGCGCCCAGGTCGCGGACCGTCCGGCCCTATGCCGCGGACCATCCATGCCTTCGCAGAGAGCACCAAGTGGTTCGTTCTAGCGAACACACTCCCACTCGCGGCGCCGAATTTGAGCGAGAAGATCCGGCGATACGGAACGGAGCCGAAGGCATCAGGCAACGTAGAACGGTCCACAAAATGATATTTTAGCGTGTATGTCACTGTTCATAATGACATCTGGAGGACTGTTTATTTGATGGTAATCTGGCGAAACTCAAGTTTCATAATGCTACTATTCCAATTTCTCGTCCGGAAGTAGAGATGGCAATGGGGACCTGATCCCCGATTCCCCGCGTGAAATTCTCCTATTAGGGGACGAGTATGAGACTAATTTAGTCCGCGCGGGGATCTAAATGAGAGAAATTTAATTCCCGTCGGGTTCGCGGGGACGGAGAACCATCCCCCGTCGTTCCCCGTGTACCCACCCCACAAATCTATTTTATCCAAGTTAGTCAATTTACTTATTAAAATTATAGAAAGAACTTAGTGCATACCAATGTTATAAAATAGAAAAGTAAACTCCAAAGTAGATGTCTCTTGTAATTTTCAATCTTGTTTGTTAAATCTGTATTAATTTGATATAATCAATTTAAATTTATTTTTAAATATTATACTTCTACCGGGATAGATTCTCCGTGGGGTTCTCCACGAGGATAAATTCCCCAATGGGGACGGAGATGAGAGAAAAAGCTCTCCCATGAGTGTTCGCGGGGATAGGAATGGAGATTTTTTGTCCCCGCGGGCAGGGATGAAAGTGGTAATTCGAACTGTTATGATAAATTTAATATTTTAAAATAGATATGTATAAAATTTGATATTGATCTTTTTTATGTTATCAAGCACATTAGTACAAATATGAATAAAATATTACATAAATTGTTTTATGTATTATTTGCTCCCTACAACACAAAAAGTTGAAAAAATTATCGAATTTATTTCCGAATCCATACCGAAGTTTATATCTATTATTTTAAAAAATATATGATAAATTTGAGGTTTATCTTTTATGAATCTTTAGAAGCTGAATGTTAAAAACAAGAAT
Organism: Zea mays; assembly: GCF_902167145.1. Lineage (NCBI taxonomy): Eukaryota > Viridiplantae > Streptophyta > Magnoliopsida > Poales > Poaceae > Zea > Zea mays. Next base: position 208,952,189 of record NC_050097.1, read on the forward strand.
ACAAATTTGTATTATAGATTCTATATCATATATATTCGCAATAAAAAAACGACTAAAAAACTGATTACCGAATAAATATCGTTTCCGACCGTTTTCATATCTAGCCGCGGCGACAGGGACGAGTGATTCCGAAAATCACCGTTGCCATCCCTGTCCGGAAGGGTTGTCGTTGGTGTGCTGTTCGCCTGTTCCCCTATTCAGCTATTCGTGCACGGAGAAGAAGGGAGGCGAAGAGAGGGGGCACCGTCGGACGGCGGCTCATCACGCCATCGGTAGGGTTTCGGCGATCCCATGGCCAGGCGCCACCTGCCCCTTTCCTGCTCCCGCGCCGCGACCATCCGCCTCCTCCACTTCACCACCTCCTCCCGCCACACCACCTCCTCGGCGACTACGACGACTACCGCTACCCTTCCCGCCTGCCACCCGGCCACCCCCGACATCTTCCAGGAGTCGCCGCCACCGCATCTCCGCCATTTTGTGGGCCACGGCCACAACGGCACCGATGTCCCCATGCCACATTGCCACCCCAGCCGCATGTGGTGGCATCGCTGGAGGAGCGGCTTGGCGCGGAGATGGACGAGGCGCATGTGCTGCTTGCGCAGGACCAGCGGTTGACGCACATGGCGCTCGTGCAGGAGGTCGCTGCCGCGCGGCGCGATCTCGGCTGCACCGCGCACGAGCTCACCTCCGCTCATGAGGAGAGCGACCAATGCCTTCACGAATCACGAGGCGTGGTCACTCCCCCTCACGAGCTTACGGGCTGAATGCATCTTCTTTTCTATGCGTTGCAATTCTGGGTACTTATCTGGAAGCAGCTTGCTCCAATTGAACCAGAAATTGAAGTTGTCCATATCCCTAGAGGAACATGTTTGTTTGGTGTCTATACAGTCCTAATTTTCTCCCAGTCTTGCAAATTTCGGGCTAAACTTGAAAGCAGATACATTAAACAACCTAGATACTGCAGAATACATGCTTATGTGTATGTATTATGTAGGTCATCTTCCTTCATGTTTGGTGCACTGTGCTCAAAATTTTAACATGTCCCATATTGTTTTTCTCTCTCTTTTTACCAACATCATGTGAACCCACTCCTTTTTTTGTAACCACGAAATTAACTTTGTGTATTTTGCTTGCAAAACCAATTCAAGTTCAATTATGCTATAATTTTTAATTATAGTTACACTTGTATGTATGTGCATTTTCCATGAAATTTCATAGTTTTGCATTAATCGTAGGTTTGAAACTGCATTAGCATAATTGCAGGAATACATTGGATTTCATGTTTTATCTTGATGTAACGCCCCATTTTTTCGAGCCAATACATGCATGTTAACATTATGTAAATTCATGTAAATAGGAACCCGCCTGACTTAGTTCAATAAGATAGTTCTGTTCGTTTCAAATATATTTATGTTTTATCTTGAGGTAAGGCCCCATTTTCTGGAGGTCGTCTTTGGACATGTACAAACAATCTCAACCTATGTTGAAAAAGTTTTTATTCAATTAGTGCTATCCCTATCCTATAACATATGTCATCATTCTGGACTCGATCCCATCTTGTATGGACATAAATCCAACGCAAGATACACAATTTTGCAACACTTATATATTGAACATGTTGTCTTTTTTGTAGGCCAACATTTTGCACCATACAACATAGCAAGCTAATCGCTATCCTATAAAATTTGTCTTTTAGTTTATGTGGTATCCTCTTGTCATATAGAATGTCAGGTACTTGACGTCACTTCATCCACCCTGCTTTAGTTCTATGCCTAACATCTTCATCAATATTCTTGTCTCTCTGTAGCATTGATCCTAAATACCTAAAGTGTCCTTCCTAGGCATTACTTGACCTTCCAAATGTGTAGTAGTGCCGAAATCACATTTCATATATTCGGTTTTAATTCTACCGAGTCTAACATCCAAAATAATTTTAATAGGTCTATGAGAGGTCAATGAAGATGGAAGTGGAGCTTCGGGCAGTACATGAAATGAGAGCTGAGCTTGCACAAGTTCGTATGGACATTCAAAACCTTGGTGCAATGAGGCAGGAACTCATGGGCCAAGTTCAGGGATTAACACAGGATTTGGCTCAGTCGGCAGAAGATTTGCATAAGGTGTCTGCATTACAAGCTGAAACCCAGGAGATCAAACATGAAACACAACATTTGAGGTACATGCTATTAAATATGTGATCTACTCTTTTGAATATAGAAGGTCTAAGGATTTTCCACATGCAAACAAACTCGTTATTAATGATGCACAAGAGAAGCAATGATACGCAACTCTCATGCCTATTCAAGGAAAAAATACAAATCATTATTAATGTTTTATCTGCTCTTCCCTGCTTTGCCTTACCTCTTCCTAGTCAGCATTATGAGTAAACATTGTCATTTTTCCCTTTTCACCTGGTCAAAATGTTAAACTAGTCAAAACACCCTCCACTCCAAACTGGATTGGTAAGTTCAAAAAAGGATTTAGTGGAATTTTGATTTTCTGCTGAGTAATAGAGAGGTGAATTTGCAACGAATACCTTTGCTTTTATTCAATCGTCTGGTATTTATTATGAGCCAATATGCAGATCTGGTATTGAGCTTGAGAAGAAAGGATATGCACAGAGTTATGAGCAGGGACAGGACATGCAGATTTTTTTATTTATTTCAGTGGCTTCTTTTTATCGAACGCGCAGGAGAACTGCGCATCTTATATATTAAGAAAAAGGAGAAAGAGGTCTAAAATAGACCCAGTACAAGCTGCCAAAAAAAATATATCAAGACAGAAAAAAGAAAAGGGGGGGGGGGGTATCCAAACAACCCCCAGCCACACCAGCACCTAAGGCCACAATCTCCTAAGATCTCTTGCCCCTGCCAAGCCCCACCGAACAGCATCCTCATGAATATGCTGCATGATGATGCTGATGTTGGGGGATGCACCATCAAACACACATTCATTTCTATGCTTCCATAGCCACCAAGCCACCAGAATCACTAAGGAATTAAATCCTCTTTTCTGGTTTTTTGGCACCTGGCACTCAGCTTCTCTCCACCAGTCTTGGAAGGTCGTTGTTGCCAATCCTGGAGTCAGGCGATGCAGCCCTACCTTATGCAAAGTCTGCCACCAAGTGTCTCTGGCAAACACACAAGCCACTAAGATATGCTGAACTGTTTCCTCCTGCTGGTCACAAAGGGGGCACCTAACAGGATGCTCAAGACCTCGTCTGCTTAATCTATCCGCTGTCCAGCAACGATTTAGAGAAGCCAACCAAATGAAGAATTTACACCTTGGGGGGGCCCAACTTTTCCAAATTCTAGTAGCTGGCTCAAAAGAGACTGAACCAGCCATAAAACGATCATATGCCGATTTAGTGGAATAATCTCCAGATGCAGACGGGGACCATCTATGCACATCAGGAATCCCCGGATGTAACTGAAAACCTTGCACTAGGTCCCAAATTACTAAGAAGTCGAAGATAATCTGAGCTGACAGGCTGCCAGATATGTCATTAACCCATCTATTGTTTACCAAGGCTTCTTGCACAGATCTGCTTTTCTTGATTCTCACTGTAATATGGCTGACCAAAGTGGGGGCAAGGACAGATATTGATTGCCCATGAATCCAGCGATCAGTCCAGAACAGGGTTCGAGAGCCATCACCTACAGTAGTGTGGACCGAGGCAGAGAAAAGAGCTTTGACATTGGAATGAACCTTGAACAAGAAATCTGCCCAGGGCCTTTCCGGTTGAGTTTTTTTGAGCCAAAGCCATCTTAGATTTAAAGCCCAACCAAGAACTTCAAGGTTATGGATACCCAGGCCACCCATGCTAAGTGGTCTGCAAACTCTTGCCCAACCAATAGAGCAGTGACCACCTCTGATATCTTTTCTGCCTTTCCACAAGAAACCCCTCCGAATTTTGTCAATAGCCTTGATCACCCATTTAGGGCATTGAAGCACTATAAGGTGATGGATAGGAATGGCTGTGAGCACTGATTTAACCAAGGTCAGCCGGCCTGCTGTGTGAATGAGGGCAGATTTCCATCCGGTTAGTTTATCAGCTATCTTGTCAATGAGTTCTAGAAAAGTGTTTTTGGGGAGTTTCTTGACTGAAAGGGGTAAACCCAGGTGTGGAGAAACTTCGAGCTGAGGTTGGTAACGCGTAGAAGAGGTCACGGGCCATTGTGTCTTCAGGCAATCAAGGTATGATCTGAGTGGGTTGTTATTTTTTTTAGTACATCGCTTGCTTCTGTTCCGAACGTCTGCTACTTATATATGATGAATTAGGTGAGATGACCTTGACAACAAAACTAGCCAAGTGTCAAGATAATGCTCCAAACAATTGCTTCTAGAGCGATTGTGAATTGGAGATGTGAAAATTCTATATGCTAAAACCTAACCCAGCAATTGTGAATTGGAGATGTGAAAATTCTGCACGCTAAAACCTAACCTATACATAGATCATGTTAATGAGAAACTACCAGCCTGTTGTAAAATGTGGTGTCGTGTTAACTGATTAGTGATCTGGCATAATAGGTGAAGTTGATTAGCAATCTGACATAGTAGGTGAAGCTGTTTTGTAATCTGGCATATTAGGTGTCGAGGATTACTAGGTGAAGCTGATTTGTCTCCTGCAGGTTATATTGGAAGCTATGGGAACCCTAAGGCCAATTATGCTGCAAACCCTTTTAACTCTGGGTATGGCATTAATCAAGTATGTCATCTGGCTTGTACTTTATCATCCGCAGAATCAGTCCTCGCATTCCTTCAACCTCATTTGAAGCTACTTCTCTATTGCAGGCAAGTGCTGCCACTGATTATGGTTCCCAGTATGGAACTGGTGCAGCGCATGGTTCTTGGGTGCCTACGACTTGCAAAGGGCACCCGGACGTAGATAAGTACTGCCAATTTGCCAGGCCTTTCACCAAAGTGTACACATAGCTTTGGCAATGACTGTATGAATGTTGTGGTGGATCAGATGTTTAACGGATAGGAATCAGGTAGATGAATTGTACACATGTTTACTTCAGTTTAGCTTCTATCGGTCTGTGCAAAGGAACATATATTTATTGAATCAAGCGTGAATATATTGAAGTAATGTGCAATTGTGAATGTGATGTCTATCAGTCTATAGGCTTGTTCGATTCAGCTTTTTTTAGTTTTTTTTACGAGCTTTTCTAAGAATCTATCTGTTGAGAGAATCTGATTATTGTAGGAATTACGTGTGGATGAAGATAAGTGTCTGATTCTTAGTATCGTGACGACTTGACTGATTCTATGTTTATATTGATTTTGAATGTTTTTTACTAAAACAATTCTCACAAAAGTGAGCTAAAAAATTAAAAAAATTAAAAGTTAGACGTTTGGTGGTCCACTGGAGCTAGAAGCTGGAAAAGGTTGAAACAAACAGGTCCTATGCAATTGCGGCTGAGTCCAACACTGTTATTTGTAAACTTTTGCTCGCGCAGCCAATTGACTACTCTCCCGTAGTCCCTACTTCTAAGGCCATCTTATCTCATTCCATATCTACTCCACTATATAAATTGTTAAACAATATAATCTACAGTGTTGTGTCACGTGTTTAATAAAGACAAGACAGTCTAACAATTAATCATAGACCGCCACCGCTAGCCTGGTCCTTCTGATCGATTGACCGGTGCGGGGCTGTGTTCAAAACAGTCCAAATTTCCTATGAGGCTATGACAGAATGGCGGCGACGGAAGTACGTACGTCAGTCAGCAGGTTTTACAGAATTACAGTTGGAGTTGACTAAACCGGTCCAAACTCTCCATCTGCTATAGAAGCATAAATAAACCCTGCCCTGTGAAGTTGCCAAGTTGGGATGCCCGTTGAGTTGGCACATGCATTGAAGTGGATATCGGGCATCTTAGGATAGGCTAATGATATGCCGATTTCAAGGATCGACTTCTTCTGTGATCACAACCATATCACTAAAAATGATTACCATGGCTGAAACAGGTGGAAAACAACTTCGACATATCCCACATATGCAATAAGCATTCTGGAAAGAAAAAAAAATCAACTTCTGACAGCTAAAATGTGAAATAAGCGTTCTGAAAAAAAAAATCCTGCGGTTAGGAGACAGATCAAAGCTCTGATGGCCGAATGGTCTCATTAAAAACATATTGTACAGAACTACTGATACACCCTAACGAAAAAAAAGTGCAAGAACCAATTTACACTCGAAATCTGTCAGTAAAGGAAAGCTCATTCAACATGACCTACGCTGCCGCAAGCAGTAGCACACTGCGGACACATGCAAAGCGACATCTTCATCAATGTGCGCGCAGGCACAGGCGCAGAGCACGTGCCGACATATCTTATTCCAAGTCTAGACCACCACAAGAACATAGGATGCACAAGATACGCCATACGGAGCATCAAACCAATCAGAAGTTAGATACAGCCTTGCAGCTCCTCAATGCCAAACCAAACTGCTTATCAGTGGAAACAGATGACCCCTCTTATGATCTTATACTTGAGGGAAAACTTTATTCGGGGGGATATTCTCGCGCCTCTCAACATAGGCAGCCGGAAACCAGCCAGCCTTCCCTCGGCATTCTCCTTCCGCCCAGCCGTTGGGAGCAATCTGGTGCAGGCACAGAGAGAACAAGGATGCAATCATACAGTAAAACACTACTCACAGATAGTGGGTTAACTTTTTTTGTTGTTGGACAGGCTAATTCGTTCTTATATTCCTTCCACCATAGTACGGTTCTTTTCAGCAACTGATGAACCAACACATCCTACAAGCCTGTAGGTAGTTACTGTGCACTTTGCACTCACTGCAGGAGGACGAGTGTCCATACTATACTAATTGATTGGTCATCTACTCATCTTTGACCAGATGGTTTCTTGTGATCACGTTCACAGGTATTAAAAGCCAAGTTAGACCTAGTTTAGTTACTCTAGTATTGAAGTGGTTTGGAGGGATTGGAGAGTGTATAAATCCACAATAGATCAAAAACTCCCACAATACATCTAAATCCACTCCAATCCCTTTCACTACTAGGCCTTGTTCGTTTACGTCGGATTGCACCCGGAATCGTTCCAGCTAATCAAAGTTTATATAAATTAGAGAAGCAATCCGACTCGGAATCGTTCCGACCCACCAATCCGATACAAACGAACAAGGCCCTAGAGTACCAAAACTAGGCTTTAGTGTGTACTACATTACTTCCACAGCTGATAGTGTTAAGAGCACACTGACCTGACGAACAACAACATAATCGCCAACAATTAAGCTCAGTTCCTTCTCCGTGGTTCCATTGAAATTATGCATTACCTGCAGCACAAAAAACATTAGTACTGTACATATAAATAGAAACATGCCATATACTTGTTTCGTTTTACTGCCAGTTACTCAGCTTCACCTCAGCAAGGAAGTACTGAGCTTTCTCAGCACGCTTATGTGAAGATATGATAGGTGGTGCAGATTCTCTCCTTTGCTTCTCAGAGGACATCTACAGAGAAGAAATCATAGAAAAAAAATAGGAACGCAAAAGAATTTTTCATAACTTATCATAACAAAGTGAATAACAAAGTGAAAAGTGAAAGCTCTACCTCTGCCTCAACGTCATCAAGTATAGCAGCTAATCTCAGATGGAATAACTTTTCTGCTTCCGCCTTCAACGAGATGAAAATTGCCAAGGATAAGAAATAAACGAACGTAACAAACGATGCAAAAAGAATAGCCATATATTATAAGTAGGCAATCTCACCGTGCCAACCAGCCTCTGAAGGGTCACTCGTTGCTGTTGAGACTCGACAGCTGCAAGTGCAGCTGCTGCTTCCTTCCCTAACACGGCCATGCTTGCTTTGTGCTCTATCATTCTAGCTTCTGATTGCTGAAGCTTTGTAGTGTGCTCAGCAATTGGAGCTTCTCTTACCCGTGCCTTTCTTCTAGCAATTTCAGTAGACTATTGAACAAACAAGAAGGGTCAGGGTAAATGGAAGTAGCAGTAATAGGAATTTGCTCACTTGCAGCAAAGGATTAAGCCACTAGTACATACGAGGATCTCAGCTTCATGTCTCATCCTGCTATAGCGCTGTGCAAGACCACGAGCATCTTCCAGGGGTCCACCCATAGCCATTGCTCTCAATGGGTCTATAGTCTGAAATCTCAACAAATGAAAGAAACTCAAAACGTATCTTAAATGGGATCCAAATACCTCACACATAAGTGTGTTCTTATTTCTATCAGAACAGCATATATAATATATTTCAGAAGGATTGGACTTAAACTTGCACTTATTTCAGAAAGCCCGGACTCAAACTTGCTCTAAAAAAAGCTATTCTAAACACACAAACAGAAAATTATGCATATGGTGATCAGTTCCAATATTCCATACACAAGCTACTGGTATTATATGAACCACGAAGCAAAAGGTAAAGCAGAAACAGAATGATATGCTTGGTAACTTGGATTATTAGTATCAGAAAGTTACTGCTAACGAGAGTGTCAACATTTTGGTTTTCATGAGACTAAGACAGACTTGTGAAAATTTTACTCAAACAAAAAGGCTCCCAACACCTTGGATATTTTAGAGTGTCACCACGCCTCAGTTGTCAATGGGAACTTTCAATACAAATTCAGATCTAGAAATTTTAAGTAGTAAAGCTATGCAAAAAAATAATTCGCTTTAAATGCCCGAGATAATATTAATCTGCCTCAAAAAGTTATTCAAATCCATCCCAATCAGCAACTCGCTCCATGAGTGGTAACTGTACCCTTAAATATGGATTCCCCAATCCCCATAACACCTATATTTCCTGCCTGCGAACCAGACAACCAATCAAGAGCTTTCAAAAAAACCTTACACAAGAATTGCACAAGTAATCTCCAACTAAACATGCCTTATGTGGGAAAGTAACTCATAGATCAGTCAGCACTTACCTGAGAAGATAAAATTCTGTTGAAATCTTCATACTCTTTCTCAATATTTCTCAAAGCACCTCCGTATAGTGATGCTGCTTTTCTAAGGGCTTCGTCGCTTGCATTATTTTCGCTTCCATATCTATAGCAGTCCTCAGAAAATTTTGTTCCTATGGCCAAAAGAAAAAAAAATAGATGCAGTTGTTTAACAAACTATTTCATAGATATTGAATTTGGAGACTTGCATACAGGTGTAGCAGCACACACTGCAAAAAGAAAAGACAAATAAACTGATTACATCCTATTTGAAATTCATGAGTTTTTAACTAAGCTAAAATAGCCTCTACAAAATATAGTGGTGATAACTATTGAAAGTAGTAGTGGTTCCTTCTCAAGATGGAGGGTGTATGATATGAATTTACCATCCTAGATAGCTGCAGACCCTGCAGTCACAAATGACTATTCTAGCTCAAAGTATCATAGTACACTAAGTTTTGGAGGGTAGATATCCTATTTCTAACCCTAACTAATGGCTCTACTATGTGAGAAAATGTAAATAAAACAACAAAAACTAACAATGTAACTTTCTTTTGTTCTGAGGAAATCTCAACCTGACAAAATTAACCAAGGATAACTGACATGAGCCACATAAGCACATACCCACTTCAATATGTTTGTTTCCAATAGACACCAAACCTTCAGCTGCTCTAACTATGTCCTTCTGGAAATCCTGTTAGAGTGGATACATCACAGAAATGTAACAACTGCCATCATGAACTCAGTAAAGGGTATACCGCTATCATAAAATATTCACTTCCTTGGAAAAAACACTTAGAAATGCACTGAATATACAAAGACTATGTTTGATGTATATTGAACAATGCAAATGCAACATCAGTTTTTGGCCAGGTGTTCACATCAATAGATTGGTCAAAAGGGCATCTATAATTCTCCCCTTCTTACCCTTACAGAACGAGTAGAAGTATACAATTTCTCAAGCTGTTGATGTCTCTGTAGTTCAACCTCATCAATTACAATGGAATCTGACCGCTCATAGCCAGTAGTACTGAATTGCTTTATAACAGCCTGAAAAAAAATCACAAATGTAAGCAAGGAAATGATTGACCTCAAAGCACTAGTGAACATTGCAACCACAAATTTGTTGTTTCAAAACAGTAGCTGCCTACAAGGCTATAGCTGATATCATTTTAAAGTTCCCAGCGTCTCAATTTGTGGTATGATAGTTGTTGCCTCCACTGTGTGATACATACAGAAGAACTCAAGAATAAACAAAATATAATGAAGCTGTAGAATAACCTCTTTTGTCAGAATGTTTAAATTTTACATGCACGCCTTTAGGCAACTAGTATAAGATAGCAGGAAGCATGTACATTACTTGGCTTCTTGTAATTAAAAAACAAACAAACAAGCGTTGAAACTGCAAAAACGCAACAACAAAAAAGAGTACCTAGTCAATTCCATATATAGCAGCATAACAGCTTATCCATAAAGATCATCATGGAAGTAATTAAAGATGGACAACAAATAATAGTATAGTAGGTAGACATATTATTGCAGAACACAATTGTCCAAGCACAACAGAGTCCAAAAAAGTGAGATACCAAATGCTAACTTGTAGAAGGAACACATCTCACATGTAAATACATAGACACCCAATTTGTCCTTACAGCGCTTCCATCAGGTATGGACCCATGCTGTGCCACAAGTATCAATTAATACTGTGCCACCGCTGTCACTAGAAGCACAAATCCATGCCTCTGCTCCAAACACAAAACCTTATGGTAACTAATTTTCCGCAGCCATGGAATCAATGAACTGCAACGTCCGCTTGACACTAGAGCTATAATGATTAATAAACAATTCACATTCCAAATTAGCAAGCTACAACAGAACACAAAAAGATATAGTGCATCCTAAAAAAACAGGTCTCTCCGACCCCCAGGGCTCGCAGATCCACGCGGTACAAGAAATGCAAATTCGCGTTGGAACCCTGAGATCCAGCTACATGACAACCCCGAGACCCCCTAAACCGGGAAAGCAATCTCTCAGGCACATCCCGGCGGCAGCCTCGCGTGACATTGAGCAACCAAACACCGCCCAAATCATGCACATTTTGTACAGAACCGAGATGCGCGGGACGAAGAATATCAGATGTCAGAGAGCGGGATCCGGAGGAACCTGCTGCTGCTTGGCGACCTGCTCCTTGAACTTGCTCGCCTGCTTCCTCAGCGCCTCCATCCCTTGGCAGCTCTTCTCGCCCGGACACGCGCGCGCGCGCACGAGCCGGAAGCCGCCGTGGCGCCGTCGCTACGCTACCCAGAGACGAACGGCGGCACAGCACAGGCACCAACCAAACACGCTGCCCGTTCCAAAACAATCACGGACGGCCAGCCAGCCATCGTTCGTCGCCCACTCCCGGCCCACGAAAGCCCAGCCCGTGCTAACGACTAGGAAAAGACACATTTAGAGATGGCAATAGGTACCCGCTACCCGAAACCCGGTGGATTTTTGCTCTATTAGGGCTAGTTTGGGAGCCTCAAACCCGAAGGGAATTGGAGGGGCTAAAATCTTCTCCTTATTCAATTTTGAATAAGAAGGGAATTTTAGCCCCTTGAATCCCCTCCGGGTTTTGGACTTCCAAACTGGCCCTTAGGGTATGGGTTTGGGTCAATTTCTCTATCCATGGGTTTGTTAATGGGTTCAAATGGAAACCCAACGGGTACGTGGGCATGGATTTGTTCTTCCACTACCCATACCCGCAAACACATGGGTTTTTAAAACCCGCCTTAAAATCAACATTCCTTATAAATATGTCTCAAAATATTATTAATTGAATATGTTCTAATTGAAATAAACTTCATGTAATAAATTTTAGGCTAAAATTAGTTATCATTTGTTCCTTTTATGCTAGCTTATTAATGTATTGATTGTCATTTACATGCTGAATTATTTTTTATGTTGATGTTAGTGGGTATGGGAAACCCGTTGGGTACCCGAAACCCGCATGGGTATGGGTTTGGGCAAAATTTTATACCTGTCATGGGTATGGGTTTTTTAGCGGGCGTATTTTTTCTTCGTGGGTATGAGTTTGGGCAAGTAATACCCAGCGGTTTTTACCCATTGCCATCTCTAGACACATTGGTCCTGAACGAGTGGCCCCACGAGGTCCGCCGCTCCTCAGCAAGCCAGAGCCAGCAGCGATCCCCGGCTGACAGTGTCTCACACACAAGCGCGAGAGCAAATTTCCTTATCTTTAAAGCCGGACGGAAACGACGTCTATAACGTTGTCCACGTCGGCTCAAATATTTCTAGACGTCGGATTTCTAATCAACGGCTATATCATGACGACACAGTCTTGCCTTGGACGCATCCTTCTGGTCGGTACTACGTCTCGTCGCCTCCTTTCGCCCCAGCGCTGCAGGTCGTCATGGTCCTCGCTCCCCGCCGTCGCTAGGGGTGCCGCGCGCGCGTCGAGGCCGAGCTCTCCGGGATCTGCGCGGGGATCCTACGCCTCCTCGACGAGCGCCTCGTGCCGGCGGCGGCGACCGTGGACGCCAGGGTCTTCTACCTCAAGATGAAGGGGGACTACCACCGCTACCTCGCTGAGTTCAAGACCGGCGCCAAGCGCAAGGACGCCGCGGACTCCACGCTCGCCGCCTACCAGGCTGCACAGGTAGCAGTTCGGCAGGCAGTCATGGATTGTCTCTCTCCTCTCGCTAAACGAGACTTGTCTTATCTTAATTATTAATACGTACGTATAAAGGACATCGCCGTCAAGGAGCTGCCGCCCACGCATCCCTTCAGGCTCGGCCTCGCCCTCAACTTCTTCGTCTTCTACTACGAGATCCTCAACTCGCCAGACCGTGCCTGCTCGCTGGTCAAGCATGTTCCCCTTCTCCTGGTGACTTGAGGGATGACATGCTGTTTTATGATTGGGTTAATTGTGTCTGTGCCATTATAATTTTCTATGTTTTGATATATGCCACTAAACTTCTTAAGCTTGCAAAAGTGCCATTAAACTTTTAATTAAGTCTGAAATAAACCATTGTCAACAGTTTAGTCTCAAACAGACCCACCCACCAGTATATTTTCGTATTTCTCTTTCTACCCTTGCCCTTGCTTTTACGAACACGACACCGGTTTTGCTATTTTTATTCAGAAACAGAAGATTTTTTGCTATGGTCACAATTGGTTATTCTATTGTTGACAGTTCATGATTTGTACATGTGTGTTGCAATTTTGGTACCTAGTTCTGCTCAGATGGTAGCATGTTACTCTGTTGGACTGTTTCTTCACAAGATTTCACTAGGCGTTGTTCACCAGCAAGGCTCTGACGACTGGGTAACAGCAAAACAACAATCATGTTGAAGAAGATGTGATGCATTTGTAACAGTAATCGTGTTCGTAACTGGTGAGACCCAAAGAGACGTGATGCCTTCGTAACAGCAAAATAACAATTGTGTTCGGGCAATGATACAAAGGGAAATACGAAAAATACATGTATAGTGGTGGGTCTGTTTGGAACTAAACCGCAGATAATGGTTTATTTTAGATTTGATTAAAAGTTTAATGGCATTTGCAAGCTTAAAAAGTTTAGTGGCACATATCAAATATATAGAAAATTATAATGGCACATACCCAATTAACCCTTTATGATTTGAGGGCTTTGGTTCCAGGCATTCGACGAAGCTATTTCAGAGTTGGATGGTCTTGGGGAAGAGTCGTACAAGGATAGCACCCTCATCATGCAGCTTCTTCGTGACAACCTCACCTTGTGGACTTCTGACATGCAGGTAAACACTTGGAATTCTACTGTCATGTTAGTACGTAAGTGATGCTAATCATGTTGTGTATCAGGAGGATGGTGGCGATGAAATGCGGGACCAGTACAAGATCATTTACTACATTCAATTTGTACTCATATACTCTACCTTTAAAGTAGAGATGAAGTGACTCATACAGGCAAAGATTTTATTATCCAAAATCTAGATTCTAGAGATCTGGATTCTAGAATTCCCTAGGAATCACCCTCCGCGGCGAGTGCCAGCGTGTCATGCTCGCGGAGTAAACTGTGCAAAAAAGGGTCCAGATTACTGCAAAATGGAAGGTATGCATCCTCATTGGAAAAAATATTTACTGAACATTTATAATTTACAATTCATATTTAAAAATATATCCGACCATAAGTAATTATAGTCCCATTTATTCTCACATCTGTCTTCTTTCCACATGTACTTTGTAGCCTTTACGAGCAGTGTTTTGACCTTATTTAATCTACTTACATAATTATCTGATATGAACAGCACCTGTACTCCGTACTCTACCTTGCAAATACTCATTTATATTTATTTGTGACCTATAGTTCTTCTGTGCACATGTGTCATACAGATTTCTGACATTTAACGGCCAGCACGCCACGCTCGCTGAGTAAGCTGTGCAAAAAAACATGTTCAGCTTACTGCAAAATGGAAGGTATGCATCCTCATTGAAAAATATTTACCGAACATTTGTAATTTACAATTCAGGTTTAAAATTATATCTGACCATAAGTAATTATAGTCCCATTAGTTGATACCAAACGGTTCAGTTTCTAAGGATCTTCCAAAAATCATATTTGCCTTCTATTCCTAGAAGACTGTTGCCAAACAAACATAAGCAATTAATGCTACATGCCTGTATCTAGATATGTTGCAACATACAACTCATCTATAAACTCTCAAAAAACGCAGGTTCAGGACTTAGACTATATATGGCACTATCAAAACCTGTTTACACGATGTTATGATGTCAAGTTCCAAATGGAACATGTTAGCCCAAATAGGAAAAGAAAACTAAGTGATCTAGTACCAACTTAATTCAGAACACGTAAAAAAAGGCTGAATATCTTACTACATTTCTACCTTGTGATTCGTTCATTAAATTTGTCATGAAGATCATAGTAATGTGTGCTAAGCCCCTTTGAACTACCTCGTGTCGAAGCACGCCATGTGCATATAGAATTTCTGAACTAGCAAAGATCATCATCAACAGGTAGCATAGTAAATACATGGCTATAATGGTGTGCGCCAGAAAAGAAAACTGTATTAGGTGCGGGCACACCCTCTCAACGACATGTCATTTTGCATTGCAGCCACTTCAATATGGATTTACTTAAAACGCTAAAAGGTACATATCATTCTATCACTTTTTTATCCAACATATTCCCTTTCTATTCTACCTACAATTCTCTACCTGCTTAGATGGTTTCCTGTAAGTTTGTTGGTATCTCATTACAGTCAACATATTTCCATCCTGCTTTATGTGGAGTTGGTCCACGAAGAGATTTGGCTAATCAAAGGCACAACATGCTGAGATCCAGTCAATTAAGATTTTGTCTTACCTTGATTGAAGACAAGACTTTTTTATGTACCGAGGTTTCTCTCAGTTTTAATGTAGAAATATTTATCATGCATCCTATATTATTTGGTTACTTTATGACCAAGGTAAGTAAGCTTTGGACTATGTTGATTCTATAAATACCCTTGTATGAGTGCTTGTCACAGAGAACGTCTTGCTCTATCAGAAGGTATCAGCTTTAAATCAAAAACCAAATTTCTAAGAAAAAAAATCAGACGATAACCTTATCCATCAGCTTTAGTAATTTATGTGTTTATCTTACTTGCACCCAGAACTATACTATACTGGAGGCTATGAAACTATGAATGTTGTTTTTGTGACACATAAATGATATTAGCTTGCACATATACTTAAGAAATGCAATGCACCTCAAGACATTGCAAAATTATATAAAAAAAACAAGTGCCACTACGCGTGCATGAGCGCGCGCAAACCACTAGTTGTATATATAGCTAGCTGCTCGTCGCCGTCCCGCGGCCGGTGATCGCCGCACCGCAGGGTTCGTCCCAGAGACTCTCCCGTACCTCAGGTGCGACCTCGAGATATGCCTTGGTTACTTTGATTTGCTGTTGCGTGAATCCTTCGGTCCGTGTGCGTGTGTTGAACTGGGTGTGTATGACCGTGGCGTTCATCGGTCTTCTCCCGGGCCGTTGGGCCTGTGGTTGCGTGGCCTGCTGTGGAGTCGTGGGCTCGTTGGACACTTAGGCCACATGACGGGCTGCCGGGCCTCCGGCGTGATTCCCCGGGGGCAGTGTCGCGGGGTGGCCAAGGCCCAAGGAGAGAGAGGCCGAGGAAGGAAGTGTTCCGGTCTGCTTCTTCTCGTCATGCATGGCACCGGGTCTGGGTCTGAGACCGGCACCTTACCAGTCGGCCAGGCCTGCCTGGTACCAGTGCGCTGTGCGCGCGCGTCCAAACTCGCTGGCTCCCGGGTCCAGATCAGAAACGGCCATGGGCGACGATGGCGCGGTCTCTCTCTCGTCCGTCTCGCGGCGGACCGGTCGTCGTCGCGGCGGTTAGAGCGCGGTCACCTGTCAGGTTTGGCGTACGTTGCGTCGTCGTCTCGTTTGGTGGTGCCAGGACATTCATTTGCCTACGTCCTGCTGCGAGCTAGGACATCCATATATGGGTTGTCCACGTCAAGGCGATATTGCTTGCTTGTTTGCTTCTACCACAAGCAAGCGTACATGGTCGATCGTTTTCGATCCATGCATGTTCCGACCAGCAGGTGGAGGTGATTGCTGCTTAATGTCTGTGCCGTTCGGGTGAAAACATGCGCGCACGGTATACTGATCAGCACTCGCACACCTCTACTCCTCTAGAGGATGCATGCATATGCATGCCCTCTGGTGATCTGAAGAAGCCGCACAGTTCTTTCGTTCCGAGCTGCTACTACTTTACTGACCAGCTAAGTACTTGTAGCTCGATCGATCGATCGCTGCTGATCTGAAGCTGCATGCTGCATGGGATGCCGCGCGCCGGCTGTCTCGGTCTGGTTGGGGCCGGGACTGGTACCGAACGACACGTGAGCATGACGACAGGGTCGCAGGGACCAGGGAGGCAGGGGGGGAAGGGATATGGGCGGACATATAATATATACAGCAGGCAGGTGTTCGTGGTGCACTACCGGAATCAACATCTTCGCCGAGTGCCGGTAGCACTCGGCGAAGCCTTATAAACACTCGGCAAAGGCTTTGCCGAGTGTAACACTCGGCAAAGAAGGCTCGGCAAACAGTGCATCGGCAAAGACTTCTTTGCCGAGTACTTTTTCTCGGGCACTCGGCAAAGATCTTTGCCGAGTGTCAGGGGGCACTCGGCAAAGAAAAGCGACCGTTACGGCGCCGGTTGACGGAGACGGCGGCTTTGCCGAGTGTCAACGGCGACACTCGGCAACGAAGATATCTTTGCCGAGTGTCCTCCTGGCAGCACTCGGCAAAGAGCCCGCCAGGGAGGGTCCCCATGTCAGGCTCTTTGCCGAGTGTCCCAATTGGCACTCGGCAAAGACGACCTCTTTGCCGAGTGCTAGAGACATAACACTCGGCAAAGAACCTAAGCCGGTGCCCAGGTCTGTGCTCTTTGCCGAGTGTTATGACCTGGACACTCGGCAAAGCGCCTCTTTGCCGAGTGTTACACTCGACAAAGTGACCAGTATGTACCTTTTTTATTTGTTTTTTGTTTTCCATCCACACAAACAGAAGATATCACATATATATCACATATATACATCACAGATATCATCACAGACATAAATAGCCAACACAAACATAAAACCGTGACCACAAACATAAATATTCATCACAAACATAAGTGTTCAACACAAGTATTAAACACAAACATAAGTCTCAAACGTCGCAAGCTCTCACATAAGTATCAAACAGAAACATAAGTATTATACATAAGTTCTGAAGTCTAAAACAATGACTCATGGAGGTGGGCGGTTTGGCCGGGGTTGCGTTGGGCTGAACCCTTCCGGAGGGTTGTTGGATGCCGCCCCAGATTGGCCCTGCACAGAGAAGAGATAGCATGTGTTATACCAGATGCATTACAAACATCTAACTACAATATTGATACTCACAGGAGTGTGGAAGACAGTAGGGTCAACTGGGGGGAACAATGGAGGTGGCGGAGCGATGCCCTGTGCGGCGCCAAGGCTCTGCATGTACTGGAACATCTCCGCCATCCTCTGATCAGCCGCCGCCCGCTCCGCCATTATCCTCGCCTCCATCTCTTCTAGTTGGGTCTGTAATATTACAAGCCAACGTTATAGTAACTCAAAGACTAGGTATATAACTAAAGGAAGGACGAGTTACAGAAGCACTAACCTCGAGTTGCTGTATGCGATGCTGTGAGCTGTCGTGCCGAGGTCGAATGGCTGGGCTCGAGCCCGTGCTCCTTGCTCTCACCTGAGACAGAGTGGGAGTGGAGGACGAGTCGATTGCCCCGTCGGCAATCCAGTACCGCCCATGTCTCTTGCCTCCTCCGACCCTCATGAGCACCTCGGGGTCGATAGGCTCGGTGCTCGGATCATAGTCTGGGCCATGGACCTCCTGCGCCATGGCGGTGTAGTCATGGAGGCGGCTGTAGACGGCGGGGTTGGTGTAGGCCTCGGGCCCGTCATCCGGGTTGTAGGTGACGTCGGACGTCGCCTTACCCTTATGGGCCATAGCATAGGCCGAGAAGGTGGAATAAGGCCTGCCACCATGTGACGCCGACTGCAACGAAAACCAACGAGATAGTTAGAAATAATATCTAACTTAGTGCTATATATCTAAATAAAAAAGGTGGCGTACCCATGCTTCGGCATATTGGCCCAGGCTCCGGCTGCCTTGGTGGTGCGAGGGGCCTTGCATCTGCAAACGCCGTTCCCGGCTAGCTGTGTGCACCTCGTCCCACTCAGCCGAACACCACCTATCCACCATCTGCTCCCAGCACAGAGGATGTGCGGCGCACCAATGTGGAATCACCTGCAAAGTAAACACATAAAGTGCATATCAGAAGATAAAATAAAATTCATGCATGGAGTACTGGTACCAAACATGCATGACTTTACCTGCAGGTACTGCTCCCTGGTCAACGACATGGTTCGGGCTTGAGGTTTGGTCACCTTCTCCCCAAGGACGGAGCCGTGGTAGGTGATGATGGCCTGGATGCGGGCCTCATAGTGCATGTCCACGACGAGCTTCTTACAGCACGTGGTGGCCACCACATCCGCCCTAGCCTCGTATCCAGCATCGCATCTGAAGAAATCCTGCATACAAAAACGATGTATCCATACATTATTTCAAGAATTTGCAACGAATGCGACATATTTTATATTATACTAAGACTTACCCACAGCTCTTGCTTCACCCGCTCCGCCTTGTTATTGAATTCCCTGCCGTCCCGGTCTACTGCATCGGGGGCGACGGCGTAGTGGTCGAAGGTGAAGGCTGGACCCGTCACTCCGGCGTACTCCACAAGTCCAGGGAAGTGTTCCCTGCACAGCAGGCCGAGGATGTTGTTGGGGGGGCGACGATGACCCCCAGCATAATCCAAAACCGTCCAAGACCTGTCCAAGTGATAAATAAAAAGTATTAGTTTATATTATGATTTTGAACACATAATATGAACAAGAATGAAGAACATAAAGTTACATACCTCTCCCCTTCCGGCCGAATCAACGGCCGTCTGTCCCGAAGTATGGGACGCGGCGGGAGACTCGCGGGGCCTCGCAGGTAGATGCTCCTCGAACTAGAGCCGCCTGAACCTGAGGCGTCCTGCTGCTGGTCGTCGTCGTCCTGCTGCTGGTCGTCGTCGTCCTGAGGCGCCGCCTGCTGCTGCGCTGCCTGCTCTGCCTCGTGCTGCTGCGCTGCCTGCTCTGCATCGTCCGCCGTCCTACTCCTCCTCCCCCTCCTCCTCCTCAGGAAACCGCCCACCATATTTGTTCAACAACCTGCAATTAAGAGTAAACAAATAAGCACATATAAAAAGATGTATTTAAAAACAGGTGCGAAATAAAAAGTCATATAGCATTACATCGATTAAAAATAATCTTCATATGTGTCGGGGTTAGCCGGATCATAACTCTCATCATCACTATCAAGCATTTCAATCTCAACACCATCGGAAGACGCAACCTCATCATTGCCTTCAAGGATTACTAAGTCATTATCATTTTGCACCTCATCATCCTCTTCATCAACAACCATTTCAATATCTACGTCCATTCCGATAGCTTCAGTTAAGTCTATCTCAAATCGCCCTTGTAGCCCATCTTCTTGGAAGAACTCTCCATCATATGTGTCCGGGTCTAAGTTGTAATCTTCATCGTTAGGAACAGGTAACCTCCCATGCGGCGATACCTTATACACAACATCCCAACCCTTAAGATGTTCTTTCGTTTGACACGCATATGGGAGATAATACACTTGTGTGGCCTGTTGGGCCACGATATAGACATCGTCTCCTGCTAAGGTGGAATCTTGTCGAATTTCGACTATCCCAAGATTAGAATGTGTCCGTCTCGTCACTTGAGGGTCAAACCAATGACATTTGAATATCACTGGAGTAAGAGGTTTGGAACCATAAAAATTGAGCTCATATATTTCTTCAATTCGTCCAAAATAATCGACATTGTCAAGGCCCGGCGTAAAGACTCCAGAACACGTTGTTTTCCGATTGGGCCGACTTTGGTCTTAGTGTGTTGTGCGAAAACGGTATCCATTGACGTCATACCCAGAATATTTCTTGACCCTATAAGCAAAGCCGTTGGCTACTTGTCTCAACTCGGCACTGAAAGTTCCCTATGCCTTGGAACAGGATCTGGATGTCGCCTAGAGGGGGGGGGGGGTGAATAGGCGAATAATAATTAATCACTTTATAACTGGAAATTCTTACTCTACTCGAAGACTGGATTGCAGTGGAATGAAGGACCCTTCGAGTAGGTTGCAACAGAATTGAAGTTCCTGTCTTAAAATACCCTGCACTTCAAAGACAGCTTATACCACATATAAATATTGAAGTGCAAGTATAAACAACAAATAAGACAGAGAAACAGCACACAACACAGAGCAGAGCACACAGACACAGGGATTTATCCCGAGGTTCGGCCAAGCCTGAAATGCTTGCCTAGTCCTCGTTGGAGTTAGCCACACCTGGGCTTGGAGTCTATTTCAACTCCTTCCTCCGTTTGCTCAGATCTGTCAGTATGACAGATAGAGCCTTCCACTATGTTGAGTTGGGTTACAACAAAGCCGCGGCTGCTTACAATCTTCTTGACAGCACTCCGGCAGAGTAACAATGCGCTCAAGACTTTGCTCTAGCTCTTTGCAGCACCTCTCCACTCTCTAAAGGCTTATAACTTTGCCTTCACACAAACTAGAGAGATTTACACAAGAGGGAGAGTGAGAATCGATCCGAGTGATGTATACAATTGTTGGATGCACTTGTGTTATTGTTTGAGGCGCCTAGGGGTCCCTTTTATAGCCCCAAATGGCCTAGGAGCCGTTAGAGCTTCATTTGGAAGCTCCCAGCCTTCCCTGGTTGCGGGTGCACCGGACTGTCCGGTGGCGCACCGGACAGTGAACAGTAACGGATCTGATTGACAGTTTCCTTCTCTGAAACAGCTAGCCGTTGGTGCACCGGACAGGTTACTATTCACTGTCCTGTGCACCGGACAGGTCACTATTCACTGTCCTGTGCACCGGACACAGCTACTATTCACTGTCCTGTGCACCGGACGCTGCGACTATTCACTGTCCTGTGCACCGGACGCTGCGACTATTCACTGTCCTGTGCACCGGACACAGTTACTATTCACTGTCCTGTGCACCGGACAGAGTTACTATTCACTGTCCTGTGCACCGGACAGCTACTATTCACTGTCCTGTGCACCAGCCAACAGCACACTAAGTGCTTTTTTCTCCGTTCTTTCTCCATTTGACTTCAACTTTTGGGAGGATTTTCCTGAGACTTAAACAAACACATTTAGAGTATAATCCAATTGATTTAGTCCTAGAAACTTACATCTTTCTTGTTCTTCTCCTAGCTTTTCTGTTTCTCCTCCAGCAGAGCTCAGAATGGTACTTTCTCTACAGAAAGAGTTAGAGAGCAAACCAAAGCACCAAACTTGTAGTAAGAGGTGTATGCAAAATGGTTGAACACTCAAACCTTACATACTTAACTTTTTTCATCGTTTTACCCAATTTGGCTTGTTTGAGGTCGATGTTGGACTCTAAACCATCAAGTCAACTTGACTTGATCTAGATTGACATATCTGAGCCCCAACCCCCGTTCACTTCTCGAGCTTGATCTTGAGCCTTATGTAGTGATCCTTGATGCACCATAAGTCTTCTTAACTCGATCAACCTTGACTTTGCAAGTCTTCTTCTTCACCCCTGGCTTTGGGTTCCTGGTCTCCTTGACCTTCTCCCGTGCACTCGATACCTCGAAGCTCTTCTTGCCTCCATCCTTGGCTTGATCGGTTGTCTCTGAGTTACGCACACCAAGTCTCACTTAAGCAATGTCCATCTTACTTGTGATGGTATCAATTGGATGTGAAGAGCGCTTTCCTCAACGGGCCAATCAAGGAGGAGGTGTACGTGGAGCAACCCCCTGGCTTCGAGGATGAACGGTACCCCGACCATGTGTGTAAGCTCTCTAAGGCGCTCTATGGACTTAAGCAAGCCCCAAGAGCATGGTATGAATGCCTTAGAGACTTTTTAATTGCTAATGCTTTCAAGGTTGGGAAAGCCGATCCAACTCTTTTTACAAAGACATGTGATGGTGATTTGTTTGTGTGCCAAATTTATGTCGATGACATAATATTTGGTTCTACTAACCAAAGGTCTTGTGAAGAGTTTAGCAGGGTGATGACGCAGAAATTCGAGATGTCGATGATGGGCGAGTTGAACTACTTCCTTGGGTTCCAAGTGAAGCAACTCAAGGACGGCACCTTCATCTCCCAAACAAAGTACACGCAAGATCTGCTAAAGCGGTTTGGGATGAAGGACGCCAAGCCCGCAAAGACTCCGATGGGGACCGACGGACACACCGACCTCAACAAAGGAGGTAAGTCCGTTGATCAAAAAGCATACCGGTCAATGATAGGTTCCTTGCTTTACTTATGTGCTAGTAGACCGGATATTATGCTTAGCGTATGCATGTGTGCTAGATTTCAATCCGATCCTAAGGAGTGTCACTTAGTGGCGGTGAAGCGAATTCTTAGATATTTGGTTGCTACACCTTGCTTCGGGCTCTGGTATCCAAAGGGGTCTACCTTTGACTTAGTTGGATACTCAGACTCCGACTATGCTGGATGTAAGGTCGATAGGAAGAGTACATCGGGGACGTGCCAATTCTTAGGAAGGTCCCTGGTGTCATGGAACTCTAAGAAACAAACCTCTGTTGCCCTATCCACCGCTGAGGCCGAGTACGTTGCCGCAGGTCAGTGTTGCGCGCAACTGCTTTGGATGAGGCAAACCCTCCGGGACTTTGGCTACAATCTGAGCAAAGTCCCACTCCTATGTGATAATGAGAGTGCTATCCGCATGGCGGAGAATCCTGTTGAGCACAGCCGCACAAAGCACATTGACATCCGGCATCACTTTTTGAGAGACCACCAGCAAAAGGGAGATATCGAAGTGTTTCATGTTAGCTCCGAGAACCAGCTAGCCGATATCTTCACTAAGCCTCTAGATGAGAAGACCTTTTGCAAGTTGCGTAGTGAGCTAAATGTCTTAGATTCGCGGAACCTGGATTGAATTGTAGCATACATGTACTTATGCTTTTGATCATGTTCCTTTTTGCATTTTGTTGCTTTATTATGGTGCTCAAGTTGTAAAAACACTCCCCTGGACTTCACAAGTCCGTTGCAAAGTGATGCACATGTTTAGGGGGAGATGTGTTACAACTTGACCCTTTGAGACTAACCATGTGCTTGAGTTTGATGTTTTAGTCTCGAAGGAGGATTGAAAGGGAAAAGGTGGACTTGGACCATGAAAGACTTCCACTGCACTCCGATGAGAGGGTAACTTATTCCAAGTTCATCTCATGACATCTTATTGCCATTTGCTCTTAATTGAAGACTTTGGTGAGGCAATGGGGTTAAAAGGCCAAGATTAATCCCGTTTTGGTGCTTGATGCCAAAGGGGGAGAAAATAAAGGCCAAAGTGATAAATGGATCAGCTACCACTTGAGAGATTTTGAAAATAGTAGAATAGAGTTTTTGTTGTGTCAAAAGCTTTTATTGTCTTTTATTGTCTTTATTGTCAAAAGTTGGCTTCTTGTGGGGAGAAGTTTTGACTATGGGAAATAGGGGGAGTTTTTGAAATCTTTGATCAATCTCTTTTGGAATGACTCTCTTTATGCCTCAACATGTGTGTTTGACATAGAAATAGAGATTTGAGTTTGATTTGCAAAAACAAACCAAGTGGTGGCAAAGGATGATCCATATATGCCAAAATTGAATCAAAACCAATTTGAGTTTTTATTTTAAGTGATTTTGCACTTGTTCTAGTTGCTTTATGTTGTGTTGGCATAAATCACCAAAAAGGGAGAGATTGAAAGGGAAATGTGCCCTTGGGCCATTTCTAAGTATTTTGGTGATTGAATGTCAACACAAGTGCTTAAATGTGCCCATGGTTGAACAAAGTGCAAATCACAAGTAAAGGTATGTTTCTAAGCCTTAGTACATTGGTTTTGTGTGCTAATATCTTGTCTAAGTGTTAGAAACAGGAAGAAGAAGAAAAGAAAAGAAGTGGAGAGTGGCTGTGTACAGCCAAAGGCTGTTTCGGGCTGGGGCACCGGACTGTCCGGTGTGCACCGGACAGTGTCCGGTGCGCCAGACCAGCGTGAAGCAAACCAGCCGCTCTCGGGTTTTTCTCCGGCGACTTAGGCTAAAATTCACCGGACTGTCCGGTGTGCACCGGACTGTCCGGTGAGCCAACGGTCGGCCGGGCCAACGGTCGGCCGCGCGATCGGCGCGCGACACATGGCCGAGCCAACGGTCGAGAAGGGGCACCGGACTGTCCGGTGTGCACCGGACATGTCCGGTGCGCCAACGGTGCGCAGATCTGACTCAGACAGCAACAGTCGGATGCGCTGTTTATGGAAACAAATCGGGCACCGGACAGTGTCCGGTGTGCACCGGACTGTCCGGTGCGCCACGAGACAGAAGGCAAAGATGGCCTTCCAGATTTGTTCCCAACGGCTCCTAGCTGCCTTGGGGCTATAAAAGGGACCCCTTGGCGCATGGAGGAGAATACCAAGCATTCCTACAACTCTTCTAAGCACCAAGACATCAATCTCACGCATTCGTTTCATTGTGATAGCATATAGAGCTCTTGTGGAGTTGTGAACTCTTTGTGTTGCATTGCGAGCTCTTGTTGCGACTTGTGTGCGTGTTGTTGCTCTGATTTTCGAGTCTTGTGTGCGTTGCTCATTCCCACCTTACTCCGTATTTCTTTGTGAACTCAATTGTAAGGGCGAGAGACTCCAAGTTGTGGAGATTCCTCGCAAACGGGAAAAGATCAAAGGAAAGAAAAACACCGTGGTATTCAAGTTGATCATTGGATCACTTGAGAGGAGTTGAGTGCAACTCTCGTCCGTTGGGACGCCACAACGTGGAGTAGGCAAGTTTTGTACTTGGCCGAACCACGGGATAACCACCGTGTCAACTCTGTGATTGCTTTCTTGTGGTTATCATGTTTTGAGTTCTCTCTAGCCACTTGGCAATTACTGTGCTAACACTTAATCTAAGTTTTGTGGCTATAAGTTTAAGTTTTTACAGGATCACCTATTCACCCCCCCCTCTAGGTGCTCTCAGGCACTCATAGACGGATCTCTTTGGCCCTGCAAGTATTCGCAAGTTAAAAGACGCTAAATTGAGTTCAAAGACGTATCTCTTTTACAAACTAAGCACGTACCTTACGTTTGAACCAGGAAATGAAATCGGGCAACCCATTTCTCGCACCCTTTCTAAGAAGAGCGTCATATTCCTGTGGAGTGGGGTCCCTTGATCGACGCCAGAATTCATGAAGAAATTGTTCCATGTATGGCGTCACCTCTTCAAGGTTGGTCAATACGTATAGCATGATATGTCACCACTCTTCATGTGTCAGGGTCTTCGTGGTCGAGCCACTTGCGCTTCCGAGTTGGCCTCGAAATATGCTAAGGTTCGATTCATTGTCGCCATCATTGTAACGAGGGGGTGGATTATGCACGCTCGGCAGTTTGTCACCATAATAAGTTGTTGTGAAGTTTGAGACCTCCTCTAGAATGTATGCCTCTGCAATGGAAGCCTCGATTTTGCATTTATTTCTACATTTCTTTCGAATAGTCTTTAGACATCTCTCGATTGGATAGCACCAACGTCCCTGCACGGGGCCCCCCATTCGTGCCTCATAGGGGAGATGAAGAATCAAATGCTGCATTGGATTGAAGAAGCCGGGTGGAAATATCTTCTCAAGCTTACACAGTAATACGGGGGCCAATCTTTCCAAGTCTGCAACCACGGTCCGAGATAACTCTTTTGCACAAAGCTGACGGAAGAAATAGCTCAACTCTGAAAGCGTTAGCCAGACATGCTCAGGGACATAGCCTCGAACCATCGCAGGAAGAATCCGTTCAATCCATATGTGGAAGTCATGACTCTTCATCCCTAATACTTGTTAGAAATATAGGCATTTTCCGTATTATTTTAATTCCATAAATCAACATTATGATGATGACATATAACAAATAATTAACCATAGAAATTGTGATCTCAAATTGATCCATACCAGTATGAATCAAGAGAACATAGAGCATGTGAATTATATAAATCATATAAATACGATAAACATGTATACTGACTGAACAAATGAAAGTAAACAGATAGAAACATAAATAGCATGACTGAAAAATTAAAACAGACAGATCTATCATATTATAATAAGACAGAACAGATAAGATAAAATCATTCGTAACTATGAAACAGCATAGATGAAAATATGGAACATATATAATCTCCAGAACACAAAACAGTAAGTAAATAAACTGATCATACCCTCCTATGCGCTCTGATGATCCAGATCCTTGGCCAGCTTCCTTTGTCATGTTGAAGATGTTTTGGGCAGTCGCGTAGACGCTCCCCAAAAACCTAATTGCCGATCCCCCGTGCAAGGTCTCGAACGGCACCGGCTTCGGAGGCACCTGCCCTCTCGCTACTCTGTGCGCGCAGAGTCACGAGATGGAAATACCCTCACTCGACGGCTGGATTGTGAGACTGAAAGTGTTTCTCGCGTGTACCGAATGACAGGGGTGCTCCTCTATTTAACCTCTCGCAGAGGGAAGCTGAAGGAGAAAGGTCGTCGAGTCACGCCAAGAGTCGGCCAGCTCTAGCCGAGTTATGCCATGAGTCGGCCAGCTCTCGCCGAGTCACGCCATGAGTCGGCAGCTGAAGGAGAAGGGTCACTCGGCTGGCTGACGAAGAGACAGGGTCACTTGGCAGACGAAGAGACAGAGTCACTCGGCTGACGTACGCGGTTAGTGAGTGCTAAAAATTAACACAACCACGCCCGCTCGCCTGCCTGCCTGCCTGCCTGCCTCGCCTCGCCTCGCCACGCCACGCCACGCCCGGCCCGGCCCGGCCGGCGGCGGCGGCGGCGCGCGCGTGCGTGTGGCACGCCCTTGTCCATTTCTTGACTTCTCAAGTTAAGTGGAATAAATCCCACCATATAAGTCAAGGCAAAAGACCCTTGGACTTCCAATGTGGTACTATTGGTATTCTCCACCATTACACACCATAGAGTTTATTCAATAAATGGGCCAAGCCCATAAAAGATCCAACAATCCCCACCAAACTCTAGGGTTTGTAATGATGAAGTATCAGAATCACAATCCTTTGATATACCAGTGTTTCGATGGAGACTGTTAAGTTGAACATCCATCTAGAATAAGAGTTTCACTTATTCACAACTGAACAATGGACTATGCCTTGAATTGACAGTTTTGTGTGAAATAAGATTCACTCAAATCCTTTGCTGATACTAGGCTGCAGAAGGGTATTCCCGCTTTTTAGAAGCATATAAGTCACACTTCAGTGCCTTTCATGAGTATTTAGGGATTACCCAAATCCCATAGACTGTGACTAGCAGTCTGACTCATATAGGTGTATTCCTCAGAAGATGTTCTGTAGGACAACATCTCACCTTTATAAGACTCTTGGAATACATTAAGGTAAAAACCATCCTGCCTTACAGATAGGAAAGATGTGCATCAGAAATGAGTTAAAGAAGGGATCTTTCCTCACAATCTACTCCTAGCTTGTTTCTCCACTCTACTTCACGGGATCTCCGATCACATAGAGCAGGTTACCACTAGAGTAGATCTCACATGGGTCTCATACCCATTTCCCTCGATGCACTTTCTATCACATTGCGTGATAGACCCTTAGTGAATTGATCTGCCAGATTATTTGATGTGTGGACATAATCCACAGTTATAACTCCGGAGTTTTTCAACTTTCTGACAGATTTCAATCTCCTCTTAACATGCCTTGTAGACTTCATGTTATTCCTAGAACTGTTAACCTTTGTAATCACCGTTTGGTTGTCACAGTTCATGGAAATAGCCGGTATCGGTTTTTCAACCACCGGTAAGTCCAATAGGAAATCACGAAGCCACTCGGCCTCAGCCCCAGCAGTGTCTAATGCTGCGAGTTCTGCTTCCATTGTAGACTTCGTTAAGATAGTCTGCTTGCAAGACTTCCAGGAAACAGCGCCACCTCCAAACAGAAACACATATCCGCTTGTGGCATAAAGCTCATCAGCATCAGAAATCCAGTTGGCATCACAATAGCCTTCCAGCACTTTTGGGTTTCCGGTATAATGAATACCGTATGTCATAGTACCTTTCAAATACCGCAACACTCTCTCAAGAGCACGCCAGTGATCATCTCCTGGTTTCGACACAAACCGACTTAGCTTACTCACATCATAAGAGATGTCTGGCCTTGTTGCACTTGCAAGGTACATGAGCGAGCCAATGATCTGGGAGTATGTCAATTGATCCCTTGCTATTCTCCGATTCTTTCTTAATAGCACACTGGGGTCATAAGGTGTTGGAGCAGGATCACAGTCACTAAAACCAAAGCGACTCAATACCTTTTCCACATAATGGGATTGTAACAAAGTTACCCCACCATCAGCTTCTCTAACAAGCTTGATGTTTAGAATGACATCAGCCTCTCCCAAATCTTTCATCTCGAAATTGCTCGATAGAAGATTTTTAACTTCCTCAATCACATTGAGATTTGATCCAAAGATCAAAATGTCATCAACATAAAGGCACAGCATAACAGACTCACCCCCACCATACCGATAGTATACACACGTGTCAGATTCATTTACAACAAAGCCAGCTGCTGTAAGAGTATTATCAAACTTTTCATGCCATTGCTTAGGTGCTTGTTTTAGGCCATACAATGATTTTATCAACCTGCACACCTTGTTCTCTTGACCATCCGCAATGAACCCTTCTGGCTGATCCATATAGATCTCCTCATCCAACTCTCCATTTAGGAAAGCTGTCTTAACATCCATCTGATGAATGATAAGACCATAAGAGGCTGCCACAACTATTAATGTGCGAATTGTAGTCAATCGAGCCACTGGCGAGTAGGTGTCAAAGAAATCTTCACCCTCCTTTTGGGTATATCCTTTGGCCACAAGTCTTGCCTTGTACCTCTCAATTGTACCATCAGGCCTAAGCTTTTTCTTGAAGATCCATTTGCAACCTATAGGTTGACAACCATAAGGACGGTCCACGACCTCCCAAGTTCCATTAGACATAATAGATTCCATCTCACTCCTTACTGCTTCCTTCCATAAGTCAGCATCAGGAGAGGAATATGCCTCACTAATGGTAGTTGGTGTGTCTTCCACAAGGTACACTATAAAGTCATTACCAAAGGATTTTGCAACCCTCTGTCTCTTGCTCTTTCGAGTGACTATAGTGTCATCCTCCTCAGGGATGTGCACGTGAGAATCCTCAGCATGATCTATAGGAATCGACAGTTCGTGCTCATGGGGAATTATAGTCTCATGACTTATATCACTAGGTGTATTCTTCATGGGAAACTCATTCTCAAAAAATGTTGCGTCTCTTGATTCCATGATAGTATCAACATACATATCAGGCACATCAGATTTTATAATTAAGAACCTATACCCAGTGCTGTGAAAAGAGTATCCAAGGAATATACAGTCAACAGTTTTAGGCCCAAGTTTACGCTTTTTGTTGATTGGCACATTCACTTTAGCCAAGCAACCCCAAGTGCGCAAATATGAGAGATTTAATCTTCTCTTTTCCCATTCCTCAAATGGTGTGATCTCTTTGTTCTTTGTTGGAACTCTATTCAGGACATGACATGCTGTCAAAATCGCCTCACCCCACCATGCCTTGGATAATCCCGCTGTACTCAACATGGCATTCACCAAATCAGTTAGAGTGCGGTTTTTCCTTTCAGCAATCCCATTGGATTGTGGTGAGAATGGCGGTGTCCTCTCATGAATAATACCATGTTCCACGCAGAACTCATCGAACACATTAGAGAAATATTCTCCACCTCGATCAGACCTTAACCGTTTTATTTTCCTCTCAAGTTGGTTCTCAACTTCAGCTTTATAGGCCTTAAAATAATTGAACGCTTCATCTTTTGTTTTTAAGAGATACACATAACAAAATCTAGTGGAGTCATCTATAAAAGTGAGAAAGTATCTTTTACCACCTTTGGTCAAAATTCCATTCATCTCGCACAGATCAGAATGAACAAGTTCTAGAGGTGCCAAACTCCTCGCCTCAGCAGCCTTGTGTGGCTTGCGGGGTTGTTTTGATTCAACACACACATGGCACTTAGACTTTTTGACCAAGTTAAATTTAGGAATTAAATTTATATTTGCTAACCGCATAAGACAGCCAAAACTTGCATGACAAAAACGTGAATGCCATAAATCTGACTCATCAGAAAAATGAACAGAATTCACCAGTTTATTACACACATCATGCAGTGATAAGCGGAACAAGCCTCCGCAATCATATCCTTTACCAACAAAGGTACCATGTTTCGACACAACACATTTATTAGACTCAAGAACAACTTTATATCCATCTCGACACAGCATAGAAGCGCTAACGAGATTCTTCTTGATAGAGGGCACATGCTGCACGCTCTTCAATGGCACCGTCTTTCCCGAAGTAAACTTCAGAATGACCGTACCAACACCAAGAACATGAGCACGCGACCCATTTCCCATCAACAAGGCGCCAGACCTCCCGACCTGATAGGAAGTGAACATAGAGGCATCAGCACACACAAGAATGTTTGCACCACTGTCCATCCACCACTCAGGTGAATTACAGACTGAAAGAACAAATGGTAAAGAATTACCATACCCAGATGTTCCTTCTTCAGTTTCAGTGGTTACAACATTAGCTGATTTCTTGTCTTGAGTGAACTTGCGATCAGGGCACTCTCTTGCCCAGTGTTGATCACTGCCACAGACAAAGCAACCTCCCTTTCCCTTGTTATTGTTGTTCTTCTTTTTAAACTGTGCTGTATGAACAGGCTTATTTGCATTCTCTTGTTTGTTCTGGTTTTTCTTCTTGTTAAACTTGCGGAAGTTTTTCTTCTGCACCACATTAGCAGTAGAGGTCTCAACACCTTTTCCACTGTCCTTTGTTCTAGCCCTTTCCTCAACATCAAGAGTACCAATGAGCTCTTCCACATTGAACTCTTGTCTCTTATGTTTGAGAGAGGTAGCAAAGTCCTTCCAAGAAGGTGGCAACTTGGCGATTATACCGCCAGCCACAAACTTGTCAGGCAAAGGACAAGGAAAAAGTTCGAGTTCCTTAGCTAGTGCCTGAAATTCATGAGCCTGTTCCACTACAGATCGGTTCTCAACCATCTTGTAGTCATACAGCTGCTCCATGAGATACAGCTCGCTACCAGCGTCAGTTACTCCAAACTTTCCGACAAGAGCATCCCACAGCTCTTTTCCCGTGGGAAGGATGATATAGCTTTTCTGGAATTTAGTGTCCAGTGCGCTAATTACTGCACCTCGAAAGAGGTTGTCTTCAGCCTTAAACTTAGCCTCATCCTCAGGAGGTAAGTTGGCAGGCTTGCCCTCAGCGGCATGAAAACAAGACATTGCAGTTAGCCACAATTCCATTTTAGCTTTCCATATCAAGAAGTTTTTACCATCAAAAGGATCAGGCTTTAGCACAGCAGCAAAACCTCTGACAGAAAAATGCCTAACATTAGGTTTTTGGATTGTTAGAAATATAGGCATTTTCCGTATTATTTTAATTCCATAAATCAACATTATGATGATGACATATAACAAATAATTAACCATAGAAATTGTGATCTCAAATTGATCCATACCAGTATGAATCAAGAGAACATAGAGCATGTGAATTATATAAATCATATAAATACGATAAACATGTATACTGACTGAACAAATGAAAGTAAACAGATAGAAACATAAATAGCATGACTGAAAAATTAAAACAGACAGATCTATCATATTATAATAAGACAGAACAGATAAGATAAAATCATTCGTAACTATGAAACAGCATAGATGAAAATATGGAACATATATAATCTCCAGAACACAAAACAGTAAGTAAATAAACTGATCATACCCTCCTATGCGCTCTGATGATCCAGATCCTTGGCCAGCTTCCTTTGTCATGTTGAAGATGTTTTGGGCAGTCGCGTAGACGCTCCCCAAAAACCTAATTGCCGATCCCCCGTGCAAGGTCTCGAACGGCACCGGCTTCGGAGGCACCTGCCCTCTCGCTACTCTGTGCGCGCAGAGTCACGAGATGGAAATACCCTCACTCGGTGGCTGGATTGTGAGACTGAAAGTGTTTCTCGCGTGTACCGAATGACAGGGGTGCTCCTCTATTTAACCTCTCGCAGAGGGAAGCTGAAGGAGAAAGGTCGCCGAGTCACGCCAAGAGTCGGCCAGCTCTAGCCGAGTTATGCCATGAGTCGGCCAGCTCTCGCCGAGTCACGCCATGAGTGGGCAGCTGAAGGAGAAGGGTCACTCGGCTGGCTGACGAAGAGACAGGGTCACTCGGCAGACGAAGAGACAGAGTCACTCGGCTGACGTACGCGGTTAGTGAGTGCTAAAAATTAACACAACCACGCCCGCTCGCCTGCCTGCCTGCCTGCCTGCCTCGCCACGCCACGCCCGGCCCGGCCCGGCCGGCGGCGGCGGCGGCGCGCGCGCGCGCGCGTGTGGCACGCCCTTGTCCATTTCTTGACTTCTCAAGTTAAGTGGAATAAATCCCACCATATAAGTCAAGGCAAAAGACCCTTGGACTTCCAATGTGGTACTATTGGTATTCTCCACCATTACACACCATAGAGTTTATTCAATAAATGGGCCAAGCC
Organism: Zea mays; assembly: GCF_902167145.1. Taxonomy (NCBI): domain Eukaryota; kingdom Viridiplantae; phylum Streptophyta; class Magnoliopsida; order Poales; family Poaceae; genus Zea; species Zea mays. The sequence goes on from NC_050097.1 coordinate 208,985,416, forward strand.
CATAAAAGATCCAACAATACTCGCATAGTAGATAAGTTCACCCCCCTACTCAGGTTAGCTGCATACCCATCAGGGAACATCAACATCTTGATCCACTGAAGTACTTCCTTCCTCTGGGCCCTGCTTAGGACGAAATCGGCCTTAGGCCTTCTCCACGTCTTTCCGCCACTTGGCGGCTTCATCTCTAGTTTTGGTCTATCACATAACGCTGCCAGATCCACTCTTGCCTTCACATTATCCTTTGACTTATCAGGAATGTCCATAATTGTTGCCCACAGTGCCTCAGCAACATTCTTTTCAGTGTGCATCACGTCAATGTTGTGTGGAAGGAGCAGGTCGTCATAATAGGGGAGCCGAGTCAAGCCAGACTTATGTGTCCACATATGCTGCTCACCATATCCCACAAAACCACCTTCTGTATTGGCCACGAGTCCATCTATCTGTTGACGAATTTCGGCACAAGTCATCGTTGCAGGTGGGCGGTCTGTCACTACGACACCTTTCGTAAAGTTCTTGATGTCTAGGCGGAATGGATGGTCATCAGGAAGAAATTGTCGATGTTTATCGAAGGACGAATATTTGCCACCCTTTTTCAACCAAATGAACCTGAGAGCTTCCTTGCAAACTGGGCATGGGAACTTACCGTGAACACACCAGGCACAGAATAGCCCATACGCCGGTAAGTCATGCATGGAGTACTGGTACCAAACATGCATCCTGAAGTTTGTCTTCGTAGCTCGGTCATACGTCCATACCCCTTCCTCCCAGGCACATACCAATTCATCGATCAAAGGCTCCATGTACACGCCCATTTTGTTCCCCGGGTGTCCGGGAATTATCAACGACACAAATATATTCTGCCTTTGAAAGCACACACCAGGGGGGAGATTGATTGGGATAACAAACACGGGCCAACATGTGTACGGGGCAGCGCTCATTCCATAGGGATTGAACCCATCTGTGGCCAACGCAACACGTACATTACGAGCCTCTTCGGCTTTCTCACGGTGAATGTCATCAAAGTGTTTCCATGCTTCACCATCTGATGCGTGCACCATCTTGTCAGGATTGTATCGTTTTCCATTTTTGTGCCATGTCATCTGTTTCGCAGATTCCTCTGTCATGTAAAGACGCTGGATCCTCGGTATGAACGGAAGGTGTCGTAGGATTGTCAAGGGGATGTCGAGCTGCCTCTTCTGTCCATCACCAGAGTCTACCTCCATAAACCTAGACGAATTACACTTGGGACAGTACTTTGCCACCGCGTATTCTTTCCTAAATAGCACGCAGCCCTTCGGACAAGCATGAATCTGCTCATACGTCATCTTGAGTGCACGAAGTAGTTTCTGTGCCTCGTACATGCTCTTTGGCAGAACGTGATCATCCGGAAGCAGACTCCCAATAACCGTCAACAAGCCATCCACTACAACAGCTACAGTTGAACGCCATTACACGGCCAATGGTGTAAAATTTCTGTGCCTCGTACATGCTCTTAGGTTTCTACACATAGTGTCTCACAACTTTCTCCAAACATTCTAAAATTTTTATCACAGCCTGTACATATGATATCATGACACGTGAACAAGTTTCATGATTTTCTGACTTTGTTTGTGTTTTATACAATTTTTAAACATGTGGATGCCAAGTTCACGGCCATGTTTAGTGAGCATGTTGCTCGAAGTGTCCGGTACGCTTCTGCAATCGGTCGTAACTTATGCTAAGTAACATGAATATCATTTTTTCATGCACGGTTTTCCAAGTTTCGAGTGACCTGCAGTTTAAATTTGAATTTTCCGAAGAAATTCAAATAAACGAACTAAATCTACTAACTATGGAAACTATGTTATAATTGTCCACAAATGATACATGTAGGTCTACATAGTGTAGGAACATACCACAAAAAGTTTGGGAGACAAAATTTAAAAAATGAAAATACACTTTGCCGAGTGTCAACAACTGATACTCGGCAAAGAGGGCTTTGCCGAGTGTCAACTATGTGGCACTCGGCAAAGAAGCCTCTTTGCCGAGTGCCAACCGTTGGCTCTCGGCAAAGACTGACGGCCGTCAGCTCTGGGACGGCCGCTGACGGCCCTTTACCTCGGCAAACCATTCTTTGCCGAGTGCCGCCCTGTGCCGAGTGTTCAGCACTCGGTAAAGAGGCTCTTTGCCGAGCGCCTAACTTTACCGAGTGCGGCACTCGGCAAAGCCTCGGATTCCGGTAGTGGTGCCTGCCGACCGGCCACGGCTGGCCGACATTCCTTTTCCTTTCTCGAGTCCCCAACCAACGAAGAATCGGATGCCTGCTTCTCAGCTCGTCTTTTCATTTCACTGACCGAATAAAAAGATTATATTAGATGTGTACTGCGCACACCCCAGTGCTAGCTCATCACACTGACCGATCTATCAAATTAATTAAGAGAACTACTAGAGCAGCCGGCCAGTACTATATATATACTTGCAGAGAGCTAACTCTCCATCGATCGCCGATCTTTTGAATAGATATAGAGAGGCCTTTGCCTTCAGGATCTCACTTTAGCTACGTCAATTATATATAGTACTCCTGTATATAATATAATCCTCGTGGAATTGATATTATACCACATTATATTTAGCCATGGTGAGGGGTGGTGCAGTGGTTGATATTATATATACCATATAATTCAACCACTGACCATCGACCATCATATATAGTGAGTCGTCATGGGAACATGTTTGACTTTGGCAACCTAAAGCTTACATATGTTCAATTCCTTCTTCATGAATAAAGGGCAGCAGCGCTATACATGATGACACACACATCAATAATGATAGAAAGCGCAAAGAAACAAGAACGGAATGCTTAACCCAAATTAAAAACGAACACATGTGTACAGCTCGATATGATGCTGCAAATGCATCGTACCCTATTACGTACCACCCATAATTTGGCGGGCAGGCAAGGGCGCATCCTTCTCCAGGAAGTAAAGCCGCAGACAGCAAAGTAGTGCTATCTAGCTAAGCTAGGGCCCTTCAATTAGAGGACAAGCAGGCCGGCCGGCTGGTTTAGCAGATATCGATCCCCTCACTGTCTGTAGACCGACTGGACACTCCTACTGGTAGAGCACTAGTTATGCACTAGATGACCTTACACAGTTACACTACTTATTAAACAGTGATTTTACCACTACAAAGCTACTGCTACATACTAGCTTGAAGAACATGGTAGGCACATGCACATGAGGATGATGCTACCACACCTCTCTCTCTCTCTCTCTCTCTCTCTCTCTCTCTCTCTCTCTCTCTCTCTCTCTCTCTCTCTCTCTCTCCCTGCCATTTCGTAATTCAATTTCCCCATCCTCTGGTCATATATAGCTAGATCTGGTACAGTGTGTCCACCACGCCATGCACTTAGTAGTGGCCCGAACATTATTATTATCATTATGCAATATTTGGTTTTATTTGTTGCCCTGTCATTTCTAGGGCATCTCTGTTCCATCATCATTAGGCCATGGAGTTCGGCATATTCCATGTGAGGCACACGCGAGCATCCAACCTAATAATCTGTTGCGGCCGGCCGGGCCACCGGTTCTTAATTTTTTCCGCGCCCGGCCCCCTTTGCAAAATGAGCATGATGCATCACGTATACTGGTAACCCCTTTAAAACTATATATATATATATATATATATATATATATATATATATATATATATATATATATATATATATATATATATATATATATATATATATATATATATATATATATGAGCTTCATCTATCCTTCCATTACGCAAGTCAAGTCTGTCTGCGTTAAGGAAATGTAAATTATTAGATTGTTGTTAGCATGACTGCCCATGCTAATTTGATGTGCATATATATATATATATTCATTTCTACAGTTAGAGACATGTTCAAACTCTTGACTACTTTGACCCATGGAATAATACAGTGCAAATCATTGTCGTCTAATATAAAAAGTAACTTATATGTATGATGGAATAGAAGGCACAATGAAGATGCATGTACATAAAATAAGCAGTACTGGAGTATGCTTAAAAGATGCATGTACAAATTAAACTGATCGTGATGGATGGTTCCCAGCAAACACATTATTCCACCGAAAGAGTACAAAGGGCCGAGAGGAAACGGACATTCGCCTCATGAGCATATATATAATATGGAATATGGCCACCGGCCGGTGGGCGAAACGAACACGAACAGCAAGAGAACAAAAGGGCAAGTGACCGACATTCCCCTGGGAACCCGCGCCCGGGGCGGATCGCCGGATCGACTAATTAATAAAGAAAGGGCGTCCGCTGGCAATTTGCACGCAACGCGGCGCGGGGCTAAAAATTCTGATCCGCACGGCACAACGCACATATATCCCTGCCGTAAACAAATGCATGCCCTGTTTTGCTTCGATCTCACAGCGCCATGAGAATATATATGCACACTGCGCCGTCACTGCCCAAGCTCCGATCTGATCTCTCTATGCCCATGCCATGCCAGCAGGTCAGGGGGAGGAGAGAGAGAATTAACTATTTTGTTTTCATATCGATCGAGTTACGTACGTTGGATTAGAACGTTAATTGGGAGAGAGCGAGAGTGTGTTTGTGTGTGTGTGATCAGATGATATATATATTCGGTACTAGTTTGATGAGAGAATGTTTTCCTAGGATTTGCGTGCAGGCCGGGTTGGTTGCGAGATGAGCTAAGAAGATCCACCTGTTCTTCACCTACATGCCATTGTTTTGTTATTTTAGAGGGTGTTTGGTTACATGTGGGCTAAATTTTAGTCCCTGCAATTTAGTCCCCTTTAGTCTCTAATTTACCAAACATAAGGTCTAAAGAAGGGACTAAAGCAATTTAGCCTCTAGTCCCTTAAGGGGAGGCTAAAAGGGACTAAATCTGATTTTTCCTTGGCTGCCCTTATCCTTAACCTGTGTCTGCCGCCAGCACCGCTCCTTCCTTCCGCCTTGCGCCGCCAGCACTCCCCAGCCTTCTGCCGCAACTGTGCCGTGCAGCTCTGTGCCTTCTGCTGTGCCTTCCGCTGCTCCGTGCCGCAACTGTGCCTTCCCAACCTCCGCCGCCAGCACTCCCCAACCTCCGAAGTGCAGTTGTGCCGACGTTCCGCCGTGCAGCTGTGCCGACGTTCTAGGGATTCAGCCGCTGCTCACCTCCGAAGTTGATGGAGAACAACCGCAACCTCCGAGACTTCTTCTCCCAAGCCGGGTCTTCCTCCTCGGCTAGGATCCCCCATGGTCGCGAAGCTCCCGAAGAAGATCTGGGCGTCTTCTACCAGACGCAGTTGTCTCGGCCACCGTCTATCAGTGCCCCAGCCACTCGTCTACACATTGAAGATCTGGATCTCAACTCCCTTGGTAATGACTTCCCAAATTTTTCCTCCTACCAAGAAGTACTCCAGTCGGATGGTGCTACACCCTACCTAGGGTTGCCTCCCTCAGGTCGTGGAATTAGAACAGGGCGCACACCCTGTCAATTTCCCCGATCCAGTGCGGGAGCCATGAGATCCAGAGGTGGCTCACAAGTTTTTCGTGGTCGAGGTGGATCTAGGGGATGTCGTGGAGGTCGAGGAAGGGCCACAGTTACTCGTGGTGGACGCTCTGGTGTCAACCCAACCACTGACCATGCCTTTGTTCAAGATCTGGAACATGAAGAAGAAAATGAATTGGACGCTCGATCTCCAGTGGTAAGGAAATATGTATTCATTTTTGTGTTTACTAGCTGCCACTGTTTAATTCAGCAATACTAGTATTGTGAACTATTTGCTTTGTAATGCTACCGGTGAATATATAAGAGTATTGCTTGTTCATTAAAATATATAAGAGTAGTGCTTGTTCTCTGTCTTTTATTGTGTTTCCTATAATCAGTCATTTAAATTAGAACAGCAGCACCTGTGATCTGCTCATTTAAATTAGAATATATAAGAGTATTGCTACTGCTGCCCATGGACTTCTTTTTCCTGAGTATTAGACTATTGATCAGGCTCCTCCACTGCACATTGTGGTTTGATTCTCCTGACTGCTCGACTGAACATTGTCATCCAAGTCCATGCTACCAAAATACTGAGATATATAGGATAGCTCGCAGAGAACTCCTAAATACTCACTGAACATTGTCATCCAAGTCCATGGCCTACGTAGTGATATATAATATATATGCATACCTGTACAAGCAAGTATAAATCACACATGCATGGATTGCGTTTTTAGAAAAGAAAAGCCTCACAGTGACACAGTATGCATGCTTTGAATTGGATCCTCCCCAGCAGGCTCTCAGACCTCAACAGGCCAACAGATCGCTTGGGTACAATACATTGCATTGCTGGCACTGAGGCGCTAGCTAGGCCCTGCACAGTTCCACAACTGCTATGAAGTGACTGCTTATTTGCTATCATATTTCACGGTTTACTGGTTCTTATTTGCTTATTTGCTTATTTGCTATCATATTTCATATGGTGCTGTACTACGTAGTGATAGTATTGCTTATTTGCTTATTTGCTATCATATTTCATATGGTGCTGTACTAGACACTGATTGATGTCAGCACAAGCAGTTTCCTATATATTTCAAGGTTTACTGGTTCTTATTTGCTATCATGTACAAATGCTTAGTCAGTAGCAGTTACATGTGTTTTGTTATACATTAGTTCATAGTCAGATGCTTACTAATATAATTCTTAATTCCACTGACTGCTCTTTTGTTTTATACAAAAGCCTCGTGTTGACAAAGCCAATTGGAACGAAGAAAACACACACATTTTCTGTGAATTATGTGTTGAGCAAATAAGAGCAGGGAACTGTGTTAGTGGTACAATGACAACAAGAGGTTACAACTTGATAAAGGAAGAATTCTTTGCTAAGACTGGCCTTAAACATGACAGAAAACAATTCAAGAATAGATGGACTCAGTGTAAGTCCATGTATTCTTTTTGGTTGTTTCTTAACAATCAAAGTGGCCTGGGTAGAAGGGCTGACGGTGTAGTTATAGCTTCAGAGTCCTTTTGGAAGACTCATACTGAGGTTAGTTCACTATGTGTCTTGTCTTTCTTAGGATGCATGTAACTGTTTAGTAATGTTAGCTAAAAGGGCGTGTTACATTTGATTGCAGAAAAGAACTGAGTGCAGGAAGTTTCAATATGGGATTCCTACATACATGGAACACTTAGCAGAGATGTTTCATGGAATCGTGGTTGATGGGTCTAGTTCTTGTATCCCTGGAAGTGACAACAGACAATCAGAAGAAGTGTATGAAGAAGGAGATGATGGAGATGGTGAAGGATTCCTAAACTCCACACCCACTAGTAGCAGCCGCAAAAGGGCTAGTAGTACAACAGACACAGCCACTAGTCCACCTAAAAAAGGAAAAAGTTCTATGATAAAGGTGTTAGAAGGAATAATTAATGAAATGCAAACATCAAGAACTGCAGATACTGAAGTTTTCACCCAAATTACAAATACCCAACAAAATAGAAGTACACTACCCATAGAAGAAATTGAAAGTTGTTTGAACTTGGCAGAAGCAAGTGGAGCTGATAAAGCATCAGATGAATACTTTGTGGCCACCAAGTTGTTTAGGGATGACTACAACAGAGCTATCTTCAACCGATTTGATACAGCAGACCAAAGGTTCAAGTGGCTGCAGAGATGGTGCAGGGAGTACTATGGTTGACTAGGAGATTATGTCATTTGAGAGTCTTTTAGTCTATTGCGTGGACTTATGTCATTTAAGAGTCTTTTAGTATGTTGTGTGGACTTATGTCATTTGAGAGTCTGTGTTGTTACTGCTTCAGTTTTATGCCAAACTATTTACATAATATGTCTGCATTGTTATTGTGCTGATGCTAGTAGAATTAACAAGAATTGGTGTTATTCACTTATTCACTTGTTTCTGTGAAGTATATTTTTCTCTTATAATATTTGTGATGGTTATAAACTTATTCAATGTCTATGTGAATGAAGGTTGGAGGAACTGATTTGGTGCAACAAGCAGCCATGCTTCTAAGAATGAGAAATAAGAGGAGAAGGTACATAGCATGTGCAGCAGCTGTTATTGGTATGTTTCACTATGAAACTTACATGAACAAAGCCTCTTATAGAATTCCAGCTCAATCTGGCTATGCTTGGGTAATGCAAACACTAGGAAATAGAACTAGTTGCTATAACATGTTTAGGATGAGCAGGAACGTGTTCGATAAATTGCATAGTGTGCTTGTTGAATCTTATGGGCTGACAAGCACTAGAAGAATGACATCAGTAGAGGCATTGGCGCTATTTTTATGGATCTGTGGTGCTCCTCAATCACTTCGGCAGGCTGAAGATAGATTTTGTAGGTCACTAGAAACATGTAGTAGAAAATTTGACAAAGTTTTAAATAGTGTAAACAAACTAGCAGCAGACATCATTAGGCCACTAGATCCTGAGTTTACATGTGTTCATCCAAGGTTGCAATCACCTAGATTTAGCCCTTTTTTTGACAATTGCATTGGAGCCATTGATGGCACACATATCCCAGTTGTGGTTCCTACTACCAAAGTAGTTCAACATACTGGAAGACATGGGTACACTTCACAGAATGTCATGGCGGTTTGTGATTTTGATATGAGGTTTACTTTTGTTGTGGCTGGATGGCCAGGATCAGTTCATGACATGAGAGTTTTCAAAGATGCAATTGGAAAATATGGAGATAGGTTTCCACATCCTCCAGAAGGGAAATTCTATCTTGTGGACTCGGGGTATCCAAACCGTATTGGCTATCTTGCTCCATACAAAGGTACAAAATACCATCTTCCTGAATTTCGTCAAGGTCCAATGCCAAGAGGTAGAAAAGAAAATTTTAATTATGCACATTCTTCAATTAGAAATGTAATTGAGAGGTCATTTGGTGTCTTGAAAATGAAATGGAGGACTCTATTAGATCTCCCTAGATATCCTATGGCAAAACAAAGTAGAATAATTATGGGGTGTATGGCACTTCACAATTTCATTAGGGAGAGTTTTTTGGGAGATAAGGATTTTGAGTTGTGTGACCATGATGAGAATTATGTGCCTGAAGTTGGTGAGTCAAGTACACAAGAACAAGAACAAGTAGCAGGTTCAGTACAAGGTGAAGAAGATCGGAATATGAATCAATTTCGTGATTGGATAGCAGATGGCTTGTTCAACAAACTGTAATATTTTTGTGTGTAATAAATATTGCATAAATGTACTACTTCTTGTGCTTTGTGCTTTGTCTGTGCTTTGTAATATTATGGTAATCGGTATAAGCGACTACAATTTATAATATTTGCCTGTGCTTACTACAGTTTAATGTCCACTGTTGGTATAAACGGTAATGTTCACTGTTGAACATTTGCCTGTATAGTAGCTAGCACTACGGCATCATCTACGAGCGATTTCAGTATCTGCAACAGACGTGTATATTGCTTTGTGTTAGAGGCAAGGGCATTTCAGTCTTTTTCTAGTATTCAGAATCTAATTAGTCCCTACAACCAAACAGGGTAGGGACTAAAATTTAGTCCATGGACTAAAGTTTAGTCCTAGGGCTAAAGAAACCAAACAGGGCCTTAGTCTGCGTGTGCTATAGCCGGTCACACACTGGATCTCGTGGCGTGGCCGCCGTGGAGGAGAGGGAAGAGGATCCATAGACGAGGCGCTAGCTCCTATTGTATAATCCTACCCTAGCACGTGCTGACATTCCTTGGGTACCACAGGCCGGCCACAGAGAAGGACATCTCCCCCCCTCCATCTCTCTCTCTCTCTCTCTCAGCTCGTGGCTGTGGCCTATGGGTCGGCCATGCTTGCGTTGCGTCGGTGGAAGAGCCACACTAGCGCGCAGCTGGTCCTTCAACTGCATCTGGACTATGGAGTAATAATTTGTCCTTCTGTTTTCTGTGGTACCAAGGGGCACTGTGCCTCTCTAGAATGTAGCAAAAAAAAGAAGCTTTTCCCCAAGTCTCGGCATGCTGTACAACTGATTTATTTCATGCTAGTTCTACAATATCAGTAGTGTAGCCTGAAAACAGGAAGGGCTACCAGTGCTGACTTCAGGAGAATAATAAGCATAAGAATCACATTTTTGTCACACTGTTTGACATGTGTGTGACAAGGACGTAGCTAGGCTTTGTATTATGCTAACTCTCCACAAGCATTGCATTTTGTGCATGGTCTTGGGCTCTTATTGGCCGTTGCCGCTAGAGGCGCACGTGGGCCAGGGCAAAGGTTTCTTTTTGATGCGAGAGTGAGAGTGGTAAGAATTGGAAGATGAGAGAAAAATAGAAGAGGAGAAGCTAGCAGTAGCAGCTAGGGCGTATATGCATGTGTAGTCCGTTCCATGCAAGCACTGGTCCATTCTGGCAGCAGCACTTTGGGAGGTCCAGTGCTGGGGAGCAGTGTTGGAAATCACAAGACTGAGTGACGACACACGCAGTTGATCTATCCCCCACACGGTACTGTTGCGTGCCACCCGCTGTCAGCTGGGTGGTGCTGCTGGCCGCGCGCCTGGCCCCCACGCGACCATTCCGGCCGGCTGGACCTCCGATCCCCTCAATGGATGTGGATGGAGAAGTGGGCCAGCAGCAGGAGGAGGGGGCCGGCCATGCATGCATGGTCCACTGCAGTGTCAAAAAAATCCCACTCTCTACTTTGTTGAGAGGAGAGAGAGAGATGCATGTCATCATGGCTAATGAGAATTATTAGGGCCTTGGCCATGATGGCTTTGTGAGGAGAGGAACTAATCCACGCACATGCACCCCCTTACGCAGGGACGATTATTAATTAGTCCATGGATTGGACTGTTGGAGCGAGCATGATTAGCAGTACTAATGGCAGCAAAACCTTGACACCCTCAAATAAACCAGTCATCAGCAATCAACAATTGATCGTTGAGCTACCTAGTATACAATAACAAGTACCTTTGCTAGCTAGTTAATTAGATGCCTCGATCTAGACGGTCAATTAGAACTAACATGCGTGCACACCAGCATGCATGGCGGCTACGGCGGTCCAAATTGAACCATGCATGGAACCGCGTGTTGATGAGGAAAACTCAAAAGAAACAAGCTTTTGCTGCCTATTTTGGCTGTTGGCGTATTGTGATGCATGCACCCCGGCCGGGAATCTAGCTAGCCGACACCTCTCTCTACTACCCGGCCATATGTGAAATTAATCTTACGGGGCCGGTCTCTCAATATATAGCTCTGCTGTTGAGAGTTGATGCATTGCATGCTGGTGGCTTTTCACCAGCTAGCTAGTGTGTACGTAGAAGCAGTACTTTTAGATGAAAGAAAAAAAAATCGGTTGGTTACAAGATAGAAACAGAACGTGAAAAATTAATGGACCCTGTTTGGAAGACCTTTTGTTGTTTTTGAAACGGCTGCGGACTCCATCTTCCTATATAGAACCAATATGATGGGTGGTAAAGAAAAAAATATTGAGTGGAGACGGTAACTGCGGACTCTCTCTCTCTGTCTGTCTCTGTAGTCTCTCTCTGTCTGGAGCGCATATATGTATGTTAGCTTTGTGCGTCATCATGTGACTGTACCACCAGCTTCATATAAAGTACGTACATGTTAAGAAAATGTAAGTTGGTTAATTACTTAATTAGCTAGAAAATGCAAGTTGGTTAATTAGCTAGGGATGCGTCATATGCATGGAGAGAGAGAGAGAGAGAGAGAGAGAGATCGATAGATGTGCACATGTACTTGTCTCGGTCTGTGTGGCTGGATCGAGCTGCCTGCTGTCCGTCCCACTGTCCCAAAGAGTAGTATATTAATTGAAAATATAGTGCGGCAGTGGAATATGCATGCATGCATGGAATGGAAAGTGATGGAATGGAAGGAGAGCTGATGGCCGTACGTACGTACGAGGGGAGAAAACAAAAGAAAATGCTTGGGGACGGGGCAGCAATAGCATGCATGCGTGATGCGTCGATCGAGTTGGAGACTGAGATCGTTGTCGTCGCACTGTCCGCATGGAACATTGCGTGTTGGTTTCCGTGTGGTCCGGGTCCGGCCAGCCGGCCGGTCGGTCGTCCAAACCAAATAATGCAATAATAATCGTCATCACTTGCTCTATATATGCATGGTCCGTCCTCTCGCTCTCGATCTAATAGCTCATACTCCTACTACCCACGTACTCAACTCAACCCAGCTATAGTGGCGTCTAGCTAGCTAGCAATATAATAGGATGGACGACGACTAGTTCTCGTACTGTACGTGTACTATATATACGGCCGGTGGATGGGTACTGGAGCCGCGCGCGTGAGTGGAAGTGTGCCGGTGGCTGTGGGCTGTGGCTGTGGGTTGCGCCGTGGACCCCACTAGCTAAGGAAGCACACTACTGCAGGTAGCTAGCTGCTAGCGACCCATCCACACGGTGAACTTATTACAGCTCTGCTGGTGGCGGCTAGCTAGATAGTGCTAAGTGCTCATCACCTCCGCGTCGCGCCGGCCTGGATATACCGAAGAAACACTGACCACATCAGCCACACATGCATGGACCAAAAACAAAAAAAAACATGGCACCATCGATCACCCATACATGACAGTGACACAGACGCTTTATTTTACTGGTTCCGTACGTGGTGCGGCGCGGTCTCGTCAGTGACGCGCTCGATCGGACCCATCCATATCGGTCTCTGTGGCGATAGGATCGATCGTGCGTGTCCCTTCGTCGTCTCCACGCACGTACGTACGTACTAGGTAACTCAAACTTTCAGAGCGTGCAAGACACGGCCAGTTCGTCGTGTCGCGCGCGTACGATCGAGTAGCTAGTGGAGACTGGAGCTAGCTAGCTTGCACACTGAGAGAGTCCCCGGCCGACACGTCCCAGGTTGGCCGGCCGGACGTACGGTACGGGGGGACAGGCCGGGCGGCGCGCGGCCCTACGCACCTGCGCCGCCAATCGCATCATTGTGACCTCGACCGCCTCCGCGTCGCGTACCTGCTGCCTGCCTGATGCTGTACGTGCTCGTGCTCGCCATTGGCCAACGCACGCACCGCGGGCAACTGCAGACGACGGGCGCGCCATGCATGCATGCATGCATCCAGGGACGGTCCATGCATCCATCTAGTATTTCCTTCCACCACTGACACTATAGATGGCCAAACGGGCACTACCGGAATCAGCTCAGACACACGGCAAAGGAAAATTTACACTTGGCAAATGCTTTGCCGAGTGTAACACTCGGCAAAGAACGCTCGGTGAACTGTACATCGGTAACAGCCTCTTTGCCGAGTACTATTTGTCGGGCACTCGGCAAAGACTTTGCCGAGTGCCAAACGGCACTCGGCAAAGAAAAGTCACCGTCACGACGCCAAGTAACGGTGACGGATCCTTTGCCGAGTGCCGTCTGTGGCACTCGGCAAAGAGGTCAATGTTGCCGAGTGTTTGCTCGAGAGGACCTCGGCAAAGACTGACCCAGTGGGCCCCACTGCCAGTCCCTGTGCCGAGAGCTTTAGTAGGCACTCGGCAAAGGTGGCCTCTTTGCCGAGTGTCTGTTGGACAGGTACTCGGCAAAGAACCCTGCAGTGGGCCCCTTTGCCAGTCCCTTTGCCGAGTGCCTTGGCAATGGCACTCGGCAAACATGTCTTTGCCGGTTCCCAGGTTTCCTTCTTTGCCGAGTGCCATTGTCAGCACTCGGCAAAGATGGCTTTACCGGTTCCCAGGTTGCCTTCTTTGCCGAGTGTCATGGTTATAGCACTCGGCAAAGCGCCCCTTTGCCGAGTGTTACACTCGGCAAAGTGACCAGAATGTCCCTTTTTTATTTGCTTTTGTTGTTCCATCCAAACAAACAAAAGATATATATGATTCACATCACATTATATATCAATCACATCACAGAATGAACACATTTATCATGAACACCATATATATCACAAAGTCTCACTAAAGTCTCACAAATATAAGTAAGGATCATCACAAAACAGATATAAGTCTGCGTCATCACTAACATCACCAAGTATCTCACAAGATAAAGTTTAACTAACATCACCAACACTCATAAAGGTAAGTCTGGATCATCACAAAACATATCATCAACGAGGTGGGCATCTGGACTGGTTCGGCGAAGGGCTGGACGAAGCATGAGGGTTGTTCGACGCCGCCGATTGACCCTGCACAGAGAAGAGATTGTATGTGTGAGAACATATGAATAAATATCATGCAGTACTAAAATTTTGATACTCACAGGAGTAGTGAACTCTGTAGGGTCAGCTGCAGGGAACAACGGAGGTGGTGGAGCATGACCCTGTGCGGCGCCAAGGCTCTGCATGTACGCGAACATCTCCGCCATCCTCTTCTCCAGCTCCTCACGTTGCCTCCTCTCATCATCTAGCTGAGTCTGTAATATTTCGCCCTAATGTTACGATAATGCAAAGAACAGATATATAAAAATCAATGAACGATGAATAGATAAGGAATAACCTGGAGTTGCTGGATACGATGCTGTGAGGTGTCCTGCCGAGGTCGTATGGCTGGGCTCGCGCTCGTGCTCCTTGCTCGCACCTGAGAGAGAGTGGGAGTGGAGGACGAGTCGATTGCCCCGTCGGCAATCCAGTACCGCCCATGCCTCTTGCCTCCTCCGACCCTCATGAGGACATCTCCGTCGATGTCCTCGGTCCTCGGATCGTAATCTGGCCCATGGACCTCCTTGGCCATGGCGGTATACTCACTGAGTCGGCTGTGGATGGCGGGGTTGGTGTACGCCTCGGGCCCGTCATCCGGGTTGTAGGTGACGTCGGACGTCGCCTTCCCCTTGTGGGCCATGGCATATGCCGAGAACGTGGAGCAAGGCGCGCCACCATGTGCCGCCGACTGCGAGAAAACCAACGATATGGTTAGAAATCATGTCTAATCGAAAGTTATATACCTAAATAAAAAAGAGCGCGTACCCATGCTTCCGCGTATTTGCCCAGGCTGCGGCTGCCTTGATGGTGGGAGGGACCTTGCATCAGCAAACGCCGTTCCCGGCTAGCGTTGTGCGCCTCGTCCCACTCAGCCGAGCACCACCTCTGCACCATCTTCTCCCAGCACTCAGGATGCGCGGCGCACCAATGAGGAATCATCTAAAAAAATATAAGTACACCGCATATCAGAAGATAAGAATAAGCATATTTAGTACCAATAATAAAGTTTTGTATTTACCTGCAAGTACTAGTCCGCAGTCAATGACATGGTTTGGGCGTCCTTCTTGTTCACCTTCTCCCCAAGGATGGAGCCGTGGTAAGTGACGATGGCCTGGATGCGCGCCTCATAGTGCATGTCCACGACGAGCTTCTTACAGCACGTCGTAGACACCACATCCGCCCTGGCCTCGTATCCAGCATCGCACCTGAAGAAATCCTACATACAAAGACGATGTATCCATACATTATTTCAAGAATATGCAACAAATGCGACTTATTAAACAATATAGTGCGAGGAAGACTTACCCACAGCTCTTGCTTCACCCGCTCCGCCTTGTTGTTGAATTGTCTGCCGTCCCGATCTACTGCATCGGGGGCGACGGCGTAGTGGTCGAAGGTGTATGCTGGGCTCGTCACTCCGGCGTACTCGACAAGTCCAGGAAAGTGTTCCCGGCATAGAAGGCCGAGGATGCCATTGGGGTTGCGGCCGTGACCCCCTGCAGTCTCCAAAACCATCCAAGACCTGTCGAAGTGATTAAGATGAAGTATTAGTTTCTATTATTAATTTGAACATATAATATGAAAAAGCAGCAACAACATCTAAAGTTACCTACCTCTCTCCATCGGGTCGTATCAGCGGACGTCTGTCACGAAGTATGGGTCGCTTAGGTAGGCTCGCGGGACCTCGCAGGTAGATACTCCTCGAACCTGAGGAGCCAGAACCTGAGATGTCCTGCTGAGCGGCGTCATCGTCGTCGTCCTGCTGCGCCGCATCGTCGTCGTCCTGCTGTGCCGCATCGACAGCGGCTTGCTGCTCCACCTGCTGTTGTACGGCGTCGTCCTGCTGCGCCTCCTCCTCCGTCCTACGGGTGCTCCTCCTCCCCCTCCCCCCTCCCCCTCCTCGTCCTCGTCCCACCGCCCACCATCTTTGTCCAACAACCTGCAATTAAGAGTAAACAATTAAGCACTGATAAAAAAATATGTATTTAGAAACATATGCAAAATAAATGAAATATAGCATTACATCGATTAAAAATAATCTTCATATGTGTCCGGGTTAGCCGGATCATAAGTGTCATCATCACTATGAACCATTTCATAGTCAACATCATCTGAAGACGCAATTTCGTCATTGGCATTGCCTTCAAGTATTTCTAAGTCATTCTCATTTTGCACCTCATCATCCTCGTCATCAACAACCATTTCAATATCTACTTCCATTCCGATCGCTTCGGTTAAGTCTATCTCAAATTGCCCTTCGAGCCCATCTTCTTGGAAGAACTCTCCGTCATATGTGTCCGGGTCTAAGTTATAATCTTCATCGTTTGGAACAGGTAATTTAGCGTGCGGTGATACCTTATACACAACATCCCAACCCTTAAGATGTTGTTTCGTTTGGCACGCATATGGAAGATAATACACTTGTGTGGCCTGTTGGGCCACAATATAGACATCGTCTCCTGGTAAGGTGGAATCCTGTCGAATTTCGACTAGCCCAAGATTAGAATGTGTCCGTCTCGTAACTTCAGGGTCAAACCAATGACATTTGAATATCACTGGAGTAAGAGGTTTGGAACCATAAAAATTGAGTTCATATATTTCTTCAATTCTTCCATAATACTCGACCTCGTCAAGCCCGGGCGTAAAGACTCCAGAACACGTGGTTTTTCGATTGGGCCGACTTTGGTCGTAGCTTGTTGTGCGAAAACGGTATCCATTGACGTCATACCCAGAAAATTTCTTGACCCTATAGGCAAAGCCATTGGCTACTTGTCTCAACTCGGCACTCATAGACGGCTCTCTTTGGCCCTGCAAGTTCAAACACGCTAGATTGTTATATTATTCACACGTAAGAGCAACTTGGAATAACAAACTAAGCACGTACCTTATGTTTAAACCAGGAAATGAAATCGGGCAATCCATTTCCCGCACCCTTTCTAAGAAGGGTATCATATTCCTGTGGAGTTGGGTCCCTTGATCGACGCCAGAATTCATGAAGAAATTGCTCCATGTATGGCGTCACCTCTTCAAGGTTGGTCAATACATATAGCATGATATGGCGCCACTCTTCATGTCTTAGGGTCTTGGTGGTCGAACCACTCGCGCTTCCGAGTTGCCCTCAAAAAATGCTGAGGTTCGATTCATTGCCGCCATCATTGTAACGAGGGGGTGGATTATGCACGCTCGGCAGTTTGTCACCATAGTAAGTTGTTGTGAAGTTTGACACCTCCTCCAGTATGTATGCCTCTGCAATGGAAGCCTCGATTTTGCATTTATTTCTACATTTCTTTCGGATACTCTTTAGACATCTCTCGATTAGAGATGGCAACGGGTATAAACCCGCTGGGTTTTGCCGTCCCAAACCCGTACCCGTGAAAAATATCCATGCCCATTAAAAAACTCGTACCCATGACGGGTTTCAGATTTTGCCCAAACCCGTACCCATCGGGTTAGCGGGTACCCATGGGTTACCCGTGGGTTTCATCTCCAATATACTTGTTCTTCTCATAATCAATAAGTATCGTAATGATTAATGAGATCATGATCCAAAATCTATGTAATGAACAACGAGTTCATGATTTGGTATAAAAATTATTAGTAGAGAGAATGAAATACAAATAATAAGTTGTATAATTAAGTGACCTTGCACTAAGTTATCCATCCACCACATATATAACGCTAGTAAAAACTATAATAGCAAGCAAGAAACACTCTCACCGACTACTGATACATTCATCAATTAATAAAAATTATGAAGTAAATAAGGAATAACAAGTTTGTTGGTCATTTATAAAATAAAATGACAATATGCACTAGGTTTGGTCGGGTTTAAAAAACCCACGGGTTCACGGGTTTGGGTACTATAGGAACAAACCCGTACCCATAAACCCGCCGGGTATAGATTTATGCCCATTAACAAACCCATGGGTATGAAAATTGACCCAAACCCGTACCCTAATGGGGTAAAAACCCATCGGGTTTCGGGTTTCGGGTACCCATTGCCATCTCTACTCTCGATTGGATAGCACCAACGTCCCTGCACGGGCCCCCCCATTCGTGCCTCATACGGGAGATGAATAATCAAATGCTGCATCGGATTGAAGAAGCCGGGTGGAAAGATCTTCTCCAGCTTACACAGTAACACGGGTGCCATCCTTTCCAAGTCTGCAATCATGGTCCGAGCTAACTCTTTTGCACAAAGCTGGCGGAAGAAATAGCTCAACTCTGCAAGCGCTAGCCAGACATGCTCAGGGACATAGCCTCGAACCATCGCCGGAAGAATTCGTTCAATCCATATGTGGAAGTCATGACTCTTCATCCCTAAGACTCGCAGGGTAGATAAGTTCACCCCCCTACTAAGGTTAGCTGCATACCCATCAGGGAACATTAACATCTTGATCCATTGTAGTACTTCCTTCCTCTGGGCCCTGCTCAGGACGAAATCGGCCTTAGGCCTTCTCCATGTCTTACCACCACTAGGCGGCTTCATCTCTTGGTTTGGTCTATCACATAACTCTGCCAGATCCACTCTTGCCTTTACGTTATCCTTTGACTTATCAGGAATCTCCATAATTGTCGCCCAAAGTGCCTCGGCGACATTCTTTTCAGTGTGCATCACGTCAATGTTGTGTGGAAGGAGCAGGTCATCATAATAGGGGAGCCGAGTCAAGCCCGACTTATGTGTCCACATATGTTGCTCACCATATCCCACAAAACCACCTTCTGGGTTGGCCACGAGACCATCTATCTGTTCACGAACTTTGGCACCAGTCATCATTGCAGGTGGGCGGTCTGTCACCACGACACCTTTTGTAAAGTTCTTGATGTCTAGTCGGAATGCATGGTCAGGAGGGAGAAATTGTCGATGTTTATCGAATGACGAATATTTGCCACCCTTCTTCAACCAAATGAACCTAAGAGCTTCCTTGCAAACTGGGCATGGGAACTTACCGTGAACACACCAGGCGCAAAATAGCCCATACGCCGGAAAGTCATGCATGGAGTACTGGTACCAAACATGCATTTTGAAGTTTGTCTTCGTAGCTCGGTCGTACGTCCATACCCCTTCCTCCCAAGCACGGACCAATTCATTAATCAAAGGCTCCATGTACACGCCCATTTTATTCCTCGGGTGTCCAGGAATTATCAACGACACGAATATGTTCTGTCTTTGAAAGCATACGCCGGGGGGGAGATTGATGGGGATAACGAACACGGGCCAACATGTGTATGGGGCAGCGGTCATTCCATAGGGATTGAACCCATCTGTGGCCAGCGCAACACGAACATTACGAGCCTCTTTGGCTTTCTCATGGTGAATGGCATCAAAGTGGGTCCATGCTTCACCATCGGATGCGTGAACCATCTTGTCAGGATTGTATCGTTTGCCTTTTTTGTGCCATGTCATCTGTTTCGCGGATTCCTCTGTCATGTATAGACGCTGGATCCTCGGTATGAACGGAAGGTGGCGTAGGATTGTCACGTGGATGTCGAGCTGCCTCTTCTGTCCATCACCAGAGTCTACCTCCATGAACCTAGATGATTTACACTTCGGACAGTACTTTGCCTCAGTGTGTTCTTTCCTAAATAGGACGCAGCCCTTCGGACAAGCATGTATCTGCTCATACGTCATCTTGAGTGCACGAAGGAGTTTCTGTGCCTCGTACATGCTCTTTGGCAGAACGTGATCCTCCGGAAGCAGGCTGCCAATAACTGTCAACAAACCATCGAATGCGTCTCGACTCATGCTATACTGCGACTTGAACGCCATTATACGCCCAATGGCATCCAGTTGAGAAACCTTTGTCTTGCCGTGAAGGGGTTTCTGTGCCGCGTCAAACATGTCGTAGAATGTCTTTGCGGTCGCCTCTGGCTCGTCCTTCGTACGTCCTTCGGCGAACTGTGCCTCGTGATAGTCGTTCAACATGTCTCCTACCCCGGCATCAGCATCGTAATCCTCGACGCGTTGTCTCACCACCTCCTCTCTCGTGCGATGCGCTTCACCATCGAAGATCCACCGAGTATAGTCCGGTGTAAATCCATTCTTCCAAATATGTTCTACCATGGCCTTCTTTGGTTTTCTTTTCCGGTTGTCACATTTGCTGCACGGACAAGGGACTAGGCTAGCTCCTTTAGCAGCTTCGCCATATGCCCGTTCCACGAAAGCATCGGTCTTCCTAATCCATTCTGGGGTGACATCATTACGCCGAACGCGGCCCGTGTACATCCACTCACGGTCCTCCATCCTCTAACATATATAACCGAGTATAGTTTAATATAGACATGTAATGCATGTACACTACGTTCCTACCTTCTAATAGGTGAGGATAGGTCCTAATCCCACCCGCGGTTGCGTAGATGGAGTTAGTTTCCATGCTCTACTCCGATCCGAGATAGAATTTCGGCAGCACCTCCCCGCTGTTCTCCGGATACACGTCCTGGCAGGGAGAGTGTACTGTCCGGAGAACAACAGGGAGGTGACGCCGAAACTCTTTCTCGGACCGGAGTAGAGCATGGAAACTAACACCATCTACGCAACCGCGGGCTGTCCAAAAAACGTGGACAATTCAAAACTGATACATTTGTAGATATGCAAAGATCTGCATATCTACACCGTATCTCTTTCGAACGGGAGACACCTAACTGGGTTACGTGATCTACGACCATGATGCGGAAATAGAGGTTATACCTAGGGTGGCGGTGGAGTCAGGCTAGTGGGGCTGTGGCGGGTCGGTGCAGTGGCGACGCGACGCGGTGCAGGCAGACCCGCAGCGGCTAGGAAGACCTCTGCAAAAAATACATGCCTGTCAACAAAAAATTCACATCACCGGCACTCGATTCCAAGTCTGACTTTTATTTGATAATTGATATGTGTGTGCGTGCCTATATATAAAACATAGTAGAAGAGTTCAGCATAGAGCATCTATCTCCTTTCCTGGTAGATTGAGAAAAGTGAATAGGGACACGTGCCTTGATCAGTAGATTGAAAAAAACACTTTATTATGCGCAAGTGAGTCTTCATGGTAGTCTTCTTTCGTATCTCTTTCCATTATCTTTATTATCATGTATTTGACCAATACGTTGTTGGTCACACATTTCATTTTGTACACGCTCAATGACCTCACCACATTTCATAGGATCTTATAGGACTACAAGCCCTAGTGTACAAGCAATGGTACATGGAAGCACTAGGTGGCAAGGGTATGGAAATCTCACTAAGCAGCAGGCCTAAACTTAGGGCAAGTGCTAAATAGTTGTGAGGATCTAGATGGCTAGAGAGGTGTGAATAGCCAAAAAAATTCTTCTACAAATTTGACAACACTAAATCAAGCGGTTAATACAATAGAAAATCCTAATAAAACACTACAAACACTCGCTCTAGTTCATTCGAGCAAGGTCACTATACAATTCTAGTAGCTAGTTGATTCCATCCTAATCGCTCCACCAATCAAATCTACTAGCTATACAACTACAATAAAAATGATGCATACACTCACTAGGGCGCGGGCGGACGGGCGGGCGCCGGCGAGGGAGGCCGCGGCGGGCACGGCGGGCGGCGAGCCGGCGATGGCGCGGAGCGGCGGCGGGCGCGCAGGGAGGCGGCGGTGGGCGCGATAGAGAGGAGACAGCGACAGCAGAGAAAGGAGGAGGAAGGAAGCCGCGGGCGAGTATATTCGCCTTCTTTGCCGAGTGCCCGTGATCTGGCACTCGGCAAAGTTTTTTTTAATTTTTAAAATAAACTTTGCCGAGTGCCAGATCGGTGGCACTCGGTAAAGGATCCTTTGCCGAGTGTCTATCATCTGACACTCGGCAAAGATTAACTTACACATCTTTGCCGAGTGCCACCCTGGGGGCACTCGGCAAAGAAGTCTTTGCCGAGTGTCTTCTTTGGACACTCGGCAAAGTACATTTTTATTTTTTTAAATTTTGCCAACCAAAATTTTTGTGGTATGTTCCTACACTATATAGACCTACATGTACTATTTTGGGACAATTATAACAGTGTTTTCTATAGCTAGTACATTTAGTTTGTTCATTTGAATTTCTTCGGAAATTTCAGATTTGAACTGCAGGTCACTTGAAACTTGGAAAACCGTGCATGCAAAAATAATATCCATGCTACATAGCACAAGTTACGACCGATTTCAGGAGCGGACCGGAAACTTCGAGCACCATGCTCACTCAACATGGCCGTGAACTTGCCATACAACTGTTTAAAAAATTTATAAAACACAAACAAACTTAGAAAATCATGAAACTTGTCCACATGTCATGATATCATATGTAGAGTCTGTGATAAAAAATTTAGAATGTTTGGAGAAAGTTGTGAGACACTATGTGTAGAAACCTAAGAGAACCACACATGAAATCATAGAGTTTCAATGTGGATCTCTTAGATTTGTACACATAGTGCGTTACAGCTTTCTCGAAACTTTTTCAAATTTTTATCACAGCCTCTACATATGATATCATGACACGTGGACAGGGTTCATGATTTTCTGACTTTGTTTCTGTTTTATACAATTTTTAAACACCTGGATGGCAAGTTTACGGTCATGTTGAGTGAGCATGGTGCTCGAAGTTTCCGGTTCGCTCCTGAAATCGGTCGTAACTTGTGCTATGTAGCATGGATATCATTTTTGCATTCACGGTTTTCCAAGTTTCGAGTGACCTGCAGTTCAAATCTGAATTTTCCGAAGAAATTCAAATAAACAAACTAAATGTACTAGCTATAGAAAAAACTGTTATAATTGTCCCAAAATGGTACATGTAGGTCTATATAGTGTAGAAACATACCACAAAAATTTTGGTGACCAAAATAAAAAAAATAAAAATATGCTTTGCCGAGTGTCTACAGAGGACACTCGGCAAAAACTATGTTTGTCGAGTGCCAGATATTTGACACTCGGCAAAGACTGACGGCCGTCAGTTGTAGACGGCCGCTAACGGCCCTTTGCCGAGAGCCATGTTTGCCGAGTGCTTGACCCTCGGCAAAGAAGGCTGTGCCGAGTGTCCTACACTCGGTAAACTAGCTCTTTACCGAGCGCAGGACGTTGCCGAGTGCGGCACTCGGCAAAGCCTGCTTTGCCGAGTGCCCGATAAAAAGCACTCGGCAAAGCCACCGGCACTCGGCAAAGGCGCGAATTCCGGTAGTGGGGCCGCCCGGCCCGGCCCGGCCCCGGTACAGCCCGGCCCATTTAGAGCACGGCCCGTCAGACACGCCGGACTGACCGTGCCGGGCCTTACTGACCCGCGGGCCTCAAATACCGAACGAACCCGGCACTGCTCGGGCCTAAACGTGCCGGGCTGGCCCGGATAGCCCGTCCTAAAAACAGTGCCGGGCTGGCCCAGGCCTGTTTTATAGAATAACACTACAGGCATATAAAAGACAACAACCAACACATATAAAAAGACTGAAAACAAACAGGAGACACATAGAAATATAGAATTAAATATAAAAGAGCTGTTTGTGCAATGACTGCCTCGTTAAAAACATTTCTAGGTAAAAACTCACACCTCATGAGAAAATCCTAGAAAGGAAAAGAGTACAGTCCCAGCTCATATATAATGTTCGCTGTTGATGAATAATGACTACATATTACATGGATGAAACATGAAGATAGAGAATTACAGATACAGTCCTAATACCCTAAGTCTTAAGTTCATCCACCTCATCAAGATACATTCCTTCGAATGCATCTTCTAATTCTTTGTCCTGGGCAGAGTGTTGAGCTCTTGCATCACCTAGCTCCCAGTCCTTGATGCAAAGGAGCATCTCAACCATCTCTGGGGCTAATCGTCGTCGTCGTTCCTCGATGATCCTGCCACAAAGACTGAAAGCAGACTCAGAAGATACTGTCGAAACAGGAACTGAAATAACATCTCTAGCTAATATTGAGAGAACAGGAAATGTTAGTTTATGCTCATGCCACCAGTTTAAGAGGTTGAAATCATCCTCAAACTTCTAAAGAGTGTCACTATCAAGGTAGGAGGACAGTTCAGAGTCTAAAGAACTTATGCATGCACCAGAGCTTGCTGCCTGTAACAATTCAGATGCTGATGTTCCCCTAGACAAGTTAGGAGGAGTAATAGGAGGAGTATACTCATTTTCAGATCCATAGATCCAGCTCCATTGTTGTTTCCTCTTACCAGTAATAGATGTTGTAGGAGTGGTCCTCTGTAGTTTAACTACACCAAACTTAGCATCATATTTAGTAAACATTACAGTCAGTTCAGATCTCACATTAGAATAGAAATTTGAGTAGTCAGTACCAGTTAGCCCAGACAATATCCTCAGAAAATTATGAAAACCTCTAATCTTTGCTCTAGGGTCCAGTATAAAAGCAAAAGCATATAACATTGGAATATCCCTCCAGTACTTAAGGAATTTAGACTTCATAGGAAAAATAGCATTTCTAAACAAGTGATCATTGTCATACTCATTTAAATGTTTAGCAATATCAAGTATGTTATGCAATATCAGAGGAGATGTGGGATAATAAACACCAGAAAGGGATACAGTTGCATCATAGAACAATTCCAAAAATTCTAGAACCTTTTCAGCCACATACCAATGAGCCTCTGTTAATAGATCAGGTTCACCAGGCTTTCTAGGGTAATGAGTATGCATGAAAATAGAAAATGTTGACTTGTATGGAACTAAATGCTTAAGCATGAGATATGTAGAATTCCACCTCACATCCATGTCTAGCCCAAACTTACGAGGGCGTACATCCATAGCAACACAGTAACTCTTATAAGCAGCAATGCGCTGATTAGAGGAGTTTAGGAATGAAATAGCAGTTCTAAATGCTTCAATGTAAGGCTTAAGTCGTTTCAAGCCAGACTTGACAATAAGATTGATAATGTGGCATGCACAACGTTGATGCAACAAAAGACTACCAACGTAACCAGACAGTAGAGGTTTAAGCTTCTCCATAGCTCTAGAGTTAGAAGATGCATTATCCAAAGTGATAGAGATCACTTTGTTAGTGCATGCAAAATCATCAATAACAGTATAGATATGGCCAGCAATGTTGACACCAGTGTGAGCAGACTCTATGAGCCTGAGGCCAACGATTCTCTTTTCTAACATCCAATCCTTATTAATGTAATGAGCAACTACACTAAGGTAGTCCTCTTTAGCATTTCCTGACCAAATATCAGAAGTAATCGCAATAGACGAAGCAGACAACAAGCAATCAGCTATAACCTTACGACGATCAGTATAGTACTTAATCATATCCCTAGATGTAGTTTGTCTGGTCACAGATTTGAAGCCAGGATTGTGGGATAATTTTATGTACTGCTCAAAAGCAGAGGACTCAGCAAAATTTAGAGGAAGATCAAGCCTGGCAATCAACCTACACATCTCTGTTCTAGCACGATGGGGACAATAATCAAAATTACGAACAGAACCATCAGGGTTTAACTTAATCATGGACTGCTTGCCCATCCTAGCATGTTTTACTTTGCAATCACGTTGATGCCTAAGCAAATGGCCAGTACCACTAGAAGACACAGCAGACAAAGTTTGTTTGCACCAGTGACACTTCCCACCAGTCCTTACCCTCTTGCCGTTCTTAATCGTGTACACAGGCTCAAAATCATCCCATACCTTTGAGGTGTTACACCTCTTGCGGTCGCTGGAGCCCTGACCAACCTCAGCAGGAGCTTCTGCGCCTTGGCCAGCGCCAGATTCCCCGACGGCGAGGTCGATAGGAACTGCAACACTACTACTACTGCCACTAGCATGGTCGGTAGTGGTAGTAGTCTCAGGGACTCCAGGTTCTCTGAGCAGCCTCAAATCGTGGTTGATGGAGCGACTAATGTCACCACCACCGTCCTCCATCGCCGACGCGTCGGTTCCTCACGACCTACAAACAAAAGTGACGCGGAGATGTTAGCTACTGGCCTACTGCTACTGGCTACTGCCTACAACAGATCCGACTATGGTGAGGTCGTGAGGAGGAGGTGTTACCTACGCGGCTTAGGAATGAAGCCGGTCTGCCGGAGCACCGATTCCGTCGACGATGGGCCACAAAAGAGACACCGAAGAAGACAGAGATGGAGAGAGATCCTTGCAGAGGACTAGAGGAGACACAGAGACGCGGGGAAGAAGACGGAGAGGAGACGGATCCACGGAGAGGCGCGGACAGTCCGGTGACGGAGAAGGATCCACGGAGAGGCGGGGAAGAAGACGGAGAGGAGACATAGACAGATACCGTGACCGTGGAGAGGCGCGGGCGTGCGACGGAGACGGATCCACGGAGACGGGCGGCGCTACGGACCCACGGTCCACGGATCCACGGAGAAGGGCGGCGCCACGGACGCACGGATCCACGGAGAGGGGCGGCGCCACAGAGAGGGACGGATCCACGGACAGCCGATGACGGATCCATCGAGAGGCTCTGACGCGCGGTGGAGAGGCGCGCTGGAGAGTGGAGACTTGGAGATTTCCGAGGACGAGGAGCGGACGAGCGGTGGTCGATGGAGACCGGAGAGGCGGAGACGGATCCGAGGACGAGGAGCGGACGAGCGGCGGAGCGGAGGCGATTAGGGTTAGGGTTTCGGGGAAGAGAAATGCGGCTGGGGGCGGGGGCGGCTGGGGCAACGGATGTGGCGCTCGCGTAGGATATAAGCTACTGGGGCGGCGTGGCGTGCGTGTCTGCCTGCGTGACCGCGGTCCGCCGTCCGCGTATGTGGGCTACTGCCTACTGCTACTGGGCTGGGCTGTGCGCAAGTTAACAGATACGGGCTCTAACCGGGCCTGGCTAAAATCCGTGCCGTGCCGTGCTAGCCCAACGGGCTGAATAGTGTGCACGAGCCCGACACGCCTATTCGGGCCGGGCTGGCACGGACCCGCTTAAAACGGGCTGGACCGGGCTCGTGCCGGGCCAAGGAAGCGTGCTTTCGTTCGTGCTTTCGTGTCGCGGGCTTTCTGTACATCTATAACTGACACACGCAAGCCTAAACTATTGAGAGGCTTGCATTGCTTTCACTCCATAGTCATGCTGTTGCCTGCTGACTCTCTCAGAGAAATGAGGCGGCAGGCAGCAGTGATCAGACTGACAGACTAGCTAGCTAGCTACCAGTGCCGCTTGTACGTACATGCGTTCAAATAGGGATTGTGATCATTGGACTGAGATACGACGTACGGTCGGACTTGGATCACATTTTATTAGTACTCCAGTCTCTCAGTGCAAGTACGGAACGGTTTGATGCTACGTATATATACAGCCGGTTAATTAAACGGACAGTAAGGTAATGGTCATATTAGTACTCGCGGTCCAAAGACAGCCATGTCGCCTTTTATTATTTGAGCCATATGGCATGAACACGGCCGTACAATATATATGTCCGAGCCAAACACAGCCACGCTCTCGCTTCGTGAACGCACGCCGTATTTTATGTTTTAACACAGTAGACATAAGAGAAAGAACCATAAATTAGACATAAGAGAAAGAACCATAAGAGAAAAAGCCAGAGAGCCCAGCCAAACGTCTTTCTTTTAAACGGCTTACTGTGAAAAGCACATAAATTATCGAGCCATTTTTTTGTACTACGTAGAAAAAAACCCACAAATGGAAGCTTCATTGGCTCTGGCTCTAACACTTTAATACATGATAATATAATGGCTCTGCCTTTAGGATAAGCTATTTCTGTCGAATGATTTGCGAAATGGCTTCGAATCTTCTAAAAAAACCTGCTTTTAAAAGCCAGACCCATAGTTCTTTTTGGGCGAGTCGGAGTCTTGCCAAACGGACCCTTAGTTCTTGTACCACAATTTTCAGTCATTGTCACAATTTCAATAATTTTGTCTCAATTTCCGTCTTCCAGTTACAATTTCGGTCATTCCGTCACATTTTTAGTCATTCGTTCACAATTTCAGTCATTTTTTCTGCGGTTTCAGTCATTCAGTTACTCTTATAGATGACCATTTGACACTAACACGATGGGCCAGCCCAGGCACGACCCGACCCGGCTAGTATAGTGCTAGTGCCTGACACGACACGACTATAGTGTCGTGCCTGGCCACTATCTCGACTCGTAGTGCTGGCATGGGCAAGACACGGTTACATTTATTATTTTAAAAATAATAGTTTACATATATTAAGTATAAGAATTCAACATATAACACAATAAAACTGAAGCCGCATTGGCTAGATGGATGCATTTAAACCTCTTATACACTAGGTTGTGAGTTTGAGCCCCCACAACTACACATATTTTGCTAAATTATACAATATACCAGATGGGTCAGCTGGGCCTGACAGGCCGTGCCGGGTCGGTTCGTTGGCCATCTATAGTTAGATTATAGTTTGTTGCCCACATATTACAACCAACTGAGTGTAAATTGTTTGTTTGAGACCGTAAACGAATTCAAATAAAAATTGTCTACTACAAGTTAAATAACTTTTGAGGTTCTACAAATTTTACTTTGACACTGAGAGCACCTAGAGGGGGGGTGATTAGGTGATCCTGTAAAACTTGAAACTTAAGCCACAAAAACTTGGTTAAGCGTTAGCACAATAATCGCCAAGTGGCTAGAGAGGAGTCTCAACAAAACACAATAACCACAAGGGATCAATCACAGAGATGGCACAGTGGTTATCCCGTGGTTCGGCCAAGACCAACGCTTGCCTACTCCACGTTGTGGCGTCCCAACGGACGAGGGTTGCAATCAACCCCTCTCAAGCGGTCCAAAGACCCACTTGAATACCACGGTGTTTTGCTTTGCTTTTCTTAATCCCGTTCGCGAGGAATCTCTACAACTTGGAGCCTCTCGCCCTTACACTTGAAGTTCACAAAGAAGCACGGAGTAAGGGAGGGATGAGCAACGCACACAAGACACGAGATCAGAATGTCAACACGCACACAAGTCGCAACAAGAGCTCGCAACACAACCCGACGAGTTCACAACTCAACAAGAGCTCTAGATGCTATCACGAAGAACCAAATGCGTGGAATCGAAGTCTTGGTGCTTAGGAATGCTTTGAGTATGCTTGGTGTTCTCCTCCATGCGCCTAGGGGTCCCTTTTATAGCCCCAAGGCAGCTAGGAGCCGTTGAGAACATTCTAGGAAGGCTGATCTTGCCTTCTGTCGCCTGGCGCACCGGACAGTCCGGTGCACCACCGAACACTGTCCGGTGCAGATATCCTTCCTTATTTGGCGAAGCCGACCGTTGGGGTTTGAGAGCCGTTGGCGCACCGGACAGTGTCCGGTGCACACCGGACAGTCCGGTGCCTCCTTCTAGCCGTTGGCTCGGCCACGTGTCCCACGCAGATCGCGCGACCGTCTGTTGGCCCGGTCGACTGTTGGCTCACCGAACAGTCCGGTGAATTATAGCCGTACACCGCCGTCAAACTCCCGAGAGCAGCAAGTTCGCCAGAGTCAGCCTGGCGCACCGGACACTGTCCGGTGCACCCAGACTGCGCTGACCTTGGCTGAACTTAGCCATCTCTTCTCCAACTCGATTTTTCCTGTTTCCAGCATTTAGACACAATACATTAGTCCATAAAACAATGTACTAAGTCTAGAAACATACCTTTTGACATGATTTGCACTTTGTCCACAACTTTGCATAGATTAACACAAAAGCACTTGTGTTGGCACTCAATCACCAAAATACTTAGAAATGGCCCAAGGGCACATTTCCCTTTCAATCTCCCCCTTTTTGGTGATTTATGCCAACAAAACATAAAGTAACTAGAACAAGTGCAATATCAATACAAATGAAAACTCAATATAGTTTTGATTCATATTTGGCATATATGGATCACTCTTTGCCACCACTTGGTTTGTTTTTGCAAATCAAACTCAAATTCCTATCTCTAAGTCAAACACACTTGTTAAGACATAACGAGAGTTGTTCCAATGGAAATTGATCACAGTATCAAAAACTCCCCCCTATTTCCCATAATCAACCATTTTCCCCACAAGAGGCCAACTTTTGACAAAAGAGACAATAAAAGAGTTTTGACAAACCAAAAGCTCTATACTACTATTTTCAAAATTTCTCAAGTGGTAGCTGATCCATTATTGCTTTGGCCTTATTTTCTCCCCCTTTGGCATCAAGCACCAAAACGGAATCAATCTTGGCCCGAGAACCCCATTGCCTCACCAAAATCTTCAATAAGAATACAAAGGCAATAAGAGTACGTGAGATGAACTTGGAATAAGTTACCCTCTCATCGGAGTGCAGTGGAAGTCTTTTATGGTCCAAGTCCACCTTTTCCCTTTCAAACCTCCTTTGAGACTAAAACAAGCAAACTCAAGCACACGATTAGTCTCAAAGGGTCAAGTTGTAGCACAGCTCCCCCTAAATATGTGCATCACTTGCAAAAAGGACTTGTGAGGTCTGGGGAGTGTTTGTACAACTTGAGCACCACAAGTAAGCAACAAGATGCATAAGGAACATGATCAAAGGCATAAACACATGTATGCTATAAATCAATCCAAGTTCCGCGAATCTAGAACATTTAGCTCACTACGCAGCCTGCAAAAGGTCTTCTCATCTAAAGGCTTGGTAAAGATATCGGCTAGCTGGTTCTCGGTGCTAACATGAAACACTTCGATATCTCCCTTTTGCTGGTGGTCTCTCAAAAAGTGATGCCGGATGTCAATGTGCTTTGTGCGGCTGTGCTCAACAGAATTTTCCGCTATTCGGATAGCACTCTCATTATCACATAGGAGTGGGACTTTGCTCAGATTGTAGCCAAAGTCCCGGAGGGTTTGCCTCATCCAAAGTAGTTGCGCGCAACACTGTCCTGCGGCAACGTACTCGACCTCAGCAGTGGATAGGGCAACATAAGTTTGTTTCTTAGAATTCCATGACATCAGGGACCTTCCTAAGAATTGGCACGTCCCCGATGTACTCTTCCTATCGACCTTACATCCAGCATAGTCGGAATCTGAGTATCCAATCAAGTCAAAGTTAGACCCCTTTGGATACCAGATCCCGAAGGAAGGCGTAGCGACTAAATATCTAAGAATTCGCTTCACGGCCACTAAGTGACACTCCCTTGGATCGGATTGAAATCTAGCACACATGCATACGCTAAGCATAATATCCGGTCTACTAGCACATAAATAAAGCAAAGATCCTATCATTGACCGGTATGCTTTTTGATCAACGGACTTACCTCCTTTGTTGAGGTCGGTGTGTCAGTCGGTTCCCATCGGCGTCTTTGCGGGCTTGGCGTCCTTCATCCCAAACCGCTTTAGCAAGTCTTGCGTGTACTTTGTTTGAGAGATGAAGGTGCCATCCTTGAGTTGCTTCACTTGGAACCCAAGGAAGTAGTTCAACTCGCCCATCATTGACATCTCGAATTTCTACATCATCACCCTACTAAACTCTTCACAAGACTTTTGGTTAGTAGAACCAAATATTATGTCATCGACATAAATTTGGCACACAAAGAGATCACCATCGCAAGTCTTAGTGAAAAGAGTTGGATCGGCTTTCCCAACCTTAAAAGCATTAGCAATTAAAAAGTCTCTAAGGCATTCATACCATGCTCTTGGGGCTTGCTTAAGTCCATAGAGCGCCTTAGAGAGCTTACACACGTGGTCGGGGTACCGTTCATCCTCGAAGCCAGGGGGTTGCTCCACGTACACCTCTTCCTTGATCGACCCGTTGAGGAAAGCGCTCTTCACATCCATTTGGAACAACCTGAAAGAATGGTGAGCGGCATATGCTAGCAATATACGAATAGATTCTAGCCTAGCCACAGGAGCGAAAGTCTCCTCAAAGTCCAAACCTGCGACTTGGGCATAACCTTTTGCCACAAGTCGAGCCTTGTTCCTCGTCACCACCCCGTGCTCGTCCTGTTTGTTGCGGAACACCCACTTGGTTCCCACAACGTTTTGCTTGGGACAAGGCACCAGTGTCCAAACTTCATTGCGCTTGAAGTTGTTGAGCTCTTCCTGCATGGCCAACACCCAGTCCGGATCTAGCAAGGCCTCTTCTACCCTGAAAGGCTCAATAGAAGAGACAAAAGAGTAATGCTCACAAAAATTCACCAATCTAGAGCGAGTAGTTACTCCCTTGCTAATATCACCCAAAATTTGGTCGACGGGATGATTCCTTAGAATCGTCGCTCGAACTTGGGTTGGAGGTGCCTGAGGTGCTTCTTCCTCTTCACTTTGAACATCCTGTGCTCCCCCTTGATCATGCGCCTCCACTTGAGGTACCTATTCGTCATCTTGGGTTGGGGGATGCACCATTGTTGAGGAAGATGGTTGATCTTGCTCCAATTGTTCCTGTGGTCGCACATCGCCAATCACCATGGTGCGCATTGCGGCCGTTGGAACGTCTTCTTCATCTACATCATCAAGATCAACAACTTGCTCTCTTGGAGAGCCATTAGTCTCATCAAATACAACGTCGCTAGAGACTTCAACCAAACCTGATGATTTGTTGAAGACCCTATACGCCTTTGTATTTGAGTCATAACCTAATAAAAACCCTTCTACAGCTTTGGGAGCAAATTTAGAAGTTCTTCCTTTCTTCACAAGAATATAACACTTGCTCCCAAATACACGAAAATAAGACACATTGGGTTTGTTACCGGTTAGTAGTTCATACGAAGTCTTCTTGAGGAGGCGGTGAAGGTAGACCCTGTTGATGGCGTGGCAAGCCGTGTTCACGGCTTCCGACCAAAATCGCTCGGGGGTCTTGAACTCTCCAAGCATCGTCCTCGCCATATCGATGAGCGTCCTGTTCTTCCTTTCTACCACACCATTTTGCTGTGGTGTGTAGGGAGCAGAGAACTCGTGCTTGATCCCTTCCTCCTCAAGGAACTCCTCCACTTGGAGGTTCTTGAACTCGGACCCGTTGTCGCTCCTAATCTTCTTTACCTTGAGCTCAAACTCATTTTGAGCTCTCCTGAGGAAGCGCTTGAGGGTCCCTTGGGTTTCAGATTTATCCTGCAAAAAGAATACCCAAGTGAAGCGGGAAAAATCATCAACTATAACAAGACCATACTTACTTCCTCCTATACTTAGATAGGCGACGGGTCCGAAGAGGTCCATATGAAGCATCTCCAAGGGTCTTGATGTGGTCATCACATTTTTGGTGAGATGAGAACCTCCCACCTGTTTCCCTGCTTGACAAGCTGCACAAGGTCTATCTTTTTCGAAATGCACGTTAGTTAGACCTATCACGTGTTCTCCCTTTAGAAGCTTGTGAAGGTTCTTCATCCCCACATGTGCCAAGCCAGCCCATGCAAGTCTTAGCAATTAAGCATGCATCTAGACCAGCCTCTTCTTTTGCAAAATTAACTAAATAAAGTTTGCCGTCTAGTATTGTCGGCGTTTCGAGACCGGGGGGTCCCTAAGCCGACGAGTGAGTGTGCTGCGTGCCCCAGCCCAGATGGGTCGAGCGCGTGGGCAAGCGCGAAGGGGGGAAAGGAGCGAGGAGGCTGGAGTCCGGCGAGAGAGAGGTGGGAATCCCGCGGCCTTCGTGTTCGTCCCGCGCCCAGGTCGGGTGCGGTTGCAGTAGGGGGTTACAAGCGTCCACGCGGGTGAGGGAAGCGAGCGGCCCCAAGAGAGCGCCTGTCCCGTCCTCGTCCCCGCGCGGCCAACCTTCTCTGAGAAGGCCCTGGTCCTTCCTTTTATAGGCGTAAGGAGAGGATCCAGGCGTACAATGGGGTGTAGCGGAGTGCTACGTGTCTAGCGGGGGGAGAGCTAGTGCCCTAAGTACATGCCAATGTGGCAGCCGGAGAGATCTTGGCACTCTGCTGGCGGGATGTCGTGGCTGTCGGAGGAGCAACGGAGCCTGGCGGAGGGACAGCTGTTGGAACGGTTGTGTCCTTGCTGACGTCGCCCTGCTTCCGTAAGAAAGCTGAGAGCCGCCGTCGTCACGGGGCTAGCGGGGCGCCATCATTGCCTATCTGGCGGAGCTAGCCAGATGGGACACCGGTCTTGTTCTCTGCGACCCGAGTCGGCTCGGGGTAGGGTGATGATGGCGCTTCCCGTCGACGTGGCTGGCCTGTGCCCTAGGTTGGGCGACGTGGAGGCTCCTCCGAAGCCGGGGTCGAGTCTGTCTTCCATGGCCGAGGCCGAGTTCGAGCCCCTGGGTCGGGCGAGGCGGAGGTCGTCAGCAGAGGCCGAGTCCGAGCCCCTGGGTCAGGCGAGGCGGAGGTCGTCAGCAGAGGCCGAGTCTGAGCCCCTGGGTCGGGCGAGGCGGAGTTCGTCAGCAGAAGCCGAGTCCGAGCCCCTGGGTCGGGCGAGGCGGAGTTCGTCAGCAGAGGCCGAGTCCGAGCCCCTGGGTCGGGCGAGGCGGAGTTCGTCAGCAGAAGCCGAGTCCGAGCCCCTGGGTCGGGCGAGGCGGAGTTCGTCAGCAGAGGCCGAGTCCGAGCCCCTGGGTCGGGCGAGGCGGAGTTCGTCGTCTTCCGGGGCTTAGCCCGAGTCCGAGCCCTTGGTCGGGCGGAGCGGAGTTCGCCGTCTTCCGGGGCTTAGCCCAAGTCCGAGCCCTTGGTCGGGTGGAGCGGAGTTCGCCGTCTTCCAGGGCTTAGCCCGAGTCCGAGCCCTTGGTCGGGCGGAGCGGAGTTCGCCGTCTTTCGGGGCTTAGCCCGAGTCCGAGCCCTGGGTCGGGCGGAGCGGAGTTCGCCGTCTTCCGGGGCTTAGCCCGAGTCCGAGCCCTGGGTCGGGCGGAGCGGAGTTCGCCGTCTTCCGGGGCTTAGCCCGAGTCCGAGCCCTGGGTTGGGCGGAGCGGAGTTCGCCGTCTTCCGGGGCTTAGCCCGAGTCCGAGCCCTGGGTCGGGCGGAGCGGAGTTTCCTATGGTGCCTTTGGCAGGGCCTGGTTTCCTTTGCGTTAAATGCTCCTGCGACTTGGCTGGTCGGTGCGGCGATTCAGTCAGGGTTGCTTCTCAGCGAAGGCAAGGCCTCGGGCAAGCCGGAGATGTGTCCGCCGTTGAAGGGGGGCCTCGGGCGAGACGGAAACCCCTTCGGGGTCGGCTGCCCTTGCCCGAGGCTAGGCTCGGGCGAGGCGTGATCGAGTCGCTCGTATGGACTGATCCCTGACTTAATTGCACCCATCAGGCCTCTGCAGCTTTATGCTGATGGGGGTTACCAGCTGAGAATTAGGCGTCTTGAGGGTACCCCTAATTATGGTCCCTAACATTAGCCCCCGAGCCTCGAAGGGAGTGTTAGCACTCGCTTGGAGGCTTTCGTCGCACTTTTTTGCAAGGGGACCAGCCTTTCTCGGTTGCTTTTGGTTCCGGTGGGTGCGCGCGAGCGCACCCGCCGGGTGTAGCCCCCGAGGCCTCGGAGGAGTGATTTCACTCCTTCGAGGTCTTAATGCCTTGCATAATGCTTCGGCTGGTCTGGTTGTTCCCTCATGCGAGCTGGCCGTAGCCCGGGTGTACGGTCGGGGCCCAAGTTCTCGGGCTGGTATGTTGACGCTGTCAACGGTTCGGCCAGAGCCGGGTTTGCGAGAGCAGCCCCCGAGCCTCTGCACAGAGCGAGAGGGCGATCAGGGACAGACCCGACTTTTTTACATACGCCCCTACGTCGCCTTTCCGCAAGGAGGAGGGGGGGAGTGCGCCATGTTACCCTCGATGGGCACCGAACATGGTGTCTCCGGTGAGCTGCAAGCGGGTAATCCGAGTGGACGTCCGTGCCCCGTTCGTTAGGGGTCGGCTAGGGGCCCAGAGGCACGCCCAAAAGTACCTGCGGGTGATCTGCCGGACCCGGTCCCCTGGCGATGGGGTCCGAGGACTCGATGCCTCCCTCTGATGGGATTCCGTTATAAGATCGCTCCCGCTGGTCTCGGAAATGTCCTAGGGTACCTCGGGAGCGCAGCCCGAGCCTCGGTTATGTATCGAACGTACCCCTGGTCATCCCTCGCTCGGCGTCTGAGGCGACTGTGAACCCTTCGGGGGCCAGCCTTCGAAACCCTGATCAGTAATGGGCACGGAGCCCGAGTAGCCTGAGGCGGCCGTGGAACTCTTCGGGGGGCCGGCCTTCGAACCTCTGACCAGTAGTGGGTGTAGGGCCCACGCGATCTGAGGCAGCTGTTGAACCCTTCGGGGGCCAGCCTTCGAACCCCTGATCAGTAAGGAGGCTCGAAGCCTGGTTCCTTCACGGGGAAGGATCCCTTTCGGGGGATCCCCCTTTCCCGGTCCCTGTTGCAAGAGATAGAGAAAGAGGAAAAAAGGGAAAAAGGATACGAAACCGAACGACGCGGCGTACCTTTTTTGGTGCGGTTGTTTCGGCGAGGGCGAAGCGTCGCCCGTTGCTCCTGCCAGAAGCGCCACCTGTCCAGCCGCGGAGTTAATGCAACGGGGCGAGTAGTTGGCGGGGCAGCCGTTGCGCGTGCGCGAGCCGTTCGAGGAACGACCGTTTCGCTTCGCGTTTTTGAATCCCGCGTCCGGTCCGGGCAGAACGTTGGAACCGTCGTCGCCTTGGTCTTTATATACCCCGGAGAGGGTTCGGTGACGGTTCTTTGCTCCGCTTCCTGCCTCTTCCTTTAGGCTTTCGCAACCCGAGAAACTTTAGCCAGAGAAGAGGAAAACGCCCTTTCCTGCCCCCTTGCGCCGCCACCCTTTCCGTTCTGGTGATGGCTGATCGGGTGACCATAATCTCCCCGCGCGACCCGTGGCCCTTTTCCATGGTGACGGCGAGCGATTTGGAGGAGCTAGTCGGCGAGGGTTTGCTTCGCCCTCTCACCGATGAGCAGCGGCCAGAATGGATTCCTCCCACGGGCGGAGTCGCTCCATCCCCACCGCCGGGGTACGTCGTG
Source organism: Zea mays (assembly GCF_902167145.1). NCBI lineage: Eukaryota > Viridiplantae > Streptophyta > Magnoliopsida > Poales > Poaceae > Zea > Zea mays. The sequence goes on from NC_050097.1 coordinate 209,022,287, forward strand.
AGCTTCGTCTCCTTTCACGAGCGGGGATTCGGCGTGCCGACGGGCCGCTTTATGCGGGCCATCCTGTTCCACTATGGGGTGGAGTTGCATAACCTCACCCCCAACTCCATCTCGCAGGCCGCTATCTTTATAGCGGTGTGCGAAGGGTATTTGGGGATCGCCCCCCATTGGGATTTGTGGACTCATCTCTTCTTCGCCGAGCTTTTTGCCTTGCCGGCGGGGGAGAGGAAGGTCCGTGCAGCGGTGCGGGCCGGCGGCTGCACCCTCTTGTTGAGGCAGTCGCGGGCGTCACAGTACATCCCTGCCGTCCTCGTGTCCTCGAACAAGGGGTGGCAGCGCCGGTGGTTCTACCTCCGGAATGACGGTGAGCTGCTCCCACCGTTCTCCCAGCGGGTAGTCACCGCCGCCACCGACGCCTGGCGTCATGGGACCCCGCACGAGAGACAGAAGAACCTCGAACCCCTTCTCCAGGCCCTGAAAGTGTTGTGGGAGGGGGGACTCACCGCTGTGGGAGTGGTTGCCGCCATCCATCGTCGGAGGGTGCTTCCCTTGGCAGAGCGGCGGCTGCCGCTTTGGGAGATGACCCCGGAGGCTGACTGGGAGGGGTCACGGATGTCCCCTGATCCTCTTCCCTTCGACGCCCTCCAATGGCGGGTGTCGGCCGCAATGGGGAAGCCGGACTCCCACGCCTTCTCCCAGCTCCAGATGCGCCCCGACCAGGGGTGCGTAACTCTGGTGAGTGTTCGCTCCCTCCTTCTTCATACACCGGGTTGCTCCTGGTTCTTATGATTGGGTTTCTTTCCCCCTTTCTTTAGGAGGTGGGGTGGCACAAGCCCTCCTTGCCACGGGTCCCGGAGGACGCGGTGGACCGGGCAGCGCGGCGGGTCGCCGCGGAGGAGAAGAAAAAGAAGAAGAACGCGGAGAAGGCCCGGGCCCGCGAGCGGAGGCGGGCTCGGGACGCCTTGGAGAAGCGCCGTCGCCAGCAGGAGAGGGAAGGACTCCCAAGGGAGCCGTCGCCGGAGACACCCGACGACGATGATGACGATGATGATGAGGAGGAGGACGACATGGCTGCCCGTCTCGGCCTCAGCCCTGGCTTGGGGTGTGGCCAGGAGCCGTCGAGCCAGCCCCCGAGCGGGCCGACTCCGTCAGTCCCCGGAGTTGGGGCGTCGGGGTCCCGGACCGAGGCACGGGGGCGACCCGATAGGTCACCTGACCCCTCGGCTGGAGGAGCCGAGGTGGCTGCGGAGGGCCAGGTCAGGGCATCCGCTCCCCAGGGGCCGCCGCTAGTACCGGCAGCGCATGGGGGTGACCCTCAAGTCATCGCGACCGTGCCCGGGCCATCTGCTCCCCGGGCGTCCAAAGCAAAGGTGGCGCCGAAGTTGCCGGTGAAGCGGACCTCGGTGGCTGCTTCGGGAGCCGGGATCCAAGAAACCTCCCCCCAGGCGCGGTGGATCGTGCCCCGAAGTGGGTAAGTGCCTCGGAATGTCTTCGTCTTGGCTTCCCATTCATAGGTCTCGGCCGTGATTTTCCCTTTTTTTCTTTTTTTTCTTTTTTATTCAGCAAGCGGAGCCATGGCCAGACCGACCTGGTGCCCCGGAAGGCCCTCAAGGCGTCGGTCTATGCGGCCAGCGCCGCCCCGGGCCTTGTCGTCCAGCCGACCCTTTCGCAGGGCGCTTCACCTCAGGGGGCTCGGGCGTCGCCTGTCTCTGGGGGGCAGGTTCCCGAGGCGGGCTCTTCTGCCGAGGCGGCCATCGTGATTGGGGAGGCGGCTGGTGCCGGCGTGGTCCCGAGCCCGCCTATCGTGCCGGCCATGCTGGCGCCTGCCGCCGCCGAAGTCGCCGACGTTTCGGTCGGAGAACGACCGGTTGCTGCCAGCGTCGGGGTGGCTGATGCGTTGGCACCCAGTGCCTCGGAAGAGGTGGGCGTGGACGCGAAATCCGTCCAACTGGGCGACAACCTTGTCGCTGCGCGGCGGAGCCCCGAGGCCCGGCGCCAGTTGCTCCGATTCCGGACCCACGAGGCCTCGGACCCTGTCTTCGTTCTCGACGATGAACAGGAGGACCAGTCCTGGGATGAGCTCCGCGAGCGTGCTGAAGCAACGGTGGGGTCGCTCCGGTCGTCGTTGGAGGTTCTCTGCAGGGACGTCCCCAAAATCTTCCAGGTAACGGTTTCAGGCATACCTTTTCCTTTCTGCGAGCGAGGCGTTTGCCGTGACGCCCTGTTTCCCTCCCCCAGGATCTGACGGATCGGAGCGCCGCCAAGTCGTCGTTCATCCGTCGCGAGGTCGATGTCTGGGGCTCGCTGCGATCCCTGAGAACCTCGCTCGCCGGGGCTACCACGCGCCTTTCTCAGCAGGATGCCAAGATAGCGGACCTCCAGTTGCTCTGCGCTGACCTAAGGGCCGAGGCGGCAGCAGCGCGCGCGGAGACGCAACGGCGGCGGTCGGTGTTCGTCCAGGTCGTCGAGGAGCGGGACCAATCTCGGGCCCGGGCTGCCGAGGCCGAAAGCCGGGCTGAGACCCTCGCGGCCGACCTAGCCGCAGCCCAAGTCGCAGCCTCGGAGCAGCGTGCCCGAGCCAGAGGTACGTCTTGGCCGTCCCTAGCTCTTGTTCTTGTCTGTTTCTCCTGCTTGTGCTTGAGGTCTTTTCTTCTGGTTGTTCGCAGAGCTCGAGTCCGCCCTTGACGAGTCCGCCAAGGCGCTCGCCCAGGCGCTTGCCGGAGCTGCCGAGCAGAGGGAGGCTGACCTCACGGCCATGTCCGAGGTCGTCTCGGACGTTTATCGGGCCCTTGGCCCTGGCGACGTCCCTTCAGGAAGCTCCCCTCAAAGCCGCCTTCAAGCCTTGGGTGATCACGCGCGCGGCAAAGTCCGCGAGGCGCTACACCACGGCGTCAGGCGGGCCTTCGCCGTGCTCGCTTCCCATTACGTCGTAGACCTGGAATGGGTCAGTGAGGGGTATTGTCTTCCCAACGAAGACGAAGCTGCCCTGGCAGAAGTTCAGCGGCTCGACGCGGTCGCCGCGGGTCCGAGCGCGGCGCTGGCGACCACCTTCGAGGCGGAGATCCTTCCCCCTGCGCCGTCGCCGGAAGCTGAGATGGACCTTACCGATAGCGGGGATGGAACTGAGGGCATGACTCCTTCCCAAGGCGGCGCCTAACTCTTTGTTGGGATAGTTTCTGTTGGATGTGCGTCTTACCACGGCCGCCGAGGCCTGAACTCTTTGTTTTCTTGCATGAAGTCGTACTCTCCTTTCTTTTAATTTGCGTGTCCGGCCTAGCTTGTCAATAATAGGGTGGCTTCCCGAGTTGGGTCATTTTTCATGGCAGGTGATGAGTGAGGTGTCCCTAACCCGGAGGCATAGGAGTTCCTCGGCTCAGTCGGCCTCGCCACTTACATGTACCCACGTTCGTTCCTCGGGACCCTGCTTCCGACATAGCCGGGAGAACGCAAAAGCCCTTTTCGGATCGAAAATTTTTGATGCGGAAAAGTACACCCAATTTCGACGTGGAGGGGTTTCCCCTTTTTAGCCCCCGAGGGAGGGTCGGGCTCTGCCGAGGCGAGGCCGACCCTTCCTTGACGACTGATACTTGTGTATGAGCGAGGTATACGAACATCTTGAGAGCATCTTAAGGGTAGAAGCGACGTAGCTGTCGGACGTTCCAAGTGTCGTCGTAGACCTCGCCTCGACCGCCGGCCAGCTTGTACGTTCCGGGCTCCAGAACGTTGGTGATGACAGGCGGCCTTTCCCGGGGGGGGCGCAGCCCCCGGGTGTCATCCGCGCAGAGGCCATTTGACAGGTTGGGCTCCTGCCCGAATATCCGGCGAGTGCTCGGCGACATCCCTCGGCGCGCCAGGCATGCCCGAGGGACACCCCGCGAAAACGTCGGCGTTCGCGCGGAGAAAGTCGACGAGCACTGCTGCTTGTCTGGGGTCGAGCTCGGAACCGATCCGGGTCTGCCTAGAGGCGTCGCCACTGGGGTCGAGAGGGACGGCCTTAACTGTCCCTGCTGGCTCGAAGTTGCCAGCATGTCGCTTCACGTCTGGCACCTCTTCGGAGAGGTTCTCCATGTCGGCGATGAGGGCCTCGGACTCGGCGAGGGCCTCGGCGTACTCCACGCACTCCACGTCGCATTCGAACGCGTGTTTGTACGTGGGGCCGACGGTGATGACCCCGTTGGGGCCCGACATTTTGATCTTCAGGTAGGTGTAGTTGGGGACGACCATGAACTTCGCGTAGCATGGCCTCCCCAATATCGCGTGGTAGGTTCCTCGGAACCCGACCACCTCGAACGTCAGAGTCTCTCTTCGGAAATTGGAGGGCGTTCCGAAGCAGACAGGTAGGTCGAGCCGTCCGAGGGGCTGGACGTGCTTCCCAGGAATGATCCCGTGGAAAGGCGCAGCGCCTGCTCGGACGGAGGACAGATCGACGCGCAGGAGCCTGAGGGTCTCGGCGTAGATGATGTTGAGGCAGCTGCCCCCATCCATCAGGACCTTGGTGAGCCTAACGTTGCCGACGATGGGGTCGACGACGAGTGGGTATTTCCCCGGGCTCGGCACGTGGTCGGGGTGGTCAGCTTGGTCGAAAGTGATGGGCTTGTCGGACCAGTCTAGGTAGACTGACGCCGCCACCTTCACCGAGCAGACCTCCCGGCGCTCTTGCTTGCGATGCCGAGCCGAGGCATTCGCCGCATGCCCTCCGTAGATCATGAAGCAGTCGCGAACCTCGGGGAACTCTCCTGCTTGGTGATCTTCCTTTTTGTCGTCGTCGCGGGCCCTGCCACCCTCCGCGGGTGGCCCGGCCTTGTGGAAGTGGCGCCGAAGCATGACGCACTCCTCGAGGGTGTGCTTGACGGGCCCCTGATGATAGGGGCACGGCTCCTTGAGCATCTTGTCGAAGAGGTTGGCACCTCCGGGGGGCTTCCGAGGGTTCTTGTACTCGGCGGCAGCGACAAGGTCTGCGTCGGCAGCGTCGCGTTTCGCTTGCGACTTCTTCTTGCCTTTCTTCTTGGCGCCGCGCGGGGTAGACGCCTCGGGAGCCTCTTCTGACGGGCAGCCCTGGGGCTGCTTGTCCTTTCGGAAGATGGCCTCGACCGCCTCCTGGCCAGAGGCGAACTTGGTGGTGATGTCCATCAGCTCGCTCGCCCTGGTGGGGGTCTTGCGACCCAACTTGCTCACCAGGTCGCGGCAGGTGGTGCCGGCAAGGAACGCGCCGATGACATCTGAGTCGGTGATGTTGGGCAGCTCGGTGCGCTGCTTCGAGAATCGCCGAATGTAGTCCCGAAGAGACTCTCCCGGCTGTTGCCGGCAGCTTCGGAGGTCCCAGGAATTCCCGAGGCGCACGTACGTGCCCTGGAAATTGCCGGCAAAGGCTTGGACCAAATCATCCCAGTTGGAGATCTGCCCCGGAGGCAGGTGCTCCAACCAGGCACGAGCAGTGTCGGAGAGGAACATGGGGAGGTTGCGGATGATGAGGTTGTCGTCGTCCGTTCCACCCAGTTGGCAGGCCAGGCGGTAGTCCGCAAGCCACAGTTCCGGCCTCGTTTCCCCCGAGTACTTTGTGATAGTAGCCGGGGGTCGGAAACGGGTCGGGAACGGTGCCCGCCGGATGGCCCGGCTGAAGGCCTGCGGACCGGGTGGTTCAGGCGAGGGACTCTGATCCTCCCCGCTGTCGTAGCGTCCCCCACGCCTGGGGTGGTAGCCTCGGCGCACCCTTTCGTCGAGGTGGGCTCGACGGTCGCGACGATGGTGCTCGTTGCCGAGGTGGCCCGGGGCCGCAGGCGCGGTGTTGCGCGTGCGCCCGGTGTAGACCGAGGCTTCCCGCATGAATCGGGAAGTCGCGGCATGAGGTTCCGAGGGGTATCCCTGCCTCCGAGAGGCAGAGCTTTCGGCCCGTCGGGCTGCAGCGCCTTCCAGGAGATTTTTGAGCTCTCCCTGGATTCGCCGTCCCTCGGTGGTCGATGGCTCCGGCATCGCGCGGATAAGCATTGCTGCGGCTGCCAGGTTCTGACCGACCCCGCTGGACGCGGGTAGCGGCCTGACCCTGACGTCGTTGGCGACGCGGTGCTGGAAACCCTGGGGTAGGTGACGTATTTCTCCGGCCGGGGGCTGGCCCGCCCATACCTGCCCGACGTCCCGGCGGATCGACTCAAGTGCTCCTGCTCCCTCGTCGAGCCTGGCCTGCGCCCCGCGGACTTGCTCGAGCTGTGGGTCGTGACCCCCCGCCGGAACGGGGACCACAGCTAGCTCCCGCGGGATGTCGGCGCGAGGCGCCGGCCTAGGGAGATCACCGTCCTCCAGCATGCCGAGGTGGTTGCCTTCGGCGGGATCCCCTAGCTCGACGTGGAAACATTCGCAGCTTGGCCCGCAGTCCTTGTCGTCAAGGCTGCGGCTACCGTCGGAACAGTCGGAGAGGCAGTAGTCACATGCGGTCATAAAGTCCCGCATGGCACTGGGGTTGCCAAATCCAGAGAAATCCCAACAGATGCTGGGATCGTCATCTTCCTCAGACCCAGAGGGCCCGTAGGTCGAGACGTCCGTCAACCGGTCCCAAGGCGACCGCGTACGAAACCCCAGAGGGGTTGCACTCGCCTCAACGAGAGCGCCCGCCAAAGCGAGGTCGCTAGGCGGGTTGAGGCCGAGTCGACATAATGCAGGATGGGAATCAGTCAGTACCTTTTGGTCGACGAGGGGCGATGTAGTCACGTCGGGGGCTGATCACGCCATCGTCCTAGGTACGAGGGCGACGTCCTGCAGGCCCTCCGCGAGCTCGCTGGCGTCGTCCACTTGCTCGGGATTGGCGTGTCGCGGGGGGACGGCGCTCGCCTTCGTCTCGAATGCGAGGTCGACGCCCGACGCGCCCTCCGTTGGGGCGCTGGGGGCGTCAATTCGCTCGACAGCCGACGAAGCGCGGCCTCCCGCCCGGCCTTGGTTGCCCCGCCTCCTCCTCCGTTGGCGGGGGAGAGGACGCGGCGAGCTCGAATGTCGTTCTTCCACCGCGCGGGGAAGACGTCGTCGATTCCGCCACCGGAGGGCGGGTTGTCGGCCGCCATTGTCGTTGTCGCGCGGCGGTGGAAGGAGTATCATGTCGTAGCTGCCGTCGAGGGACATGAACTCAAGACTCCCGAAACGGAGCACCGTCCCGGGTTGGAGAGGTTGTTGGAGACTGCCCATCTAGAGCTTGACGGGAAGCTGCTCGTCAACACGCAGCGGGCCCCTACCTGGCGCGCCAACTGTCGGCGTTTCAAGACCGGGGGTCCCTAAGCCGAAGAGTGAGTGTGCTGCGTGCCCCAGCCTAGATGGGTCGAGCGCGTGGGCAAGCGCGAAGGGGGGAAAGGAGCGAGGAGGCCGGAGTCCGGCGAGAGAGAGGTGGGAATCCCGCAGCCTTCGTGTTCGTCCCGCGCCCAGGTCGGGTGCGCTTGCAGTAGGGGGTTACAAGCGTCCACGCGGGTGAGGGAAGCGAGCGGCCCCAAGAGAGCGCCTGTCCCCGTCCTCGTCCCCGCGCGGCCAACCTTCTCTGAGAAGGCCCTGGTCCTTCCTTTTATAGGCGTAAGGAGAGGATCCAGGCGTACAATGGGGTGTAGCGGAGTGCTACGTGTCTAGCGGGGGGAGAGCTAGTGCCCTACGTACATGCCAATGTGGCAGCCGGAGAGATCTTGGCACCCTGCTGGCGGGATGTCATGGCTGTCGGAGGAGCAACGGAGCCTGGCGGAGGGACAGCTGTTGGAACGGTTGTGTCCTTGCTGACGTCGCCCTGCTTCCGTAAGAGAGCTGAGGGCCGCCGTCGTCACGTGGCTAGCGGGGCGCCATCATTGCCTATCAGGCGGAGCTAGCCAGATGGGACACCGGTCTTGTTCTCTGCAACCCGAGTCGGCTCGGGGTAGGGTGATGATGGCGCTTCCTGTCGACGTGGCTGGCCTGTGCCCTAGGTTGGGCGACGTGGAGGCTCCTCCGAAGCCGGGGTCGAGTCTGTCTTCCATGGCCGAGGCCGAGTCCGAGCCCCTGGGTCGGGCGAGGCGGAGGTCGTCAGCAGAGGCCGAGTCCGAGCCCCTGGGTCGGGCGAGGCGGAGGTCGTCAGCAGAGGCCGAGTCCGAGCCCCTGGGTCGGGCGAGGCAGAGTTCGTCAGCAGAAGCCGAGTCCGAGCCCCTGGGTCGGGCGAGGCGGAGTTCGTCAGCAGAGGCCGAGTCCGAGCCCCTGGGTCGGGCGAGGCGGAGTTCGTCAGCAGAGGCCGAGTCCGAGCCCCTGGGTCGGGCGAGGCGGAGTTCGTCAGCAGAAGCCGAGTCCGAGCCCCTGGGTCGGGCGAGGCGGAGTTCGTCAGCAGAGGCCGAGTCCGAGCCCCTGGGTCGGGCGAGGCGGAGTTCGTCGTCTTCCGGGGCTTAGCCCGAGTCCGAGCCCTTGGTCGGGCGGAGCGGAGTTCGCCGTCTTCCGGGGCTTAGCCCGAGTCCGAGCCCTTGGTCGGGCGGAGCGGAGTTCGCCGTCTTCCGGGGCTTAGCCCGAGTCCGAGCCCTTGGTCGGGCGGAGCGGAGTTCGCCGTCTTCCGGGGCTTAGCCCGAGTCCGAGCCCTGGGTCGGGCGGAGCGGAGTTCGCCGTCTTCCGGGGCTTAGCCCGAGTCCGAGCCCTGGGTCGAGCGGAGCGGAGTTCGCCGTCTTCCGGGGCTTAGCCCGAGTCCGAGCCCTGGGTCGGGCGGAGCGGAGTTCGCCGTCTTCCGGGGCTTAGCCCGAGTCCGAGCCCTGGGTCGGGCGGAGCGGAGTTTCCTATGGTGCCTTTGGCAGGGCCTGGTTTCCTTTGCGTTAAATGCTCCTGCGACTTGGCCGGTCGGTGCGGCGATTCAGTCAGGGTTGCTTCTCAGCGAAGGCAAGGCCTCGGGCAAGCCGGAGATGTGTCCGCCGTTGAAGGGGGGCCTCGGGCGAGACGGAAACCCCTTCGGGGTCGGCTGCCCTTGCCCGAGGCTAGGCTCGGGCGAGGCGTGATCGAGTCGCTCGTATGGACTGATCCCTGACTTAATCGCACCCATCAGGCCTCTGCAGCTTTATGCTGATGGGGGTTACCAGCTGAGAATTAGGCGTCTTGAGGGTACCCCTAATTATGGTCCCCGACAAGTACACCCTTAAAAGCTAGTGAACCATCACATCTTCTAAAGACAGACACATCTACATTTGTGAATAGACAATTATATCCCATATTGCATAATTGACTAACAGATAACAAATTATATCCAAGAGACTCAACTAAAAACACGTTAGATATAGAGTGCTCAGATGAAATAGCAATTTTACCTAACCCTTTTACCTTGCCTTGGTTCCCATCACTGAATATTATTGAATCTTGGGAATCCTTGTTTTTGACGTAGGAGGTGAACATCTTCTTCTCCCCCGTCATATGGTTTGTGCATCCGCTATCGATAATCCAGCTTGAACCTCCAGATGCATAAACCTGCAAGGCAAATTTAGGCTTGGGTCTTAGATACCCAACTCTTGTTGGGTCCTACAAGGTTAGTGACAATGGTCTTAGGGACCCAAATGCAAGTTTTGTCTCCCTTACATTTGGCCATTAACTTCCTAGCAATTACCTTCTTATCCTTTCTACAAATAGCAAAGGAAGCATTGCAAGCATAATAAATTGTAGAAGGTTCATTCATTACTTTCCTAGGAGCATGAACAATATTCTTTCTAGGCACATGAACAATATTTCTCCTAGACATATCTCTACCATGCATATGGGAAGAACTAGAAGCAAACATGGCATGAGAATCAAAGGCATCATAAGCATTAAAACTCCTATAAGCATTTCTAGACTGTCTCTGATCATGGTACATAAAAGCATGGTTCTTTTGCACACTACTAGCCATAGGGGCCTTCCCTTTCTCCTTGGTGGAGATGAAAGCCTTATGGCTTGTTAAGTTCTTGACTTCCCTCTTGAAGCCAAGACCATCCTTAATTGAGGGGTGTCTACCAATCGTGTAGGCATCCCTTGCAAATTTTAGCTTGTCAAATTCACTCTTGCTAGTCTTAAGTTGGGCATTAAGACTAGCCACTTCATCATTTAATTTAGAAATGCAAACTAGGTGTTCACTACAAGCAGCAATGCAAAAATCTTTACACCTAGTGCAAATCATAACATGTTCTACACAAGAGTTAGATTTATTTGCTACTTCTAGTTTAGCATTTAAATCATTGTTAATTCTCTTTAAGCTAGAGATAGAGTCATGACATGTAGACACTTCACTAGAAAGAATTTCATTTCTTTTAACTTCTAGAGCAAGTGAATTTTGTGCATTAACAAATTTATCATGATCTTCATATAAAAGGTCCTCTTGTTTCTCTAAAAGTCTATCCTTTTCATTCAAGGCATCAATCAATTCATTAATCTTATCTATTTTAGCTCTATCCAATCCCTTGAACAAACTAGAGTAATCTATTTCTTCATCACTCGACTCATCATCACTAGAAGAATTATAAGTAGTACTGTCTCGAGTACATACCTTCTTCTCCTTCGCCATGAGGCATGTGTGACGCTCGTTGGGGAAGAGGGATGACTTGTTGAAGGCGGTGGCGGCGAGTCCTTCATTTTTGGAGTCGGATGACGAACAATCTGAGTCCCACTCCTTGCCAAGGTGTGCCTCGCCCTTAGCCTTCTTGTATGCCTTCTTCTTCTCCCTCTTGCTCCCTTGTTCCTGGTCACTATCATTATCGGGACAGTTAGCAATAAAATGACCGATCTTACCACATTTGAAGCATGAGTGTCGGGGACCATAATTAGGGGTACCCTCAAGGCTCCTAATTCTCAGCTGGTAACCCCCATCAACATAAAGCTGCAAAGGCCTGATGGGTGCGATTAAGTCAGGGATCAGTCCATTCGAGGGACTCGATCACGCCTCGCCCGAGCCTAGCCTCGGACAAGGACAGCCGACCCCGGAGGATCTCCGCCTCGCCCGAGGCCCCCCTCCAGCGGCGAACATATTTCTGGCTCGCCCGAGGCCCTGTCTTCGCCAAGAAGCAACCCTGACCAAATCGCCGCACCGACCGACCAAATCGCAGGAGCATTTAATGCAAAGGTGGCCTGACACCTTTATCCTGACGAGCGCCCCTCAGCCGACAGAGCCGAAGTGACCGCCGTCACTTCGCCGCTCCACTGACCGGTCTGACAGAAAGACAGCGCCGCCTGCGCCGCTCCGACTGCGGTGCCACTTGACAGAGTGAGGCTGACAGGCTGTCAGGCCCGGCCGCAGGCACCATAGGAAGCTCCGCTTCGCCCGACCCAGGGCTCGGACTCGGGCTAAGCCCAGGAAGACGGCGAACTCTGCTCCGCCCGACCCAGGGCTCGGACTCGGGCTAGGCCCCGGAAGACGGCGAACTCCGCTCCGCCCGACCCAGGGCTCGGACTCGGGCTAAGCCTCGGAAGACGGCGAACTCCGCTCCGCCCGACTCAGGGCTCGGACTCGGGCTACGCCCCGGAAGACGGCGAACTCCGCTCCGCCCGACCCAGGGCTCGGACTTGGGCTTAGCCCCAGAAGACGACGAATTCCGCTCCGCCCGACCCAGGGCTCGGACTTGGGCTCAGCCCCAGAAGACGACGAACTCCGCTCCGCCCGACCCAGGGCTCGGACTCGAGCTAGGCCCCGGAAGACGGCGAACTCTGCTCCGCCCGACCCAGGGCTCGGACTCGGGCTAAGCCCCGGAAGATGGCGAACTCCGTTCCGCCCGACTCAGGGCTCGGACTTGGGCTCAGCCCCAGAAGACGATGAATTCCGCTCTGCCCGACCCAAGGCTCGGACTTGGGCTCAGCCCCAGAAGACGACGAACTCCGCTTCGCCCGACCCCAGGACTCGAACTCCGCCCTGGCCTCAGCCAACGGCCTCCGCCTCGCCCGACCTAGGGGCTCGGACTCGACCTCGGCCACGGAAGACGGACTCGACCTCGACCTCGGAGGAGCCTTCGCATCGCCCAACCTAGGGCGCGGGCCGGCCACGTCAACGGGAGGCGCCATCATTACCCTACTCCAAGCTGACTCAGTCTACGGGGAACAAGACCGGCGTCCCATCTGGCTCGCTCCGCCAGATGGGCAATGATGGCGCCCCACACGCTCCCTGACGATGGCGGCTCTCGGCCCCCTTACGGAAGCAAGAGGACATCAGCAAGGACTCGACAGCCCCGACAGCTGTCCCTCCGCCAGGCTCCAGCGCTCCTCCGACGGCCACGACATCACACAAACCGGGCGCCAAAATCTCTCCGGCCGCCACGATGGCGTGTACTTAGGGCGCTAGCTCTCCCCCGCTAGACACGTAGCACTCTGCTACACCCCCATTGTACACCTGGATCCTCTCCTTACGCCTATAAAAGGAAGGACCAGGGCCCTCTTAGAGAGGGTTGGCCGCACGGGGACGAGGACGAGACAGGCGCTCGCGCAAGGCCGCTCGCTCCCTCTCCCGTGTGGACGCTTGTAACCCCCTACTGCAAGCGCACCTGACCTGGGCGCGGGACGAACACGAAGGCCGCGGGATTTCTACCTCTCTCTCGCCCATCTCCGGCCACCTCACTTCCCCCCTTCGCGCTTGGCCTCGCGCCGACCCATCTGGGCTGGGGCATGCGGCGACATTTCACTCATCGGCTTAGGGACCCCCCGGTCTCGAAACGCCAACAGTTGGCGCGCCGGGTAGGGGCCTGCTGCGTGTTGACGAACAGCTTCCCGTCAAGCTCCAGATGGGCAGTCTCCAGCAACCTCTCCAACCCGGGACGGTGCTCCGTTTCGTGAGTCTTGAGTTCGTGTCCCTCGACGGCAGCTACGACATGATACTCCTTCCACCGCCGTGCGACAACGACAATGGCGGCCGACAGCCCGCCCGCCGGCGGCGGAATCGACGACGTCTTCCCCGCGTGGTGGAAAAACAACATTCGAGCTCACTCTGTCCTCTCCCCCGCCGACGGAGGAGGAGGCGGGGCAACCAAGGCCAAGCAGGAGGCAGCGCCTCGTCGGCTGTCGAGCGAGTCGACGGCGCCAGCGCCCTAACGGGGGGCGCGTCGGGCATCGACCTCGCGTTTGAGACGAGGACGAGCGCTATCTCCCTGCAACGCGCCGATTCCGGACAAACGGACGACGCCAGCGCGCTCGCGAAAGGCTTGTTGGACGTCACCCTCGTACCTAAGACGACGGTGCGGTCAGTCCCCGACGTGACTTCATCGCCGCCCATCGACCAAGAGGTACCGACCGATTCCCATCTCACGCCTTTCAGAATCAGCCTCGAACCGCTAAGCGACCTCGCTTTGGCGGACGCCCTCGTAGAGGCGAGTCCAAACCCTCTGGGGTATCGTGTGCGGTCACCCTGGGACCGGCTGACGGACGTCTCGACCTACGGGCCCTCTGGGTCCGAGGAAGACGACGCGCCCGACTTCTGCCGGGATTTCTCCGGACTTGGCAACCCCAGTGCCATGCGGGACTTTATGACCGCATGCGACTACTGCCTTTCCAACTGTTCCAACGGTAGCCGCAGCCTCGGTGACGAGGACTGCGGCCCAAGCCGCAAATGTTTCCACGTCAATCTAGGGGGTCCCTCCGAAGGCAACCATCTCGGCATGCCGGGGGATGGTGATCTCCCTAGGCCGGTGCCTCGCGTTGACATCCCACGGGAGCTAGCTGTGGTCCCCGTTCCGGCGGGGGGGTCACGACCCACAGCTCGAGCAAATCCGCGGGGTGCAGGCCAGGCTCGACGAGGGAGCAGGAGCGCTTGAGCCAATCCGCCGGGACATCGGGCAGGCATGGGCGGGCCAACCTCCGGCCGGAGAAATACGTCATCTACCCCAGGGCTTCCAGCACTGCATCGCCGATGATGTCAGGGTCAGGCCGCCACCCGCATCCAGTGGGGTCGGCCAGAACCTGGCTGCAACAGCAATGCTTCTCCGTGCGATGCCAGAGCCATCAACCACCGAGGGGCGGCGAATCCAGGGAGAGCTCAAGAATCTCCTGGAAGGCGTCGCGGTCCGGCGGGCCGAGAGCTCCGCCTCCCGAAGGCAGGGGCACCCCTCGGAACATCGTGCCGCGACTTCCCGATTCATGCGGGAAGCCTCGGTCTACACCGGGCGCACGCGCAACACAGCGCCTGCGGCCCCGGGACGCCTTGGCAACGAGCACCATCACCGCGACCGTCGGGCCCACCCCGACGAGAGGGTGCACCGAGGCTACCACCCCAGGCGTGGGGGACGCTACGACAGCGGGGAGGATCGGAGTCCCTCGCCCGAACCACCCGGTCCGCAGGCCTTCAGCCGGGCCATACGACGGGCGCCGTTCCCGACCCGGTTCCGACCCCCGACTACTATCACGAAGTACTCGGGGGAGATGAGACCGAAACTGTGGCTCGCGGACTACCGTCTGGCCTGCCAACTGGGTGGAACGGACGATGACAACCTCATCATCCGCAACCTCCCCCTGTTCCTCTCCGACACCGCTCGCGCCTGGTTGGAGCACCTGCCTCCGGGGCAGATCTCCGACTGGGACGACCTGGTCCAAGCTTTCGCCGACAATTTCCAGGGCACGTACGTGTGCCCCGATATTTCCTGGGACCTCCGGAGCTGCCGACCGCAGCCGGGAGAGTCTCTCCGGGACTACATCCGGCGATTCTCGAAGCAGCGCACCGAGTTGCCCAACATCACCGACTCGGATGTCATCGGCGCGTTCCTCGCCGGCACCACCTGCCGCGACCTGGTGAGCAAGCTGGGTCGCAAGACCCCCACCAGGGCGAGCGAGCTGATGGACATCGCCACCAAGTTCGCCTCCGGCCAGGAGGCGGTCGAGGCTATCTTCTGGAAGGACAAGCAGCCCCAGGGCCGCCCATCGGAAGATGCCCCCGAGGCGTCAACTCAGCGCGGCGCCAAGAAGAAGGGCAAGAAGAAGTCGCAAGCGAAACGCGACGCCGCCGACGCGGACCTTGTCGCCGCCACCGAGTACAAGAACCCTCGGAAACCCCCCGGAGGTGCCAACCTCTTCGACAAGATGCTCAAGGAGCCGTGCCCCTACCACCAGGGGCCCGTCAAGCACACCCTTGAGGAGTGCGTCATGCTTCGGCGCCACTTCCACAAGGCCGGGCCACCCGCGGAGGGTGGCAGGGCCCACGACGACGACAAGAAGGAAGATCACCAGGCAGGAGAGTTCTCTGAGGTCCGCGACTGCTTCATGATCTACGATGGGCAAGCGGCGAACGCCTCGGCTCGGCACCGCAAGCAAGAGCGTCGGGAGGTCTGTTCGGTGAAGGTGGCGGCGCCAGTCTACCTAGACTGGTCCGACAAGCCCATCACCTTCGACCAAGCCGACCACCCCGACCACGTGCCGAGCCCGGGGAAATACCCGCTCGTCGTCGACCCCGTCATCGGCGACGTCAGGCTCACCAAGGTCCTCATGGACGGAGGCAGCAGCCTCAACATCATCTACGCCGAGACCCTCGGGCTTCTGCGTATCGATCTGTCCTCGGTCCGGGCGGGCGCTGCGCCTTTCCATGGGATCATCCCCGGGAAGCGCGTCCAGTCCCTCGGACAACTCGATCTTCCCTTCTGCTTCGGAACACCCTCCAACTTCCGAAGGGAGACCCTGACGTTCGAGGTGGTCGGGTTCCGAGGAACCTACCACGCGGTACTGGGGAGGCCATGCTACGCGAAGTTCATGTCTGTCCCCAACTACACCTACCTCAAGCTCAAGATGCCGGGCCCCAACGGGGTCATCACCGTCGGCCCCACGTACAAACACGCGTTCGAATGCGATGTGGAGTGCGTGGAGTACGCCGAGGCCCTCATCGCCGACCTGGAGAGCCTCTCTAAGGAGGTGCCAGACGTGAAGCGTCATGCCGGCAACTTCGAGCCAGCGGAGACGGTCAAGTCCGTCCCCCTCGACCCCAGCAGCGACGCCTCCAAGCAAGTTCGGATCGGCTCCAGGCTCGATCCCAAATAGGAAGCAGTGCTCGTCGACTTTCTCCGCGTGAACGCCGACGTCTTCGCGTGGAGTCCCTCGGACATGCCCAGCATACCGAGGGATGTCGGCGAGCACTCGCTGGACATCCGAGCCGGAGCCCGACCCGTCAAGCAGCCTCTGCGCCGATTCGACGAAGAAAAGCGCAAAGCTATAGGCGAGGAGATCCACAAGCTAATGGCAGCAGGGTTCATCAAAGAGGTATTCCATCCCGAATGGCTTGCCAACCCTGTGCTTGTGAGAAAGAAAGGGGGGAAATGGCGGATGTGTGTAGACTACACTAGTCTAAACAAAGCATGTCCGAAGGTTCCCTACCCTCTGCCTCGCATCGATCAAATCGTGGATTCCACTGCTGGGTGCGAAACCCTGTCTTTCCTCGATGCCTACTCAGGGTATCACCAAATCAGGATGAAAGAGTCCGACCAGCTCGCGACTTCTTTCATCACACCCTTCGGCATGTACTGCTATGTCAGCATGCCGTTCGGCTTGAGGAATGCGGGCGCGACGTACCAGCGGTGCATGAACCATGTGTTCGGCAAACACATTGGCCGCACGATCGAGGCCTACGTCGATGACATCGTAGTCAAGACGAGGAAAGCCTCCAACCTACTTTCCGACCTTGAAGTGACATTCCGATGTCTCAAGGCGAAAGGCGTCAAGTTCAATCCCGAAAAGTGTGTCTTCGGGGTACCCCGAGGCATGCTCTTGGGGTTCATCGTCTCCGAGCGGGGCATCGAAGCCAACTCAGAGAAGATCGCAGCCATCACCAGCATGGGGCCCATCACGGACTTGAAAGACGTACAGAGAGTCGTGGGATGTCTTGCGGCCCTCAGCCTTTTCATCTCGCACCTCGGCAAAAGGGGCCTGCCTCTGTACCGCCTCGGGGCGAATAACGTTTCCCCCGTAAGCCTGCTCCCGAGACCTGCATCAACCCTCCGTCAAAATCGACGACATGCCCGAGCCCGAGGCACCCTCGGCCCAGTCCGAGGCATCATCGGCACGGCCAGAGGCACCCTCAGCTCGGCCTGAGGCACCCTCGGCACCCGAGGGCGAGGCACTGCGCGTCGAGGAGGAGCGAAGCGGGGTCACGCCTAATCGAAGCTGGCAGACCCCGTACCTACAATATCTCCACCGAGGAGAGCTACCCCTCGACCGAGCCAAAGCTCGGCGGTTGGCGCGGCGCGCCAAGTCGTTCGTCTTGCTGGGGGATGGGAAGGAGCTCCACCATCGCACCCCGAGCCCTTGTTGGAGACACCCGGGGGCTACACGCTCCCCTAAGAAGGGCCGCTTGTCATCGCCAAAGTTCTGAAGCCCGGAACAAACAAACTGGCCAACAGTCAAGGTGAGGTCTGCACCGACACTTCGAACGTCTAACAGCTACGTCACCTCTACCCTTAAGATGCTTTCAAGTTGTTCGCTTACCTTGCCCCCACACAAGTTTTAGTCATCAAGGAAGGGTCAACCTTGCCTCGGCAGAGCCCGACCCTCCCTTGGGGGCTAAAAAGGGGGGAACCCCTCTGCGTCAAAATTTTCAATCGAAAAGGCTTTTGCGTTCCCCCGGCTATGTCGGAAGCAGGACCCCAAGGAGCAAACATGGGTGCATGTAAGTGGCAAGGCCGACTGAGCCGAGGGACTCCTACGCCTCTGGGTTACGGACACCTCACTCGTCACCCGCCACGAAAAGTGACCCCTACTTGGGGAAGCCACCCTGCTACGGACAGGCGGTGCCGGACACGCAAAATGAAAGGGAAAGGAGCACGACTTTATGCAACGATAATAAAGTGTTCAGGCCTCAGCGGCCGCAGAAAGACACACGTGCATCCTACAGAAACTGCTCCGACAGAGTTAGGTGTCGCCACCGGAAGGAGCCGCGCCTTCGGCTTCGACCCCGCCCTCGGCAAAGTCCATCCCGGCTTCGGACGACAGCGCAGGCGGGAGGATCTCTGCCTCGAAGGTGGTCGCCAGCACTGCGCTCGGACCCGCGGCGGCCGCATCGAGCCTCTGGACTTCTGCCAGGGCAGCTTCATCTTCGTCAGGAAGGCAATACCCCTCGCTGACCCACTCCAGGTCCACGACGTAGTGGGAAGCGAGCACGGCGAAGGCCCGCCTGACGCCGTGGTGAAGCGCCTCGCGGAGTCTGCCGCGCACATGATCGCCCAAGGCCTGCAGGCGACTTTGAGGGGAGCTTCCTGAGGGGATGTCGCCGGAGCCAAGGACCCGACAGAAGTCCGAGACGGCCTCGGACATGGCCGCGTGGTCGGCCTCCCTCTGCTCGGCCGCCCCGGCAAGCGCCTCGGCAAGCACCTTGGCGGACTCATCAAGGGCGGACTCGAGCTCTGCGAACAGCCAGAACGAAAGATCTCAAACACAAGCGAAGGAAACAAGCTGAAACAAAAACCGAAAATGGCCAAGGCGTACCACCGGCTCGGGCACGCAGCTCTGAGGCTGCGACCTGGGCTACGGCTAGGTCGGCTGCAAGGGCTCCAGCCCGGCTTTCGGCCTCGGCAGCCCAGCCCCGAGATTGGTCCCGCTCATCGACGATCCGGTCGAACTCCGACTGTTGTCGTTGCACTTCTGCGCGCGCCGCTGCCGCCTCCGCGCGTGCCGCTGCCGCCTCGGCTCTCAGATCAGTGCAGAGCAACCGAAGGTCCACCGCCTCGGCGCCCTGCTGAGAGAGGCGTGCAGTAGCCCCGGCGAGCGAGGTCCTCAGGGATCACAGCGAGCCCCAGACGTCGACCTCGTGGCGGATGAACGACAACTTGGCGGCGCTCAGATCCGTCAGATCCTGAGGAAAGGAAGCGGGGCGTCACGAAAGACGCCTTGGCCACAAAAAAGAAAAGGTATGCCTGAAACCGTTACCTGGAGGATTTTGGGGACGTCCCTGCAGAAAACCTCCAGCGACGACCGGAGCGACCCCACCGTTGCTTCGGCACACTCGTGGAGCTCGTCCTAGGACTGCTCCTCTCGCTCATCGTCGAGAACGAAGAAGGGATCCGAGGCCCCGCGGGTCCGGAACCGGAGCAACTGACACCGACCCTCGGAGCTCCGCCGCACAGCGACAAGGCTGCCGCTCGGCGGGACGGATCGCGTCTCCACGCCCTCCTCCTCCGAGGCACCAAGCGCCGACGCCTCGGCCGTCTCAGCGTCGGCAGCGATAGGTCGCTCCCCGACTAGGACGGCAGCAGCTTCAGTAGCAACAGGTGCCAGCACCGCCGGCACGTCCGGTGGGGCCGGGGCCACGTCCGCATCAGCCGCCTCCCCTAGCACGATGGCCGCCTCGGCAGAAGAGCCAGCCTCGGGAACTCGCTCCACGGCGACTGGTGCCGCCTGAGCCCCCTGCTGTGGAGCGCCTTGCGAGAAGGTCAGTTGAACGGCAAGGCCCGGAGTGGCGCCGGCTGTGGAAGCCGATGCCGTCTTAAGGGCCTTTTGGGGAGCCAGATCGGTCAGGCCATGGCTTCGCTTGCTGAGGAGGAAAGAAAAATCACGGTCGGGACATACGAATGAAAAGCCAGGACGATGACGTTCCAAGATACTTACCCGCTCCGGGCCATGATCAACCGTGCCTGAGGGGAGGTCTCTCGGATCTCGACCCCCGAAGCCGCCGCCGAGGTCCGCTTCGCCGGCAGCTTCGGCACCACCCTTGCTTTGGGCGCTTTGGACGCCCGGGAGGCGGGCTGCCTAGGCACCGCCACGGCGACCTGAGGGTCGCTCTCCTGCGCTGCCGGCGTGGGCGACAGCTCTCGGGGAACAGACGCCTCGGCCTGGCTCCCCGGGGTCGCCTCAACTCCCCCAGCCGAGGGGTTAGGTACCCTCACGGTCTGCCCCCGCTCTTCAGGCCGGGACCTCGGCGTCCCGACTCCGGGGACTGACAGCATCAGCCCACTCGGGGGCTGGCTTGACGGCTCCTGGCCTAACCTCAAGCCAGGGCTGAAGCCGAGGCGGGCAGCCATGTCGTCTTCCTCGTCATCATCTTCATCATCGTCGTCGTCATCAGGCGTTTCCGGCGACGGCTCCCTCGGGAGCCCCTCCCTCTCCTGCCGACGACGGAGCTTTTCCAAGGCGTCCCGAGCCCGCATCCGCTCGCGGGCCCGAGTCTTCTCCGCGTCCTTCTTTTTCTTCTTCTCCTCCGCGGCAGCCCGCCGCGCTGCTCGGTCCACCGCATCCTGCGGGACCCGTGGCAGGGAAGGCTTGTGCCACCCCACCTCCTGAAGACGGATGGAAATCCCGACCGTAAGAACCAGGGGCAACCCGATGCAAGAGGGAGGAAGGAGCGGACACTCACCAGAGTCACGCACCCTTGGTCAGGGCGCATCAAAGGCTGGGAGAAGGCACTGGGGTCCAGTTTCCCCAACGCGACGGCCACCCGCCCGTGGAGAACATCGAAGGGAAGAGGATCCGAGGACATCCACGAGCCCTCCAAGTCAGCCTCCGGTGTCATCTCCCAGAGCGGCAACCGTCGCTCCGCCAAGGGAAGCACCCTCCGGCGGTGGATGGCGGCAATCACTCCCGCGGCGGTGAGTCCCCCTTTTCGCAACGCCTCCAAAGCCTTGAGAAGGGGTTCGAGGTTTTTCTGTCTTTCGTGCGGGGTCCCGTGGCGCCAAGCATCGGCGGCGACGGTGACTACTCGCTGGGAAAACGGCGGGAGCAACTCGCCGTCATTCCGGAGGTAGAACAACCGGCGCTGCCACCCTTTGTTCGAGGATGCAAGGATGGCAGGAATATACAGCGACGCCCGCGACTGCCTCAGCTGAAGGATGCAGCCGCCGGCCCGCACTGCCACGCTGACCTTTCTCTCCCCCGTCGGCGAAGCGAAAAGCTCCCAGTGGGGGGCGATCCCCAAGTACCCCTCGCACACCGCTACGAAGATGGCGGCCTGCGAGATGGAGTTGGGGCTGAGGTTGTGCAACTCCACCCCGTAGTGGTGCAGGATCGCCCGCATAAAGCGGCTCGCCGGCACACCAAATCCCCGCTCGTGGAAGGAGACGAAGCTCACGATGTACCCCGACGGTGGGGACGGAGCGGCTCCGCTCACGGGGGGAATCCATTCCGGCCGCCTCTCATCAGAGAGAGGGCGAAGTAAACCCTCAGCAACAAGATCCTCTAGATCACCCGCCGTCACTGTGGAGAAAGGCCATGGGTCGCGCGGCGAGATGATGGTCACCCGGTCGACCATCACCGAGCAGGAGGGTGGCGGCGCAAAGGATAGGGTGGGCGGTTTCCTTTTCTCTGGCTAAGTCTCTCGAGTTGCGAAAACCTAAGAGGGAGGCAGGAAGCGGAGCAAAGAACCATCGCCATACCCTCCCCCGAGTATATAAAGGCCAAGGCGAGACCGGTTCAATGTTCCACCCGGACCGGCCGCGGGATTCAAAAACACGAAGCGAAACAGCCGTTCCTCGAACGGCTCGCGCACGCGCAATGGCCGCCCCGCGTACCACTCACCCCGTCGCATTAACTCCGCGGCGGGACAGGCGGCGCCTCTGGCAGGAGAAGCGAGCGACGCTTCGCCTTCGCCATAATGACCGCGTCAAAAAAAAGGTACGCCGCGTCGTTCGATTTCGTACCCTTTTCCTTTTTTCCTCTTTATCTCTCTTGCAACAGGGACCGGGAAAGGGGGATACCCCGAAAAGGATCCTTCCCCGTGAAGGAACCAGGCTCCGAGCCTCCCTACTGATCAGAGGTTCGAAGGCTGGCCCCTCGGAAGGGTTCAACAGCCGCCTCAGAGCATGTGGGCTCACACACCCACTACTGGTCAGAGGTTCGAAGGCCGGCCCCTCGGAAGGGTTCAACGGCCGCCTCAGGCTACTCGGGCTCCACGCCCACTACTGATCAAGGGTTCGAAGGCTGGCCCCCGAAGGGTTCACAGCTGCCTCAGACACAGAGCGAGGGATGACCATGGGTATGTTCGATACATAACCAAGGCTCGGGCTGCGCTCCCTAGGTACCCTAGGACATTTCCGAGACCAGCGGGAACGATCTTGTAATGGAATCCCATCAGAGGGAGGCATCGAGCCCTCGGACCCCGTCGCCAGGGGACCGGGTCCGGCAGATCACCCGCAGGTACTTTTGGGTGCGCCTCTAGGCCTCTAGCCGACCCCTAACGAATGGGGCACGGACGTCCGCTCGGATCACCCGCCTGCAGCTCACCGGAGACACCATGTTCGGCGCCCACCAAGGGCAACATGGCGCTCTCCCCCCTCCTCCTTGCGGAAATGCGACACAGGGGCGTATGTAAAAAAGTCGAATCTGTCCCTGATCGCCCTCTCGCCCTGTGCAGAGGCTCGGGGGCTGCTCTCGCAAACCCGGCTCCGGCCAAACCATTGACAGCGTCAACATACCAGCCCGAGAACTTGGGACCCGACCGTACACCCGGGCTACGGCCAGCTCGCATGAGGGAACGACCAGACCAGCTGAAGCATTGTGCGAGGCATTAAGACCTCGGAGGAGTCAAACCACTCCTCCAAGGCCTCGGGGGCTACACCCGGCGGGTGCGCCCGCGCGCACCCACCGGAACAAAACGCAACCGAGAAAGGCTGGTCCCCTTGCAAAAAAGTGCGACGAAAGCCTCCAAGCGAGTGCTAACACTCTCTTCGAGGCTCGGGGGCTACTGTTGGGGACCATAATTAGGGGTACCCTCAAGGCTCCTAATTCTCAGCTGGTAACCCCCATCAGCATAAAGCTGCAAAGGCCTGATGGGTGCGATTAAGTCAGGGATCAGTCCATTCGAGGGACTCGATCACGCCTCGCCCGAGCCTAGCCTCGGACAAGGACAACCGACCCCGGAGGATCTCCGCCTCGCCCGAGGCCCCCCTCCAGCGGCGAACATATTTCCGGCTCGCCTGAGGCCCTGTCTTCGCCAAGAAGCAACCCTGACCAAATCGCCGCACCGACCGACCAAATCACAGGAGCATTTAATGCAAAGGTGGCCTGACACCTTTATCCTGACGAGCGCCCCTCAGCCGACAGAGCCGAAGTGACCGCCGTCACTTTGCCGCTCCACTGACCGGTCTGATAGAAAGACAGCGCCGCCTGCGCCGCTCCGACTGCGGTGCCACTTGACAGAGTGAGGCTGACAGGCAGTCAGGCCCGGCCGCAGGCACCATAGGAAGCTCCGCTTCGCCCGACCCAGGGCTCGGACTCGGGCTAAGCCCCGGAAGACGGCGAACTCCGCTCCGCCCGACCCAGGGCTCGGACTCGGGCTAGGCCCCGGAAGACGGCGAACTCCGCTCCGCCCGACCTAGGGCTCGGACTCGGGCTAAGCCCCGGAAGACGGCGAACTCCGCTCCGCCCGCCCCAGGGCTCGGACTCGGGCTAGGCCCCGGAAGACGGCGAACTCCGCTCCGCCCGACCCAGGGCTCGGACTCGGGCTAGGCCCCAGAAGACGGCGAACTCCGCTCCGCCCGACCCAGGGCTCGGACTCGGGCTAAGCCCCGGAAGACGGCGAACTCCGTTCCACCCGACCCAGGGCTCGGACTTGGGCTCAGCCCCAGAAGACGACGAATTCCGCTCTGCCCGACCCAGGGCTCGGACTTGGGCTCAACCCCAGAAGACGACGAACTCCGCTCCGCTCGACCCAGGGCTCGAACTCGGGCTAGGCCCCGGAAGATGGCGAACTCTGCTCCGCCCGACCCAGGGCTCGGACTCGGGCTAAGCCCCGGAAGACGGCAAACTCCGTTCCGCCCGACCCAGGGCTCGGACTTGGGCTCAGCCCCAGAAGACGACGAATTCCGCTCCGCCCGACCCAGGGGCTCGGACTTGGGCTCAGCCCCAGAAGACGACGAACTCCGCTTCGCCCGACCCCAGGACTCGAACTCCGCCCTGGCCTCAGCCAACGGCCTCCGCCTCGCCCGACCTAGGGGCTCGGACTCGACCTCGGCCACGGAAGACGGACTCGACCTCGACCTCGGAGGAGCCTTCGCATCGCCCAACCTAGGGCGCGGGCCGACCACGTCAACGGGAGGCGCCATCATTACCCTACTCCAAGCTGACTTAGGCTACAGGGAACAAGACCGGCGTCCCATCTGGCTCGCTCCGCCAGATGGGCAATGATGGCGCCCCGCACGCTCCCTGACGATGGCGGCTCTCGGCCCCCTTACGAAAGCAAGAGGACGTCAGCAAGGACTCGACAACCCCGACAGCTGTCCCTCCGCCAGGCTCCAGCGCTCCTCCGACGGCCACGACATCACACAAACCGGGCGCCAAAATCTCTCCGGCCGCCACGATGGCGTGTACTTAGGGCGCTAGCTCTCCCCCGCTAGACACGTAGCACTCTGCTACACCCCCATTGTACACCTGGATCATCTCCTTACGCCTATAAAAGGAAGGACCAGGGCCCTCTTAGAGAGGGTTGGCCGCACGGGGATGAGGACGAGACAGGCGCTCGCGCAAGGCCGCTCGCTCCCTCTCCCGTGTGGACGCTTGTAACCCCCTACTGCAAGCGCACCCGACCTGGGCGCGGGACGAACACGAAGGCCGCGGGATTTCTACCTCTCTCTCGCCCATCTCCGGCCACCTCACTTCCCCCCTTCGCGGTCGATATTTCACTCGTCGGCTTAGGGACCCCCCGGTCTCGAAACGCCGACAATGAGCGCTTTCCCTTTGTCTTGGTCTTGCTAGGCTGTCCCTTGCGACCCTTTAGCGCCGTCTTGAAGCGTTTGATGATGAGGGCCATCTCTTCATCATTGAGTCCGGCTGCCTCAACTTGTGCCACCTTGCTAGGTAGCGCCTCCTTGCTCATCGTTGCCTTGAGAGCAATGGGTTGAGGCTCATGAATTGGACCATTCAACGCGTCGTCCACGTATCTCGCCTCCTTGATCATCATTCGCCCGCTTACGAACTTCCCAAGGACTTCTTCGGGCGACATCTTGGTGTACCTAGGATTTTCACGAATATTGTTCACCAAATGTGGATCAAGTACAGTAAAGGACCTTAGCATTAGGCGGACGACGTCGTGGTCCGTCCATCGCGTGCTTCTGTAGCTCCTTATTTTGTTGATGAGGGTCTTGAGCCGGTTGTATGTTTGGGTTGGCTCCTCGTCCCTTATCATCGCGAATCTTCCTAGCTCGCCCTCCACCAACTCCATCTTGGTGAGTAAGGTGACGTCGTTCCCCTCATGAGAGATCTTGAGGGTGTCCCAGATCTGCTTGGCATTGTCCAAGCCGCTCACCTTATGGTACTCGTCCCTGCACAAAGAGGCTAACAACACAGTAGTAGCTTGTGCATTTTTATGAATCCGTTCATTAATAAATATAGGACTATCCGAGCTATCAAATTTCATTCCATTCTCAACAATCTCCCATATGCTTGGATGGAGAGAGAACAAGTGACTACGCATTTTGTGACTCCAAAATCCGTAGTCCTCCCCATCAAAGTGTGGAGGTTTGCCAAGAGGGATGGAAAGCAAATGTGCATTTGAGCTATGCGGGATACGCGAATAATCGAAAGAAAAGTTTGAGTTAACCGTCTTTCGTTTGTCGTAGTCGTTATCGTCGTTGTCCTTTTGGGAAGAAGTGGACTCATCGCTGTCGTCGTAGTAGACGATCTCCTTGATGCGTCTCGTCTTCTTCTTCTTCCCATCTTTGCGTCTGTGGCCCGAGCCCGAGTCGGTAGGCTTATCATCCTTCGGCTCGTTGACAAAGGACTCCTTCTCCTTATCGTTGATCACGATTCCCTTCCCCTTAGGATCCATCTCTTCGGGCGATTAGTCCCTTCGTGAAGAGAATGGCTCTGATACCAATTGAGAGCACCTAGAGGGGGGGTGAATAGGTGATCCTGTAAAACTTGAAACTTAAGCCACAAAAACTTGGTTAAGCGTTAGCACAATAATCACCAAGTGGCTAGAGAGGAGTCTCAACAAAACACAATAACCACAAGAGATCAATCACAGAGATGGCACGGTGGTTATCCCGTGGTTCGGCCAAGACCAACGCTTGCCTACTCCATGTTGTGGCGTCCCAACGGACGAGGGTTGCAATCAACCCCTCTCAAGCAGTCCAAAGACCCACTTGAATACCACGGTGTTTTGCTTTGCTTTTCTTAATCCCGTTCGCGAGGAATCTCCACAACTTGGAGCCTCTCGCCCTTACACTTGAAGTTCACAAAGAAGCACGGAGTAAGGGAGGGATGAGCAACGCACACAAGACACGAGATCAGAATGTCAACACGCACACAAGTCGCAACAAGAGCTCGCAACACAACCCGACGAGTTCACAACTCAACAAGAGCTCTAGATGCTATCACGAAGAACCAAATGCGTGGAATCGAAGTCTTGGTGCTTAGGAATGCTTTGAGTATGCTTGGTGTTCTCCTCCATGCGCCTAGGGGTCCCTTTTATAGCCCCAAGGCAGCTACGAGCCGTTGAGAACATTCCAGGAAGGCTGATCTTGCCTTCTGTCGCCTGGCGCACCGGACAGTCCGGTGCACCACCGGACACAGTCCGGTGCGGATATCCTTCCTTATTTGGCGAAGCCGACCGTTGGGGTTTGAGAGCCGTTGCCGCACCGGACAGTACCCGGTGCACACCGGACAGTCCGGTGCCTCCTTTCTAGCCGTTGGCTCGGCCACGTGTCCCGCGCAGATCGCGCGGCCGACCTTTGGCCCGGTCGACCGTTGGCTCACCGGACAGTCCGGTGCACACCGGACAGTCCGGTGAATTATAGCCGTACACCGCCGTCGAACTCCCGAGAGCAGCAAGTTCGCCAGAGTCAGCCTGGCGCACCGGACACTGTTCGGTGCACCACCGGACAGTCCGGTGCACCCAGACTGCGCTGACCTTGGCTGAACTTAGCCATCTCTTCTCCAACTCGATTTTTCCTGTTTCCAGCACTTAGACACAATACATTAGTCCATAAAACAATGTACTAAGTCTAGAAACATACCTTTTGACATGATTTGCACTTTGTCCACCACTTTGCATAGATTAACACAAAAGCACTTGTGTTGGCACTCAATCACCAAAATACTTAGAAATGGCCCAAGGGCACATTTCCCTTTCAGACACTTATTTCATCCGAGCTCATTTGCGAAATTTGAATTTTAAATCTTACAAATTTAGATGTAGTTTTTGAGAGCAGAAATAATTTCAAATGAAAAAAACTGTCATCTAGAAAGTTTCATAACTTCTAGAGATCTACAACTTTTATATTGGTGATGATTGTTTCATACGATGTCATTTGAAAAAACCCAAAAATTAAGAGTAAAAATGATTTCTAATGGAAGTTTTCTTTAAGAAAACCGCATGTATAAATCATGGTTTTCTACAGACGGTTTTTTTATAGAAACTGTCAGTAAAAATAACACTAACGCATGATAATCGAATCCGACTATAAAAAAATATAAACCCACACGTATATGTTTTGCAAAATATAAACCCTAAACCAAATAAAAAGGGAGACGAGAAGGATCCAGGCGATATCTAGGGTGAATGGTAAATGCCCAGTTTGTTCACCATTCACTACCGGCGACGGTTGGGATGAGATACGGTGGCAGGGGGCTCTGATAATCGTAGGATTGTCATGCGCGCAGAGAGCACAGGAGAAGGAATCGGACAGCGCGCGGTGGTAGCTCTCGCTACACCCGTAGGCCGGCGGGGTCCGGCTCCGGCCGGCCGACCGGGGTCGTCTCTCGCGCCAGCCCGAGAAAGGCGATCGTCGACGGTGATCGAAATCTTACTACTGTGTGTAAGCGGCGACGTCGTCCCTGGCATTGGCGCGCGCGCGTACCCCGGCCGTACCCGATCATATCGACGGCACCAACCACCGCGCACTGCAGGCCCACAGTGCGCCAGGTACTCCATCTGCCACACACGCACAGTGACGGCCGCAGTACACAGCGTCCGTCGTCCTCTCTGTCTCGTTCTCTCT
Source organism: Zea mays (assembly GCF_902167145.1). Taxonomy (NCBI): domain Eukaryota; kingdom Viridiplantae; phylum Streptophyta; class Magnoliopsida; order Poales; family Poaceae; genus Zea; species Zea mays. The sequence goes on from NC_050097.1 coordinate 209,050,090, forward strand.
CTCTCTCTCCATGGCCTGGTACTCAGCAAGACTTCCACGCATCTGGTGCGTAAACAGGAGGACAACAGGAGCTGAGAGAGACGTCGTCGTTGGTCCCCGGAGGCCCTTGTTGCGTGCTTGCATGCAGCGTGTCAGCGACAAAACTGGTAGATACCAAACTCGCACTGTGCCTCCAGTGGCGACTAGTGACCTGCAGCTCTGCTGCCTCGCTCCTCCAGCTAGCTCCTGCATGCTTATCGATCACAATGGAGTATATATATAATATAATCCATCTCTCTCTCTCTGTGTCTCTTCCTGATCGAGTCCCACTCATTCATCATCTGGTATCGAGATATATAGCTCGCAGCTACCTTTCGGCTCTCGATCGATCGCACGCACAATATATATGCGTACGCTACGATGACCGCTGGGCGGCATGCGCCATGTGCACGCAGATGCAGGTGCAGCGCAGCATGCACCGAGGTGCTGCGTGCCAGCTAGTGCTGGGAATTGGGCCGGGCCGGGCCAGTCCATCGTGCTTCGTGCTAAACGGGTTTGGGCCAGGAAAGCCCAAACAATTTTTGGACCGTGCCGTGCCAGCCCGAAGTGTAAAAACAGTGGCCCAGCCTGGCCCTAAACTACGTCGTGCCTTCGTTGGGCCGTGCCGGCCCAAGCCCGGCCCGTATATTTGACCACATAAAATTAAAATATTATAACCATATAAAGTTTATAGCTTACTAAATTAAAAACATTAAACAATTCTAACATCGTTTAACCACATAAACTTCAAATATAACAACAATATAAAGTCGATATCTTACTAAATTAAAGAAATTAAACAGATTGTACTTAATTGGGCCGTGCCGGCCCAAGCCCGGCCCATCTATGCGGGCCGTGCTTGGGGCCCGACGGGTCGGAATTTGAGGCCCGGCTCAGGCCCGCCTTTGGACCGTGCTAGCCCGGTCCATATTATTTCGTGCTGGTCCGTGCTTTGGGCTCTTTTTTCGGGCCGTGCTCGTGCTAGCTCGAAAAGCCCGGCCCAGATTCCCAGCTCTAGTGCCAGAATAACTCACTAGCTATAGGGAGCAGGGGGGGCTAGGCGGCTACCGGCTAGCTACCATGCATGCATGCCGTGGCGCGCGCGGCGTCGGAGCGAGACAGAAACTGGCGGTCGAGCTAGCAAGCTACGCTAGGCTGTCCACAACTCCACATGCATGCGCTGTCTGTACGTGTGGTGCGTGCAGTGTGCGCGCCAGGCCGACGGCCGACGCACGCCGCACACGCCTGCTGTGTGTACACCACCACCACCGGCCACCACCGCGTAGGCGGGGCGTAGTAGGCCTAACGGCCGGCCGGCCCCTATCGCTCAGTCGCTCTCGATGGCGAGCGACCACCTCACTAGCTCGCCCGCTGGAACCAACCAACGCGAACGAACCCCCACGCGATCGATGTACGGCCGGAGACGACGACGCCCTGTCGTCGCCTGCTGCATGCATGCGTACGTGAGGTCGATGATACTACGTTGATCACCGCCTCACCGGTCCATCCGTCATTCCACGCCGAGAGGCGCGCGATCGAGGACCCGTTCGTTCGCGTGCGTACGTCCACGATGATCTCGCTCTCACGTGTGTAGTAACAACTCCCTCTCCGGCCGGCCGGGACGAACGAACCAGCAATAATGATGGATCGGACGACGGCTCTCTCCAGCAGTTGGATATGATGGTATGCGGTGGCCCTGCTTTGCCGCCCCAGATCGACGACGCAACAGTGTGTGCGCCTCAATCGGTCGCGCTCGCAGCACCAGCGCCAGCCCGGCCGGCCCCGCCGCCACGTTCGTACGTACGTGTCCATCCGCCGCCGACGCCGACACCGACTCTTGTCGCGTTTCCCCTCCGCAGCCGGCCACTCCAATTCAGCATGCATGCCTCGCCCGCCGGTCATCGTCCCTAGCTGCTTGGCACCGGCCGTCCGGGCCCTAGCTAGCTAGCTAGCTCGCTCGCGGCAAAAAAACCAGGCGATAGAAAACTAATATAACCACCGCCGCCCCGGCACAGCTGGGCTCCATCTACTACCTTGCAGGCTGCAGGACAAGCAAGGACGATGACATGCGCGCAGGCCGGAGAGAAAACGGACAGAGTGTGAGAGGGAAATGACTGCGACTGCGACAAGTTGTTCTTCTCGGGAGCCGCGAAAAAAAACTTCGGACGGGGTCTCGCCCGGGACTCCCAAATGATGCACTGCGAGCCCACTTGTACGTACCAAAATTTTGTTTCACTCAACGACATTGCATACCAACCTAGTGTATATGTGTTTGTCTAGCTTATATCCACGATGGATTATTAGTACCTATACGTCGTACTACTCAGTGGCGAATCTAGCCGAAAATATTGTCGGGGTCATCAAGAGCAGCTTTGCTATATTATACAAATTTTTATGAACTTTAATAGAGTTTTTCTAAAGGATTTATAAAATTTATCAGGGTCGGCTGACCCCGATAAACCCCCCTAAATTCGCCCCTGGTACTACTGATATATATGCTGTGTGAGTCCAGCTAGCTGATGATAGTTGCATTATTGGTTATATATACAACATGATTGGATGGCTGGGTATGCGCGGTCAGATCACTAGTACAATTTGGCTCTATACAAGCGGTAGGTTTTTTACATCACAGGCGGTTCGATTAGAAAACCGCCTGTGATGTCCCAGGCGGTTCAGTACGCCTGTGATGTAATAGTATCACAAGCGGTTTTTGTTTAGGACCGCCTGTGGTGCTCTATCCTTTTCACAAGCGGACCCTAAGACAAAACCGACTGTGATTGTAAAAATATGAAAATACAATTTAAATATGAAAATAATTTATTTTTAACAGAAATATGCAAATACAATTTAAATGAATTAATATTTAATTTTTAACAATAATATGCAAATACAATTTAAATGAATTATAATAGCACACATAGATAACTAGAGAGATTTTAAATTAATTGGCAACCACAATTCATAATCGATCATACATGATAACAAATACAATTTGATTCATACAATTTTTCATGAACTACCATTTTTCCGCATGTATGGCTTTAAGTTCTTATCAATTTTCTTTTCCACACGCTTGATTCTCTCTGCACCGTTAAAGACGAATATCTCTTCATACTTATTGTATTCCTCATCTTGGTCTCCCACATTCTCAACTCCAACAATTTTTTGCTTTCCAGAAATAACTACATGCATCTTCTCATCTGCTGGATCGAGTACATAGAACACTTGTGCAACACATTCGGCGAGAACCCACGGGTCATCTTTATATCCTACTTTCTTTAAGTCTACCAGTGTAAGTCCGTAGTTATCCACTATCACTCCCACGGGATGTTGTACCCATTGGCACTTAAATAAGGGTATTTTCATGCTTGGGCCATAATCAAGTTCCCATATTTCCTCTATGAATCCAAAATATGTGGTCTTCTGTCCATGTAGGTCAAAAGCATCGATACGAACACCGCTATTTTGTGCAACACTTTTCATGTCTTTTGATTTAGTGTAGAATGTGTACCCATTGATGTCATATGCTTGCCATGATGTCACAAAACACGATGGCCCAGAAGCCAAATTCTTCATTGTTTTCTCTTCCGAAGAGTCTCCGAATGGAATGTTTTTGTCCATTAACCATTCGCTGAAACGATGTTTGTGCTCCCTCATGATCCAGTCCTCTGTGCGGTTCTGATTTTCTTTACGAAGCTCATTCAGGTGTTCCTCTATGTAAGACTCGGCTATCGTGAGATGTTGTAGTACACTACCATGAGCATAATGTACTAGCTTGTAATCCTCAACGCGAAAAGTTTTCTTGCCCATTCTCCCTCTCCCACATAGTTTACCCTCATGTTTAGGTACAGGCACACCTATCATTGTTCCGTCACTGATGTAATCTATACAGCTCTCAATCACTTCTTCTGTAGTGTATCCCTCCATGATTGAACCCTCTGGGTGAGCGCGATTTCGCACATAACCTTTTAATACTCCCAGGTATCGCTCCAACTGAAACATATGATGTAAATATAGTGGCCCTAATATTTTTATCTGATCCACGAGATGTATGATTAGGTGTACTTGCATATCAAAAAATGATGGAGGAAAACACATTTCAAGCTTGCACATAGTCTCGACGATGTATGCCTTTAGATAGTCCAAGTCTTCTAAAGCTATTACTTTTTGTGAAACCGCATTGAAAAAGTAACACAAGCGTGTGATGACAACTTTGACATGCTCTGTTTCGAGGGCTCTTACCGCAATTGGGAGGAACACCGTCATCATCACATGACAGTCATGAGAGTTGTAGCCAAATAGAGACAAGTCCTTCATCCTGACTAGTCTGCTGATATTGGATGAGAAACATGTGGGCACTTTGACCCCACGCAAACATTTGCAAATCTTTGTTCTCTCCTCAACTGACAAGTTGTAGCTAGCTGGGGGGAGGTAAGGCTTCCCTTTGCCACTATCCACTGGATGAAGTTCCGGTCTGATTTGAAGATCTACTAGATCATTGCGTGATTTGAGTCCGTCTTTTGTCTTACTCGGCATGCCCAGCAAGGTTCCAATGATGTTGTCAAAAACATTTTTTGTTACATGCATCAAATCAATGCTGTGGCAAATTTCCATATCCTTCCAGTACGGGAGGTACTTGAAAAAAATTGATTGCTTCTTGAAAGTTGTGTAAGTTGAAGGGTCAGTTCTCTTTCTCTTTTCTCCTTTGTTTTTTCCCTTTCCGAATACAACATGAATGTTCTTTACAATTTCAAAAACAAGTTTCCCACTATAAGGCTTTGGTGCACCTTCACTTTCCAGTTGATTGTTAAATTCCGCTTTCATCTTTCGATACTTATGTTGCTTCATCAAGAACCGTCTGTGTCCCATGAACACCAACTTCTTGGATGATTTAAGGTACATGGAAGCAGTTCCATCGACACACACTACACAACCATTCTTTCCTTTAGTCTTTTGCCCTGATAGTGTGGCGCCACCGGGAGAATCATGGATGGTAACAAATATAATTGCTCTTAAGTTGAAATACTCATGGCAATACTCATCCCACATTCTAACTCCTTCATTCCAGAGCTTTGTCATATCTTCCATAAGAGGTTCTAGGAACACATCAATATCAACACCAGCTAATTTCGGACCTTGAATAAGAATAGTCAACATAATGTACTTTCTTTTGTGACACAGCCATGATGGAAGGTTGTACATCGTTAAAGTCACGGGCCAGGTGCTATGTACACTTCTTTTTTCACCAAATGGATTCATTCCGTCTGTACCCAAAGCAAATCTTACATTTCTGGTTTCTTTGGCAAACTCAGGATACATAAGATCGAAATTTTTCCATTGTGATGCATCAGCAGGGTGTCGAATCTGTTTGTTATTCTGCTTGCGATTTTCAGCATGCCAACGCATAAGCTCAGCCTCCCTAGGATTTGAGAACAAACGTTTTAAGCGATCAATTACTGGAAGATACCACATCACCAAAGCTGGGTTCTTTGACTTCTTTTTCCCATCCATGTCATCAAAAGTGTCATCGTCACTTTCAGGTCCAATAGTGGATTTCTTGTTTTTATTTTTCTTCGGGAATTTTTTTACACAGTCTTGATTGTAGCTCTTCTTGTATCGACTGACATTGCAAACTGGGCATCTTGATGCGTTCTCAAAATCGCCACGATACAGAATACAATGGTTCGGACATGCATGAATTTGTTGTCGACCGCCTGTGAAGTTAATTTATCACAGGCGGTCGGAATTAACAACCGCCTGTGATGTTGTCTATCACAGGCGGTTTGGCTAAATATCCGCCTGTGATGCTTTATAATATAAAAAGCTGAGCGTCGCCAGGAACCCTAACTCTTCCCGCCCGAGCAAGAACCCGAGCGCCGCCAGGCTGCCGTCGTGTCCCCGTCCCCGAGCACGAACCCGAGCGTCGCCGTCCTAGTCCCCGAGCTCGAGCGCCGCCGTCCCCGTCCCCGAGCCCGAGCGCCGCCGTCCCCGAGCGCCCGAGCAACGCCGTCCCCTTCACCGAGTCCGAGCGCCGCCGTCCCCTTCACCGAGCTCGAGCCCCGCCGTCCTCGTCCCCGAGCCGAGCGCCGTCGTCCCCGAGCGCCCGAGCAACGCCGTCCCCGAGGCCGAGCCCGAGCACCGCCGTCCCCTTCACCGAGCCCGAGCGCCCGCCGTCCCCGAGCCCGAGCTCGAGCCCCGCCGTCCTCGTCCCCGAGCCCAAGGGCCGCCGTCACGGTTCCCGAGCCCGAAGCGTCGCCGTCCCCAAGCTCTTAAACTTCTTCCTCTCGTAGTAAGGTCAAAGTTCAGGTTCATTTCTTCTAAGTTCATAGCTCGAATTTCCTATATGTGTTTGAATCATATATGTGTTTGAATCATATATGTTAATTGATGGCAGATTACTTGTGTTTGAATCATATATGTGTTTGAATACACAGCTGGATATATATGTGTTTGAATCATAGCTTAGGTTAATCAAATGGTTAGGTTAATCGAATGCTTAGGTTAATCAATGGTTCAAACACATTAAGGTGTTAATCAATGGCTATCCCTGATTATCAGTTCTTAGATTAATTATTGTTGTTGTTTTCACTTACATATTTTGTTTGGTTGTCAATATGCTTATTGCTTATTGCTTGGTTGTCAATTACTTGTTTGGCTATCCCTGAATTTTGTGTCCCTCCATCGATTGGGATCTATTTTTATCCCTTCTGATTAAATGTTTCTTCACTTACATATTCAGTTATAAGAAAATCATGGAAGTACATAGCCATGACAATGTTATTATCTCCCTATGTTATAAGACTTGTTCTTATCTCCCTTCTTAGTTTTTTGACTACCTATCTTTGCTTCCCAACCCTATGTTATAAGACTTGTTCTTATCTCCCATCTTTGACTTGTTCATAGCCATGACAATGTTATTTGGACCCCTCTTTTTGCCCTATAAGCCACATCCTTGTTTTCCCTTTTTTTTCCCTGCCTTTGTTGTGATCTCAATTTTGATTGTGAAACTTGGCCATTTTCAGTTTTAGAGATGGAAAAAGAGCCACTTGACATGGTTGAGAGCTCAGTTCGAGTCATCGAGACACATGTTGACATCATTCGCAGTCTAGTGACTGATGGGGTTGTGGATACTAGTGAACCGGAATCAGTGTACACACTTAAGACCACTTTGTTTCAAATTGGAGATGTATGTGACATGCTTGAGAAGTGTGCTCTGTCCATCAAAAAGTATGCTGACTCCAAGAGGGCTAAAATTATTCAAGATGATGAAGCTGCAGATGATTTGGAGGAACTCCCAAGCCCAGATCTCCTTACTCAAGCCGACATATTGGAAAAATATTTTGGAATTGAGTATGATAGCGACCAGTCAAGGGGTTGTTGATGTTTAGTCCTAAACAACACGATATGAGTATCGTAGGTTTCACTCTTAGAGATAATGTATTTTGTATGATCCTCTTAGAGAGTGTCAAGTCAATGAACTATCTTCGAGTACTATTGGGAAGTGGATCTCTTTGATGTATTTTTTTTCTAGTGATATCGATGGTGCCGAGTAGCACCAAATTTGGACTTGTGTCCATATCTATAGATGCTAGTAGTTGAGCACTAGCGCCTACAATCTTGACTACCTCATCCCTATTCTCTGTTTGGGACTTATTTGGAGAATGGCATCGGCGGAATGCCTGAATCGGGTCGAGAAGCAAGCTCGCAGATAGAAGTGCACTTTCCAATGCAGTTAGACAGAGAAGGCATGGTTGTGATGTTATAATGCTGAAGGACCCCAAGAAGAGATTAAGTCCTGTAGTCTACCACCTCCCATCATTTGTGGGCTTCACCGATGGCTGGAAACATTTAGTGATAGCAAACGACCTTCGGGCTGAAGACGTCTGCGAGCTTGTTAAGGGGCCAGACGATGGTGAGCCGGTGTACTATGTCCGGATGTGTGGTCACAAAATTGAAAGCTGCCCCGGCTGCATGTGTGTGCTTCTCTTCTCTTAGGTGGGGTGCTAAGTGATCTTAGTAGCCGACATAAGAGAAGAGAAGCGCACAGATGAAGCCAGGGAGGCTTTAAATTTTGTGACCACACATCCGGACAGAGTACACCGGCTCACCATCGTCTGGCCCCTTAACAAGCTCGCAGACGTCCCCAGCCCGAAGGTCGTTTGATGTCACCAAATGTTTCCCGCCCTCGGTGAAGCCCACAAATAACGGGAGGTGGTAGACTACAGGGCTTAATCTCTTCTTGGGGTCCTTCAGCATTATAACATCACAGCCATGCCTTCTCTGTCTAACTGCATTGGAAAGTGCACTTCTATCTGCGAGCTTGCTTCCCGACCCGATACTGCCCCGGAGGCGGGTTTGGGCTCGATTTCTTTTGAATCACCTTTTCTCCAAGTTCCCTTATTGATGGAACCTACAATCTTGACTACCTCATCCCTATTCTCTGTTTGGGACTTATATGGAGAATGGCATCGGCAGAATGCCTGAATCGGGTCGGGAAGCAAGCTCGCAGATAGAAGTGCACTTTCCAATGCAGTTAGACAGAGAAGGCATGACTGTGATGTTATAATGTTGAAGGACCCCAAGAAGAGATTAAGCCCTGTAGTCTACCACCTCCCGTTATTTGTGGGCTTCACCGATGGCTGGAAACATTTGGTGATAGCAAACGACCTTCGGGCTGAAGACGTCTACGAGCTTGTTAAGGGGCCAGACGATGTTGAGCCGGTGTACTATGTCCGGATGTGTGGTCACAAAATTAAAAGCCGCCCCGGCTACATGTGTGTGCTTCTCTTCTCTTAGGTGGGGTGCTAAGTGATCTTAGTAGCCAACATAAGAGAAGAGAAGCGCACAGATGAAGCCGGGGCGGCTTTAAATTTTGTGACCACACATCCGGACAGAGTACACCGGCTCACCATCGTCTGGCCCCTTAACAAGCTCGCAGACGTCCCTAGCCCGAAGGTCGTTTGATGTCACCAAATGTTTCCCGCCCTCGGTGAAGCCCACAAATAACAAGAGGTGGTAGACTATAGGGCATAATCTCTTCTTGGGGTCCTTCAGCATTATAACATCACAGCCATGCCTTCTCTGTCTAACTGCATTGGAAAGTGCCCTTCTATCTGCGAGCTTGCTTCCCGACCCGATCCTGCCCCGGAGGGGGGTTTGGGCTCGATTTCTTTTGAATCACCTTTTCTCCAAGTTCCCTTATTGATGGAACCAGTATATCAGACTAATAGTATATCCCTTTATCGATGGAACCAGCTTGAATGGCAGACAACGAGCAGCCTAGTATGGATGTGGTCTGCACCGGTGTGTCTAACAAAGTTGATGAAGACGCGACCAAACTTGAATGGCAGACAACGAGCAGCTCCGATGAAGGGAGCGGGGAGGATAGTTCTAGTGACGACAATCCTTGTACTCCTATACCTCCAAGGAAGAAAAAAACATCAGATGAGCTTGATGCCGACTATATTCCCAACGATGAAGAGGTAAATAGAAATATGCCGACTATATTCTAAAATAATGTTCATATATGAAAGGCCATTAATTTTTTCACTATATAGATTTCAAATGAAGAGAAGAAAGAGGATGCATCTTCTACACGAAACACGGAGGATGCTCCGATGCCTGAATCATCCGTTTCACATAAGCGGAAACGAGGGCGACGAGGTCCAAATCAGATGAAAGAAGGTGCAGTTATGTACGTAACAAAACTAAATGCAAAGGGGTTTCCTGAAGAACCACTTGACGTGGTTACAAAGTTTCGAAATTCCTGCGGGTCTACTGTTAGAGATATAGTGCCAATCACACTTCAAAAATGGAAGGATTTAGATGAAGACACCCGCAACAAGCTATGGGCAAAGTTGTCTGAGTCATTCAAGTTCCCAAAAGGCACAGAGGATGCAGTAAGGAAGTCGATGCTCTCTGCTACGGCCAAGATGTTTCGTGGGTGGAAGGCCGAGATGAATAGGGACTTTGTTAGAAGAATAAGGTTCCTCCGCCCAAGAAAATGGGGAAAATCACTCAAGCTCAGTGGGAGGAATTTGTTCGTCAGAAGACCGAACTGAAGGCCAAAGAACTGGGCGAAACTAATTCTCAGAGAGCGAAGATGAACAAACACCCCCATCGCCTGGGGTCAAGCGGATATCACCATAAAGTTGTGCAGTGGAACAGGATAATCGAGGAAGCTATAACTAACGGCACTTTGGACCCAATATTAAAAGATATCGATGAGAGAGCTATTCGTTGGATCTTAGGTCGGGCAGGTTTGAGTGAGGACGGCAAACTTTTGCATCCAAAATTGGTAGGCGAAGTTTCGACAAAAATTCAAGAATATGCAGATAAGAGAAAAAAAGGAGAATTTAAGCCTCGGAGGGAGAATGACATACTAACTGCAGCACTAGGCAATCCTGAACACACTGGACGGGCTCGGGGAATCTCTTCTAAGATTTCCTGGAGAGAGGCGTTTCCAGAGTATGCGTCGTCATATAGGAAACACGAGAAGTCGAAAAGGACCCTTGAAGAGACTATTGATGAAAGGGTACAAAAGGCTATTAATGACGTGATGAACAAAATGAAGAAAACAGAATGCATATCATTTGAACTCAAGCCAAGCCACATGAGTCCACCTATAGTCCCTAGCAGCGTTGGATCTGTGCAAGACTTGACCAAGTACCCTGTAGACGATATTGTTGAGGACAAGCCTTGCTTTCTTCATATTCCAATCAATCGATCTGGGACAAAAACAAAGCAAGCTGCTACTGGTTTGGTAAAACCAGGACTTGTTAACTACAAGGATAATCCTGTCCCGCCACACTATGCTGTGGTCCAAGTTCTAGAAATCACAGACAATGGTTGTGAAGATTGGGAGATAGATTTTCCAGTTGAGGGGATCATAACTTTGCAGGAGGCAATGAACGAGTTGGTCCTTTGGCATCGACGCGACATCAAGTCTGGTGATGAGCCGAATTCAACACCAATGCAACAAAAAACTAGTTCGATCATTCCACACCCCATGGTGCAGGAAAATATGACACCGACCTCCAAAAAAATCGTTGAATCAATCATATCGCCTCTTGCGAAGGAACTCGACGAGGGGGACATAGACAAAATTGTTCCTCAGAATGTCGACGTCAACATCAAAAAGGAACCAAAGGTTGGCACCAATGTTGAAGGGCCAACTATTTCAAAGAAAATTCATAAGCGAATCGCCACTGACGATGTCAAGAAACCGTCAGAATCAGTGGCACGCTACCTGCATAAATTGCAGAGAGTTATGACAAATCAATCAAAAGCGGAATCAACATCTCATGGAGTAGGCACACGGTCGACCCAAATAGACAATTTCGAAGTATGGGAAGAAGATGGAATGATTCATACTCGAGAATCATTACGTCTTAAAACCAATATCTCGGTATACAAGAAGGAGGATGTTCCTCCTAAATTTGTGAATGGGAGGCCGTTCTTAACGACGGTGCAACTTTCTAAGTTGTCGACTCCGGAGATTAGAATGCATGAGTGGTACATGGTGGCTAGCAACAAATACAAACTCGAGGAATTCACATTTGTTGTGCCAGAAGATGCATTTTGGAGCAATGATCATATAGATTCTGTGCGGCATTTATTCTTTGACGATCTCTGGTCGTTGTACCACCGACAAAGGATGGAAACCAACTACTTAACCCTCTTTTGCTTGTAAGTACCTCTAAACTTTCATATTTGTTAGTTTTGTACACGCACACATAAACGAGAGTCTAACGATTAACACTATTACACGTAGGATGCAATACATGGATGATAAGAAGAAACAACTTAAGACAGGGTTTCTTGACCCGTTGATGATATCCCAAGCTCGCTACAAAGTAGTTGCTCGGAGGCATGGAGAAGAATATAACGACTTGAACGATGCTGAATTTGAGAAAGCCGTCAAACGGAATCAGAGAAAGAAAATGAAGGTAATGGCGGCATACATTGGACGAGCCATGTATAATCATGTACAAGATGGCAAGGACTTAATAATAGCTCCGCACCACTTTAAGTAAGTTATCGACATGGTTTAATTTTGAACTATAAATTATGGCAATCGTGATATTAACATGTGTTTTCGTCTATGTCTATATAGTGACCACTACATTTGTATCATGATCTGGCCAAAGGATGGTAAAGTCGTGGTCTTCGACTCACTGAGAATGGAAAAGACTACGTATAATGACTTCTTGAAGATTTTAGAGAAGTATGATTATTATTGCACACTTGTACTTATTACAACTTAACAAATATATTCTTAATCTCACAATGCTATTCTTATATGCAGTGCATACCGTTTTTATTGGAAAGATCTTGGCGGCGAACATCCAGAGGACAAGCCTAATTTGTCAATATCATTATTTCCATATGGTGACAAACAACCTCCGGGTACTGTCCTGTGCGGTTATTATGTATGCGAATGGTGTCGTGTCACCTCCCATTACATGGTCAATCGTGAGGATGTAAGTTCGCTATCATTGTCTATGTTGCAATTTTTATGTTATATTGTTGCTCATCACATTACTCTTAGCACCGATTGCTTTTTGCTTTCATTACAGGTTCCTAAATCCAAGATCAATGCTGAATGGTTAGAAAGAGATATGGTTTCCGTCGGCGTTGCTAAGGTTGTAAGAGACTTGCTTTACTTTATGCGCCGTGAAGTTCTTCATCAACAAGGGCTATTCTACAATGTAAATGGAAATTTGCAAAAATTCCCAGAACTAAGTTTGTACACAATATCACACAGTGTTTAGGTCTTTAGTTAGGAACTTTAGATGTTTAGTTGTCTATGGAACTTTGAGATGTTTAGTTGTATAATTCTGTGTATGACGATGGAACTTGATATGTGGATGAATCTGTGTATTATCCCTGTTATGGAACTTGTAATCTGTGTATTATACCTGTTATGGAACTTGTAATATGTGTAAATCTGTGTATGTGGATGAATCTGTGTACAATCTGTGTATTATGCAATCTGTGTGAATCTGTGTATAATCTGTATATATGAATCTGTTTATACCTGTTTGAAAATTCTGTGTATTATACCTGTTTGAAAATTCTGTATATATATGAATCTGTATAATGAAAACCGTCTGTGATTTATAGTGAATGGAGTCGGTTCCTTTGAACTGGACCGCCTGTGATGTGTGTCTATCACAGGCGGTTCCGTTGAACTGGACCGCCTGTAATCTGTGTTTTTCACAGGCGGTTTTTGATTGACCGGCTGTGATGTTGTTTTACATCACAGGCGGTGCACCACAAGCGGTTCCTGGAACCGCCTGTGTAGTGGCGAACCAGACCGCCTGTACAGAGGTGTGCTGTAGTAGTGGGTGCGCACCAACCTGGCCGGCTCGAAACGCCAGATTTGATCGTTTCTGTGGGTGCAACAAAAAATAACTTGTTTTTGCATCCACTTATATATGCAACTTACGTCTCCCACGTGCAAAAACAGCTAAACAGAAGCTCAGATAAAGTCAACGCATGTAATGGTTCATGATAAGATGGTGTGGACAACCAATCAGACGAATATATATCGACTAAAATCAGCTCGATAGCAGAAGCAGTGATATATACTACGATAAATGATGATATGTTTGTAACTTGTTCTTATATAGAACTGCATTTGTGTCACATAAGTTCTCGTAACTACATGAATTTTCGTAGCGTGAGTTTAAAAGAGGAACACAACAACTGAAGAAGTAATGTTGAGTTCAAGGCATAACTTGTACTTGCAATTCATGTAGACACAAGGTTCCTATATATTGTACTAAGTTCGATTTTGCAACTACGTTTCTATGTGATACTTTTGTAATTTATTGCATCTTAATGTTATAATCCATATGCACGAGACTTCCAACGACTATGGAGTATAAGTATTGCAAAATACTCCCTCTCTTCCCTGTCTTAAGGTAACGACAATAATATCTACAAAAATAATTAATTTTAAACTAAAGAAATTAATCTATATTGTGCTAGATGTATTAATAATAAATGTAATAGTTTTAATAAGAAATTATCTATATTGGTACTTGTGCTAGATCTTTAAAACTAGCACAACTACCAAATTTGTCGGGTTTGATAATTGAAGTGTGTCTGTTATCTAGTTTCGTATTTAAGGCTGAAAATCAAACTACCACGCAAGTTTGAGCGCAAAAAACGTACTCCCTAGATATAATTACAAAAGCTCGTGAAATGCATGTACTCCATTCATCTCAAAATAAGTGAACAACTCACTTCTCGATAGATGAGTCAGCCTCTTTTAATTTTGATCAAGTATGTAGAAGATAATGTTAATTTCATATCTCCAAACAAATATGTTATGAAAAGTATATTTTACTATCATTCCCTGGTCCCTCTGTCTCTATGCTTGGTATGGGAGTGTATATATACAGAGGCGAAGAGAAAAAGGGGTAGGGACACCGTACCCCATATCATATGATTGTAGTTTTCCTTTAATATCCTCTCTAGCTATTATACTAATTAAGGTATTTAAGTGAATCAATATTTTTTTTCTTTTTAGTGTGTAAAACATAAATATGTCTGAGTAATAGAATGCTACAAGTGTTGTAATCTTCGCTAAAGTGGGCAATATATCAGGAGCAAACCAAGTTTCTGCACAAACTCCGTGTAAACCAACTATATATACATTTTGTTTATTGATTGTAGTTTTGATCTAAGAAATTAGGATTGTATCTACAATAAAATAAGGGGTCTCTTCAGCAGGCTCTAGAAAGCTAGGTAAAAAAAAAAATCAAGAGACGAGTTCTTAACTTACTATATATACATTTTGTTTATTGATTGTAGTTTTGATCTAAGAAATTAGGATTGTATCAAGCAGTTTCGTAGCCATCTCTTGTGTTTGTGTTTGAAAAACTGATTCAAAGGCTCCTATATAGCGACAGGCCGGCGCATCAATTCCTTTTCCCTTTGCTTTTTGACCCGCTCGATTCGATCAGTGTACAGTGTACGCACGTACGTGCCTCTTATCACCGATTATTCGATGCGTCGCTAGACGCGCTACTGCCATATATATTCTGAGATTCGCCATCACACGTCGTCTCTCGTTGAATCCCTGCATGGTAAAAACTATATATATAATCTGATCATCAGTCAAATACAACTCGATCTGTCCAGTCAGTTTTACCTGACCCCACCTCCCTTCTGCTGGGGATAATGTATGTGTTCATAGATCGTTTTAGGTGTACGTGAGATTCAATGTGTTTCGTGAAAATAAAGCTGAAGACAAATTTAACCACAAGAATGGTGCATTGTTGTCATGCATTATTCCCAGACCCCCACCCGACACGCACACGGCACACTTACTCCTAATACATACCAGACATAAGCAAAGCTTCTTCCTTAATTTGCTCCTAAATCCAGCTAGTGCTCTAGTCAAATACACCCGAAACACGTGTATTAAAAAAAGTTTAAATAAGAAACCACACGCACGCGACACCAGACCTACCCGTCACGCATATATACATACACTAACCACCCCGACATTCCATTCCGTTGACAGATGTGTACGTACATGCGTATATACGTATCTAAGACGGAGCACGCGGAAGCGCGTGCAGCCTTCCTTGGTCACGTCTTCGTCTTCGTAGTCGTCGGTACGGTCGGCTATAAAACTAGGTTATTAGACAGCGTGCGGCCCCTTCACTCGATCAGTTTTCGTGGTGCTTGGACACTTGGAGCAGCAGCCAAGTGGTTGCGGTATTTCTAGTGCGTAGCGTAGGCGTAGTATCGCCATCAGCAGCGCTCAAAATAATACTGCGCGCTCGCTTAATTTGTTTTCTAGCTTTTGTCAGCGAACCTTCGCCCTGAAAACCCCACCCACTCTTCCTCTCCGATCCTCCTAGCGCCTCACTTGCTTCATTCCATTCCATTCCATTCCACTACCCAATACCCATCTCCCCGCCGGCCTTTCCCCTCCCGCGTGCCGATCTGCCTCCGGAGGCTAGCTCGACCGGCCGATCTAGCTCGCGCGCCGCCGCTTTCAGCTCGATCAGCTGCCGCACGTCGTCCACCGACCCGCCGTCCTGTGAGCGCGATCGACAGATTACTAAGATGGCTGGCGCGGGGTGTGCGACAGCCGTGCAGCGGCCGGCGGCGGCGGGGGCGCCGGCTGCTGTGGCAAGGACCGCGGTCGGGGCAGGCGGCGCGGTCGCCGACCCGCGCGCGGAGGCGCTGCGGTGCCCGCGCTGCGACTCGGCCAACACCAAGTTCTGCTACTACAACAACTACTCGCTGTCGCAGCCGCGCCACTTCTGCAAGGCGTGCAAGCGCTACTGGACGCGCGGGGGCACGCTCCGCAACGTCCCCGTCGGCGGGGGCTGCCGCAAGAACAAGCGCTCCTCCAGGAGCGGCGGCGGCGGGAGGAATGGGTCCTCCTCCTCCTTCTCCTCCTCCTCGGCGGACTCGACGGCGCTGCCCCTCCCGCCGCCTCCGACGACGATGGGGTCCCTGCCGTCGTCGCTGGGGCTGCCCGGGGGCGCGTCGCTCCTCCTCGGGTCCGCGCTCCCTGGCGGTGCCGGTGACCACCACCACCTCGGCCTTTTCCAGGCGGCCATGCAGTCGGTGGTCTCCTCCGACGCGACCGCCTACGACGAGATGCAGCAGCAACAGCAGACGCAGCTGGACCACCTGCTGGGCCTCGGATACGGAGGAGGCGCCGGCGCGCAGATCCAGCTCAAGCCGTGGATGCAGGAGGCCGCCGGGGCAGGCGGCGCGCCCGGGATCATGGACAGCTTCTACGCGCCGCTGCTGTCCAGCTCCCTCGTGCCGGGGCTGGAGGAGCTGCACGTCAAGGCGGAGGCCGCCGGAGCCGGGGATCACCAGCAGAAGCCGTCATCAAGGGACCAGCAGAGCGCCAGCTGGGACTGGGAGCTGCCGACGCCGTCGTCGTCCAACGTCGACGCCAACGTCGTCACCGCGTCTGACGCGCTCATGGCCGCCGCCGCCGCCGCGTCCATGAACCCCGCTGTTAGTGTTAGCTCCACGCCCTCCACGGCACCAACCGCCCCCTCCTCGTTCTTATACTGGGGCAACAGCGGCATTGGCGGCGCTGCCGCGGCCTGGCCAGACCTCGCCAACTGCGGATCCTCCATTGCCACGCTCTTCTAGCCAAGCCGCGCCTGGCTGTCCTGCTGGCCTCGTTAACTTGGTTTTTTTGTACCTTAATTTCTGGTTAATTTTTTTCTTGACTGAAATAACATGTAAATTTGCGGGGAAAAGAAAACTGAGATGAGAGAGAGAGAACGCTGTGAAAGAAGAGAGCTAGACCATCTCACCACCTCATAGGGCAGAAACTTAGACAAATCAAACAAATGATCCAATCCAATATTTCAAGAGAATTCCTTCGCCGCGACTATGATCTTCATGGGATCTACGGTCTTGGCCGTCAAGCGATGATCAAGGCCGGCCGTCCACAACTGGCATGCATGGATTTAGGAGGAGGAGGAGGAGATCCTGAGACCATGGCGAGCTAGAGATCGATCGAGACTCGAGAGCAAAGAAGGCAAGAAGTTGTAAGTGCCGTGCTGCCCTGACACTACTCCTTGATTTGCTACTTTCTTGGCTAGCTTCTCCGATCCTTGGGTGTTTTGTACATAGGGCATATGGTGTGGGGGGTAATACAATATATATAAGGCGGTGGCCCATGTGAGATCATGGTGCAAGTCATGAGCCTCTCTCTCTCTCTCTCTCTCGCTCGATCTCTCATCTCGGCATTTTAAGGTAGTGTTTGGTTACTAGGGACTAATTTTTAGTCCCTCCATTTTATTCCACTTTAGTCTATAAATTGCAAAATATGGAAACTATAACTCTATTTTATTTTTCATATTTGACAATTTAGTGACTAAAGTGGAATAAATTGGAGGGACTAAAAATTAGTCTCTAAAACCAAACACCCCCTAAATCAGTGTGTTTAATTGGTTACTCTCCCTCTCGCTCCCTTCAATGGATTTGAGAAGAACACCCTTTAGATGTACAAGTTAATACTAGTACTTTCTACACCTTTTGCAGCTGAGTTAGAGAACTGTTTTTGAGTTCTCACGCATTAGCGTTGTCAAAGGTTCATATCCAGTTTCTTTCTTTCTTTCTTTCTTTCTTTCTTTGTTTCTTTGTTTCTTCTAGAGTGGAATTAACTTCTCCTTCTTTCTGGGGCTGGGGGGTTTGTTCAAACTCGGCTTGTACGAATTATGATGGTTTCGTGAGTTATGAGAAATTTATAAACATCTGGCGCTTCTTGATGGTACATAGATATGCTCCTCTCTCTCAGCAGTAGTAGTACCACAGTGCTACTGCTGCTGCATGCTGTGCTCTCGTTACTCCATCACTTTTAGTGCATGGATGGATGGGTGTCTCACTTTTGGTGATGCGCGGCAGCTTTATCGTCTTCGCTCTCTTTTTCATGCGCGAGCGTGAGTGCATGATCTGACCTTTGAATTCTGTGCTCCTTGCTATCGCTGGTAGTTATCTCTCTCTCTCTCTCTCTCTCTCTCTCTCTCTCTCTAGCTATCCGTATAGCCATAGGAGTAGCAGTGCCTTTCTTTCTTAGTTACATGATCATAGGATTCCAGCGGTAGTGGCACTCGAGTTAGAGCTATCATGGTTGTGTGATGCAGAATCTTCTGTGCCCGCCGGCGGCCTTCAGCTCGTTTCATGTTAATTGCAGGCTCAAAAATATGGCTGCTGCGCGCTTGTTCCTCTACCTGCGTGTCTTGCAGCAACTTCGAGCTGCATTTTGGTTCTAGTGTAGTGTACGTAGCAGCCATTTTTAACACCCAATGCATGCTTGGCATGCAGTTTGATGCTGGCATGTCGTCGTTCCCTCCCCGGCCCGTTGGAAACGAACTACATGAAAAGTAACCCGGCCGAAACTAGTTGTGAAGAACAACCATGCCCTTTAATTTTCCGCTACATGATTGTATAGATAATGCTACGTTTTCCATTCATCGATCAATCCTCCGTTGAGCGAAGTGTTTGATGTAGATAGTTTAATTTGTGTGCTGATTCGTTCAGTTTGGAGCTGGAGTGGTATTAAATAGAAATCTTTTCTGTCAGAAATGCCTTTTGCTAGTTTCACTCGTCTCTTTGCGGGCAGTTGGCATGCGTGCAGATATCTGGAAGGATGGTGTGGACGAAGTTTGATTTCTCCTAATTCCGTCACTGCCATCTCCAACATAGCTCCTCCAGTTCTTAAATATTTGTTGTCTCTGCTAGTTCATCTTTGAATTAAAACACGGCAAATAAAAAAGAAAGGAGTTGTACTGTCTTAATTTTGGATACCTACACATGGAAATTGGAATCAGGTATCAACACATTCTTTCTGGTGTAGAGTAGAGTAGTTGGGTGTGCGGTGCGGTGCGGCCGAATGAATAATTGGAGCTCTGAATTTGATGCGTGACTCACTGGACACATGACACCGGCTAACATCCAGCCGTGTCAGGTTCAGGCTCAGGCCAGGCGTGGGTGGTACGGCCGCCGTGGCGAATACTGTTACCACGCCACGTACGGGGCACCGGCGCGGCCCGGGGTCTTGGAACTCATCACCGCGCGCGTGCACAGCATCCTCCTGTTTGGATGCTTCGGAAAGGAAAGCAGCTTAGAAGAAATTAACAGCAAATAAAACAGTAGTCGTAGCTAGATAAAAACAAGTTTGCCGCCGAAAACAAACACATAAAAAAACGAGAAAACAGGGTGGGAGCTAGGCACGAGAGTCATTTTGGGCACGCATGCATTACACACACACAGGCACACACAGCGGATGTTGGGTGGCCTTGCTGCCATGCCTAGTAGCTGAGGCCTGAGGAGTGAGGGACGCCACAGTGTGCCTCGTCAGTCACTGCCAAAACCCGGCCGGTTCTCTGCGCACCCACCACCAACACGAACACGATCGTGGGCCTGCCGCGGCTTTTTCATCGCCGCGAATGATGGGGGTGGAGGAGACGCGGCCCAACCGGGCCACCGCCTCAGAAGGTGGGTCGCAGTCGCAGCAGCTTCCGCCTGGGCCCCTGCATGCACCGTACCGGTCAGCATGCATGCGATGCGCGCCGCCGGCGCCCCCTCCCCTGCTCTCCTGCTAGACAGTCACTCTTGACTAGCGTCCCAAGACGCCCACGGCGAGTCGGCGACTGAACAAAACAAAGGCACAGCGCCAGCATCAATTACCGGGCGACGATGACACTGAAACTGACATGTCGTCCCAGGGCGGAGCCGACATGGCGACATGTCACACAATCCCCTCCGCCCGGCGCCTTACTCATCGGCCCCGCCCACTAGAAGCGGTCGCGCTCAGCTCAGGCAGTCAGGCCTCGTATTCCCCGGAGATTCTCGGGTCACTAGCGCCTCACCCATCCATCCACAGCCGCTGCTTCTGCTGCTGCCACCGCATGATCGACAGAGCATGGCCTCCCACTAGTGGTAGTGGATGTATATGAAGTAGTAGTACAGGTACAAGTGCCTCGTCAGTCAGCCCACGGATTTTGGTGCATTTGAAGGGTTAATGTTTGTCAGAAATTTTATCTTTTTTAGCTGATAGAGTAAGATAAATTTTACCATAAAATAAAATTTTATGTATAGATGAACTTAGCTGAGATGTATATTATTTTTTTCAGATATTTTCAAAAAAAAAAATAGTAGATTTACACATGATTTGTACCAAAAACGTATTTGCATTCGATATGCTCCCAATAAATATGGCCTAAATAGCAGTAGCGTGTAGTCGTGTATAACAGAACCATCAGACCAGTGCGGCAAACGATTTTGCATACATACACCAGACACCACAGTAGTCACCCTCAAACCATTCACTCAGGGTAAGCACTACGAACCTGCAGGCCGGCCACAGTAAGCAATCTCAAACATTATCCATCCTGTACTACTCCAAAAAAAAAAAAACCGATGCGGGCAGAGTCGCCTGACACAAACATTTTAGGATCGCGCGTCGGCCAGGAAGCAATCAACGGGGAAAGCGCAGGGGCGAAGCCTGACACAGGCAAACACCACGAAACTGAGAGTGGGTCGACCGTGGCGCGCGGACCTGGTGCTGCCGATACACGCCGGGGACATCGAGCGCCTCTGCAGTCGTACAAGCAGGCCAACCAAGCAGCTCTGCAGTCGAGACATGAAGCGAGCCGTCTCCGCTCTCTGGGCGCGCCGCGCCGTCCGCCAAGCCTACCTCTACACCCCCACCGCCGCCACCGCCACCTCGTCGTCGCCTGAGTTTGGGGCGTCCACATCAGAGGCGTGGGACGGGCGTTTCCGGCTCCACAAGCCGCGCGGGCAGCACCTGCTCACCAACCCGCGCGTCCTCGACGCCATCGCGCGCCACGCCGCCATCAGTCCAGGCGACGCCGTCCTCGAGGTCGGGCCCGGCACGGGCAACCTCACCGCGCGCCTCCTCGCGTCCCAGGCGGCGCGCGTCACCGCCGTCGAGATCGACCCGCGCATGGTCGAGGCCGTCACCGCGCGCGCCGCTGCTCTCGGCCTCGCGCACAAGTTCAAGGTCCGCCCGCCCGCCCGCCACTCGCTCGACAGAATGTCTAAAAGGAAAAGCTTGCTGACTGAGAACGACGGTTCCCCCTCCCTCGTGTTCGGCAGGTGATTGCGGGCGACGCCGTGGAGGTAGAGTTCCCGGAGTTCGACGTCTGCGTGGCCAACATCCCCTACGGCATCTCCTCGCCGCTGATCGCCAAGCTGCTGTTCGGCCCCTACCGGTTCCGGACGGCGACGCTGCTGCTCCAGAAGGAGTTCGCGCGGCGGCTCGTGGCCGCGCCGGGCGACGGGGAGTACAACCGGTTGGCGGCCAACGTGCGCCTGGTCGCCGACGTCAGGCTGCTCATGGACGTGAGCAAGAGGGACTTCGTGCCCATGCCCCGGGTGGACTCGTCCCTCGTCGAGATCCGGCCGCGGGGCACCGTGCCAGGGGTCGACGTCAGCGAGTGGCTGGCGTTCACGCGCGTGTGTTTCGGGCAGAAGAACAAGACCCTCGCCGCCATCTTCAAGCAGAAGAGGATGGTCGTTGAGCTGTTGCGCCGGTCGCTGAGAACGGAGAGATGTGCCGGTGGTGTCAGCCTAGGTCCGCTTGAGGTCGACGACAGTGGAGAAGATGACTGTGGGGGAAACGACGATGGCAGCAACAGAGTGGTTGGTTTCAGCGAGGAAGAGGTCGCGGCGTTCAAGGAGAAGGTTGCTGGAGCGTTGGACACCGCCGAGCTCGCCGGCAAGAGGCCATCGAAGGTGTCCAACGACGAGCTGAAACGATTGCTCCGGCTGTTCAACGATCGCGGGGTGCGGTTCCAGTAGAGGTAGCGCACGGTGAGGTTTGTGTCGCCAAGGTCGCACCACGCCTGATGCAATGGCAGGTTCCCAGCACGCTGGAAGTCATTGTAGACGTAAGCGCTACTTGCCTGTCTTGTTCTGAGTTAATGGCGTCAGCCTTATCCATACCATGTTCAATAGTATGTCCAATCTTCCATTCTGCTGAGTTAATGTTGAACTCGAGGGCACGCATTTTGCTGAGTTAAAACAGTGAGGTTTGATGATATCTGAAAGACTGAAAGTTGCCCACGTCTCCTCCCCAATATAATTGACACTTTTGACTTCTAGATATTATATTTAACCATTTGTCTTATTTATTTTTTACACAAATAATAATATAAACAAGTTATTATTAAAGTATCTCTAAAAATAAAACAAGTTATAACAAAATAAATAATATTTATATAATTTTTTTGAATAAACAGTTAAATAAAATGTTTAAAGATAAAGAACAGAATGTATTTTGGAAAAAAAAACAGGGAGTAGCTTTTGCTGGGAGACACTGACCTTGCCATATCAGTTGACATGGACTGTTCCTAACATATGGACGTGTTTACCATTATTCCCTACTCTGGAATTGGCAGTTCCAGTTATATGAATACATGATCCACAGTAGGTTTGTATCAGTTTCGAGGAGAGTCAAAACACAAAAGAAGTAGTTTTTACACAACTAACTTTATGTAAAAGTATCTAAGGGGTGTTAGCTGCTAAAATTAATTGAAGACATCCAAACGGTCTACCTAATAGTTCAGCTATTAGTTACTTTTAGCAAATTAGCTAATAGTTAGCTTGCTATTTATTAACTAGCTAATTTTACTAATAATTTTTAGCCAACTAACTATCTATTAGATCTAGTGCATTTAAACACCCTCTAAATAAAACTACAAGCACGGCGAGACTACAAAGTTCAAATTCAGCATTTGTCGCCATGTCTAGAGCAGCAGACTCATCTAGAGCATCAAAACGAAGAGAAGTGGTGCAAAGCTGAAGTTTTTCTGTCCTCAGTAAATCCGAGAGGAACACTGAGAACCTGATATGCAGAAAACATACTCCCTTATAAATATTGGTGTGTGTGTTTTTCCAGCTGCTCCGATGCCATCAACTGTGGTAGTACATGCTTCCCTAATCTCTACTACTTATTAAGGCTCTAAGGGTAGCCTGCCGTTCTGCCTTCGCTCAATCTGGATCGTCCATCTCTGTTGTTCAATCTGGATCGTCCATCCGTATCCTGTTGTTCAATCTGGATCGTCCCAGATCGTCCATCCGCGCGCACAAAAATTTTTATACATGTTTACAATATACCACTAATTGATTACAAGAGCTAATTGCTTTCTCTATAGCAGCCACGTTTATAAGTTGCTACTGCACGCTTTTGCTAGGCGATATGGTACCATTTATTTGCGCCGCGGTAGAGAACATATAATTTATTTGACTAGCTTGTATGAGGCCCATCTATCCATTCAATCGTAAACGGCCCATCTAGGAAAAACCCTAGAGATGCCCGCGCCCGCAGCCTCTCCGTCGGTCGCGCGGCAGCTCTCGCGCGGCGGCTCCTCACCCGCCGTCGGTCACTCCTCACCCGCCGTCGGTCGCTCCTCATCCCGCAGGCAGTCGCGCACCTCCTCTCCTCTACCACTGTCGCCCCCTCCTCGCCGCCATTACTGCTCGCCGCGTCCTTGCTGTGCGAGCTCCTCACTCCTCATCCCGCAGCCACTTCGCTTATTTCCATCCGGCTTCTCGGCGGAGAAGAGGAGGGGGATGGCGCACCGGTTGCTGTGGGACGTGCAGGCGAACGGGTGGGAGCGATTGAACTTCCCCATCATCTGTGAGTCATGCCTCGGCGACAACCCCTACGTCCGTATGTAACACATCAAACCCTAGCCCTTCCTGAATGATTTGTCTGGTTCTCTTTGGCGTATGTTATGTGATTGAAGGCGTGCTGGTTCTCTTGATTTGGTTTTCGTCTATGATTTCTTATGCTCGACAGGAACCGAGTCTAGGTTTTGCTTCTATTCAGTTGTTTAGATGTCGAATTATGTGCATGTTTTTTTAATATATTGCCTTTTTGTGAAATTATCTCTTATAGATGTGCTATTGAACTTGGGATTAAATTGTTGAGGAAGTCTGATGCTTGCTTCAGGATTATGCGTTCTTGGTCTTTTGCGGCTCGGCATGTCTTTGAAAGGGAATTAGGCTTACACCTAGTTCCTATAAAATTTTGGTGGTTGAATTGCCCAACACAAATCTTTGGACTAACTAGTTTGCCCAAGTGTATAGATTATACAGGTGTAAAAGGTTCACACTCAGCCAATAAAAAGACCAAGTTTTGGATTCAATAAAGGAGCAAAGGGGCAACCGAGGGCACCCCTGGTCTGGCGCACCGGACTGTCCGGTGTGCCACCAGACAATGAACAGTACCTGTCCGGTGCACCAGGGGACTCAGACTCCAACTCTTCACTCTCGGGAATTCTCGGAAGCCGGCGCGCTATAATTCACCGGACTGTCCGGTGTGCACCGGACATGTCCGGTGCTCCAAGGAAGCTCGGCCTCCTGAACTCGCCAGCCTCGGGTTCGCGCGGCAGCCGCTCCGCTATAATTCACCGGACTGTCCGGTGTGCACCGGACTGTCCGGTGTGCCAGCGGAGCAACGGCTCCCTGCGGCGCCAACGGCTCCCTGCGGTGCATTAAATGCGCGCGCAGCGCGCGCAGAAGTCAGAATCGCCCATACCGGTGCACCGGACATCAAACAGTACATGTCCGGTGTGCACCGGACACCCAGGCGGGCCCACAAGTCAGAAGCTCCAACGGTCAGAATCCAACGGCAACGATGACGTGGCAGGGGGCACCGGACTGTCCGGTGTGCACCGGACTATCCGGTGCGCCATCGAGCAGACGCCTCCAGCCAACGGTCATGTTTGGTGGTTGGGGCTATAAATACCCCAACCACCCCACCATTCATTGCATCCAAGTTTTCCAACTTCTAACCACTTACAAGAGCTAGGCATTCAATTCTAGACACATACAAAGAGATCAAATCCTCTCCAATTCCACTCAAGCCTTTAGTGACTAGCGAGAGAGATTTGCCGTGTTCTTTTGAGCTCTTGCGCTTGGATCGCATTCTTTCTTTCTCTTGTGCTCTTGTGATCAACACTCGACTGTAACCGAGGCAAGAGGCACCAATTGTGTGGTGGCCCTTGCGGGGAAGTTTTGTTCCCGGTTGATTGAGAAGAAGGAAAGCTCACTCGGTCCGAGGGACCGTTTGAGAGAGGGAAGGGTTGAAAGAGACCCGGCCTTTGTGGCCTCCTCAACGGGGAGTAGGTTTGCGAGAACCGAACCTCGGTAAAACAAATCCGCGTGTCACTCTCCTTATTTGCTTGCGATTTGTTTTGCGCCCTCTCTCGCGGACTCGTTGATATTTCTAACGCTAACCCAGCTTGTAGTTGTGATTATTTTTGTAAATTTCAGTTTCGCCCTATTCACCCCCCCTCTAGGCGACTATCAATTGGTATCAGAGCCCGGTGCTTCATTAGAGCCTAACCGCTCGAAGTGATGTTGGGAGATCACGCCAAGAAGGAGATGGAGACCGGCGAAAAGCCCACTACAAGCTACGGGAGCACTTCATCGGAAGAGTCCCGCACCAAAAGGAGGGAGAAGAAGAAGAGCTCCTCCAACAAAGGGAAGGAGAAGAAATCTTCTTCTCACCACAAAGAGAAGAAGGAAAAATCTTCTTCCCACAAGCCGCATCGGAAAGGAGACAAGCACAAGAGGATGAGGAAGGTGGTCTACTACGAGACCGACACTTCATCAACATCGACCTCCGACTCCGATGCGCCCTCCGTCACTTCTAAGCGCCAAGAGCGCAAGAAGTATAGTAAGATCCCCCTACGCTACCCTCGCATTCCTAAACATACACCTTTACTTTCCGTCCCATTAGGCAAACCACCAACTTTTAATGGTGAAGATTATGCTATGTGGAGTAATTTGATGCGATTTCATCTAACCTCTCTCCACAAAAGAATATGGGATGTTGTTGAGTATGGTGTACAGGTACCATCAATAGGGGATGAGGACTATGACACGGACGAAGTGGCCCAAATCGAGCACTTCAACTCCCAAGCCGCAACCATCCTCCTTGCCTCCCTAAGCAAGGAGGAATACAACAAAGTACAAGGATTGAAGAACGCCAAGGAGATTTGGGACCTACTCAAGACGGCACACGAGGGTGATGAACTCACCAAGATCACCAAGCGGGAAACGATCGAGGGGGAGCTCGGTCGCTTCCGCCTTCGCCAGGGGGAGGAGCCACAAGACATGTACAACCGGCTCAAGACCTTGGTGAACCAAGTGCGCAACCTCGGGAGCACAAAATGGGATGACCACGAAGTGGTTAAGGTTATTCTAAGAGCTCTTATTTTCCTTAACCCCACTCAAGTACAATTAATTCGTGGGAATCCTAGATATCCACTAATGACCCCCGAGGAAGTTATCGGGAATTTTGTGAGTTTTGAATGCATGATTAAGGGCTCCAAGAAGATCAACGAGCTTGACGAGCCTTCCACCTCCGAGGCGCAACCGGTGGCCTTCAAGGCAACGGAGGAGAAGAAGGAGGAGTCTACACCAAATAGACAACCAATTGACGCCTCCAAGCTCGACAACGAGGAGATGGCCCTAATCATCAAAAGCTTTCGGCAAATTCTCAAGCAACGGAAGGGGAAGGACTACAAACCCCGTTCCAAGAAGGTTTGCTACAAGTGTGGTAAGCCCGGTCACTTTATTGCAAAATGTCCTATGTCTAGTGACAGTGACAGGGGCGACGACAAGAAGGGAAGAAGAAAGGAGAAGAAGAAGTATTACAAGAAGAAGGGCGGCGATGCCCATGTTTGTCGGGAGTGGGACTCCGACGAAAGCTCAAGCGACTCCTCCGACGACGAGGACGCCGCCAACATCGCCGTCACCAAGGGCCTTCTCTTCCCCAACGTCGGCCACAAGTGTCTCATGGCCAAGGACGGCAAAAAGAAGGTAAAATCAAGGTCCTCCACTAAATATGAAACATCTAGTGATGAGGATGATGATAAAAATGAGGAGGATAACTTGCGCATTCTTTTTGCTAACCTTAACATGGAACAAAAGGAAAAATTAAATGAACTAATTAGTGCCATCCATGAAAAGGATGATCTCTTGGACTCCCAAGAGGACTTCCTAATCAAGGAGAATAAGAAACATGTTAAGGTTAAAAATGCTTATGCTCTAGAAGTAGAAAAATGTAACAAATTATCTAGTGAGCTAAGCATGTGCCATGACACTATTAACAACCTTAGAAATGAAAATGCTATTTTAAATGCTAAGGTTGATTCACATGTTTGTAATGTTTCAATTCCCAATCTTAGAGATGATAACATTGACTTGCTTGCTAAGATTGATGAATTGAATGCATCTCTTGCTAGCCTTAGATTAGAGAATGAAAATTTAATTGCTAAGGCTAAAGATTTTAATGTTTGCAATGCTACTATTTCCGACCTTAGAACTAAGAATGAAATGTTGCATGCTAAGGTTGTAGAACTTAAATCTTGCAAACCCTCTACATCTAATCTTGAGCATGTTTCTATTTGCACTAGATGTAGAGATATTGATGTTAATGCTATTCTTGATCATATGGCTTTAATTAAACAACAAAATGATCATATAGCAAAATTAGATGCTAAAATTGCCGAGCACAATCTAGAAAATGAGAAATTTAAATTTGCTCGTAGCATGCTTTATAATGGGAGACGCCCTGGCATTAAGGATGGCATTGGCTTCCAAAGGGGAGACAATGTCAATCTTAATGCCCCTCCTAAGAACTTGTCTAACTTTGTTAAGGGCAAAGCTCCCATGCCTCAGGATAACGAGGGTTACATTTTATACCCTGCCGGCTATCCTGAGAGCAAAATTAGGAAGATTCATTCTAGGAAGTCTCACTCTGGCCCTAATCATGCTTTTATGTATAAGGGTGAGACATCTAGTTCTAGGCAACCAACCCATGCTAAGTTGCCTAAGAAGAAAATTCCTAATGCATCAAATGATCATGCCATTTCATTTAAAACTTTTGATGCATCTTATGTGCTTACTAGCAAATCCGGCAAGGTAGTTGCCAAATACGTTGGGGGCAAGCACAAGGGTTCAAAGACTTGTGTTTGGGTACCCAAAGTTCTTGTGTCTAATGCCAAAGGACCCAAAACCATTTGGGTACCTAAAGTCAAGAACTAAAATTGTTTTGTAGGTTTATGCATCCGGGGGCTCAAGTTGGATACTCGACAGCGGGTGCACAAACCACATGACAGGGGAGAAGAAGATGTTCTC
Source organism: Zea mays (assembly GCF_902167145.1). Classification (NCBI taxonomy): domain Eukaryota; kingdom Viridiplantae; phylum Streptophyta; class Magnoliopsida; order Poales; family Poaceae; genus Zea; species Zea mays. The sequence continues at coordinate 209,078,791 of NC_050097.1, forward strand.
CTCATATGAGAAAAACAAAGATCCCCAACGAGCTATCACATTCGGGGATGGAAATCAAGGGTTGGTCAAAGGTTTGGGTAAAATTGCTATTTCACCTGACCATTCCATTTCCAATGTTTTTCTTGTTGATTCATTAGATTACAACTTGCTTTCTGTTTCCCAATTATGTCAAATGGGCTACAACTGTCTTTTTACTGATGTTGGTGTCACTGTCTTTAGAAGAAGTGATGATTCAATAGCATTTAAGGGAGTGTTAGAGGGTCAGCTATACTTGGTAGATTTTGATAAAGCTGAACTCGACACTTGCTTAATTGCTAAGACTAACATGGGTTGGCTCTGGCATCGTCGACTAGCCCATGTTGGGATGAAGAATCTTCATAAGCTTCTAAAGGGAGAGCACATTTTAGGATTAACAAATGTTCATTTTGAGAAAGACAGGATTTGTAGCGCATGCCAGGCAGGGAAGCAAGTTGGAGTCAATCATCCACACAAGAACATCATGACTACCGACAGGCCGCTTGAGCTACTCCACATGGATCTATTCGGCCCGATTGCTTACATAAGCATCGGCGGGAGTAAGTATTGTCTTGTTATTGTGGATGATTATTCTCGCTTCACTTGGGTATTCTTTTTACAGGAAAAATCTCAAACCCAAGAGACCTTAAAGGGATTCTTGAGACGAGCTCAAAATGAGTTCGGCTTAAGGATCAAGAAAATAAGAAGCGACAACGGGACGGAGTTCAAGAACTCTCAAATTGAAGGCTTCCTTGAGGAGGAGGGCATCAAGCATGAGTTCTCTTCTCCCTACACGCCACAACAAAATGGTGTAGTGGAGAGGAAGAATCGAACTCTTTTGGACATGGCAAGAACCATGCTTAATGAGTACAAGACACCGGACCGGTTTTGGGCCGAAGCGGTCAACACCGCCTGCTACGCCATCAACCGGTTATATCTTCACCGAATCCTCAAGAAGACATCATATGAACTCCTAACCGGTAAAAAGCCCAACATTTCATATTTTAGAGTTTTTGGTAGCAAATGCTTCATTCTTATTAAAAGAGGTAGAAAATCTAAATTTGCTCCTAAAACTGTAGAAGGCTTTTTACTTGGTTATGACTCAAACACAAGGGCATATAGGGTCTTTAACAAGTCCACTGGACTAGTTGAAGTCTCTTGTGACGTTGTGTTTGATGAAACTAACGGCTCTCAAGTAGAGCAAGTTGATCTTGATGAGATAGGTGAAGAACAGGCTCCATGCATCGCGCTAAGGAACATGTCCATCGGGGATGTGTGTCCTAAGGAATCCGAAGAGCCTCCAAGTACACAAGATCAACCATCCTTCTCCACGCAAGCATCTCCACCAACTCAAAATGAGGATGAGGCTCAAGTCGATGAAGGGCAAAATCAAGAAGATGAGCCACCTCAAGATGACGACAATGATCAAGGGGGAGATGCAAATGATCAAGAAAAGGAGGATGAAGAAGAACCAAGACCGCCACACCCAAGAGTCCACCAAGCAATCCAACGAGATCACCCCGTCGACACCATCCTCGGCGACATTCATAAGGGGGTAACTACTCGATCTCGGGTTGCTCATTTTTGTGAACATTACTCTTTTGTTTCCTCTATTGAGCCACACAGGGTAGAGGAAGCTCTCCAAGATTCGGATTGGGTGGTGGCGATGCAAGAGGAGCTCAACAATTTCACGAGGAATGAGGTCTGGCATTTAGTTCCACGTCCTAACCAAAATGTTGTAGGAACCAAATGGGTCTTCCGCAACAAGCAAGATGAGCATGGTGTGGTGACAAGGAACAAAGCTCGACTCGTAGCCAAAGGGTATTCACAAGTCGAAGGTTTGGATTTCGGTGAAACCTATGCACCCGTAGCTAGGCTTGAGTCAATTCGCATATTATTGGCCTATGCTACTTACCATGGCTTTAAGCTCTATCAAATGGACGTGAAAAGTGCCTTCCTCAATGGACCGATCAAGGAAGAGGTCTATGTTGAGCAACCTCCCGGCTTTGAAGACAGTGAGTATCCTAATCATGTCTATAGGCTCTCTAAGGCGCTTTATGGGCTCAAGCAAGCCCCAAGAGCATGGTATGAATGCCTTAGAGATTTCCTTATTACTAATGGCTTCAAAGTCGGCAAGGCCGATCCTACACTCTTTACTAAAACTCTTGAAAATGACTTGTTTGTATGCCAAATTTATGTTGATGATATTATATTTGGGTCTACTGACGAGTCTACATGTGAAGAGTTTAGTAGGATCATGACACAGAAATTCGAGATGTCGATGATGGGGGAGTTGAAGTATTTTCTAGGATTCCAAGTCAAGCAACTCCAAGAGGGCACCTTCATTAGCCAAACGAAGTACACTCAAGACATTCTTGCTAAGTTTGGGATGAAGGATGCCAAACCCATCAAGACACCCATGGGAACTAATGGGCATCTCGACCTCGACACGGGAGGTAAGTCCGTGGATCAAAAGGTATACCGGTCGATGATTGGTTCATTGCTTTATTTATGTGCATCTCGACCGGACATTATGCTTTCCGTTTGCATGTGTGCAAGATTTCAAGCCGACCCTAAGGAATCACACCTTACGGCCGTAAAACGAATCTTGAGATATTTGGCTTATACTCCTAAGTTTGGGCTTTGGTACCCTCGGGGATCCACATTTGATTTAATTGGTTATTCGGATGCCGATTGGGCGGGGTGCAAAATTAATAGGAAGAGCACATCAGGGACTTGCCAGTTCTTGGGAAGATCCTTGGTGTCTTGGGCTTCAAAGAAGCAAAATTCGGTCGCTCTTTCCACCGCCGAAGCCGAGTACATTGCCGCAGGACATTGTTGCGCGCAATTGCTTTGGATGAGGCAAACCCTGCGGGACTACGGTTACAAATTAACCGAAGTCCCTTTGCTATGTGATAATGAGAGTGCAATCAAAATGGCCGACAATCCCGTCGAGCATAGCCGCACTAAGCACATAGCCATTCGGTATCATTTTCTTAGGGATCACCAACAAAAGGGGGATATCGAGATTTCTTACATTAATACTAAAGATCAATTAGCCGATATCTTTACCAAGCCACTTGATGAACAATCTTTTACCAGACTTAGGCATGAGCTCAATATTCTTGATTCTAGAAATTTCTTTTGCTAAGCTTGCACACATAGCTCTTTTGAATACCTTTGATCATATCTCTTTTATATGCTATGACTAATGTGTTTTCAAGTTTATTTCAAACCAAGTCATAGGTATATTGAAAGGGAATTGGAGTCTTCGGCGAAGACAAAGGCTTCCACTCCGTAACTCATACTTCGCCACCACTCCGAGCAACTCTCTCTTCTTTGGGGGAGAAATGAGCATCAAGGAAAAGGACTTCATCCTTGGGGGAGAGAGTAAAAGCTCAAACGCAAAAGGACTTCGTCTTTGGTATAATCTTAACTCACTTATTTATGACCAAAGGGGAAGATTGCACTTCAAGGGCTCTATTGATTCCGTTTTTGGCGATTCATGCCAAAAAGGGGGAGAAATGAGCCCAAAGCAAAAGGACCGCACCACCACCACCAAATTCAAAAACTTAGTGCTTTCCAAAAGTCTTTATCATTTGGTATCCTATTGTGTTCAAAAGGGGGAGAAAGTAGTATTTCAAAAATGGTATATCAAAACCCTCTTGAACACTAAGAGGTGGATCTCTTTTAGGGGGAGTTTTGTTTAGTCAAAGGAAAAGCATTTGAAACAGGGGGAGGAAATTTCAAATCTTGAAAATGCTTTTGCAAACTCTTATTTATTTACCTTTGACTATTTGCAAAAGATCTATGAAAAGGATTTACAAAAGGTTTTGCAAAAACAAAACAAGTGGTGCAAACGTGGTCCAAAATGTTAAATAAGAAAGAAACATTCCATGCATATCTTGTAAGTAGTTTTATTGGCTCAATTCCCAGCAACCTTTACACTTACATTATGCAAACTAGTTCAATTATGCACTTCTATATTTGCTTTGGTTTGTGTTGGCATCAATCACCAAAAAGGGGGAGATTGAAAGGGAATTAGGCTTACACCTAGTTCCTATATAATTTTGGTGGTTGAATTGCCCAACACAAATCTTTGGACTAACTAGTTTGCCCAAGTGTATAGATTATACAGGTGTAAAAGGTTCACACTCAGCCAATAAAAAGACCAAGTTTTGGATTCAATAAAGGAGCAAAGGGGCAACCGAGGGCACCCCTGGTCTGGCGCACCGGACTGTCCGGTGTGCCACCAGACAATGAACAGTACCTGTCCGGTGCACCAGGGGACTCAGACTCCAACTCTTCACTCTCGGGAATTCTCGGAAGCCGGCGCGCTATAATTCACCGGACTGTCCGGTGTGCACCGGACATGTCCGGTGCTCCAAGGAAGCTCGGCCTCCTGAACTCGCCAGCCTCGGGTTCGCGCGGCAGCCGCTCCGCTATAATTCACCGGACTGTCCGGTGTGCACCGGACTGTCCGGTGTGCCAGCGGAGCAACGGCTCCCTGCGGCGCCAACGGCTCCCTGCGGTGCATTAAATGCGCGCGCAGCGCGCGCAGAAGTCAGAATCGCCCATACCGGTGCACCGGACATCAAACAGTACATGTCCGGTGTGCACCGGACACCCAGGCGGGCCCACAAGTCAGAAGCTTTAACGGTCAGAATCCAACGGCAACGATGACGTGGCAGGGGGCACCGGACTGTCCGGTGTGCACCGGACTGTCCGGTGCGCCATCGAGCAGACGCCTCCAGCCAACGGTCATGTTTGGTGGTTGGGGCTATAAATACCCCAACCACCCCACCATTCATTGCATCCAAGTTTTCCAACTTCTAACCACTTACAAGAGCTAGGCATTCAATTCTAGACACATACAAAGAGATCAAATCCTCTCCAATTCCACTCAAGCCTTTAGTGACTAGCGAGAGAGATTTGCCGTGTTCTTTTGAGCTCTTGCGCTTGGATCGCATTCTTTCTTTCTCTTGTGCTCTTGTGATCAACACTCGACTGTAACCGAGGCAAGAGGCACCAATTGTGTGGTGGCCCTTGCGGGGAAGTTTTGTTCCCGGTTGATTGAGAAGAAGGAAAGCTCACTCGGTCCGAGGGACCGTTTGAGAGAGGGAAGGGTTGAAAGAGACCCGGCCTTTGTGGCCTCCTCAACGGGGAGTAGGTTTGCGAGAACCGAACCTCGGTAAAACAAATCCGCGTGTCACTCTCCTTATTTGCTTGCGATTTGTTTTGCGCCCTCTCTCGCGGACTCGTTGATATTTCTAACGCTAACCCGGCTTGTAGTTGTGATTATTTTTGTAAATTTCAGTTTCGCCCTATTCACCCCCCCTCTAGGCGACTATCAGTCTTCGTTCCAGAGATACAAAGGAGATGCAGTTTCAGGGTTTGAACGTTACTTATGCTTCTCTTGCCGTGATTGGGTACTAAGGGAAGTCAATCAAAGATCTGGCCCTCACTCGCCTCCCTGCTGTCAGTGAGAGGGGATTCTGGGTGATGGCTAATGCCCTGGTCGTGTAGAAGCTTAGGCATATGACTATTGCTTCCTGCCCAGGACTCACGGATCTTGCTCTTGCATCTGTCGCCAAGTTCAGCCCAAGTTTGAGGCTTGTTAACCTCAAGAAGTGCAGCAAGGTCTCAGACGGATGTCTTAAGAAATTTACATAATCATCTAAGGTCCTGGAGAGTTTGCAAATCGAGGAATGTAGCAAGGTTACTCTTACGGGCATTATTGCTTTCTTCCTCAACTGCAGCCCAAAGTTCAAGTCCCTCTCTCTGTCCAAGTGCATCGAGATCAAGGACATATGCTCCGCACCTGCACAGCTTCCAGTATGCAAATCGCTTCGGTCCCTGGCCATCAAGGATTGCTCAGGCTTCACCGACACTAGCCTTGCTATGGTGGGCATGATCTGCCCTCAGCTGTAGAACATCAATTTGAGTGGCCTTAGTGCAGTCATCGACAATGGCTTCCTTCCACTGATGAAGAGCTCGGACAGTGGGCTGGTTGACATTGATTTGAACAGTTGCGAGAATCTCACGGATGTGGCTGTTTCTACCTTGGTTAAGGCCCATGACGCTTCCCTTGCCACCTCCCACCTCAGTCTCGAGGGATGCAGCAAGATCACTGATGCAAGCTTGTACGCCATCTGTGAGAGCTACAGCCAACTCATCGAGCTTGACCTTTCGAACTGCATGGTCAGTGACTACGACGTCGCGGTCTTGGAAGTGGCGAAGCAGCTCAGGCTGCATGTCCTCATGCTGTGTGGGTGTGGCTGTATGAAGGTCACCCAGAAGAGCGTAGCTTTCTTTGGCAGCATGTCTTCATCCTTGGAGGGGCTGAATCTCCGGTTCAACTTCATAGACGATCTACTTATACACTTCAACAAGTTTATCTATTGGTTCATACTTTCATATGATAACTCTCATTGACGTTCTCACGAAATGTCAGGTTCTACCACAAAGCATATAATGAAGTATTCTCAGGTGTAACTACTGACCAGGAGCCCAAATTGTCGACTAATACTCCTGAGTATATGCTTTTTGGGTGGCATCTCTTCTTGATGTTTCGTTTGAGGATCTGGTGTCCTGCATCCATGGATTAGTTGTTGTGTTGGTCAGTTTGCTTATTTCCTATTTCTTTTGATTCATTATGGATTTTTTAACTATGACTTCTTTAGTGTTGTGAGTTGCTACTTGTATTTTTAATTGACCACAAAACTGCTTACCGCAATGAGGCCATACTTTTAATTAAGGCGCCAGCTAAATTTAGGAGCTTCAGGATTGATGGCTCTTCTCGCTTAAGTAATTGTTCTTTCTGAATCTATTTTAAATTGTTCAGTCATCATATCGTCTATAGTTATGTTTTTTAATCTATGTTTACTATCCTAACTTTATGCTTGGTTTCCTTTTCAGGATGACATGTTAGGTTGGGATATCCTGGCGTACTTTTTCAAACAGCCCTCTTGCTTCAATAAATATCAGTTTTCGGATGGCCTGATGTAATTCAAAGGTCTGATTGTTATGGACTTAGAAAATGTGAGGAAGGTTTGCATGCAATAAAAATCACTTGATGTTAAATAAAAATCTCTCATCTCTTTTGTTTCGCTCGCGCTGCTTTATCCACATGTCCATGAGATGATGATGTGATCTAGATGTCTAAATAATTTCCATGCTTTATTGGGTTAAATATCACTATATATGTACCTCTGCAGAATAATATGCAACGCACGCTGAGCCATTCAAGTACATCAATCGCAACCTGCGCACAGAGGTTAGGTCAACAACACGAATGAATCACCACTTTCTTCTTCATGTGCTTCCTCCTTTCTTATTGGATTTATTTATTTATTTGTCATGTGGATAGAGAACCGTTGATAGTAATTTTTAGAATCTTGAATAATTTCATCTTATGTTCATGTTTTATAAATCTTCCCCACCTCTGTTGTTGACCCTTCTCTCATTTGATTTTTCAATACCATGCCACACACACTAAAACCTACAAGAAAAAGGTAAGAAAAGCTAGCATTATCGACTAAGTAATAGAAGCACATAAAATTTTATCACACATCAACTAGGCAAGTTTGATAGATAGCTGCCCCTAATTCTCAGAGTTTTATTTACATTTTACTGACGAAGGGGGGTGTTGACGATGAATGGGCTCGCCAAGGACGTGCAAACGGGATGCACAAGGAGCCCATAGTCACACATCCCAGATTGCTCATGCTGCCCACCGCGCATCCGAAAAGTGAGTATTGAAAACAAATATATTCCATCGCGCTTAGGTTTCAAACAAAAACTAATTGGTGCTTTATACTTTTTTGTTGAAGCATGATCTAATAGGGAATGCTTATTCACATGGTGAACTATTATTCATGCTTGATGCTGATGGTGCAAAATAAAACTTGCCTTACTGTTACAAGTGGAACTAAAGGGTCTAGCAGGGTTCAATGGTACAAGGCATCTTCCTCTGAATTTACGAATGGACATGAGCTTGAAGCCCTTACTTTATCAAACGTTTCTAAGATTATATCAATTTATTCTCTACTACTGTCATTGATGCACTACTCAAAATTTAAGCCATTTGTGCAATAAGGCCAGTATTATCCATCAATAAATATCGCTAAACATTTGGTCTGCATATCGTATTGGTTGTTCATTCCAACAACATAAAAATATAGCTCGTATCACAGTTAACTGTGTCGAAGTATAGGACGATCTCTTGTTTCTTTTTCTTGTTTATTAGGCTCTGATATCTGAATATCTGCTTGTGCTTCCAAATTCTATTTTCTTTATGCTCAATATCAGTCGGTGCAAAATTGGTGCAAAATAAAACTTGGCTTAGTACATGCAAATCAGTCAGTATTGGAAACAAAATTATTTTGTAAGTAACAGTTCATTTAGCAGCAGCATATATTTATGTGAGGGACTCCCTCAGAGCTACTTTGTAGCCGTGTCTGTGTAGTACTACTACGTTGATGAGATGTCGTGGACCAGTAAGCATGATTATTTAATAAAAAAGAAAACTAACATGTGTTGTTCCAAAATTTAGTGATGCTAATATTATTTGTTGATATCTCGATATATGAAATGCAGGCATGTTGTTTACAAGGAACAACTTTGGCTGAACCAAGTTGCAACCAGCACTCTCATGGCCAGATTGGAGGCCCAAAGATTTAGTTCCCTAGGTCTGACATCACCAGGAGTTTCCGGTCACTACTATCATCACAGTTGATGTTAGTAAGAGCCTGCTTTGGGAGGCTTCTGCATGATATTGATGTCATTTGTGCTTCGTTGTTTGATCATGTGCTTCACTTTATTGTCCAGTTCCAAAAAAAACGGTGCCAGATTTGGTTCCTAGAGCATTTCTTCAGCTAAGTCATACTTACATTCTTCATGGGCCATCTGCGCTACAGTAGTTGTTGTAGTGTATTACTAGCTTACAGTTTAATGTTTAGGTAACGGTTTGCTTATTTATTGTTTTAATACCTCACTGGTAAAGTACTTATGTTATAGCCAAACGTCAATGGTGTCTGATGTTATAAAAATCTTATGCTAATAAAAGGAGGGAAGATTACATCTTTTGTATATTTGGTTGAAAATGTAGTCTGGTATCTGATATTGTGACCATCAGTTCATTTATCTTTTGGAAACATGGATGATGTGTTTCATCATCTACAATGTACATTCTTTGAATTCTTTTACATCTCATTCGATGCTTCTTTCTTTCATTAAAATGATCCAAAAATGACCCTAATACAAACTTTGTTGGTCCAAGAAGATAAAATTTATGGGGAATACTTATTTTCGGATGTCATTTCAAGGGCCTTATCTATATTATAGGAGATAAGAGTTTTAGATGGATGAGTTTGTGGTGTAGCTGTCAGGTTAGACACCAGGTTCATTCTTCTCTTTTGTTGGTGGTTATTTTGCATATGTATTTATCTAGAATTTTCACTGATTGTGATTAATAGTATGATGACATTGCAGCTGATTTATTTGCATCTGTATTTATCTAGAATTTTCAATGACCCATTTTTTTGTCTAGAGCGTAATTTTTAGTAGTTTTTTAATAACTGCTATGAACGCATGTCACTGTACTACTTGAATAATGCTTTATAAAGCTGATTGACGCAATAGGTAAAGAAATGGTTGGTTGGATTGTGCAAGCATGCTTTAAAACATAGTTTTATTGATAGAAAAGATGCTTAAGTGTACTGCTATTGGAATGCTTCATAATGCTGCAGTAGTATAGTCATTACTAGATAATTTGCTAAAGTGGCATGAATATTCCCTTGGTAGAGCATTCATCTATAAGTGACGGGTTTAACCATTATACTGAAGCAATTCTCATCTTTTCTAAATTCTAAATATTTATTGGTTTATTTACTGAAAATCTAAAATAAGCTAAAATTGGCAAGATCGATAACGGGAACTGAGGATAGCATCAGACTTGCATTAGAAATCCATTTCAGATTTTAGTGCAGATGAAAGTACATCGTTCTCATCTTTTAGTGATGCTAACAAAAGTATGAAATAACATTTAGTGTTTTTATATATCAATATATTTTATCATATTGATTCCGTAGCAACGCACGTGCATATACCTATCTAGAGGTGCATTATGCAGTTGCGGACAACACAAACAATCAGGCTGAAGGAAATTATAACAAACAAATGCATGAAATAGACAATGCACCTCAAACATTATTCCTTATTACTATTTTTATGTTTAGGTTCTTAATCGTGGTGAGAAGATTAAGCTGCATGTTGACAAAACTGAAAATTTGTGTTGTCAGGTAACATAGTAATATTGCATCGTTTTTAAATAATTCTCACTGGAGCAAGCATCATTTTTAAAACTGAAATGCATATGTTTTATTGAGCACCCCATGAAATTAGATCTTTCAAAACATTGTATTTTTATATCTTGTTGTTTATTTGTCCATGGAACGTAACATTGGAAACTTATAATGAGTTCTTTAATCTATGTTTACTATCCTAACTTTATGCTTGGTTTCCTTTTCAGGATGACATGTTAGGTTGGGATATCCTGGCGTACTTTTTCAAACAGCCCTCTTGCTTCAATAAATATCAGTTTTCGGATGGCCTGATGTAATTCAAAGGTCTGATTGTTATGGACTTAGAAAATGTGAGGAAGGTTTGCATGCAATAAAAATCACTTGATGTTAAATAAAAATCTCTCATCTCTTTTGTTTCGCTCGCGCTGCTTTATCCACATGTCCATGAGATGATGATGTGATCTAGATGTCTAAATAATTTCCATGCTTTATTGGGTTAAATATCACTATATATGTACCTCTGCAGAATAATATGCAACGCACGCTGAGCCATTCAAGTACATCAATCGCAACCTGCGCACAGAGGTTAGGTCAACAACACGAATGAATCACCACTTTCTTCTTCATGTGCTTCCTCCTTTCTTATTGGATTTATTTATTTATTTGTCATGTGGATAGAGAACCGTTGATAGTAATTTTTAGAATCTTGAATAATTTCATCTTATGTTCATGTTTTATAAATCTTCCCCACCTCTGTTGTTGACCCTTCTCTCATTTGATTTTTCAATACCATGCCACACACACTAAAACCTACAAGAAAAAGGTAAGAAAAGCTAGCATTATCGACTAAGTAATAGAAGCACATAAAATTTTATCACACATCAACTAGGCAAGTTTGATAGATAGCTGCCCCTAATTCTCAGAGTTTTATTTACATTTTACTGACGAAGGGGGGTGTTGACGATGAATGGGCTCGCCAAGGACGTGCAAACGGGATGCACAAGGAGCCCATAGTCACACATCCCAGATTGCTCATGCTGCCCACCGCGCATCCGAAAAGTGAGTATTGAAAACAAATATATTCCATCGCGCTTAGGTTTCAAACAAAAACTAATTGGTGCTTTATACTTTTTTGTTGAAGCATGATCTAATAGGGAATGCTTATTCACATGGTGAACTATTATTCATGCTTGATGCTGATGGTGCAAAATAAAACTTGCCTTACTGTTACAAGTGGAACTAAAGGGTCTAGCAGGGTTCAATGGTACAAGGCATCTTCCTCTGAATTTACGAATGGACATGAGCTTGAAGCCCTTACTTTATCAAACGTTTCTAAGATTATATCAATTTATTCTCTACTACTGTCATTGATGCACTACTCAAAATTTAAGCCATTTGTGCAATAAGGCCAGTATTATCCATCAATAAATATCGCTAAACATTTGGTCTGCATATCGTATTGGTTGTTCATTCCAACAACATAAAAATATAGCTCGTATCACAGTTAACTGTGTCGAAGTATAGGACGATCTCTTGTTTCTTTTTCTTGTTTATTAGGCTCTGATATCTGAATATCTGCTTGTGCTTCCAAATTCTATTTTCTTTATGCTCAATATCAGTCGGTGCAAAATTGGTGCAAAATAAAACTTGGCTTAGTACATGCAAATCAGTCAGTATTGGAAACAAAATTATTTTGTAAGTAACAGTTCATTTAGCAGCAGCATATATTTATGTGAGGGACTCCCTCAGAGCTACTTTGTAGCCGTGTCTGTGTAGTACTACTACGTTGATGAGATGTCGTGGACCAGTAAGCATGATTATTTAATAAAAAAGAAAACTAACATGTGTTGTTCCAAAATTTAGTGATGCTAATATTATTTGTTGATATCTCGATATATGAAATGCAGGCATGTTGTTTACAAGGAACAACTTTGGCTGAACCAAGTTGCAACCAGCACTCTCATGGCCAGATTGGAGGCCCAAAGATTTAGTTCCCTAGGTCTGACATCACCAGGAGTTTCCGGTCACTACTATCATCACAGTTGATGTTAGTAAGAGCCTGCTTTGGGAGGCTTCTGCATGATATTGATGTCATTTGTGCTTCGTTGTTTGATCATGTGCTTCACTTTATTGTCCAGTTCCAAAAAAAAACGGTGCCAGATTTGGTTCCTAGAGCATTTCTTCAGCTAAGTCATACTTACATTCTTCATGGGCCATCTGCGCTACAGTAGTTGTTGTAGTGTATTACTAGCTTACAGTTTAATGTTTAGGTAACGGTTTGCTTATTTATTGTTTTAATACCTCACTGGTAAAGTACTTATGTTATAGCCAAACGTCAATGGTGTCTGATGTTATAAAAATCTTATGCTAATAAAAGGAGGGAAGATTACATCTTTTGTATATTTGGTTGAAAATGTAGTCTGGTATCTGATATTGTGACCATCAGTTCATTTATCTTTTGGAAACATGGATGATGTGTTTCATCATCTACAATGTACATTCTTTGAATTCTTTTACATCTCATTCGATGCTTCTTTCTTTCATTAAAATGATCCAAAAATGACCCTAATACAAACTTTGTTGGTCCAAGAAGATAAAATTTATGGGGAATACTTATTTTCGGATGTCATTTCAAGGGCCTTATCTATATTATAGGAGATAAGAGTTTTAGATGGATGAGTTTGTGGTGTAGCTGTCAGGTTAGACACCAGGTTCATTCTTCTCTTTTGTTGGTGGTTATTTTGCATATGTATTTATCTAGAATTTTCACTGATTGTGATTAATAGTATGATGACATTGCAGCTGATTTATTTGCATCTGTATTTATCTAGAATTTTCAATGACCCATTTTTTTGTCTAGAGCGTAATTTTTAGTAGTTTTTTAATAACTGCTATGAACGCATGTCACTGTACTACTTGAATAATGCTTTATAAAGCTGATTGACGCAATAGGTAAAGAAATGGTTGGTTGGATTGTGCAAGCATGCTTTAAAACATAGTTTTATTGATAGAAAAGATGCTTAAGTGTACTGCTATTGGAATGCTTCATAATGCTGCAGTAGTATAGTCATTACTAGATAATTTGCTAAAGTGGCATGAATATTCCCTTGGTAGAGCATTCATCTATAAGTGACGGGTTTAACCATTATACTGAAGCAATTCTCATCTTTTCTAAATTCTAAATATTTATTGGTTTATTTACTGAAAATCTAAAATAAGCTAAAATTGGCAAGATCGATAACGGGAACTGAGGATAGCATCAGACTTGCATTAGAAATCCATTTCAGATTTTAGTGCAGATGAAAGTACATCGTTCTCATCTTTTAGTGATGCTAACAAAAGTATGAAATAACATTTAGTGTTTTTATATATCAATATATTTTATCATATTGATTCCGTAGCAACGCACGTGCATATACCTATCTAGAGGTGCATTATGCAGTTGCGGACAACACAAACAATCAGGCTGAAGGAAATTATAACAAACAAATGCATGAAATAGACAATGCACCTCAAACATTATTCCTTATTACTATTTTTATGTTTAGGTTCTTAATCGTGGTGAGAAGATTAAGCTGCATGTTGACAAAACTGAAAATTTGTGTTGTCAGGTAACATAGTAATATTGCATCGTTTTTAAATAATTCTCACTGGAGCAAGCATCATTTTTAAAACTGAAATGCATATGTTTTATTGAGCACCCCATGAAATTAGATCTTTCAAAACATTGTATTTTTATATCTTGTTGTTTATTTGTCCATGGAACGTAACATTGGAAACTTATAATGAGTTCTTTAATCTATGTTTACTATCCTAACTTTATGCTTGGTTTCCTTTTCAGGATGACATGTTAGGTTGGGATATCCTGGCGTACTTTTTCAAACAGCCCTCTTGCTTCAAGCAAGAGACAAAGTATCTTAAGAGTTAAGACTTATGCTAAATCTATTTAGAAACTACGGCTAAATCTTTAACAGTCGCATACTTTGACGTCCCATTTCTTACTTGGATGTCAATGGTTGAACCCAATTTCAGAACATTACGTATCATTTTTTCTAGCTGTTTCTGTTGTTTTTCTTCCTGTCCATACATCATCAATTTGCTCCCACAGTATTGCTGGTTCCTGTGCTCTTTCCAAAGTTTCCTTGGTACTTTGAGAAAGATGCTGAGGTGGACAGAGAATGTTGCTTCCACCAAATCAACTGAATTGGTGAAACAACAAGGCTGTTTGGAGTTTGATGATCCTGATGAGGTAGACGAAGAGGAACAAGTTGAGTATGAGAAAGAGGAAGTTGAGTATAAAGAGCTAGATGGCAAGTATGAAAAAACTGAAGTGTATGCCAAGTTGATGCTAAACATGACAGGGATGAGGATGGAAAAGATAGTCATGGTTAACTTCTTGCTCTTCCTCCTCATGGATCCGAAGTTTATGTTGGGGCATCTCCTCTGATGTCTCTTATGGTGATCTCAAAAACTCTGCCAGTCTTTTGGACAAGTAGTGGAAGTGACTACTCCTAGATTTCTTTGTGCTAGCTTTTGTTTTTTCTTTCTTCTAAATTCAGAGATTTTTCTTTTCTTTTCTATAGGTGCAAATGCATGTATGCTTTTGTCAATTTTAGAACTAAAGAGCTAGCTTCAAAAGCCATCCAGAAGTTGAACAATAAAGATCTAAAGGTTTGTTTTAGGCTGAACTCATAGCTGATCTTCATGTTATCCATGCTAGCAATGTATTGCGTTTATTTATATTGCTTTTTTATAGTAGGGTGGGTATATGTGAGTGCCCGTGCGTATCGCCGAGCTTGGTCAAGTGACTCACCCCTCTGGTCAGTACACAGCCAGTGGGAACACCACCGCGCTCCGGTCGCTAGAGAGCCAGTGGCACCGCCGCCGGGATCATCCTCACCTTGCGTGTGGCTGTAGGGCTCCTCCCCACCCCTCTCGACCCCACTTGAATCCACGACCCTCGAGAGACAACGACAATGAGGAACACCACTGTGGTTCACGTCGGGCTGCCTCCTGAGCGGTGGCCATTCTTGGATCCACACCTCGATGGTGCCACCCTAACCCTTGCCGCCCCACCGCATTGGAGCAAGTACACTTGCGCCGGTTACAGTGCTGCGTCGACGAGGGCTGGGACTGGGGACCGTGGGGGTCATCTGTAGCCCTGCCATTCGAGGAAGCGGTCGACCGGTGAGAGATCTGAGCCGTCGTTGATTGTCCCAAAATTGTTTCAATCCTGTTGTGCGAGATACGATCCTATTTTTTGTGCATATCAGTTTCGATTATGCAGGGTGTGTCGTATGTCATAGTTTGTTTTCAACTAGCAGCATGTTCTTACTTTGTTATTGTCATGAGGATTGTAGGATTTGTGCTTGGAGATTGGCCACCAAGGCCTCAGCTCAGGTAACTGACCTCATTGCTTGTTGAATGTAATAAGTCGTAACTTTCTCTGGGACATTATAATCATGTTGCAGCTCTTGTTTGAAGACCTAAATGTTAATAATGGTGTGTCTGTCTGTCTACTGCTTGTGTATGTCTGCTACTCATGTTGGATCTCTTGTTTCATATTTTTTTCATTTGCAAGATTGATGATTTGCTCCTGCAATTATGCAAACAATATATATTGGTCCATTGTCATTGTCATTTACTTTTTGTTTCATTTGCACATTGTATATTTTCAAATTGATTGGGTATCTGACCTCCATACCTTCCTTAGATGATTGTTGGACACACATGAGCATTTTCAGTGAGATAGCAGAATCATGGTATGGTGAAGGGTTTCTTTTGGCATATCGGTGTTTGTATTATGCAGAGATAAAATTAACAAGAAGCCTATATCGTGTTCATGTTATCCATGTCAAAGAAATAATGAAGTGCTAAGCAGGGAATCATCTCAAATGTGTGTCCAGATTGTGCATACTCATATCATATATGAACTGCTAAAGTGTTTTCTTACTAATTTGCTTTCTTGGGCTTCATGTTGAGAATATGAAAACTGGGAATGTCTACAAGAATGCAAAGTGGAAGATTGAAAGGGGCTTTTCTCAGGAAGACTTGTTCATCTTCTTGCTAGAGCCAGCATAGTTCATTTGTTTTCCAAAGACACCGTTAGAGGATTAAAATTTTGATTGATGTATTTTCTTTGTCATGTGATGAAGTTTGGTAAGGAACCAAAAGAAAATGCCTCCAAGACCAGATGTGATTCAGCTCCGTAAATGTGATTTTTACAATTCTATCATCTTTTCCATTGACTGAACCATCGTCTAATACTTTGATGTTTGGTCGTCCAAACAATGCCTGAGTTTGCTTCTCGATCAGTGAGACCATAATTTGTGAGATATTTAAGTTGATAATATAGGTGGTGTTTGTTTTTTAATCGTTGTGCACTAACATTTTATCGAATATTTTTGTATTCCGTAAAGTTCTTATGATGATTTTTATTGTGTATCTGATGTCACATTGTGGGTAAATCCAGAGATCTATTTTTTAAAAAGTAGTAATATGGTCTGGTGCTGCTGGGCGCTAAACACTAAAAATATGTGAATAATTTAAGCTTCGTATGGGAATCTAGAGCATGTGTTTCCATCTCCCTTTCTTGAGTTCTATCTATGTTGGGTTATTTACTGACACATATATCTATTAGAAAGCACCGGAAAGCCCTTTGGCGTGCTTCTTTTCCTGGAACTGAACTTCTAGGATTAGTATCAGACCATTGGAAGTAGATGAGATGGCAACGGAAAGCTTCATCTACAGATTTCAGGTCTCTCATCCCTTCTTCACTCCAACCTTTACAGTTTAGCATCCTTTTGATATATTTTGAATGTATAATAATATGCTCTAATTGCTGTCACCTCCAACATACCATTGAAGATGGGGTTTCACTGCTTTGAAAAGTTAGATAAGCAGAATGGGAGTCCTCTATGAATTTGCTAATTAAAACATATTGGGATCATCATTTTGTACATAAACCTATTTTTACTGATACATATTAGTCCACTGATACATATTAGTCCTCTATGAACTTCCGTGGCAACGCACGGGCACACAACTAGTAGTAGATGATGGGTGGATAGATTGATGCCAAGTCATAACATCAAGGATTTCTTAGCTACAACTTCTTCACTGGAGCAAAGCATAACTTTACTTTGACGGTGTTAGGGGAAAACATACAGTTCTAAAAAGCATCTGAAAAAGGTTGAAAGCAAAGGTTCAGACAGAAAGCAAACTTTCAGAACCTCAGAATGCTTTCATATCGTTTCATGCCTCCTCAATATAAAGCCAGATGAATTGTTATCCCCGAACCATTTGCACCATTTGCAGGTATTATGATGAAGGCAGGTCAGTAGCAACTATCACTACTTCAGTTCACATACAAACTTTCTTAAACAATAAAACTCCATTAGAACATTCTACAAGTACTGGATTACTGGAAATTGTTTAAACCAAGAGTCAACAGTTGACCACCGAGTTAAAAGTACTAATTTCGATTCAGCTCCAATTTAGGGGCAGAAGCATGAGTCATTCTCTGAGAGCAAAATTCTCGTCCTTATCAAGGACCTATATATCACAGCTCCAAATTTTCTTGAGTTGACACACACCATGTTATACAATTTTACACGCTAGAATGCTAACCATATGCAGATAGAACCTAGCCATAGAAAATATAATAAGAAAAAATGCCAAGAAAAAAAGGGCTTCGAAGAATGATAACAAAGTTTTATCCTATAGCCTCGACCACAGACCCCTTATCGTCATCCATTCCTAGCTGACAAGTGACGACCTCACCTCACCCCGAAGACGGCGAGGATGGGAATGCGTCCTTGACGGCGGAGGCGGCGGTGAGGTAGTTGAGCGTGTTGCGCAGCGTGTCCCGCTCCCTGCGCAGCCTAGCGGCGGTGTCCTCGAGCTCGAGGAGCGCCTGCTGCTCGCGGGGCGCGCCCTCGAAGGTGTTGCCGACGTAGAAGGAGAAGGGGGTGGGGAACAGGCCCCTGCGCAAGTCCCCGACCTCCTTCTCGGGCTTGCCGTTGAGGCGGTTGGCGATGCGTATGACGTCCCGCATGAGGGCCTCGACGTCGGTGGCCAGCGCCTCGGCGTCCTCCCCGTGTGCCGGGGGCTCGGCGGGCGGGCGGTCCTCGAGCCAGTGCACGGCGGCGACGAGGTAGGGCTTGGTGCGCACGACGCGGGCGACGCGGAACCTCTGCTGGCCCTTGCAGATGAGGAAGAACCGGTCATCGGCGAGGCGCTCGTGCTTGACGACCTCCCCCACGCAGCCCACCTCGGCGGCGGACCCGGAGTTGCCGGCGAAGACGATCCCGAAGCGGAGGTCCGTCTGCAGCACCGTGTGCATCATGATGCGGTAGCGCAACTCGAAGATGTGCAGCGCGTGCGTAGCGTCCGGGAAGAGCACGAGCGGGAGCGGGAACAGCGGGAGCTCCACCAGCCCGTCGTCGGACTCAGAGGGGTACGGCTCCGGCGACGACGGCCCGGGCCCGGACGCGCCCGCCGCCGTGGCGAGGCGGCCCCGTCCCTGCCCCCGGGTACGGGAGGCGGAGGCATGGAGGTGGCGTGGTGCTCGGCAGAATGCGCGAGAGGGGGAGGCGGCGGCGGCGGTGAGGCGGGGGTGAGGAGAGTGGAGGATTTGGGGGAGGATAGCCATTGGAATTGGATGGGATCTTTTTCCTCGCTTCCCCCGCGGCCTAGGCAGGAAATGTTCGCTTGGCTTTCAGGCAGCTTTTGCCGTTCTGATAGGTAATTACCAGGGCCGGCGAAGCATTCTGACTTTGCCGGTATTGGTAATGTTTAATTTGTGGGTGGGAATGGATTTTGCTGGGTAATTTGAGGCTGGGAAGAAGAGGGCGTCGGGCACGCAAGGCCGTAACGGGGTTAATATGATGGCGTCAAGAAGGCCACGTGGGGGTTTATCCACCTATTGGATGCGCGTTAGGGGCCGTTCATTTAGATCGGAAGGAGAGCCGGAACTATTCACCTTCTCCATGCTAATACAGAAATTACAGATAAACCTACTATTTCAGCTCGAACAGTTCCAAAAAAATAATTCGGTTGGTTCCGGCCAAGGAAACAGTGGACCACTCAATTCAGTCCAAGATTTGGTCTAGATGGTAAGGGATCGGGATTTCTACCGGGCCGTGGAGGAAGGGGAAACTTCAAACCAGGCCACTTTTGTTTTTATTTCGAGTTGTGAAAATCACCTAGAGGGGGATGAATAGGGCGAATCTAAAATTTATGAACTTAAGCACAACTACAAGCCGGGTTAGCGTTAGAAATATGAACGAGTCCGAGAGAGGGCGGAAAACAAATCGTGGGCAAATAAAGAGTGAGACACGATGATTTATTTTACCGAGGTTCGGTTCTTGCAAACCTACTCCCCGTTGAGGTGATCACAAAGACCGAGTCTCTTTCAACCCTTTCCCTCTCTCAAACGGTCACTTAGACCGAGTGAGCTTCTCTTCTCAATCAAACGGAACACAAAGTTCCCGCAAGGACCACCACACAATTGGTGTCTCTTGCCTCGGTTATAATTGAGTTGATCACAAGAAGAATGAGAAAGAAAAGAAGCAATCCAAACGCAAGAGCTCAAATGAACACAAATGCCACTCTCTCTCTCTAGTCACTATTTGATTTGGAGTAATTCCGGACTTAGGAGAGGATTTGATCTCTTTGGTTGTGTCTAGAATTGAATGTTATAGCTCTTGTAATGTGTTGAAGGTGGAAAACTTGGATGCTATTGAATGTGGGGTGGTTGGGTATTTATAGCCCCAACCACCAAAAGTGGTCGTTGGAAGGCTGCTGTCGCATGGCGCATCGGACACTGTCCGGTGCGCCAGCCACGTCAGCCGGCCGTTGGGTTCTGGCAGTTGGAGCTCTGATAGGTGGGGCCTCTGGGCTGTCCGGTGGTGCACCGGAAAGGTCATGTAGACTGTCCGGTGCGCCTTCTGCGCGTGCTCTGTCCTCTGCGCGCGCAGGCGCGCATTAAATGCGTTGCAGTCGACCGTTGTGCGCGAAGTAGTCGTTGCTGCGCTGGCACACCGGACAGTCTGGTGTGACACCGAACACTGTCCGATGCTTCATTGGACAGTCCGGTGAATTATAGCTGAGCGGTCTCCCATTTTCCCGAAGGTGGCAAGTTCAACTTCGAGTTCCCTGGTGCACCGGACAGTCTGGTGCGCCAGACCAGGGTGCCTTTTGTGATGTCTTTAGCTCTCTTTATTTGAACCCATCTTTGATCTTTTTATTGGCTTGTTGTGAACCTTTGGCACCTGTAAAACTTATAGACTAGAGCAAACTAGTTAGTCCAATTATTTGTGTTGGGCAATTCAACCACCAAAATCAATTTAGGAAAAAGGTGTAAGTCTATTTCCCTTTCAATCTCCCCCTTTTTGATGATTGATGCCAACACAAACCAAAGCAAAAATAGAAGTGCATAATTGAACTAGTTTGCATAATTGTGAGTGCAAAGGTTGCTTAGAATTGAGCCAATATTAATGCTCACAAGATATGCATGGATTGTTTCTTTTTATTTTTAATATTTTGGACCACGCTTGCACCACATGTTTTGTTTTTGCAAATTCTTTTGTAAATTCTTTTCAAAGTCCTTTTGCAAATAGTCAAAGGTAAATGAATAATATTTTGAGAAGCATTTTCAAGATTTGAAATTTTCTCCCCCTGTTTCAAATGCTTTTCCTTTGACTAAACAAAACTCCCCCTTAATAAAATCCTCCTCTTAGTGTTCAAGAAGTTTTTAAGATACCAATTTGAAAAATCATCATTTTGAAAACCTTTTCTTTTAAACTTTTGAAAATTAGTGGTGGTGGTGGTGCAGTCCTTTTGCTTTGGGCTAATATTTTTCTCCCCCTTTGGCATGAATCGCCAAAAACGGATACTTGAGTGAAATATAAGCCCTTATAACTATTTTCTCCCCCTTTGGTGAACAATATATGAGTGAAGATTATACCAAAGTTGGAGAGTTGCTCAGAGCGACGGCGAAGGATGAGTAATTTGATGGAGTGGAGTGGAAGCCTTTGTCTTCGCCGAAGACTCCAATTCCCTTTCAATCTATGACTTGGTTTGAATACACTTGAAAACTCATTAGTCATAGCACATGAGAGGGATATGATCGAAGGTATATTAAAGCGCTATGTGTGCAAAACATCAAAAGAAATTCCTAGAATCAAGAATTGTCGGGGACCATAATTAGGGGTACCCTCAAGACTCCTAAATTTCAGCTGGTAACCCCCATCAGCACAAAGCTGCAAAGGCCTGATGGGTGCGATTAAGTCAAAGGTCGGTCCATTCGAGGGACGCGATCACGCCTCGCCCGAGCCCAGCCTCGGGCAAGGGCAGCCGACCCCGGAGGATCTACGTCTCGCCCGAAGACCCCCTCCAGCAACGGGCATACCCTCGGCTCGCCCGAGACCCAGTCTTCACCGAGAAGCAACCTTGGCCAACTCGCCACGCCAACCGACCAAATCGCAGGGGCATTTAATGCAAAGGTGGCCTGCCACCTTTATCTTGACGCACGCCCTCCAGTCGACAGAGCCGAAGTGACCGCAGTCACTTCACCGCTCCACTAACCGGTCTGTCAAGAGGACAATGCCGCCTGCGCCGCTCCGACTGCTGTGCCACTCGATAGAGTGAGGCTGGCAGCAGCCAAGTCCGGCCTCAGGCGCCATAGGAAACTCCGCTTCGCCCGACCCCAGGGCTCGGATTCGGGCTCAGCCCCGGAAGACGACGAACTCCGCTCCGCCCGACACCAGGGCTCGGACTCGGGCTCGGCCCCGGAAGACGACGGACTCCGCTTCGCCCGACCCCAGGGCTCGGACTCGGGCTCAGCCCTGGAAGACGGCGAACTCCGCTCCGCCCGACCCCAGGGCTCGGACTCGGGCTCGGTCCCGGAAGACGGCGAACTCCGCTCCGCCCGACCCTAGGGCTCGGACTTGGGCTCAGCCCCGGAAGACGACGAACTCCGCTCCGCCCGACCCCAGAGCTCGGACTCGGGCTCAGCCCCGAAGGACGACGAACTCCGCTTCGCCCGACCCCAGGGCTCGGACTCAGCCCTGGCATTAGCCGACGGTCTCCGCCTCGTCCGACCTGGGGGCTCGGACTCGACCTCGACCTTGGAAGACAGACTCGACCTCGACCTCGGAGGAGCCTCCACCTCGCCCAACCTAGGGCACGGACCGACCACGTCAACAGGAGGCGCTGAGAGCACCTAGAGGGGGGGGGTGAATAGGTGATCCTGTGAAACTTAAACTTATAGCCACAAAAACTTATTAAGTGTTAGCACAATAATCACCAAGTGGCTAGAGAGAAGGTCTTGCACAATACGATAATCACAAAGAATTCAACACAGAGAAGACACAGTGATTTATCCCGTGGTTCGGCCAAGTACAAAACTTGCCTACTCCACGTTGTGGCGTCCCAACGGACGAGAGTTGCACTCAACTCCTCTCAAGTGATCCAATGATCAACTTGAATACCACAGTGTTATGCTTTTCTTTTCTTATCCCGTTCGCGAGGAATCTCCACAACTTGGAGCCTCTCGCCCTTACACTTTTGATGTTCACAAAGAATCACAGAGTAAGGAAGGGAAGCAACACACACAAATCCACAGCAAAATGCGCACACACACGGCCAAGAATCGAGCTCAAAAGACTATCTCAAAGTTCTCACTAGAACGGAGCTCGAATCACTGAGAATGACAAACGAATGCGCAAAGACTGAGTGTGGATGATCAAGAATGCTCTAAGGTTGCTTGGTGTCCTCCTCCATGCGCCTAGGGGTCCCTTTTATAGCCCCAAGGCAGCTAGGAGCCGTTGAGAACAAATCTGGAAGGCCATCCTTGCCTTCTGTCGTCGGGCGCACCGGACAGTCCGGTGCACACCGGACACTGTCCGGTGCCCGATTTCCTTCCTTAAATAGCGAAGCCGACCGTTGGCAGACTTGGAGCCGTTGGCACACCGGACATGTCCGGTGCACACCGGACAGTCCGGTGCCCCCTTCTAGCCGTTGGCTCGGCCACGTGTCCCGCGCAGATCGCGCTGCCGACCGTTGGCTCACCGGACAGTCCGGTGCACACCGGACAGTCCGGTGAATTTTAGCCGTACGCCGTCGGCGAATTCCCGAGAGCGACCACTTCGCGCCGAGTTAGCCTGGCGCACCGGACACTGTCCGGTGCACCACCGGACACTGTCCGGTGCACCACCGAACAGTCCGGTGTGCCAGACTGAGCTAAGTCTTGGCTGTACACAGCCAAGCCTTTTTCACCTCTTTTCTTTTCTTCTTCTTTCTGTTTCTAACACTTAGACAAGTAGATTAGTACACAAAACCAATGTACTAAGGCTTAGAAACATACCTTTACTCTTGATTTGCACTTTGTCCATCCATTAGCATAGATTCACATTTAAGCACTTGTGTTGGCACTCAATCACCAAAATACTTAGAAATGGCCCAAGGGCACATTTCCCTTTCAATCTCCCCCTTTTTGGTGATTTATGCCAACACAACATAAAGCAACTAGAACAAGTGCAATATCACTTCAAATAAAACTCAAATTTATTTTGATTCATTTTTGGCATATATGGATCATCCTTTGCCACCACTTGGTTTGCTTTTGCAAATAAAACTCAAATCTCTATCTCTAAGTCAAACACACATGTTGAAGCATAAAGAGAGTCATTCCAAAAGAGATTGATCAAAGATTTCAAAAACTCCCCCTATTTCCCATACTCAACACTTCTCCCCACAAGAAGCCAACTTTTGACAAGAGAGACAATAAAAGAGTTCTAATAAAACAAAGAGCTCTATTCTATATTTTCAAAATTTCTCAAGTGGTAGCTGATCCATTTATCGCTTTGGCCTTTATTTTCTCCCCCTTTGGCATCAAGCACCAAAACGGGATTAATCTTGGCCCTTTAACCCCATTGCCTCACCAAATTCTTCAATTAAGAGCAAAATAGGCAATAAGTGTTTAAAGATGAACTTGGAAAAGTTACTCTCTTCATCGGAGTGCAGTGGAAGTCTTGCATGGTCCAAGTCCACCTTTTCCCTTTCAATCCTCCTTTGAGACTAAATCATCAAACTCAAGCACATGGTTAGTCTCAAAGGGTCAAGTTGTAACACATCTCCCCCTAAACATGTGCATCACTTTGCAACGGACTTGTGAGGTCCAGGGAGTGTTTGTACAACTTGAGCACCATAATAAGCAACAAAATGCAAAAAGGAACATGATCAAAAGCATAAATACATGTATGCTACAATTCAATCCAAGTTCCGCGAATCTAAGACATTTAGCTCACTACGCAACCTGCAAAAGGTCTTCTCATCTAGAGGCTTGGTAAAGATATCGGCTAGCTGGTTCTCGGTGCTAACATGGAACACTTCGATATCTCCCTTTTGCTGGTGGTCTCTCAAAAAGTGATGCCGGATGTCTATGTGCTTTGTGCGGCTGTGCTCAACAGGATTTTCCGCCATGCGGATAGCACTCTCATTATCACATAGGAGTGGGATTTTGCTCAGATTGTAGCCAAAGTCCCGGAGGGTTTGCCTCATCCAAAGCAGTTGCGCGCAACACTGTCCTGCGGCAACGTACTCGGCCTCAGCGGTGGATAGGGCAACGGAGGTTTGTTTCTTAGAGTTCCATGACACCAGGGACCTTCCTAAGAATTGGCACGTCCCTGATGTACTCTTCCTATCGACCTTACATCCAGCATAGTCGGAGTCTGAGTATCCAACCAAGTCAAAGGTAGACCCCTTTGGATACCAGAGCCCGAAGCAAGGCGTAGCAACCAAATATCTAAGAATTCGCTTCACCGCCACTAAGTGACACTCCTTAGGATCGGATTGAAATCTAGCACACATGCATACGCTAAGCATAATATCCGGTCTACTAGCACATAAATAAAGTAAAGACCCTATCATTGACCGGTATGCTTTTTGATCAACGGACTTACCTCCTTTGTTGAGGTCGGTGTGTCCGTCGGTCCCCATCGGAGTCTTTGCGGGCTTGGCGTCCTTCATCCCAAACCGCTTTAGCAGATCTTGCGTGTACTTCGTTTGGGAGATGAAGGTGCCGTCCTTGAGTTGCTTCACTTGGAACCCAAGGAAGTAGTTCAACTCGCCCATCATTGACATCTCGAATTTCTGCGTCATCACCCTGCTAAACTCTTCACAAGACTTTTGGTTAGTAGAACCAAATATTATGTCATCGACATAAATTTGGCACACAAACAAATCACCATCACATGTCTTAGTAAAAAGAGTTGGATCGGCTTTCCCAACCTTGAAAGCATTAACAATTAGAAAGTCTCTAAGACATTCATACCATGCTCTTGGGGCTTGCTTAAGTCCATAGAGCGCCTTAGAGAGCTTACACACGTGGTCGGGGTACCGTTCATCCTCGAAGCCAGGGGGTTGCTCCACGTACACCTCCTCCTTGATTGGCCCGTTGAGGAAAGCGCTCTTCACATCCATTTGGAACAACCTGAAAGAATGGTGAGCGGCATATGCTAGCAAGATATGAATTGATTCTAGCCTAGCCACAGGAGCAAACGTCTCCTCAAAGTCCAAACCTGCGACTTGGGCATAACCTTTTGCCACAAGTCGAGCCTTGTTCCTCGTCACCACCCCGTGCTCGTCCTGTTTGTTGCGGAACACCCACTTGGTTCCCACAACATTTTGCTTGGGACGAGGCACCAGTGTCCAAACTTCATTGCGCTTGAAGTTGTTGAGTTCCTCCTGCATGGCCAATACCCAATCCGGATCTAGCAAGGCCTCCTCTACCCTGAAAGGCTCAATAGAAGAGACAAAGGAGTAATGCTCACAAAAATTAACTAATCGAGATCGAGTAGTTACTCCCTTGCTAATGTCACCCAAAATTTGGTCGACGGGATGATCCCTTTGAATCACCGCTCGAACTTGGGTTGGAGGTGCCAGTTGCGCTTCGTCCTCCATCACGTGATCATCTTGTGCTCCCCCTTGATCACACGCCTCCTTTTGATGAACCTGTTCATTGTCTTGAGGTGGGGGATGCACCATTGTTGAGGAAGAAGGTTGATCTCGTTCATCTTGTTCCTGTGGCCGCACTTCTCCAATCGCCATGGTTCGTATAGCGGCCGTCGGAACATCTTCTTCATCTACATCATCACAATCAACAACTTGCTCTCTTGGAGAGCCATTAGTCTCATCAAATACAACGTCGCTAGAGACTTCAACCAAACCCGATGATTTGTTGAAGACTCTATACGCCTTTGTATTTGAGTCATAACCTAACAAAAACCCTTCTACAGCTTTGGGAGCAAATTTAGAATTTCTACCCTTCTTCACTAGAATGTAGCACCTGCTCCCAAATACACGAAAGTAAGATACATTGGGTTTGTTACCGGTTAGTAGCTCATACGAAGTCTTCTTGAGGAGACGATGAAGGTAGACCCGGTTGATGGCGTGGCAAGCCGTGTTCACGGCTTCCGACCAAAAACGCTCGGGGGTCTTGAATTCTCCAAGCATCGTCCTCGCCATATCGATTAACGTCCTGTTCTTCCTCTCTACCACACCATTTTGCTGTGGTGTGTAGGGAGCGGAGAACTCGTGCTTGATCCCTTCCTCCTCAAGGAACTCCTCCACTTGAAGGTTCTTGAACTCGGACCCGTTGTCGCTCCTTATCTTCTTTACCTTGAGCTCAAACTCATTTTGAGCTCTCCTTAGGAAGCGCTTGAGGGTCCCTTGGGTTTCAGACTTATCCTGCAAAAAGAACACCCAAGTGAAGCGGGAAAAGTCATCAACAATAACTAGACCATACTTACTTCCTCCAATGCTCAGATAGGCGACGGGTCCGAAGAGGTCCATGTGCAGCAGCTCCAGAGGTCTTGAAGTGGTCATCACATTCTTGCTGTGATGCGCTCCTCCCACTTGTTTACCTGTTTGACAAGCTGCACAAGTGAGAGCACCTAGAGGGGGGGGGTGAATAGGTGATCCTGTAAAAACTTAACTTATAGCCACAAAAACTTGTAAGGGGTTAGCACAATAATTGCCAAGTGGCTAAAGAGGAGATCTTGCACAATACGACAATCACAGAGAATTCAACACAGAGGAGACACGGTGATTTATCCCGTGGTTCGGCCAAGTACAAAACTTGCCTACTCCACGTTGTGGCGTCCCAACGGACGAGGGTTGCAATCAACCCCTCTCAAGCGGTCCAAAGACCCACTTGAATACCACGGTGTTTTGCCTTGCTTATCTTTATCCCACTCGCGAGGAATCTCCACAAATTGGAGTCTCTCGCCCTTACACTTAAGATTCACAGAGAAGCACGGAGTAAGGGAGGGAAGCAACACACACAAATCCACAGCAAAATGCGCACACACACGGCCAAGAATCGAGCTCAAAGACTATCTCACAGTTTCTCACAAGAACAGAGCTCGAATCACTTAGAATCACAAACGGATGCGCAAAGACTGAGTGTGGATGATCAAGAATGCTCAAAGGTTGCTTGGTGTTCTCCTCCATGCGCCTAGGGGTCCCTTTTATAGCCCCAAGGCAGCTAGGAGCCGTTGAAAACAAATCTGGAAGGCCATCTTTGCCTTCTGTCGTCGGGCGCACCGGACAGTCCGGTGCACACCGGACACTGTCCGGTGCCCGATTTCTTTCCTTAAACAGCGCAGTCGACCGTTGCAGATGCGGGAGCCGTTGGCGCACCGGACACGTCCGGTGCACACCGGACAGTCCGGTGCCCCCTTCCGACCGTTGGCTTGGCCACGTGTCTCGCGCAGATCGCGCGGCCGACCGTTGGCCCTGCCGACCGTTGGCTCACCGGACAGTCCGGTGCACACCGGACAGTCCGGTGAATTTTAGCCGTACGCCGTCAGCCAATTCCCGAGAGCGGCCTCTTCGGCCGAGGCAGCCTGGCGCACCGGACAGTGTCCGGTGCACCACCGGACAGTCCGGTGCCCCAGACCGAAACAGTCTCTTGGCTGTACACAGCCAAGTCTTCTATTCTCTTCTTCTTTCTGTTTCTAATACTTAGACAAATATATTAGTACACAAAACCAATGTACTAAGGCTTAGAAACATACCTTTGCTCTAGATTTGCACTTTGTTCATCCATGGGCATTGATTCACATTTAAGCACTTGTGTTGACACTTAATCACCAAAATACTTAGAAATGGTCCAAGGGCACATTTCCCTTTCAATCTCCCCCTTTTTGGTGATTTATGCCAACACAACATAAAGCAGATAGAACAAGTGCAAAATCACTTCAAATAAAATTCAAATTGATTTTGACTCAATTTTGGCATATATGGATCATCCTTTGCCACCACTTGGTTTGTTTTTGCAAATCAAACTCAAATCTCTATTTCTATGTCAAACACACATGTTGAGGCATAAAGAGAGTCATTCCAAAAGAGATTGATCAAAGATTTCAAAAACTCCCCCTATTTCCCATAATCAACACTTCTCCCCACAAGAAACCAACTTTTGACAATAGAGACAATAAGAGACAATAAAAGCTTTTGACAAAACAAAAACTCTATTCTACTATTTTCAAAATCTCTCAAGTGGTAGCTGATCCATTTATCGCTTTGGCCTTTATTTTCTCCCCCTTTGGCATCAAGCACCAAAACGGGATCAATCTTGGCCCTTTAACCCCATTGCCTCACTAAAATCTTCAGTAAGAATACAAAGGCAATAAGAGTCTAAAGATGAACTTGGAATAAGTTACCCTCTCATCGGAGTGCAGTGGAAGTCTTTCATGGTCCAAGTCCACCTTATCCCTTTCAATCCTCCTTCGAGACTAAATCATCAAACTCAAGCACATGGTTAGTCTCAAAGGGTCAAGTTGTAACACATCTCCCCCTAAACATGTGCATCACTTTGCAACGGACTTGTGAGGTCCAGGGAGTGTTTGTACAACTTGAGCACCACAATAAGCAACAAAATGCAAAAAGGAACATGATCAAAAGCATAAATACATGTATGCTACAATTCAATCCAGGTTCCGCGAATCTAAGACATTTAGCTCACTACGCAACTTGCAAAAGGTCTTCTCATCTAGAGGCTTAGTGAAGATATCGGCTAGCTGGTTCTCGGTGCTAACATGAAACACTTCGATATCTCCCTTTTGCTGGTGGTCTCTCAAAAAGTGATGCCGGATGTCTATGTGCTTTGTGCGGCTGTGCTCAACAGGATTCTCCGCCATGCGGATAGCACTCTCATTGTCACATAGGAGTGGGACTTTGCTCAGATTGTAGCCAAAGTCCCGGAGGGTTTGCCTCATCCAAAGTAGTTGCGCGCAACACTGACCTGCGGCAACGTACTCGGCCTCAGCGGTGGATAGGGCAACGGATGTTTGTTTCTTAGAGTTCCATGACACCAGGGACCTTCCTAAGAATTGGCACGTCCCCGATGTACTCTTCCTATCGACCTTACATCCAGCATAGTCGGAGTCTGAGTATCCAACTAAGTCAAAGGTAGACCCCTTTGGATACCAGAGCCCGAAGCAAGGCGTAGCAACCAAATATCTAAGAATTCGCTTCACCGCCACTAAGTGACACTCCTTAGGATCGGATTGAAATCTAGCACACATGCATACGCTAAGCATAATATCCGGTCTACTAGCACATAAGTAAAGCAAAGAACCTATCATTGACCGGTATGCTTTTTGATCAACGGACTTACCTCCTTTGTTGAGGTCGGTGTGTCCGTCGGTCCCCATCGGAGTCTTGGCGGGCTTGGCGTCCTTCATCCCAAACCGCTTTAGCAGATCTTGCGTGTACTTCGTTTGGGAGATGAAGGTGCCGTCCTTGAGTTGCTTCACTTGGAACCCAAGGAAGTAGTTCAACTCGCCCATCATCGACATCTCGAATTTCTGCGTCATCACCCTGCTAAACTCTTCACAAGACTTTTGGTTAGTAGAACCAAATATTATGTCATCGACATAAATTTGGCACACAAACAAATCACCATCACATGTCTTTGTAAAAAGAGTAGGATCGGCCTTCCCAACCTTGAAAGCATTAGCAAGTAAAAAGTCTCTAAGGCATTCATACCATGCTCTTGGGGCTTGCTTAAGTCCATAGAGCGCCTTAGAGAGCTTACACACATGGTCGGGGTACCGTTCATCCTCGAAGCCAGGGGGTTGCTCCACGTACACTTCCTCCTTGATTGGCCCGTTGAGAAAGGCGCTCTTCACATCCATTTGGTACAACCTGAAAGAATGGTGAGCGGCATATGCTAGCAAGATACGAATGGACTCTAGCCTAGCCACAGGAGCGAAAGTCTCCTCAAAGTCCAAACCTGCGACTTGGGCATAACCTTTTGCCACAAGTCGAGCCTTGTTCCTCGTCACCACCCCGTGCTCGTCCTGTTTGTTGCGGAACACCCACTTGGTTCCCACAACATTTTGCTTCGGACGAGGCACCAGTGTCCAAACTTCATTGCGCTTGAAGTTGTTGAGCTCCTCCTGCATGGCCAATACCCAATCCGGATCTAGCAAGGCCTCCTCTACCCTGAAAGGCTCAATAGAAGAGACAAAGGAGTAATGCTCACAAAAATTAACTAATCGAGATCGAGTAGTTACTCCCTTGCTAATGTCACCCAGAATTTGATCGACGGGATGATCCCTTTGAATCATCGCTCGAACTTGGGTTGGAGGTGCCGGTTGCGCTTCTTCCTCCATCACTTGATCATCTTGTGCTCCCCCTTGATCAAGCGCCTCCACTTGAGGTACCTGTTCGTCATCTTTGGTTGGGGGATGCACCATAGTTGAGGAAGAAGGTTGATCTCGTTCATCTTGTTCCTGTGGCCGTACTTCTCCAATCGCCATGGTCCGTATAGCGGCCGTCGGAACATCTTCTTCATCTACATCATCACAATCAACAACTTGCTCTCTTGGAGAGCCATTAGTCTCATCAAATACAACGTCGCTAGAGACTTCAACCAAACCCGATGATTTGTTGAAGACTCTATACGCCTTTGTATTTGAGTCATAACCTAACAAAAACCCTTCTACAGCTTTGGGAGCAAACTTAGAATTTCTACCTTTCTTCACTAGAATGTAGCACTTGCTCCCAAATACACGAAAGTAAGATACATTGGCTTTGTTACCGGTTAGAAGCTCATACGAAGTCTTCTTGAGGAGGCGATGGAGGTAGACCCTGTTGATGGCGTGACAAGCCGTGTTCACGGCTTCCGACCAGAAACACTCGGGGGTCTTGAATTCTCCAAGCATTGTCCTCGCCATATCGATTAGCGTCCTGTTCTTCCTCTCTACCACACCATTTTGCTGTGGTGTGTAGGGAGCGGAGAACTCGTGCTTGATCCCTTCCTCCTCAAGGAATTCCTCCACTTGAAGGTTCTTGAATTCGGACCCGTTGTCGCTCCTTATCTTCTTCACCTTGAGCTCAAACTCATTTTGAGCTCTCCTGAGGAAGCGCTTGAGGGTCCCTTGGGTTTCAGACTTATCCTGCAAAAAGAACACCCAAGTGAAGCGGGAAAAATCATCAACAATAACTAAACCATACTTACTCCCTCCTATGCTCAGATAGGCGACAGGTCCGAAGAGGTCCATATGCAGCAGCTCCAGGGGTCTTGAAGTGGTCATCACGTTCTTGCTGTGATGTGCTCCTCCCACTTGTTTACCTGCTTGACAAGCTGCACAAGGTCTATCTTTTTCGAAATGCACGTTAGTCAAACCTATCACGTGTTCTCCCTTTAGAAGCTTGTGAAGGTTCTTCATCCCCACATGTGCTAAGCGGCGATGCCACAGCCAGCCCATGCTAGTCTTAGCTATTAAGCATGCATCTAGACCGGCCTCTTCTTTTGCAAAATCAACTAAATAAAGTTTGCCGTCTAATACACCCTTAAAAGCTAGTGAACCATCACTTCTTCTAAAGACAGACACATCTACATTTGTAAATAGACAGTTATACCCCATATGACATAATTGACTAACAGATAGCAAATTATATCCAAGACTCTCTACTAAAAATACATTAGAGATAGAATGCTCATTAGAAATCGCAATTTTACCTAACCCTTTTACCTTGCCTTGATTCCCATCAGCGAATATAATTGAATCTTGGGAATCCTTATTCTTGACGTAGGAGGTGAACATCTTCTTCTCCCCCGTCATATGGTTTGTGCATCCGCTATCAATAATCCAGCTTGAACCCCCGGATGCATAAACCTGCAAGGCAAATTTAGGCTTGGGACTTAGGTACCCAACTCTTGTTGGGTCCTACAAGGTTAGTCACAATTTCCTTAGGGACCCAAATGCAAGTTTTATCACCTTTGCATTTTGCCCCTAACTTCCTAGCAATTACTTTTCTATCCTTTCTACAAATTGCAAATGAAGTATTCAAAGCACAATAAATTGTAGAGGGTTCATTCACTACTTTTCTATGAACATTTGCAACATCTCTTTTAGGAACAACATTTCTCCTAGTAACATTTCTATCATACACATAAGAAGAACTAGGAGCAAACATGGCATGAGAATCATAAACATATGAATCAAAAGCATCATAACTTCTATTTCTAGTTTGTCTTTTATCATGATACAAAAAGGCATGGTTCCTTTTAGCACTAGTAGCCATAGGGGCCTTCCCTTTCTCCTTGGCGGGAATGGGAGCCTTATGGCTTGTTAAGTTCTTGGCTTCCCTCTTGAAGCCAAGTCCATCCTTAATTGAGGGGTGTCTACCAACCGTGTAGGCATCCCTAGCAAATTTTAGTTTTTCAAAATCACTTTTGCTAGTCTTAAGTTGAGCATTAAGACTAGCCACTTCATCACTCAATTTTGAAATGGAAACTAAGTGTTCACTACAGGCATTAATATCAACATCCTTACACCTAGTGCAAATTTCAACATGTTCAACACAAGAGTTGGATTTTTGTGCTTTTACTAGTTTAGCATTTAAATCATCGTTTATGCTCTTTAAGTTAGAAACAGAATCATGGCATGTTGACACTTCACAGGCAAACATTTCATTCCTCTTAATTTCTAATGCAAGGGATTTTTGAGCCTCTACAAACTTATCATGTTCTTCATACAACAAATCCTCTTGCTTTTCTAAAAGTATATTCTTTTCATTCAAGGCATCAATTAATTCATTAATTTTGTCTATCTTAGATCTATCTAAGCCCTTGAACAAACATGAATAATCTACTTCATCCTCATCACTAGATTCGTCCTCACTTGAAGAAGCATAGGTAGAGTTGCGAGTACATACCTTCTTCTCCTTTGCCATAAGGCATGTGTGACGCTCGTTGGGGAAGAGGGTTGATTTGTTGAAGGCGGTGGCGGCGAGTCCTTCATTGTCGGAGTCGGAAGAGGAGCAATCCGAGTCCCACTCCTTGCCTAGATGCGCCTCGCCCTTTGCCTTCTTGTAATGCTTCTTCTTTTCCCTCTTGTTTCCCTTTTCCTGATCACTATCATTATCGGGGCAGTTAGCGATAAAATGACCAATCTTACCGCACTTGAAGCATGAGCGCTTTCCCTTCGTCTTGGTCTTGCTTGGCTGCCCCTTGTGACCCTTTAGCACCGTCTTGAAGCGTTTGATGATGAGAGCCATCTCTTCATCATTAAGTCCGACCGCCTCAATTTGTGCCACCTTGCTAGGTAGCGCCTCCTTACTTCTTGATGCTTTGAGAGCAAAAGGTTGTGGTTCGTTGATCGGTCCATTCAAGGCGTCGTCCACGTATCTTGCCTCCTTGATCATCATTCGCCCGCTGACGAATTTTCCTAAGACTTCTTCGGGCGACATTTTGGTGTACCTGGGATTCTCACGAATATTATTCACCAAATGAGGATCAAGAACGGTAAAGGACCTTAGCATTAGTCGGACGACGTCGTGGTCCGTCCATCGCGTGCTTCCGTAGCTCCTTATTTTGTTGATAAGGGTCTTGAGCCGGTTGTATGTTTGAGTTGGCTCCTCGCCCCTTATCATCGCGAACCGTCCAAGCTCGCCCTCCACCAACTCCATTTTGGTGAGCAAGGTAGCGTCATTTCCCTCATGAGAGATCTTGAGGGTATCCCAGATTTGCTTGGCGTTATCCAAGCCACTCACTTTGTTATATTCATCCCTGCACAATGAAGCTAGAAGAACAGTAGTAGCTTGTGCATTCTTATGGATTTGCTCATTAATGAATATAGGACTATCTGAACTATTAAAGTGCATTCCACTATCTACAATCTCCCATATACTAGGATGGAGAGAAAATAGGTGACTACGCATTTTGTGGCTCCAAAATCCGTAGTCCTCCCCATCAAAGTGTGGGGGCTTGCCGAGTGGAATGGAAAGCAAATGTGAATTTGAGCTTTGCGGAATACGAGAGTAGTCAAAGGAAAAGTTAGAATTAACCGGTTTCCTTTGCTCGTAGTCGTTGTGGTCGTCATCCTTTTGGGAAGAAGTAGACTCATCACTGTCGTCGTAGTAGACGATCTCCTTGATGCGCCTCGTCTTCTTCTTCTTCCCTTCCTTTCGTCTATGACCCGAGCCGGAGTCGGTAGGCTTGTCATCTTTGAGCTCATTGACGAAGGACTCCTTCTCCTTATCGTTGATCACGATTCCCTTCCCCTTAGGATCCATCTCTTCGGGCGGCTAGTCCCTTTCTTGAAGAGAACGGCTCTGATACCAATTGAGAGCACCTAGAGGGGGGGGGGGGGGTGAATAGGTGATCCTGTAAAAACTTAACTTATAGCCACAAAAACTTGTTAGGGGTTAGCACAATAATTGCCAAGTGGCTAAAGAGGAGATCTTGCACAATACGACAATCACAGAGAATTCAACACAGAGGAGACACGGTGATTTATCCCGTGGTTCGGCCAAGTACAAAACTTGCCTACTCCACGTTGTGGCGTCCCAACGGACGAGGGTTGCAATCAACCCCTCTCAAGCGGTCCAAAGACCCACTTGAATACCACGGTGTTTTGCCTTGCTTATCTTTATCCCACTCGCGAGGAATCTCCACAAATTGGAGTCTCTCGCCCTTACACTTAAGATTCACAGAGAAGCACGGAGTAAGGGAGGGAAGCAACACACACAAATCCACAGCAAAATGCGCACACACACGGCCAAGAATCGAGCTCAAAGACTATCTCACAGTTTCTCACAAGAACAGAGCTCGAATCACTTAGAATCACAAACGGATGCGCAAAGACTGAGTGTGGATGATCAAGAATGCTCAAAGGTTGCTTGGTGTTCTCCTCCATGCGCCTAGGGGTCCCTTTTATAGCCCCAAGGCAGCTAGGAGCCGTTGAAAACAAATCTGGAAGGCCATCTTTGCCTTCTGTCGTCGGGCGCACCGGACAGTCCGGTGCACACCGGACACTGTCCGGTGCCCGATTTCTTTCCTTAAACAGCGCAGTCGACCGTTGCAGATGCGGGAGCCGTTGGCGCACCGGACACGTCCGGTGCCCCCTTCCGACCGTTGGCTTGGCCACGTGTCTCGCGCAGATCGCGCGGCCGACCGTTGGCCCTGCCGACCGTTGGCTCACCGGACAGTCCGGTGCACACCGGACAGTCCGGTGAATTTTAGCCGTACGCCGTCAGCCAATTCCCGAGAGCGGCCTCTTCGGCCGAGGCAGCCTGGCGCACCGGACACTGTCCGGTGCACCACCGGACAGTCCGGTGCCCCAGACCGAAACAGTCTCTTGGCTGTACACAGCCAAGTCTTCTATTCTCTTCTTCTTTCTGTTTCTAATACTTAGACAAATATATTAGTACACAAAACCAATGTACTAAGGCTTAGAAACATACCTTTGCTCTAGATTTGCACTTTGTTCATCCATGGGCATTGATTCACATTTAAGCACTTGTGTTGACACTTAATCACCAAAATACTTAGAAATGGTCCAAGGGCACATTTCCCTTTCAACAAGGTCTATCTTTTTCGAATTGCACGTTAGACAAACCTACCACGTGTTCTCCCTTTAGAAGCTTGTGAAGGTTCTTCATCCCTACATGTGCTAAGCGGCGATGCCACAGCCAGCCCATGCTAGTCTTAGCTATTAAGCATGCATCTAGACCGGCCTCCTCTTTTGCAAAATCAACTAAATAAAGTTTGTCGTCTAATACACCCTTAAAAGCTAGTGAACCATCACTTCTTCTAAAGACAGACACATCTACATTTGTAAAAAGGCAATTATATCCCATATTGCATAGTTGACTAACGGATAGCAAATTGTAACCAAGAGACTCAACTAAAAACACATTAGAGATGGAGTGCTCATTAGAAATTGCAATTTTACCTAACCCTTTTACCTTGCCTTGATTCCCATCACCGAATATAATTGAATCTTGGGAATCCTTATTCTTGACGTAGGAGGTGAACATCTTCTTCTCCCCCGTCATATGGTTTGTGCATCCGCTGTCAATAATCTAGCTTGAACCCCCGGATGCATAAACCTGCAAGGCAAATTTAGGCTTGGGACTTAGGTACCCAACTCTTGTTGGGTCCTACAAGGTTAGTCATAATTGTCTTAGGGACCCAAATGCAAGTTTTATCACCCTTGCATTTTGCCCCTAATTTCCTAGCAATCACCTTTCTATCCTTTCTACAAATTGCAAAGGAAGCATTCAAAGCATGATATATTGTAGAAGGTTCATTAACTTTCCTAGGAACATTAGCAACCTTTCTTCTATGCATATTATGAACAACATTTCTCCTACCAACATTTCTATCATGCATATAGGAAGAACTAGAAGCAAACATGGCATGAGAATCAAAATCATCATTATAACTCCTATAAGCATTTCTAGATTGTCTCCTATCATGGTACATAAAAGCATGGTTCTTTTTAGCACTACTTGTCATAGGGGCCTTCCCTTTCTCCTTTGCGGAGATGGGAGCCTTATGGCTTGTTAAGTTCTTGGCTTCCCTCTTGAAGCCAAGCCCATCCTTAATTGAGGGGTGTCTACCAATTGTGTAGGCATCCCTAGCAAATTTTAGTTTATCAAAATCACTTTTGCTAGTCTTAAGTTGAGCATTAAGACTAGCCAATTCATCATTAAGTTTGGAAATTGAAACTAGGTGTTCACTACAAGCATCAATGTCAAAATCTTTACACCTATTACAAGTTTCAACAATTTCCACACAAGATGTTGATTTACTAGCTACTTCTAGTTTTAAATCATCATTAAAACTTTTTAACTTAGCAATAGTTTCATGACAAGAAGATAATTCACTAGAGAGCATTTCATTCCTCTTAATTTCTAGAGCAAGAGATTTCTGAGCTTCTACAAATTTATCATGTTCTTCATACAACAAATCCTCTTGCTTTTCTAACAGTATATTTGAAAGGGAAATGTGCCCTTGGGCCATTTCTAAGTATTTTGGTGATTGAGTGTCAACACAAGTGCTTAAATGTGATTCATGCCCATGGATGAACAAAGTGCAAATCTAGAGCAAAGGTATGTTTCTAAGTCTTAGTACATTGGTTTTGTGTACTAATATACTTGTCTAAGTATTAGAAACAGGAAGAAGAAGAAAAGAAGAGAGTTGGCTGTGTACAGCCAAGAGGCTGTTTCGGTCTGGGGCACCGGACTGTCCGGTGGTGCACCGGACAGTGTCCGGTGCGCCAGGCTGCCTCGGCCGAAGAGGCCGCTCTCGGGAATTTGCTGACGGCGTACGGCTAAAATTCACAGGACTGTCCGGTGAGCCAACGGTCGGCCGGGCCAACGGTCGGCCGCGCGATCTGCGCGGGACACGTGGCCGAGCCAACGGTCGGAAGGGGGCACCGGACTGTCCGGTGTGCACCGGACATGTCCGGTGCGCCAACGGCTCCCAGATCTGCAACGGTCGACTGCGCTGTTTAAGGAAGGAAATCGGGCACCGGACAGTGTCCGGTGTGCACCGGACTGTCCGGTGCGCCCGACGACAGAAGGCAAGGATGGCCTTCTGGATTTGTTCTCAACGGCTCCTAGCTGCCTTGGGGCTATAAAAGGGACCCCTAGGTGCATGGAGGAGAACACCAAACATTCCTAAGCACCAAGACATCGATCTCACGCATTCGTTTCATTGTGATAGCATCTAGAGCTCTTGTTGAGTTGCGAACTCTTTGAGTTGTGTTGCGAGCTCTTGTTGCGACTTGTGTGCGTGTTGTTGCTCTGATCTTTTGAAGTCTTGTGTGCGTTGCTCATTCCCCCTTTGCTCTGTGTTCTTTGTGAACTTCAATTGTAAGGGCGAGAGGCTCCAAGTTGTGGAGATTCCTCGCAAACGGGATTGAGAAAAAGCAAGCAAAACACCGTGGTATTCAAGTGGGTCTTTGGACCGCTTGAGAGGGGTTGATTGCAACCCTCGTCCGTTGGGACGCCACAACGTGGAGTAGGCAAGCGTTGGTCTTGGCCGAACCATGGGATAAACCACTGTGTCATCTCTGTGATTGATCTCTTGTGGTATTGTATTTTGTTGAGACTCCTTTCTAGCCACTTGGCATTTATTGTGCTAACACTTAACAAGTTTTTGTGGCTATAAGATTAAGTTTTACAGGATCACCTATTCACCCCCCCTCTAGGTGCTCTCAATTGGTATCGGAGCCGTTCTCTTCAAGAAAGGGACTAATCGCCCGAAGAGATGGATCCTAAGGGGAAGGGAATCGTGATCAACGACAAGGAAAAGGAGTCCTTCGTCAACGAGCCAAAAGATGACAAATCCAACGACTCTGGCTCGGGCCACAAGCGCAAAGATGGGAAGAAAAGAAGACAAGGCGCATCAAGGAGATCGTCTACTACGACAGCGACGAATCCTCTTCTTCTCAAAAGGACGACGACAACGACTACAGGAAGACGGTCAATTCGAACTTTTCATTTGATTATTCTCGTATTCCACATAGTTCGAATTCGCATTTGCTTTCCATTCCTCTTGGCAAACCTCCACACTTTGATGAGGAGGACTACGGATTTTGGAGTCACAAAATGCGTAGTCATTTATTCTCTCTCCATCCAAGCATATGGGAGATTGTAGAGAATGGAATGAAATTTGATAGCTCGGATAGCCCTATGTTTATTAATGAACAAATTCATAAAAATGCACAAGCTACTACTGTGTTGCTAGCCTCTTTGTGCAGGGACGAGTACAATAAGGTGAGCGGCTTGGACAATGCCAAGCAGATATGGGACACCCTCAAGATTTCTCACGAGGGGAACGACATCACCATGCTCACTAAAATGGAATTGGTGGAGGGCGAGCTTGGAAGGTTTGCAATGATAAGGGGCGAGGAGCCAACCCAAACATACAACCGGCTCAAGACCCTTATCAACAAAATAAGGAGTTATGGAAGCACGCGATGGACGGACCATGACGTCGTCCGACTACTACTAAGGTCCTTTACCATTCTTGATCCTCATTTGGTGAATAATATTCGTGAGAATCCCAGGTACACCAAAATGTCGCCCGAAGAAGTCCTAGGAAAATTCGTAAGCGGGCGGATGATGATCAAGGAGGCAAGATACGTGGACGACGCCTTGAATGGACCGATCAACGAGCATCAACCCCTTGCTCTCAAGGCAACAAGAAGCAAGGAGGCGCTACCTAGCAAGGTGGCACAAATTGAGGCGGCCGGACTTAATGATGAAGAGATGGCTCTCATCATCAAACGTTTCAAGACGGTGCTAAAAGGTCACAAGGGGCAGCCAAGCAAGACCAAGACAAAGGGGAAGCGCTCATGCTTCAAGTGCGGTAAGATTGGTCATTTTATCGCTAACTGCCCCGATAACGATAGTGACCAGGAACAGGGGAACAAGAGGGAAAAGAAGAAGAATTACAAGAAGGCCAAGGGCGAGGCACACATCGGAAAGGAGTGGGATTCGGATTGCTCCTCCGACTCCGACAATGAAGGACTCGCCGCCACCGCCTTCAACAAGTCATCCCTCTTCCCCAACGAGCGTCACACATGCCTTATGGCAAGAGAGAAGAAGGTGAGTACTCGAGACTCCACTTATGCTTCTTCTAGTGATAATGAGTCTAGTGATGATGATGACATAGACTATTCATGCTTATTCAAGGGCTTAGATAGATCTAAGATAGACAAAATCAATGAATTGATTGATGCCTTGAATGATAAGAATGTACTTTTAGAAAAGCAAGAGGATTTGTTGTATGAAGAACATGACAAGTTTGTAGAAGCACAAAAATCACTTGCATTAGAGATTAAGAAAAATGAAATGCTTTCTTGTGAGTTGTCTACATGTCATGATTCAATTGCTAGTTTAAAGAGCATAAATGATGATTTAAATGCTAAACTAGAAAAATCTAGTAAATCAACATCTTGTGTAGAACATGTTAAGATTTGCACTAGGTGTAAAGATTTCGATGTTGATGCCTGTAGTGATCATTTAGTTTCAATTTCCAAACTAACTGAGGAATTGGCTAGTCTTAATGCCCAACTTAAGACTAGCAAAAGCGAATTTGATAAATTAAAATTTGCAAGGGATGCCTATACGATTGGTAGACATCCCTCAATTAAGGATGGACTTGGCTACAAAAGGGAAGCCAAGAACTTGACAAGCCATAAGGCTCCCATCTCCACCAAGGAGAAAGGGAAGGCCCCTATGGCTACTAGTGCTAAAAAGAATCATGCCTTTTTGTATCATGATAGGAGACAAACTAGAAATGCTTATAGGAGTTATAATGCTTACGATGATTTTTCTCATGCTATGTTTGCTTCTAGTTCTTCATATGTGCATGATAAAAATGGTGGTAGAAGGAATGTTGTTAATATTCCTAGGAAAGTTAATGAGCCTTCTACAATTTATCATGCCCTAAATGCTTCCTTTGCTATTAGTAGAAAGGATAGGAAGATAGTTGCTAGGAAGTTAGGGGCAAAATGCAAGGGAGACAAAACTTGCATTTGGGTCCCTAAGGATATTTGCACTAACCTTGTAGGACCCAACAAGAGTTGGGTACCTAAGTCCCAAGCCTAAATTTGCCTTGCAGGTTTATGCATCCGGGGGTTCAAGCTGGATTATCGACAGTGGATGCACAAACCATATGACGGGGGAGAAGAAGATGTTCACCTCCTACGTCAAGAATAAGGATTCCCAAGATTCAATTATATTCGGTGACGGGAATCAAGGCAAGGTAAAAGGGCTAGGTAAAATTGCAATCTCCAATGAGCATTCTATCTCAAATGTGTTTCTAGTGGAGAGTCTTGGATATAATTTGCTATCTGTTAGTCAATTATGTCATATGGGATATAACTGTCTATTTACAAATGTAGATGTATCTGTCTTTAGAAGAAGTGATGGTTCACTAGCTTTTAAGGGTGTATTAGACGGCAAACTTTATTTAGTTGATTTTGCAAAAGAAGAGGCCAGTCTAGATGCATGCTTAATAGCTAAGACTAGCATGGGCTGGCTGTGGCATCGCCGCTTAGCACATGTGGGGATGAAGAACCTTTACAAGCTTCTAAAGGGAGAACATGTGATAGGTTTAACTAACGTGCATTTCGAAAAAGATAGACCTTGTGCAGCTTGTCAAGCAGGTAAACAAGTGGGAGGAGCACATCACAGCAAGAATGTGATGACCACTTCAAGACCCCTGGAGCTGCTGCATATGGACC
The DNA here is from genome assembly GCF_902167145.1 of Zea mays. NCBI lineage: Eukaryota > Viridiplantae > Streptophyta > Magnoliopsida > Poales > Poaceae > Zea > Zea mays. The sequence goes on from NC_050097.1 coordinate 209,120,678, forward strand.
TCTTCGGACCTGTCGCCTATCTGAGCATAGGAGGGAGTAAGTATGGTTTAGTTATTGTTGATGACTTTTCCCGCTTCACTTGGGTGTTCTTTTTGCAGGATAAGTCTGAAACCCAAGGGACCCTCAAGCGCTTCCTCAGGAGAGCTCAAAATGAATTTGAGCTCAAGGTGAAGAAGATAAGGAGCGACAATGAATCCGAGTTCAAGAACCTTCAAGTGGAGGAGTTCCTTGAGGAGGAAGGGATCAAGCACGAGTTCTCCGCTCCCTACACACCACAGCAAAATGGTGTGGTAGAGAGGAAGAACAGGACGCTAATCGATATGGCGAGGACAATGCTTGGAGAATTCAAGACCTCCGAGTGTTTCTGGTCGGAAGCCGTGAACACGGCTTGCCACGCCATCAACAGGGTCTACCTTCATCGCCTCCTCAGGAAAACTTCGTATGAGCTACTAACCGGTAACAAACCCAATGTATCTTACTTTCGTGTATTTGGGAGCAAGTGCTACATTCTAGTGAAAAAGGGTAGAAATTCTAAGTTTGCTCCCAAAGCTGTAGAAGGGTTTTTGTTAGGTTATGACTCAAATACAAAGGCGTATAGAGTCTTCAACAAATCATCGGGTTTGGTTGAAGTCTCTAGTGACGTTGTATTTGATGAGACTAATGGCTCTCCAAGAGAGCAAGTTGTTGATTGTGATGATGTAGATGAAGAAGATGTTCCGACAGCCGCTATAAGAACCATGGCGATTGGAGAAGTGCGGCCATAGGAACAAGATGAACGAGATCAACCTTCTTCCTCAACAACGGTGCATCCCCCAACTCAAGACGATGAACAGGTTCATCAAAAGGAGACGTGTGATCAAGGGGGAGCACAAGATGATCATGTGATGGAGGAAGAAGCGCAACCGGCACCTACAACCCAAGTTCGAGCGATGATTCAAAGGGATCATCCCGTCGACCAAATTATGGGTGACATTAGCAAGGGAGTAACTACTCGATCTCGATTAGTTAATTTTTGTGAGCATTACTCCTTTGTCTCTTCTATTGAGCCTTTCAGGGTAGAGGAGGCCTTGCTAGATCCGGACTGGGTGTTGGCCATGCAGGAGGAGCTCAACAACTTCAAGCGCAATGAAGTTTGGACACTGGTGCCTCGTCCGAAGCAAAATGTTGTGGGAACAAAGTGGGTGTTCCGCAACAAACAGGACGAGCACGGGGTGGTGACGAGGAACAAGGCTCGACTTGTGGCAAAAGGTTATGCCCAAGTCGCAGGTTTGGACTTTGAGGAGACGTTTGCTCCTGTGGCTAGGCTAGAATCAATTCGTATCTTGCTAGCATATGCCGCTCACCATTCTTTCAGGTTGTACCAAATGGATGTGAAGAGCGCTTTCCTCAACGGGCCAATCAAGGAGGAGGTGTACGTGGAGCAACCCCCTGGCTTCGAGGATGAACGGTACCCCGACCATGTGTGTAAGCTCTCTAAGGCGCTCTATGGACTTAAGCAAGCCCCAAGAGCATGGTATGAATGCCTTAGAGACTTTCTACTTGCTAATGCTTTCAAGGTTGGGAAAGCCGATCCAACTCTGTTCACTAAGACATGTGATGGTGATTTGTTTGTGTGCCAAATTTATGTCGATGACATAATATTTGGTTCTACTAACCAAAAGTCTTGTGAAGAGTTTAGCAGGGTGATGACGCAGAAGTTCGAGATGTCGATGATGGGCGAGTTGAACTACTTCCTTGGGTTCCAAGTGAAGCAACTCAAGGACGGCACCTTCATCTCCCAAACAAAGTACACGCAAGATCTGCTAAAGCGGTTTGGGATGAAGGACGCCAAGCCCGCAAAGACTCCGATGGGGACCGACGGACACACCGACCTCAACAAAGGAGGTAAGTCCGTTGATCAAAAAGCATACCGGTCAATGATAGGTTCTTTGCTTTACTTATGTGCTAGTAGACCGGATATTATGCTTAGCGTATGCATGTGTGCTAGATTTCAATCCGATCCTAAGGAGTGTCACTTAGTGGCGGTGAAGCGAATTCTGAGATATTTGGTTGCTACGCCTTGCTTCGGGCTCTGGTATCCAAAGGGGTCTACTTTTGACTTAGTTGGATACTCAGATTCCGACTATGCTGGATGTAAGGTCGATAGGAAGAGTACATCAGGGACGTGCCAATTCTTAGGAAGGTCCCTGGTGTCGTGGAACTCTAAGAAACAAACTTCCGTTGCCCTATCCACCGCTGAGGCCGAGTATGTTGCCGCAGGACAGTGTTGCGCGCAACTACTTTGGATGAGGCAAACCCTCCGGGACTTTGGCTACAATCTGAGCAAAGTCCCACTCCTATGTGACAATGAGAGTGCTATCCGCATGGCGGAGAATCCTGTTGAGCACAGCCGCACAAAGCACATAGACATCCGGCATCACTTTTTGAGAGACCACCAGCAAAAGGGAGATATCGAAGTGTTTCATGTTAGCACCGAGAACCAGCTAGCCGATATCTTTACCAAGCCTCTAGATGAGAAGACCTTTTGCAGGTTGCGTAGTGAGCTAAATGTCTTAGATTCGCGGAACTTGGATTGAATTGTAGCATACTTATATTTATGCTTTTGATCATGTTCCTTTCTGCATTTTGTTGCTTATTATGGTGCTCAAGTTGTACAAACACTCCCTGGACCTCACAAGTCCGTTGCAAAGTGATGCACATGTGTAGGGGGAGATGTGTTACAACTTGACCCTTTGAGACTAACCATGTGCTTGAGTTGATGATTTAGTCTCGAAGGAGGATTGAAAGGGGAACGGTGAACTTGGACCATGCAAGACTTCCACTGCACTCCGATGAGAGGGTAACTTATTCCAAGTTCATCTTTAGACTCTTATTGCCTTTGTATTCTTATTGAAGATTTTGGTGAGGCAATGGGGTTAAAAAGGCCAAGATTGATCCCGTTTTGGTGCTTGATGCCAAAGGGGGAGAAAATAAAGGCTAAAGCGATAAATGGATCAGCTACCACTTGAGAGATTTTGAAAATAGTAGAATAGAGTTTTTGTTTTGTTAAACTCTTTTATTGTCTCTTATTGTCTCTCTTGTCAAAAGTTGGCTTCTTGTGGGGAGAAGTGTTGATTATGGGAAATAGGGGGAGTTTTTGAAATCTTTGATCAATCTCTTTTGGAATGACTCTCTTTATGCTTCAACATGTGTGTTTGACTTAGAGATAGAGATTTGAGTTTGATTTGCAAAAACAAACCAAGTGGTGGCAAAGGATGATCCATATATGCCAAAATTGAATCAAAATCAATTTGAGTTTTATTTGAAGTAATTTTGCACTTGTTCTAGTTGCTTTATGTTGTGTTGGCATAAATCACCAAAAAGGGGGAGATTGAAAGGGAAATGTGCCCTTGGGCCATTTCTAAGTATTTTGGTGATTGAGTGTCAACACAAGTGCTTAAATGTGATTCATGCCCATGGATGAACAAAGTGCAAATCTAGAGCAAAGGTATGTTTCTAAGTCTTAGTACATTGGTTTTGTGTACTAATATACTTGTCTAAGTATTAGAAACAGGAAGAAGAAGAAAAGAAGAGAGTTGGCTGTGTACAGCCAAGAGGCTGTTTCGGTCTGGGGCACCGGACTGTCCGGTGGTGCACCGGACAGTGTCCGGTGCGCCAGGCTGCCTCGGCCGAAGAGGCCGCTCTCGGGAATTTGCTGACGGCGTACGGCTAAAATTCACCGGACTGTCCGGTGTGCACCGGACTGTCCGGTGAGCCAACGGTCGGCCGGGCCAATGGTCGGCCGCGCGATCTGCGCGGGACACGTGGCCGAGCCAACGGTCGGAAGGGGGCACCGGACTGTCCGGTGTGCACCGGACATGTCCGGTGCGCCAACGGCTCCCAGATCTGCAACGGTCGACTGCGCTGTTTAAGGAAGGAAATCGGGCACCGGACAGTGTCCGGTGTGCACCGGACTGTCCGGTGCGCCCGACGACAGAAGGCAAGGATGGCCTTCTGGATTTGTTCTCAACGGCTCCTAGCTGCCTTGGGGCTATAAAAGGGACCCCTAGGTGCATGGAGGAGAACACCAAACATTCCTAAGCACCAAGACATCGATCTCACGCATTCGTTTCATTGTGATAGCATCTAGAGCTCTTGTTGAGTTGCGAACTCTTTGAGTTGTGTTGCGAGCTCTTGTTGCGACTTGTGTGCGTGTTGTTGCTCTGATCTTTTGAAGTCTTGTGTGCGTTGCTCATTCCCCCTTTGCTCTGTGTTCTTTGTGAACTTCAATTGTAAGGGCGAGAGGCTCCAAGTTGTGGAGATTCCTCGCAAACGGGATTGAGAAAAAGCAAGCAAAACACCGTGGTATTCAAGTGGGTCTTTGGACCGCTTGAGAGGGGTTGATTGCAACCCTCGTCCGTTGGGACGCCACAACGTGGAGTAGGCAAGCGTTGGTCTTGGCCGAACCACGGGATAAACCACTGTGTCATCTCTGTGATTGATCTCTTGTGGTATTGTGTTTTGTTGAGACTCCTTTCTAGCCACTTGGCATTTATTGTGCTAACACTTAACAAGTTTTTGTGGCTATAAGCTTAAGTTTTACAGGATCACCTATTCACCCCCCCCCCGCTCTAGGTGCTCTCAATATTCCTATCATTCAAGGCATCAATTAATTCATTAATTTTGTCTACCTTAGTTCTATCTAATCCCTTGAATAAGCATGAGTAATCTATCTCATCATCATCACTAGACTCATCCTCACTTGAAGAAGCATAAGTACTAGTATTAGGAGTGCTTACTTTCTTCTCCCTCGCCATGAGGCAAGTGTGACGCTCGTTGGGGAAGAGGGATGACTTGTTGAAGGCAGTGGCGGCGAGTCCCTCATTGTCGGAGTCGGACGAGGAGCAGTCTGAATCCCACTCCTTGCCAAGATGAGCCTCGCCCTTTGCCTTCTTATAATTCTTCCTTTTCTCCCTCTTGTTCCCTTGATCCTGATCACTATCATTGTCGGGACAGTTAGCAATAAAATGACCAAGCTTACCGCATTTGAAGCATGAGCGCTTCCCCTTGGCTTTGGTCTTGCTTGGCTGTCCCTTGCGACCTTTAAGCACCGTCTTGAATCTTTTGATGATGAGAGCCATCTCTTCATCATTAAGTCCGGCCGCCTCAAACTGTGCCACCTTGCTAGGTAGCGCCTCCTTGCTTCGTGTTGCTTTGAGAGCAAGGGGTTGCAGCTCGTTGTTCGGACCATTCAAGGCATCGTCCACGTACCTCGCCTCCTTGATCATCATTCGCCCGCTAACAAATTTCCCAAGAACTTCTTCGGGCGACATCTTGGTGTACCTGGGATTTTCACGAATATTGTTCACTAAATGAGGATCAAGAATGGTAAATGACCTTAGCATTAGGCGGATGACGTCGTGGTCCGTCCATCGCGTGCTCCCGTAGCTCCTTATTTTGTTGATAAGGGTCTTGAGCCGGTTGTATGTTTGAGTTGGCTCCTCGCCCCTTATCATTGCGAACCGTCCAAGCTCGCCCTCCACCAACTCCATCTTGGTGAGCAAGGTGACATCATTCCCCTCATGAGAGATCTTGAGGGTGTCCCAGATCTGCTTGGCATTGTCCAAGCCGCTCACCTTATGGTACTCGTCCCTGCACAAAGAGGCTAGCAACACAGTAGTAGCTTGTGCATTTTTATGAATCTGTTCATTAATAAACATGGGACTATCCGTACTATCAAAGTGCATTCCACTTTCTACAATCTCCCATATGCTAGGATGGAGAGAGAACAAGTGACTACGCATTTTGTGACTCCAAAATCCGTAGTCCTCTCCATCAAAATGAGGAGGTTTACCAAGTGGAATAGATAATAAATGAGCATTAGTACTTTGAGGAATACGAGAGTAATCAAAAGAAAAGTTCGAATTGACCGGTTTCTTTCTCTCGTATTCGTTGTGGTCGTCGTCCTTTTGGGAGGAAGTAGACTCATCGCTGTCGTAGTAGACGATCTCCTTGATGCGTCTTGTCTTCTTCTTCTTCCCATCTTTGCGTCTGTGGCCCGAGCCCGAGTCGTTGGACTTGTCATCCCTTGGCTCGTTGACGAAGGACTCCTTCTCCTTGTCGTTGATCACGATTCCCTTCCCTTTAGGATCCATCTCTTCGGGCGGTTAGTCCCTTTGTGAAGAGAACGGCTCTGATACCAATTGAGAGCACCTAGAGGGGGGGGTGAATAGGTGATCCTGTGAAACTTAAACTTATAGCCACAAAAACTTATTAAGTGTTAGCACAATAATCACCAAGTGGCTAGAGAGAAGGTCTTGCACAATACGATAATCACAAAGAATTCAACACAGAGAAGACACAGTGATTTATCCCGTGGTTCGGCCAAGTACAAAACTTGCCTACTCCACGTTGTGGCGTCCCAACGGACGAGAGTTGCACTCAACTCCTCTCAAGTGATCCAATGATCAACTTGAATACCACAGTGTTATGCTTTTCTTTTCTTATCCCGTTCGCGAGGAATCTCCACAACTTGGAGCCTCTCGCCCTTACACTTTTGATGTTCACAAAGAATCACGGAGTAAGGAAGGGAAGCAACACATACAAATCCACAGCAAAATGCGCACACACACGGCCAAGAATCGAGCTCAAAAGACTATCTCAAAGTTCTCACTAGAACGGAGCTCGAATCACTGAGAATGACAAACGAATGCGCAAAGACTGAGTGTGGATGATCAAGAATGCTCTAAGGTTGCTTGGTGTCCTCCTCCATGCGCCTAGGGGTCCCTTTTATAGCCCCAAGGCAGCTAGGAGCCGTTGAGAACAAATCTGGAAGGCCATCCTTGCCTTCTGTCGTCGGGCGCACCGGACAGTCCGGTGCACACCGGACACTGTCCGGTGCCCGATTTCCTTCCTTAAATAGCGAAGCCGACCGTTGGCAGACTTGGAGCCGTTGGCGCACCGGACATGTCCGGTGCACACCGGACAGTCCGGTGCCCCCTTCTAGCCGTTGGCTCGGCCACGTGTCCCGCGCAGATCGCGCTGCCGACCGTTGGCCCGGCCGACCGTTGGCTCACCGGACAGTCCAGTGCACACCGGACAGTCCGGTGAATTTTAGCCGTACGCCGTCGGCGAATTCCCGAGAGCGGCCACTTCGCGCCGAGTTAGCCTGGCGCACCGGACAGTCCGGTGTGCCAGACTGAGCTGAGTCTTGGCTGTACACAGCCAAGCCTTTTTCACCTCTTTTCTTTTCTTCTTCTTTCTGTTTCTAACACTTAGACAAGTAGATTAGTACACAAAACCAATGTACTAAGGCTTAGAAACATACCTTTACTCTTGATTTGCACTTTGTCCATCCATTAGCATAGATTCACATTTAAGCACTTGTGTTGGCACTCAATCACCAAAATACTTAGAAATGGCCCAAGGGCACATTTCCCTTTCAGGCGCCATCATTACCCTGCCCCAAGCTGACTCAGGCTATGGGAAACAAGACCGGCGTCCCATCTGGCTCGCTCCGCCAGACAAGTAATGATGGCGCCCCGCACGCTCTATGACGACGGCGGCTCTCAGGCCCCTTACGGAAGCAAGAGGACGTCAGCAAGGACTCGACAACCCCGACAGCTGTCCTTCCGCCAGGCTCCAGCGCTCCTCCGACGGCCACGACACCACACGAACCGGGTGCCAAAACCTCTCCGACTGCCACGATGGCATGTACTTAGGGCGCTAGCTCTCCTCCGCTAGACACGTTAGCACACTGCTACACCCCCCATTGTACACCTGGATCCTCTCCTTACGCCTATAAAAGGAAGGACCAGGGCCCTCTTACAGAGGGTTGGCCACGCAGGGAAGGACGGGACGACGCTCGCGTGAGGCCGCTCGCTCCCTCCCGCGTGGACGCTTGTAACTCCCTACTGCAAGCGCACCCGACCTGGGCGCGGGACAAACATGAAGGCCGCAGGATTCCACCTCTCATGTCCTTCTCCCTCCGGCTTTCTCTCCCCTTCGCGCTCCGTCTCGCGCCGACCCATCTGGACTGGGGCACGCGACGACAATTTACTCGTCGGTCCAGGGACCCCCCGGGTCTCGAAACGCCGACAGTTGGCGCGCCAGGTAGGGGCCTGCTGCGTGTTGACGAACAGCTTCCCGTCAAGCTCCAGATGGGCAGTCTCCAGCAACCTTTCCGGCCCGGGATGGTGCTCCGTTTCGGGAGTCTTGAGTTCATGTCCCTCGACGGCAGCTACGACATGATACTCATTCCCCCGCCGCGCGACAGCGACAATGGCGGCCGACAGCCCGCCCGCCGGTGGCGGAATCGACGACGTCTTCCCCGCGTGGTGGAAGAACAACATTCGAGCTCGCCCCGTCCCCTCCCCCGCCGACGGAGGAGGAGGCGGGGCAACCAAGGCCAAGCAGAAGGCGGCACCTCGTCGGCTGTCGAGCGAGTCGACGGCGCCGGCGCCCCAATGGGGGGCACGTCGGGCATCGACCTCGTGTCTGAGATGAAGACGAGCGCCGTCTCCCCGCAACACGCCAACCCCAAGCCAACGGACGACGCCAGCACGCTCGCGAAGGACTTGCTTGGCGTCACCCTCGTACCTGAGATGACGGTGCAGTCAGCCCCTGACGTGACTTCATCACCACCCGTCGACCAAGAGGTACCAACCGGTTCCCATCTCACGCCTTTTGGATTCAGCCTCGACCCACCAAGCGACTTCGCTTTGGTGGGCTCTCTCGTAGAGGTGAGTCCAAACCCTCTGGGGTATCGTATGCGGTCGCCCTGGGACCGGCTGACGGACGTCTCGACCTACGGGCCCTAGGGGTCTCAGGAAGATGACGAGCCCGGCTTCTGTTGGGATTTCTCCGGACTTGGTAACCCCAGTGCCATGCGGGACTTTATGACCGCGTGCGACTACTGCCTTTCCGACTGTTCTGACGGTAGCCGCAGCCTCGGCGACGAGGACTGCGACCCATGTCGTGAATGTTTCCACGTCGATCTAGGGGGTCCCTCCGAAGGCAACCATCTTGGTATGCCGGAGAACGGTGATCTCCCTAGGCCTGTGCCTCGCGTTGACATCTTACGGGAGCTAGCTGTGGTCCCCGTCCCGGCGGGGGGTCATGACCCACAGCTCGAGCAAATCCGCGAGATGCAGGCCAGGCTCGACGAGGGGGCAGGAACACTTGAGCCGATCCGCCGGGACATCGGGCGGGAATGGGCGGACCAACCTCCAGCCGGAGAAGTGCGTCACCTACCCCAGGGTATCCAGCATCGCATCGCCGACGATGTCAAGGTAAGGCCGCCACCGGCTTCCAGTGGAGTCGGCCAGAACCTGGCTGCAGCGGCAATGCTTCTCCGCGCGATGCCGGAGCCATCAACCACCGAGGGGCGGCGAATTCAGGGAGAGCTCAAGAATCTCCTGGAGGACGTCGCGGTCCGACGGGCCGAAAGCTCCGCCTCCCGAAGGCAGGGGTACCCCTCGGAACATCGCGCCGCGACTTCCCTATTCATGCGGGAAGCCTCGATCCACACCGGGCGCACGCGCAACACAGCGCCTGCGGCCCCGGGTCGCCTCGGCAACGAGCACCACCACCGCAACCGTCAGGCCCACCTCGATAAGAGGGTGCGCCGAGGCTACCACCCCAGGCGTGGGGGACACTACGACAGCGGGGAGGATCGGAGTCCCTCGCCCGAACCACCCGATCCACAGGCTTTTAGCCGCGCCATACGACGGGCGCCGTTCCCGACCCGGTTCTGAACCCCGACTACTATCACAAAGTACTCGGGGGAGACGAGACCGGAACTGTGGCTCACGGACTACCAGCTGGCCTGCCAACTGGGTGGAACGGACAATGACAACCTCATCATCCGCAACCTCCCCCTGTTCCTCTCCGATACCGCTCGCGCCTGGCTGGAACACCTGCCTCCGGGGCAGATCTCCAACTGGGACGACCTGGTCCAAGCCTTCGCCGGCAACTTCCAGGGCACATACGTGCACCCTGGAAACTCCTGGGATCTTCGAAGCTGCCGACAGCAGCCGAGAGAGTCTCTCCGGGATTACATCCGATGATTCTCGAAGCAGCGCACCGAGCTGCCCAACATCACCGATTCAGATGTCATCGGCGCGTTCCTCGCTGGCACCACCTGCCGCGACCTGGTGAGCAAGCTGGGTCGCAAGACCCCCACCAGGGCGAGCGAGCTGATGGACATCGCCACCAAGCTCGCCTCTGGCCAAGAGGCGGTTGAGGCCATCTTCCGGAAGGACAAGCAGCCCTAGAGCCGCACACCGGAAGATGTCCCCGAGGCATCAACTCAGCGCGGCGCTAAAAAGAAAGGCAAGAAGAAGTCGCAAGCGAAGCGCGACGCCGCCGACACGGACCTTGTCGTCGCCGCCGAGTACAAGAACCCTCGGAAACCTCCTGGAGGTGCCAACCTCTTCGACAAGATGCTCAAGGAGCCATGCCCCTATCATCAGGGGCCCGTCAAGCACACCCTTGAGGAGTGTGCCATGCTTCGGCACCACTTTCATAAGGCCAGACCACCCGCGGAGGGTGGCAGGGCTCGCGACGACGACAAGAAGGAAGATCACCAAGCAGGAGGGTTCCCCGAGGTCCGTGACTGATTCATGATCTATGGTGGGCAAGTGGCGAATGCCTCGGCTCGGCACCGCAAGCAAGAGCGTCGAGAGGTCTGTTCGGTAAAGGTGGCGGCGCCAGTCTACCTAGACTGGTCCGACAAGCCCATCACCTTCGACCGAGACGACCACCCCGACCGCGTGCCGAGCCTGGGGAAATACCCGCTCGTTGTCGACCCCGTCATCGGCGACATCAGGCTCACCAAGGTCCTCATGGACGGAGGCAGCAGCCTCAACATCATCTACGCCGAGACCCTCGGGCTCCTGTGGGTCGATCTGTCCTCAGTCCGGGCAGGCGTTGTGCCTTTCCACGAGATCATCCCCGGGAAACGCGTCCAGCCCCTCGGACAACTCGATCTACCCGTCTCCTTTGGGACGCCCTCCAACTTCCGAAGGGAGACCCTCACGTTTGAGGTGGTCGGGTTCCGAGGAACCTACCACGCAGTGCTGGGGAGGCCATGCTACGCAAAGTTCATGGTTGTCCCCAACTACACCTACCTCAAGCTCAAGATACCGGGCCCCAACGGGGTCATCATCGTCGGCCCCACGTACCAACACGCGTACGAATGCGACGTGGAGTGCGTGGAGTACGCCGAGGCCCTCGCCGAATCTAAGGCCCTCATCGTCGACCTGGAGAGCCTCTCTAAGGAGGCGCCAGACGTGAAGCGCCACGCCGGCAACTTCGAGCCAGCAGAGACGGTTAAATCCGTCCCTCTCGACCCCAGCAGCGATGCCTCCAAGCAAATCCGGATCGGCTCCGAGCTCGATCCCAAATAGGAAGCAGTGCTCGTCGACTTTCTCCGCGCAAACGCCGACGTTTTCGCGTGGAGTCCCTCGGACATGCCTGGCATACCGAGGGATGTCGCCGAGCACTCGCTGGATATCCGAGCTGGAGCCCGACCCGTGAAGCAGCCTCTGCGCCGATTTGACGAAGAAAAGCGCAGAGCCATAGGCGAGGAGATCCACAAGCTAATGGCGGCAGGGTTCATCAAAGAGGTATTCCATCCCGAATGGCTTGCCAACCCTGTGCTTGTGAGAAAGAAAGGAGGGAAATGGCGGATGTGTGTAGACTACACTGGTCTAAACAAAGCATGTCCGAAAGTTCCCTACCCTCTGCCTCACATCGATCAAATCGTGGATTCCACTGCTGGGTGCGAAACCCTGTCCTTCCTCGATGCCTACTCAGGGTATCACCAGATCAGGATGAAAGAGTCTGACCAGCTCGCGACCTCTTTCATCACACCCTTCGGCATGTACTACTATGTTACCATGTCGTTTGGCTTGAGGAATGCGGGTGCAATGTACCAACGGTGCATGAACCATGTGTTCGGCGAACACATTGGCCGAACGGTCGAGGCCTACGTCGATGACATCATAGTCAAGACGAGGAAAGCCTCCGACCTCCTTTCTGACCTTGAAGTGACATTCCGATGTCTCAAGGCGAAAGGCGTGAAGCTCAATCCCGAAAAGTGTGTCTTCAGGGTTCCCTGAGGCATGCTCTTGGGGTTCATCGTCTCCGAGCGGGGCATCGAGGCCAACCCGGAGAAGATCGCAGCCATCACCAGCATGGGGCCCATCAAGGACTTGAAAGGCGTACAAAAAGTCATGGGATGCCTTGCGGCTCTGAGCCGCTTCATCTCGCGCCTCGGCGAAAGAGGTCTGCCTCTGTACCGCCTCTTAAGGAAGGCCGAGTGCTTCACTTGGACCCCTGAGGCCAAGGAAGCCCTCGGGAACCTAAAGGCGCTCCTTACGAACGCGCCCATCTTGGTGCCCCCCGCTGCCGGAGAAGCCCTCTTGATCTACGTCGCCGCGACCACTCAGGTGGTTAGCGCCGCGATTGTGGTTGAGAGACGAGAAGAGGGGCATGCATTGCCCGTCCAGTGGCCAGTCTACTTCATCAGCGAGGTACTGTCCGAGACCAAGATCCGCTACCCACAAATTCAGAAGCTGCTGTACGCAGTGATCCTGACGCGGCGGAAGTTGCGACACTACTTCGAGTCTCATCCGGTAACTGTGGTGTCATCCTTCCCCCTGGGGGAGATCATCCAGTGTCACGAGGCCTCGGGTAGAATTGCAAAGTGGGCGGTGGAAATCATGGGCGAGACGATCTCGTTCGCCCCTCGGAAGGCCATCAAGTCCCAGGTGTTGGCGGACTTCGTGGCTGAATGGGTCGACACCCAGCTCCCAACAGCTCTGATCCAACCGGAACTCTGGACCATGTTCTTCGACGGGTCGTTGATGAAGACAGGAGCAGGCGCAGGCCTGCTCTTCATCTCGCCCCTCGGGAAGCACCTACGCTACGTGCTACGCCTCCACTTCCCCGCGTCCAACAATGTGGCTGAGTACGAGGCTCTGGTCAACGGTTTGCGCATCACCATCGAGCTAGGGATCCGACGCCTCGACGCTCGTGGTGACTCGCGGCTCGTCATCGACCAAGTCATGAAGAACTCCCACTGCCGCGACCCGAAGATGGAAGCATACTGCGATGAGGTTCGGCGCCTGGAAGACAAGTTCTACGGGCTCGAGCTCAACCACATCGCCCGACGCTACAACAAGACTGCGGACGAGCGAGCTAAAATAGCCTCGGGGCGAACAACGGTTCCCCCGGACGTCTTCTCCCGAGACCTGCATCAACCCTCCGTCAAGACCGACGACACGCCCGAGCCCGAGAAGGCCTCGGCCCAGCCCGAGGCACCATCGGCTCAGTCCGAGGTACCCTCGGCACAGTCCGAGGCACCCTCGGCTCGGCCCGAGGTACCCTCGGCCCCCGAGGGTGAGGCACTGCGCGTCGAGGAGGAGCGAAGCGGGGTCACGCCTAATCGAAACTGACAGACCCCGTACCTGCAATATCTCCACCGAGGAGAGCTACCCCTCGACCGAGCCGAAGCTCGGCGGTTGGCGCGACGCGCCAAGTCGTTCATCTTGCTGGGAGACGGGAAGGAGCTCTACCACCGCAGCCCCTCGGGCATCCTCCAGCGATGCATTTCCATCGCCGAAGGTCAGGAGCTCCTACAAGAGATACACTCGGGGGCTTGCGGCCATCACGCAGCACCTCGAACCCTTGTTGGAAACGCCTTCCGACAAGGTTTCTACTGGCCGACGGCGGTGGCCGACGCCACTAGAATTGTCCGCACCTGCGAAGGGTGTCAGTTCTACGCAAAGCAGACCCACCTGCCTGCTCAGGCCCTACAGACCATACACATCACCTGGTCGTTTGCTGTGTGGGGTCTGGACCTAGTCGGCCCCTTGTAGAAGGCACCCGGGGGCTACACGCACCTGCTGGTCGCCATCGACAAATTCTCCAAATGGATCGAGGTCCGACCCCTAAACAGCATCAGGTCCGAACAGGCGGTGGCGTTCTTCACCAACATCATCCATCGCTTTGGGGTCCCGAACCCCATCATCACCGACAACGGCACCCAGTTCACCGGCAGAAAGTTCCTGGACTTCTGCGAGGATCACCACATCCGGGTGGACTGGGCCGCCGTGGCCCACGCCCTGACGAATGGGCAGGTAGAACGTGCCAACGGCATGATTCTGCAAGGACTCATGCCTCGGATCTACAACGACCTCAACAAGTTCGGCAAGCGGTGGATGAAGGAACTCCCCTCGGTGGTCTAGAGCCTGAGGACAATGCCGAGCCGAGCCACGAGCTTCACACCGTTCTTCCTAGTCTATGGGGCCGAGGCCATCTTGCCCACAGACTTAGAATACGGTTCCCCGAGGACGAGGGCCTACGCCGACCAAAGCAATCAAGCTAATCGAGAAGACTCACTGGACCAGCTAGAAGAGGCTCGGGATATGGCCTTACTACACTCGGCGTGGTACCAGCAGTCCCTGCGACGCTCCCACGCCCGAGGGGTTCGGTCCCGAGACCTCTAGGTGGGCGACCTGGTGCTTCGGCTGCGACAAGACGCCCGAGGGAGGCATAACCTCACGCCTCCCTGGGAAGGGCCGTTCGTCATCGCAAAAGTTCTGAAGCCCGGAACGTACAAGCTGGCCAACAGTCAAGGCGAGGTCTACAACAACGCTTGGAACATCCAACAGCTACGTCGCTTCTACCCTTAAGATGCTTTCAAGTTGTTCATATACCTCATTCCCACACAAAGTTTGGTCATCAAGGAAGGGTCAGCCTTGCCTCGGCAAAGCCCGACCCTCCCTCGGGGGCTAAAAGGGGAGAACCCCCTCTGCGTCAAAATTTTCAATCAAAAAGGCTTCCGCGTTCCTCCGGCTATGTCGGTAGCAGGACCCCAAGAAGCGAACGCGGGTGCATGTAAGTGGCAAGGCTGACTGAGCCGAGAGACTCCTGCGCCTCTGGGTTACGGATACCTCACTCGTCACCTACCACGAAAAATGACTCCTACGTGGGCAAGCCACCCTGCTACTGACGAACGGGGCCGGACACGCAAAATGAAAGGAAAAGGGGCACGACTTTATACTACGATAATAAATTGTTCGGGCCTCAGCGGCCGCAAAAGACACATGTGCATTCAAAGGAAACTGCTCCGGCAGAGTTAGGCGTCGCCCGGGGAAGGAGCCACGCCTTCGGCTTCGTCCCCGCCTTCGGCAAAGTCCACCCCAGCTTCGGACGACGGCGCAGGCGGGAGGATCTCTGCCTCGAAGGTGGTCGCCAGCACTGCGCTCGGGCCCGCGGCGGCCGCGTCGAGCCTCTGGACTTCAGCCAGGGCGGCTTCATCTTCGTCAGGGAGGCAATACCCCTCGCTGACCCGCTCCAGATCCACGACGTAGTGGGAAGCGAGCACGGCGAAGGCCCGCCTGACGTCGTGGTGTAGCGCCTCGCGGAGTCTGCCGCGCACGTGGTCACCCAAGGCCTGCAGGTGACTTTGAGGGGAGCTCCCTGAGGGGACGTCGCCGAAGCCAAAGACCCGGCAGAAGTCCGAGATGGCCTCGGACATAGCCGCGTGGTCGGCCTCCCTCTGCTCGGCCGCCTGGGCAAGCGCCCTGGTGGACTCATCAAGGGCAGACTCGAGCTCTGCGAACAGCCAGAGCACAAGGCCTCAAACACAAGTGGAGGAAACAAGCTGAAACAAAAACCGAAAACAGCTAGGACATACCTACGGCTCGGGCACGCCGCTCCGAGGCTGCGGCTTGGGCTATGGCTAGGTCTGCTGCGAGGGCTCCGGCCCGGCTTTCGGCCTCGGTAGCCCGGCCCTGAGATTGATCTCGCTCATCGACGACCTGGTCGAACTCCGACTGCCGTCGCTGCACCTCTGCGCGTGCCGCTGCTGCCTCTGCTCTTAGATCGGCGCAGAGCAACCAAAGGTCCGCCACCTCGGCGCCCTGCTGGGAGAGGCGCGCGGTAGCCCCGACGAGCGAGGTCCTCAGGGATCGCAGCGAGCCCCAGCCATCGACCTCATGGCGGATGAACGACGACTTGGCGGCGCTCAGATCCGTCAGATCCTGAGGGAAGGAAGCGAGGCGTCACAAAGGACGCATTGATCACAAAAAAGGTATGCCTGGAATCATTACCTGGAGGATCTTGGGGACGTCCCTGCAAAAGACCTCCAAGGATGACCGAAGCGACCCCACCGTTGCTTCGGCACACTCGCGGAGCTCGTCCCAAGACTGCTCCTCCCGCTCATCGTCAAGAACGAAGAAGGGATCCGAAGCCTCACGGGTCCGGAACCGGAGCAACTGGCGCCGCCCCTCGGAGCTCCGCCGCGCAGGGACAAGGCTGCCGCTCGGCGGGACGGGTCGCGTTTCCACGCCCCCCTCCTCCGAGGCACCAAGCGCCGACGCCTCGGCCATCTCAGCGTCGGCGGCGACAGGTCGCTCCCTGACCGGGACGGCAGTGGCTTCGGTAGCAGCTGGCGCCAGCGCCGGCGGCATGTCTGGTGGGCCCGAGGCCACGTCCGCGCCAGCCGCCACCCCCAGCGCGACGACCACCTCGACAGAAGAGCCGGCCTCGGGAACTCGCTCCACAGCGACTGGTGCCGCCTGAGCCCCCCGCTGTGGGGCGCCTTGCGAGAAGGTCAGCTGAACGGCGAGGCCCGGCGCGGCACCGGCTGCGGAAGCCGACACCGTCTTAAGGACTTTCCGGGGAGCCAGATCGGTCAGGCCATGGCTTCGCTTGCTGAGGAGGAAAGGAAAGTCGCGGCCGAGACATACAAATGAGGAGCCAGGACGAAGACGTTCTAAGGTACTTACCCGCTCCGGGCCATGATCAACCGTGCCTGAGGAGAGGTCTCTCGGATCTCGACCCCCGAAGGTACCGCCGAGGTCCGCCTCGCCGCCAGCTTCGGTACCATCCTCGCCTTGGGCACCTTGGACGCCCGGGAGACGGACTGCCCAGGCGCTGCCACGGCGACCTGAGGGTCGCTCTCCTGCGCTGCCGGCATGGGCGACGGCTCTCGGGGAACAGGCGCCTCGGCCTGACTCCCCGTGGTCACCTCAACTTCCCCAGCCGAGGGGTCGAGTACCCCCTCGGTCTGCCCCCGCTCTTCGGGCCGGGACCTCGGCGTCTCGTCCCCGGGAACTGACGGCGCCAACCCGCTCGGGGGCTGGCTTGACGACTCCTGGCCTAGCCTCAAACCCGGGCTGAGGCCAAGGCGGGCAGCCATGTCGTCATCCTCGTCATCGTCTTCATCATCATCGTCGTCGTCAGGCGTTTTCGGCGACGGCTCCCTCGGGAGTCCATCCCTCTCCTGCCGACGATGGAGCTTTTCCAAGGCGTCTCGGGCCCGCGTCCGCTCGCGGGCCCGAGCCTTCTTCGCGTCCTTTTTCTTCTTCTTCTCCTCCGCGGCAACCCGCCGCGCTGCTCGGTCCACCGCGTCCTCCGGGACCCGTGGCCGGGAAGGCTTGTGACACCCTACCTCCAGAAGACAAATGAAAAGTCTCGACCGTAAGGACCAAGGGCAATCCGAAGCAAGGAGAAAGAAGGAGCGGACACTCACCAGGGACACACACCCGCGGTCGGGGCGCATCAAGGGCTGGGAGAAGGCACTGGCGTCCGGTTTTCCCAACGCGACGACCACCCGCCCGTGGAGAACGTCGATGGGAAGGGGATCCGAGGACATCCGTGAGCCCTCCAAGTCAGCCTCTGTCGTCATCTCCCAAAGCGGCAACCGCCGCTCCGCCAAGGGAAGCACCCTCCGGCGATGAATGGCGGCAATCACTCCCGCAGCGGTGAGCCCTCCTTTCCGCAACGCCTCCAGGGCCTTGAGAAGGGGCTCGAGATTCTTCTGTCTGTCGTGCGGGGTCCCGTAGCGCCAAGCATCGACGGCGACGGTGACCACTCGCTGAGAAAACGATGGGAGCCTCTCGTCGTCATTCCGAAGATAGAACCACCGGCGCTGCCACCCTTTATTCGAGGACGCAAGGACGGCGGGAATATACTGCGACGCCCGCAACTGCCTCAGCTGGAGGATGCAGCCGCCGGCCCGCACTGCCGCGCGGACCCTTCTCTCCCCCGTTGGTGAAGCAAAAAGCTCCGCGGAGAAGAAATGAGTCCACAAGTCCCAGTGGGGGTCGATCCCCAAGTATCCTTCGCACACCGCTACAAAGATGGCGGCTTGCGAGATGGAGTTGGGGCTGAGGTTGTGCAACTCCACCCCGTAGTTATGCAGGATCGCCCGCATGAAGCGGCTTGCCGGCACACCGAATCACCGCTCGTGGAAGGAGACGAAGCTCACGACGTACCCCGACGGCGAGGACAGGGCGGCTCCGTTCGGGGGGGGGGAATCCACTCTGGCTGCCTCTCATCAGAGAGAGGGCGAAGTAAACCCTCAGCAACGAGGTCCTCCAGGTCATCCGCCGTGACTGTGGAGAAAGGCCATGAGTCGCGCGGCGAAATAATGGTCACCCGGTCGGCCATCACCGAGCAGAAGGGGTGGCGGCGGAAAGGACTGAGTGGGCAGTTTCCTTTTCTCTGGCTAAATCTCTCAGGTTGCGAAAACCTAAGAAGGAGGCAAGAAGCAGAGCAAAGAACCGTCACCAGACCCTCCCCCGAGTATATAAAGACCAAGGCAAGACCCGTTCAACGCGTCGCCCGAACCCGCCGCGGGGTTCAAAGACTCAAAGCGAAACGACCGTTCCTCGAACGGCTCACGCACGCGCAACGGCCGCCTCGCGAACCACTCGCCTCGTCGCATTAACTCCGCGGCGGAACAGGCGGCGCCTTAGGCAGGAGAAGCAAGCGACGCTTCGCCTTCGCCATAATGACCGCGTCAAAAAAGGTACGCCACGTCATTCGATTTTGTATCCTTTTCCTTTTCCTCTTTCTCTCTCTTACAACAGGGACCGGGAAAGGGGGATACCCCGAAAAGGATCCTTCTCCGTGAAGGAAACAGGCCCCGAGCCTCCCTACTGATCAGAGGTTCAAAGGCTGGCCCCTCGGAGGGGTTCAACGGCCGCCTCAGAGCGCTTGGGTTCCGCGCCCACTACTGGTCAGAGGTTCGAAGGCCGGCCCCTCGGAAGGGTTCAACGGCCGCCTCAGGCCACTCGGGCTCCGTGCCCACTACTGATCAGGGGTTCGTAGGCTGGCCCTCGAAGGGTTCACAGTCGCCTCAGACACAGAGCGAGGTATGACCGTGGGTACGTTCGATACATAACCAAGGCTCGGGCTACGCTCCCGAGGTACCCTAGGACATTTCTGAGACCAGCGGGAACGATCTTGTAACGGAATCCCATCAGAGGGAGGCATTGAGCCCTCGGACACCGTCGAAAGGGGACCGGGTCTGGCAGATCACCCGCAGGTACTTTTGGAGCGTGCCTCCGGGCCTCTAGCCGACCCCTAACAAATGGGGCACGGGCGTCCACTCGGATCACCCGTCAGCAGCTCACCGGAAACACCATGTTCGGCGCCCTCCGAGGGCAACATGGCGCTTTCCCCCCTCCTCCTTGCGGAAAGGTGACGCAGGGGCGTATGTAAAAAAGTCGAGTCTGTCCTTGACCGTCCTCTCACCCTGTGCAGAGGCTCGGGGGCTGCTCTCGCAAACCCGGCTCCGGCCAAACCGTTGACAGTGTCAACATACCAGCCCGAGAACTTGGGACCCGACCGTGCACCCGGGCTACGGCCAGCTCGAATAAGGGAACAACCAGACCAGCCGAAGTGTTGCGAAATGCATTAAGACCTCGAAGGAGTCAAACCACTCCTCCGAGGCCTCGGGGGCTACACCCGGCGGGTGCGCTCGCATGCACCCACCGGAACAAAACGCAACCGAGAAAGGTTGGTCCCCTTGCAAAAAAGTGCGACAAAAGCCTCCAAGCGAGTATTAACACTCCCTTCGAGGCTCGGGGGCTACTGTCGGGGACCATAATTAGGGGTACCCTCAAGACTCCTAAATTTCAGCTGGTAACCCCCATCAGCACAAAGCTGCAAAGGCCTGATGGGTGCGATTAAGTCAAAGGTCGGTCCATTCGAGGGACGCGATCACGCCTCGCCCGAGCCCAGCCTCGGGCAAGGGCAGCCGACCCCGGAGGATCTATGTCTCGCCCGAAGACCCCCTCCAGCAACGAGCATACCCTCGGCTCGCCCGAGACCCAGTCTTCACCGAGAAGCAACCTTGGCCAACTCGCCACGCCAACCGACCAAATCGCAGGGGCATTTAATGCAAAGGTGGCCTGACACCTTTATCCTGACGCACGCCCTCTAGTCGACAGAGCCGAAGTGACCGCAGTCACTTCGCCGCTCCACTGACCGGTCTGACAAGAGGACAGCGCCGCCTGCGCCGCTCCGACTGCTGTGCCACTCGACAGAGTGAGGCTGGCAGCAGCCAAGTCCGACCTCAGGCGCCATAGGAAACTCCGCTTCGCCCGACCCTAGGGCTCGGATTCGGGCTCAGCCCCGGAAGACGGCGAACTCCGCTCCGCCCGACACCAGGGCTCGGACTCGGGCTCGGCCCCGGAAGACGACGGACTCCGCTTCGCCCGACCCCAAGGCTCGAACTCGGGCTCAGCCCCGGAAGACGGCGAACTCCGCTCCGCCCGACCCTAGGGCTCGGATTCGGGCTCAGCCCCGGAAGACGGCGAACTCCGCTCCGCCCGACACTAGGGCTCGAACTTGGGCTCGGCCCCGGAAGACGACGGACTCCGCTTCGCCCGACCCCAGGGCTCGGACTCGGCCTCAGCCCCGGAAGATGGCGAACTCCACTCCGCCCGACCCCAGGGCTCGGACTCGGGCTCGGCCCCGGAAGACGGCGAACTCCGCTCCGCCCGACCCCAGGGCTCGGACTTGGGCTCAGCCTCGGAAGACGACGAACTCCGCTCCGCCCGACCCCAGGGCTCAGACTCGGGCTCAGCCCCGAAGGACGACGAACTCCGCTTCGTCCGACCCTAGGGCTCCGACTCAGCCCTGGCATCAGCCGACGGTCTCCGCCTCGTCCGACCCGGGGGCTCGGACTCGACCTCGACCTTGGAAGACAGACTCGACCTCGACCTCGGAGGAGCCTCCACCTCGCCCAACCTAGGGCACGGACCGACCACGTCAACAGGAGGCGCCATCATTACCCTGCCCCAAGCTGACTCAGGCTACGGGAAACAAGACCGGCGTCCCATCTGGCTCACTCCGCCAGACAAGTAATGATGGCGCCCTGCACGCTCTATGACGACGGCGGCTCTCAGCCCTCTTACGGAAGCAAGAGGACGTCAGCAAGGACTCGACAGCCCCGACAGCTATCCTTCCGCCAGGCTCCAGCGCTCCTCCGACGGCCACGACACCACACGAACCGGGTGCCAAAACCTCTCCGGCTGCCACGATGGCATGTACTTAGGGCGCTAGCTCTCCTCCGCTAGACACGTTAGCACACTGCTACACCCCCCATTGTACACCTGGATCCTCTCCTTACGCCTATAAAAGGAAGGACTAGGGCCCTCTTACAGAGGGTTGGCCATGCGGGGAAGGACGGGACGGCGCTCGCGTGAGGCCGCTCGCTCCCTCCCGCGTGGACGCTTGTAACCCCCTACTGCAAGCGCACCTGACTTGGGCGCGGGACAAACACGAAGGCCGCGGGATTCCACCTCTCACGCCCGTCTCCCTCCGGCTTCCTCCCCCCTTCGCGCTCCGTCTCGCGCCGACCCATCTGGGCTAGGGCACGCGGCGACAATTTACTCGTCGGTCCAGGGACCCCCCGGGTCTCAAAACGCCGACAAGAATATTTAGCTCATGCCTAAGTTTATTAAAGGTTTGTTCATCTAGTGGCTTGGTAAAGATATCGGCTAATTGTTCTTTGGTGTTAATATATGCAATCTTGATATCCCCTTTTGTTGGTGATACCTTAGAAAATGATACCGAATGGCTATGTGTTTAGTGCGGCTATGCTCAACGGGATTATCCGCCATGCGGATTGCACTCTCATTATCACATAGAAGAGGAACTTTGGTTAATTTCTAACCATAGTCCCTAAGGGTTTGCCTCATCCAAAGCAAT
The DNA here is from genome assembly GCF_902167145.1 of Zea mays. NCBI lineage: Eukaryota > Viridiplantae > Streptophyta > Magnoliopsida > Poales > Poaceae > Zea > Zea mays. The sequence continues at coordinate 209,142,674 of NC_050097.1, forward strand.
TGCGCGCAACAATGGCCTGCGGTAATATACTCGGCTTCGGCGGTAGAAAGAGCTACAGAATTTTGCTTCTTTGAAGCCCAAGACACCAGAGATCTTCCCAAGAACTGGCAAGTCCCCGATATGCTTTTTCTATTAATTTTACACCCCGCCCAATCGGCATCCGAATAACCAATTAAATCAAATGTGGATCCCCGAGGGTACCAAAGCCTAAACTTAGTAGTATAAACTAAATATCTCAAGATTCGTTTTATGGCCGTAAGGTGAGCTTCCTTAGGGTCGGCTTGGAATCTTGCACACATGCATACAGAAAAGCATAATATCCGGTCGAGATGTACATAAATAGAGTAGAGAACCTATCATCGACCGGTATACCTTTTGATCTACGGATTTACCTCCCGTGTCGAGGTCGAGATGCCCATTGGTTCCCATGGGTGTCTTGATGGGTTTGGCATCCTTCATTCCAAACTTGTGTAGAATGTCTTGAATATACTTCGTTTAGCTAATGAAGGTGCCCTCTTGGAGTTGCTTCACTTGAAATCCCAAGAAGTACTTCAACTCCCCCATCATTGACATCTCGAATTTCTGTGTCATGATCCTACTAAATTCCTCACATGTAGATTCGTTAGTAGACCCAAATATAATACCATCAACATAAATTTGGCATACAAACAAATCATTGTCAAGAGTTTTAGTAAATAAAGTAGGATCGGCCTTTCCGACTTTGAAGCCATTAGTGATAAGAAAATCTCTTAGGCATTCATACCATGCTCTTGTGGCTTGCTTAAGCCCATAAAGCGCCTTAGAGAGTTTGTAGGCATAGTTAGGGTACTCACTATCTGAAAGGGAAATGTGCCCTTGGGCCATTTCTAAGTATTTTGGTGATTGAGTGTCAACACAAGTGCTTAAAAGTGAATTTATGCTTATGGATGGACAAAGTGCAAATCAAGAGTAAAGGTATGTTTCTAAGCCTTAGTACATTGGTTTTGTGTACTAATCTACTTGTCTAAGTGTTAGAAACAGAAAGAAGAAGAAAAGAAAAGAGGTGGAAAAGGCTTGGCTGTGTTCAGCCAAGACTCAGCTCGGTCTGGCACACCGGACTGTCCGGTGGTGCACCGGACAGTGTCCGGTGCGCCAGGCTAACTCGGCGCGAAGTGGCCGCTCTCGGGAATTCGCCGACGGCGTACGGCTAAAATTCACCGGACTGTCCGGTGTGCACCGGACTGTCCGGTGAGCCAACGGTCGGCCGCGCGATCTGCGCGGGACACGTGGCCGAGCCAACGGTCGGAAGGGGGCACCGGACTGTCCGGTGTGCACCGGACATGTCCGGTGCGCCAACGGCTCCAAGTCTGCCAACGGTCGGCTTCGCTATTTAAGGAAGGAAATCGGGCACCGGACAGTGTCCGGTGTGCACCGGACTGTCCGGTGCGCCCGACGACAGAAGGCAAGGATGGCCTTCCAGATTTGTTCTCAACGGCTCCTAGCTGCCTTGGGGCTATAAAAGGGACCCCTAGGCGCATGGAGGAGTACACCAAGCAACCTTAGAGCATTCTTGATCATCCACACTCAGTCTTTGCGCATTCGTTTGTCATTCTCAGTGATTTGAGCTCCGTTCTAGTGAGAACTTTGAGATAGTCTTTTGAGCTCGATTCTTGGCCGTGTGTGTGCGCATTTTGCTGTGGATTTGTGTGTGTTGCTTCCCTTCCTTACTCCGTGATTCTTTGTGAACATCAAAAGTGTAAGGGCGAGAGGCTCCAAGTTGTGGAGATTCCTCGCGAACGGGATAAGAAAAGAAAAGCATAACACTGTGGTATTCAAGTTGATCATTGGATCACTTGAGAGGAGTTGAGTGCAACTCTCGTCCGTTGGGACGCCACAACGTGGAGTAGGCAAGTCTTGTACTTGGCCGAACCACGGGATAAATCACTGTGTCTTCTCTGTGTTGAATTCTTTGTGATTATCGTATTGTGCAAGACCTTCTCTCTAGCCACTTGGTGATTATTGTGCTAACACTTAATAAGTTTTTGTGGCTATAAGTTTAAGTTTCACAGGATCACCTATTCACCCCCCTCTAGGTGCTCTCAATTGGTATCAGAGCCGTTCTCTTCAAGAAAGGGACTAACCGCCCGAAGAGATGGATCCTAAGGGCAAGGGGATGGTGATCAACGACAAGGAGAAGGAGACCTTCGTCAACGAGCTCAATGATGACAAGCCCACCGACTCAGGCTCGGGCCACAAAAGAAAAGACGGGAGGAAGAAGAAGACAAGGCGCATAAAGGAAATTGTCTACTACGACAGCGACGAATCTTCCTCCTCCCAAAAGGACGATGACATCCACGATAGACGAAAGACGGTTAACTCAAACTTTTCTTTCGATTATTCACGCATCCCGCATAGTTCAAATGCTCAATTGCTCCCCATTCCACTTGGCAAGCCCCCTCACTTTGATGGAGAGGACTACGGATTTTGGAGCCACAAAATGCGTACTCACTTGTTCTCTCTCCATCCTAGCATATGGGAGATTGTAGAAAGTGGAATGCACTTTGATAGTACGGATAGTCCCATGTTTATTAATGAACAGATTCATAAAAATGCACAAGCTACTACTGTGTTGCTAGCCTCTTTGTGCAGGGATGAGTACCATAAGGTGAGCGGCTTGGACAATGCCAAGCAGATCTGGGACACCCTCAAGATCTCTCATGAGGGGAATGATGTCACCTTGCTCACCAAGATGGAGTTGGTGGAGGGTGAGCTTGGACGGTTCGCAATGATAAGGGGCGAGGAGCTAACTCAAACATACAATCGGCTCAAGACCCTTATCAACAAAATAAGGAGCTACGGGAGCACGCGATGGACGGACCACGACGTCGTCCGCCTAATGCTAAGGTCATTTACCGTTCTTGATCCTCATTTGGTAAACAATATTCGTGAAAATCCCAGGTACACCAAGATGTCGCCCGAAGAAGTTCTTGGGAAATTTGTTAGCGGGCGAATGATGATCAAGGAGGCGAGGTACGTGGACGAGGCCTTGAATGGTCTGATCAACGAGCCGCAACCCCTTGCTCTCAAAGCAACACGAAGCAAGGAGGCGCTACCTAGCAAGGTGGCACAGTTTGAGGCGGCCGGACTCAATGATGAAGAGATGGCTCTCATCATCAAAAGATTCAAGACGGTGCTTAAAGGTCGCAAGGGACAGCCAAGCAAGACCAAAGCCAAGGGGAAGCGCTCATGCTTCAAATGCGGTAAGCTTGGTCATTTTATTGCTAACTGTCCCGACAATGATAGTGATCAGGATCAAGGGAACAAGAGGGAGAAAAAGAAGAACTATAAGAAGGCAAAGGGCGAGGCTCATCTTGGCAAGGAGTGGGATTCGGACTGCTCCTCGTCCGACTCCGACAATGAGGGACTCGCCGCCACTGCCTTCAACAAGTCATCCCTCTTCCCCAACGAGCGTCACACTTGCCTCATGGCAAGGGAGAAGAAAGTAAGCACTCCTAATACTAGTACTTATGCTTCTTCAAGTGAGGATGAGTCTAGTGATGATGATGAGATAGATTACTCATGCTTATTCAAGGGATTAGATAGAACTAAGGTAGACAAAATTAATGAATTAATTGATGCCTTGAATGATAGGAATATACTGTTAGAAAAGCAAGAGGATTTGTTGTATGAAGAACATGATAAATTTGTAGAAGCTCAGAAATCTCTTGCTCTAGAAATTAAGAGGAATGAAATGCTCTCTAGTGAATTATCTTCTTGTCATGAAACTATTGCTAAGTTAAAAAGTTTTAATGATGATTTAAATGCTAAACTAGAAGTAGCGAGTAAATCTAATTCTTGTGTAGAAATTATTGAAACTTGTAATAGATGTAAAGATTTTGACATTGATGCTTGTGGTGATCATTTAGTTTCAATTTCTAAATTAAATGAGGAATTAGCTAGTCTTAATGCCCAACTTAATACTAGCAAGAATGAATTTGACAAGCTAAAATTTGCAAGGGATGCCTACACGATCGGTAGACACCCCTCAATTAAGGATGGACTTGGCTACAAGAGGGAAGCCAAGAACTTGACAAGCCATAAGGCCCCCATCTCCGCCAAGGAGAAAGGAAAGGCCCCTATGGCTAGTAGTGTGCAAAAGAACCATGCTTTTATGTACCATGATAGGAGACAATCTAGGAATGTTTATAGGAGTTATAATGATGGTTTTGATTCTCATGCCAGGTTTGCTTCTAGTTCTTCCTATATGCATGATAGAAATGTTGGTAGGAGAAATGTTGTTCATAATATGCCTAGAAGAAATATTGCTAATTTTCCTAGGAAAGTTAATGAACCTTCTACAATATATCATGCTTTGAATGCTTCCTTTGCAATTTGTAGAAAGGATAGAAAGGTGATTGCTAGGAAATTAGAGGCAAAATGCAAGGGTGAGACTTGCATTTGGGTCCCTAAGACAATTGTGACTAACCTTGTAGGACCCAACAAGAGTTGGGTACCTAAGTCCCAAGCCTAAATTTGCCTTGCAGGTTTATGCATCCGGGGGTTCAAGCTGGATTATTGACAGCGGATGCACAAACCATATGACGGGGGAGAAGAAGATGTTCACCTCCTACGTCAAGAATAAGGATTCCCAAGATTCAATTATATTCGGTGATGGGAATCAAGGCAAGGTAAAAGGGTTAGGTAAAATTGCAATTTCTAATGAGCACTCCATCTCTAATGTGTTTTTAGTTGAGTCTCTTGGTTACAATTTGCTATCCGTTAGTCAACTATGCAATATGGGATATAATTGTCTTTTTACAAATGTAGATGTGTCTGTCTTTAGAAGAAGTGATGGTTCACTAGCTTTTAAGGGTGTATTAGACGGCAAACTTTATTTAGTTAATTTTGCAAAAGAAGAGGCCGGTCTAGATGCATGCTTAATAGCTAAGACTAGCATGGGCTGGCTGTGGCATCGCCGCTTAGCACATGTAGGGATGAAGAACCTTCACAAGCTTCTAAAGGGAGAACACGTGGTAGGTTTGTCTAACGTGCAATTCGAAAAAGATAGACCTTGTGCAGCTTGTCAAGCAGGTAAACAAGTGGGAGGAGCGCATCACAGCAAGAATGTGATGACCACGTCAAAACCTCTGGAGCTGCTGCACATGGACCTCTTCGGACCCGTCGCCTATCTGAGCATAGGAGGAAGTAAGTATGGTCTAGTTATTGTTGATGACTTTTCCCGCTTCACTTGGGTGTTCTTTTTGCAGGATAAGTCTGAAACCCAAGGGACCCTCAAGCGCTTCCTCAGGAGAGCTCAAAATGAGTTTGAGCTCAAGGTGAAGAAGATAAGGAGCGATAACGGATCCGAGTTCAAGAACCTTCAAGTGGAGGAGTTCCTTGAGGAGGAAGGGATCAAGCACGAGTTCTCCGCTCCCTACACACCACAGCAAAATGGTGTGGTAGAGAGGAATTCAAGACCCCCGAGTGTTTCTGGTCGGAAGCCGTGAACACGGCTTGCCACGCCATCAACAGGGTCTACCTTCATCGCCTCCTCAAGAAGACTTCGTATGAGCTACTAACCGGTAACAAACCCAATGTATCTTACTTTCGTGTATTTGGGAGCAAGTGCTACATTCTAGTAAAGAAGGGTAGAAATTCTAAGTTTGCTCCCAAAGCTGTAGAAGGGTTTTTGTTAGGTTATGACTCAAATACAAAGGCGTATAGAGTCTTCAACAAATCATCGGGTTTGGTTGAAGTCTCTAGCGACGTTGTATTTGATGAGACTAATGGCTCTCCAAGAGAGCAAGTTGTTGATTGTGATGATGTAGATGAAGAAGATGTTCCGACGGCCGCTATACGAACCATGGCGATTGGAGAAGTGCGGCCACAGGAACAAGATGAACGAGATCAACCTTCTTCCTCAACAACGGTGCTTCCCCCACCTCAAGACGATGAACAGGTTCATCAAAAGGAGGCGTGTGATCGAGGGGGAGCACAAGATGATCACGTGATGGAGGAAGAAGCGCAACCGGCACCTCCAATCCAAGTTCGAGCGGTGATTCAAAGGGATCATCCCGTCGACCAAATTTTGGGTGATATTAGCAAGGGAGTAACTACTCGATCTCGATTAGTTAATTTTTGTGAGCATTACTCCTTTGTCTCTTCTATTGAGCCTTTCAGGGTAGAGGAGGCCTTGCTAGATCCAGACTAGGTGTTGGCCATGCAGGAGGAACTCAACAACTTCAAGCGCAATGAAGTTTGGACACTGGTGCCTCGTCCCAAGCAAAATGTTGTGGGAACCAAGTGGGTGTTCCACAACAAACAGGACGAGCACGGGGTGGTGACGAGGAACAAGGCTCGACTTGTGGCAAAAGGTTATGCCCAAGTCGCAGGTTTGGACTTTGAGGAGACGTTTGCTCCTGTGGCTAGGCTAGAATCAATTCGTATCTTGCTAGCATATGCCGCTCACCATTCTTTCAGGTTGTTTCAAATGGATGTGAAGAGCGCTTTCCTCAACGGGCCAATCAAGGAGGAGGTGTACGTGGAGCAACCCCCTGGCTTCGAGGATGAACGGTACCCCGACCACGTGTGTAAGCTCTCTAAGGCGCTCTATGGACTTAAGCAAGCCCCAAGAGCATGGTATGAATGCCTTAGAGACTTTCTAATTGTTAATGCTTTCAAGGTTGGGAAAGCCGATCCAACTCTTTTTACTAAGACATGTGATGGTGATTTGTTTGTGTGCCAAATTTATGTCGATGACATAATATTTGGTTCTACTAACCAAAAGTCTTGTGAAGAGTTTAGCAGGGTAATGACGCAGAAATTCGAGATGTCGATGATGGGCGAGTTGAACTACTTCCTTTGGTTCCAAGTGAAGCAACTCAAGGACGACACCTTCATCTCCCAAACGAAGTACACGCAAGATCTGCTAAAGCGGTTTGGGATGAAGGACGCCAAGCCCGCAAAGACTCCGATGGGGACCGACGGACACACCGACCTCAACAAAGGAGGTAAGTCCGTTGATCAAAAGGCATACCGGTCAATGATAGGGTCTTTACTTTATTTATGTGCTAGTAGACCAGATATTATGCTTAGCGTATGCATGTGTGCTAGATTTCAATCCGATCCTAAGGAGTGTCACTTAGTGGCGGTGAAGCGAATTCTTAGATATTTGGTTGCTACGCCTTGCTTCGGGCTCTGGTATCCAAAGGGGTCTACCTTTGACTTGATTGGATACTCAGACTCCGACTATGCTGGATGTAAGGTCGATAGGAAGAGTACATCGGGGACGTGCCAATTCTTAGGAAGGTCCCTGGTGTCATGGAACTCTAAGAAACAAACCTCCGTTGCCCTATCCACCGCTGAGGCCGAGTACGTTGCCGCAGGACAGTGTTGCGCGCAACTGCTTTGGATGAGGCAAACCCTCCGGGACTTTGGCTACAATCTGAGCAAAGTCCCACTCCTATGTGATAATGAGAGTGCTATCCGCATGGCGGAAAATCCTGTTGAGCACAGCCGCACAAAGCACATAGACATCCGACATCACTTTTTGAGAGACCACCAGCAAAAGGGAGATATCGAAGTGTTTCATGTTAGCACCGAGAACCAGCTAGCCGATATCTTTACCAAGCCTCTAGATGAGAAGACCTTTTGCAGGTTGCGTAGTGAGCTAAATGTCTTAGATTCGCGGAACTTGGATTAAATTGTAGCATACATGTATTTATGCTTTTGATCATGTTCCTTTTTGCATTTTGTTGCTTATTGTGGTGCTCAAGTTGTACAAACATTCCCCGGACCTCACAGGTCCTTGTGTAAGTGATGCACATATTTAGGGGGAGTTGTGCTACAACTTGACCCTTTGAGACTAACCATATGCTTGAGTTTGGTTGTTTTAGTCTCCAAGGAGGATTGAAAGGGAAAAGGTGGACTTGGACCATGCAAGACTTCCACTGCACTCCGATGAAAAGAGTAACTTTTCCAAGTTCATCTTTAAACTCTTATTGCCTATTTTGCTCTTAATTGAAGAATTTGGTGAGGCAATGGGGTTAAAGGGCCAAGATTAATCCCGTTTTGGTGCTTGATGCCAAAGGGGGAGAAAATAAAGGCCAAAGCGATAAATGGATCAGCTACCACTTGAGAGATTTTGAAAATAGTAGAATAGAGATTTTTGCTTTGACAAAACTCTTTTATTGTCTCTCTTGTCAAAAGTTGGCTTCTTGTGGGGAGAAGTGTTGAGTATGGGAAATAGGGGGAGTTTTTGAAATCTTTGATCAATCTCTTCTGGAATGACTCTCTTTATGCTTCAACATGTGTGTTTGACTTAGAGATAGAGATTTGAGTTTTATTTGCAAAAACAAACCAAGTGGTGGCAAAGGATGATCCATATATGCCAAAATTGAATCAAAATAAATTTGAGTTTTATTTGAGGTGATATTGCACTTGTTCTAGTTGCTTTATGTTGTGTTGGCATAAATCACCAAAAAGGGGGAGATTGAAAGGGAAATGTGCCCTTGGGCCATTTCTAAGTATTTTGGTGATTGAGTGTCAACACAAGTGCTTAAAAGTGAATTTATGCTTATGGATGGACAAAGTGCAAATCAAGAGTAAAGGTATGTTTCTAAGCCTTAGTACATTGGTTTTGTGTACTAATCTACTTGTCTAAGTGTTAGAAACAGAAAGAAGAAGAAAAGAAAAGAGGTGGAAAAGGCTTGGCTGTGTTCAGCCAAGACTCAGCTCGGTCTGGCACACCGGACTGTCCGGTGGTGCACCGGACAGTGTCCGGTGCGCCAGGCTAACTCGGCGCGAAGTGGCCGCTCTCGGGAATTCACCGACGGCGTACGGCTAAAATTCACCGGACTGTCCGGTGTGCACCGGACTGTCCGGTGAGCCAACGGTCGGCCGGGCCAACGGTCGGCCGCGCGATCTGCGTGGGACACGTGGCCGAGCCAACGGTCGGAAGGGGGCACCGGACTGTCCGGTGTGCACCGGACATGTCCAGTGCGCCAACGGCTCCAAGTCTGCCAACGGTCGGCTTCGCTATTTAAGGAAGGAAATCGGGCACCGGACAGTGTCCGGTGTGCACCGGACTGTCCGGTGCGCCCGACGACAGAAGGCAAGGATGGCCTTCCAGATTTGTTCTCAACGGCTCCTAGCTGCCTTGGGGCTATAAAAGGGACCCCTAGGCGCATGGAGGAGTACACCAAGCAACCTTAGAGCATTCTTGATCATCCACACTCAGTCTTTGCGCATTCGTTTGTCATTCTCAGTGATTCGAGCTCCGTTCTAGTGAGAACTTTGAGATAGTCTTTTGAGCTCGATTCTTGGCCGTGTGTGTGCGCATTTTGCTGTGGATTTGTGTGTGTTGCTTCCCTTCCTTACTCCGTGATTCTTTGTGAACATCAAAAGTGTAAGGGCGAGAGGCTCCAAGTTGTGGAGATTCCTCGCGAACGGGATAAGAAAAGAAAAGCATAACACTGTGGTATTCAAGTTGATCATTGGATCACTTGAGAGGAGTTGAGTGCAACTCTCGTCCGTTGGGACGCCACAACGTGGAGTAGGCAAGTCTTGTACTTGGCCGAACCACGGGATAAATCACTGTGTCTTCTCTGTGTTGAATTCTTTGTGATTATCGTATTGTGCAAGACCTTCTCTCTAGCCACTTGGTGATTATTGTGCTAACACTTAATAAGTTTTTGTGGCTATAAGTTTAAGTTTCACAGGATCACCTATTCACCTCCCCTCTAGGTGCTCTCACTATCTTCAAAGCCGGGAGGTTGCTCAACATAGACCTCTTTCTTGATTGGTCCATTGAGGAAGGCACTTTTCAAGTCCATTTGATAAAGCTTGAAGCCATGGTAAGTAGCATAGACAAGTAAAATACAAATTGATTCTAGCCTAGCTACGGGTGCATAGGTTTCACCGAAATCCAAACTTTCGACTTGTGAATATCCTTTAGCCACAAGTCAGGCTTTGTTCCTTGTCACCACACCATGCTCATCTTGTTTGTTGCGGAAGACCCACTTGGTTCCTACAACATTTTGGTTACGACGTGGAACCAAATGCCATACCTCATTCCTAGTGAAGTTGTTGAGCTCCTCTTGCATCGCCACTACCCAATCCGAATCTTGAAGTGCTTCCTCTATCCTATGTGGCTCAATAGAGAAAACAAAAGAGTGATGTTCACAAAAATGAGCAACACGAGATCTAGTAGTTACCCCATTTTTAATATCGCCGAGGATGGTGTTCACGGGGTGATCTCGTTGGATTGCTTGGTGGACTCTTGGGTGTGGCGGTCTTGGAACTTGTTCATCTTCCTCATCTTGATCATGGGCATCTCCCCCTTGATCATTGCTCTCCTCTTGAGGTGGCTCATCCTCTTGATCTTCTCCTTCATCATTTTGAGCCTCATCCTCATTTTGAGTTGGTGGGGATGCTTGCATGGAGGAAGATGGTTGATCTTGTGCATTTGGAGACTCTTTGGATTCCTTAGGACACACATCCCCAATGGACATGTTCCTTAGCGCGATGCATGGAGCCTCTTCATCACCTATCTCATCAAGATCAACTTGCTCTACTTGAGAGCCGTTAGTCTCATCAAACACAATGTCACAAGAAACTTCAACTTGTCCAGAGGACTTGTTAAAGACTCTATATGCCATTGTGTTTGAATCATATCCTAGTAAAAAGCCTTCTACAGCCTTAGGAGCAAATTTAGATTTTCTACCTCTTTTAACAAGAATAAAGCATTTGCTACCAAAGACTCTAAAATATGAAACATTGGGCTTTTTACCGGTTAGGAGTTCATATGATGTCTTCTTGAGGATTCGGTGTAGATACAACCGGTTGATGGTGTAGCAACCGGTGTTGACCGCCTTGGCCCAAAACCGATCCGAAGTCTTGTACTCATCAAGCATGGTCCTTGCCATGTCCAATAGAGTTCTATTCTTCCTCTCCACTACACCATTTTGTTGTGGCGTGTAGGGAGAAGAGAACTCATGCTTGATGCCCTCCTCCTCAAGGAAGCTTTTGATTTGAGAGTTCTTGAACTCTGTCCCGTTGTCGCTTCTAATTTTCTTGATCCTTAAGCCGAACTCGTTTTGAGCCCATCTCAAGAATCCCTTTAGGGTTTCTTTGGTATAAGATTTTTCTTGCAAAAAGAACACCCAAGTGAAGCGAGAATAATCATCCACAATAACTAGACAGTACTTACTCCCGTCGATGCTTATATCAGCTATCGGGCCGAATAGGTCCATGTGTAGGAGCTCGAGTGGCCTGTCAGTCGTCATGATGTTCTTGTGTGGATGATGAACACCAACTTGCTTCCCTGCCCGACATGCGCTATAAATCATGTCTTTCTCAAAATGAACATTTGTTAGTCCCAAAATGCGTTCTCCCTTTAGAAGCTTGTGAAGATTCTTCATTCCAACATGTGCTAGTCGGCGATGCCAGAGCCAGCCCATGTTAGTCTTAGCAATTAAGCAAGTGTCGAGTTCAGCTCTATCAAAATCTACTAAGTATAGCTGACCCTCTAACATTCCCTTAAATGCTATTGAATCATTACTTCTTCTAAAGATAGTAACACCTGTATTTGTAAAAAGACAGTTGTAACCCATTTTACATAATTGCAAAACTGAAAGCAAGTTGTAATCTAAAGAATCTACAAGAAAAACATTGGAAATGGAATGGTCAGGTGATATAGCTATTTTACCCAATCCTTTGACCAAACCTTGATTCCCATCCCCGAATGTGATAGCTCGTTGGGGATCTTGGTTTTTCTCATAGGAGGAGAACATCTTCTTCTCCCCTGTTATGTGGTTTGTGCACCCGCTATCGATGATCCAACTTGAGCCCCCCGATGCATAAACCTACAAAACAAATTTAGTTCTTGATTTTAGGTACCCAAACGGTTTTGGGTCCTTTGACATTAGATATAAGAACTTTGGGTACCCAAACACAAGTCTTTGACTCCTTGTGCTTGCCCCCAACATACTTGGCAACTACTTTGTCGGATTTGTTAGTTAAAACATAAGCTGCATCAAAAGTTTTAAATGAAATGTTAGAATCATTTGATGCAATATGAGTTTTCTTCTTAGGCAATTTTGCACGGGTTGATTGCCTAGAACTAGATGTCTCACCCTTATACATAAAAGCATAATTAGGGCCAGAGTGAGACTTCCTAGAGTGAATTCTCCTAATTTTGTGCTCGGGATAACCGACAGGGTACAAAATGTAACCCTCGTTATCCTGAGGCATGGGAGCCTTGCCCTTAACAAAGTTAGACAATCTTTTATGAGGGGCATTAAGTTTGACATTGTCTCCCTTTTGGAAGCCAATGCCATCCTTGATGCCAGGACGTCTCCCACTATAGAGCATGCTTCTAGCAAATTTAAATTTTTCATTTTCTAAGTCATGCTCATTAATCTTAGCATTAAGTTGAGCTATGTGATCATTTTGTTTCTTAATTAAAGCTAGGTGATCATGGATAGCATCAACGTTAATGTCTGCATACTCCACCACCCTGCGGCAGGTGTCTTAGTACTTGAAGCCACCATCTAGGGGGTTCGGACACACAACTGGGCTTCCTAGGCTAAAATCCTGCGTACATATGTTATTACATTTTGCTCTTAAGCAAATGACATTACAATCCCTTACAAGCGGGACCCTAGCTCCATTTCTGCAGGAATGAACTACGTTGCACCAACAAGAGTCGCGTTGGAAGCTGACGCCGAACAGCCCCACCAACGACGGCGACCACCTCTGCACCAGCAGCGACAACGACCTCTGCCCGAGCGGCTCGCCAGCAGCAGCGATCACCTCCGGGTGAGCGCTACTGCGAATAGGTCCTCGCCCCCGTCCTCCTATGGGGGGTAACAGCAAGGCCATTAAAACCAAAGAGCCGGGGTCCGGCGGCAGGTGGCACTGACGGTCTCGCCAGCGGAGGCAACCACCTCTGCAATGGGCAGCCTCACCAGCGGAAGTGGCCACATCAGCCCCACCAGTGGCAGCGACCACCTCTGCACCGATGGGCAGCGGCTGCACCAGCGCGTGCGAAGAGGTCTTCGCTCCCGTCCTCACTACGGGAGTGAGGACAAGACCATCCAAGAACGCCGCCTCCACTCGCACGGCGTACGACGTCTTGTATGACCTCCCGGTGCGACTGGTGGCACAGGAGAAGCCGTGGATGTGGCCAACCCGCGCACGACGCGACCATCGCCCGTGCGGCGGACGGGCAGCCACGCTCTGCCCCAGCGACAAGAGGCAGCGTCGGAGGCGGCACCAGAGCAGCCCAGGCCGGGGAGCCAGACACGCGACAGCTGACGGCGCCACAAACGGTCGGCCCCACATACCTAGAGTTCGCCTCCTCCGCAAGGCCGGCGAACGCCCTTCTCCCCCGAATGCTGGAGGAAGAAGCGGACCTCCAGCCCACACGGAAGGCGAAGCTCCCACTCGGCTCGCCCTCCTCCCCAGCGCGGATGATGAACATCCTTGAAGCTGAGGGCAGGAGGGAGGCCACAGCCCGACTTGCTTCTCCCTACCACAAGGCTGGTAGTCATCCTTCTGGATGACCACCGGCGGGGGACTGCAGTCGGGCTGCGTGATGAAAATCCTTAAAGCCAAATGGTGGTGGAAGGATGCCAACCCCCATGGGGTTGCACCCCTCCAACGGCAGCAGGAAGAAGACAAGATCGGCGACACCACCACGAGTGCACGCTCTCCGTCGGTGAAGTCACCGAAAGAGACGACCTTGACGCGGATCCCTCTAGAGAACACCGACGCACCCCATCTGGAGGCCCGGAAGGCGAAAGAGCGCGGTGGTCGCAAGAGGAGCGAGGCATGTCTACTGCCCGGGGGATCGACCCCTTTTTAAAGGCAGATCCCCCACTCGCGCCCCTGAAGCGTCACGGGTGAAGTCTCTCCCAGCGTACACCAAGGGTCCCACCTTATGACACGGGGCCAGGCCCACATGTCATACAGACCAACCCTAAGAAGGAGTGTGCAACTGCCATGCGGTTACGTGCTCCTCCATTTTCGGGGCAACCAGCGGTCAGGAAGGCGAACCGTGGCGCAAGGGGCATGCAACTACCCCACGGTTAGGCGCCCCTTTGAAAGGGAATTAGGCTTACACCTAGTTCCTAAATAATTTTGGTGGTTGAATTGCCCAACACAAATAATTGGACTAACTAGTTTGCTCTAGTGTATAAGTTATACAGGTGCCAAAGGTTCACACTTAGCCAATAAAAAGACAAAGTATTGGGTTCAACAAAAGAGCAAAGGGTCAACCGAAGGCACCTCTGGTCTGGCGCACCGGACTGTCCGGTGGGCCACCAGACAGTGTCCGGTGCACCACCAGACAGTGTCCGGTGCACCAGAGGACTCCCAGTCAAACTCGTCACCCTCGGGAAAATCCAGAGGCGCTCCGCTATAATTCACCGGACTGTCCGGTGTACACCGGACAGTGTCCGGTGCTCCAAGGAACGGCGCCTCAGGAACTCGCCAGCTTCGGGAATTCACAACGGCTAGTCCGCTATAATTCACCGGACATGTCCGGTGTACACCGGACTGTCCGTTGTGCCATCGAAGCAATGGATACTTCGGCGCCAACGGCTACCTGCAGCGCATTGAATGCGCGCCAGCGCGCGCAGAAGTCAGGCACGCCCATGCTGGCGAACCGGACACTCTACAGTGCATGTCCGGTGCGCCACCGGACATCCAGGCGGGCCCAGAAGACAGAGCTCCAACGGTCGGAACCCAACGACTTTGGTGACGTGGCTGGCGCACCGGACTGTCCGATGCACCATGCGACAGTCAGCCCCACCAAACGGCTAGTTTGGTGGTTGAGGCTATAAATACCCCCAACCACCCACCATTCATTGCATCCAAGTTTTTCACACTTCCAACCACTTACAAGAGCTAGGCATTCAATTCTAGACACACTCAAGAGATCAAATCCTCTCCCAACTCCACAAAAGCATTAGTGACTAGTGAGAGAGATTTGTCGTGTTCTTTTGAGCTCTTGTGCTTGGATCGCTTGCTTTCTTTCTTGATTCTTTCTTGCGATCATACTCACTTGTAATTGAGGCAAGAGACACCAATCTTGTGGTGGTCCTTGTAGGAACTTTGTGTTCCAAGTGATTGAGAAGAGAAAGCTCACTCGGTCCGAGGGACTGTTTGAGAGAGGGAAAGGGTTGAAAGAGACCCGGCCTTTGTGGCCTCCTCAACAGGGAGTAGGTTTGCAAGAACCAAACCTCGGTAAAACAAATCCTTGTGTCTCACCGCTTTACTCGCTTGCGATTTGTTTTTACGCCCTCTCACGGACTCGATTATATTTCTAACGCTAACCCGGCTTGTAGTTGTGATTATTTTTGAGAATTTCAGTTTCGCCCTATTCACCCCCCCTCCCTCTAGGCGACTATCAATTGGTATCAGAGCCCGATGCTTCATTAGAGCCTAACCGCTCGAAGTGATGTCGGGAGAACTCGCCAAGAGGGAGATGGAGACCGGCGACAAGCCCGCTACAAGCCACGAGTCGACTTCATCGGAAGAGTCCCGCAACAAGAGGAAGGAGAAGAAAAACTCCTCCAACAAAGGGAAGAGGAAGGAGAAGAAATCCTCTTCCCACAAGTCGGATCGGAGAGGCGACAAACACAAGAGGATGAGGAAAGTGGTCTACTACGAGACCGACTCTTCATCACCATCGACCTCCGACTCCGATGCACCGTCCGTTACTTCTAAGCGCCAAGAGCGCAAGAAGTATAGTAAGATTCCTCTACGCTATCCCCATGTTTCAAAACGTACTCCTTTACTCTCCGTTCCATTAGGCAAACCACCGGTTTTTGACGGTGAAGATTATAATATGTGGAGTGACAAAATGAGGCATCATCTAACCTCACTCCACACAAGCATATGGAATGTTGTTGAGTTTGGTGTACAGGTACCATCCGTAGGGGATGAAGACTACGACTCGGACGAGGCGGCCCAAATTCACCACTTTAACTCCCAAGCCACTACTATACTCCTCGCCTCTCTAAGTCGAGAGGAGTATAATAAGGTGCAAGGGTTAAAAAGTGCGAAGGAAATTTGGGACATACTCAAGACCGCGCACGAAGGAGACGAGGTGACAAAGATCACCAAGCGGGAAACGATCGAGGGGGAGCTCGGTCGCTTCATGCTTCACCAAGGGGAGGATCCACAAGCCATGTACAACCGCTTGAAGACCTTGGTGAACCAAGTGCGCAACCTCGGGAGCGAAAAATGGGATGACCATGAGATGGTCAAGGTTATTCTTAGATCCCTCGTATTTCTTAACCCTACACAAGTTCAATTAATTCGAGGTGATCCTAGATACAAGCTAATGTCTCCTGAGGAAGTCATAGGAAAATTTGTGAGCTTTGAGCTAATGATTAAAGGCTCAAAGAAAATCATCGAGCAAGGCACCTCCTCCACGCCCGAAGCACAACCCGTTGCATTCAAGGCAACGGAAGAAAAGAAGGAGGAGGCTACTCCAAGTCGAACACCCATCGACGCCTCCAAGCTCGACAACGAGGAGATGGCGCTCATCATCAAGAGCTTCCGTCAAATCCTCAAACAAAGGAGGGGGAAGGACTACAAATCCCGCTCCAAGAAAGTGTGCTACAAATGTGGTAAGCCCGGTCATTTTATTGCAAAATGTCCAATATCTAGTGACAGTGACAGGGGCAACGACAAGAAGGGCAAGAGGAGAGAAAAGAAGAGGTACTACAAGAAGAAGGGCGGTGATGCCCATGTTTGTCGGGAGTGGGACTCCGACTAAAGCTCTAGCGACTCCTCCGACGACGAGGACGCCGCCAACATCGCCGTCACCAAAGGCCTTCTCTTCCCCAACGTCGGCCACAAGTGCCTCATGGCAAAGGACGGCAAAAGGAAGAAGGTTAAATCAAAATCCTCCACTAAATATGAATCTTCTAGTGATGATAACGCTAGTGATGAGGAAGTTAATTTGCTTACCCTTTTTGCCAACCTTAACATGAAACAAAAGGAAAAACTAAATGAGCTAATTAGTGTCATCCATGAAAAGGATGATCTCTTGGACTCCCAAGAGGACTTCCTAATCAAGGAAAATAAAAAGCATGTTAAGGTTAAGAATGCTTATGCTCTAGAGGTAGAAAATTGTGAGAAATTATCTAGTGAGCTAAGCACGTGCCATGACACTATTGCCAACCTTAGAAATGAAAATGCCAAATTAATTGCTAAGGTTGATTCTCATGTTTGTAATGTTTCAACTTCCAATCCTAAAGATGATAATGTTGATTTACTTGCTAGAATTGATGAGTTGAATGTTTCTCTTGCTAGCCTTAGGATTGAAAATGAGAAATTGCTTGCTAAGGCTAAAGATTTTGATGTTTGCAATATTACTGTTTCTAACCTTAGAAGTGAAAATGATATATTACATGCTAAGGTTGTAGAATTAAAATTTTTTCAAACCCTCTACATCTATTATTGAGCATGTATCTATTTGTAATAGATGTAGAGATGTTGATGTTAATGCTATTCATGATCACATGTCTTTAATTAAACAACAAAATGATCATATTGCAAAATTAGATGCTAAAATTGCCGAGCATAACTTGGAGAATGAAAATTTTAAATTTGCTCGTAGTATGCTTTATAATGGGAGACGCCCTGGCATCAAGGATGGCATTGGCTTCCAAAGGGGAGACAATGTCAAACTTAGTGTCCCTCCTAAAAGATTGTCTAATTTTGTAAAGGGCAAGGCTCCCATGCCTCAGGATAACGAGGGTTACATTTTGTACCCTGCCGGTTATCCCGAGAGCAAGATTAGGAGAATTCACTCTAGGAAGTCTCACTCTGGCCCAAATCATGCTTTTATGTATAAGGGTGAGACATCTAGTTCTAGGCAACCAACCCATGCTAAGTTGCCTAAGAAGAGAACTCCTAATGCATCAAATGATCATGACATTTCATTCAAAACTTTTGATGCATCATATGTTTTAACTAACAAATCCGGCAAGATAGTTGCCAAGTTTGTTGGGGGCAAACACAAGGGCTCCAAGACTTGTGTTTGGATACCCAAAGTTCTTGTTTCTAATGCCAAAGGACCCAAAACCGTTTGGGTACCTAAAGTCAAGAACTAAATTTGTTTTGTAGGTTTATGCATCCGGGGGCTCAAGCTGGATCATCGACAGCGGGTGCACAAACCACATGACAGGGGAGAAGAAGATGTTCTCCTCCTATGAGAAAAACCAAGATCCCCAAAGAGCGATCACATTCGGGGATGGAAACCAAGGTTTGGTCAAAGGATTGGGTAAAATTGCTATATCTCCTGACCATTCTATCTCCAATGTTTTTCTTGTAGATTCATTAGATTACAATTTGCTTTCTGTATCTCAATTATGCAAAATGGGTTACAACTGTCTTTAGAAGAAGTGATGATTCAATAGCATTTAAGGGAGTGTTAGAGGGTCAGCTATACTTGGTAGATTTTGATAGAGCTGAACTCGACACTTGCTTAATTGCTAAGACTAACATGGGTTGGCTCTAGCACCGCCGACTAGCTCATGTTGGGATGAAGAATCTTCATAAGCTTTTAAAGGGAGAGCACATTTTAGGACTAACCAATGTTCATTTTGAGAAAAACAGGGTTTGTAGCGCATGCCAAGCAGGAAAGCAAGTTGGTGCCCATCATCCACACAAGAACATTATGACGACCGACATGCCGCTTGAGCTACTCCACATGGATCTATTCGGCCCGATTGCTTACATAAGCATCGGCGGGAGTAAGTATTGTCTTGTAATAGTGGATGATTATTCTCGCTTCACTTGGGTATTCTTTTTGCAGGAAAAATCTCAAACCCAAGAGACCTTAAAGGGATTCTTGAGACGGGCTCAAAATGAGTTCGGCTTAAGGATCAAGAAAATAAGAAGCGACAACGGGACGGAGTTCAAGAACTCTCAAATTGAAGGCTTCCTTGAGGAGGAGGGCATCAAGCATGAGTTCTCCTCTCCCTACACGCCACAACAAAATGGTGTAGTAGAGAGGAAGAATAGAACTCTATTGGACATGGCAAGAACCATGCTTGATGAGTACAAGACTTCGGATCGGTTTTGGGCCAAGGCGGTCAACACCGCTTGCTACGCCATCAACCGGTTGTATCTACACCGAATCCTCAAGAAGACATCATACGGACTCCTAACCGATAAAAAGTCCAATATTTCATATTTTAGAGTCTTTGGTAGCAAATGCTTTATTCTTATTAAAGAGGTAGAAAATCTAAATTTGCTCCTAAGACTGTAGAAGGCTTTTTACTAGGATATGACTCACACACAAGGGCATATAGAGTCTTTAACAAGTCCTCAGGACTTGTTGAAGTTTCTTGTGACGTTGTGTTTGATGAGACTAATGGCTCTCAAGTAGAGCAAGTTGATCTTGATGAGATAGGTGAAGAACAGGCTCCGTGCATCGCGCTAAGGAACATGTCCATTGGGGATGTGTGTCCTAAGGAATCCAAAGAGCCTCCAAATGCACAAGATCAACCATCCTCCTCCACGCAAGCATCTCCACCAACTCAAAATGAGGATGAAGCTCAAGTTGTTGAAGTAGAAGATCAAGCAAATGAGCCACCTCAAGATGACGACAATGATCAAGGGGGAGATGCAAATGATCAAGACAAGGAGGATGAAGAACAAAGGCCGCCACACCCAAGAGTCCACCAAGCAATCCAACGAGATCACCCCGTCGACATCATCCTCGGCGACATTAACAAGGGGGAACCAAATGGGTCTTCCGCAACAAGCAAGATGAGCATGGTGTGGTGACTAGGAACAAAGCTCGACTTGTAGCCAAGGGATACTCCCAAGTTGAAGGTTTGGATTTCGGTGAAACCTATGCACCCGTAGCTAGGCTTGAGTCAATTCGCATATTATTGGCCTATGCTACTTACCATGGCTTTAAGCTTTATCAAATGGACGTGAAAAGTGCCTTCCTCAATGGACCAATCAAGGAAGAGGTCTATGTTGAGCAACCTCCCGGCTTTGAAGATAGTGAGTACCCTAACCATGTCTATAAACTCTCTAAGGCGCTTTATGGGCTCAAGCAAGCCCCAAGAGCATGGTATGAATGCCTTAGGGATTTCCTTATCACTAATGGATTCAAAGTTGGAAAGGCCGATCCTACTCTATTCACTAAAACTCTTAAAAATGACTTGTTTGTATGCCAAAATTATATTGATGATATTATATTTGGGTCCACTAACGAGTCTACATGTGAAGAATTTAGTAGGATCATGACACAAAAATTCGAGATGTCTATGATGGGGGAGTTGAAGTACTTCTTAGGATTTCAAGTTAAGCAACTCCAAGAAGGCACCTTCCTAAGCCAAACGAAGTACACTCAAGATATTCTAAGCAAGTTTGGAATGAAGGATGCCAAACCCATCAAGACACCCATGGGAATCAATGGGCATCTCGACCTCGACGAAGGAGGTAAATCCGTCAATCAAAAGATATACCGGTCGATGATAGGTTCATTACTCTATTTATGTGCATCTCGACCGGATATTATGCTTTCCGTATGCATGTGTGCAAGATTCCAAGCCGACCCTAAGGAAGCTCACCTTACGGCCGTAAAACGAATCTTGAGATATTTGGCTTATACTCCTAAGTTTGGGCTTTGGTATCCTAGGGGATCCACTTTTGATTTGATTGGTTATTCGGATGCCGATTGGGCGGGGTGTAAAATCAATAGAAAGAGCACATCGGGGACTTGCCAGTTCTTGGAAAGATCCTTGGTGTCTTGGGCTTCAAAGAAGCAAAATTCGGTTGCTCTTTCTACCGCCGAAGCCGAGTATATTGTCGCAGTACATTGTTGCGCGCAACTACTTTGGATGAGGCAAACCCTTAGGGACTATGGTTACAAATTAACCAAAGTTCCTCTTCTATGTGATAATGAGAGTGCAATCCGCATGGCGGATAATCCCGTTCAGCATAGCCGCACTAAGCACATAGCCATTCGGTATCACTTTTTAAGGGATCACCAACAAAAGGGAGATATCGAGATTTCTTACATTAATACTAAAGATCAATTAGCCGATATCTTTACCAAGCCACTTGATGAACAAACTTTTAACAAACTTAGGCATGAGCTAAATATTCTTGATTCTAGGAACTTCTTTTGTTGATTTGCACACATAGCTCTTTTATATACCTTTGATCGTGTCTCTTTCATGTGCTATGACTAATGTGTTTTCAAGTGAATTTCAAACCAAGTCATAGGTATACTGAAAGGGAATTGGAGTCTTCGACGAAGACAAAGGCTTCCACTCCGTAACTCCTCCTTCGCCGTCGCTCCTCGCATCTCTCCATCTTTTGGGGGAAATCCAAAGCAAAAGGACTCCATATTTGGTATAATCTTCACTCATTTATTTATAACCAAAGGGGGAGAATGTAATTAAAGGGCTTATATCTCACTCAAAGTATCCGTTTTTGGCGATTCATGCCAAAGGGGGAGAAAGTATGAGCCCAAAAGAAAAAGGACCGCACCACCACCTAAATGATTTTCAAATTAGAAATTTCAAATTGGTATCCTATTATGTTAAAAGGGGGGAGAAAGTAGTATTTCAAATTGATATATCAAAACCCTCTTGAACACTAAGAGGAGAATTTCATTTAGGGGGAGTTTTATTTAGTCAAAGGAAAAGCATTTGAAACAGGGGGAGAAAATTTCAAATCTTGAAAATGCTTTGCAAAATCTTACTCATTTACCTTTAACTATTTGCAAAAGAACTTTGAAAAGGATTTACAAAAGAATTTGCAAAAACAAAACATGTGGTGCAAGCGTGGTCCAAAATGTTAAAAACAAAGAAACAATCCATGCATATCTTATGAGTAGTTATATTGGCTCAATTCCAAGCAACCTTTGCACTTACATTATGCAAGCTAGTTCAATTATGTACTTCCATATTTGCTTTGGTTTGTGTTGGCATCAATCACCAAAAAGGGGGAGATTGAAAGGGAATTAGGCTTACACCTAGTTCCTAAATAATTTTGGTGGTTGAATTGCCCAACACAAATAATTGGACTAACTAGTTTGCTCTAGTGTATAAGTTATACAGGTGCCAAAGGTTCACACTTAGCCAATAAAAAGACAAAGTATTGGGTTCAACAAAAGAGCAAAGGGTCAACCGAAGGCACCTCTGGTCTGGCACACCGGACTGTCCGGTGTGCCACCAGACAGTATCCGGTGCACCACCGGACAGTGTCCGGTGCACCAGAGGACTCCCAGTCAAACTCGTCACCCTCGGGAAAATCCAGAGGCGCTCCGCTATAATTCACCGGACTGTCCGGTGTACACCGGACAGTGTCCGGTGCTCCAAGGAACGGCGCCTCAGGAACTCGCCAGCTTCGGGAATTCACAACGGCTAGTCCGCTATAATTCACCGGACATGTCCGGTGTACACCGGACTATCCGGTGTGCCATCGAAGCAACGGATACTTCGGCGCCAACGGCTACCTGTAGCACATTGAATGCGCGCCAGCGCGCGCAGAAGTCAGGCACGCCCATGCTGGCGCACCGGACACTCTACAATGCATGTCTGGTGCGCCACCGGACATCCAGGCGGGCCCAGAAGACAGAGCTCCAACGGTCGGAACCCAACGACTTTGGTGACGTGGCTGGCGCACCGGACTGTCTGGTGCACCATGCGACAGTCAGCCCCACCAAACGGCTAGTTTGGTGGTTGGGGCTATAAATATCCCCAACCAACCACCATTCATTGCATCCAAGTTTTTCACACTTCCAACCACTTACAAGAGCTAGGCATTCAATTCTAGACACACTCAAGAGATCAAATCCTCTCCCAACTCCACAAAAGCATTAGTGACTAGTGAGAGAGATTTGTCGTGTTCTTTTGAGCTCTTGTGCTTGGATCGCTTGCTTTCTTTCTTGATTCTTTCTTGCGATCATACTCACTTGTAATTGAGGCAAGAGACACCAATCTTGTGGTGGTCCTTGTAGGAACTTTGTGTTCCAAGTGATTGATAAGAGAAAGCTCACTCGGTCCGAGGGACCGTTTGAGAAAGGGAAAGGGTTGAAAGAGACCCGGCCTTTGTGGCCTCCTCAACGGGGAGTAGGTTTGCAAGAACCGAACCTCGGTAAAACAAATCCTTGTGTCTCACCGCTTTACTCGCTTGCGATTTGTTTTTACGCCCTCTCGCGGACTCGATTATATTTCTAACGCTAACCCGGCTTGTAGTTGTGATTATTTTTGAGAATTTCAGTTTCGCCCTATTCACCCCCCCCCTCTAGGCGACTATCACCCTTCGTCTTCGCCGCACCCAGCGGTCAAAGAGGTGAACCGCCGCGCAAGAAGCATACAACCGTCCTATGGCTGTGCGCCCCTCAGCTCCGCCGCAACTGGCGGTCCAACGCGGGGGCTGAAAGGGAAATGTGCCCCTAGGCCATTTCTAAGTATTTTGGTGATTAAGTGTCCAACACAAATGGTTATGTGTTAAACTATGAAAAGTGGTGGACAAACTGCAAATCAATACAAAGGTATGATTCTAGACTTAGTACATTGGTTTTTGTGTACTAACATATTTGTCTAAGTGCTAGAATCAGAGAAAATACAATTGGAAAAGACTTGGCTCGAGCAGCCAAGACTCTACTCAGTCTAGGTGCACCGGACTGTCCGGTGGTGCACCGGACAGTGTCCGGCGCGCCAGGCTGGCGTCTGGTGAACTGACTGCTCTCGGGTCTCGACGACGGCGTACGGATATAAATCACCGGACTGTCCGGTGAGTCGGCTGCGGCGAAGTCGCCGTTCTCGGGAATCAAGTCAACAACGTATGGCTAAAATTCACCGGACTGTCCGGTGGTGCACCGGACTGTCCGGTGAGCCAATGGCCGGCCGAGCCAACGGTCGGCCGCGCAATCCGCACGTGACGCGTGGTCGGGCCAACGGTCTGATGGGGGCACCGGACTGTCCGGTGTGCACCGGACATTGTCCGGTGCGCCAACGGCTCCAAATCATCAACGGTCGGCTGCGCCAGAATAGGAAAGAAATCTGCATCAGACAGTGTCTGGTGGTGCACCAGACTGTCCGGTGCACCAGTCGACAGAAGGCAAGAATTGCCTTCTTGGAATGGTCTCAACGGCTCCTAGCTGCCTTGGGGCTATAAAAGGGACCCCTAGGCGCATGGAGGAAGACGCCAAGCATACTTTGAGCATTCTTGATCATTCACACTTCGTCTTTGCGCACTCGTTTGACATTCTTAGTGATTTGAGCTCCGTTCTAGTGAGAACTTTGTGATATTCATTTGAGCTCAAGTCTTGCCCGTGTGTGTGCGTATTGCTGTGGACTTGCGTGTGTTGCTCATCCCATCCTTACTTCCGTGTTCATTTGTGATAATCTTTTGTAAGGGCGAGGGACTCCAAGTTGTGGAGATTCCTCGCGAACGGGATATAGTAAAAGGAAGAGAAACACCGTGGTATTCAAGTGGATCTTTGGATCACTTGAGAGGGGTTGATTGCAACCCTCGTCCGTTGGGACGCTACAACGTGGAGTAGGCAAGTGTTGAACTTGGCCAAACCACGGGATAAACCACTGTGCCTATCTGTGTTGATATCTTTGTGGTTATTGTGTTTTGCAAGAACTCCTCTCTAGCCACTTGGCTTTATTGCTCTAACACTTAATAAAGTTTGTGGAGTTAAGTTTTTACAGGATCACCTATTCACCCCCCCTCTAGGTGCTCTCAATTGGTATCGGAGTCGTTCTCTTCACGAAAGGGACTAATCGCCCGAAGAGATGGATCCTAAGGGAAAGGGGATGGTGGTCAACGATAAGGAGAAGGAGTCCATCTTCAACGAGCCGAGGGATGACAAAGCCACTGACTCCGGCTCGAGTCAAAAGAAGAAGGACGGGAAGAAGAAGAGGCGGATCAAGAAGATAGTCTACTACGACAGCGACGAGTCTTCCTCTTCCCAAAAGGACGACAAATACGAGGAGAAAAAGAAAACGGTTAACTCAAACTTTTCTTTCGATTATTCTCGTATTCCGCAAAGTTCCAATGCTCATCTACTTTCCATTCCACTTGGTAAACCTCCTCACTTTGATGGAGAGGACTACGGCTTTTGGAGTCACAAAATGCATAGTCACTTGTTCTCTCTCCATCCAAGTATATGGGAGATAGTAGACAATGGAATGCAATTTGATAGTACGGATAGTCCCATAGTTATCAATGAACAAATTCACAAAAATGCACAAGCTACTACTGTTTTGTTAGCATCATTATGCAGGGAAGAATATCATAAGGTGAGCGGCTTGGATAACGCCAAGCAGATTTGGGACACCCTCAAGATCTCGCATGAGGGGAACGACGTCACCATGCTCACCAAGATGGAGTTGGTGGAAGGCGAACTAGGAAGGTTCGCGATGATCAGGGGGGAGGAGCCAACTCAAACTTACAACAGGCTCAAGACCCTGGTCAACAAAATAAGGATCTATGGAAGCACGAGATGGACGGACCACGACGTCGTCAGGCTTATGCTAAGGTCCTTCACCATCCTTGATCCGCATCTTGTAAACTCTATTTGTGAAAATCCTAGGTACAACAAGATGACACCCGAAGAGATACTTGGAAAGTTCGTAAGCGGGCGAATGATGATCAAGGAGGCGAGATATGTTGATGAGGCGTTAAATGGCCCAATCCACGAGCCTCAAACCATTGCTCTAAAAGCAACAAGTAGCAGGGAGGCGCTACCTAGCAAGGTGGCGCAAGTTGAGGTGGTCGGGCTAAATGAAGACGAAATGGCCCTCATCATCAAGCGCTTCAAGACTGCACTCAAAGGTCGCAAGGAGCATCCCAACAAGAGCAAGACGAAGAGGAAGCGCTCCTGCTTCAAGTGTGGTAAGGTTGGTCACTTTATTGCTAACTGTCCTGATAATGATAGTGACTAGGATCAAGAAAAGAAGAGGGAAAAGAAGAAGTCTTACAAGAAAGCGAAGGGCGAGGCACACCTTGGCAAAGAGTGGGACTCGGATTGCTCTTCATCCGACGACGAAGGACTTACCGCCTCGGCCTTCAACAAATCATCCCTCTTCGCCAACGAGCATCACACCTGCCTCATGGCAAAGGAAAAGAAGGTATGCACTAGGAATGATATTACATATGCTTCTTCAAGTGATGGTGAATCTAGCGATGATGAAATAGACTATGCAAGTTTATTCAAAGGTTTAGATAGAACTAAAATTGATAAAATCAATGAATTGATTGATGCTTTGAATGACAAGAATAGATTGCTAGAAAAGCAAGAGGATCTTTTGTATGAAGAGCATGATAAAGTTGTAGATGTCCAAAAATCTCTTGCTTTAGAAGTTAAAAGGAATGAAATGCTTTCTTGTGAATTATCTACTTGCCATGAGACTATTTCTAGTTTAAAAGTGTTAATGATGATTTAAATGCTAAGCTAGAAGTAGCAAATAGATCTAGCTCTTGTGTAGAACATGTAGTGGTTTGCAATAGGTGTAAGGACTTTAATGTTGATGCATGTGTTGAGCACCTTACTTCTATTGCAAAACTAAATGGTGAAGTGGCTAGTCTTAATGCCCAACTTAAGACTAGCAAAAATGAATTTGATAAACTAAAATTTGCAAGGGATGCCTACACTGTTGGTAGACACCCCTCAATTAAGGATGGGCTTGACTTTAAGAGAGAAGCCAAAAACTTAACAAGTCATAAGGCTCCCATTCCCGCCAAGGAAAAAGGGAAGGCTCCTATGACTAATAGTGCTCAAAAGAACCATGCTTTCATGTACCATGATAGGAGATATCCTAGAAATGTTCATCATGATAGGAGTTGTAATGCTTATGATTCAAATGCCATGTTTGCTTCAAGTTCGTCCTATGTGCATGGTAGAGATATGCCTAGGAAATATGTCATTCATCATATACCTAGAAGAAATATTGCTCATGTTCCTAGGAAAATTAATGAACCTTCTACAATTTATCATGCTTGCAATGCTTCCTTTGCAATTTGTAGAAAGGATAAGAAGGTAATTGCTAGGAAATTAGGGGCAAAATGCAAGGGAGATTAAGCTTGCATTTGGGTCCCTAAGACCATTGTTACTAACCTTGTAGGACCCAACAAGAGTTGGGTACCTAAGACCCAAGCCTAAATTGCCTTGCAGGTTTATGCATCCGGGGGCTCAAGCTGGATCATCGACAGCAGATGCACAAACCACATGACGGGGGAGAAGAAGATGTTTACCTCCTACGTCAAGAACAAGGATTCCCAAGATTCAATCATATTCGGTGATGGGAACCAAGGCAAGGTTAAAGGACTAGGAAAAATAGCAATTTCATCCGAGCATATCATTTCTAATGTGTTTTTTAGTAGAATCGCTCGGATATAACTTGTTGGCTGTTAGCCAACTTTGTAATATGGGTTATAATTGCTTATTCACAAATGTAGATGTGTCTGTCTTTAGAAGGAGTGATGGTTCATTAGCTTTTAAGGGTGTACTAGACGGCAAACTTTATTTAGTTGATTTTGCAAAAGAGGAGGCCGGTCTAGATGCATGCTTAATTGCTAAGACTAGCATGGGCTGGCTGTGGCATCGCCGCTTAGCACATGTAGGGATGAAGAACCTTCACAAACTTCTAAAGGGAGAACATGTGTTAGGTCTAACAAATGTGACTTTCGAAAAAGATAGACCTTGTGCAGCTTATCAAGCAGGTAAACATGTGGGAAATGCTCATCACAGCAAGAACGTGATGACCACATCAAGACCCCTAGAGCTACTGCATATGGACCTCTTCGGACCCGTCGCCTACCTTAGCATCGGGGGAAGTAAGTATGGTTTAGTAATTGTTGATGATTTTTCCCGCTTCACTTGGGTATTCTTTTTGCAGGATAAATCCGAAACCCAAGGGACCCTCAAGTGCTTCCTAAGGAGAGCTCAAAATGAGTTTGAGCTCAAGGTGAAGAAGATAAGAAGCGACAACGGGTCCGAATTCAAGAACCTTCAAGTGGAGGAGTACCTTGAGGAGGAAGGAATCAAGCACGAGTTCTCCGCTCCCTACACACCACAGCAAAACGGTGTGGTAGAGAGGAAGAACAGGACACTCATAGACATGGCGAGGACGATGCTTGGAGAGTTCAAGACGCCCGAGCGGTTTTGGTCAGAAGTCGTGAACACGGCTTGCCACGCCATAAACCGGGTCTACCTTCATCGCCTCCTCAAGAAGACGTCTTACGAGCTACTAACCGTTAACAAACCCAACGTTTCTTATTTTCGAGTTTTTGGGAGTAAATGCTACATTCTGGTGAAGAAAGGTAGAAATTCAAAATTTGCTCCCAAAGCTGTAGAAGGGTTTTTGTTAGGTTATGACTCAAATACAAAGGCGTATAGAGTCTTCAACAAATCATCGGGTTTGGTTGAGGTCTCTAGCGACGTTGTATTTGATGAGACTAATGGCTCTCAGAGAGCAAGTTGATCCTAATGATGTAGATGAATATGATGTTCCAACGGACGCAATTCGCACCATGGCGATTGGAGATGTGTGACCACAGGAACACCAAGAGCAAGATCAACCTTCTTCCTCAACAATGGTGCAACCCCCAACTCAAGACGATGAACAGGTTCATCAAGAAGAGGCGTGTGATCAAGGGGGAGCACAAGATGATCATGTTATGGAGGAAGAAGCACCTCAAGCCCCTCCGACTCAAGTTCGAGCGACGATTCAAAGGAATCATCCCGTCGATCAGATATTGGGTGATATAAGCAAGGGAGTAACTACTCGCTCGAGATTAGTTAATTTTTGTGAGCATTACTCTTTTGTCTCTTCTATTGAGCCTTTCAGGGTAGAAGAGTCCTTGCTAGATCCGGACTAGGTGTTGGCCATGCATGAGGAGCTCAACAATTTCAAGAGAAATGAAGTTTGGACGCTGGTGCCACGTCCCAAGCAAAACGTTGTGGGAACCATGTGGGTGTTCCGCAACAAACAGGACGAGCATGGTGTGGTGACAAGGAACAAGGCTCGACTTGTGGCAAAAGGTTATGCCCAAGTCGCAGGTTTGGACTTTGAGGAGACTTTCGCTCCTGTGGCTAGGCTAGAGTCGATTCGTATTTTGTTAGCCTATGTCGCTCACCATTCTTTCAGGTTGTTCCAAATGGACGTGAAGAGCGCTTTCCTCAACGGGCCAATCAAGGAGGAGGTGTACGTGGAGCAACCCCCTGGCTTCGAGGATGAACGGTACCCCGACCATGTGTGTAAGCTCTCTAAGGCGCTCTATGGACTTAAGCAAGCCCCAAGAGCATGGTATGAATGCCTTAGAGATTTCTTAATTGCTAATACTTTCAAGGTTGGGAAAGTCGATCCAACTCTTTTCACTAAGACATGTGATGGTGACTTATTTGTGTGCCAAATTTATGTCGATGACATAATATTTGGTTCTACTAACCAAAAGTCTTGTGAAGAGTTTAGCAGGGTAATGACGCAAAAGTTTGAAATGTCAATGATGGGCGAGTTGAACTACTTCCTTGGGTTCCAAGTGAAGCAACTCAAGGACGGAACTTTCATCTCCCAAACAAAGTACACGCAAGACTTGATCAAGCGGTTTGGGATGAAGGACGCCAAGCCCGCAAAGACTCCAATGGGAACCGACGGACACGTCGACCTCAACAAAGGAGGTAAGTCCGTTGATCAAAAAGCATACCGATCTATGATAGGTTCCTTGCTTTACTTATGCGCTAGTAGACCGGATATTATGCTCGGTATATGCATGTGTGCTAGATTTCAATCCGATCCAAGGGAGTGTCACTTAGTGGTCGTGAAGCGAATTCTTCGATATTTAGTCGCTACGCCTTGCTTCGGGATCTGGTATCCAAAGGGGTCTCCCTTTGACTTAATTGGATATTCAGACTCCGATTATGCTGGATGTAAGGTCGATAGGAAGAGTACATCAGGGACGTGTCAATTCCTAGGAAGGTCCCTGGTGTCGTGGAGCTCTAAGAAACAAACTTTCGTTGCCCTATCCACCGCTGAGGCCGAGTATGTTGCCACAGGACAGTGTTGCGCGCAACTACTTTGGATGAGGCAAACCCTCAGGGACTTTGGCTACAATCTGAGCAAAGTCCCACTCCTCTGTGACAATGAGAGTGCTATCCGCATGGCGGACAATCCTGTTGAACACAGCCGCACAAAGCACATAGACATCTGGTATCACTTTTTGAGAGACCACCAGCAAAAAGGAGATATTGAAGTGTTTTATGTTAACACCGAGAACCAGCTAGTCGATATCTTTACCAAGCCTTTAGATGAGAAGACCTTTTGCAGGCTGCGTAGTGAGCTAAATGTCTTAGATTTGCGGAACTTGGATTGATTTATAGCATACATGTGTTTCATGCTTTGATCATGTTCCTTCTATGCATTGTGTTGTTTATTTATGGTGCTCAAGTTGTACAAGCACTCCTAGGACCTCACAAGTCCATTTGTAAGTTATACACATATTTAGGGGGAGATGTGCTACAACTTGACCCTTTGAGACTAACCATGTGCTTGAGCTTGCTTGATTTAGTCTTAAAGGTGGATTGAAAAGGAAAGGTGGACTTGGACCATGAAAGACTTCCACTGCACTCCGATGAGAGGGTAACGTACTCCAAGTTCATCTCCATACTCGTATTGCCTTTTTTCTCTTAATTGACAATTTTGGTGAGGCAATGGGGTTTAAGGGCCAAGATTGATCCCATTTTGGTGCTTGATGCCAAAGGGGGAGAAAATAAGGCCAAAGCAAGAAATGGGTCAGCTACCACTTGTGAATTTTGAAAATAATAGAGTTAGAGTTTTTGTTTTGGCAAAATTCTCTTAGTGTCTCTTCTTGTCAAAAGTTGGTCTCTTGTGGGGAGAATGTTTGATTATGGGAGAAAGGGGGAGTTTTGGAATCTTTGATCAATTTCTCTTGGAATACCTTTCTCTATGCCTCAACAAGTAAATTTGACTTAGAGATAGGAAATTGAGTTTGATTTGCAAAAAAACAAACCAAGTGGTGGCAAAGAATGATCCAAATATGCCAAATTTGAATCAAAACAAATTTGTGTTCTCATTTGCATTAATGTTGCACTTCTTTTAGTTGCTTTTTGTTGTGTTGGCATAAATCACCAAAAAGGGGGAGATTGAAAGGGAAATGTGCCCTTGGGCCATTTCTAAGTATTTTGGTGATTAAGTGTCCAACACAAATGGTTATGTGTTAAACTATGACAAATGGTGGACAAAGTGCAAATCAATACAAAGGTATGATTCTAGACTTAGTACATTGGTTTTTGTGTACTAACATATTTGTCTAAGTGCTAGAATCAGAGAAAATACAATTGGAAAAGACTTGGCTCGAGCAGCCAAGACTCTGCTCACTCTGGGTGCACCGGACTGTCCGGTGGTGCACCGGACAGTGTCCGGTGCGCCAGGCTAGCGTCCGGTGAACTGCCTGCTCTCGGGTCTCGACGCGGCGTACGGATATAAATCATCGGGCTATCCGGTGGTGCACCGGACTGTCCGGTGAGTCGACTGCGGCGAAGTCACTGCTCTCGGGAATCAAGTCAACAGCGTACGGCTAAAATTCACCAGACTGTCCGGTGGTGCACCGGACTGTCCGGTGAGCCAATGGTCGGCCGAGCCAACGGTCGGCTGCGCAATCCGGACGTGACGCGTGGCTGGGCCAACGGTCTGATGGGGGCACCTGACTGTCCGGTGCGCCAACGGCTCCAAATCTTCAACGGTCGGCTGCGCCAGAATAGGAAAGAAATCTGCACCGGACTGTCCGGTGCACCAGTCGACAGAAGGCAAGAATTGCCTTCCTGGAATGCTCTCAACGGCTCCTGGCTGCCTTAGGGCTATAAAAGGGACCCCTAGGCGCATGGAAGAAGACACCAAGCATACTTTGAGCATTCTTGATCATTCACACTTCGTCTTTGCGCACTCGTTTGACATTCTTAGTGATTTGAGCTCTGTTCTAGTGAGAACTTTGTGATATTCATTTGAGCTCAAGTCTTGCCCGTGTGTGTGCGTATTGCTGTGGACTTGCGTGTGTTGCTCATCCCATCCTTACTTCCGTGTTCATTTGTGATCATCTTTTGTAAGGGCGAGAGACTCCAAGTTGTGGAGATTCCTCGCGAACGGGATATAGTAAAAGGAAGAGAAACACCGTGGTATTCAAGTGGATCTTTGGATCACTTGAGAGGGGTTGATTGCAACCCTCGTCCGTTGGGACACCACAACGTGGAGCAGGCAAGTGTTGAACTTGGCCGAACCACGGGATAAACCACTGTGCCTATCTGTGTTGATATCTTTGTGGTTATTGTGTTTTGCAAGAACTCCTCTCTAGCCACTTGGCTTTATTGCTCTAACACTTAATCAAGTTTGTGGAGTTAAGTTTTTACAGGATCACCTATTCACCCCCCCCCCCCCCTCTAGGTGCTCTCAGGGGCCCAGGCCCACATGACATGTAACCAGCGTGCCAGTTACCGTGTGCGAAGAAACTGCACCGCCGCTTGCGTCAATACCACGTCTTCTCGAGGCTGTCATGGGAGTCTAAAAAGGTAATTTTTCAGAACAAGTGCAGCGACTCGAGGCAGCCCCGCGCATGGCCCAACAGTGCCATTAAGTACGATGGTCACGGGCCAGTCAGCCGTGGAATAGGCGCGACAGTTGGCATGGCCATAGGTGGGCCGGCAGTAATTGCAGCAACAGGTCCCACCTACAGGTTCGCATCCTCCCTTGAGGCGGGACCAGGGGCCACTGTCGGTACCCTAAATCAGGGGTACGCTCTTCTACAACATGAAGACGCCGCACCCATGCGATGTCTCCTAGCCACACAGGGAACGGCGCCTGACCCCACCGCATGGGCAGACCAAAGGGCGCCACGTGGCAAGGAGAGATAACACATCTCAGTAAGTCCGGACTCCCACAGAGGGACTCCGAACCTCTATACATATAAGTCCGGAGCCCCCGGGAGGTCCGAACCCTAGCAGGGTCCCGAAACGAGGAGAACCCTGGTATGAGCAGGGGTCCGGTGCTGACACGTGTCTGGGCCTTGCCCTTCACATCCTGCTCAGGCGGAGACCCGCCGCTTGTGGCCCATGACATAAGCTATCAGGTCGAACCTGACGTAAGGTCGTGCAGCCCCTGCATTTATTGAAGAAAGGACGCGCCGCCTGCCACCACGCTGACGGGCGACGTGCCCTCTCAGCATTTAATGCGTCCCGTCCCATCCGCTAGCAGGCGGTGTCAAGGTCATCCAGAAGGCGTTGCGCCTGCTGAGTCTGCTGGCAAACAGTACGACTGTGCCAGGAAGCACACTGTACTCAACATCCCTCCTACAAGAAGCTTCCTCTATACGCCAAGGATACGCGGATCTCAGGCGTCAGGGATGAGAAGATTGTCTCGACACCATGCATTAATAGCTCCAAGTGCTATATTCTTTATGTTCCTGGGCCCACATGTCAGGGCCCAGTCCCTTTGTGCATGCCCCCTTCAGTTATAAAAGGGGAGGCATGCGATGTTACACACAAACGCAATCTTAGACTCGCTAGCTCATACAAGCTCTCAAGCAATACAACTCACAGTGGAGTAGGGTATTACGCTCCGGCGGCCCGAACCACTCTAAACCCTTGTGTGTTCTTGAGTTCTTCCCCTTCACTCCAACGATCAAGCAAAACCCCTAAGCCCCTCCTCATCTTAGGATTTAGAGCGGGTGCACTCTGCCACCCGGCCGGTGATTTCCTCTCCGACAGTCGCTATAGAGAGGTAAATTGACATCCATCTGTTGGTTGCTAAAACATTTGGTCCTATACGTTTAGGGTTGGCCCAGCTAGTCGTTCAACAAGCCACTACTTATCGCCTTTCGATCTCAATCCGATGGCATCGTGTAGCTCCAACCGGCCTCCGGGTTACATGACGCTTCCACAGGGTCTCACCCCACTTCCGCCAACCCCCACCCAACGTCATAGTAAGGTGGAGAGAGCAGAGGGCGCAAAGTTAGACGTCCAACTGGGCTTGCCAAATCCTCTATTGTATCATATCCGGACGTGTGGCAAGCGAGCCAATGACGTGCAAATCTGGCCCCCACACGTCAATGGTCAAACGTTAAAGTAGAAGATTGGCTTCCCCAAATGGGCGGGACAAAAACTAGGGAGTAGAAGATTGGCTTTCCCAAATGGGCGGGACAAAACTAGGGATGACAGTGAGTAAAGTATCCAATAGGCATACAAAGTCATACCTATACTCACTAAAGAAAAAAAATGTCTCATACTTATATCCACTACACATCATGGGTACAAAATTACGCTATACTTATACCCACCATGGGTAGCGGGTATCCATCATGTACTCATACCCACTAATATTACAGTAGACATGATCATTAAAATTGCAAAAGTGTGTATCAAATGGAGAATGTTGAAATCTCATACCTCATCAATATTGTGAAATATGCTAAAATAACATATTATCTTTATGCTAGCAAGACAAATTCATCGAACCCAACATAATTTTATGACAATGTCAACAACATTTAACATTAAATGACAACACCATACAAGACCATATATGAGAGAGTTTCTTAATCCAAAGCACATGTCATATGTTAGTGGGTTTTCTATTGTGTAGCGGGTATGGGGCTCAAGAAAATTTACCATGCCCACCATACCACGATGGTTAAAACAAATGACTCAATAAAATATCCATTTGTATAAAATTTCGTTGTACCCATACCCTAATAGGGTTATTATCCATTGGGTGTCAGTTTTTGGGTACCCATTGCCATCCCTAGACAAAGCAATCATTTTTGCTAGAGGTGGAGGCTAGGCTGCAATGTGTAAGTTGGGACCGACTTACACGTGGTCAGGTGGGTCTAATCACTCGAGAAAGAAGGGACACATGTGCTCAAGAAAACAGTAAGCAGAGAATTGTAGCGTATTGTTAAGCGTGTCACATGCATGTATATAGTGGAGTTATTTATAGGTAACCGAGTAGGTGGATGATCCCTCCTAAGTACTGTTATGCCTCTGGTTACCTGCTATAGCTCCAGAATATTCTCACTTACGAGGTCATTACAGTGATGTTAAGTACAATCTGATTAAATGTAGTATAGATCCTACCCCGAGGAGGGACTTACAAGACGACGAGGGCGTCTTCGCGAGGCTACAACGAGCCCCCTTTTAAACAGTGTGGTCGAAGATCTCGATTCTGATATCGGTTGAGGTACCCTTTGCTTTTTGTTCTTGTGACAAAACATGTTAAATTGATGTTAAAGAAGTCTGACCAGGGAGGGACAGCCTTTGCTCCAATAGGAGCATTATATATAAGTGATGGCTCGTGTAAGAGAATGCCTTCTAAGGTTGGTGTTGAGGGGCTACAGGGAAGGATGACATAGCCACTGGTCCACTAAAATAGGTCGAAGGCTTATCTGATGTGGAGAACTAAGACGGTTGCACGGATCTACTAATGCCTTGTTCGTTTCCGTCGGATTGGACCCGGAATCGTTCCAGCTAATCAAAGTTTATATAAATTAGAGAAGCAATCCGGTCAGGAATCGTTCCGACCCACCAATCCGGCAGAAACGAACAAGGCCTAAAGGAGTTGGCTCTGCACTAGAACTCAAAGTTTGAGGTGCCACCTCATCCACCGAAGTATGTCTCTCCTAGTCCTAGGGATTTCAACCGGGCTAAGGAGGATGTAGAAAGGACAGCAAATTTGAACAAAAACCACCAAAGAAGAAAGGGACGGGCTCACTAGAGAAGCATCGTCGGCCATAGTGAGTTGCCTTTACTTGGAACTATCATGAACCTGGCAACGTTGCGACAGTCAAAGAGCTTTAGAAGCTACCAAAGAGTTTTGCCCCATATATAGTTTGTCTGGTTAGAAGAGAATCAAGGGAGATTAAAGTATACATTGTCAATAAGTCATGCCGGGCCAGAACGGCCTAAGCCCGTCATGGGACGGCCCGCACATACACTTCCATTACTTAACGCCACCACAATTAGGGCTGGATATCGAGCCAGCTCGGCTCGGCTCGTTCGAGCTCGAGCTGGCTCGTTAAGCTAACGAGCTGGCTCGGCTCGGCTCGTTAAGGTAGCGAGCCACAGAGTCCACTAGTACAGATAAGCTCTATACTGACGGTCCTAAACATATTTACAGTGACGTTTTTCGTAACCGCCAGTGCTAGAGGTCAGTAGAAATCACCATTTTTACAGGCGGGTAACTGAAGACCGCCAGTGAAAATCGATTTTCACTGGCGGTCGACGTAATAAAACCGCCAGTGAAAATCGATTTTCACTGGCGGTCGACGTAATAAAACCGCCAGTGCAAATCGTTTCCAGAAAACATAAAACAGATTTTAAAAATAGTAAAAAAATTTATTTGTATTAGGACCACCCCAAGTCGCGGCATTTTTCGCGCAAAATTCGCGCGCTACGCGGTTGTGAGGAATCGAACCGTAGACCTCACCCTCGCGCGTACCCTCCACTACCACTCCGTCTATGACATGACTTGTGTCTAGTTTGTAGTTGTTTTCTCCACATATTACAACCATTTGAGTGTAAATTGCTTATTTGAGACCCTAAACGAATTCAAATAAAAAAGTTGTCAACTACAAAGATAAATAACTTTTGAAGTTCTACAACTTTTATTTTGACACTTTTTTCATCCGAGGTAGTTTGCAAAATTTGAATTTTAAATTTGCCATACTTAGATTCAATTTTTGAGAACCGAAATGAGTTCAAATAAAAAAGTTGTCAACTACAAAGTTTCATAACTTTTAGAGATCTACAACTTTTATTTTAGTGGTTTTATCATACGAGGTCGTTTGAAAAACTCGAAAAATTAAGGATAAAAATGATTTCTAGTGGCGGTTCCTTAAGAAAACCGCCACTAGAAATCGTATTTCTACTGGCGGTTCCTTAAGAAAACCGCCACTACAAATCATGGATTTCTACTGGCGGTTTTCTTAAGGAACCGCCACTAGAAATACGATTTCTAGTGGCGGTTTTCTTAAGGAACCGCCACTAGAAATAGCACAGTCGGTGGATAACCGGATCCGTCTGTAAAAATATATGGGTGCCGCAGGCTTTGAGCCTTTTTGTACTAGTGGTCAGCTCGGCTCGGCTCGTTTACGAGCTCGAGCTGGCTCGTTTAGCTCGCGAGCCAGAGCGGAAAAAAATAATATACGTATAATAATCAATTTCTAGTTAATTTTAAGCTAATTTAACAACATAAAATAGTAATTATACTCATAGTTTCACAGACCGCATCAATATAACACCAAATTAACACCACTCATCACTCATCAATTCACTATTCACACACATGTTCAGCAGTTTAACCCACACTTATATTTGCATAGACCAATTTCATACATAGACATAATTCATCAATCATTAGTTTAACTTATAGGTTATATACACCACACATACATATAACATATTCATCAATTGTTAGGTATATGATATGTATATAGTTTTGTTCTGCTAAAATGTGATAGCTCGTTTAGCTCGCGAGCTGACTCGTTAACAAACCGAGCTGGCTCGTTAAGAAACCGAGCTAGGATGTCAGCTCAGCTCGTGAAAAAATTCAAACGAGGCGATCCGAGCCGAGCCGAGCTGGCCACGAACCGAGCGAGCCGACGAGTTGCGAGCATTTTGTCCAGCCCTAACCACAATCGACATTCAAACGACAACAAGCAACTAAGAAAAACGCGTACTTGGTTTTATTGTACGCTAACCAAATGTACCACGTGCCAATGCTGTCGTTGCTTATATGTGACTTGATTTTATTGTACGCGTGCTACATGTATCAGCACATTTCATTATAACGCTAAGGCTATATATATATTAAGTTTGTGATCTAAATTCTGAAAAAAGACGGTCAAATTGGCGAGCGAAGCAAAGACTCGTCACCGGAAGGTTTAGATCATTCCCTACTCAGCTTAGGGTTTCATTTATATAAATACACTTGTAATCCGCAGTAGATACTGATCTCATTTGTAAGTCTCCTGTGATTTGTAACCACCAAGAAATAATGAGATTGTTGCTAGCTGACACTCGTTATTTTTTCCTTCGTCTTGAAGGGATTTTACACGTTAAATCTATGTCTTTTTTGTGTTTGATTTTCCGCCCTTCGCCTTGGAGGGGTTTTTCCCGTTAAATATATGTCTTCTTTATATTTGATCTACTTTGTGTCGTATTTGAAAGGGAAGTGTGCCCTTGGGCTAATTCTATAAATGTTTTGGTGATTAGATGCCCAACACAAATTACTTTGATTCAAATGCGCTAAAGAAGATGCAAAATGAGAATCAAGATATGTTTCTAGCCTTAGTGAATTGTTTTTTATACTAATATATTTACCTAAGTGCTAGGAAAAACATCAAAAGAAAGTGGAGAAGGTTTGACTGAGTTCAGTCAAACCAGTTCCAGCCTGTGGTGCACCGGACACTGTCCGGTGCCCAGGCTGTTCCAGCGACGAACTCCTCGCTCTCGGGAATTCACCGAGGGCGCTGCGGCTATAATTCAACGGACTGTACGGTGTGCATCGGACTGTCCGATGAGTCATTGGCGTCCGCGGCCAACGGTCGGCAGCGCGATCAACGGGCGACACGTGGCCGAGCCAACGGTCACTTGGTCGCACCGGACTGTCCGGTGTGCACCGGGCAGTGTCCGGTGCGCCAAGGGGACCGAAGGCTCAACGGTCGGCTTCGCCAGATAAGAAAGGAGACCGGGCACCGGACAGGAACTATTCATGTCCGGTGTTGCACCGGACTGTACGGTGCGCCACCCGACAGAAGACAAGAATTGTCTTCCAAATGGAACTTCAACGGCTCCTAGTTGCCTTAGGGCTATAAAAGGGACCCCTAGGCGCATGGAGCAGAGTACCAAGCATTCACAAACATCCTAAGACACCTACACTCCGCAACCACGCAATCGGATCATCGTGTTTGAGATTTGAGCACCGTTTGAGTTGTAAACTCCCTGCGCCGTGTTTGTGCTCACGTCTTGACTTGTGTGCGTGTGTTTGCTGCGATTATTGCATGTGTCGCTTTCCCTCCCTTACTCTTGTACTTTGTGTTGTGATCAACCTTGTAAGGGTGAGAAACTCCAACTTGTGGTGACTCCTCACAAACTGGAAAAAAGTATAAGGAAGAAACAGTGGTATTCAAGTGGATCATTGGATCACTTGAAAGGGGTTGAATGCAACTCTCGTCAATTAGGACGCCACAACGTCGAAGTAGACAAGTGTTATATTTGGCCGAACCATGGGATAAAATCACAGTGTCTTTTGTGTGATTGGTTTCCTCTCTCGAGTTCTCACTTGTGTTATTGTTCCAAGTTCAATACTCACTCTTAAGGAAGAATCAAGTGAAGAGTTCTTGCTTTAACAACTTTGTTTCAATCTTTCTAAACACTCATAACCAAGTTGGGATATTTAGTGTTGAATTCTTATAGGATCACTTATTCACCCCTATAGGTGCTCTCAGTATTGATTCATAACAATATAGTTGACAATTAAAAACTATGTGCTAGTAACATGAAGCGACGCACAAGGTATAAATAAAAATCTTCGCTTTCTACTGTCTATATAGTCGACAGCCAACATGAACAAACAAGAACTCTCAAAACTTCGATTCTTATTTGATTTTCCTTAGAATACTCCATCGCCACTAGCTACAACTACAAGCACGCACAAATCTCTCCCTCAGCTGCCAAATAACACAGGACCTCAGACTTCATGCATACCTACCATCATTCTGCAGTTACAAGCAACACCTGCATCTGTTTTTTCTAGCATCCCAGTTCCCTCCGCCTCCCTCTCTACGTACAGCGCACCTAGATGGATACCAACATGTAATACAGTACATACTGACAGAGAACGATGGTTCTCGCTCACTGGCGGGCCTCACCGGAGGCTGTTGACGAAGGCGAGGAGCGAGTCGACGTCCCTCTTCTCCGACGGGTACTTGATGGGCCGGGCGGTGCGGCTGGGGAACAGGAGCACGGTGGGGAAGCTCTGCAGCTGCAGCTCGGCCTGCGCGAACGGCTTCTGCTCGCCGTCGGCGCGGAACCGGGCCACCTTCACGCCGCCGGACCCCGCCAGCCTCTCGGCCAGCTCCACGTAGGAGGCCTCCATGGCCTGGCAGAACGGGCACCAGGGCGCGTACAGCACCACGAGCCACGGCTCGGCGCGGCTCTCCAGGCGCAGCAGGTTCTCGACCCCGGCGCGGGTGAGGGACACGACGGCGGGGCTCTCGAAGATGTCCGGGGCGCCCGCCGAGCCGTTGCCGTTGGCAGTCCTGGGGGCCGCCGCCGCCGCCGCCGCCTGGCCGTCCTTGTCGATGTTGCCCTTGTGGAGGCCGCACTCCTTGGCCTTGGCGTCCTCCCACCACCACCGGCCTTCCCGCTCGTGCTGCCCCGGCAGGACAGGCCTGGTGCACGGCTCGCACCCGATGGACACGTAGCCCTGGTCGAGAGAAGACGGACACGGCCACAGATGATATAAGAGGCTGCCGTCAATCGCTAGCACATCTAAGAACGAATCGAAGAAGTGTTGCAGCTTCAAAATTACCTGAGCATGCAGGGCGTTGACAGGGACGTCCATGGTCCGCAGGAAAGTCCAGATGTCCTTGCCGTCGACGTTGGCCACGGGGTTCCACTTGACCAAGCTACCAGCCCCGCCGTCCAGGCCTTCGAAGGAAGGGTCAACCTGGACCAGAGGGATGCTGGCCCTGGTGCCGGGGGACTGGTCCTTCCTCTGGCCGGTGATCCACGCCCTGAGCCCCCTGAGCGCCCTGCGCAGGGGCCGCACCTTGCGCACGCGGCAGCACTCCTGGTGGCCGTCCTCGTAGAAGGAGAAGAGGCCCTTGGTCCGCACCAGCTCCTGCACCTCGCTGGCGTCCGGGAACATGTACTCGATGCGGATGCCGTAGTGCTTCTCCACCCTGTCGAAGAGCTGGTACGTCTCCGGGTTGAGCCGCCCCGTGTCCAGGCTGAACACCCGGAAGGGACGCCCCGTCAGCTTCGCGTACTCGATCAGCGCCACGTCCTCCGCGCCGCTGCACGCACGAGACGAGAGGGGGTTGACGACGTCAGTTAAGCTAGAAGTTTGCCCGTCTTCTCATGTCATCGTAGTGAGTCTGTCCCTATCCAAACCGATTCATACGTAGCATCCTACTCCTACTACAGTGATTAATAACGACGAGTCCAGCGTATTTTGCTTTGTCGTCTGCTCTTACAGCTGCACTAAAAACTTGGTTTGGATTCGGACGGGCCTGTTTGAGAGGGCTCCAAACTAGCTCCGGCTCTTGAGTAGCCCTTCTAAATGGTCTAAAAAGAATAGCTTCCTTTAAAGAGTAACAAGAAGCTGTAGCCATTTTTATAGAAAGCAGACGAAAACGAAGCCAAAAAAATTTGTCTCCTAGCGGCTCTTTCTCTCACTCTTCTCTCACAACAAGAGTAGACGTTTTGACAGACGATTTGTTAAAAGAACACTGAATCGGGACCTATTCTTAAAGAAAAGCTAGATCGAAGTCATTTTTAAAAAAGCCGGAATCGTGCCAAACCGGCCATAGTCAAACAAAACGAACATGGTTGTTCGGTTGCGCGTGGGTGGTGGGGCCATGCTCTGGTGTCTGGTCGAAAGTCGAAACACAAACTCGTACACCAGGTTCAATGAACCTAGACACCTCAAGCTTGGCTACGTTAGCATATGCATCAAAGGGAGCCTAGCTAATTAGATGTTTAGTTTATAAAGACTAATTTTTAGTCAGTCCTTTTTATTCTATTTTAGTTCAAATAATTTTGTTTTCATATTTTTCTAATTTAAAGACTAAAATGGTATAAAATAAAAGGACTAAAAATTAGTCACTAGAAACCAAACATCCATTAAACCTGATTGGATTACAGCATCTGATCGAGTACCATAAACAATCGAACACTAGCGTTAGCTATAATAATAGTCCTATGCCGTTTCTGAGGCACACATGTGGGACCCACACCGCAGTGGCCAGCGAGATGGTCTAGGATGCTAGGAATCTCTACGGCCACACGTTCGGATTTCGGAAGATGCCGCGAGGATACCGGATGCAGGTCGCCGCGCCAAAAACCCCCATTCCTCCACAAGCACCAGCGGTGATACAGGCTAACGGGCACGCGGGGGAAGCAGCGAGGACCCGAACCCGTCACGACTCACGAGTGGATGGCACGAGAGAGAGGACGTCGTGCTGCTCACCTGAAGGCGATGGCGATTTCGGAGCCGAACATGGCCAGCGCCCGATCCATGATCTCCAGCGGCGACGCGCCCTCAAGCTCGCGCGCCAGGGCCTCGTAGTCCACCGCCGCCTCGTCGGCCACGGGCGCGGCCGGCGGCGCCGCGGCCGCGGAGGCCGCCACCGGCCGCCTCGCAGGCTCCGCCGCGCGCAGCGGGGGCACCGCCCGAGCGCGCTGGCCACGCGCCGCCACGCCCACCTGCCTCAGCGCGCCACCAATCCTCGCAGCTGCGCGGCCAAAAAAAGGGGAGAGAGAGAAGCGTTAGGCCGGTCCGGTTGCAAGGCCGTGGCTTGCTTTCGAATGCGGGTGAATTCTGTCGCGAAGCCGCCGCATTTCACTGGCTAAACCGTCGGATCCGAGCAAATGTTTCTCCGCAATTAAAACCTATACAGAAATTAAAAGCCGGTATGGTAGAATGGAGGATATAGAAAACCTCTCTCTCACCTTTGACGTCGCGGAGGGCGGCAGGGTGCGACGAGATGGAGGTGGTAGCGGATGCCATGGGAAGCTCTCTGGGTCTGAGGCTTTCGAATTGAATTCGCAGTGGTAAGTTTTCAATTCTCTGGGGCGAACGTGTTTTGGGCACCTGCGTTTTTTTTCCCCTTCCTGTGGCGTAAGGTGGAAGCGGGCGGGTGGTTTACATATAGGTCGGGCGCGGGAGGCTGGATTCATCGCACCTGGACGGATTCCCGGGAGCGGCAGCGGGCAGGCTCATGGCAAATGTGGCGATTTCCGATTGGTAGAGCGCACGGGAGGCTTTCCTGGCCGATCGTCGATCGAAGCAGTGGCGTCAGAAGAGGCTCGGCCTGTGCCGAGTGGGCGCCACACGGCAGTTAGTCGGCGCGTGGTGGCGATGAACTAGCTGGTAGTGTTGTGTGGCTGCCTCACGCTTGTTTGCCGCGGCGCCCGTGCCCCATCCATCCGCCGCCGTCGACCTCAGAAGAGAGGAGTGGAGGACGAGGAGAAAGGACCGAAGGCGGAGGAGTATAGTATACGTAGTTGGCCAGAAAATACTAGACCGATAGAAGTACGGGCACGATCCGATCCGGTGTATACCGGGCTCGACATACAGTTTCACAAGTGCCTCGTGTCCTCGAGCTGCTATACCAGCGTCTCAATCTCACTAGGTCAAACATATTTGAAATTCTGTCTCCTCGTGCAACCGACCGAGTATGATGCATCGCTTCTGCTCCGAGCCACACCGGTGCATCCGCCGCACAAAAGATCCAAACATGCATCGCCTCTGCTCGCCGCACTTACGTACAATCTGACGACAATAGGTAGGGTCACTAGATGCTTGTCGCATCCCCTCCCGATGCGGTGCTGTAGCGGCTACAAGAAGCCCTAAGCTCTGCAACGACACACACTAGTTGCTCCTCTACTTTTACCTTCGTCAGATTCCATATCTCATGACTCATCCTCTATCATATTTTTTTTAAAAAAAAATTCACTCTAAAAACAATATCATCTACAATCCAGTAGCCCCAATTTTACACTATCCGTTGGAGACAATCTAAGCACAATAATACAAGTGGAGCAAGCCCGCTAGATGCCCCCTTGCCTCGCTATCCGTGCACGCAAGTGTTCGTTAGAACTAAGTGTTAGTTCAAATTTTGTTGGATTATATAATCTGATCATATTATAATTCCAAACAAACACCTCCCTAGTTGAGAAAAATTTGGTAATAAATGATGAATAGAGTTACAAATGATATTTTATGGTTGCAGTGAGGTATAGTAGGATAATTTAGAGAAAAACGCTGCATGAAGGAGAAAATAAGGACCGGCCCAGTAACGGGGAGCGGGGCATAAGCCCGGCCTCCCTCTCCACTCGACACTCTCCACTCATCCGTTGTCCGCTCTCTCAGTCCCTCTCGCCTCTCGGCCTCTCCGTCGCTCCACGCCGTGCTCCGCCTGCTATTCACTGCCTCACCGTCGACCGTCGCCGTAGTCTCTGCCGGATCTTCGTCACCGGCCCCCTTCCGTGCGGCGCCCCTCTCCAGACTTCGGCTCTCCATCGGTGAAATCCCTAACCCTAATCAGAAATCCCTAACCCTAATCTCCTCTTTTCTGGACTCCAGCTCTCCCTCCCGCCGTTCCACATCATAGTCTCCGGCTCCGGGCTGTGGCTTGGCAGATAAGTCCCTCTCCCTAACCCTAACCCTAATCTCCTCTTCTCTGGCTCTCCCTCTCGCGTCGTCCATCGTCGTGCACTTGACCCTCGTCTTTAGCTTCGGGCTCCGGCTTGGCAGGTATGTCACTCTTCCTCACCAGTCCCCACTCCCCAGTCGGCATTCTCTAACCCAAATCTCCTCTTCGCTGCTTGCTTGTGGACTTTGGTAGGTCGCCGGCCGACTACTTGGTCGTGCTAGTGCCGCTAGTGTCGTCGAGGTACGGTGCCAAGATAGAAGTGGGTTATGGATGACGACGACAACAACGGTCGGTACCCTGGAACCATCAACGAGGAGCTCGTTGAGTTAGGGCAGTTTCCCGATGACGTCGACGA
This sequence comes from Zea mays, assembly GCF_902167145.1. Lineage (NCBI taxonomy): Eukaryota > Viridiplantae > Streptophyta > Magnoliopsida > Poales > Poaceae > Zea > Zea mays. The sequence continues at coordinate 209,187,456 of NC_050097.1, forward strand.
CATGAGAGATGCTGCTGCTGCCTTGTTCGGTGTCGATAGCACTCATAATCCCAGACTGGTAAGTGATGCTGCTGGCTCTAATGAACTTGATTCATTGACTTCTTCTGGCACTGGTAAACATCGATCTGTTGTTTGGGATGACTTCACTGAAGTCACAGAAAACTGTAATGGTAAGAAGGTGTGCATTGCAGGTATTTGCAAATTTTGCAAAGCTCGGTTGAGTGCTAATTCTAATGTTGGCACTGGACATTTGCTTAGGCACCAAAAATCAAGTAAAAAGAAGTCTGATCATGCTGCTATGGTTCAAACTAGACTAGCTTTGAACCCTGATGGATCTTTTAGAAACTGGGAATATGATCCTCAAGTGGTTATGTCGGTACCCTAAATCAGGGGTACCCTCTCCTACAGCATGAAGGCATCGCACCCATGCGATGCCCCCTAGCCGCGCGGAGAACCACGCCTGACCCCGCCAGATGGGTAGACCAAAGGACGCCACGTGACAGGAAGAGACACCGCACCCCAGTAAGGCCAGACCCCCGCAAAAGGACACAGGACCCCTATATACGAGTCCAGAGTCTTCGGGTAAGTCCTGAAAGTCGCCTAGAGGGGGGTGAATAGGCGGAATCTGAAAATTATAAACTTAAGCACAACTACAAGCCATGGTTAGCGTTAGAAATGTAAATGAGTCTAAAAGAGAGGGCACAAAACAAATCAACCAAGAATATAAAGCGGATGACACGGTGATTTGTTTTACCGAGGTTTGGTTCTTGCAAACCTACTTCCCGTTGAGGTGGTCACAAAGACCGGGTCTCTTTCAACCCTTTCCCTCTCTCAAACGGTCACTTAGACCGAGTGAGCTTCTCTTTTCAATCAAACGGGACACTAAGTCCCCACAAGGACCACCACACAATTGGTGTCTCTTGTCTTAGTTACAATTGAGTTGATCACAAGAAAGAATGAAGAAGAAAAGCAATCCAAGCGCAAGAGCTCAAATGAACACAAGTCACTCTCTCACTAGTCACTATTTGATTGGAATGATCTTTGGACTTGGGAGAGGATTTGATCTCTTTGGTGTGTCTTGTATTGAATGCTATAGCTCTTGTAAGGTGTAGGAAGTCTGAAAACTTGGATGCAATGAATGGTGGGTGGTTGGGGGTATTTATAGCCCCAACCACCAAAGTAGCCGTTGGTGGAAGCTGCTGTCGACGGGCGCACTGGACAGTCCGGTGCGCCACCGGACACTGTCCAGTGTGCCAGCCACGTCACCCAGCTGTTAGGGTTCGACCGTTGGAGCTCTGACTTGAGGGGCCACCGGACAGTCCGGTGGTGCACCGGACAGGTCCTGTAGATTGTCCGGTGCGCCTCCTGGCGCCTGCTCTGACTTCTGCGCGCGCAGGCGCGCACTGTAGCGCATTTAATTCCTCTACAGACGACCGTTGGCGCGAAGTAGTCGTTGCTCCGCTGGCACACCGGACAGTCCGGTGCAACACCGGACAGTCCGGTGAATTATAGCGGAGCGGCTCCTAGAATTCCCGAAGGTGGCAAGTTTGGAGTTGGATTTCCTGGTGCACCGGACACTGTCCGGTGGCGCACCGGACAGTCCGGTGCGCCAAACCAGGGCACACTTCGGTTGTCTTTTGCTCCCTTTGTTTGAACCCTTCCTTTTGACTTGTATTGGTTTGTTGTGAACCTTTGGCACCTGTAGAACATATTTTCTAGAGCAAACTAGTTAGTCCAATAATTTGTGTTGGGCAATTCAACCACCAAAATTCATATTGGAAAATGTTTGACCCTATTTCCCTTTCAATCTCCCCCTTTTTGGTGATTGATGCCAACACAAACCAAAGCAAATATAAAAGTGCAGAATTGAACTAGTTTGCATAATGTAAGTGCAAAGGTTGATTGGAGTAGAGACCAATATACTTATCTCAGCAGATGTGCATGGATGGTTTTTCTTCTTATTTAAAATTTTGGACCACATTTGCACCATGGGTTTTGTTTTGCAAATTCTTTGTAAAATTCTTTTCAAAAACCTTTTGCAAATAGTTAAAGGTACATGAATAAGATTGAAGAAAGCATTTTCAAGATTTGAAATTTTCTCCCCCTGTCCCAAATGCTCTTCCTTTGACTTAAACAAACTCCCCCTAAATAAAATTCTCCTCTTAGTGTTCAAGAGGGTTTTGCAAGTTTTGAAGATACTATTTTCTCCCCTTTTTGAACACAATAAGATATCAAATTGAAAACTTCATTTTTAAATTTGGTGGTGGTGCGGTCCTTTTGCTTTGGGCTCATACTTTCTCCCCCTTTGGCATGAATCGCCAAAAACGGATACTTGTGAGTGAGATATAAGCCCTTTTTATCAAACTTTCTCCCCCTTTGGTAAATAAAGACATGAGTGAAGATTATACCACCGTGGAGAATAATGCGGAATATCGGCAAATAACAATGGAGTTGAGTGGAAGCACCTTCTTTGCCGAGTACTCCATTTCCCTTTCAATATCTATGTCTAAGCATAAGATGATACTTGAAAACACATTAGTCATAGACATAAAAGAGATATGATCAAAGGTATAAAAATGAGCTATGTGTGCAAAGAATCAATCAAAATTCCTGGAATCAAGAATATTTAGCTCATTCCTAAGTTTGGTAAAGGATTGCTCACCTAAAGGCTTGGTAAAGATATCGGCCAATTGGTCCTTGGTGTTTATGTAGGCTATCTCGATATCCCCCTTTTGTTGGTGATCTCTCAGAAAGTGATACCGAATGGCTATGTGCTTAGTACGGCTGTGTTCAACGGGATTATCCGCCATGCGGATTGCACTCTCATTGTCACATAGGAGAGGGACTTTGCTAAACTTATAGCCATAGTCCCTAAGGGTTTGCCTCATCCAAAGCAATTGCGCGCAACAATGGCCTGCGGCAATGTACTCGGCTTTGGCGGTAGAAATAGCTACTGAGTTTTGTTTCTTTGAGGCCTAAGACACCAGGGATCTTCCCAGAAACTGACAAGTCCCTGATGTGCTCTTCCTATTAATCTTACACCCTGCCTAATCAGCATCGGAATATCCTAATAAGTCAAATGAGGATCCCTTGGGGTGCCAAAGACCAAACTTAGGTGTATGAACTAAGTATCTCAAGATTCGCTTCACGGCCCTAAGGTGAACTTCCTTAGGGTCGGCTTGGAACCTTGCACACATGCATATGGAAAGCATAATGTCCGATCGAGATGCACATAAATACAGTAAAGAACCTATCATCGACTGGTATACTTTTTGATCTACGGATTTACCTCCCGTGTCGAGGTCGAGATGCCCATTGGTTCCCATGGGTGTCTTCATGGGTTTGGCATCCTTCATTCCAAACTTAGTGAGTATATCTTGAATGTACTTTGTTTGGCTGATGAAGGTGCCCTCTTGGAGTTGCTTGACTTGAAATCCTAAGAAATACTTCAGCTCCCCCATCATAGACATCTCGAATTTTTGAATCATGATCCTACTAAACTCTTCACAAATAGATTTCTTAGTAGACCAAAATATGATATCATCAACATAAATTTGGCATACAAACAAATCATTCTCAATGGTTTTAGTGAATAAAGTAGGATCGGCCTTTCCGACTTTGAAGCCATTAGTGATAAGAAAATCTCTTAGGCATTCATACCATGCTCTTGGGGCTTGCTTGAGCCCATAAAGCGCCTTAGAGAGTTTGTAAACATGGTTAGGATACTCACTATCTTCAAAGCCGAGAGGTTGCTCAACATAGACCTCTTCCTTGATGGGTCCATTGAGGAAGGCACTTTTCACGTCCTTTTGGTAGAGCTTAAAGTCATGGTGAGTAGCATAGGCAAGTAATATTCGAATTGACTCAAGCCTAGCTACGGGTGCATAGGTTTCACCAAAATCCAAACCTTCGACTTGTGAATACCCTTTGGCCACAAGTCGTGCCTTATTCCTTGTCACCACACCATGCTCATCTTGTTTGTTGCGGAAGACCCACTTGGTTCCTACAACATTTTGGTTAGGACATGGAACTAAATGCCATACCTCATCCCTCTTGAAATTGTTGAGCTCCTCTTGCA